>NC_083741.1:17114289-18338039 GCF_033458585.1 Syngnathus typhle
ACGAGGATGAAACAACAGAGGGAGAGCAATATAATAGAAGTGGGCCAAGGATGGGAAACAAGATCTACTCAACACCGTCCTGCAAAAGCACTTGTGTTACATCGCTATGACTTGGGAAATACAAGTAAATCAAATATTTAATCCATAGGGTGCTTAGTTCCGCCATAATATTAGCATTTTGTTTTCAACAAACCCAAACCCTGGTCAGGTGTCTTTTAGAAAGGGAAATGTACACTCAATCGGACTCCAGCTGATCAGAACAGACTATACTGGTCCAGGTCCATTTGTCAGCTGCAGGAGACCTCATTCATCCACCCACTCAATCCCCATTCTTAGTTATCTCCACTTCCCGGGGCCGTGTTAGTTCACTCCCGTGTCGCTGTTCTCTCCTTTTCTTTGCTCTTCTCTCTCTTTTTCCCTCTCGCTTGTTTCACTCCTCGTTTCCGGGCAATTGGGTCTGGGTGCTGCTGGTAGTGGGGGGTAAGAGGTTGGGGTGGAACTGCTGGGAAGTTTGTGTGTGTGCATGCACATATATGTATGCGTGTGCATGCTGGGAAGTGAGCTAATAAAGGACGGTGATCCATGAAAGGCCTTGAGCAAAGACACAGTCAATTACCTAATGCCTGGACCAGACCGCAGGGCCCACGCGCACACACTCTTTACTCTCCGACATGCAACACACACACACACACACGCACGGCCATGCATACACCTCATTTACGTATACATGGAGAGGGGGCAATGGAGGGCATAACTGGGAATTGCGTTGGCGTGTGTGGGTGGGTGTACATACGCGTGTGATAGAGAGCAGCGATTTATTAAATTGCTGTCACTTTTGACAAATTTGTGCAACTCCAATTGAAAGGGCTTGACTGCACCAAGTCTCTCTTTTCCCCTCTTTTATTTCAAGGAAGAATATTGTGTTACACTTGAGGCAGGAGCCATGGTAACCCCGCAGTTAACCCCAATCTATTGTTTATATATCTATGTGAACTGGACGCATTTGCATGTCAACCACAAAGGTAGCAATGGACTCTATCCAAGTGCACATTATCTTGAGAGCAGTGTAGTCATTGGATATCTCATTTCCAATAATGACTTAAGAACTTCAAGAAATACAGTAAATAAATATAGTATATTTGTATTCAGAATTATCAACCTACCTTCTGTTGGTATGCGAAGGTCTTGGCATTGCGTGGACATGGAATGTCATTGCTGCTGTGTTTCAAATGGTGGCGTATATCTTCTGGACAAAGCAAAAAACAGATATTAATTTTTTTCACACATTTATTAATATGTTTGAAGTTTTCGGCGATGTAGAAGTGCATGCACTGCATCACAGGAAGCTGTTTCTGATATTTTTCTATTTATTATCTTCACTGGAACTGGTTTGAATCACCAGCTGTTATTTCACCTGGCATTGCTACAGTCATTGAATTTCCATGTCAGACACTTGCATCCTTATCCGTGCAGCTTCATTTGCTTGAATGAAGCGGTGCTAAATACCAACAAAGAGTAAAGTGGTGAGGAAAAACGGGTGGTCTTTTGTTCTGTTGCCAGGGAAATTACAGCGTGCGCAAGATCAAGCTGAGGGTTAATACAAGCACTTCACACATAGCCGAGTAGATTAGTCTGTGAGTAGTAATGAGGTTCTAATCAAGTGTTTAACAAAGTCACAAATACACCGCAGCGACACTTGATACATACATACGTGCGCACACACACTGGGGCCTTCATTACACGGAAAAGCATGCGACACTCTTAATAAGAAATGTGCACTATTAAAATAATCACCAGATTTGGATGTGTTCATTTGGTACTTAATGTAGAATTCACTAAAGTCTTAATTTTGGAAAATCTAGTTTTCATGTTCTCCCTGTATAATAAATTAAAATGAATGGAGTCTACCTAATGTTGTGGCCCATGTGTGAATGTATCAGACTAGGTTAAAAAAAAATTGACTCGTTTGACTCACAGTGTGCTACTGTAGAGTCGCAACCTATTCTGAGCCTCCTCCAAGTGTGCGCACGAGGTCTGCAGACCAACAGAGGACTCAGCAACAAGTCCACTTTGCTCCCACATCTGCTCGGGGTCTCTGATCCGAACCTGAGAGAACCAAAGAAACTAGTATCAGTTAATGATAACAGCTTCAGCTTCTCCCATCTCTCTTAGTCTGATCTCTCTCCCACAGGTGGTGGTTTACTGCTAAAAGCAGAAGTCAATCCTCTTCATCTCTCCTCCTGTGAGTGCACGAGAGAGGCAACGGGTGAAGAGAAAAAAGACTGAGAATAAATCTAAGCCCGTCTGAGGATGAGGGAGCGATGAAAAAAGACGAGTCGTGTCTATGCGGGAGCAAGATGAAGAAAAGTCATGTCCTGTCTGTACGACGAGATTCAAGTGGCGTAATCATTTAAACACGATTTCTCCATATCCACAATTCTCCAGTGTAAGTGCTCACATAACTGTGTAACTTGTGCGAATGTTTAATTAGTACAGTACAGATCAAGGAGCTGGTACGTGCTGTTGCTTTACGGAGGTGACCTTGTTGGCGTTTTAAACGGCGGGTGGGGGGCGAGGGGCGGAGGGAGAGCCAGGTGTGGGGCAACCTGTCCTTGCCCCTATCGCCAAGGGATCAGTGGCCTGGCCTGACCACTTCCTCAGCCTGCATCTCAACCTTATCCATCACTACCAGATAGTTATCACGCTTGTTAGGGGTGAAGGGGTGAGAGCAAAAGAAAGAATGAAAAGAAATGAAAACAGGGTCTGTCAGCATTAATTGGACAGAATATAGCAAACTTATATTGTTTATATTTTTGTCATTCTGCTCAATGTTTTTATTGTTGTTAAATCTCCACATCAGAAAAAAACTATATATTCTCTATACATTCATGTTGTGGTGTGAAATCCTGAGGAAGAGACTATTGTTCTCATAACTGCAGGGCTTAGTCTGATTTTCGCCCCATCTTCCAGATTATAATCATAATTATGCAAACCAAAAAGACTACATTGATATCAATAAAATTTTGTGGACAGGTGTGGCATGGGGCCAGAAAAATATGAATTTTGGAATTTTCAATTGCTCATTCCGACACTACAGCTGAGCTTGGATGGAAGAATTTAATACTTTGCATGTTCAGTGATGTGCAATTCCGATTGAATACCATCTTACCTTCTGTTTCGTGCTGCCTATGCGGGGAAGTACGGGCTTACGGGAACAGCAGGCTCTCAATGTCTTCCTCGGGGATTCAATAGACCCATAAAAACTGGGGAGCGTTGGAGCTGCAGGTGTGAGATGAGCGTAGTCCTGAGGGACAACCTTGGTTGGGGCCTGGTACTTGACCTGCCTCAGTAGTAACTCCATCTCATGGGGGGCCGTCCTGAATGGAGAGTTGAAGACCCCTCGTCGCTAAAGACAGAGTGAGGGTAAGAGATAGAAAGCATGTTCACATTACTTTACATCAGCAGATGACAGGAATTGGTAACACAAGCAGAACTACACACATGAACAAGATCTGAAGTGGATTTGTTCCACTAGGCCTGACTGAGCCAGAATTATTCACATCACAGTGATCCTTTTGCATGCACTTTAATTACCAGACCAAAGCTTTGAGTTGTAGGACTCTACTTTATATGCTAATAACGCCACTTGCCATTTAGGACACTCCTAAAATGAGAAAAGGGCTTAAGTAGAAAATTAGGAGTGTCTTGTTCTCAGCTCTTTTCAAAATAATATTTAGAGACTAGTTGATTAGTAAAGGTTATTGACAGGGATTTAGTTTGTATTACTAAAATAAACTCCATTAAGTACAAATATATTAAACTGGGCAATGGCAGATCATGTGTGTTCTTACATTGATGAACTCATTTTAACAAAAAAACAAATAGTCACTTCAGTTCATTCAATTATAAATAAATAAAAACTAATCACAACTTTCTATACTAATCCTACAAACAGAATTTTGAAATTGACTGAACACCTTATCTAACTCCTTATGAGATGTGTTTCAGAGGCAAAAAAAACACAAACATGTCACTTGCCACACACAAACACACACACACACACGCACACACGCACACACACACACGAGCCCACCGTAGCAACGCGCAAGCTAAGGGAAGAGCAATGATGTTGACCCCAAGAACACAGCATCTCTGTCTCTGTCAGAGGGACTTGGGGCCTTTTGGTAAGCTGTGAGTATGCCTCCGTGTACATGTGTGAGTATGTCTGCGTGCGTGTGTGTCTCTTAGTGTGTGTGGGTCGGGGTCCGAGAAGTGCAGAAGGATGAACTGTGTGGGAGAGCCATCTATTCACTGCTGACAAGGTCAGAGCTATGAAGGGAAAGAGTCCCCTGCCATATGCAGAAAAAGAGACAACAATGTATAAAGTAACTATAGAAAGAGAAGACACCAGCAGAGGATTGCAGGAGAACCAAAACGTTTCCTCCAAACTAAATGCCCAATGAACTGCATGCTTAAGACAATAAAACAAGCTTTCCATTTTACTTGTCACCCCTCAATCATGAAAGACTGAGCTACATCAGTCTCAAAAGCAGATACTACATGGAACCTCCATCATGACCAGATCTAATAACAAGGTGTGCATGACCAACCTGCTCGGTGCTGAGTAGGTGGTGCCATCTGTAAGCTTGGTAGAGTTTGGCTCTCTGCTCCTTCACCCTTAGTAGACAGAGTCTCTCTCGCTTCTGGAGCTCTTCAAGTTCATCCATCTCTCTCCTAAAAACAAATGGATAGCACAGATTCAGATTCAAAACTCATCTCAAACCAGCATCTTTGACATTGTATATATAGATGTATTTCGATTATGTCACACATCGTCAAAGATCTCTGCCAAGACAAACAATTTTAAACTGGATTAGACTAAATTAGACTGAGTAGATATGATGTTCCAATGGAAATAATGAGAATGGTGCACCTTCATAGATACCGTCGAATGTGTCATATGATTCAATCACATTCAATATCTCAAAATTATTTTGACTGGGAATACTGAATACCACTTTTTTCCAGATGGAAACCACAGAGTCGTCGTCATTGTTGAGTACTCAAGTACTGATACCACTAGAACGCATGAATGATACATTCAATTTCAACAAACACAATGAGCGATAATACTTTTCTGATGCACATGATGAGTCAAAGAGTGTGACACTGACACCAGGAGGCTTTATTGATGTCTTTCTTTTTAGGTATCAATGACTGATATCGACATCGACATGAGTACCCGATACCCTTAAACAATGCCGGTATAGGCCATATACTAATTCCTGAATTCCGTACTAACCCATTGCTAATTTTGACAAAATGATTTCACATGTTCAAATTCTGTAAATATAAGCCTCATTATGCATGAGTTATATGGAACGCATAAGAAAACTGCTTTACATTTTAATAAATAAATGTGAAAATTGCAGCATATATAGTACAATTAATGTGTAGTCGTGGCTTTGTATTTAGCATGCAGCCTTTGCGGGTAATTCCCTGAAGTGTCCTTCAGATGAATGAAAAAGCGGCTGATAATAAGAGGCTGGGACAGCAGAGGTACCGTGGGAGAAAAACAAGAGAACGGTGTTGGGTGGGGCTGGAGGGTGAGCGAGTGTGAGGGTATAAGTGGGAGGATGATGAATATATTTCATCACAACAGCCAGGACAGGTCTGTCTGTGACATCTGTTAAGCCAAGCTGCTTAAATGGGATGCATTAAAAGCCCATACACAGCAATTCCAACCGGCAATCACGAAGCCTCACGTATTGTTACAAGGGGGGTAATAACCTAAAAGTGGGAATTGGAAAACAATTACTAAAGCACTCATATCAGAGTAATGTGGAAACGCGCACACACACGTAAAGCCAATCTATTTCTTCAAGAGCAATCCCGCTCCGAGTTTGGCTCTCGCTCATCAACAATTCGTCAATTTTCACTGCTCTCACTCTACTGTTCTAGCCAACTTCTATTTTCAATGACAGACCTCAACAGATGAATCTGAATATTCTTAGCGGGTCTGTAAAGGCGGGTTAATATATTCATCGGCTAGTGGCATTTAAAAAGAAATCACAACATGGTCCCCGCCGCCTTTGCATTTTCATTTCTTTCTCAGCATCAGATTAAATTACAAAATAAATGAAATATGCAGAACGTTACCCACGCGCATGTGTGTATGTGTTTAGGTGTCGAACTAAGTAGTTTAAGACTTTGTGCATGTTTATGTATGATAGTGCGTGTATGCATAAATATAGAGGTTGCCTGGCCCCCATTTGTCGCCTTGGCTAACAGGAATATTACTTATTAATGTGAAATATAAAGTTTCGATTTACTCTGGGACAGCATGATTCGTATAAGAATTCAATGTGCACGCCTAACAAGGTACTTTATGAAAGCATTTATGTTCATTTATGCATTAAATTGTGTTTGTAATATAAATGTGCTCTAATATTTCTGCTGTTTGACTGCCAATAATAGACAATAACAGCTGTAAATATTCAGGCAGTGTTCAAAAGGGTTTTCCTGAATTTGTGTTCAGAATTGAAAATTGTTATGGGATGAGTGCGTGTGTATGTGTGTGCGTGTGTGTCGGGTGACCTTTGTTTCTCTGCCCCCAGCCCCAACGTTATTAATTGCTGTGTAGTGGACAAAAGCCAAACAGATTTGTAACGGCTGAAGGCACCTCGATCTGTGTCGACCCAACCAGCCGACACAACATACAACCCTCATTAGCCCTCTTCGGCACGTTGCACATGCACTTGGTGTGTGTGTGTGTGTGTGTGTGCGTGCGTGCGTAGAAGTGAATGAATGAGTGGTGCAAATAAAAGAAAAAAGGAAGGAAATTGGTAAAGCGATAAGCAGAAACACACGATCGCAGTGGTTCATCTGTTTGTGGTTATTTTGGGAGATAATATCCCCCCCCCAATCTTATGGTTGCCACCAGGAATTTTGGGAAGCTTCACATGGATGTCACAAATGGAAATTACCGTGAAGCAAGGCATTAATAATGAAAGCCCTAACAGATTGGAAGCGAAATTGGAAAGGCCCCATAGGTTGGAAAGTTCAAAACAACACCTGCATTTTAGGGAATAAAGTGCTTTTTAAGTCACATTAAAGTGTTGTAAGGTGCCCTCAGTTCATTTCACAGGCAATTTTTCCATTTTCTTTGTTTTTTTTTTTCATGCGCAGAAAGGGGTGTGACATCCACCATAAGTGGACTCACATTTATGCCAACAAAACTTTGGGTCAGATCTATAACACTTACGGTAACTTCTTTTTGAATGTGTATGATAATTAAGAAAAAAAAATGTCTGACTCATCATATTAGGTGTTTGTCATGTTTATCGAGGCCTAGAAAATGTTTATGATGAGTGTTAAAATATTACTTTTCAAAACTGCCTGTACAGTTAGACAATTATACATTACTTGGTTTCACAATGCCGCATGAAAAATGAGTTTGACTTTTTTGACTTAGAGGTTCCAGTTCATCTCCAGAAATAAAAAAGAAAAAATACAAAGACAGTTAAAATATGACTGAACAGGGGAAAATATAATCCAGTATGGAGACAGTGAATCCGGGAGCTAATCAAGCTCACTTGAAGCCGTTTCAAATAACCGAAACCCAAACCGACGTGACCCAGGTCTGTTCACTTATTTAATGGCTAATATAGTACAGCTAGATTTCCCAGCTCTCCCTCAATAATTTAACTCCTGGTTCAGAATGGGGAGTCAAGGGCTCACGGGATATCAGAGACTGAGACATTGTGGGACAGCGGGCCACACTTGCGGTCATCAAGGCCAGCAACAGTGCAACTAATTGGCCAACTTGTAAATATTTAATGGAGACGTGACCTGATTGGCTGCTTTAATTGCTCCAATTAAATGATTCAATAGCAGGCAAGGAGGAGAAAATGGTGTCGGCCAGCCGATTGAAACAATGACCAGCTCAATATATTGAGCCTTTCCCACTGACTTTCCTTTTAAGTGACTCACAAATTGATCATCTCCATCTGTAAAGTCCTAAAAACATTCAATCCTTGCTTCTCTTGAAAAAGTTAAAACATTCTCAGACCGTCCTCATGTCCCTCCATTGTTTCCTCCTCAAAAGTAATTTTCTTAAGAGTCAAGGAGAGCACAGCAGCCAGATTATGCTACACCGCACACGCGCGCTCAATATACAAATCCAATCAAACTGAGGGAGTGAACTTGTCTCCACCAAACTGGATCAGAAAGAAGCAGCAAAAGAAAGAGTGACGCACAGAAGCGGGGAGTGTTGCCAGTGCAGGTCCCCCACTCCAGTCTAGCAGCTCGCCTTTCATCAATGTCCTTGAGAGGGACACGAGAAAGGGAGCGATGAAGAAGGCTGGAGAAAAGAGAGACAGGAGAAGAAGTAGCTGCAGGATGTGAGACGCCACACAAGAGGAGAATAAATAACCCCGGCCACGCCGTCGGTGCATTTCTTCAAGTTCAAGTAAAATAAGTTTCAAATGTTCCTGTGTTGTTGCGGCATCATGGGGAGAATATTTATCAGATGATGGCAGTAATAATTACCCAGCTGTTTATGGCAGATAGAGGAATAATTCATGCAGCCAACAGCCCGTGTTGGTGGCAGCGGCGATGACTCCAGCACATTTAGTAAATATGCAAAACAGCCTTGCTCTGCTTTCCTAATTGCCCCCATTGTCCCACCGTGTGCCCTTATTAAAGCCCGGGAACTTTAAGTGTCTCGCTGACAAAGTGATAAATTGTTGGGGTGCCCAGGAAAAGTGTGGCAGAGTGGGGACTGCGCTAGGGTCTTGACTTCATTAGGCTATGCAGAAGGAGAGCGAGGATGAATGAGGATGCGTGAGCAAGCATGCTCGACTGATGGCCATGGCGGTGGGGGCAAGAGGAAGAAACAAACAAAGCAAAATTAGAAAAAGAAGAAAGAGGTGATGCTGGTCAGGAGATAAAGAATTCAAGATCAAGTGGTAAGACCAAACACAGGCAGTTGAAAAGAAAAACACACACACACACATTTACACACGTACATTGAGCAAATACAAGAGCCCTAATTCAAATAAAATATAGAGCAAGATGAATAACATAAAAAGATTGACTAATAACCTGTAAAAAACATTTTGTTTTTATCTTTTTGAACGAGGATGCTAAGAATAAACTGGAAAGTACTGGCAAATACTAACAAATCAGTAGTCGTCCAGCGTCCCAGAATGGATCATGTGACTATGCCCAACTTTGTATTCAAGCATGACATTGAGTCAAAAAATCAACTGCATTATTTGTTCCCATGTGTGATTTCGCTTTTTCATGTTTAGTTGTTATTATGCCTTCACTGAAAAAATACTTTCTTCATCTTTCAGATTGGCTGAATAGTTATGCTTGGGGTTATAGTGACACCTGTTGCTTTGTAATGTGTTTGACAGACTGACTGCTAAAGACACAAAAATGTAATCATTATATTTAACGCAATTGCTGTTAAATGGTAAGGAAAATACTTTTAAATAAGCCTTTGAAAAGCACAACATGTAAACTGCAATAAATCAGGCAGTGAATGCAATACCCCAATATGATTACCATGCATGGCCGATCGTCCTGCGCTAAATGGGGACCATTAGTCCAACTTTGAATAATTCATTTGGAGTGCTGGACAGACGTACAGTCTTGCGAGAGGAAAGGAGCACAGTGGTGGATTAAAAACCAGACCTTTGCGGGATGACTGATCAGGGAGCCAAGAGCTCAGCAGCTCACAGGATGTTTTGAATAAACGCCCGCACGGCATTAATTGATCACGACCTCGGTGGCACTAAATAAACATGTGATTAACTGGAGAGAAAATGACCTCAACACCCCCCACTGCAGTAGAGGAGGGGCTTTGGAGATGTTAACTAAATTAGATGAGAATATTATGATTATAGTTCTGCTTTATTTAGAATAGTTAAGAAAGTCCATTTAAAGTCAATCATTTTTTTTTATTTCTTAACATTAAGGATTGAAATATGCAAATTATGTAACTCAAGATTTGATTATGTGTACTGCTTTATCAATGTGATGAAGTCATAGCAACTCGATCAGACCAAAGTTAAAGAATTCATGAAATAAAAGTATCAGATGTATCCGGCTGACTTGGTTTGTTATTGTAGGAAAGTGGAAAGACTTCCTTAATAGGTTTTCACATGCTCCCTTCTCAACTTCGTAAAAAGATGCAACTGCTGTTGGGGAGTGGGGGGCGAGCCGGGAGTCAGTGATCCAAGACATGTTAACAAATTCACATTTAATTTTAGGAAAAGCCTAAAGATATTTAGCGGTAAAATATATTAACAAAGTTAACATGTGACTTATTAACTAAGTGCGATTTTTTTATTGTCAGAAGTAAAAGATGGTGTAGCACTAGCAGTAAGCCCTGAAGCGCGGGGTGTTATATTAATGCAGCAGCTGGGGTTCACATCAGAGGCTAATTTTTAATTTCTTCACATCGTTCACTTCTCCCTTCCCTTAGCCTCGAGCCGTTCGAGGATTTTTTTCCCTTCCCTCTTCTGAGCGCTCTCTTTGTCTCTCTGTCACTTTCGTTCCCTTATATTTTCTCTGAGGGAATATCGAGTCTGCAAGGACAGATCTTAACTGTGTCTCGTTTGCTTGGTACGTCATACGCCGGTTTGAGGTAAGCAATCAGATCATATGAAGTAATCTGGAGGAAATAATATGGGACAATCTTATTCCTGTTTTAATTGTTTAAGAGATCAATTTCTTTTTTAGTGCTCTGGCCCATGCTCAATATGTTCATCTATTGGCTTGAGTAATTTGTCTTCTTTTTTATCTCTATTAGTTATTACACTTTATATTCATTGTTAACTAATTGCAGTCCCATTAATAGGAGGTAATGCAGACTTTGAAAAGAAAAAAGTAGAATATCACTGTAATGTTTATATATATATATATATATATATATATATATATATATATATATATATATATATATATATATATATATATATATATATATATATATATATACACAAATATATAAAGTATACTTTTCTGCATAATCGTCTTTACCTTACTAATCCGTTAGTCCTGGCAATTTTTTCCAGATAGCTCTTGCGTGAATAGAAACTATGGATGTACTTTCGCACAAAGAATCCTCGCCACCTTCTCTGGATCTGTAGAGGAAAAGCATAAAAGAAAACACATTATGTAAGTAGATGGCAACATTAGTGGCCCGACCAACAGCCTTAAATCACACAACATATCATAAGGCATTTTTTCACTGTCATAATAAAGGGACAAGCCAAGGTGGGATGGACAGCTGTCACTGCTCCATACGTTTTCCAGATTGATCGTGGAGGCTGCAGATTAGCCTCACCTCACACCCACACCCACACATGAGAGTGAAGCATTGTGAGGCAGAAGGCTGGACGTCCTTCAGACTAATTAGGAGATTAAAACAACCACGAGTAAAAGAATCATCACACTATCAGACGAGGGGAATGGGAGAAACGACGGCTGGAGGATGGGGCGGGAAAAACAACAAAGAGCAAAATGAGAATTAGCATTGATCTGCTAGTCAATAGATAATTTTAAATAAAGTAATTGCCGCCTCTCGAGTTCTTGCTGACCTTTGTTGACAAGTGAAATCGATGCCGTTGAATGTGATACAAATCCGAGGTGCAGCATGTAAACATTGGTTTCTATTACGCCACTAATACATTATCCTCCGTTAGCTAGCTCGGCATCATAAAATGGAGGAGAGCGACAAGAGCGATTCAAGGAAAAAGTCACAGGGGGATTCGGGGATGATTGTTTCTCCCACCGTGTGTTTTCGCTTCCATTCACATGCTAGCAAATATTTCGTTGGTAATGAAGGCTTGGCTAGTACCGTCGCCCTTCACTGATTCGTTCTTGCAAAGGGTCACTGGCGCTGGATTTCAGTCTTATTCGCATGTGCAGAGAATGCAAGTGAGAGGCCACACACAATCCAAAGTTTTGTGCATAAAACAAAACAAGTTCTGAAACTTTCATTTAAGTCTAGTACGGATCACTAACGCTAATCGTTTATAATCTTATTTTAAGATACATGTGGTTTATTTTTCAAGTAACTGCTCTTCTGGGGATCGGTGCCTTGGTCAAGGGTAATGCCGGGACTGTTCCTATAATGTTCAATTTGACTTTAGTGACAAAATCCAGACAAAACTGTCATTAACCTCAAAAAGTGAAACACTAACTTTGCAAAGCAAAGTCTTATTTGGCCCCTGTGGGATTCAAACTTCTTACATCACCAAGTACGGAGTCAATTCCCTGCTCCATTCGCGTTCCTTTCCTTCCCATTAAAATTGCTATTGTGCTCTAAAGGAGGAAGCTGTGATATTTTATAAGGGTCATAAAGAGGCTTTTTCTCCACCTTAAGTAGCTTGTTCTTCGCTCCACATGGTGACAGTAACCCCTGACCTTTTATCCCAGTGACCTCTAGCAGCAAAGTCTACTCCGGGATACATGTCATCATGTTTCATGTGACATTTACTGAGATAATTGAGTGGTAAGTTTGGTTATTTCATTTTCCAATAAAAGTGTAAAACATAAAGCATTCAATTTCCATCCTTTCTCTGACAAACATTTGTCCAGCTGGTCAGCAATGCAACCTCTTCAATAAAAGCTGGCAGACTTTCTTTTTGTTGGCCTGTAAAACCTTTTAACGGATGACACAGAATGGAGCTGTTAGCCAAAAGAAGAGCCCATATGGAATTGTGAAAAACGATAAGGTTTCTGTGCAAATGTATCGCGTAAAAACGTCAGTCAAAGCTTGAGTGGCTGAACAATAGAGACTGCTCAAGCCCCAAAATAGGAACACTTGAGCACTCTTACTCGGTTTAATAAAAACTAGAACAGAGATCTGACAACTGATATTACTGAACAAAAAATATTCCCACATATGAGTGGAGGTTATTAGGTCAAATGTACCAGAAATGAAAGATAAGACTACACAGAGCAAAATCGTACAAATAATGGATGGATGTGTTATCAGCAGCACAATCCAATGTAAATTCCTGATTTTTTTTAAAATTAGAGATTTATGTAGGTTGAATACTTACAAAATTGACAAACAACCTTCACACCTACAATTAAATTCTACAGTGTTTTCTTTTTTTCAGTGAGAGATGTGAGTTTTTGCAGGACAACTCTTCGCTGGTTCACCAGGACAAAGCACTTGCTCACAATCCCTTGAGCATCAGACTGGCCGAGAAGAACACGACTGCGCTTGAGCTACTTTCCTACGCATTAAACCTGGCTTTGCTTAATTTTTTGCGTAATTTTGCTACAATGAAGGCTCGTGATTCAGTGTCCCGATATTTACCCTGATCGCCATCTCGTTGTAGAAATTGATCTTCATGACAAAATATGCTTCCTGTGAACACAAAAGGAAAAGATGACGTTACATATTGTCTCGCAGCCCTCTGATCTGTCCACAGCAGGTTTCAAAGATAAAGAGCTGTTTATACATAATACATTTCACATAGGCAGAACAGGTAGGGCCACTCCAGAAGAGAAGAGAAGAGAAGAGAAGAGAGGAGAGGAAGAGAACAGGGACGGAAAAAGACAAAGAGTCAGGGAGGTATGGAGGTAGAGAGAGAGTGATTAGGGGGACTTTGTATCAAGGGGAGGACAGTGCTCTCTTAATACACCAACACACGCAAGGGCCAGGAAAATCTATGGCGCCGAAGCAGCGAGCTAATGGAGATGTATGACGGCCAAACGCTCTACTCTGGATTTCATAATCAATGACAGAGCTGCCAGAAGAGACTCACAAAAAGGCCAGAGAATATGCACCGGGGCATTCGCAGCGAATGGACGGGCCCGACCACTGGGGTCACATTTTTAGAGTCGTCCATAAAACGGATCCATATCTCAACATAACTTTTTTTAAAAAAACAAACAAACAAGCTTGTTGTTTGGAGATGAGACTTTTGTGCAACTCATATGCCACAATAGTGAGTTGAGGGAGTGTATATATATATATATATATATATATATATATATATATATATATATATATATATATATATATATATATATATATATATATATAAGAAGGAATTAAGATTTCAATAGGTGGACTCTGGTCCTGACGATCAGTAATAAAATTTTGATTAACCTGCCTGCACAACTTCTGGCTTGTTTGTAATTCCTCTCAGCTTTGCGAGTGGAGGAAACAGGAAAGGGGCAAGGCGGAAAGTTAAGAAAACAGCAATGAATAAAAGTGGTAGTGTAAAAGATGGCTTACTTAATAATTTTAAATTTTAATTAATTGATTAAATACAATTTGACATCCTGGTCAAAAGGCAAACTATTAGCAAGCTAATTAAAACGCATTATATACACTCTGATGCTTTCGACGAGAATTTTTTTTCCTGAACTGGACCTTTTAATGGATTAGAAAAATGAAACCTCAGTGGGCTAATTCCAAACTGTGAAAAGTGTGAGTGATTCAAATGAGCGCTCGTCTGTTCCCAAACTGGCTCTTTTTAAGCCCATATGTGCGTTGTGACACATCCTTCATCGTTTATTTCAGCGCCCCTCGCTGCCGTCTACCCCGTTTTTTTGAACGCCTCCCAAATGGCGGCTGGCAGTTATGCTTTAGCAAACAGTCAATTTAGGGGCATGATAAATAGCTTGTTGTGATACGTTTACAAAACTCAATCCAGGGGAAAATTATATGTGAGAGCGCTGGGTATTGGATCCGGTATCAACAATCTGTTCAATTAAGAAGCAGTTGGAGGCAATATGCCGAAAAGGCGGCCTTGTTTTACTAAAGCACACAAATACACACATATAGACACACACGTACATACACACTTCTCCTACACTTCCGCTACCACCATTTACCTCACAGCACTCGTTCGAAATGCATTCCAGGAATTGCAATGCAGATAAAATTCCATCGCATATTACATCCTATTTCCTAAGTGCTAATTTACCAATGTGTAATGAGTGAATTATATTTCTTAAGGTCAGATGCAGGGACTTAGGCATATAGAAATTGAATTCTAATGCATGCTATCATAACCAAATCAATACATCTATAGCTGTTCCTCGTTCTGGCTTACCATCACCATTTGTCTGTAACGTGCCCTTGCTCTGAAGCCCCGCCATATCTTCTGGATAATGACCGCCTTCTCGTGCAGATGCCTGTCATAAAGTCATATTGGGAAGAGGATTAGATGGGTATTTTTTGCGGCTGAAATGGGGAGGAAATCTGAAATTAAATTGTGAATCTCTTTGTTGGTGTGTCAAATAAAAGCTAAAACACGTCGGCGAGAGCTGCAAATGAGAATGAAAAAGGCTTAAAAATGGCAATCCTCCATGAAATTCATTTAAATTAGGTGTTGACTAAAGAGTGGGGGTCAATTACAAACTGAACTCATGCCACTTTTATTGAAAAGAAAGGAAAACAGTGATTTTGCTTTCTGCTCACAAGTGTTATGATGTAAAGGAATTGAATTCAAAGGTCACAGGATCGTTAATGTAACACGCACACACACGAACGGTTAGAAAATTGCTGCTCCTCCAGGCCTTACTATCACTCCCGATGAGCCTTTCTCCCCCTTTATGCAGCGGCGCACATTTGTATTCATCTTCAAACATGCTCTAAATGCAAGTCCATTGCAAATCTCCACCTCCAATGAGGCCATCAATTTCCAAAAGACCATTTAGACACCTGGAAAATCAATGCTTATAGTGGGCTAGCACAACCCCAGAGTTGCACTTAAGCAGCTAAAATTGTTGCTAATTATCCACTTAACGTATTGATCAATTAACTAAAGTAATCTGAATTAACCTACTGTCTGGAAGTTTGTCTGCTGACCCTGCAGAATGGTGCCCGGGTCGCAGAACGGACCAGGCACGGAATGAACACATTTGGAGCAAGCGACATTTATTCCTCAAGGCCATTTACCAAGATCCACAAGTCCTACAATTATGGGAGTGAGCCAGTATCAGGGTATTCCCTGTAAATTAACATAGCCATGCTTGCCGAGATGTTTTAGAAGCCCTGGGGGATATGGAGAAAATGGGTGTGCTTGTATGAAATAAAACGCAGTAATCTGTCACATGACAAATGAAGACTTGGTAAAAGCATTACCTGATGTATAAGCGCACCCTGAAGCCTCGGAACCAGCTCTGAAGCCGGACAGCGCCCTTGTATTCCCGCTGTCTAGTTGCTTCAACTTTCCTGAAGCAGAAAAAAACCACTTTCTCTAATACTTCTGTTTAAAAGAAACATATAGGTTGACAGATCAACAGCGTCTAAATTTGCATCTGGTGAACAAAACTACTCCGAATCTGCCGATCTTTTTTTTTTTTTTCTTAATTGACTTAAATTTAAGCGTGTGGGCATATTTAGCGTAGCTCTGATTGAATTAGTTGTCTCATGTGCATCAACTTTTAGACTGGCTTTTTGTGTCGTGCATCTAACTTAGTGATACCTTTCTTTGTAGAACCGGAGCCTTTGGAACTCCTCGAGCACTGTTTGAATCCGCTCGAGCTCCGCCATTTCTACTTCAAGGGTTCGTTTACGGTTGCCTTGGAAACACAGCTGACGCCCCAGCGATCACAGGTAACTTCCGGTGCTATAAAAATACATATTTTTTCTTTCTGTCTTTTTCTTTTATTCTTCTTTGTTATTCAATTTGTGTAATACCTCTTCTCAGAGTGTGACCAATTTGGTATTCAAGAAGACTGATGATTGTTTTATTTTGGGGTTTTAAATAAAGTGACAGCCCCTCCTCTCCTCCCACTCTGCACGGTTAGAGGCTCCTGAGTGTTGTAAAGCGAATTACGCTAATGCAGAATAGAGTAAGTCCATGCAAATGAATCCAAAAGGTGAGTCATGTGTTTATATGGATTTGTGTTTCTAACATATTCTTTTTGCACGATTCAATCTAGGTCATGTTTAGGTTGTTCGGTTGCAATCTGCACTAAAAAATCATGCAATGTCGCAAAACGTGTTTTCTACAGCCAAATCTTAGAGTAAACATTTAGTGAGTCCCCGTTAAAAATGAGTTGTGTGCATGCATTGCTCATGTTAAACTTGCAGAAATATAGTTATAAATCGTTTTTCACCCTACTTCTTGTATAGTGTGCATTCTACAGCTGAAATATGCAGAAAAAGACCAAAATGCTAACCGTAGCAATACGTTATTCAGGAAAGCACTACTAGTGTAACTTTTCCTTTAATTATTACTTTTATACAGTTAATCATAAGTAAACAAGTAAAAATACACCATACTTGACAAGACAATAACAAATACAAATAGAATCCAACATCCCATTCAAAGGTAAAGCTATTGCAATTAATTGAGAAATGAAGCACGAATGGGCAGAAAACTATTTTTTAAGTGGGATAAAATTTCTCTTCTGTGAATGCAGATTGTATGTATTGATTGATCTGCCAGGCCACAAGTCCCCCATTCCCTTCGATCATCCACTTTGCCTCTTTCCTGACAGTATCTTCATCTTCCCCTCTTCATCATCACTTATCAGTTTATTTCTCCCCGCATTTCGGTCCTCATTTCCCCCACCTCTCCTCCTCTTCAGCCATATTCACCTGTCGAAATGATCCCTTCCACATGTGTGTGCGTGTGTGTGTGCAAGCAAAGATATCTATCTAGCCTACATATTATGGAGTAATCCTTAGATCAGGTTTTCTATAAAGTTTTTCTCAAGACCTAAATTACTTGGTTCCTCCCCAGGGCCCAAACTTACTGAAAGAACTTGTGCATTGCCATAGCATGGACACAACATACTGTGCATATAAGTGAATGTTTTGTAAAAAACAAAACAAAAAAACAGACACAAACGTATCTAAATAAACCTGCAGCCATTTTGAGATGGGCAAACACACATGTTGCAAGTAAATGACATTGTGTCTTCATGACATGCTGGCTTTGTGTGTCATTTTCTCTCTCCTTTGTGTTTTTCTTTTGCTGTCCAGGAGGCCACACCAGTTGTGAAGAGCAAAAGGCAGATGATGTGCTACGTAGAGTTATGACTCTCGGGTGAACCGGCTACACTTCAGGCTATCCATCGTTGAAGTGGCGGGAGGATGGTCGCTCCAGTAATTACTGAGGGTACGTGGCTGTGGCAAGACTGCACGAACACCGAATGCGAAGTATCGTTTTCTGACAAGACTGTGATGACGGCAGCGGCCCATTTGTCCTGCTGCCTCCTAGTTCGGTGTCACTAGGTGAGAGGGTGACTCAAAAAAATTGAGAGCGAACACACTTCATGGGAAGACGCTTTGTTTACTCACCGTCTAATCTATTTCAAGTTTGTTCTTTTTCATGGTCTGTTTTTATTTGAACCTGGGAAATATTCTTAACAATCCTTTTTTTTAACAAAGGCAATTTTAAAGTTTTGAATATATCTAACGTGATTTTTTTTGGCAGAATGTGGGAATAGGCCGTATTACTCGAATTAAACGAGAATGTGCAAACAGAACATGTGGGAACAGGTCTGACTAATCCAGTACAATATGAGCAATTCCAAAGACACGAACATATTTGGCCAAGCAGATGTTACCGAATTTTACACGATGAATAAACCATACTTATAAAATGCCACTAGGTGGCAGAATCCTTCTGCAAACATCTTCATTTATCCTCTTTTCGTTCTATTATACATACAATCGTCCTGACATTCGCATCCTTCCTTCATCTACCTTCCTCATCGGCCGTCCTCACGATGTCGCTGAAAGAAAATGTTTTGTTTCCAAAGTGAGCTAGTCATTATCCAGCATTAGCCATCCATACCCTCTCCCCTTTGCTCCCTCTCTCCATACGGGGCATGTCATTTAACACGCCTCCAGTCACCTCTTCGCAGTCAGAAAGCTCATCCAACCAGTCATTCTCCATGCCCATTGTTCCTAAATGAGGCCCGTATGCACTGTGGCCAGCGCTGGTCATAAAAACCAACGCGCACACACACTTTCTTGATGGAGTGACAGTGTGTGTCTATGGATGAGTATATGTGTGAGTAAGACTGTCACACTCCGTTCCCCCACTGTGCGTGAGTGATTATTGTGTGTGGCGGTGTATGAGTGATTAGGAGTGGGTGTCCGTGCATGTGTTTGTGTGTGCGCGCCTCAGCAGGGTGCAGCGGGTGGAATGTGTGTTTCTCGGCAGGGCCAGTTCGGCCATTATTATTAAACATCTGTCCGCAGCACATTAATCCCCCCACTCTGACGCATCCCTCTCTGGCCAGGGATCATTTAATTGAAATCCATAATGACTCTTCTCTTCTCTGCTACAATGAACCAAGCCAGAGAATCCTTTTTTTTTTTTTTTAATCAGTCTATCAGCTATTGCAATAATTTTTAGGATCTTTTAGACCTAAAACCCACCTTAATTGAACCATGTCTAAACAAAAACAATGCAATGTGACCGTATCAGGAAATATTTTAAAATATTTAGGAAGATAGTTTCCTATTGGGTTTCTACTACACTTCTTTATATATACATAATAAGAGCAAACATAACATAATTAATATTCAAACTAAACATGCATGCATCATGTACTGTACATTACTCTTCAGTTTGTAAATTTTTAAAATATAAATATCAACATGTTTGATTGTGAGTGTGCAAGAAGTCTTATGAATTTGACTTGATCAAAGTAACTTAAGCAATCATTTGATTATAGACATACAATGCTTTTTTTATGCCACTATTTTTATCTTATTATTACTGTAGCAAACATTTTGGAAACTAGGGTACAGTTTAATGTCAATTTACCAAATCAAAAATTAATTGCATTCCAGTATGTGTGCTTTGAACAGCTGTGTGTGTGTGTGCGTGTGTGCGTGTGTGCGTGTGTGCGTGTGTGTATTCCCTCGAACCATAAGCTTACCACCAGTTTAAAAGAAGCATAGTTTGGCACCGCTGTTCTCCATTGAGGAAAACACTTTCTCATTTTTGAATGCCTGGGGCTGCTCTGTTGCTTTTAAACCAATTTAAAACCACCCCTCTCTCTCTCTCTCTCTCCACCCGCACCTCTCCTTATTTCCCATCCTAATATGCTACTAATGGATAAGAACTATGCTTGTGCCGATAGAGAAGAAATATCATACCTTTATTAGCTCACCTACATACACAAAGGGGCAGAGTAAGAGGGAGAGGGAAGTAATGAATTGAGCATTGTGTAAAATAGTTTAATGCAGGGGTGGTTCATCATTATTTGTGGCGGATTGTGTGCAGACAGGGGTGATCCATTAGTGTGGTCGTTTCCATCTGTGTGTTTGTGTGCGTGTGTGTGTCCCACCCAGAAGGACATTCACTGCTGCCGGCCCCGCTGTCACGATGAGAGATTCATCGGCACACATGCTCACACACTGGCTACAGTACACATGTGGCATTATTGTCCATCATTATTCCTCTCATTCCTCCTTTCAACAATTTGTCACTGCAGTGTCTTGTGTTGATGCACAATCACACAAATAGAATCATATGTCAGTGTGTTTCCTGTATGTGCTGTATGTGTGTGTGTGTGTGTGTCCGTGCGTATACAGGCAAGAATTAAAAATGAGACTGATTTGGACCAACCATTTGGACAACCAAGTCAAGTCGATGCAATGAAGTGGTGTAAGTTCTGGAATGTCTGTTTTTAATATTTAGGAAAATGTTGTCATTTTCATTTTGAGTCAGTATCCCAAAAGTTACTCAGACCATTTATGGTTTCTTGAGGGCATTAATGAGCCCCCACATCATACTTTGAGAAACAAGAAAGACTTTCAGTGTAAGTGATGTATGAACACTCCAGAAAAAGACATTTTACGTCATAATGAAAGCGAAGTAAGGACGGCACTTGACGTCAGTTACCCCCGTTGGCTCGCGGCTAATTGTTTGGAGCGTGAGAGAGGTAGGCTTGAGAGGTGGCCAGACCTGACGGTGAGTGTGTGAGCGTGTCAGATGTCCTCTGGCATGCCTCGCAGAGCTAATCACAACCACACTGCAGAGATGAATGAAGTCAAGAGCAATCAGCCCTGACACACAAACAGCAGCATGCACACACTGGAAATGTACAGCAGTCTTGGCTCAGATAGACTGATGTTTTTTTTTTTTTTTTTTAAATATCTATTTTTTTCATTTATTTAACACACTGACATGTGGCGTCATTTCATGATTAATGAATCTCTTCTTGTGTGAACATTTACAGGGACATCTGCTTTTCTTGTCAACGTTCCTTCCTTCATGCTTGCTTAACTTTTGCTCATAGTCACGCTTTTTACGAATCAGCTGAATTCTAAATGCTGGCGGTTGTAATTTGTGAGAGTTGAAGTTTTGTATTGCTTTCTTAGCCTGACAAAAGAGGAAATGTCCATCACGTCTAGAAAAGACAATCTATAGATCTCAGCTCAGGGAGCGGACTTTACCAAAATTGTGCAAATTAACCACCCACTATTCGCAGAGCCCCATCTCATCATTTCTATACGTGAGCCTCGGGCAGGCAGTAATGGCAATGGAGTCATGTAGCTTGAGGTGCACCTGCCTTTGGGCCACTGTTCCCTTGACAATGACTCCCCCAAAACCAATTACGTAGTCCTTAGCGGTCTTTGGTTGTGAGTGCACAGTGTACAGATCCACTACTATAAACTGTGAGGTACAATAGTGACATCACTACCACAGTTGAAGACCAACAATGCTTGTGACCCCTTCGTTTGACATTCATAGAGAGAAAAAGAGAGCGAGAGAGAAGCAGGTCAATGGCAAAGGGTCATTCCACCTCAGTGTTTGGAGCCCTGAGTCCCACATCCAAAGGTTGACCTTTGACTACTATGGATCTCTGGGCATTGTTCATAGGCCACAGAGGCCCCTGATGCCATTTATCTGTTTGTGTATGTGTTTTGAAAATGAAAGGGCTTGTACATTTTACTCTGTAGGGACAAAGGTAGTAGGCCATGACTATTGCTGGAAGTGAAAGACATGGAGTCGGTCTCTACCTTGAGAGTGGCCAAGATTTTGCAGTGCGTGTCTATTGGATTTATTTTGTCCCTTTAGCCAAAAGAACCTTTGTGAGCTCTGAGGTCAGACCTGATGTAGGGCTTGTCTTACAATCTCTGTCCTAGTTAATTCCAAAGTCAAGTATAGACTTGTCTGAATACGTTGATGGTACGAAGAAATCTAGTACAATCCCTGGCTGAATAATTAATCAATTAAATTTGTGTACACTTGCCTCACATGTTTACTGAACAACTGACCTGGAGTTTTTAAGCATATATACAGAATTCAGAAGAACGTATTGAACATCAATGACATGATGTATAAATAAAAGGCAATCTGCGGAGTTCATTGGTAGATGCTGGCATATTGACTATTAGGTGCTCAAATCTTTGGTAAACTATTCCATAAGCATTCATGCCACTAAATCGGTTTTCATTGTATTTTGGTGGGTAAATGGAAACTCTTGGTGGTTAAAGGATACTCATGTATCAAGTAGTTACTGGTTGCTGTTGGCGATAACACGCATCAACAGCCTCCCATTTGTGGTTCGCAGTCTGTGTCCAAAGAACTTTGACTGGCTTTGGCCATTTTGGCCATTATCCCTGCACATAGATTTGTTTTTCCACTCCCATATTCACAGCTGAATGACTTCCATGATTGAAATTTTACTTTGTCTTCCCTAGAGGCTTTTTGAGTAAATGCAAAGTTAATCTTTTTTTTTGTAAAATAAGCAGAGAAAATTGTCTTAAATATTTATTAATACAATGATTGTAATAGTGAAGGAATGTAAATAGTAATATTTCTTCTCGTGAAATGTGCCTTAGTGTGCGTGTCCACACATAGAAAACCCCATTCATTACAGAAAGCAATACGAAATTCAAGTAAACAAAATCAACCTTGTCCACAGGTCGCTGGGCCTAGCCAAATAGCCTTTTATCACATAGGTGTTTGTTTGCTTGCGCATTATGCTGTGAATTTAGATAGAAAAGCGTCTAATAAACACATCTGAGTGTTCACTTTCATCCGACTCCTGTAGTAAGTAGTCTCACGATGTGAGCGATTGAAATATTACAATGTTGCAGGTGTGAACACATAGCGACATTTAGAGAAAATGCAAGTGTGTCCAAGTGTAAGCGTAGCCAATGCATGCCGTGCTTGTAACTTTCAGATGTTCATTTGTTTTGGTGCAAAACAAGAAAATGTTTAAACAAATAAAATATAAAGACACGTACATCTATTTGCAACCCTAGTTATGTAAATTCCTTTTGAACTGGTATTTTGAAATAAAAAAAGTACAAATGCAAATAAAAGTGGTTTCCTTGTATATTTTGTATAAAAACGTGCATTGGGTATTAATGTAAATCGTTATATTTATGATTATGGCAATTTCATAATGTGGAGTGTAATTAAAATGATAATGATAGTAATGGTCCATTTTTAATTTGAATTTTGATAAATCACACAGTCCTAGCCCTCACCGGACTGGAATGGCCCCTATTAGGAAAAAGGTACCCCACACTTGCTTACACAAAGGCAGTAAAAGAAAGGGGGGAAAAGAAACAGCTGACTAAAATAACCTAAAAGAGGCCAACACGTCCAGACTAAGTTGCTGAATGAGTGGCAAGTGAGCCATTTACACAAAGGCAAACAGTACATCATTTAAAGGCACCGCCATATCAAGTGGAAGCAGAGTGAAAGTGCATGTCGGATGATGATGATGGGCTTGTCTCTTCACATGTCAGCGGCAGCAGCAAAGGTCACCGGGTAGCGAGGAAGTACGAGGCTTTTAGAGAGGAGGAAACCACTAAATACTCCTAATCCCCGTTTATTTGCCGCATGGATGGTTAAATGCTACTCTCGGCCTCGTAAAATTAAAAGCAAATGTGCACTGAGCTGTAACCAAGAGGCATGGATAGCGAGGTAGGACGGGACCGGTGGTGGAGGGGGGGGTGGCGGATTTCACAAAGATGATGAAGCAGGAAGGGGTGATGTCCAAAGAGGACGGCAGAGAAAGTGTGAAGAAGAAAGCGGAATTGAGAAGCGGTGATGTGCAGCCCCAAAACATTCTTCCCCTGAATGAGCTGTCACCTGTGCCTCCTTGGCGTGGCGATCTATGGTTCACACAAGCTACCTTTGATTAATACATCCCACCTAAATCATGGAAAGTTCCCCTTTGCTTCTTGCCCATAAAATGCAACACACAACACAAATCAGCCCCTTAAACAGCGGAGCCGGATAACAATTGGAAAATAATGCATCTTACCTGGGCCATCCCGATAAATTGTTCCTTAGCACACCCGCCCTTAAACCAAAATCAATTCATCCGCCTGCAACTTTTATTAAAATTCCCAGTAATAAATCTCCCCCCAATGTTTGTTCATCTGTTTTTTGATGCATTTATATCACTTTCAGTTCTGCTCCAGTGTTTCCCCTGCCTCTACGGCGTAAAATGGGAAAATCTATTTGGGGCCAATAGAATTGTTAAAGGGGTGTTATGGGTGCCTGTTCTTGTGGAGAAAATGGGTGTCAATTTGTGTGTGTATGCGTGTGCGCACATCTGAGTGCAAGTGCATTTGTGTGTAAATGGAATCGATAAATGTGGCAGTGTGGTGAGTAGATAGCACCCTTCCCCTTGCCTCTCTGATTAACCCACACCACTGCCAAGCTGACAGCTATATAACAATATTAGGTGTGTTTGAGTGGGAACGTGAGAGCACGTGTGGGAGCATGTGTTGCGACGCCGTTCCAAACTATGTTTGTCTTCACATGAAACCCTCAGGGACTGTGGATAGAATTTGTCTGTTAATTAATAGTCAGTCCCTATTTTTTTTTGTTTTTGACTGTGCAGTTTCCATTTATAACAGAGGAAAAGGTAATGCAATCTTCCACAAGCACAACAAATGCACAACCTGTATTGATGATTCTCATCTAAATATAAAAATGTTATGGTCATTTGGGTTTTCTGTTTGCAAACTGATAACCAATATGTGGAATAAACTTAATAATAGGGTCAACCTAGAAGTGGCCAAACATTTGTATAGAGCTCTTTCAAATTTTTACCTTTATTTTATATATTTTTTTTAATCAGCTGTATATATGTATAAGTAATTTGGTTCAATAATACTACATCATTTTTAATATGATTTTATTATTCACAGGACAGTAGATAGTTGTGGATACAAATATTTATACTCATGTAATTTTCTCTTTATGTGTGTAGTTGGATCTTAATATTCCACTCTGTCATAAGCCAAATATGAATCGACTAAAAAAAAAAAAAAAAAAAGTCTTCATTAAATACAAACAGACAAAAATGTCCACCCCGTCATTGTCCACCCTGTTAGCAGCTCTCATATTTTGCTCCTTGTTTGCTTGCAATAAATTTATTTAAAAAGTGGCCTGGCCAATTTGATTTCTAACAACATAAAAAGTTCAATGAAAATTTCGGGTGGTGGAATGATGAAGTTTCTAAGCCACCAAATGGTGATATTGACGTAACAGTAATATTCCTGTCCGCGAAATACTTAAATTATAAGAAATATATAGCTGCAACTTTTAAGTATGTTTCCTGGAAACGTAAAAGTACGGTAATCCCAATGTGCAGGAAAATGAGCTGCTAATGATGGCGTAGGTTTGAACTGAGATTGAAGAACCTAATAGGAATACAATACAGCCACCATTATCTCACTTGTTAGATGATCAATGAATGATTCGCCAGTACGAAAGAGTGAAAAGTCCTGTGATTTGATTTTGGACTTCATAAAATAATTTGCATCAATTGATTCATGTTAATTAATTATGCTAATTGAGCAGGCTGATCATCCTCCTGTCAAATCGGGCCTTGAATTACAAATGTTTCTGTTCTAAAATCAACTCAAGTCGTTTGCACTTTACACACGGCAGACACGCACTCATGCCAATGAAGATGTTAAGATGAAAAATAAAATATTCTTTTGACTGCTGATCATCTTTAAAATTGTAATACTATTTAGAAGTAGCTTTGAAAGTTTCATGAGCAAATGGCCACACGTAAGAAGCGTGCGATCAAGGAGATAGGGTTGCTATATTCCTCAACCTGTATGTGTGTGTGTGTGTGGGGGGGGGGAGTTTGTGTGTGTAAGTGTGTTTGCCGGGATGGGGCAGGCACGAGGCTGCTCTGCTCTGAGCCGCATGGATTTGCTGCTAAAGTTTGAACAGCTTTAAATTAAAATGTATTGCCCATTCTCGATGTATTGATCGGAGAGCCAGCTGTGTCAATACACCGCCAGGGCTATTTTTCCAATAACTTATAAAGATCTGCCGTGCAGGCATGAATCCACTTCATAGTGTAGCGTAACATTCTCTATACATTTTTGTTTTATCTTTTTTTTTTGTTACTGCACCAATCACAATAGAAGGCTAATATTTCAGGTTTCAAATTAAAAATATGAACATCCCAATTTCTGGTTAAAATTTCATTACAAGTTACAGATATGGCTGTAACCCTTTGCTGAATTGTTTTTCAGCCCACTCAATTCTAACTCATAAGTTTATCTTACTCAAGTCTACCTAATTAAGCCGCACACAGGCTTTATTACTTCATATAAACACATATGTAAATATGAAAAAGTGATTTCCATGCCGCTTATTTTCTTTTGGGTCACAGGTGACTGGTCGCCAGCTAATCACAAGCAAATAATACTTAAATGGAATTTTCTTTCTCCCTTCGCATTTCTTATAGGACTGCAACATTCTACTCCTCACCCCCTCCTCCTTCCCGGTCTTTCCATCTCTCCCCTTAATCTCCCTCTACCTCTTCTCATTGTCAATACCTATCTAATTCCACTTTAGCACCAGTAATTGGCTGATGGATAGAAGCTATGGATTGGTCTCTTCCTGATGACTGCATGACATTTTTTTTCTCCCCACCTCGTAGCTGGTAATACTAATAGAATTCCAAATCCGCGGCACTGGGATTCTGTCATGAGTAGGTCAACTGCTGTGTCAAGGTCCTATTGGAAAGCCAGCATCCAACATTTTAATTTAAATTTTCTTTTTTTTTTTTTTTGGCCACTGTCTCTCCTTGCTTTGCTGAATGATCACCAACCCGGTGTTTCCGTTCTTACGCAGCCTGACACATCTATTGTTGAGCTCCCTATGTCATTATTTCAACAAATTACAAACACGGGTTTAGTAATGGTAAAGAATGCTAGCACTGTATTAAGATTCATGTCGAATTGGTGTTAAACGCAAAGTGAACACAACTGAGCCTACAATTTAGAACTAAGTACATCATAGATTACGCACACTGGAACACTTATTGCTGTTAAATATGTAGTTGCCAAAAAACAAGATACTCTGAAATACTGTGCTTTGAATCTGTTTTCAAGACTAAGTATACACTTCAACCCGAGACACTGTGCTCCTGTTTTGGCTGGTCATGGAGGCTTCGTACCCAACCACACTGGTCAACACATTTTACTAAATTTTGAGATGATAATGATGATGATGATGATGATGATAATAATAATAAATTTACTAACATTTACGAATTAAGTGTTATGTTCTGCAACAGGTAGAATTTTTTGAAAATTCCCCAAAAATCTGTATTGGCAAGCTTTTCTATGTCAAACAAAAAAATGAACATATCACAGAAACCTGAGGTGCCAGAAAATAAGTGGACATTTTTTAAATCAGCAGCTAAAATACATTTTGAAAGGGAAACATAAAGCCATTTCTCGTAAAAAAAAAAAAAATGCTGTTGACAAGTGCTATATAAGGACCAAGTGAACAGTAGTGGTTCTGAACTGCAATAATTAGTTACAACCCAGTTTTTCCCCCCTGTTGGTAATGGGAGGCATTTATTTGTCTTTATTGCATGATACAATTAGGGCACATCATCTGTTAGAGGGAGGGTTACTAATTGAGGAAATTTAGATGTTAATCTTAGAGCAAATGCGGCCCAGTATTGCACAATTGGGGCTAAAACAAAGCTGCAGTCCACAATATTATTTATATTAAATTATTTCATGCATTTTGAATACCTGTTTACCAATAGTGTGTCTAATCCTAACTTATGTGTGTGTGTGCGCTCATCTTATTGTGATGAATCTGCAGAAAAGAAGCTGGCCAAATCGGGTTGTCATGCTAATTCGGTCCCTTGACTGCATAATGCGGTGCAGCAAGGAGTGCGGCTGAACTTGACCCGGTTAAACCTGACCTTGGCCTTTCACCCGTCTCACATGAGCGCGAGTGCAGGTGTCAACAAATTAGGATAATAAATCTTTTCATCACAGCCGCCACACATACGTTTAACTCCGGAGCAAGCTGGCTGAAAACTGCTCTCGTGTTGGGCTCATTGTGTGGAATTCATATCTTGAATTAACCACCAGATGAGTTTCTGCTGCTCTTTTTGCTGTCTTTAAATTTTCTGGGGAAATACACTGGAATGTTTAGTTTGATAAATGGTTTGGACATTTTGTTGAGCTAGCATTTCATTAAGTGTGTGTACTGTTGACTCGAGTGACTGACACGTTCAGTGAAGCTCATCATTGGGTCGCAATTTACTTGATGTTTTGTGAGCTGAGATTGATTCTGTTAACTGTAATGGCCTTTTTAAAAAGAGTTTTGGAGTTGAGTAAGGAAAAACAATTAGTTGTGTGTTTCTGATTGGATTTTTTTTCAAGTTTGCTGTTTTGTAACAAATCCCTATTTGAAGTCTCATTCACTGTTATAGTTTTTGTCATCTTGTCACTTTGCAAGATATAATTAAATGGCGTAAGTGTGTTTGTATGTAGAAGTATTTGCGTCACTAAAAAAGGGAAATAAAAAAGATAAAAAAATACATAAAATGTTCAATTATAACCTCCTCAGTCGAAGACAAGCAGTCTTTTTAAATTTTATTGTATTTATATTTTTTTCCTCCTCAATTTAGCAGTCTCAAAATTGCCATTATCATTTTTCTTTGTGGTAATTTTCTGGCTTGAGAGCACAGCACATTCTTATTCCTTTGCCCAACTTTTCATCATCCTAAGCACTGTTGACACAACATTTTCCTCTCTTGCCGTGACCTTCAATTGTCAAGATTGTGATTATAAATGAGGTAATCCTCTTGAATGTATTACATTCCAGATAAAACTCTTCCATGTATAAAATCCAGATTAAATAATAAATAAGAACTAATGCAAGTTAGGAAAAACGTTGCAGACGATGCTTTGGATCAGCCATTCATCTGAAGTCAAGAGTAACATTTGTTTATTTTAGCCGGGGTGTCCGAGGGTGGGGTTACAAGACTGTGCGGAATGTCCCTTTAAATTATTCAAAGCCCAATCAGGTATCTTTTTCTCCACTGATCTAAAGATGGCTATCAGAGGTCATTCATTCTTCCTATACAGGGTCACCTTTCCCACTCTCCCTTTAACCACTTCCACTCACTCTCTGCTTCCTTGATGTTCAAGAGGACAATATCCTGATCATTGTACCTCTGGTGGCGGGCCTGTGGAAACAAAGCAGCTGCGTGGACACGCACACACTTGGATGCACTTTTCATAATCACAGACTCACTTGTATGCTGGCGAGGACATCGCACTGAGCGTGTGTGTGTGTTTTGTTCATTCTGCTCTTGTGTTACCATGTATCTGAATACCTGCTGACCTTCTCACACGGCGCAAGGATGTGGACATTATTGCTCTTTGTGCAACTTGCATTGATGTGCTCACAACAAAAGGGTGACAAAGCTGCACTGCACTATAGAATAGGTACAAATAGGTAGAATAATTGATTCGTTTATCGACCTTGGATTTCTTTAGATAAATATGGTGATACACTCATTTTGCATCTTTGTTCACAATTTCAGTGGCCCGCTTGCTTCTGAGTGTGTGTGTGTTGTCTGATTATCGGCTCGTGGGTGTAAGCTGTGTTCATGTACACTTTGTGTGTGCATGCTCACTGCCGGGGGCTTGTTGTCAGAGCTTCTCTCGACTGGCCAATTAATTATGATGGCCTACTTATGATGCGTAATAAGATGATTTATTAGTAAACACACAAACAGAGCACAGGTAGCCGCACTGTGTTCTCGATGGTCGAGGATGAGACACTGAACCAAGCTCACAAATCCACCTCTGGCTGTGTCCTACTGGATCTCAAAAGTCAGCTTTGAGAACTTCCTCTTCTCTGAAAGTTGACTGTAGTGCCTATAAAACATTACCATGGTAACCTTACCTCATTTTACCTATTTAGATCCCACAAGAGTATATTAAACAGATGTATGGCAGATCAGTGTTTCTTACTCTTTGGTTTTGCAAGAGAAAAATCTCACCGCATACAATACAAAACAAAAATGGCGCAAAAAGTATACACGCTGAAATAGATATGATCTCATCTAAAGTTTGAGTGTCGCATGACCAAACTCCGAAAACAGGCGAGTAAAGGTGTCAAAGTTGATCATTTAACAAAATCGGTTATTAAATTAATCGTCTTGTATTTTAATAATCGAATAATTGTTTGGAACCATTTTTTAGGCTAAAGATTGTCCAAATATTCAGATTCAGGGCTTCAAGAATAAAAATTCTCTGAAATACATTTCCGGGGTGTTTTTGGTGATGAATTAGCCTTTAAACATGGCTCAAAGCGAATTTTTTTTTTTTGATTTTGCATGTTACAGCTCTGTTACCCCCCACTAATATTTACAACATCAGAAATGTGGACAGTTAAAAATAGCCACTAAATACCTTTTGCACATTTGTGTTCATTACAACAAACACAGCCCCAAAATAACCTCAAGTCTTGTTTGTTGCTTGGAACAGCTGCCATTTGACATGCATGTCACATCAACACAATCTTAACTTCTCTTGTTAGCGGTTGTGAAATGGATGATCTAGTCTATCTCGCATTTCCGATCAATTCCTCTGCTGTTGTACGGACGTAGAAGAGTAGAAGTGTGTCTGTGCACTTTGGCAGCACCATTGTAAAATAGGGGTGCAGCAGGTGAGAAAAGCCATTTGTTTTCTTGGGCTATCTGTCTAACTAGCTGTGTGGGTGTCCTATTTCTGGATGACACACACATACGCGGCAAACCTCATGCCCCTTTCACCATACGTTCCAGGACGTAATTTATGACGCCACGGTAACATATAGACTTTTCATCACTCAGTGGCAACTTTGTCCACTCAATGTTGCAGCATCGTCCCTCCCTCTTTTTTCCTTTCGTGCCGCTTCAATCTTATTCTCACCCCACTACTTTTGTCACTTTTTTAGGGTTTTTATCCTTGTGTGAGTCTTTATTATATTTTACAAAGGCTTGTCAAAATAAATATCTGATCTCCTTTTCGGAATTGTCTGGCTCAAATGTCATTGTCAAGGGGGCTTTTTCCACGGCGTGATAACGAGACTCGAAAGCTACAACGTCAGCATGAAGCGCCCCAGTTCACACGCTGGCTGTCAGATGTCCGAAGCAAAGATTTATATTCGGGGTGTAAAGCTAGCAAGCTAACGCCATGTCCCAACTGCACCAAAATTCTGCTGATTCAAATCAAGGGGCTTGAGTTCTTACAATCTAAAGATGGGATGAAAAACTGCAATGTTGTCACTCTACTAATTTTTTTATTTCTCATAATTGTCTTTGTCAGAACACTCTAAGGATTGATAATTCTATCTTCTCTAAGATGCTCAAAATTCCTATGTGATCACATGAGCACATTTCTAGCTTTTTGTCATCTCGAATGAAATGAAGCCACGTGCGCTCGCAGGGCCACGTGTGTTTAATGACACGAATCACTTAGAACGCGACCTATGTTCCATGCGCCTTCACTCATATTCCGCCACTCTCTCTGTAACTATTGATGCTACTTTGTCCTGGTGATGAAGCAAGTGGGCTGTTGTCGGGTCGATGTGTGTCATTGTTTTATTGATGTCAGAAGAGACCCCTGAGGCCCGCAGCCTTCTACTCCCCTGTAAGCAATAAATCTATGGCCTGCTGTTCTCTCTGCTGTGCCCAACGTAGACTTTTCCACACACATGCGCATACTCTGCGTTTTAGAAAGAAAAACTGTGTTAAAATATAATATAAATAAAATAAATAAATAAACAACTTGCAATTCAATCGTAAAATAGACAATTTTGGGCCTACTAAAAAAACCTAAAACTTGGGTTTAATCAGAGGCTCTTTATATGGTGGCAATTGTGTGCTGATACACACTTAATGTGAGTTTAAATGTGATCGGTTCATTCTGAACATCGTCACATCCCCAGTTAGTGAAAATGGTTGCGCAATTCCAATTTAGTTGCAAAGGTTTTTAATGTTGGATAAAGTTTTGAAATGATCATTTGGTCTCATTTTTTATGATAACCTGGCATTTGGACAGGTACGTGTACATAGCAAAAGCGCTTCATCTATATGACCCAAGCTAAATAATAATCTGTCCTGTAAATTAATTTTTTCTTTTTGCGATCCATCATTCATTTTATCTTTGAATCATTTTATTTCCCTTCAGTCTGCCAGTAGAGGCCACTCACAGCATTCAATACGGACAGCCCACTCAAACACACACTCCTCTCACACACACACACATACGCAGGCGACAGCTGCCCGTTGCAAAATGAGAGCACGGGAGGTGGCAATAGAAAAAGGAGATGGAAGGAGGCAAAAGCAGCCATGAGACGGAAACATGAGGGCTAATGTGATGTGATAGAGACGCATCACAGCTGATGATGTGCCTTGTTTTGTTTGTTCCTATTTATTCCCCAACTCAGCTCTGTTCACATTCTTTGATGGGAGAAATGGGTGAGAAATTGGAAATGACATCCATTCTGTTTGTGTGTGGCGTGAACAGAAGAGTCACCATGTTTTTTTTTTTACATATTTAGCCAACATGAAGTCCTACTGAGTATTCAACCTAAACATGACCATTTCTCCCTTGAAGCTGAAATCTTTTCAGTCCACATCTCTCCACACTCCTCTTTCCCTCCTCCACATTCACTAATTGTTTCATCTTGAGTATGGAAAGGAGACGCCAAATCAATAAGTCTCCTCTCTAGAAGCCAAGCGGAGGGAGACGGGAGGCAGAGAAGAGGGTAAGGGGGTGAGGGGGGTTCCTCTAAATGCTGGAATCCCACATGGCTCACTTACTGGCCTCTGAACATTTTGTCACTTGGTGCAGATGCATAGCTTTGCTTTGTAAACTATCCAAAGCAACTGCGGCTAATCTGATTTCCTTTATTTTAGCCATCATCCTTTATACAGATTCTCATCTATTTCTTTTTCGAAGTCTACTCGACTTTCCGATTCGGTGTGAATCCTGAACTAAATGATGAGATTTCTTTTTCAAAGTCAGAATTCTGAATATTGAGTAGAGGCATGTTGGACCATGTGGCTAAGGATTTCGCATCGTATTAGACTTCCATTTTGCTGTGCAGATCGGTGAAAACAATAGGCAATACAGAGGTCTGCTGCAAAATGGGACTGACCTTTGTGAGGCAGAAAGGACACTGAGATTTGGGGGGGATTAAAATGTCAATATTCTTTTGGTCATATTTCTTTCCAAGTAGGGGGGCGAGTGTGGTATTCCTCACTGTGACTAATGGGATGTTTTGTTTCCAACGCAAACTTTCTCCCGCTGCCCGCCTCCTGCTCACAGCAGCCCTCAACGGGACAGGTTCTTTCTACATTTTCAGCCATTTCTTTATTTCATTGGTTGTTTGCGCTCTTCTTGGAACACCTGCGGGTTAACACTCAGTTGTGTTCTTAAACCTGTGTGTGTGCGTTTCATCCAAATGTAGTTTTGTTATTAGGTAGGGTTGTGTGTGTGTGTTAGTGTTGAGGTATGATCTGTGTTAAGATAAGACTGTAAACCAGATTAATCTGGCGTGGAAGAGCTTGTCAGCAGGACCACGATGTGTGTCTGTGTGTGGATGCCTGCCCGTCAGGTGAATCATTGCTTCTTATATTGGGTGTGTGCGTAGGGTCCAGTGCTGGGTAATGTGATCGCGGCTCCATGTAACACAGCATGGCAAGTGCTTGTGCATTTGAGTGTGTCTCTGTGTTTTGTGTGTGCGTGTGAAAGGCAGCAGGACAACAGCATCACTCCACACTTGTGGAGAGAATGGATTAGTCTGTTCGGCAACTCAAAACGCCAACAAACACGCGCGTGGGAACACATGCTGAAGACATTTATTTAGATTAACACGTATACACAGTGGGATGGCAATTAAAAAAAGAACCTTTAAAAAGTATAAATCCAAAACTATTTTGAATGATTAGGAAAACAAAATCAGATGTACAAGGTTAAGTTTCAAAATCATGACGTCAAGCAGTTCTCTTAATTCCTAAATGCTGGGATTGTGTCTGCTGAATTTGCTAAACTAAGCTCTGCTCAACTGTCAATCAAAATCTACCGCTAAAGATATGTGCTACTTCATCTAGCATATTTCTTATACCCACTTTTCATGTTCAAGATGCAAATCCCAAACATCTCTCAAATTCACTCTGAGGCCCGTGCGCTACTCTGCCTGTGGTGTGTTCGGAGAGCTAGAGCATAAAACAAACAATAAAATGCATCCGTGTAGAATGACAGATGGATATTGTTATTGTTCCTTGCGTAGCACCTGAAAGTTAACTTTTAAATAAATTAAAAAAAAAGCCTTTGCAATATCGATATAATCTGCTCCATCAATTCATTTGAGTTGACTATGGCGGGTGTTTGTGCATCCCATCTGCTAATCCCCGCCATACGCAGGCTTTGCTATACATTAACATGCTGTCAGAGGTGTTAGGGCCCCCCTGCCGTGCATCATGGGACATGGTGTCTTATTCAAGGGCATTGCTGGCGAGAACTTTCGAAGTAATACCGCGCCACCCTCCAGCTGCCGTCTTGCAGCCAGAAAACACCCGCGTCTGCGGCGGGGATCAACCCACCAACCTCAGGGTTATTAGTCAGGCTCTCCATCCAGGCTGGCCCAGGGAGAGACTGTGGGTGGCTGGCTGGCTGTAGGATGCAAGCCAAATGCATGTGTGTGGTTGAGTGGGTGGGGGTGTTGCTTCCCCTGTGTGAGGAGCACACTGCATCTTCCCCGACCACTTTCTGACAGGCCCACATACATCACCACCCCCAACACCTCTGTTTCTCTCTCCTCTCCCTCTTCATCATCCCTATTCCCACTCTCCCTCCCTTCCTCCATCCATCCAACCTCTCTCTCTCTCTCTCACCTGCTCCCATCTCTCTCGCATTCTGGTGTCTCTCTCACCACCGCACCTCGCAGCAGGCCTCCTTGAGTATCATTTACATCGATGATGCCTCATCATTACCCCTGCCCTACTTTATCTATCACCCAGCAGTTCTTCCATATAGGCCCGAGATCTTCACTGCAAATGCTAACTCTGGAACAAACTGTGGAAAAAACTTTCTGGTGTTGGTAGTTTCATTGTAAGGTTTTCTGGAGCGCATCAGGGGAGTGTTCACGGCCCTCTGTTTTTTTCAAGTTACAACTATTTTGCTATAATTATTAACGTGTTTTTAGTACAGTATGGTTACTGTGATGCCCTTGTGTGGGAAAGGAGAGCCACAGTTGCTGATGCACTTTTCTTTTTTTTTAGGTTGTGTCTGGAATGCGATGGTCACTGCAGGGGGACAGGGAACTGATACGTTCTTTAGGCCCACTTCTTGATCACTATGCCCAAGTATCAATGCCAATTCTCCCAAAATGACCTTCTTGCTGCAGTGAAGGAGATAAAAAAAAGAGGTCAGTAGGCTGCAGGGCCTTTTTTCATCAACCATGTGCACATCGACATACGCATTTTCCCCTACGAGATTAGCAGCATTACTTTGACCTTGGAATATTGATTTTGTATCTTCTGTTCTTATTAAGAATGAAATGGGAAGTCCGGTCTGTGCTCTCCAGGAAAATGTACTCTGGGAACGCCGCGAGTGGTTAGTTAATGCGTCTGCTTTATGACCTCCGTCAGACGTCATTCTTTCTCTTTTTGACTTCATGAGACTGTGTCCTGTCTGTCTTTGCGGTAATGACCTAATTTAAAAGAATAACCAAATTGTACACACACACACACGCACACACCTTGTCATGTACTATGACCACTGAAGCTAAAATATGATAAATGGATAAAGTAGTCAGTGTACCATGCATCAATATGAAGCTCTCATTTTCCTTTAATGTAGTTTAGACTTCTTCCAACTGCATTTTAACAAACTTGCAACGTCTCCTCTCATTGAGATATCAGATCAAACCGAGTGTAGATGGAGTGCGCAGGTTTCAGGGTTAAGTCCCTCATTGTTGCATTGCGGCACTAAATAAAAGGAATCACGCATGCAAGTGCATTAGGGGAGGACTTAATATTATGAAAGAAAATTGATTTTCCGGAACGAGATTTCTCCTTTGATAAGGTATTAGCTGGGAGGGGAAAATGTTGTGAATCTTCATTAAGAGCCTCTGATATGCACTGGGATAATCACAGGGGGGGCAATACGAATGACAAATGAACACAAAGGAAAGAAGAAGGGAGTCATACATTAGGGGCTGACTGGGGGAAAGAAAGATTCTTGCAGTGAGAGGGAGTAACCCCGGCTCACAACTTCCACTCAGACGTATGCACACAGTCGAATCGGAGGCTTAAGTAGGAGTAGGCCGCCCTTAATAAGAGTGAAAATTGATTCCTTTCCACTTCCATACGAAGAGATCTAAAGATGATGAAGGTGAGGATTGGGCTGCGGTTCATCATGAGAAATTAGGCTATATTGAAGTTAGCGCTATATACGTATATAATACATCTGCCATGGCTTTATTCCGCACTCCTCACAAAGCAAATATCTGAAATGGGGACAGCCAGAAAAAAAACTGAATCTACTTTAAAATAAGTGAAACATATTCAGACAGACATTGAAAGTAAAATTAACTGAAACTAGCGAAGGAATTAATAGAATGAGCAGAAAAAGGAATAGTTTGCCAAACAGTCACTCCCCTGCAGGTGTGAGCCTTAGGCGAGGATGAGTAGAGAGGGTTAGAAGGGATAACAAGCTGATAGACTGACTGCAGAGAGGAGAATTGAAGAGAGCCTAACCTCAGCTAATACCACAGACAGAAATTTACGACAGACCAGCAGAAAACTATAGCGCAAATGCAGCCAGGATTCCTTTTGTTGAGTCAAAAGAAATTGCAGCCACAAGACCACACAGAGTTGATTTGACAGAAAGGAAAGTTTTGAACTTTCTGGAAAACTAAAATGTGGAGTTAAGGTCAATGAAAGAACATAAATGACAATTTATTTATATGATTGGTCACTTTTCCTAATTGTTGCAAACGGGTTCTTTTGCACTGATACACAGCCTAAAAAACATCAATCAAATTATTTTGAAATTTTTGAGATGAAACCAACATGGAGAAATACATACTATAATACTGTTGGCCTTGCGAATTTCAGAGGCCACTGCGATCTGTAGCTTTAGGACTTTTCAACGCCCCCCCCCCCCCCCGCCCCCTCCAGCATAATGGATATTTTAAAAACGGCATGATTATTGCTTTAACATTACAGAAATAACAGCTAAAGAACTACGAGTAGTGCAGCCGTGAGTAGTCATCACGCTGGTGCCTCTGCATGCAGCGTTCCCATTGTGATGTCTCTCCCCGCCCTCTCCGTTAAGCCCGCAGGCCGACTGGTAATGTGTGAAAGCAGAAGGTGGAAAAGATCAAACCCAGCTGACCTGAGAATAGCACTGACACCTTCTCACACACGTGCTCTGCCTGCCTGCGTGTGTGGCCATTCTTTTTACATGTTGCTTAGCTACAGAAAAAGGAGGTCCAAACTTTAGAGTTCAAACAAAGCAGGAAATGGAGACAGAGAAAAAGAGTGACTGAGTGAGACAGAGGAAGGTGAGCGCTGGAGAACATTTATTATGCCGATGCTTCATCTACAGATACAAATCACAGGCTGTTATCACACTCAAGCAAACCCTGCTTGGACCCCGCACTGGGATCCATCTCGACCATGACACCCAGGCACAAGTGTACTGCAACAACCTTCTGTGTATGTGTGTGTGTTAATGTCGACGTGTGTGTGTGTGTGTGTGTGTGTGTGTGTGCGTGTCTGACTGATAGGATTATAAATAGAGCCAGTGGATAGACTCCATAAAAGGTGAGAGCATCCACTGAGCATTATCAGGAACAGACCAGCAGGTACGTTGTTGTTAGGGTGTATCGGTATTGGTTTTTCTGTGCAGGTTTCCACACGCTCACACAGTGTTTGTGTGTTAGTTTGAGTTCATTTAAGGAAAAATATGTTAATAGTTATTTATGGCTTAAAATAACATTTAAGTTTAATGCTTTGAGAACATAGAATGTGCACATTACTCTTATGCTCAGTTGAGTTGCGGTTTCAGCACCATGGACAGTGAATGTCATACATTTTCCCTGAAAATTGACATTCATGAATAAAATAATCCGGAATGGTTAAATCCAAGCCCATATAATTGCTTGTGCTGGTAGAAGGACTGATTTTGATCACAGCAGACTTATTTCAATACATTTTGAATTAAGAATATGATCAATCCATCCCTCCATTATATCAATGCATTTTTTTAATAATCAGAAAGATTTACTTTTAACTATGATATCCAAATAATCTGTTCTTGAAAATATTTTCACATAAATATCATAACAATATCAATAATATAAGAACCTTTGAAAAGTTAAATTTCAAAGCAACTGATCATTGCAATATTTTTGTAAAGAATTTTGTTCTTAATGAGCTGTAACAAAATCTTATCTAAAAACTAATAAATCCAAACTTGCTAACATTTCAAATTAGAAATTAAGAAACAATATTGCAGTCCAAGTGCTGCATGTAAATAGAGTGTATGGATTTTGTACATTCTTGAGAGAACATTTTGAACTCCTGCTAACGTTAATAATTCTCAGGATGTATTATGTAACATGGAGCCTTCCTTTAAATCAAACCAGCATGACCTCTTGTCTCCCACTTACCTTCTCTCCCCCTTAACTAGTGTGATTCAGCCTCCTTACTGTGCAGGGTCATAGTGCATAATTCAGTGTGTGATATGCAGAGACTATGCGACACCTTACTTTAGGGAGAAAGGAGCCAGGTAGAGGACTTCACCCCGACTGAATTCAAAGGGCTGATGCCTACAAAACACCAGTCGCTCTTATTTCCGCCGTGCTTTTCTTCCTGGAAAGGTAGCTCCCTACCCAGCGGGGAACGCTGGAAAGTCAAAGGTTAAAGACTTCAATCATAGGATGAGCTTTTTCAATTATGTCTGTTTTATTTTGCTTTGGAGGGGAAAGGGAGTTGTGAAGTGAAATTGCCCAAAACGCAAAACTATAGTCCAAATCTGTTGTTTTAAATAAGGTACAGTGAAAAAAATATTTGTTAAATTTTCTTAATTTTTACGCTAAGTGAGTTGACAAAATAGTTTTTTTTTAATTTAAAAATGTATCTGGGTTCAGATCATTTTAATCTACGATTTTAATCCATTGACAAAATACAATGAAGTAAATTCAACACGTTTTTTTGAAGTGTATAAACAATAAAAAAAAAATGTACCACCTTCGACTGTTTGTGTTGTTGCTCCATCGTCGTCTGAGAAGTCAGAAGTACATTATGTGAAATTCATCTACTGTCCGAAAGAGACCGAGCGAGAGGGAGAGCGGGAGCGATATAGAGGCAGAGAGACCCTAGCTGGCAGCAGTTCTGTCTTTTCACCCCTAATTCTTTCCACTTTGTTAGGCACTTTGCCGTGGGCTGGGAAAATATAAACACCCTGGCAGGAGAGACTGGGGAGGCAGGAAATGAATTGTTTAGCCACGGTGAAGGGAGGAGGGGACGAGAAATCGACAAAGTGATGGAAGTAAATATATGGTGGGAGGCGCAAAACATAACCAGGCGTTGGAGAATTCGTACTCAGAACTGAGCTTGGTAGTGCAGGAAGTTTATGTTTGCTGTGGTTGCATGTAGTTGGGTTGTTTTAACTTTGCTTATTTTCGAAACCTCATTGTGTGATCGACTTTGGTGCTCAACTTATTAGTTTGTGTTTGTCGTAATTTTTTTTTTTATTGTTTTCATGAGAGATAAATATGTTTACTGTAGAAAATAAGATAATAAATTCATGTTAATTATTGGAGTAATATACATTGTGTTTGCCTCTGACCATTTATTTCTATTTTAAATTTTGAAACATCAAAGTTTGGCTACAGAATATTTGATTTGATTTGCCTTTTCATTAAATAAATTAGTCAGAAAAGTGTACATAGTCTTAAAGTCAACACTGTATTAGTTGTGAGGTATAAAAGTAAAAGACACAAACAAAACAATGCCTGGTTTTGTAAAAATCACCTGCTTGAGTTTTGAGGCCTATATGGTTTGTCTGACTCACCTTGTCTCTTTTAGTAGCATCAGCCTTGTTTGCCTCATCATTTTGATCAGAATGTCGTCGTCGCATGTGGCTTGTATTTATTGGCAGCCTGTAAATAAACCGCTCAAACATTCTAAATGATCATCTCCGTCACCGACTGCGTCGCTCTCATTCTCCGTCTGCGCCACCCGTCGTCGCCCCCCTCCGGTCATGTGCCGGTTGTCGTGCCGACTTCGGCAGTATCGCCGTGGCGACAGAGACAGGAGCAGATGTGACTCTGGTTGCGGGGCATTTGGCAGCAGCACTCATCGTCACAATGACGGAGATGCGGCCGGACGGCACATCATCTGTAGCATGGGTGGTGGGGGGTGAGTGAGTGTGGACGGTTGAGGCGTGGATTGGCATTGGGTGAACTCCCCTCACCCACCAGCGCGCACACACTCACACAGTGTGACCCCACACGCCCTGAAGGAACTGCAAGTGCACAGCCAGTAGCCAGACAAGACGGGGGTGGGGCAGGGAGGGGCATTGATGTGTGTGTGTGTGTGTGTGCGTGCATGCCTGCGTGCGATCTAACCAGGCAGCAAAAAGTGCTGTCAAACATACAAGATGCTTTTCTTCCTCTCTCCCTGCTTTTTATTTCTTGGGGTATTTTTTTGCTATTTTAGTCACTCTGTCTGCTAAGTTGGAGACAAATGGTGGTTTGAGGGCTAAATGTTTGAACTTGAGCAAGGAGACCCAAATTGACACACTTAAGGAAAACTGAGTCCCGAGGACAACAGAGAGAGAGAGAGAGAGTGAGGGAGCGATGGGAAGAGGGATTACAGATGGAGGCCTTACTCAAGACATCTGTAATGTGTACACACCACACAAGAAAACAAAGTGGCCAGCGGACATGAACTACTGCTGCGCTCTTCTCTCTGCCATGTTGAGTTTCCACTGCAAAAATGTTCTGTCTTCATCCAGCTCTATCTCAGAGTTTGGGGGAAAGATATAAAATAAAATAATATAAAATATATAAATTAGATTAGTTTAATTTAAAAATATTACAAGTAGGATTTTATTATATTACAAAAAACAAACCGGGACACGTTTTATAGCATTGTTCAGAAAGCTTTTGTACAATGAATTTCATGACTATTTTATGTGTGTATGTGTGTGCATGTGTGTGTGTGTAAGAGTGTGCCTGTCAGGGGTGCGTACCACAACGGTTTGGCAGTGGTCTGACATTTCCTGCTCTGACATCTTGTCTCAGTTCATCTCCCGTGCCAGTGGACGGACGGAAGCCCTGAAGGGACACCCTAGCACCAGCTCCGCAAACTTGTCTTTTTGTCAGCACCAGTGAGGAGCTGCAGTACATTAGTGACACTCATACACACATAGACACACACTCTTGTTTTTTTTTTTGCAGATTGCCTTTTTAATATAACACAAAATAGTGAATTGGGTCTTCATACACATCCTTTATTTTAATTAAATATAAAAACACCTCCACACACATTAATGGGCTGTTTTTTGCTTACTCGCCTGAACCTTTTGATGAGCTTCTTGACTGTACAAAGTAGCCAATAAACAGATTCAGTGGGATTGAACTCTGCCCTGCGCTTGTGCGATCTCATTCTAGTAGATCCAGCGGAAGAGTTCTTGCTAAAAAAGATGAATGAGGTGTGTAAAATTGGGGATTGTCTTATTGTCACCTGGCCAGACCCTGAGTGGAAGTGGAAGGACACCAAGGTGCTATTGATATTTTGATCAATGAAGTCTCACGCCTTGTGTTTTCCTTCCGAGTCTTTATTCCTGAGACTTTGTTGAGCCTGCTATTGAAGAAGCTCACCCTTAATCGGCTGAGTGTCGGTCTTTGGATTTTCAGTTGTTGGAGGTGCTAGGTGAATCAAGTGGTTGGGCCTTAGGCAATAGTTACAGGTAAAATATGTTGCCCAGTCTAGATTCTAGGCCTTCTCATTTTATCTATCGGAACAGTAGCATCAGTTTTCTTGGTCGGTTAGTTGATGACTGCAATAAACTGGGATTTCCTGATGTAGCAGCTTTGATTGTCTGCCCATTTTGTTACCAATTTGTCTTTCCATTGACACCGAAGCGAATTGTTATAAAAACATAGAGGCCACAACGGAGTACCAGCCAATGAACCTCCTCCTCCCACCAGCGCCAACCTTCCCTCCCGTCCAGATTATTTACCCTCGCTCAGAACCTGTGCCGTCACCTGCATAAATGCGTGCTTCCAGTTCCTCTTTGTTGCCATCAACGGGGTCAAGCCCATCTTCCAAGACATGCCATCCTTACACTTTCCTTTCTTAGCCAAGACTCTTCCTGTCAGTCTTCCTCCTTTTTCTCCCGAGTCTCCGACAACCTTTACGAGGCTCTGGAGAGCTGTGACATCCCTAAATGAAAAGGCTCTCTTTGCAGCACTGCAACAGCTGACGATTTATGACAAGGAGGCCTCGCCGGAATCTCAGCTGCTGTCAGACAGCATAATGATGTTTTGATATAAAGATGATTGGTGGGGCTGCATGTGCCGTGCCGTCCGCATGCCTGTGTGTGTGGAGGCATGAGTGTGATCCCATGTTGAAAGGTGAACGTTCACGCGATTTTATTTTTACCAGTTTAGTTGGTATTTTTTGGAATCTGTTGTCTTTTAACTTCTAAAGTGTCCTTTACCTGAGCCCCCTTTAACATTCTAGTTGATCTTTACGCTCATGTTTTCTCTGCGCGATTATCCCGATTTTATATCGCCCGACTGTTTTGCTTCATTGCCCCTCAGCTCCTTTAGTTTTCCTTCTTTTCCTCTTAAACTCCGACAGCACACATACTCACACACCTCCCCCCAGCTACTGTGGCGCACTTCTCTATAGTTTCTATTAGAGGACTATTGCATGCTTGAGGGCCCCCGCAGATTGGTTACATTTTGTTCGGCAAAGCATTAGCGGGCCCCGTCGAAGGGCCCCATCATCATCAGTGTGTCTGCCATCTTCAGGCGGTGATCTATGATTCGCCCATCAGACGTACATAAATCAGGCCGCTAAAAGGATTTCTTCTCCACCCCTCAAACCCCCCTCCATTTAAATTTATGCCGCCATAAAAGAAAGGAAAATTAGTCATTGAGGAGCACCCCCCCACTTCTCTGTCTTTCTCTATCTTCTTCCCTCCCTCTCTCTCTCTGCGCACAGTGTGTGGTAGTAAAATGGAGGAACGACAGGAGGAACATTCACGTGTGACGCCCATCATCCTCTCCTCCCCCTTCCCCTTCTCCCTAATATGATCATTATCAGAATCATAAAGCGAAAAATAACATGCCAGAAACATTGGGAGAGCGAGGCCTGCATTGCCTTTGACCACTAATCCCGCTTCCTTCCATTTTCCCTCAGGTCACCGCCGCTCTGCCTCTTGCGACTCCCTCCTTGCACCACTTGAGCAGAAGAGGTCAGTAATTAGCCCAGTGTGTGTGTGTTGCTGTTGAATCGCATGTGAGATCTCAAACACCCTCTTTGCCGCCATGCCCGGCCAGTGTGTTTGTCTCTCGCTGTTGAATGCAAATCAACGAGTTGCCCAAGCGGAACGACTTTCACATCCTATCGCTGCTCCATTCGGCTTCCCCCCCCCCACCTCCCAGAATGCAGTGCAGTAAGGCAGACAGGTGAGGAGTGAGGGCAGTGTGTTGTTGTGGGTGAATGGTTTTGTTATTGGTCCACAATCTACTCAATAACTTCCAGCATTCCTCTCTGTCCATCACCATTGCCTGAGTGTGTGTGTGTGTGTGTGTGTGTGTGTGTGTGTGTGCGTGTGTGTGCGTGTGTGTGTGTGTGTCTGCAACTTTTTTATTGGTCACGGCAATACAAAATATTAGACACGCACCTCTATTAATTAAATAAAAAACTATAAATAAAATAATATACAAAGTTTTAAATAAAACATAACGTAAATAAAAAAAAAAAAGAATAAAAATATATGCAATACTATGAATTTATTTTTTATTTTATGTATGCATGTGTGTTAATTTAGTTCCATCCATAATAGCCCCACTAAAGCTGTTATGGTGCAAATTTGCCTGTTTGGGTTCGATAAACAATTTTTCATACATATATCCTCACCAAGCACACAAAAGAAAATTATCCAACTGTTAACCTTCCTCAGAAATATAACCTCCTTCATTATCATTATCTGTGACTGTGTGTGTTGCATACATCAACAGATTCCCGGCAGGATCCAAATTGCTTAATAAGCTGCCAGTTGGGCCACAGTCAACTGGCTGGATCAACATACATACACATACACACTCGCACAATGCTGTCATTTTCCAAAGCCTATTACATCGATGAATTACTCCCCCACTGGCTGGTTAGATGATTCTGTGTCATGTCTGCGCGCATGTTGGGATGTTCGGCCTCCTGGGGGGGAAACAAAGATGCTGGAATACAGTTTAGTAAATAATATGGAAGCAGTTTTACAGTGAAGTGAAGTTGGGGTCGTATTTATTTGATTCAATCAAGAAAATATGAGTGGTTTAAAAAAAGTATAGGATGAGTATTTTTACTTCATGTGAAAAAAAAATACAACTTCCAGTATATGAATGGACATCATGTCTCTGAAATAAAGTACACTCGGTCTGTTTTTGTCACCTGTGACTCAAGAGAGCCGTGATAACTTACATTCAGGCTTCATGAATCAAATCCAGAAGAGGGAGAAAAGGAAAAGTCTGCTCTTTTTGCAGCGCTTGCAGTAATCCTGTCTTTGTATGACACTAATCATATGTAAATCCGCGTTGTAAAATGATTTGGTTTTTCCTCGTGTTTGAAATAATTATACAAGCGGCGCTCACAGAGCAAAAAGCCTCTTCAGCTTGGAGTATACTGGCAGGTGACTTAATCCAGCCGGTCGGCCGGCTTGTTTACAGACAACACGAGTATTAAGTCATTGTCACTGTCGCACACACTTAGTGTTCATTTGACTCCATCAGCTCGGAGAAGGTTACTTCTTTGTAGAATACTGATTACCTGCTTAATACCACCCGTATTTAAACTTCAGATTAGTTTACCCCCTGAGAACTATTCTTTAGTCTAATACATGCTAAGTTTTTATTAGGATGTTGTAATGGCGGCTGTTGACGAGTCCCGGGGAGTTATATCAAAACGTCCAAATATGGTTTGAGTATAGTTTAAAAACAAATCTATGAATGTTCAACACTCTGAGAAGTCAGTGGAAGCAGACGAAAGACAATATGAAATAAGATTGCCCCCCCACACACACACACACACATCCACCCACCTGCTCGCCCACTCCCAGGGTGTGGCTATTATTTACCTGTGAGGAAAAAGGCTCATCTCACCCCCAGCTGTGAGGCCAAAGAGAGGTCTGACCTCACCTCCTCTTTCCTTTTCTCTTCCTTCCTTTTTTCCACCTAACCTCTTTCCCCCGTGGTGTGTGTTTGTATGTGTATGGGTGTCTGTTTGCTCCGCAACACAACAAGGGCTCTAACCTGCGACCCGGAGTGCGTGGCACGCCAAAATGACTCCCAATCTTCGCTGTGTGGCGCGACTAAAAAGGTTTTGTCTTTTACAACTTAGTTCAAGGAGATTTTCACTCTTGTGATAGATAGACAACAATGGTTGTATAAATTGTACTTTTTGGATCAGACTAGTCATTGCTAGTAGTCTTAGTAGACAGAGAATATTTTCACTCAACAGTTAAAATAACAGCCAACTAAGCACAGGGAAGTGGAACATGGTGCAAACTGGAAGCAAATAGCAATCACAACATTTGACAATGACTGCACCCTGCAAGGGGACAGAGACCACCCACAATCTGCTTTTTTGCCAAAGGAACACATGAAACTATAAATATTGTCAAGTATTATTGTTTTATAATTTATTGTATTGTAAAACCCAATGTATCCATACTGATCTGAATCAACACGACGGCCAGCTGGATTTGTCTTTATATGTGGAATTTTTGTGGCGAACGCTCATTTTCGATTGTCTGTTACAATTTCAATGCTGCAATAATATTCACCTGTAATTCAAATGTCAAATTTGAGTAAAGCTAGTCGCCAAATGCCATACAAACTGTTTTGAACCCAGCACACTACTCAACAGTTTAATGGGATTCCTAACACCCTGACTTACCCCTCCCTGACTTACCCCTGCCCCAAGTCAAGTCAAGTCAAGTTTATTTGTATAGCCCTAAATCACAAGCAGTCTCAAAGGGCTTCACATAGACAGAAATTGACAATTATTCTCAAAGCATCCCCTGATCTTAAGCTCCCAAAAGGGCAAGGAAAAACTTAAAAACCCCTAGCAGGGGGAAAATGAGAAACCTTGAGAAGGGACCACAGATGGAAGGATCCCCCTTTCAGGATCACCAGGTTGAAATGGATGCAGAGAGGGCACAAATGATACAACATGAAAATCAATTAAATAAAAAGTGGATGTCCATGTCACAGCAGAGGGCTGCCGAAAGGAGCCCTCAATTGTCCTGGCAGTGCTCTTCGAGGAGGTTGAGCTGCAGTTCCCCTATCCTGAATTGGCCACGAGAATCCAGATAGCCGCTGTCAGCATGGGTACCACCTAACCACCTCCCCGGCCCCATTTGACCACCTCTCTTGATGAACCCTCTTTGTCTTGCACAAATTAAAATCATTTCTGCTTTCATACAAGCGCTACTGTGTCTGCTAACAGATGCATTCCATTGCTGCTTCTCTTCATGAAAGAACGAAGGAGAAAAAAATAGCAGTCATGTCTTGTCCTCCACATGTCTGCTCTCTTTTTAGAGCTACCGAGGTCCTGGCCCCATTACACTGATTTACACACACACTCTCCCGTTCAGTCTTGCTCGGTGTGTGTCGCTGCCAGTTAATAGCCCAATGCAGATGAGCACTTTTGCAAGAAGGCGACTGACTGTGCAGCGTGTGTGTGTACGCGTGTGCACATGAGTCCTTCTGGCCGAGGGGATGAGAGGGTTGTGACAGGGGTCTTGACATGCTAAAGAGGCAGAGTAAATGGGTTTTTCGAAAGCAGTGGAGGAAATATCACCGTTTTATACCCGGCCAATTTATGTCTCCTTATCTCTTCTTCAAACATGTCACTTTAGCTACTGCTGAATGGTAATTACCACACACACACACACACACACACACACACACACACACACACACACACACATACGCACACTCGCGCACTCATACGCACGTACACACGCATGTGCGCGATGATGAATAAGTCCACTCAACCAGTCTGACCACACGAGCGCAGTTTTAAGGAAAATACAGTTTTTCTTCTCAAGACAAACTCTAAAGTTGAATACTGTTTGTACTGTGTCGCTGGTTGACTTTCATTTTATTTTACCTTCAACACTGTTTTCCCCATAGAACATAATGTAAAGCGAATTAATTTTACTTTGTGCTCAGTCTCACTAAACTTTTATGAACATTATAAATTATAAAATTAAAACTGATCTTGCATGCACCAATAACAATATTTTCCGCCCAAACCTTTGAGAGTTTGCCTATACAGATTTTTAGTGAAAACAAATAAGAATAAGGAATTAATGTTACAAAATAAAAGTGAGTGAAAAGTATTTGCAGCAGTTGTAAAATAAAACTATGAAAGGAAAACTGTTGGGAAACAGCAGTGAGTTGTCTTCTTGGCTCCAGTTGAGCAGCGTGGAGTGGCCGCCTCCTTCGCCACTCCAGTGGAATTCATCATCCATTTTGTGGAACATAATTTGTGGCCCCCTCAAAAATTTTGTCATACTTGTTCATAAAATATCTCCACAAAAGTGACATGGCTCCTACATGAAAGCTTTATGTCTGGATGGTGAAGTGGGATCGGTTTTCGGTCTTCAAACCGCTTCACCAATCTGGTAATTTGCATAAATAATTTGCAATCGCAAACATAGAAAATGCTTTTGTCATTCTAATTCTCATGCACCCCGCCTCACACCCATCAACTGTCTCAGGAATTGGATCGCCATTGGCAATTTGCTGATTACGGTTATCAGAGAATTGCATCACAGATAGCCTCTGCGCTCTCTCTTCCCCTTTTATTAATTTGTGTCCTTCTCCCTGAATGTTTGTGACCATATCCAAATAATTACTCTGAATCAATGAGGTCTTTTCCTTACGGCGTGTGAAGATGCTTTGAAATATGTTCTGGAATTGTCAGTAAATGATCTCTCCCACCTTTCACAACGCAGATGAATTAGTGTTTTCATTAGTGATCCAGGCTGAATTAACAGTGAACACGGCTAATGCTCTCTGCATAAATAATGTCTTAATGAGTTTCTGCAAGATGGTTAGCCAGCAGCCACGTGACAATTTATGCGAAGAAAAAAAAAGAGTCAACAATCAGAAGAGCAGCAAGCCTTCTCCACAAATTGTGTGAAGATGGAGCACCAAATTGATTTTTGAGCTCAGCTGCTTTGAACATTTTGTCAGCTAGTATAAAAAGGTTCATGCTTAAGAATTTTCCATAGTAAAAGTGTCAATTGGAAAACTAGTTTACATTATCTAAATTCTGTCAAGGATGAATTTCCTAATTTGTAAGGTGGTGCTTGGAATGATTCCACTTAGGTTAACCAGTCTAAGACAGAGGGACTAGAAACATCTGCCACTCAAAGGAGGGTGGACATCCGCCAGGACTAAACAATCCTAATTTGGATTTCCACCAAATTGTGCACCATGATAGACTCCTCCATATGCCTGAAATTTTGCCTAACCTTTCGCAATGATCATTAAATTCATCCATTTGACTTCTTTTGGAATGAAAACATGACTCAAGAGAAAAACGAAATAATAGCGCACACAGTTAATTTGTCTGGACCAAAAACTGCCAATTTTTGTACGTCTGATTGCTCTCAATGTGCGCAACCCTTTTTTCTAGTTTGGAATACAAATGCGTGTGCTTTTGTGTGTGTGGGGTGGCCTGTGGCCGTGTGTGCCCCTTTCTGACCTTGAACAGAGCGCACTGGCTCGTCAGCGTGCGAACTCTTGCTAATGCTAATGCACAGAGAATAACTCTCGCCTCCGCTGAGAGTTGAATTCTTTCCCTTTTTGGGAAGAAATACTCAGTCAATGTGTGTCTTTGTTTCATTCAATTCAATTCTTCCTCTTTCTTCATCAAACTTTGTTGAATGTCTCTTTTCTCTCCCTCTGTCTTCATTAGCTTCAACCCACGTCTCGCTGTAATCTCCCTTGCCTTTCTTTGACACGGACTTGCTTTAGTTACTGCGGAATGTCCTCTTGTCTATAGTGTTGTTTTTGTTCATCCTTAATATTGCAACTAAACATAATCTATGGCAGTAGGTAAACAACTAAAGTTTTTTTTTTTTTTTTAGTAGAACCTAATGTATTGATAATGCCGACTCCAACTTTTTTCACCAGTCGTGTTTTGATAGAGGCACAGAAACAAACAGATGAAAACTAATGATCAAAAATACACTCATTTGTTATAATTAATGGGAGTTCCTTCGTTTGGATTTAGCAAACTATTCTACAATAAACTTCAACAAAATGGGTGATTGGCAAATTGTCGGTCAAGCGTTAAATGTAAGTCGTAAATTTGATACATTGACTATTCGACTGATCACTTCAACTCTTAATATATGCTAATATCTCGGGCGGCTTCTACACCTTAAATAATTTATTTGTGCCGCAAAATGTAGTGTCTAATTAACATTCTTTGAGATAAGTTTGTGCTTTTCGATTGGGAAGTTGTCAACAATGAACTGGAAGGCTACTAGTCGTCTCCTTTGCAACTTTTGATTAGCAGACGTCACATCTTCAAGACGATACAAGATGCTCGCCTAGGAAAGAATCAATTCAGGGATTCTTCTAGTTGCTGAATTATGTCATACTTCATTTATCTTTGTCTTGGTCCTCATATGCTCCGGGCTTCACTCTGAAAGCTGCTCACTGACGTTTTTTAATACAGATTTTTACAGTCGTGGTTTGAGAATAGAGAAACTGTTGAGTTGAACTCCAACCAAAGAGCCATTGAGTCTTTACAGAGAGGACGACGGAGAGTAATAGAATATCAGAGAAGGGAAACGGTGCCTTATTGTGGGAGGGTATGCGCGGCAATCCTGTTAAACACGACGTCTGTATTCTCTCTCTGTTGGATTGTACTTGGAGCGCAGCCGCAGCGCTTTTCACAGAGAGTCAAAATTTAATTTGGGCCCATTGTTTAGACTGCTTCAAATCCACAATCCTTAATTGTATGAAATGTGCTGGAGCAGTGATCCGCGATTGTGGCGACGAGTCAAATTATCTGCTCCGACCTGGCTTGGTTTTGTAACGGCAGAACTCCATCAACTGAAATAAAAACTAGACTCGAGGCGTGCGTGTGTATCATTAAATGCAGCCATTATGGTGAGATAATACCATTGGCCTTCATATTCAGCATTGCCATGAGCCTGTAAGTCAGTCAAGGCCTGATAACTTTGGAGTGACATTGAACAGTCAATCAGTAAGAAACTCATGAACGCGCCTGCTGCTTTTCGATAGCCGACCGATTCTGATATCCTTAATTAATTTGAATTATTGTTGTTTTCCGAGGAATTTTTTTACTGCATCTCCACTGTGACAAGAAGAGAGTGACAGGAAATAAAGTGACGGTACACAGTGACACACGCCTAAAAGCTTTCAAACAGTTTTATGGCACCTGTCTGATCAACTGGCATAAACGGACGCTCTCAAGAATTAGAGGAACTCGAGGTTGAGTTGTCTTTGTCATCTAGATTTCGTTAGCTTTTATAGAAACATATTTTAAAACAAGCTTATTTATTTGGCAGTTTCATATTTATTTATTTATTTATTTATTTATTGTAGAGTGTTTCGTGACCCCCAGTGCATACTATTCATGTTTCAGTCTTTTCAGAGAAGGGAAACGGTGCCATATTGTAATTCCACAATTACTTTTGAAAAATAACATTTGCAATACACATATACATAATTGCATACATAATTTTATATGACAACCTTCATTATTTTTGACAAAAGGTAGAACAGTCACTCTGCACTACAGAATTGAAGTTCAAAAACACAACTCACTCTGATTCAGGAGTCATTTGTAATAAACGAACAGAAGTGTCACGATAAAAAAATGACTTGGCAATTTTCTGTTAATTATAAACCACCCAAGTAGTTGCAGGTGGTATGAACAAGCTACCGCAAAGTAGTCGCGCTGCTGCTGTTACATTAACCTTTGTTCATTTTTCTTGCAATTTTAGCGTAGCATCCGAGATGTAGGCTGTCAAAAGTCAGTCACAATTTGTACTCTATTGGAAGTGCAGTAAATCTCAAGACCAAAATTCTTCCACATCCCAGCTTCCAATCTACTACTCAGAACTACCAATTGCAACTAATTGTATATGTGGACAGATTATTTTTTTCCGTATTTTCATTCAACTGTGTGCGTGTGAGAGTGTTTGCGCATTTTTTTTTTTTTGACGTGATGATAGTGGACAAAGTGCTGGGAGCCTGAGCTGTCAACCTGTCACACACTGACAGATATGCTGCTCGTACACCGTCCGGGCTGCGCCACATGGATGCACACATTGTACGCGCGTGTGTCTGCGAGTATATGTTGGTCATATGCAGTCCGGGCATAGCCGGAATACCCAAACACGTAGTTTATACCCAGACTCCTGCATTTGTGTCACAATGAGAGGCCACGGTGACGGATAAGCCCTACAATATATCATCTTTTGAGAAATTATTTCCGTCACATTTTCATCTGGCTCGACGTGATGTTTGACTTTGTCGCAAGTGACACAGACTGAGGATTGGGCCGGGTGTGACTCTCCTGCTAGTATTTATAGTGGATATGTTATAAAATTGGCATATTGTGATTGTACGAGTTGCTATGTTTCGAATTAATCAGATTCATGTACAAGCGAGACAGCACACCCACCACTATCTAAAGTGCTTTTTATTAATCCCAAATAAAGTTCAGATGTTCTTGGCTGTTCTCAAGGTAGTCAGGCTGCTTGCAATAACTCTTGATAGGTTTAGGGTTAAATGTGATTTAGTTCTAAATGTGTAGTGTCATCATTATGCTGTTATTGTCTAAACCAGGTTCACTTAAGCGTGTTGCTGCACATGGAAACCATTAATTACAGGTCCCTTTCATGGAAATAATATTTCAGTCTGTCTATACAGTGCATATTTAAATCTATCCATAAACTGTCGTTGATCCTATGTAAGCGCAGCTGGTTTCTCTTAAGCTAACCCCCAAAACCAGAGATTCTAGGTTTATCCAGCACCTGTGTATCTTAATGTTTGTTTGTGTCCATGTGCATATCCCAAGGAAGCACATTTGTATCTCGCTTCAGGAGTATGTGTGCGTTTCTAGTGTCACCTCCTTGCAGTTGTGCCAATGTGATGGATTAATATATTTGTGCACGTGTTTGTGTGCAAGTGTGTTTGTGTACGTGTGCTGGCAGAACAGATGGCATCAGGCTGAGGGACCCAGCGTGAAGTAGGCCGTTGCCTACTGAACACGGATACGCTCAGATATGTATATAAAGATCCATCAGTAATGTCATTATAATAATACTCTCAGCTTGTCTGTCGGAAGCAAGACTCTACCTGTCAATCATATTTCAATCCAACTATTTGTCTACCTTTATGATAATCTCATACCATATAAAACCATTAAAATCACATATTGCCATAATATACATTAAATTACGAAAAATAACTTTTATAAACAAATAAAGATAATCTAGGTAAAGTTTACGTTCAAACTTGAACATAAAACAAAGAAAATGACACATTGTGTATTCAAAACAATCACAGAATTTTACCTAACTGAGTCACTTAGTTTTGCAACTCTTCTTTTTCCTGGTGGTCAAGGTACACGCAACGGAATTAGCACAATCTGTCAATGAACAGATGAATGCCATTTCCATTCATGTCAGTGTGGAAAGAGGCATTGATTGTCGATTGAGTTCTACTTAGCATGTAGAAGTACTCACGCAATTCATTGGAGATCTTGGTGTAGAGTCAACTGACTTACAGCTTAGTTCTTGAGCTGAAAACTGTAATTGAGTATTTAGCTTGTGTTTGTATGAGTGTGTGCGTGTGTGTGCGCGTGTGTGTGTCTGTTTAATGGTGTTTTTGCTCATTTAGCTGGCAGGTAATCTTCTGACTTTAAATGATCCACTCAGCTCTGGCAGTTTAAGTGGTCATTAAACAGTAGTTCAGCTGTCCATTCGCACATACATGCACACATGCACGCACGCACAACCCCCTGCTGTTGAAATGTTAATTAAAGCAGTATCAGCATCTGGGCATACTTTTAAAGAATACTTGCATGTACATATAAAAAGACACACACACCTCAAGGTCCCGTATAACCTATTGCCGTTTAAACATGCAAAGATTCAAAATTACTAAAAAGATAGCAAACTCCTGAGCTGTAATCACTGTAATATCATTGTAGCACACAGTTGAGGGCTGCTCCACTGGCGCTTATTAGAGAGGATTATCACACTGATATGTCTTCATTAATCAGACAATCAGACAGAAGGATGTGCGCATGCACGCACGCACACGCATGCAGACACACACACACACACTCTCACTATCATAGCGCCGCTGTGACTCAGGTGTGTGCCAGAGCTTGGCCTCCCTACGGAAATCTTCGTTTGCCTTTGTTTCTGGTCACGCCTTGCTGGAAGTTAAGTTTTCTTTTTTCATTGTCCTATTAGACCATTGACTTATTAAATAGCGTTTCAAAAAACAGAAACGATAACTGAAAACGGTTGGCCTCGCTGACATTCCAATGTACAGTCTATATAGTCAATTTTAAATCTATTTAACGCTTAAATTTTGCTAAAGCCTTGCCTGGCATTATGGTTCAATCGTTCTTCTGGAGATTCTACTGCACCAGAACATTTATAAACGTGTGGTTTCTTCTTCAACCCACAATATGAATATGAACATTCCTACTCTTTAAGTAAAATTACCATGATGGTGCTGGAATTTAAAAAATACAGTTCAGTATGAGAATGCCTTCTACAAAAGGAGGCCAGAGGAAAATGTGACAAACCCACTCCTCTCTCTCTTTTTTTTTTTTTTGACCAATTGGGCCAGCTATCACGCTGCGTATGAACCTAAATTTGTCTTGTCTATACAAACCATTAAACCCAAAACACTTTCTTTTAGGCCTCTATCTGCCTGACATGACAATGAGCTTTGTGCATCATGCATGCAAACTGCGTGCCTTTGATACGTTACCCATGCTGCTGTGTATGTGTGTGTGTGTGTGTGTCAGCTTGTATAGTTTCCTGCTCCGTGTCCGGGGAATAATAAAGATAAAGCAGATGCCAGCAGATGCCCCGTTTAAAGATTATCAGTTTCTCTCTGTGCACTGTTAACACTCACTGGGGACATGAGAGCATTTAACACAACCTATTTACACCACGGCACACATGGCAACATGACACTGAAAGGCACCGTAAAACACGAGGGGAGGCGAGGAGATTGGCAACAGAATGGGGAAAGGATTATTAATAAGTGCAGGTAAAGAACAAAGCAAGGAACGGGTCTCTGATAGATTATTTGATATCAAAATGTGTGGAAATCAAAATGTGGATAGAAACTGCATAATTAATCTTCGTTTTCACTGTCAACCTTTTATTATTTACTTTTTTTAATACTCCCAAACAGTTGGCTGTACCATATATTTTAAAAGTTTGTTCCATTTGTCACACCATCCATGCTATCATGGACATGATGGAATCCCAAAAACGAACACCAATACATTGGACCACAGGCACATTTTCTTTCTTGGAGCTCAACTCGTCATGTTCGCAGAAGATCAAAGTATGTCTTGCTCTTCGTCTCGTCCTGTCAAAGTCGGCTCCCTGCGAGAGCGTAATTACCAGCGCAGAGCGATAACACCATTAATAACTGCACACACAGTCAGAATGAGACAATTCCCAGTGCTGAACTTATTTCATGCTTTGACAATTCCTCCAGGAATCACTGCGCACAAAGCAGCCAAGACCACTTCAGTATCGCTTACGTACTTACATAGTGTCTGGGGAAACAAAATGAAAGGAGTTCACAACTTCTGTGAAGTCTGTCACTCTCTTGACAATTTCCTTCTTGTATCGCCTTTTGTTAAACACTCAGTGGGAACTTCATTTGGTACACTTGCCCAACCTAATGACATCCAACAGAGGAAATACATTAAATGATTTTTGACCTAGTTTAACTTGATGTTTCTAATTTGGTCATGAACATGGCAGTGAGACTCTAGGCCAACTGTCCATCCAAGTAATTCTTTAAATCCTACACTTCCATCCATCTTTTTGTCTGCCGTCCATTTTAAAGGCTATAAATCTCTAAAAGTGTTTTCTCAAAGTGCTGCTGTCATCGCCATCTTCTTCATCCTCCGTTGTCTCTGTACCGATCATCGGTTTGTCCTTCCGTCCTTTCATCCTTCAGCCGTCTCCGATGCATACGTTCTTTCATTAATCCGTCCTTCTGCTCATCCATCCTTCCATCATCTAGTTTACAGATCATAAATCTATAGAGTTGTTTTATCAGAAAGGATGGCACGCGGGGGGCCGCTGTCTCTGTGGGTGTGCATCGAGGAATGTGTTCATTTATGTGCTTGCCTGCATGAGCTGGTCTAAGATCTTTTTTTTTTTGGGCCATGCTGTTATGGGTATTCCACCCCCCCCCTTTCCATCCCAGGGCATTATTTGGGAAATTTTCCCATAAATCATTTTGTCATTTACACATGCAGGAAACATTGTGGACAATGTTAAATTGGAGTGAGGGGGTGTTTATAAGTAAATGTATACAGAGTGGACTATGTATATTTATACACACCTACACATGCTCATGTAAAAGAAATGACCACACACACACACACGCCCTCCCTCGATGTTGTGACATGGCCATAACTCACCTTATGCTAGTGTTTGCTGTGAAATATGACAGGCCCCTCTCTATATATGTGTGTTTGTGTGCACGTGTAAGTGCGTTTGTGTGTCTCTTTGATGACAAGAGTCCACCCCAATGTCCTTGTCCGTCTCTCAGTAAACTTTTCATTGGGCCAGGCATTAGCATAGGCGGCTAACTATAACCCAGATGATGGATGGAGCCACAACTCTCTCTGTGATGTGACCCATGCACGCAGCCTCAATAGATAGAAAGGGCACTTCCTGGTGCATCATGTTAATGCCTCTGGTGTGGCCGGAATAGCAACTGTAGAATTTCAATAATGTTTGCACCGGATCTGTGGCATGCACAATGATGTGTTGATGAATGTTATCTCAACACCATCGAGTCAGACCCATGCCCAGACCTCAGATTTAAGGAGAGGACATTAAATGCATGGCTTATAGTACAGAACAGTAGTCATTTAAGCGTTTTAAGGAACTGTAAGTAATGTTTCCACTCATGGAACCCAAGTCCAAAAAATGACAATTTTCATATCTGCAATATTTGTCTCCAATATTCTTCACCCGTGTGTGGCTGCATCTCAGCAACCATTCAATCTTCTGTCCTAACCACCTGCCGATGGCCTCCCCCCTTTGGTATGGTCCTACCCAATCTTGGTTCCCCCGTGTTGTTAAGGGATTAGTGACAGTTCAATCAAATGGCTTCCTTCAGCTTTCATCCCCTCAACGTAACAGGGAACAAATGTGACACACAAATAACTCATCATCGGAAAACTCAGAACAGCAGAAGCCCAAAACAGTCTCAATGGGAGTGAAGGACATGCTGGGAGCCAAGGGCCAGAAACTTAATGTGTGTGTTTGCGCACGAATCTTGCTATACAAACAAAATGATGGACAAACAGATGATAGACTACTAGAAAATAATTGATTGGTAAATTTTGTGCACTTATTAGATACTATTGTTTTGCTTGTGTTTGCTAACATAAAGGCCTTACCACAATGCAAACGATTGAAATTCCAAAGCGATAGAGGACATTAGTTGTTATATATTTAGTTTTGATCTAGGACTTCTTTGCTACATGCAGAAAAGGGTGTCATTACTATGTGCAGGGTACAATGATATAATTATTATGAATTGATGTTCTTCTCTATAGCAAAGATGGGGGTGTAGGGCCACTTTGACCCCCCACCCCAATGTGCCAGGCCATTCAATTGACTTTGCATAATTTCTGATTATTTTTTAAATTCTTTCCACACATTCCCACTCTCCCCAATAGATTATTTTTAATGAGTCTTTATCAGCTTTTTTCGAAGATTGTTTGGGGTTTGTAAAATCTTTTCGTTTTTTTTAGAGCCCCCTGAGATTTCCTTGCATAACATTAATTTATTTTCACACTTGCCTTCAAGCATGTGGCACCAAGTGTCACAAGTGATGTCTCGATTACCTTCCATATATTGCCAGTGTAACAGTGCACCGCTCTTGTGGTTGAATCATATCGCCCGAGTCTATTCTCTGCAGGTTTTTCCATTCTATCAGAGCCTCCTTCTCTCACTCTCACTTTTCCCTTCCTCTCTGTCCTGATGTTTCCCTTTTTGAGTCTCTTGACCTCCCAGTTGCCTGTCCTCTGCCTGTTATTCTCCCACTATCTCCCTCTTTCTAAAAGTAAGGCAGGTATCCGTTGTCATCCAGTTTGTTTGGTCTCCCTTCCATCCGGTAGCTGGTATGGCTGAGGCGGGCTGGATTTCTCTTGATGGACAGAGTGAAGATAGATGTCTGAAAAAGTACACACACAAAGGACACACACACACCAAAATACCATCATGCCCGATTTTTAAAGCACCTAGTATCCACTTATACGGCGTTGTGTATTTTACTCTACTTTATTAATTGAATGCAATAACATTATACTCAACTGTATGTACTTCAGTTTTAATTTTCCCACCAACACCTTATTGGCCTTTGTTATACAGATTTTTGTTCAAAAATGAGCAAGATACCCATATTTAAAAGGTTAGAAGTAAGTAATTTTGAATGGTCTGTTCTCTCATGAATATATAAAAAAAGTGTCGACAGAGAATGTAGGGAGTTCCCTGTGAAGACCTAGTGATGGCGCAATCATATAGGGGAAAAACAAACAAGACTGTATGCCATTATTTGATGTGACACTAGCCTTAAAGATCTCACAAACCTGTAGGGCGTGTGCGCAGAATTTGCTGCCCGGGAGGCGGGCCAGACAGAACCCTAAACCCATGATGAGACCCCCCCTAACCCCCCCCGAGTTGACTTGCTGGTTTTCATAGCCTGAAGACCCACCAGCCCTCACCTCTCTCTGCCACATTAGACCTATGAGGCTTTTGCGCTCATACACACACAAGCACACACACATGGTAGCCTGCCGGTGACCTGGTAGTGGAATCAAAAGGGGAGAAGAGAATCTGTCCTGAACTGACCTTTAATTAACACTCTTGGCAAAGTAGCCCCTTATAAGCACGTATAGCGCTACACACGCACAATTACACTCACAAGCATACATACCGGAGGCTGAAATAAATTGGCTGTTAAAACAAAAACGAGTACAGTGCCAACAAAACATTGGTTTTGTTCGTTTTTAATTTTTTTAATTATAAGTAATATTTATATTTCTGTATTTGTACAAAATATTAGCCTTGTTCGTTTTTAATTTTTTTAAAACTACAAGTAACAGTTATATTTATGTATTCGTATCATTGTAGCGTTTTTTTATACAATGAAAAAGTGGTTTGAAGTACAATGTCAGTTACCTGCAACTCTAAAATCTTATTTCAATTGGACGCTGAATCTTCTGAACTGGACTGCTTGATCAACTCCATTTTGCCTCAGTTGCTTTACACAACTAAATCAATTACGCACAATCAACAGAAATCTAAATCATCAGTTATTTTACACACCAACATGTTAGATATTTTCTCAGAGTGGTAAATCTAAAATATTATTTGTTGCCTTGTACATGTTATCAGACACACCAAGCAGTGATAGAGCGTGTTAATTTGACTACCAGGCATGACAGGGAGCTTGTGAAAACGTAGAAGTCATCCCTCTCCCAACACAAAGCCACTTTTCTCCCCCACAATGTAATCTCTACTGGGGACAGGCCCCTGTCGTCACCGTTGAGGTCCATCCATGTTATGTATTCATTGAAAAAAAAACAGCTTAAAGTAAGAAGCAGTGTTGAGGGCAAAAACTTCAGATTGTTTATTGATTTTTATTTGTGTTGTTGAATAAGTCTGTCTGCGCATCATGTCCCAGTGGGCGCTTGGCTCGGGGCGTTACATTAGGCACACTTGCGCCGAGACGGATCTCCAAGAACATGTGAGTGGACAGCTGCATGTACTTACTGTAAAAACCCGCACCTCTGCCTTGGGAGAGGAGTCTTGAATAAACCAGTCACCTTGACATTTGAAATTTGTGTCAGCGATGCAGAATTGAAATTTCCTTCCTTTTGCATTCAGGCTGCAGCGTCACGAAATGATGTAAAAAGTTAAAAGGTTAGACGGCATTCTTATGGGGGCCTTGTGACACTCACTGTAAACATAATGGACTTAACATATTTTTACTCTGGATAAAGGGAGGAAGCTCTTAACTTTTAAGAATCCTGTTGTGTTATAAAAAATCCTCCTCTTAGTTTTAATGAAGCCGTTTATTGAATCAATCTCACACATACCAAATGAGAACTCCTGCAAGAAGCTGCTGTCGACCACTACTCACGCAACCAAACTCCAGCCCCTGATATCACTCCTCAGGCCACACCCTTCCCACTTACAAATAATTCAATATGTAGAGTAATAACATAAACCCGAGTTCATTTTTATTGTGTCATGTGATGTCACACATTATTTTTTCTTTATTAGAAGTAAAATGTGTGGCGGTATTTGTGTGGCTGGAACATGCGTATAATTACGTTTCCATCAATTTCAATGAGCAAAATTAAAAGCTTTGTCACACAACAAATTAAAATCTTACAAAAGCATTTTAAACATTCTGAAAGGTTTTATGCACAATACATTTCATAACACAGTTTCAATGGCCTGCACAAAGTTGTTCTAGAAATAAAAGGGGGTAAAAACTTTGTTTGTTGGACTCTTACTTCCTTATGAAGGATAATAGTGGTTGGTGATCTTTTGACACAGTGGGGTAGATGGACCCAAACAATAGATCGGAATGCGCTGATTATGTAATCAAATGCTCATGAAAACAAATAATACAATGCAAGCATTTGGATTTTCCCCCTCGTCATTCATCCGAACCTCATAACGGACCGAGTGTGTTGGCCGACTAATGACGGCGACAGATGCTTAATGCCTTCTTCACAATACTGCCGCCACAAAACACAAGGCAAACAGGCGTCACCCTAAAGGTCTGTCTGTCGGCCCGTCAGCGTAACTACGCTGACAAACGGACAGCGAATACCCAGGCGGCAGACAGCGCGACTGGATGTGTGCGAGAGTGAGCGAGCCCGGGAGAGGAGGAGCACGAGCTGGGTGGATGGAGAAAGATTAATTGACACTCAGCGAATGAGAAAGAGGGAACCAAAGCATCACTATGTGAAAGAGCTGACAGATGACTGAGCAGCCTTTTAGGTAAATGGCGGGGAGTATTGTATTGTCTGTCTGTCAGCCTGATTAAAGGCACCAGCAAGTGACACACAAACACAAGGTACCGCCCGTCTTGTTTGGAAAGACACATCCGGTGTTTTACTGCTAGTTAGGGGTCGTAAATGTTTCCCGTCTGACGCTCCACAGCGTACTTAAGCCTTAAAGTTGCTTTCCCGCCAAACTCAATTGTCCCATTAAGGGTTTTATAATAGTTGAAAACTGTATGCAATCATCCCCTTCTTCAAATCAAACTGTCTTACACGTAAAAAAGTACAAATTGTAAAAAGTATGACCAAACGCACACATAGTGGCCTTGCAAAAGTATTCATCCCCTTGTTATGTTTTGCCACTTAACAGACACAATCTCAAGTTATTTTAGTGATAAATTATGAGCTCGACCAGCACAAAGTAGTACACGATTGTAAAGTGAAACCAAATTGCTACATAGTCCCACACCCGTGACATAAAAGGAGTGAGTAGTTTGTATGCATGTTAGAATGGGCCTCTTTGGCATATGTGGTTAGCTATGGCATTAGCTTTCTGTGACCTTTCTCATGCTTTCACTGGCTTTCCCTTCTCTATGACACTCTTTGTACATATTAGTTGATCTCAGTTAGGACTGCAAGGTCACACATTATCACACAGGCTAGACAGAGTCGTCCCCTTGTAGGAGGGCGGCCAAGAATAGTATAAGAGTAGGGACTTTGTAGGTGGAGGTTAGACCTTCTCCCACAATCTTGCAGAGAAGGCTTCACAGCTGTGTATTGATCTTTCTGGCATACATTAAATAGTTAAACTAAGAAGGCAGCCTCCTGGTTATTACTATTAGCATAGTGAGTATTAAAGATAAAGATCTGGGACACAATCTAACATGCATGTCATATTTAGGTAGCCCTCCCTGCAAGTGCAACCATGTGTATGTGTAATACACGTGTTGCCGTGTAGCAGTAATTTGCGTTCGCAGCTTGGCGCCCTCGTAATTATTCAGATGTTACCTTTTCCCCTCCGACATTAAACGCGTTCGTCTGGCGGATATGAAACAGCCGCGCCTACGATAAAGCTTCAAACGTCGCCTGTGGTCCAAAGAGAAGCAAGAAAAGGTGAAGAAATGCATCCTCCAGAAGTTTGCTGTCACATTGCTGTTGATTAACGTTGTGTTGGAGATTTGGGAAATAATTCCATATAATGTTTTGCTGTATATTTTATATGACCATGAGTGGATATGGCGAGACAAAATGAATGACTCGATTAATTGATCCATTAACGATTGTGATAGTAGCATGTATTTATGTTGTCTCCGCGTTTGCCTTTGTAAGCCTTCTTAGCGGATGAGTTGTATACAGTGATCATTCATCCTCATGCAATTTCCCACCTTCTGCTACAACTGAGCACTTGGCAACACAAAGGTTAATTTATGGCCCCCCTCGTGACTCTTGGACTCGAGACATTGGATGGCGTTCAAAGATCATTTGCATCGATCATGTTTGGTATAAAGAGTATGCAGCGTAGAAAGTGTGGCAAACTTTTTCATGTTGAATACAAGAAAAAGTACCTTATGTCATCTTTAAAGGAATTCTTAAAATTTGGCTCATATTAACTAGACAGGCATTTTCAGTTATTCTTTCAGCTTTTGCTTCCCTTATGTCAATTTAAATGAAATAGACCTTAACAAATATTTTCACCATGTGATCTGAATAAAACAAGACACCATATTAAAATAATCTCAGTGGAACCAAAAACCATGTCGGAAATATTAAAAAAAAAAAATCTTTGGTCTCTGACGTGTTGGCTCTCGGCTAACAGAAAAAAAGCAACAAGAAATTTAACTAAAAGTGCCCACGAAATTTTCCCCTCCGGGATCGTGTTCATCGGCTCTCATTTTTCTTCTTGTTATCGACACAGAAACAAGTTGGTTTGCTAGCACATTCATATTCATATTTACCCTCTGCATAAATATTAAAACACACAGCGAGAAAAATGAAGGTAAAAGAAAGGTACGCCAGTGTGAGCCATGTTGAATTCATGTCGGTTTCAAAGCCCCAGCGTCTCCATTCCTGTGGTGCTCTGGCTCCAACATGCTAATCAACCTCTCGCCGTAGCCTGTTTTGGCTAATTGTCGACAAATTATCTCAACTCCACCATAATGTATGCGTGGCCCTTCACTGGCACATCCCGTCCAGTCAAAGGCTTCTGTTTCAACAAGCGACTCGATTGCACCATTTAAATATAGACGCGCATTGTTATGCACACTTGACTTGTTCTCTCATATTCCCTCCCTCTCATTCTTGCCTCTTTGCAGTGGCTGTTTTTCCACGCGCATTCCCACTCGGGTCTTTGTTGTGTTCTCTCGCCGTTCGTCTCATCAGTCACCCACTCCGCGTCTCGTCTCATGGTAGGCCCGTTGTAAGTAAAGGCTGATATTATTATAAATTCCAGACCGACATTTAAATTAGAAGTGGCTTAATTAGACCTCAATTGTCTTTGGTGATTGAAGTCGACTTAAGTCCTCTGGGAAGCCGCGGAAGAAAGAAGGCCCGTTGGGAAATATACGCACTCACTTAAAATTAAAACTGGAATGTAATTTGTCATGGAATTTCTGCAAAGTTAACCAAACAAAACAAAGCACAAAGCAAAGCGTTGTTTAAAAATATTCATACGGCCCCAGCTTTTTAGCCCTGCTTTCCAGGGAGCTCATTTAAATACATGGAACTAATCAACTCAAGTAAATTATTTTAACTTCCTTAACCTCCTGATTTTTAAACGTATATCTTATTATAACAACAATACACAATTTCTGGTCATCAATACTGAACTCGCTCGTGTAAGCATATGAGTAACAACATCAAATTTACGGCCTTATCAATTATGCATTCACAATCCAGTGATAGTGTGTTGTCACATTGTATTTATTGCACTATGCATGGCTGCACTCATCAGGTGAGAAGACAGTCGTAACAATAAACTGATAAAAAGACAACAAGACAACACATTTGACAGTGCATCAGTGAATATATTGAATAGAATTGACATTGCAAAAATCAAACATTCTGTTGTCTACCTGTGTATTGTAAATTGATTTATTGTGTGCTCACTCTTAATTGTGGCTGGTGTCTTGGGGGAAAAATGGAGGAAAAGAATAATTAGATACCATCGCATGCACCCCAAAACACGTATGCATCCCTGTCCAACCCCGATTCCACCTAAATGGAACACAACACTATTTAGGAGAATATTGGAAGACTGACTTCTCTTAAGATGTGAATACAATTGCGAATGGCCGTTTGTTTATCCAGTTTGTGTCCTGCGATTGGCTGGTACCAAGTTCAGGATGCGTACCCCCTCTCGTCTCAAGTCAGATAGCCTCCAGCTTATCCATGACCCTAATAAAAATAAGTAGTGCCAAAAATGGATGGATGGGTGGATGAAAGGAGTGAAAAAATGTTTTGAGGTCAATTCGTGTCTCTGAATAATTAGCATTGAACCTTCGTGTTTACACTTCATGTCTACCAAGCGACATTAGCAAGATGTCCAATTTTGGCATGCAAGCGTTTGAGTGACTGCGAGGGCTATTTGCTCACTGTTGTACTTCCTGTCAGACACTGAGGAAGAGGTGAGAGCGTTTCAGTGTGTTGACAGCTGTCAGCTGATAACCTAAGCAATGCTGAAAATAAACCAAACTAAATGCCCTTGACCCTGAACAAGCATTTTTTATGTTGCCATCATAATACCTCATCATTATGCTCTAGGTTAGAGGTTGGTGCAAATGTATTTTATTTCAGTTACTACTTACAGACTGAATTTCTGAAGACAGCTCTTTGGCTCCCAATTTTTTTTTAATTATAAAGAAAATAGTGTTGCTTTGAGAGCTTGTGGATCTCTTGCACAATACTTGACGCTTGTTATCAGCAGATTCATAACAGAATGAGGGTAGCTAATATACATGCGGTGATGGATGCAACAAATCAGCGCTTGCTTCAGATTTATGTCCTTAATAACTCCATTTGGCAGAACGCTGACACCTGCTCGGCCAGACAAAATGGAACAAAATATTTCATTCAGTCTCAAAGAAAGAAGACCCCTTTCTCTCCTCTCGTGTCGTCTTTTTACTTTCTTACAGTACTCTTAACAGCCCTCTTTAAGACTTCAAGATTAACGCCGAGCGTCGGCACTCACGGTGCCCTCTTGGAGTGGGAATCATCTCGCGGATCTCTTTTAGGTATTCGTTTATGGGCCATGACATGAGCTATGAATGAGAAACAACGAGGATGACCTGAGAACATTAATCACGGAGCAACATATGGTAATGGAAGGTTATCAATTCCACCACACTCTGTGATTAAGGACGACGGACGAGGAGAACCATCTGAGTGAAGGGAAAGACAAGCTTTGGCATAAAAGGAAAGAATGGAAAAAGGACAAGGATGGCGAGAGTGGCTGATGGTGTAAGGGTACACTGCCTGTATTGTGTGCCGACACCGCAAGTTCAAGTCCTGCATATGTCTGTGTGTGTGAGGGAAAAAAAGGACAAGGACAGGCTTGGGATGTGGTTCTGGATCTTTAAACTTTTAAAAATCCCATGATTATCATCATAAACCGGTGTAAAACAAATTCTCAATTGTAGAGCTCATTTAATGACGTTGCTAACCAAAACAGCAGTACCTGGAATCACTTAGAATGTTGGAAAGATTTATTCTCATAAATTATGTACACCACCCGTGATGATGTATCTTTGTAAAGTACGATTACATTTTATACATAAAATACAAAATACTTAGGTTATGCAAATCTGTTAGCATATCTTATCGTAAAACGCTCCGAGGTAGGCTAACTAACCAAGCTTGCCGCGATGGGAATATGTCTCCAAAATATTACTGTCAGCGCATGAAAGCGATCTAAGCATTAATTTGCGAGACACGAGGGGACTTGACTTTACATCCCATCTCGTGGGGCCGGGGAGCTTCCAGCCTGCCTCGTTCACAGTGTTTTGCTGGAGATTTATAGATGATCCACCCTGATCTCATTACCATGCGGCTGAATTATCTCATCGCTCGCATTAATCCGCTGATTACATTTGATTTAATTTTCATAATTATTAAAGTGAACCATCACTAAAATGAAAAGCATTGAAGACGTGTGTGAGCGGCTGTGCACAAGTGTGTGTTAGGAAAGTCTGCACGGGGGCCTGCGTGCACTCCTCGCGTGCAAGAATAACATGATATTGTGCTAAAGCGGCCAATGACAGCGTCCACGTGTGTTGAGGACTCCGCGAGAAGTGATTAGATTGATGAGGGAAAATAGAATGACAGAAAGAGGGAAGCAAAATGTATTAAATTAGCATATCACAAACATCTCTTATGATAAAGCTAAGCAGTCTGACAATGGCAATGCAATTCTTCCATCCTTAAAAGTCCCAGGGTTGACCTGGAGACAAAAGCTATGGGAGTGTGTGTGAGCGCTGCATTAGGTGGCAGCAAAGATACAGAACTCTGCTGGCACAAGCCGAGAGTGCTTTGACTCATGCGTACTGTGTCAGTGTCCATACACCCACAAGACACCACATTAGGTTCACCTGCACAATCTGAAGAGGTCGAGCACAATTAAGCAAAATTAAAAATGTTCAATTTAAACCATAGTCTTCCTAAATGCCACATTTTGTAAGAGTTGAAAGTGGGTTTGTCCATTTCTTCATGTGGCACTTTTTTTTCCATATTGAAAACTTTTTTTAATTTAGTGAAGGCAAATGAAATCATTAAAAACAATATTTTGTTCCAGTCCAAATACTAAAATTGCTCATCTTTTAAAAAGAATGAAATATTCATTTATTCTGTATGTCACATTCAGAAAACCCAGAATCAGATTTTTTTCTAACTCTTAACCTAAAACGTCACAATGTGAAAATGTCTGAGCGTAGCCAAAATGTCGTCACCAAGGCACGACAAAATGCGTGCAATGAGCTAATCGAATCAAACGCGCGGCGCAGTTTTGCATGTTAATGCTCGCCGTGTGTGTCGATAGCATTTAAAGATGTCAGGAGGTGGATAGCGAGATGGATGGCCCTCTGCCTGCCTTTCACGAAGTTAAACGCCTTCTGCCCTAAATAGAAAAACTTCAATATCTATTTAGACAGGGGAGGGGGTGGGGGCGGAATGAGCGAATGTATGAGCCAACGGGAGGGTGGGGAACGAGTTGAAATTAGGCAATAAGTCCCTGACCTCAAGTGCACATTGCGACACATTGACGCTGTTGTCGTTTTGTTAATCAATGGAAGTGCTACGCAGGCTATACGTTTAATGGCATGAGATTGGCAAACCTGGCGCAAAATTAAGGCAAGATTTACATCAATTTACAACCTCAATGACTCGTACAGTGCTGAGGTAAACATGACTTTGAATTACACACCTCTGTCACATCAACACCTTGTAACATTCAAGGTAAATGGGCTTTATTCATCGATTAATCGATTACCGTGGAACCTATATTGAATTGAAAAACAGATCGTGCCCAACTTTGACTTTTACTGTAAAAGTTGTTTATTTACAAGCAATGATAATTTTATTTTGTCTGCTAACCAGCCCGTGCTCCATTTTCATTAATATTGTTCTGGTCTTAAATTAAATGTGACATCCTTTTCTAATAAATAATGGAGACAACGCACAAACAGAGCGGCACTTTAGGATGTTTTACTGGATAAATGAAGCACTAGTTCAATTAGTCTTAAGTCAAATTAGTCCTAAATAAGAAACCGAGTTGAAGATTCACAGTGTTGGTTTCTGTTGTAATAAGTCACTGCCAAAGTTCAGCTTCAGTGTTGACATGGATATAATTCTTTAATCAGGTTATATTTCCTTATAGGTATCATTTGGTGTCTCGATATTTTTTATTGCGTTATTTTTGTGACAGTGTGTCTGTCCTAATATTATATTGCGCAGCTGAGTTTCTCGTGTGCAGCATCTCCCGTGGGCCCTGACCTCATGCCGCGGACCTCACAGACTGGAGGTGACTTTGGTCCACACTACAGCCTAGTTGCTAGAAGTCAGCGTGGAGGCTACAGATATGAGCTGCAAACTTTATTTGCTCAAGTCAGCAAAAAAAGTGTGTGTGCACGGACAGATCCTGTTGCATTCCAAGCCTCAGTCTCCTGGTGTATGCGTGCGTGTGGATGTGTGTGAGGTGGATCCTGTTGCACGCTAGTCCTCTATCAGTGTCTGCCTCCTCATGTGATTGATTGTTCCGGGTAAATTAGGACTGGGTGATGGGGACAGGAGTGACTTACACCCTACACCCCTGTCCTTGCCCTCCACCATCTTTACCTGCTCCACACTCTCACTTTTAGCCTCTTTCCTCTGTGAGCTCTTCTTTTCTTCTTTATACTATGTTTATTAGTGACTTTGTCACATTTTCATACTTACTCAAAGAACCGTCCTTCACACAAATGGAAATGTGTCACACGACTACTTGAACTTGGATAACGAGTGAACACTTGATTTTGTTTTTGTTATTTTCCTTACTCATATTTGTTGAGGCTATGACGTCTTTTGGAATAATATCAGAAAAAAAGACTCAAAATGCCAAAGGAAAAATTGCGCAAATTAATCCTTTAAAGTGGTTTATTTTGCTAGTTTACTATCAATGCGTTTTTTTTTGCAAGTTTTTTTTGTCATCCATGTGTACGACCTTCAGAGGCATTTGGCAACTCGGTAAGCAGCTGTTAACGTCAAGGGAGGGCATTTAATTTTTCAAAGGGGCCATGTGAGAAACTGGAATGGTTGTCGAGCACCATGCCAATGTGCCAACCTCAATTGAGTTCCTTCTTGATTGAATGTATTAACAGTACGTTTGTATTTAGTATTATATTGTTTTGTTTTCATCAGTGTATGGGCGATGGATGTTATAATAAAAGGATATAAATATTAAACTATTTGAAGTGGCCACTCGAGGGGTTGGAAAAATTGCTAAATTTAGCACAACAATGTTGGAAGGTTGTCCAGACGTTTACCGCCCTCATACAGTACAACATCAAAATAAAATGACTTCTTTCAATATAAGATAAATGTCTTCCTAAAGACTGCTGGAGCTGGTCAGAGAGCCATACTTGGCTCAGGACTGACTTAAGTTGTATGTGAACACTATTATCACTGTGCGAGGGGGGGAAAAAAAACACTCAGTGGTGATGTTTCTGTAAAAGTACGCCGATTGATCCCGAGAGTGTTAAGCCAGTGCTGATGTGTTGCATTTCCCACAGCAAAATCAATTGTTGCTTCTTTATAAATGCATAAGCATGGCTTCCCTTTGGCCCTGTGGCAAGGCGAGAGTATTTGCACTGAAGGTTTCAACATTGTGCTAAACTACAGAGGACACCAGCATGGGGGCCACAAGCAACAGGTCAGCCTTTAAGATCACGTCAGTGGGCTCGTGGGCCTGTTCTAAAAATAGTTCAGTTAGTGTGAATTGATGGCAAGTGAAAATTGAACACTGTGATATCGTAGGAAGGCTAGACAGAAGTGATCATTTGAAAATGTAAAACATGGAACTTCCTCTGCTGGGTGTGCGTAACTGCTCGCCCATCCCCTCTTTGTGAAAGGACGGGGGAAAAAAGCGTTTGGCCTCTCATTAAAAACTTCAAAAACGCGTCTCGTTTAGTGATCTCTCCAAGCAGCCAATCATATTGAAGCCGGACGTTCCCCTAAAGAAACGCTGACAGGCAGTTTTTGCGGTGATTGAAACCTTGACTTTGTAAACTATGTATTATAGTTTTTTGAGCACATGCCAGTTATAAATCAATGTAACCTTTCAGTCCCCACAAAGAAAGAAAGAAAAAAACACCTGTATCGTTTTAGTTTAAATTACTTAACACATTGTATATAAAAATCTACGCAGTTCAATCATCAGGTTTTTGTTTTTAAAGAAAAACCTCAATGATAAAAATGATTTCATTTTCTAATTTCTGGTTAAATAAATGATTGTGTAACTGAACTTTCTGAATTTACAGCAAATCTGGTTTGTGATGCATAATAATAAGTAACTCATGTTTAACTTCTTTCCCAACCTAGATTAACTGGTAATGTATTTTCGACAAGTACATTTTTGTATAAAGCTTCTCCACTAAAACCGCTTGTTCTTTCCTTGCAGAGACTTTGTCCTGATTTCTTCAGAGGGTAGCTGTCCTGAAGTGGCACATCCATGTGGTCAGTTGGTCCAGCGCCTCTTTTTTTTTTTCCCTCCCTCCCTCTCAGTGTCTCACTTCCTCCTTCTCGTACTACCAGACACTTGAGGAAAGAGTGAAGCCTTGCCCCATGGCTTTCCAGAATGAGCCCCTCTACTCGGCTGCTATCCACGACCGGAGAGCAGGACGGCAATGTTCTGTAGCTGAGAATGAAAATGAGAGTGTGGGAGGGACAAATTCTGCCAGAGTGACGAGAGATGTGAGACAACAGCGTCCTTGAGAACTGCACCGCAACTCTGAAGAGAGCCGGAGGACGGAGTGAGTAACATGCATCGCTACAAGACGTGTGTGTGTGTGTGTGTTCATTTGCGTTTGTGTGTTTTCCTACTCGTGGTCTGACCTGCCAAACTGGTGACACTGTGTTTGGCTGCATCTCTGCCAGTGTGAGACGTTAAAGTTTGTGACACATTTAAAAACAACAAAAGTGGGCAGAAACAACATAGAGCCATTGCTCCAAAAATCCAAATGTCAATCGACTGTAGAAAATGTTTCAAAAGGTCAACCACTACATTTGCAGCAATCGCAAGGATTGTGGCAAAAAAACAACAACATTCAAGATGAAAACGTTCACATACTGGAATATCTAAAGTGCAACATCCCACGAGTGGTACAGTTTGTCCAAACGGTCACACAAACATTTGTCCTTGTAACTGTCTTTATCTATGAAATCACTATGAGATCACAAGACCTCAAAAATGTCTCTATGATAAAAGTATCGTGATGGCGACGATTTGCTCAGCCTAGTTAATTGAGGAATCCTATTTTTGATAAATGAAATAGTCAACTTTGAATGTGGCTAGAAATCACAAGGCACATCATTAGCTTTTAAGCCAAGTTATCGTTTATCATTTTCAGAAAATGAGGGAAAAACAATTAAATTCCTCAAACAACAAAAGTCCAGTTGCCTCTTTCAACTCTTTGCGGATTATCATCATCTGAATGACTGGAACACATATTTGAAAACCTCCCAAAACAAAACAGTTTTTAGCAAGCATATTGGTACTTTTTATTGATCTTTTGACAGTACGTTAAAACTCACTTTACTTTACTTTTAAGTGTTTCTAAAGCTAACATATAAAACATGGCTTGTGGTTGAAGGGACGTGTCTGAACCGGATGAGGTTTGCCAAAAAACTTGTCCCACTGAACTATTTGTAACATCATCTGACATAATCCACACAGCATGTCGTAGCACTAGTTGGGTTACACTCATGAACATCTATAGTAGGAGCCAATGTCTTACTCATATTTCTGAAAGAGTTTTAAGTGTCATTACAGCGGAAGATTACCACACGCAGTGCCAAATGACTGACATCATGACATTTGGCAGCCAAACCAAACTTTCTCTCCTTTCACATGGACTCTGATGTTCGGCCAGTGGGAATGCGGATGCCATCACACCCCATATAAAAAATCCCCAGGTTGCATCGTGTCATATGAGGCCTTGTGGGAATCGCGTGTCCAGTTTGTTTGATCATTCGTGGCGGGACAAGCACGGCCACCAACTCAGCAAATATGTTTGCAGATCAAATTATAGCATGTGTGCATTGATAGCATGTCTGTGGCTATATTTATTCAGGTGTCCAATCAGTTGCACTTATTTATGAATTTACATAGTGACTCTACGATGCCACGGTTTATTTTTAGACTTTATAAACCCGTGTCTGCAGGGTGAGCATGTTTTGACTGCGCTGTATCGTAGTGGCCTAGGTCAGCTCAGTGCGCTTGAGCCTCCTCCAACCAACCAATTGAGGTCAGACACTCAATAATTTAAGCGTGTCACTGGTTCGTTTGTGAGCTTTGTCGGCCAATATGTGAGACCGTGTAATGTAATGTCAGATTTATAGCGGCCTCGTTTTCATTATTGTTGTTGTTTTGTCCACAAGCTGACTGACTGAGGTCTTCTAAAAATGTCCTGCTTTGATTTAGTGACCAAACAGTTGGCAACATCGGAATGGTTATCAGCTTTAGAAGGTTCATTTGTTAACTGTGATTCACGTCTCCGTTGGTTCAGACTCTCAACCTTTAGTTTCAAGTTGTTGAGACTGTCCACTGCTGTCTCTCTGTTCTCCTTAAGCCTGCTGTATTTACTACTAATCCTTTTTATGCTTCTCCCAGCCAGAAGCCCCGGTGAGATCCTGTAGATTTAGCCAGAGGTTGATCTCCTGATTAGTATTCAGCTGTCAGAATACGTCAGTCAACTTTTTAGAGCCCCCCCCCCCCCCTTTCGGGCGTCACAGTCGCAGCCTCATTTGCTCTTTAGGATCTCAACGTATACATCAGCGTGTGTGTGCATATGCTGCGTCACGGTTTACATAGCCGCGTGATCCCATAGTGAAATTGTCGTGTGCATTAATGCCCATATACATATCCGACCTCCCCACAGAGACGCCCTCCATCATCTTAAATGACATGAAAAGAGCCGGCGAGTGATATATGCATGAATTAATAGTCTTGAATAGGAGTATTTAGAAAGTTAATCCCTAGGGATTAACGCAAGAAACCCTCTCTGGTTTTAAGATTCTGCCCATTCTCAAATGAGGATTGTTTCATTTAACTCCATCCCTCCTGCTTTCCTTCTCCTTATGTGCCACCACCTTCGGCTCTTCAGCAGTGAGCTTCAAAAAAGTTGTCAAGTGCCGGATAAACTAGATAAAATATTGCTAGTTTGCAAATCGACCTTGCATTCTGTTCAGATATGTTGTGGGGTTTTCTTCTTTCGTTGCATAAAACAAAAGAGCTGCTACAGGATTAGCACATGCCTTAAGAGGATAAATCATTTTTACTTTTAGAGTTTGGGAATGTACGCGTGTCTGCAGTTGACTGGGGACCAGTCCTCAGGACCCACAACCTACATTTTCACTTTCGATTTGATCCCGATATTGCAGCCTAGAGTAGTCAGATACCAATAATCGATCTGATACAGTATCAGCCAGAAGCGAGAAAATATGGCCCATTTAACCCAAACATTTTTGCTGATTTCAGTATCAAAACAAGGCTATAATAAAACCGTACTTTTGCTTTGCTACCTATTATATTTGTTGCTCTATATGAGCAAACACAAGCATAACTTTATTGTCCGGAAAAAAAAGTTGTTCCCTCAATGTAGTTGTGTGTGTTTTGTAATTTCTTTCCCATCCTCTTTCCCCTCATACATCCCTCCCCCTTTTTCTCTTTCATTTATCCACTTTGCTCCGCAAGTCTGTGAGATACCCAGCAGATCAATGCTTATAGATTAGCTCATTGGAAGCCATTAGTTATGGGTTTTTATAAAGCTAGTCATTATTGTGTTTAATCTTGCAGAAAATTAAATTTAGAATTCTTTAGTGTTTTGCTTAAAAGTTGATTTTCCCCCCGCCTCTCACTCACTTAACAGCTGCTATTTTCTATTTGTTTTGCATGAATTAGGGTGTCTTTTTTCCCTCGTTATACTTTGTACTTCATGATGATCGTATGCATATATACGTATATATATATATCTATATATATATAAACGTATACATATATATATATATAGAGAGAGAGAGAGAGAGAGAGAGAGAGAAATTTATATTGGTATTGCTGTTGATGAGAATGTATTAAACTGTACATTTAAGATGTTTCTTTTACTCCTTCCAGTCTTTAACCTCACCTGCCACCGTGTCACTCTTTTCCCTTTTGCCCTTAACATCTCTCCTGCTTGCCCCACTAGTTTCTCACCTCAGCCCTCCCATTTCCAATCCCCATTGCCCTTCTCCAACAACCCCCACCCCCAACATCCTCTCTAACTAAACAATAGATGCCTTGAGGTCTCAAAAGATCACTTTCCTGTCCCAACAACGTCAAGAGAGTTTCCGCCGGCAGAGCTCCTTTGTTTAGCTTGCAGCAAATGAAAATTGCTAATCAATTTTTCCCCCCTCTTATTTCATGGCATGTAGTTCCTGCCCCTCCCCTACCAGCTGTCATTGTAGGGATGTGGCACAGGGCTGAAAGCTTCATTAGCAAGGGGGACAGCATGTTTTTCCCCTCAGCACTCTTTTCATGGAATTACTAAAGATAGATAAACCTTTACATGGAATTTCTCATCACTCACTAGATTCATACTTTGCTGTGATCCTTTATCTTATTGTCACACCAATAACGATGCGCAACATCTAAAAAAAGAAAGGGGATGCACTTTTTCCTCTGCAAATAGTAGACTTTTATCTTCCGAGTCTTTAGCAGAATTTCAAAAGAGACAACGATGGATCACACTTGACCACTTTGATACGCGATGTCTCTCCACCAGTGTGGGTCAGCGCCAATGCTGCCGCAGAGTTTGAGCCCAGTGGAAAAGCTGCAAGAGTTGTTAATCCATGTGGCTGGCGGAGCTGAAAGGCCATTCATATTTTTAGCTGACTGAATCATCTTCTGTCTTACAGATGTCTAGTAACGTACTGGGACGTGTGACTGGCCGTCTTAAGAACAAATAGAAACGTGGGTCTTAGAAACCAGAGCCATGCATTTTTTGAGTCATGATACTAATGACACCAGAACTGTGAAGAAATGTGAATTTCCCCCCGGACATTCATGAATTGTTCTGCCGTTCAGGACCCTTTTTAAACTATTACCACAAAGTTGGAAGCTTAAATTTGAATTACGCACACTGTCTTGGTGAGATGAAAAAGATTGTTCACCACCTCCAAATTATAATTACATACACTAGTAGTGGGTTATAAAAAAAGGCAGATTCCTAAAAAGTATTTTTTTTTTAGCCGCTTTAACAATATTCAATGTGTATGTACGTATATTCGGGGTGAGCATCTCTCCAATGAAAGATGGTTTGATGTCTACCTCAATATATTTCACGTAATATCAAGGGTGGTTCATTTTAAAGTAGAATGATTCAATTGAGTCTTTATGGGGTTATGTTGGCGTATTACATATATCTTCCCTTGAGGACTATCACTCCTTCAACCTCTTCCAACCTTTCCCCTCCTGAGTGAAACTAGGTCTCCCACTTCTTTCGCTCCCCATCTTCTTCCCATTACTTGTCTCATTGTCTTGTTTGCTGCAAAGATATTCTCCCTTCTTCACGATTGAGACATACTCCCCCTCCCCTCCCTGCTCTCAAGCGACCCTGCCAATGACCAATGACCTCAGGGGTAAATGCGAGGTCCCACCTCGCCAGGAAATAAAAACCTTAGCTTCCTCCCGCTGTCTGACCCTGCTCACCTACCTCGTCTTCCCTCCGCACTCTTTCCCTCTCCCCAAATCCCCTCTGTACCTCCTCCTGCTCTCTTTTCTCTTCCCCTCATGTCATCCATTACTTTTGAACTATTTTCTCATTTTAGACATTTAAGTCATTATTGGCTTGAACGTTTGCTGAACCAGAAGGAAGAATGGACATTTGTATCACAAGGGTGTGTAACTGTCCAATTCTCTTACATTTATATTTAGTATCACAATTAATTTTAATTGGAAATGGCGTGAGGCAATAGAAGCTTAGAGAAGTGATCAGTATCTGTCAAATTGTTGCTTGTTGAGAAGTTCACTGCCCTCTTGTGGTAATCTGTGCTTTGCTTATTTGCGCCCCAAATTCCAAATGAATTAGTAAAAAATAATCACGCAATTTATATAATGATGGTGCCCCTTGAAATACACTTTCAACTGGAGCATTTTAAAATCGACATCGCTAGTGTGTCGGTTTTCAGCTTGTGATGGTGTGAAAACACAACTGCTCATTCCCCCGAGATTGCTCTCGTATCTCCTTCACTTCCTTTGTGCCCGAGAAAAACAAGAATGTATGGAGTCAAGTAGTCACCTGCACGGAGCTGTGTGCTTCATGCATATTTATTACCATCCTTATAGGCTAAAAGAGAAAACGACTTGGAAAATATTTTTTCCGAATTTAAACCACCCCACAGACATTTGTTTTGACTGCACAGTGCATTTGCTATTAGGAAGGATAAGCAGGTCGGACCCTAATTGTAATTGTTCTTTCCATTAATCATTAAATTGAATATGAGATAGTTTGCTTACACACGGAAGAAAAACCGAATGTCCTCCATTCATAAAGGATATTGTGTTTTAGATGCCTCTCTGTGTTTAACTTCAGGGACTGTGTGTTACGTCATTTCATGTTTGCACACTATCAGCACCATGGACAGAGTCTGTCCACGTGTTTAGTTCTCTGAAGGAATGGTGAAGAAACGTTCAGTTACCGTTTTTTTCCGTGTATAGTGCGCAAAATTTTGCTAATTTATTGTCCTAAAATCCGGGGTGCGCATTATACATGGGTACAAAAAAAAAAAAAAAAAAAAAAATTTTTTTTTTTAATTTTTTTTTTTTTTTTTTTTTTTAAGTCCCAATGATCGTCACACACGCAGGGAGGCAATGGGTCCCATTTTTATAGTCTTTGGTATGGTCTTAACTAGGCTGGATGTAATTTTTTTTGTTGGCGTTGATTTCTCCGACAGCCCATAAACGCACCACCGCGCTTCGTGCGCGCACGGGACAGCAAACGAGCAGGTGATCGAGCAAGCGTCTGATACGAGAGCATTGCGGTCGCATGGAGCGTGTTTGAAGTGAACAGCAGAGAAGAAAGGCAAAGTGTTGTGAAATAAAATGCACAGAACGGATGCGCAAGACACGTCAGCTATATAAAGAGCGAGAGTTGTTTTCTTCCTATTAGTTTCAATTCACAGTTTAATTAGCAGTTTCAATCAGCAAATAACAAAATGCGTATTACAGGTAATATTTTATTTCACAACACTTTGCCTTGTTCCTTTGGTCTCTGCTGTTCATCCTAAAACACAAACGCGCTCTTTAAGCAATGCGACAGTGAGCGCCCGGCGCGCTGCGGTTGCGCGACCGCACCAAATTAAGCTCCCTGCGCAGTGCGCACTGAGGTCCACTTAAATTTTAGAAAGTACATCAGGACTTTAAAAATATCTTCTAAATTTCAGCGACGGCTCTGTCACAATAATCGACCAGCCCGGTGCAGTTGGGCGGTCGTCGGCGCGCTACGATTGAGCGTTCTCTCGCACGCTCTCTCTCTCGCTCTCTCTCGCTCTCGCACACACGCAAACCGGATATCATACGGAGGCCGCCATTACAGATGCGCAGAACGGATGAGCAAGACACGTCAGCTATATAAAGAGCGAGAGTTCAGTTCTCTACCTAAATCCGTATTACAGGTAATATTTTATTTCACAACACTTTGCCTTGTTCCTTTCTTCTCTGCTGTTCACTTCAAACACGCTCCATGCGCACGGAGCGCGGTGGTGCGTTTATGGGCAGTCGGAGAAATCAACGCCAACAAAAAAAATTACATCCAGCCTAGTTAAGACCATACCAAAGACTATAAAAATGGGACCCATTGCCTCCCTGCGTGTGTGACGATCATTGGGACTTAAAAAAATAAAAATAAAAAATAAATTTTTTTTTAAAAAAAATTCATAAAAATTGGGTGCGTATTATACATGGGTACAAGCTTTTTTCCAGCATCAGCATGCCATTTTTAGGGGTGCGTACTATACATGGGGGCGCACTATACACGGAAAAAAACGGTATTCAGTTTAAAATGGCTTTTTAGCCATGTTATGATCAAAATGTATGATAAGATATTTTCTCTACTTTGTGTCGCTCTCTCTAATGGCAGTGAGTGCCTCAGTTTAACACTGATGAACACAAACGTTGGTGTTCTTTACTCCTGAGACTTAAATCTATCTTGATGAGGGTGTTACATTGAGGCAATTTGTGTGGCCTCAAGACACAGCGGGACTTCTGTGGACCCAGAGGGAGACAATGCTGTGCATGCAGTTATGATTCTGATTACCACTGAGGGCTCTGTTTTTGTAGACAGTGCATTTTCAGCGGGAAACAATTGTGATATATGCTGATGTTTTGGATCCCCATGGTTGAGACTGTCAGTGTGTGACTTGTCTTCCACAATTCAAGGGAATGGGAGAAGCTGCTTTGATTGCCCACAGCGGCGCAGACCTCCCTTGTGCAGATCCGCCAGCTTAGGTTCTTTTGCAAAATTACAAACACATGGTCTAACCCACGTTTTGATATGAGGCAAATATAAATATTTTTTTTTGGGGGGGTACATATCAGTGGAGTGTAGATACTAATTAGGACATACATGCAGTATCCATATAATATACACTATAAAGGAAATATATATTTATTGATTTATTTATTGATTTACTTATTTATTTGTGTTCATTGGCCTGACTGTGATTTAATAGGAAATCTCTCGTGACCAATTTGGGGGTGTCTTTCTCCACAAGTTAGCTGTATAGAATGGATGGAATAATATGTATATGCCATTGCTTTGTGGAAAAAGAAACTTTATTAGCATTGTTAACAATCTTAAAAGTTGATGTGTCGACGCACGGCATTTCTTGCTTTGTATTGTTTGAATGCTTGTCTTCTCCTCTCTCATCTGTGCTGCCCCATCTGCCCTCAGCGGCAAACTTCTGCTTATTAGAGAAAGAAAGAGAAACAGAGACTGATGGGAGTGATGGCATAAAACACAGACACACGCAGAGCAAGTTTTGCTTGTCAGGATTTCTTCCTGTCTGTCTACGTGCGCGAGATAGATTTTTTTTTTGTTTATCGGACAGGAAGTGGCTCTCTTACAATAGCATTCTGACGTTTCCTGCTCTCTAATGTGAAAAAGTGTTGTTAAGATTCCTATTCCTGATATGATGCGTACACTCACACACACACACACATAGACGTCATGGTGGTGCAGATAAGATTCAACTGCCGTGCTGGAGACAGAAGCACTGAGTCAGCCAGATGTATTCACACTCATAAGACAGTCACTAAATTTATACAGACACGCAGGTGAACATAATGCGTCGATACATTTTATTCAGCTTTAGCTTCACATATGGTCAAAACGCACAGTGAAAATAGACTCAAGGAAGAGTGAAGCTAATAGAATCTCAAAGGTTGAACACAATGAGTTGCAGGAGGCTGCGGTACCAGATAATCTGAATTTTAAAAAATCCATAGAAAAGCATAGAATCATCAAATTAGTTTCAAGAATTAAATATATAGTTATATACATAAATATAAATACAATATATAAATATTATATTTATTTATATAAATATATATTTAATATAAATATATATGCATACATAATATGTAAATAGATATATATTATGAACAAAACCAGACGGAGATGCAAATCAGATGGCAGAATCTTGTCGATAGAAAAATATACAAAGCTGGTTGATATTACGAACTAATATCCATAGGGAACATTTAATGACAAAGCCTGTATTGAGTGACGCCCCCCTTCACTTGTCATGAAAGAGAGATCACATTTTATATGTACCACAGCGGGGCCAACTATTGTCAGACTGATGAACAAACAGTTGGGCCATCCCCAAATCCCAGTCGGAGGTTACGTGCGCACACACTCACACATAAGTGAAATCCCTCTGTGTGTGTGAACAAACAGAGGATGAAAGGCAAGACAGAGAGGGGAAGAGCACATATAAAGAGCTGCTGTTTTATTAATGAAACTAGAAACAGGCTTGGGATTCTCAGGATGTGTCCGTGTGTGTGTGTGTGTGTGTGTGTGTGTGTTAATAGCAGAAACCAAGGTGGGTGCCTGAGTTGTGTTCACACACACATGCGTGCACTCAAAGAATCTCTAATAAATTCAACCTGATTCATTCTCTTTGCTCTCTGGGGACCAAACGGCGGTTTGCCTGATCCAAGGAAGCTTCATGTTACCTCCCCTAAATAATTGATGCTCTTTCTCTCTCTCTCTCTCTCTCTCTCTCTCTCTCTCTCTCTCTCTCTCTCTCTCTCTCTCTCTCTCTCTCTCTCTCTCTCTCTCTCTCTCTCTCTCTCTCTCTCTGTCTCTCTGTCTCTCTGTCTCTCTGTCTCTCTGTCTCTCTGTCTCCCTGTCTCTCTGTCTCTCTCTCTCTGTCTCTCAGTTTTTCTCTGTCGCTCTGTCCCTTTTTTTCTCACTTTAAATTGCACTTACTTGCTCTCTATTTTAGTCTTTTCTGTCCACTTGCTGCAATTGTCTGTCTCATTGTTTTCACATTTTGCATTTAAACAGGCTTGCACACAAATTACACACTTGCTCTAATTCTCACTGCGGTCTATGGACATGTCCTGCAGTCATGTCTTCAGCATGGGCCTGGATATGATTCGTAAATTGGGGATGATTTGGCCAAATTTGAGGGGCCAAAGTCAAAGTATATACAGAATTGTCTCTGATATCTCATCCTGAGTTATTATTTGGTGTTGTAGGGCGTCCCATGAGCCATCAAAATAGTTGTGGCCGATAGTGCTAAACATATTCAAGGCTGAACCATGAACTGTATGATTGAAGCAAAATGATAGGCAGCAGGTGACCTTAGTAATCACGCTGTTGCCACACGCAAATCGAATTGTGTGTTTGTGTGTCGCTCACAACTTGCTCACCACAATAAAATGAACAAGAGGAGTTTGTGACTGCAATCTAGTTCACAGACATTTTTCATTTTCTACTATTTAATGTTCTTTTATTTACATCACAGTTCAATCTTAGTACTGTCTGATTTCTGGTTTGGGGCAAGAATTGTTGTGCTTTGGTTGTCCAGTAGAGGCACTGTGTGTTAATATGCTTTATTGTTTGTACGTACGTACAAGAATGTGTGTGCATTTGCGTGTGTGTGTGTTTATGTGAGTATGTGTGCGCGCGTAGGACCTTCTTCCCCATGACCCCTGGGACGTGACCCCACTAACCAGGGGTTAAGTGCTCCTTCTCCCTTTCTCTAACATTTGTCTTGTCCTTTCTGACATGTTATTCCCATTTCTATTTTCCTATCCTTGCATTGCTCTCCTGCTCTGACTCATTCTCTGCGTCTCTGCTGCAAGAGGCGCACTGACTGATATTGTTTTCATTTGTACAAGCAAGGCCAACACAGCACTGTAAAGAAAAGGGAAGGGAACATGTTGACATTAGAACCTTTAAAGTGAAACAAAATCAGTTGTGTATACTGGTTGAACTCAGATTTGAGAGGAAATGTCACTCATGTTTTATATATATATATATATATATATATATATTTACATTTTTATATTTTAATATAGAAAAAAAATATTTGTACATTTATTCATTTGTTTTATTTATCCCCCGCTATTTTCAGTGTGCTGCACTGCACTTCCTGTTTGTGTTTTGCATGCGCAGAGCGAGCATGTTGCCGCCGGTTAGTTCTTCTCTGAGCGACTGAGAGAGTCAAGAGTCTCTAATCCTTGCCATCAGAGACTTCTCTGCGCGAGCACACATTCACACACATTCTTATCAGCTCGCCCAGTGAAGCATTAGCATGGGATGTGTGCAAAGCGTACGTGTGTGTTAGCGGGCTGATGAGGGGATACCAGTACTCCCATGCCAGAGGTAATCCTGTACATTGGCAGGTCTGGATATCCCAACTGGTACGCTTGTGTGCTTGTGTGTGTCCCATAGCGCTACGTCATAGAGCTCAAATCTACTGTTGGTGTGTGTGACTGCTATTCTATCATTTGTTTTTTCTGTTTGCCAGCTTGCTTGCTTTACTCTCAGTATGTCCAAACATGCCACCATGCCAAATGTCGCGACCGGTGTGAGCTTTATTCAATTTGTCGAGATGGGCTTTGGAAGAAATATAAATTGATTTTGGAGTAAATGTACAACTCGACTTTTGATTTTCTAACTATAAATAGTGGTGAATTAAACATAAGTCCATTAATGGGAGCAACGGAGTAATAAAACTAATCACTACATTACGTTTTGGCCCTCACCATAATATTATGAAAAAAAATTCAATAATGTTTATGATATAGGCTTGTATACCACAGTAAGGTCAATCAATTATGTCATCACAATGCTTAGGTCTCGATAGTGTTCTCAAACTGTATTAAATGTGTGCGCATCTGTTCACACAGTACAGACATGTCTCTGAAGTGGGTGTGTTTGTGTGTTTCTGGCATGTTTAGTTGTGCTCTTGTGTTTTGGGAGCGCCACAGCGTCTGTTTTGCAGCACGCCAGCGGGGGGCTAATGGAACGTCTTTGTTGGTTTAACAGAATCAACTCCAGTCGCTTTTGCTGGCACCGCAAGGCTCGCTCGCTGTCTTACCATTCAAGGAACCCAAACAGGATTCTTACTCCTGTGAGATTTGATGAGAAGAGTGAGTAGTCGAAAGAAAAGTGAGAAGTAGGAGGTGAAGAAACAGGGAGAGAAGGGGGAGATGAGATGCAGCACTGTTATCAGCCATTAACAGTTCCAGCCGATAGAACATTGCATTGGACTTCAAAGAAATTGCTGCTCATTGTTTCCAGGCCTTGAGTGCAACCCAAATGTGTTTTCCAACTCACACACCCACGTACACACTTGTGAGCAATATAGACAAGCGATGGTGATGATCACAATCAATCCAGCTTGTAGAAATGAAGAGCAAAGCGTTAATGACGTCGTAATCACTTCTTTTAGATTATTCAACGTTGGTGCACAGTTTCGTTGGACATCCTGAAAATCTTTGTTGTGCAGGTTCACATGCTACAATACAGTGGAGTTCAAAAGTGGAGGGAGGGCTTGGAACCAGAAGGAGATAAAGGAAGAGTTCAGAGATTGTCAAAAAACACTGTCTTTAATTCTTGACAAACACTTAGTGGAAGCCTTTAGAATCACAGATGTGCGTCCGCATACCAATCGCAAATACTCTCAGTCCCCATCCGACTCGAATCCTTTTGATGTTCGAGTCGGTGATGCGAATGTGAAGAGTGAACACGATGAAGGAAATAGGAAGAGAAAGAAGGAAGAAATAAAGCTCACAGGATGACAGAGACAAGTGATTCTTCTTCTTTTTTTCAGTAGACGAGCATTGCTGTCTGACCTTTTACTTCTACATTTACTCATTTTTATTCCTTTAGTCTTTTCCCTCTTGGTCATTGAGATCACAGGGAAAAGGAAAACAGCTGATGGGGAGTAAGGAAACCAAAGTGGAAGATGAGTCCACAGAGCCGATTCCTGTCAATAGTTTAATGGAACATAAGTGAAAGTCTTGAACTTGGCCGTCTGTCTCGTTTTTTCTGTTTCTTGACACAAGTGCACAAAGGGAGACGCTCTGTGAGGAGCTTGAGGAGAGACTTGCTTTTGCCGGCATGCTTCTGAATGTTTCAACTTTCGGCATAGAATGAAGCTCGGTCGATTTGAAACAATACTTTTCCAACTTTTAACTACTGTCATAAAGAGGTAAGTAATGAAGAAAAACCTTACCCACACATTTTTATCTGTTGAAATGCACGTGCACTGTCAGGCACAAAACAGCACCTAAACCACACACACAAACAACCCCCCCCCCCCCCCCCCCCATTGTGAGATAACTGTTAAGAGGCAGGGAGAAATTATTAATTACCAGGCTAATGGGCACTAGGCTGAGTTCTGCTTCATTAAGCTATCGGTGTTTGTGTGCGCATGTTGCGATTGCGTACGGTGCTAGTGGGGGCGGCCCTGGTTAACGTAACAAAGACAGCCGTGCGCACATTTACAGACTGCAACATTAGTGAAAAGGTAAAGGTATGATTAAATGCTCAGTACGCTGTAAATGTGTTTTACGTCTGTTCGGTGAGGCAACAGTTTCTCACTCCAGGCCCTCTGGTTTAAAGAGGACAAAGCTTCTTTTTTATTTGCTGTCAATCACAGCAGCAGTAAAGACTACTAAACAAGTGGCCGCCATCCACGCTCTGACAAGACTAAGTGGTGATGCACTGCGCTCCTGCTCGATCCCTCCCAGGGTTGCGCTGGTACCAGTATGATAAGTACACCAGCGGTGACGTTAATCTGTCTCCCTCCCACTAGGAAAGATAGATAAGAGGGCAAAGGCGGGCGGGGTGGAGGCTGTTGAAAGAAGTTGTCTTCTTGCCATGTTAAGGATTCAGTGCTGTACTGGTGTCGTCATGAAGTTAGTGATAGTGTAGTGGTCCACCCGACCGATTCCTGTTCACTTCCCCAAAAGTGACCATTTTAGTTTGATTTTTCAAAGTCAAACTAAAATGGTAAAACAACTTAGAAAACTTGTGAGTTGACTGCTTACCACAGCCAGAAGTCAGAAGAGATTCTCTTCACAATTACGAAGCACAAAAGTGGTGGCAAAAATGGATCCACATAGCTCTTGTACTGTATAAACACATTGGATTTGGTTTCAAATGTTTTACCTACTTTGCCATCATGGTTCACATATGTCTGATTTATTCATGCTAGGCTGTTGAATTCAACTGTGCGCACATGCATGTGTGTACACACACAGACACACACACACATGATTGCCTATAAATAGTGATGGATGTAACATAAGCATGGTCCCAGGCACAATGGTTTTCCTCCATTGATTAGCTGGCTGGCTAATGCACAATTTTTCCCACCTCTCATGCGTACAAGCAGATACACGCACACAAACATGCACACACACTTTTCCTATCGTGACAGAGACTTTATACCAAAAAGTTAGCAAGAGACCCCTAATGTCACATGGTAGGATTGTAGATTGTTAAGTAGGGTGTCCTCTTGCCGCTGATGTGTTTTGTGTGCTAGAATTACCCTCAACGCTTGAGCGATTGACTGGTTGGCTAATGGTGGGCTCTGTTTTCCACTGATGGCCATTGACTGGGTCTTCTCATCAATAGTTGTTTTTAGAGCTACTCTCGAGTTTGGTGTGTCCCTTCAAAAGTAAAATCACTTCACTCCGTTGGCATCGAGCTTGTGCTTCCATCTTTGGCTTCATATAGTGGACATCATGCTTCTTTTAGGTGTCTCTGCTCACTTTTCTTCTCTTTCCTGTTTTCATATCTCCTCTCCTTCCCTGGTTTTGGAAAAGATTGGGTCTCGCATAGCCCCAGCAAGACTATCACCGCTCCACCCAGGAGACCACTCATCTTCCCCCCTCCCTTCTGTCCATATCCATTCATCGATTGCAACTATTCCTGGACTTCTGTTATCCCACTCCGGTCCTGCTCGGGTTTCCCTTCCCACCGCTGCCTGTGTGTGTTGATGTGTCTGTATGAAAACTACTGAATTGGACACTGTTCTTTTACCCATTCATTTTTTGGGGGGGAGACTAATAAGTCAATTAAAATAACTTCCATTCACTCACATTATTGTTTTTACAATCTGGTTTACACACACATACGTACGTATGTACTAATTTGGAACAGATTTATTAAATCTGACTGGATTCATGAGTAGCAACAATGTTCTTTTTACCAAAACACCTCTACAGGGTCTAAGTGGCCCAAGTATTGGTAATCCATAAGTAATGGTCAATTCTATGGGGAAAAGCTAGGTGATCAATAGCCAAATTACTTAAACAGAAGCTTGTGAGTCATTCTTTTCAATTTGCCCCCAGTCAATGATGACTTTGTCCTCGCAAGAGTTTAGTAAGATTCCATAGTAAGTTAATCTACTTTAGGAGAATTTAAAGGCAGGCAGCATACGTGGTGGACGGAGTAATGTCGATTTACTGTGGTGGGTGATGACGAATATCTCTGATCAGGACAAAATGTTTTGTGCAAAAAAAAGTTATTAAATTGAAAAAATCATCTTTCTCCTTTATTGTCATCACAGTTAATCAACATTTTGTTACTTGATTCAATAATTTTTTTTTAGGATTGGTTTGTTATGCGGGTCATAAGAAAACCTCTCAAATTGAAATGCATTTTGTTGTTTTGTTTTTTCCACTTTTGCAATGTAGTTAAAACATACGTATAACAAACTTAACTTGTCACTTTCAAGAAAGTAAGATAACTTATGTAGTTCCCATTGCATTACATTGTGATTTGTTTTCCGAGTTGTCTCGGCTCATTGAGAACGTATGACAAACTATATCGCTGAGACCTCAAGATGCCTTTCTAAGGCCAACAAGGGCGTTAATGTTCTGAATATTCTGTGTCATTGGACTAAGTCCTCTGTGCCTGTATTAGTGTCCATGTCTTTACCCGAGCACTAGATTGAATGCACTTCCACACACCTCTATGGTAATGAAGTGACACACACACTCACATGGTGGGACAATCAGGTCATTCCAAGGTAAAAGGACTTAGATATAGTGAAATATTCATACTTTAGAGGTGCTGCGTGTCTTTAATTGAGGTCCCGATGCCTCAAGCGAAATGCTTCGGAGAGTGTTGCTAACCACACACACACAGGACACACAAACATGTCCAGCTGCTCTACTACACACACACACGCACACACACACACACACACACACACACACACAACTGAGTGAATAAAAGTTGTTGTTGAGCACACCGAGTAGTGAGACTACAAAATGCAAAAGATTTTAAAAAAAATTCTTTAATGTTTTAGATTAAAGCTATTTTTTTTTTATTCGGGGTATTAATAAGAACTAAGAAATTTATGAGACTAATTTGGGGAAAAAAATCACATTCATATTAAAAAACTCAAAAAGACAAAATGAAGACTTCAAATGCAAACACCATTATTTGTGAATTTAATAAAAAGAGCTTCTTAATTATTTAAAGTTTCCAGATTAGAGCTAAAAATTCAGGGCTACCCTGAGTTAATATATAAATTAAACAATTAGGAGGCTAATATTGAAACAAATCTATTTTTTTTAAAGTTGCTTTTCATGTCATCACACTGCAAAACAAGTTCAAGAAAATAATTTTCTTAAAAAAGAGACAAGACAAAAAATTGTATGTCAAATTTTGCTGAAATGGAAAATACCATGTTTGGTTTTATTTTCATCTAGTCTGTTTTTTATGGAAGTCAATTGTCAGGCCACTCACAAGTTAATGCAAACTTGTAATTGTGATAGTTGAAAGTTGTTTTTCTGTCATTGAGCAGCTGCTTTAAAAAAAGTTTTCACTCTTTGGTGCCTCATCTGGTTGTCTCATCAAGTTGCAGAGGTAAAGAGTTGGCAAATATATTTTCTCTTAATTGACCAAGCCGTCCCATTGTCTCTTCTTTCCATTTCAATCTGTGGCTAATTTCCAAACACCCACGCCGCCTTGTTCCATTCTCCTCCCACTCGTATTTGGAAGTCCGACAATAATTTGAGGCGCCAAGAATGGAGGGAGCGAGGTGCGCCCCTCCCTCTCCTCCTCCTCCACCTTCTAATCCCTTAAAAGCACTTATGAGATTGGCGTTGCCCGCCTGCCACTGCCTGCTCGTCTGCCCGCCGGTTGCCACGGCAGCTGATTGGAGGAACGCGGGCTCCTAATTGGATCATGAGGGTGTGATGCAGGCGACAGCAGCCACATTACGGCGAGCTGACTTTGTGCGGCGTAACCCTGCCAGGATGACCCTTCCCTTCTGTGTGTGCGTGTGCGCAGACTGACCTCAATGTGACTAAGAGCCTCCGCTCATCAAGGCCCGCTGGCTGAGGCTGAAGTGAGTGAGACGAGCGCTTGATGAAGAGAGGATAGGAGAGTAGAAGTAAGTTATGGCAAGCAAAGAAAATGTGACAAAGCTACCATGTTATTTGCTTTTCAAATGCTTATTTGCCTTCCAACAGTGAGGAGTCATGTAATGGCGTTATAACAAGCATGGCTGTGAGGGTGAATTTAGTTTTGTGCGTAAATTTCAATGCAGAATTACATTTTATGTCATCTGACAGTGTATGCTGTGGGCTCTTTAATTTTTAAGATTGTTGCAGAGCAGCAGGAAGGAGGTAAAGGTTCATTGTGTATGTTGGATGTGGCCATTCAAGAAAACGCGTGAATTTGTGAGTGTGTCGAGGCATTTGTGGAGAATGTGCATACAAGTGCAATTGGATAGTAAGTTTGTCCATGTGTGTGTGTGCGTGCGATGCAGTGGTACAACAGGGGGCATCTGATCCCTCCACCTTTTAAGAACATCAGAGGGTGTGAAAAGCACTGATTGCCCTAACCACTCTCATTGGGACTCAAACCCCTGGCTTAGTTGTGCTTGAGCGACTTTGGAGAGACAAGGCAGGGAAACGGGGAGATGTGTATGTGTGTGTGTGTGTGTGTGTGTGTGTGGCACGTGCACGCGTGTTTGTCTGAAGACGGATGAGGAAGCAACACGGGGCGTGAGCAGAGTGTGCAACAAGAGAGGCCGATAGTTTGGAAGTGGAAATGAAGCTTAGCAAGTGGTAGGATGAGTAAACACAAGCTTGGTTGTTACTAGAGGGATGTGATGGGGAAGAGGACAGATTGGCATGCTGAATGACAACTGATAAAAGTATCTGCTTCAAAAAGTCACCATTAAAGCTTTAACTTAGTTATGTCACGTGTTAATATTTTTCACTTTCATACTAATGGGAGAATACGCATGGAGTGACACGATTCCCGCATCATCAAATTGTACCATTCGTTATTCATTTTTAAGCTAGCATTAGCCATTACTTTTTTCAATTTATTGATGTTAAATTAATTTGTTCATAGAATTGATATTAATGCAACTAATTGTAATTTACTCAAAAGCCAGACCATTACTTTTTACCGGTATCCTTTAGTTTTGGCATAAGAATATATATTTCATAATTAATTAACCACTCTGAGGCTCACACATTTGCTGGAATTGCTGATGTCTCACATGATTATGGTTTAAACTGCAGATTTTGTTTCACATTTGCTCTGCGGTCAATTGTAGTGATTTAGTCAAGCATTGACACTCATGAAGAAGTGGATCCTAATATAAACAAAAATTCATCTTCAGGAAATGATAAAGCTAATTTATCCCACAAAAAACAACACAAGGAAGACATTTAATGGCATGTTAAGTTCCTCACTCTGTCTTTCATAAACACAGTGTGGCCTGGTAGATTTATAGAGCCAATGGTGTCATGAGGTCAGATATGGAGGGGTAACCTGAGGTCTGACCCCTTAGTTTATTTGGGAGTCTAAAACAAACACATGTAAACACACTCTCAAACATGGGAATTAGAAACCATTCCATGTAGATTATGTCACTTTTGATGACTTCATTTATGAAGTTGATATGAAATTACAACACATATGTTTTGAGATACTAACTCAGGAAAAAGAAATCTTGCACAGGCCCATGAGGGTGGAGGTCAGGTGTGGGATAACATTGTGAGGGTCTCTAATAGGTTCCCTTGACACATGAAGTGTCGACACTGGGGACTGAGATGGAAGGGAGCACACACACATTGGTTCAAACGCACGTACATGTGCATGTACATAAACACGTGTATGGACTTCTACGGCATATATTGAGTTCAAAGTTCATGAAATATGTCATCGAAACTTTTATAGCAAATAATACACACACTAATATGACCACCGTGAGTTAATGTAAACTGCATCGTCTCTTACTATTTACAACCAGTGCTTTGTATGTGACTTTTTGACATTGTCAAGAGTTTTTTTTTTTTTTAAATATTTACTATTTAAGTATATGAGCAAGGCGATGTAACAAAATATGCGTGTGTATGTGTGCACGCGGGAGTCTTGTTATGGATTGGCACGTTGTGGACTTGACAGGATCATAATTACGAGCGGTGATGAAATCTACCAAGTGGTCTCTCCCTGCATGACTGTATGTGAGTGTGTATATGTGTGTGTGTGCGTTGCGCATGTGCCATATTTGTCATCCATGGCAGCACGCTCCCTGTTAGCACACAGAAACCATGATCACACCTCCATCTTCCACTAATAGGATCGCGACAGATTACCAGAGAGAAACGGATGAAGAATGATGGACAGACAGATGGACGGATAGAGGGCCGGATGGATGGCGAAGAAAGATGGCAGTGGTGGAGGGTGAAGATGTTGGGAAGATGAGAGTAGTCACCAGAGATGGTTGAGTGAGAGAAAAGAGAGAGACGGCAGGCGCTCAATTTGCTATCAGGGGTGCAACGGGGCAGAAAGTATCCAAGAAAGAGCGCGTGTGTGCGTCAGCGTGCGCGCGAGAGACATGGCAAGTGGGTGTTAGTGTGTTTTTGTGTGTGTGCGTGTGTGTCTAACAAGGGAGAAAAGACAACTCATTTGAATGTCGGATAGAGGGAGTGTGACGTGCAGCGAAGGAGGGATGAGAAGAATGAATATGGATTACTTGGGATGAAGATTCTATTATTTTCTGCTCGTTTCTCTGATCTCTTTGTCGCATTGCTATAGGCCTTTGTGTGTGTGTGTGTGCGTGTGTGCGTGTGATAGATGTGAATATGTGAGAGTGCATGTCAAAGTTTTGAAACGGCGTAATATCTACTGCTAGTATTCAAGTGTTATTGTGCTTCAGAAAAAAAAGCTCGCCGTTATTGGCTAACATAAATTATATTGTATTCTCATAAAAGTGGCACACTGCCGGTACTATTGATTTTGGATGCCATAATGCTGAACACTGATAATGATGTTTAAAAAAACTCAGTTTAGCGGAATTTCAATTTGCGTCTTGCTTTTTTGTAAGGAGAGGCTTTGACACAATCTTGCACACGCACACTAATCCAAAATTGAATGGAGTTTGATCATACATTTTTTACCTTTTTTTCGCCTGTGTAACAGTTAATAATATTTTTTTAAAATATATTAACTGTACAAGTAATAATTGTTTAATGATAATCCAGAGACAGACTCATACAATTTTTATTGTTTTGCTTTCAACTATTTGCTATGAACACACAAAAACACTTTAAAATAGTATACTATAATACCTTACGCAATTATAAACCTTTTTTTTCCATTCCCTTTCCCCCCATCATACGTTATTTAAATTTAAATGCACACGTTCGTGTCCCCCTCTCCTCTAACTTAATTCCTTCTACTTTTCCTCAGCCATCCCGGTGTCTCCTCTGATGCGTATTGTCCCCCCCCTATACACACATTATCAATCTTTTCTCCCCCTCCTTTCACTGCCTGGCACTCTCTGCGCTTGAGTGGCGAGCAGACGGAGGGAGCGAGACAGATGTGAGTCTCAGCTAATTTGTCCTGACACATTGAGATGCTCAGGTGGGAGAGAGGTGTCAAACAACTTCAGCCGAGAAAGAGAGAAAGGGGGTGGACAAAATGAAACAGGACAAACAACTTTGTTAGCATGCAACACAACTTATCAAAATAACCTGATTATAATGACGAGCCTCACTCGTATTTGTAAAAAAAGGAAGATGGAGAAGTTTGCACGAGGGGAGCGAGAGAGGCTCCCGAGGTGTCCCCCTGTGATAGTGTCCCCCCGCCCCCTACCCTCCCCCCGCGTGGCCACAGCAGAGAGAGCGAGAGAGATGTCTAATCTTAGAGGGTAAGGGAGCGTGCACTCCCGAGGGCTTGTCGTGCTCAGCACCTTGTTAAAGCAGACATCTCTCCTTCCATCTCCATTTCCATCTTTCTTTTCAGCTCTCTCGCTTGTTTCTTCGGTCACCGTCTTGCACATTCTCTCGTTCCCCAGATCACTTTTAAACTCCCTTTGTGTTGTTTTATTTATTTTTTGGACCTCAATACATTTGAATAGTCTGGAATGTTCATTTATTTCAGTGTGCTGGTCATACTGATCAACCTAAAGCAAATTATTTTATTGGAATTGTAAATCTAAACAAATAAAATGACAAAGTGGTTAAATTTTTTTGTGCAAGCGTTGCTCATTAGGAGCCATTTCTTTTCCAAAGTGGCTTGATAAATGACATGGATGCTCATGAACCCTTTGTGACCCCTCAGGCCTCTACGTGGGCCTGCTGGGCATTCAGCTCCTTAGTGCTGAGCTTTGAGCTTCCGGGATGCTGTAAAACAATGTGAGAAGCGCTTTCTTCACATTCAGACACCCGGGTAATGAGAAAATACTTCTTTAATCCTCCTCACGCGTGCACAAATGCCGGCACAGGCTGGGAGGCACATTTCTGCTGCCCAAAGGTTTCTTGGTGAAAGCATGTTGCCAGAGAAGCAGTTTAAGGAGTGGCAATTATTGTTTTGGACAATGTCATTGATTTGAACTCCTGATTAGAGGAAAGGTGATGGAGGCGTGGAGATGTGAGGGGACAATACACACACACACCATCAGTCTTGGGAATGTCTTAGAAATGCTAGAAGTGCTCCATTCTTTTTCTTTTTACCTTCTTCCTCTTAAAACACATGACTGAAAACACACACACGAATAAATAAGCAAGACAGCAAAGATATAAATGTTGTATCAAGAATGTTATCGTTTTGGCATACACTTGGCTGTGCATTAATGCTTATTTACAAAGAACGTGACTGTTCCACCCCAGGCCTCTATGTGGTGCTAACACACATTACAAAAATGGTTGCCATCAGCCAAATGAGTGATGTCAAATGAGACCTCCCCGTCCATTCAACCATTTCCGGTCGCTTACCCAGTTCATCTCAGCAGTCAAAGGGCCAAAGGCAGACTAGAGCATGAATTATTTGCGATTTGATGACATTTTTTATTTTTAAATCACCAACAAGAATTAAGACATATTCCATGAAATACTTTGTAAAAATAAACGCCCTTGATAATGAATGAGGTGTCCTTGAGCAAGGCACCTCGCTGCCCTAATAGCTCAGTCGTAGTGTTGTAAAACTGCCTACTAATGGCGGGTACTTGCTTTCTCCACTGCTGCGATGGGTTAATTGCAGAGGTCAAATTCCGTGCAATGCAAGTCGAATGTGTTCGTCATTAACCTAATGTAACAGATATGTGCAAATGGCTTATAGGGACCTCTTCTATCAGCATGCCTGTACATTTGTCAGCTTCCAACGTATCGTTACGGAATCTTGAATTTTTCTTCTATCCCTACGGCATGCTTCTCCTAGGAATCTAATAAACGCGTACACCCTCAGAAGTGCGTTAGCCTTCGGCATATCGTATTAATATTAAAAGAGAATTGTTAGCATTTGAGCACACCGTTGACCTTTTTGTGAGTAAAAACATGTCGATTGCTCATATTTGTGTTTTGAGCCTGCGGTCATTTTATTTGTGTGTAGTATTTATATCCAAGGCTGTTCATATACTACTTTTTGGGGAGGAAAAAAACCCGGTTTATCTTAGCTCACTTGTATTTTTTAAAATGTCTTAATTTTATTCTCAAAATAATCTTTAGAAAAACACACACAAAAATGCTTTTATTATACAAACACGCTATTTCCTGCACATACGAGCCGTTTGCTTTTAGGGTGGCCAAACCTTTTTTTTTTTTTAAAAAGCAATTCGCAGCCCTAATTTATTGCTTTCCATGCTAGATAAAAATGTCAGCAAAATGCTTCCTCGTAAATGGAATTACCAGGTAACGCTCAAACACTTTGTCTCCGATACCTCTTTCATTGAGGGCTTGATGAAGTCTGCGATATCTGCTGTGTTACGCCATTCATTTAAGTGTGTGTGTGTGTGTGTGTTTGTGTGTGAACTCGGGCGAAGCTGGGCTACAAGCTGTTGTCAGATTGTAATTGAGTAAGCCCAGTTCGAATACATCTCCATCAGCGCTCCCCATCAGTGTGAGCGTCTTGCCTCTTTTCCGCCGGACGTTCCTAACGCACCGGGAATGGCAGCAGGATTTCCAGCTTTCTCTTTTCAAATGCTCACTTCTGTTATTCATTTGGAGATGGAGCTCATTAAATGATGATGTAGTCTGTGTTGCTGTCCTGCAACAAGTTGGCACACAGTGTCTTGTGTCAAGGGTTGCAGTGTTTTGGATGCATACAGTTTGGATATAAATCAGCCAACGGTGTCAATATTTGACCATCGTTGGCCTCTCTGAAGAGCAGAGTTGTATAAATTGAATAACATTTATAACGCCAATTGGATTGAATGACTCTGAAATGACAAAAAAGACTTGGGGCTTTCTTGAGTCTTGATGGTTGGGATTTGAAAAATAAAGATTAAGATTGGCACGTGTCACGTTTATCCAATCACTGCCAAAGTTGCATTTTAACTTTCTTTATTATTATATTAAAAACTTGAGAACAAAACGAATGAAGAAATCACATCTGACATTCTTAATTGTGCTTCTCTAAAATGTTGCTTGAATAGAGCTGACCAGGTTTCTGATGAAACAATCTGGGAGCATATTATTTTTTTAATATAAATGATCGCAGAATGAGGTTTGCGTATTGACTCTGATGTGTGTGCGCTGAAAACATGTCCTCTATGTCCCCGCATTGTTTGCCCACACATTGTTTTGCTTCTCGAAAAGTCACACGCTGACAAGGTGCAGTGCACTGTAAAAATTACACCTTGTTTATACATATTTATTTCCTCTTGACGTTTTAATTATTTCTGCCCTCGTTGCAGGAAATCGCATAAAAACCCGCCGTGTTGTTACAGATTCTAATTAGGAATGCTAGGAAATTAAAACATAGTTGTTTCGAAATACTGTCATTTTTTCCCCCCCCACTCCCTCGTCTTGGAATTATGTCTCAATCAGCACAGGCGGAAATAATTACTTGTATACCTTCTAACTGCCAGCATTTACCAAATGGCAAAGCAATTTACAGCCATCATGGCCCAAGAAGCAATCATTGGGGCAACGATAAATTCACAGGCTGACGCTCTAGAGACCAACATTGAAAGGAGGGGTTATTGTGGAGAAATACAGATGAGATAAACGAGAGCTTTCTGCTTGTTTTCCTCTTTAATAGTTTCAATTGATTCTATTTTTTCTGCCCCTACTTTTCCTCTTATAACGATATCTTACAAGTTATTCTACAGTAAAATCATCACAGCACTAAACATGCGTTCAATAGACGGAGCGCTGTGACCATTAAGTGATTATTTCCACACACGCCATTAAACCCGCTCATTGGCGGCAAACACATAGACAAAAGCCCACATGAAGACATGAGCATTTGCACCGCATGCACTCCAACACCCACGCACACACACATATTGGCTCAAAAGTAATTACTCACACACGTCATTAGACACTAAAACAGATGAAGTGGAGTGTGTTTATGTTCTGTGTCTCTTGCAAACTGCTCTTTACCCGCACGTGTGTGTTACCGTTAGACTACTGCAATTACAATTTAACTACGTTTCACTAGTGTGTACAACACAAAATCAGGACAATAAATGACACAGAACTATTGAATACAAACCTTTGTATAAGGAAAGGGCCTAGTGCACTGTGCGATTTTGACTGCAACATTAGTCATTTTTCTCCAATGATAAAGAATAAGTGGCTGACGTGTTGTAATACTCTGCATATGTCAACAACAACAAAATAAAACAAACCTATACGATTTTTCTTCGGTTTATAATTACTGCAACATAATTGCTAGTTTTGTTAGCTTGCCTATGGTGACAATGAATTTTTGCAGATGGATGGATGCATGGACGGACGGACGGACGGACGGACGGACGGACGGACGGATGGATGGATGGATGGATGGATGGATGGATGCATGGAACGAAACCGTTCCAAACAGTTGGAGTACTTTGAAAAACATTTTTACTGCATTAGAAAACAAAGGCTCAAATGTCAGGCAATTGATATTCAAAATATTAATTTGTCAACCGTTCACCATGTTTGTACGATGAGATATTCATTTTTGTATATCTGATTGGACACACATGCATTTAGAGACCATACAAAATGAACTCTGTACCTTTGACATCTATCAACAACGTCCACTTGGGATGAGGTCACAACTCGATACAATCTGATCACCGACAGTAGTTAGAGCACAGTTGACCTCAAGTGGGTGAATGTGTTTTGCAGGATGTGATGTGGGAAATGTCTTGTCTGCTGTCTTGAGTCCATGTTAGGAGAGACATATATCTAAGAATTGGTGTCAGGCCGAAACATTCTATCTCCAGTATGGATACTGGCCAGTAAATGAGAAAAAACGTATTTGATTTTATGGAGCCGTTCACTTGAAATGAAGGCAGTCGGGATGGGTGTATGTGCCACTGTTTCTTTGCTGCACTGCTGATGGACGTGAGCTGGAATTGTGTAGTTTTGCCCGCTGAACAAAAGAATGTGGCACGCAATATGGAGGCTATGCTGTTGTGAAATCTAAAAAAAAAATGTTTTATCCCACCCACATACTTTGAATCATTGAATTAAATGTTAAATTTGTGCATAATGTTACAGTGGCTTCATCTTGTGTTTGTTTTCAAACATTTATTAAGGCAAGACTTTCATGTAACTTGTATGTAATCCATTGTAATTGAATCATAATTTATGTTCAGTTTTTATTCTTAGGACTAAAAACCGCTCTTTGTTTTTGTTGAGCACGTGGGCCAACATTTACTGAGACAAGTTTGAGAACCACTGCTTTAAATCAATGCTGAAATATAAAAGACTCCCTCAAACTGCAAGTTCAAAGCAACAATAAACAACTGTTTATTGACAGAATCATATGAACATATCAAGAATAAGAGAGGACACGTCTCAGTTTTCAGACTAACTTTCTTTAAAGTCATTGCCACAACCTGACTTTCACAAAAAGCATGCCCAGCATGATGAAACCAAATTGGTCTCAGACCTTTGACTTGCAACGCCATCCACATTCAAAACAAAACTGGACAAATTTTTCAATTATTTGCTTAATTTAATCTTCACCATTCTGTAATATTACTGCCACTCAATAGAATTTGAATGTGCTGTCCTACCTTTCCTTATTCAGGATGCAATTGCAGTCCTTGTCTGTTAAGTGGCCATAATCCAGAGCTCCCTCTGTTGGCCAGAAGCGAATTACAGCCCTTCTCCCCCCTCACCTTCCTCCCCCTCCCTCCTTTGGCTTTGCTTTAATTTTGTGTTATACGTATTGTAAACCAAGCCGTCATGAAGATGTAATGTTGTTTATATGAGTGCCAGACATTCATCAATGTGCGGCCTGTGGTCAGGCACTTAAGTGAGCAGCTCCTTGAATTTCTACAATACTATTCTGACCCGATCGCACCCCTGTGAACTTTCTGTGGCCTATTGAGTGGTGTGATTGATGACACTATGACTTGCAAGGGATAATTCTTCTGCACACGCAAGCGCACAAACACAGACACGCGCACACACACTAACAGCAGAAGACTGAGAGAGTGTGGTCTATTTTTTTTGTCAACTCAATAATTCATAGCAGACAGAACAATTCAGATGACTATTTTTTCATACAATTTAGAATTTTGGTTTTTATCTGTATGGATTTCGTTCACAGTTTTGCACAAATCAAAACATGTACAGTACACAAACACACCATGTATTTATTTCCTTTTTTTTTTTCGGGGTCTTTAAATTGTTGTAGGCTTGTGTTTAAGAGACATGCCATTTTTGTCCAGGGAGAGAGAGAAGTGGCCTAAAGGGGTCACTGTCAACATGCACATTGACTGAGAGACGATCAATAGTCCGGGGTGGGGGGGGTGAGTAAAGGTGAAAATGGGGAGGGGGGTCACTGAGAGGATAGAGCAGCAAGGGGGAAAAGACACAATGAGTCCAGGTTGTTTAAAAGAACCAATATTTTTTTTAATTGGTGAAGGATTGAACAACAGATTCATTTTAACTTGTCTACTTTAAGAAATTTGCATTCAGATTCTATGTTTGTACAAATCCAGAATATGCAAAATGTCGTTGTTGAAGTAGTTAAAGTTTGTGATTTCTAGTTATCATGAACCTGAATAAGTAAAATAATTTCCTTATTGGCCCTTTTTTTGTATTGTGTTTTCAGCACAAAACGTGTGTGTGCATGTGTGTGTGTGTGTGCGTTTAACAGACAGAGGTTTTTGGTAAAGCATTTGTTTGCCCAGTAGTGACGGCAGCATTGATTCACACTCATCTTTGTCGATGCTTATAAGTCCCTGGATACATCATAACTGTGTGTGTGTGTTTGTGTGTGTGCGAGAGTGTGCTTGTGTACATGAACCTCAGAGCAAATGTGTGTGTGTGTCTGACTGCGTGCGCCTCTGTGCGGGCAGCAGGCAACGCATCTGAGTGTGTGTTTAGGAAACATCCGGCTCTTTGTTTTGTCAAGATTGGCGTTGGGAAGTGAGAATTCCCCCAGATGCGAATGCGATCATCATCACTTGTCAGCAATGAACGAGTAGAGATTAGTATCATGTCTGTCTGCAAGTATGTTGACAGACGATCAGTTGTGCAAGTCAATTAAAAATAAATACATCCGTAAAGGACAAAAATGAAGATGTTCATTTGTCTTTGAGCATGTCATTGAGATCATATCAATGGAATATTGTCGGAAGAATGTTACAGCAATGGAATGTCTCAGACAGAGCCCAGACCTAAATCCATTTCACGATGCCCAGTGTGGCTTGAAATTGGTTGGTCACAAAAGATTTCCTTACATTCTGAAAATTGGGAGCACTTTTGTCAGGAAGAGTGAGTCATTAACGGTAAAGTTAAGATGTTGCTTAAAAATGCTAAACAATGACATCATTGAAGCAAAAGATGCTTCCCGGTGTGCACAGCAATAGAAGCATCCATCCAGAATTTTCCAATACAACCTTATTATATTTTTGAAAATATAGTCCAGTCATATTTTTTTTTTTACAAAGTTTAGTATGTTAAAAATGACAAATATGCTAAGAATATACACTCATTTTTCCCTGAACTATCTTCACATAGTACAACAACAAGAAGTACAACTTACAAACATGTACAACATTTGACCCCATAATTCCAGTTTCCGCAACCGAGTAATATCGAGCTATGCACACGCGTGCACACGCATTGACATCAAAGCAAAAGATTGGTTTCAGGAAATATTTTATTATCAGCGCTGCTGCAAAGCTGCTAATCACAAGCACTTTCTTTCATCTTTGCATCCCCCCCATTCCTCCCCATCTCCATTCTGATGCTCCCCCCCTCCTTCCCCTTTCTGGAGTAGAGCATAAATGTCAGATTTTTAGGAAGAAACATTGGAAATTGAGTCTCCTGGATATTTGTTTCCCATTGTGGTGGAAGAAGTCTCCTTATGCCCACTTCCTTCTCTGAGGACGCGCGAGTTCCACTTCCAACAATCCAAATTGTCTTGAATTATGGAAATGTGGAGAATGGCAGAGAGCTGTTCAAAAAAAAAGAAAAGAATTTTAGGGCCTCAAAATTTCCATCATCTCACAATTTCAATCTCATTTGTGGTTGTCTTCCAAAATACATGTTCTCGTTAACACGCTTCCGTACATCACCGCGTCCCGTGTCGGGCGATAATGAAGAGACAGAAAGGCAAAATAAAGAGCTGTCTTGCCTTAAATCTTCCTTCTCACCTGTCTCTTGCTCATCTCTCTTTCCCCGCATCCCTCTTTGTCCGGTCCCTCCCTCTCTCCACCTGCTCTCCTCCCTCCTTCCCTCCCTGGCTCAGCCCCCGCAACTCCCGCCATCGCGGTCTCCGCCCCTCCCCGCAGTCATTGGCCGAGGGTCCACCAATGACGGCCGGAGCGGCAGCCTTGAGGGAGCGCATATGCAAACCCGCCGCTTAATATTCATGAGCCACATTTGGGGCTTTAAGTCGTTGATTAGGACAGCGGCACAGCTTTCCGTCCCAACTGCCCGCCTGGCTGGCTGACTGTGTGTGAGCGCCTGTAGCCCCGCACTCACCGCACGCACGCACGCTTGCTCGCTCACTCACTCCCATCCACACGCACGCAGAGCAGATCAGTGCAGGCGGCGCTCAAATAGTGTCGCTCCCTCCAAGTGGAGGCAAGGACCGAGACTGGAGAAAGAAGAAGAGAAGGACACACTTTGAAACTTTTCAACATCAATTTCGCAACCCCCCCCTTTTTTTTCTCTGGAGGAGGTTGACATGACAATGAGCCGCTTTCGCCGATGGATTTGGTAGGACGTCCGCTCTCCGAGTGTTTTTTAATGCACTCTGAACAAGAGTAGGTAAATTTTACCTTTTGTTTTAATTGGCTCATCGCCGTACCTGTCATTGTCTTGCGTTGGTTGTCAGTGTTTGAAATGTTGCTGTGAAGGTTGTTTCTGCATGCAGTCTGTGTGTGTGTGTGTGTAGAGGACACACTTTAGAACACACACTCCAAGTTTGACATATTTTCCCTGAAGTCTTACCCAGCTCCATCTGCATGCATGTGTGTGCATGTTTTAAGCGTGTTCATCCAAGCAGAGCATGAACAAGGTAGCGGGGCGCTGAGGTTACACGTCTCACACTCCGAGACGGCAGGACAAGGGCCGTAAGATGAAAAGAGGGGAAGTGCGCTCTTAAATGCCCGAGGAGGTCGCATTACAGACGGCCGACTCAGCGTGTGGCCCCCGTGCAGGAATTACACGCACATACATGAATTGGAGTCAATCAAGTTGCTCATTTTGTGTGAGTGTGTTTGTTGCATGAAAAGCAGATGGAAATGTAAAGAATATATTCTTTTCTGTACTTTCCATGCAAAAGCAGTCTGAATGTGTTGCGGGTGGAACTGGAGTGATGAGAGGGATGCGTGAAGTGACAGTTGTGTTTGCATCAACATTTGCAAGGCACACGTTTTTTCCAGGCCAGGATCTTATCACATGAGAGAATAGAAGGGCAAAATCGTGCATTTCGGTTTTATTCATGTGTGTCAAAGCTTTGTCAGGGGAAAAAACAGGTTCAAGTTATTTAGACGGAAGCAAAGAATGCGTTTGAAATCAGAAGTTGCATGTGTATAAGTGGAAAGGGGAAAGAAAATCTAGTCGGAGGCCAATTTGAATTTAGCGATTTGCATTTTCCCCTTCAGATTTAATTAAAATGTAGAATTTAATCATGATTTGACTGACTTGAGCAAGGATATGTTCAATTTTCACAACCCTTTTCTGAATTCTCTCCCCAAAATTTTCCACACTTTGATCATGAAAGGCATACAGTTAAATCATTTGCCCCAATCACTTCAATTTCCACTCTTTAATAGAAGATTTAAAAACTGACAAAAAATCTTAAGACCATTTCTATCCTGGCACAAAAGACAAGACACTCACATTGCTTGAAAATACACACTACACACACGCACAAACACACACACATGCTGATTTGTCAGATGCAAACCAGTGCAACCGGTTAGCGAAGCGCACACAGTCAAATTGAAGTTTCAGCACTTTCCGTCATCATCGGCCCGACGCTCAATTGAAGGGAATCGTGCAACTAAGCAGCCATGTGACATTTGCGAACAAACGTGTCATGTAAAACAAGACATGTATCGAAAGACTGAGCTCTTTGAAAAGTCCACTGCGACAATTTGAGCAAAGCTTTCCTCTCGTCTCCTTATTCGCCTCCCCTGCTGTGCTCTCAGGCGCTGCTTTCTAACACTAATTAAAGTCTTAAGAATCCTGATGATGATACCGATAATAATCATAACAATAATAACATCAACAACAAGTGCCGCTTAAGCTATTAACATAATTACCCCCCTACCCGCAACCCCCCCATACACACTCACACACACACACCATATACATACCATTAGCATATCATTAAAGTATATTTTCTTCAGTATCAAATTTTCCTCGGCGAGCAAAATGAAAAAGAATCGTCACAGCGGCCGTGCATGCACGTCGTGAACGCGACTAACGCAAAGTCAAATGAGCTCCATCACAATGATTTTCTCTCAGGACTGGCATTCGAATTATTTGATTTTGTTCTTTGTGTGGGATTTGCTATACAAATGTAAACAGGGAGAGCGTAAATTCACTTTTTTACACAAGGTGTAAACAGAATAATATGAAATGATAAAATCTGAATCGTGGGGAGTTTTTCCCCAATGTACGTTTTCCTAAATATTACACCCAAATTTATAAATTGTAATTTTTAACATTTTATAATATATATACACATTTTTACTTCATAAGCAGCCATTACACAGCTATGTAGAATCTTTGAAATTAGTAAAATTCAAGATTTAATGATGATGTATTCAAACGGCTAAAATACTTAAAATGATGCACATGAACTGCATTTGCTCCTTTTAAATAAAAATTAAAAAAACGATTGTACTCAATTCAACAAAAATCTCCAACTGTCATGCATTCTCCTCCTCCTATACCTGTATTTCTATTTTCAACAAATTCTCAAGCGAGCAGTAGAGAGAGCAATAGAAAGAGAGAAGCTGACTGGTAGGAGGGAAAAGGAGGAGGGGGGTGTCGACCAAAGAGAGATTGCGTAAATTAAAATCCTTTTAATCTCCTTATAAAATCATTTACTTAATTCATCTGTCAGGGCATGTCAATATGTGCCGTGCTGATTTGTTGGCTGTGTGTGTTTGTGTGTTTGTGTGTGTGACCCACTGCTGGCCGAGAGAGAAGGTATTCCTCCCCTTTTTTCATACGTCCGCTCGGCCGTCCCGATGGCATTTGTGTTCTCTCAGGTTTGTCCTCACGTCCACTCACGCACACAAGCGTCGGCCCTCGCTGTGGTGTGAAGGGTCCGAACGTTCCGGCAGTAATTTGCTCCCCGTAAAGAGGGAGAGAGGGAGGGAGGGGGGGGGGATGCAAAGGAGTCAGACATGGAGGGATAGGTGGGAGGAAGGAAGACGAGAGGGTGGGGGTGGCCGCTTTTGTCTGACACCCCCCCCAGCTTTTAGCCTCGTCGTCTGCCGGACACATGAGCACATACACGGCTGCACACACAAATTCTAGAACATGCTCCCCGACTCGCGTCTTCATAGTTGCGGCTATAGAAAAAAGTCTCACTTTGTATTTGTCTGTCAAGACGGTCAAACGACAAGCCTTGATGTTTTGAATTTGACCCCCCCAATCAATCAGCGCGCGCACGTGTCAGCGTGTGTGTGCGCGTGTCATGGGTCAATGGCGGCCTTGATGTGTTGAAAGAGCAGTGCGAGGGGACTGTACCAGCTGTGACACACACTCACTGCAATTAGCCGTGAGACTGTCGCCGAGCCAAACGTGTGCGTGTGTGTGTGTTGTGTGATTGAATGCCAAAGAGCTGATTGAAAGAACACAGAGCCAGAGATTGATGTATAGTGAGGGGCAATCCTGCTCGTCCCCCCATCCTCTTGTATCCCATTCCCTGCTCCCCCTCCTCCATCCATCGGCCCGGCCGATCCATACATCACGATGTGCATTCATGATTATGGTGATTATTACTTCCTATCAAGTCATTTTCCTCTCAAGGATTCTGCTTACCTTCCATGTACTTTGATGGAGATTTGGACTTTATTTCTTCAATTGACAGGTTTACGTGATGTGGTAGAAATGTTATTTTTGTTTTTTTTTCCACCACCCTCACTTGAAACTTATCACAGTTGGAGTTTTGATTACCTCTACTAAACTGCAAAGTTGCAATATTAGGAGAATGTTCCACTTATTTTAAAGTGAAGTTGCAGTATAAAAAAAAGTTTTCTAAAAGCATCATAATAGTTGAAAAAAAAACTGAAAATATGATAAGACTTAATTTCATTAATCTAAAAATAATTTTAGTGTCATATTTGTTAGCCGCACAGTGTTTTAAGGGGTGGAAGAACGTGCTTTGCTTTATTTTTTTTCTCCGTCATCTTGAATAAACAAAAGCAAGACTGGCTTTCTTCATTGCGGTTATTTATCCCGAATCCCTTTTCAGAGCAGCTCATCAGCTTCCTCATGTCGGGGTGCCCATGAGCAAGGCACCCAAACCCTCAACCCCTGACACAGCTGCAGCGTGCCTCATCACTGACATATTTCTACACAATGTAATGCACATAGCACAAAAAATATGCAGCGAACTGACATTATATGTACGCTATAAAATTGAATAGAATTTAGTTTTAACTCATTTTTCTTCTTTGTATTTTAACTCGGCTTTTATGTTCTGTTTTACTTAAATAATAGATTTAACAGTTTTTTTTTTATTTTCATCAGATTTTTACATTATCTACAGCACTTGGTTGTTTTGAGTTTGTTGTCAGTCACAACAACAATGAAAACCAGTTAAGCATCTTGCGATTTGAAGCGATGGTGATTTAAAAGAATCACTAAAAGTTCAAAACTAAATCTAAAAATTATGTGGCGAGTGTATGATAAATTGTGTGTGTGCGTGTGTGTGTGTATCATGTGATGCTCGCGGCTTGTAAAGCTAACCCTAATGGGAGGAGACAGCGCAGACCGGGCCACACTAGACCAAATTTAGACAGAGAGGTGGCGTGTGTGAGGGACGGCAGGTGAGACAGAGGAAGAGGAGACATCCAAAGGTCCTGCCTTGTATGATTCGGTTGTCGGGCTACGTGCGGAAAGTGGGGCGGGGGGGCAAAAAGAATGAAAGAAATGGATGACCATGCCAACTGCAGACTGACAGTGAAATATTCCCGCACTCATCTTGCCATCATGCTTCATGTGGCAGACGCACGTCTCACTTTAGATTCTTTTCCGTCTCACTCAAATCTTTTTGCACTTTTCTGTTTTTTTTCTTCAAGATTATTCATTCAACAGCAAAGAGGAGCATTGTATTGTGAAAAAAATGAACCCTAACCTTAACAAAATGTTATTGAGAAATAAATGAACCCTAACAAAATGTCAATATGTGTTTAATGGCGTCGATTTATTAAACCAAATAAAACTGAACTTTCGATGCAAAAACAAGCTGACAAGTACTTTTACTCTTACAATAACTTTCAACAACATATCAAATCTTGAAATCAAGTTCAATTCTAGTGTGGATATGAAGGATGCTCTTCTTAAGTTACGGATTTAACAGCTACCGGCAACAAAATATATATATTTTTTCTTTTGAATTCAATGACATGGTTGTGGAAATGTAGTGTTTTTCATTCATACCTAATTAAAAGTTAAAATGTTTTATCTTGAATAAATAAATGAATAAAAAGTCATTATACACACACATACACAAGTAGACCACAATGTATATCCAGGCAGCAATGTTAACACAGCGTGCCCTCAGGAGGCCTCGCCGCAGGTGATCCTTACGCTTCTTCTTCTTCACCGCGGATAATTTATCTCCGCTTTATCCCATACTTCCTCCGCCATTTACCTCCCAACACCGCACCCCCATCCCTCCCCCTCCCGTGCGTAGCTGTCACCTTTCGGCACCCGCTCAGTCCCTATTAAGAACGACAGCCCATCTGCCGCCTGCCCCGCTAACAGCTCCCGTCGCTAACGCTAACGTGTACACACAAGTGCATCCGCTTGCACTCGCGCACACACCTACGGAATACTGCATTGAGCTCCATCTGCCCTGATGCAGACACATGAACAATAAAGGCACACACCTTTAGAGATGAAGTTGTCATCCTTTAGAAAGAGTGCAAAGACTTTATCATGACATAACGTAACATTAGCAGGAGCACAAAAGAAAACCACTGCAGTGACGCACTTTAAAAAGACATGCTGCAGTCAAAGGATTCACATTCAGAACAATTATCAATAAAAATCTTTTTGATGTGCATGTCTGAACTCCCTAAAATGTAGTTGCAGAAGTATTAGCATTCGGCTGTGTTTTGTTGTTCATTAAAACCGTTTGTCCGCAGTCACCATTAAAAAAATTCCACTGATCTTTTATGAACATTTAAGTCATTAATAAAAAACAAATCTCTTCCAAGTAATCGTCATATAACCTTGATTTATGTTTAGTGAACTATGAACTCCATAAAACAGCCCTTTCCCTGAAGTGCACATGCAAAACAATCTGTATTGGAACTTATTAATAGAGCTATTAATAGCACTCTAAAACAATTAACAAAATCCTTTTTTTGCATGAATTTCCTAACACACATGACCATAACATGCACGTGCAGAACGGCATTAGACTATTTGAATTTCCAATGTTGTACGTATGTCTTATTTACATTTAAAAGGCAGAATAGGAACTTCTCACTGATCGCCCATCAGTGGTGTATAATAAGGTCAAAGTGGTTTCTGTTCCTGGGTTTCATCTGATGATTCCGGCTGTTAAATTTCCCGCACCAATTTCCAATAGATAAAATTTGTGCATTGAGAGACATTCTTAGTAATACTAAAATAATACAAGTAGCATTTTCTGCAGTACTATTGTATGTCAGTGTGTTGTGATGACATCACATTGTGTAGCAGGGTAATTAGGGTGCAGTGTGTGTGTGTGCGTGTGTGTGTGTGTGTGTGTGTGTGTGTCTGTGTATGTATGTGTGTGTGTGAGGATGCGGTGGCATTTGTTTCCTTCAGGGGTAGGTGCCTTTTGCATTAGTAAGAATGGCAACTGTCTCATCAATCACTACATCTGCATGTCACACACACACACACTCACACACTGCCATGGTCATTCTGTTCACAGATGGGCCAGCAACACATGAGCGAGTCAGAGCATCGCACACACACACATGCGTACGCACACACACACACATGCGTACGCACACACACAGTGAAGATAGGAATAGGATGAGCAGAATTACAGTTCACGATCACTTTTTACATTATTCAAATCAAATGACGAGCAGTTTAGTATTTAGGAATTTAGTATATATTTGATTTGATTGTTTTGAACTAATACAAATAAAAACGCAACTGTTCCATCCAAAATATATAGTACACTATTTTACGAAAAACAAAAAACAAAAAACAAAACTCTAGGATATTTTAGGCTGAATTAAGTCTATGGGATTGGATGCAATACTAATAGCACTGTACTAAAAAGGCCTCTGTTAGCACCATCAGGACGATGGAAGAAAAAAAAAGCACTATGAAGTGTTTTCTGTCTATATAGCATTGTGACATGGCAAGCAAAGCCAATAAGAGTGTGGAGCGGCAAGATATCGATTGGTCCTATTCACCAGAGTGGAACTAAAACCAACAAATTACACAACCCCACCCTCCACCTTTCACTCTCTACATGGAGAGAGGGGGAGCTTCTGGATTGGTCGACTCCTCCCTACTTGCACTGTCATTACAGTTTTCAATATTAGGCACATCCAGAATAGGAATTATGTTCATTATTGTAGTTTGAACTCTACAGCGTCATGCATCATTTTAGGTTTTTGCTAGTTAGCAACATGACAGAGGCAAAATATGCTTAGACATCAACAGAAGCCTCGTTTTCCTCTCTGGCAGTCCTTCTGTTATAATCACTTAAGTTTTTTCGCAAAGGAGAATTTTGATTGCATTGACTGCGGTGACCTTATCATTCCAGCGACAACCCCTCCCCTGACACTGCACTGCCTTTGATTTCACACATCGTGCGTCACCCTCCGGGGCTTTTTGCTTTTTAGTCCCTCCATCTGATGGCCTTATTCGCAGCCTCAAACTGGCAGCCTGCTTGACAAAAGCACTTACTGACATATTTAGGGACCATGTTTAAATGATTTGGACTGCTAATTCCTGGTCATTGTTTTTATTGATACCACCAATGTTTAACTCCACAAAATGTTGTTTTATTTTAGGGAGACATTCATAGAGTCTGCATGTGCAAACCCATGAGAATATGCATTTGTCATTCATCCTAACCATTTAATGTGTACCTTTTGAACTGAAATTGTCATCTATTTGATTGTTTATTGCTGAAACACGTATTAGCCAAAAAGCATAATTGCTTCTGTCTTTATACCTTTTCTGCAAACAAGTAAAACTGAAAAATGTCACTGCTGTCTTCCAGAATGAACTTATCGAAGGGCCCACTGGTGAACAGCAGCACTGACGACAGCTCCAAATCAACTTACGTTAAATGCGGTGCTGGCGCCTGGAGGATGCACCAGAGCTACGAGCCTCTCGAGGCCAACCACATGAGAGACCCACATGCCCTCTACAATCCAAGGTAACACATAATGAAAGACTTTCTTCCTTTCTGCAACTCGACCACCATAACATTGTTGTTGAGATAATTATTTTCACCATAGTCATTCTGGCATAACACTTGGCATAGTACTTGGTTGGACAAAGAGAATCGTTCCAGGACTGATATTTTTCAAATCCAAGTTAAAGGTTTTCCCCTTTAACGTAATCTCCTTGAAGTCGAACACACTTTGCCAGCATTTCTGCCAAATTGTCATTCCATCCTGGAAGGCTTTTTCCTGGATCCTCTTCAGCTCTGTCATTATGGCCAACTTTATATTGTCCATTTCTTCAAAACAGGTCTTTTTGATCACCCTCCCCCATGATCTTGAGATTGAGCAAAAAATTAAAATGAAATCATACAGTGTGGGTGAGTAGGGAGGTTTTTCCCGCACAATGGCAGACTTCTCGGCAAGGAACCGTCAGATGCTCAGTACATTGTGAGCAGGCACGTTGTCATAATGAAGCAGCCACATGTTAGTCTGGCCCACATTGAAGGGGATAACTCGTAGTTTGAGTTTGAAATAAATCTTTGGTTGCACCTGTCCTGGAACTTTTCTGAAATATCCTGCAAGATTAGCAGTATGAAGGAGAAAAACGATTTTTGTCTTTTAAAGGTGCAGGTTCAGGAATTTACTATTAACAATCTGTTCGGCAAAATCATAATGGTTCCACCCATCTGACCATCAATTTTCTTTGAACCCGGAAGTATTTTGTGAACTTTGATACAAATCTAAACGATGGCACTAGAAATCTAAAATCCTCTATAGTGTAAAACGTAATGTTGAGATAAAGTCTACAATTAACTATTAAACACAGCTTCATTATTCTAGTAATGGTACATATTTACATAACGTACGACATTGTGCTCTTAATTTTTAGACTCAAGGACAAGACAATAATAGAACTAAGCCTTAAAAGAAACTTTAACTAACACCAACCAAGTAAACTGAAACTTTCCATATTTAGAAGCACAACTGTAAATACGCAACTTGTTTCATGTCTAAACACAGCGAGCACATTCCTCTTCCTCTCTCGCTGCCTGACGTCTCTCACTTGTTCAGTCTTTTAATCATTCTGAGTTTGTGTGACCAAGCCGTAGACACGCCGTATTCTCATTGTAAGTATGCGATTTACTCCTAATTAGCATTTTATGGTTTTATTGAGTCGTGGCATTTATGCAAACATGTATGGCATGAAATTGGAGTTTATTGTCTTCATTGCTAGTCTACCGAAAGCCTCATGGGCTGTAAGTGTGATTATTTTTTTCATGGTACAAGGATTAGCAGTTTGGAAATTGGGTGAAGGAATGAATAAAAGAACGAACAAATGAACGAACAAACTAACCCTAACCCTAACTAACAAACGAACGAACAAATGAATGAATGAATGACTGAACGAACGAATGAATGAACGAACGGATGAATGGATGGATGAATGAATGAATGGATGAATGGATGAATGAATGAATGAATGAATGAATGAATGAATGAATGAATGAATGAATGAATGAATGAATGAATGAATGTCAGTTATTGTTAAATTCATTTCTAAGCTTTTGCCGCGCTATCGATAAACGACTGTATTATCAGGCCGGAACTTTCGTAGCCCTTCAGTTTTAAGCGCGTGTCAGTTCGTGTGTGTGTGTGTGTGTGTCTGTCTGTGTGTCTGTGTGCATCTGTGTGTGTGTTTCGTGTGGAGACTGGAAGTCTTAGGCCAATAGGATTTCAGGGTTAGTCTGGGTCAAGCCAATTAGAGGTCTGCCGAGCCTTTCTCACGCAGTCTCTCGGCCAATCATGGAGGGGACCGCTCCATGCGCCCTCTTTGTGTGTGTGTGTGTGTGTCCGCCAGTGTGTACCTGTGAGTGAGTGTGTGACACAATTGCCTTAGACAGAAAAAACTATTACATTTTGTTTTATCTTGTTTTTCATATTGTACTCTGTTAGGGTGCTTGTCTCCTGTGTGGTTCTTGCAAAATAAGTTAGAGTGAGCACCACCCTAACATACTCAAAAGATATTTTGCATAATAAGACACGTCATTAGATACAACTGGATGCTATCCATCACAATATTTACACTATTCTGGCAAACGCCCTCAAAGCATTTGATAAGCCGTTTTAATATTTTGCCCTTCACATGCAGCAACATAAGGTAATCAAAATTTTAAAAACTATATCTGGACCCAGAAACCACAGATAAAGTAAATGATGTACTTATTCCCAATATTAAATAATTTGTGTTATTGCCAGAGGCTATCAAAAAGAAAATGTTTGACGATCATCACATTCACACCCGAGCAGAAGGTCAGCATCAGATCTCATGAGCACTCACGGTGTGCGGACTCCAACTGTGTTGATGGGATTTATTTACACTGTTTACAGTACACACACACGCACGCACACACACGTGCACACACACATGTGCACACTGCAATTGCTGTGCCTACGGATTGAAATTCAAACTCATGTGAAATAGTTTATAAGACTTATAGATTGTAGACATTACAATTCACGTCATACTTTTAGAAAGACAATGTTTTACTTCATTAATGAAAAATGAATACTTCTTGCATATTTTATTCATTTTTATTTTTGTTGAGTTTTGTCCTGCCATATTTTCAGATGGTGCCATAAAGTTGCAAGGTAATTCGGCAGATATGTTTAATTTGTGTTTGGAGTTCTGCTGTTTTCATTGGACAACAACAATATTATTCCCCATTTTATTTAGGCCATCAAACCATGGGAATGTGATTAATGTCAGCCAGCCACGCACCAATGGCACACACACATACACGCAAATGCCAACACACATACACACACCATACACACATTGACTTGCTGTAAACTGAGCCCAATGTAATCATAATGATAAAGCAGATTGCCTTAACACACAGATGGGCTTCACAACAGCACCACGAGCATGGATGCGCGCATGCGAGTGTGTGTTTGTGTGAGCGTGCGTTTGTGTGTGTCTGTGGACAACGCTGATTGGATTGCAGATTTATAGAAGAGGATTACTGGCGGGGCAGAGAGAGAGCGAGAGGGAGCAAGAGAGAGACAGACTTTCAGACACTCACCTCTCATTAACTTCCACCCCCCTTCACCTCCGCCCACACACACATACACACACACACACACACATACACGCATGCTTATACAGAAACAAACATACAGAGTGGAGGTCAGAAGTCAACGTATATTCCTCCCTACAAAACGTAAGCACAGATGCAGCAGACAGTGGCAGCGGACTCTCCAAACCTGATTATGAGTGGATGTGAATTAGATTCCTTAACAGATGGTCCGGACACCAAGCTTGAAGGTGCATGGGCCAAAGTGAGAGGAGGGAGGGGGGAGGAAGGGGGGAGGTGAGAGTGCAAGGGAGGTAAAAGCAGCAAGATCAGGGGCAGAGAGGAGGAGGAATGTCAGCAGAATATGACCATAAAATGTGCTGCGAGCAAATATACTGGATGGTGGTTACTGGACATTTTCTTCTTTCACCTTACATTCTTCACTTCATGAACACAGCTGTTCATATTGATTAATGATATTGATATTTTGAATGGCATCAAGTAGAGACCTTAGACAATCTTGATTAAGAACATCAGAAAACTTTCAATTAGGAGTCATACATTAATCACTGAGAAATTGAGAGAAATATCCTCCCACAAAAAATGGACCCGTAAATTAAAAAAAAAATAAAAAATAAATAAATAAATTTGTGGGCGACACCAGAACAAGCCACACACAAGCGGCTGGCGGGACCTGAATGGTGGACACAGAGTAGGACTGACCAAAACATGAAACAAACTGAATAGAATCCAAATTTCTCCAGGTACTCCCGCTTCCTCCCATATTCCAAAAGTATGCCTGTTGGAATTATTAGTTAGTATGGAAACAGGGTGGCTGGAGGGAAAGGGTGAATATTTAGGCAGGATTTTGACGTTTTCGGGTCGGCGTGCCTTATTGTCCATCGTTCTTCTGGTCGTCATCGAGTGTGATGGATAGGTGTAAATCATGGCAATCCTGTCGTGACAGCCCAATTTCCTCCAATCTGATCTGCTTAAAGAATTCAGCTCACTTGTGTCTCCTCGCCTCCATTTCTACTTATCCTCTTCTGCACTCGCCCCCTCCCCTCCTCATTGCCTCAAATGTACTCCCGTTTTTTACTACGCGCACTCCGCTCCCCGGCTTTTACGGCCTTTCTCTCTCCTTTGCCTCCACATTTCCTCCTTGTCGCTTCTCCACATCCTGCCCTCGCGCTCCCTCCTGTCTCACATTTGAAAGCCCTGTCATATTTACTAAAGTGGAAATCCTCTTTCACCATCTGCTTAATAAAAATATGTGCTTTTAATCTGATTCAGGATATTTTGTTTTTTTTTAAGTGCTTTTTTTTATTATACTTCTGTGCAATTTCATCTGTAATTCGGCTCTCTATCTGTCCAAGTGTGAGGTAGCGGGAAGAGAAATGTCACGAGAAGTATGTGGGGGAAAAAAAAGGCTGTTGCTCCACAAATATTTGTTGATAACACTTTGAACACACAGGAGACGAACACTAACCTTGTCATTGACCTTACTTTTCTAAAAGCACCAGCCAATTTTCATCCTTTTATGTATGCACATTTTCGTCCACCGTCATCTGAAGGCGTGCACATAACACGTTGGATCAAGTCACTACTCATTTAAATCACTTACAGATATTGTTTGGGACATGCAAGCTTAATCCTTTTCACGACGGTGTTCGTAACTCAAAGCGCACGTATCCCAAATCATCTTTCCCTATTGAAATGAATGGAAATGCCAGTAAACTGTTCCAGACTTTCCAAACCCAATCAACGAATGTTTTTTTTTGTGTGTTTTAAAAATAGCACTCTATAGTATTGTAAGTTATAAAAACAAAGTAAAAAAAATAATTGGAATTAATTTAAAGAGTTAAACAGTTTGGGCATCCGTTTCATGCTTCAATCCAATTCATTGTGCGGCTCCTTCTAGTGTTCCCTCCGTAATCATATAAACACAGATGAGTAAAAGTCTTAGTTACTCTCAGGTACTCAGTAAGCTGTAATAATAATAATAGTCATTATTTTCACAGTAGGTAAAAAATATGTGCCTGTGAGTATTTTTGAGTTTTTCAACACTGTTCTCACAGTGGACAACCACTCTCATGAACACAATGACACAGCTGATAAAAAAAAAAAACAGAGAAGGAGGGGTTACCAAGGAATGGGTAGAGAGAGGGGAAGTGTACGGGGTGACAAAGATAGCAGCAGACAGCAACACATTTATCAGCTGGCGCTCACCAGAAAATGACCTAAATCATTATGATTCTCATCTGACAACGTTTGAACACCAAACAAGCTCCCCCTGCTCATGTGTTGACACACACACACACACACACACCGACCGTCAAATCCAGCTCATCTTTTACTACACTCACGCACGAAGAAGGGGAATGTCTTCATTTGGAATGTAGAAGAAAGTCTCCTCAGTGGTAGCGCTTTTAACATGTGCACCGTGCGACGATAAACTCAAAATTCCTCAGTTGCTGGCTGCTGTTAGAAAAGCTCATAATTCCTAATCAATAGCGTTTGGCTGAGCTTGCCCTGCGTGTGTGCGCAACCCCCCCCCCCACCCCCGACTGCTCATCCATTCACTTGTGAAGAATGTGGGTGTGTAAACTTTACAAACCCCAGGATGCATCCTAATAGCCCCACTAGTGGGCCTCTTGTAAGTCTTAGCCTTCATCACAAATGCACTGTGTGGCGTCTACCTGCGTCTCTGTTTGTGTGTGGCTTTCTAGTGTACTATACAATTGTATTTTTTTGTTCACATACAGGAACATGTTAAAAACGTATTTTGGATCCAGTATGCTCATATTTTTTTATTCTCTTTCATTTTTTTCTGCTGGCCAAGGTGTGCATACCTGAAGGAGCACAATATGGAGCAGGAAGACATTTGTAGCATATCGGTTCATTTCAATGGGGAAAGACGATTTGAGACAGTTGTTTTTTTTCTATGGAGAATCTCGATGAATGTTTCGAACGCCTGTTTGGCAATCAATGTTGTAAGGAATAATGATGCCAGAAGTAGGTGTGCCATCGGTCTGTGTGTATGTATAGTTGCCCTTTAGCTCATATCACATTGTGCTTCTGAAACAAGAGCACCTCTGCTGGTTATAGCAAGTAATGCACCGCATTGCTTTATTTATCGTGCCACTCGTTTCTTGCATAGTCTCGTTAGCTTAAAAATGAACATAGACAAACATTGACTTTTGACTGTGACTTTTGTCCATGTATCCTTTTGAATGTGTAGTACCTGTAATGATTGATATTCATCAGTCAGAAAAATAGCGCCGCACGTGCTGGCTTCACTGGCCGACAGCCCATTGGGCAGAACGCGTGTTGGCCATTATGGCATTGATTGTATGTAATCAGGGGTTTACTCTGCAGCCAATGAAGAGAATTACAGGTTTCCTCCACGCCTAACACTGTAACAATTGATCTGCTCCCTGGTGTGTGTGTTTGATGTGTCGTGGCAAGAGTGTGTTTGTATGAGATGCAGACATAGAGAAAATAAAAGGTCCAAAAGATGATAGAAAGTGGGCTCAGTGGGAGGGAAAGTGGTTTGAATCAACTCTCGCTGTTGGATTTTATTTTCCTCTATTCACTTTTGTCCCGTGTAACAACTATAATCATCTACACACTGTGACTCTATATAAATAAACAGAAGCTTGCGTTGACACACAGGCAAAATGTTGGTGTACTCTTTTGGAGGGGGACAAATGATCCAATTGAGACTGCTGCAAAATAGGAAATATCACACTTTGGAGCTTAGGCACTGCATGCTATTTATTTTGTCGACCACAATAATTTTGTATCCTAAAGGCTTTGCGCTGGGTCACGGGCAGCTGTAGAATAGATTTTAAAATTCTGGTGCTGATCTGTAAATTGCGGAACGGTTTAGGTCCTGATAACATTAAAGAATCGCTAATGGAGTATAAACCCAGTAGTGGTTGGAGGTCTGCAGTTCAAAGCAAATATGGTGAAGCAGGATTTAGCTACGGAAGGGAAGTCAGCTTGCAGAATGCTTCTAAACGTATTTTTTAAAACTATGCTTGTTTCGGGTCTTTGGAAACATTTTTTAAACTCATGTCCCCCCATATTCACATATTTTTTGTGAATTATTTTTTTCAATAAACTCTATACTCTATAAAATCGGGTCTAACAACACATCATGTCCAATGGGAAACTTTCCAGACAGTGTACAGTGTACACCCTGTGAACAAACACCATGTGCAGGCCGTGTTGTTTGTGCATGCTGGCACCCTCACGCATCGAACTAAGCAGCTGACAAGCAGTTCAGCAACCCTGCTACATAAGCCCCTGAAAAGGCAATTCAGCTTATTGATGAAATCATTTTATTCATTTGACTATGGAAATATAAAAGGACTTTCTTTGACTCCTCTCCGTACCCCATTCTTTAATTCAATGCATGCCCCCGTCTGTCTTTTCCATTCCAAAGCATTGCTAGTATCATACAGATAGAATTGTGACAATTTTTTTTTTTTGCTTATTGGACTGTGTGTTCTTATCAGCATGGCGAGTACAATGCTGGGTGTGATGGAAAGGTATTAGCCAGCCTGCAGTGGCGACATTGTCAGCACTTCTGCCGTCTCTTCCTCTAATGCTTTCTTCAGCCTCTTTTGCCTTGGCTTGCTCCTCCCCCTCCTCCCCCTCCATGCCTCCTCTTCTTCTCCGTATAGATTGGATTTTCTACTTATGTTTGTCAAATGTATTTTCCTACAAGTGGCTTTCATCGACTTACGGTTATGTTTAAACAAAAGATTCACTGGAGGAATTTAGGCTCACTTGGGGTGCTTTCTCACAATGGCAGTTAAGCATCAAAAGATCTCTTATCTGAATACTGAGAAATGACTATACTCTGATCTGCTAGCTTTGTGTGTCACAGAGGGAATTGCATTGTCACTAATTCCATTATGTGTCAAAAATATGTTTTCCCCTCATGTGTGAAGGCTGAGCGATGCAAAACACAAATCATCTTCCCCCATTAGAATAAAAGAAAATGCGATGAATCCGATCCAGCATCCCCCCCAAAAAATAGCACTTATAATATTGCACACTATAAAACATTATAGCAGCCTAATAACATAATTAAAGATAATATAAATAATAAAAAAGTTTATACATCATGATTAATTAATTGCAATTGTGCTGCTCCTTCCGGTGTACGGGCCTTGGCCACCTGGTGGCACTATAATACATAAAAAATAAATAATAATAGATAAATAATTGAATGCAAAATACGTGACGTTAAGACAATACCAAGCAACCAATCAGATTGTTCTGGTGTCAGATCTCATGCTGCTCACAGCCAAGCCATATCATTGTACCATTTGTATGATATCTGGAGATTGAGGTGATATGCTGTGATTTTCACCACAGCCTCATTTTTTTTCTTTTGGCATTCCTGCTCAACTTCTACAATTCTCAACACACAATTTCTGAATGAAGAACTGCAATTTTTCTCAAGATGGTCTTTTTAACTAAAAGTCTGACTTGCTCAAGGTGATTTTTTTCCCCGGTTCCTCGAGGTGGTTCACAAACAGTTTGGAGTTGTTTTCCGACTCACTTTGGAGGTGGCAGTCCACAGATTTCATATAATAAAAGAGTGTGTTCAGAAAAATAGAGCTCGAGCGGCACAGGGACAGAGTGAGGCAGAGTGGCTCTAATACGATGATTGTATGTTTGCCTCTGCCAGTTGTCAGGCCGCTGCATCAGACCGCCACTCTAATGACAGCTTGCTGGACCACCTTCACTCACGACACAGAGACAAAACACTCGTTCCCTCCTGCCCCTCCATTCCTTTTCACTACTCCAAACATCACTCTGTTCTCTCTGTTACTTGCCATTCCCTCAAGAAGAGAAGGGTGATAAACAGACGCAAGAGGAAAGACGAGGAGGAGAAAATAACACAGCTTGATCAGGGAATGGAGACAAGGCAAGGCAGTCAGCTTTATAGTTTTGATGTGTGTGCGTGTGCATGTGTGTGTGTGTGTGTGTTGCCTCATACTAAAAGACAGATAAATTAACCTCCTGAATATATGATGTCAAAGTAACTTAGGAATTACGTAACACTTAACGGTATTTGAGGCGCAACCATGAATATATACAAACTTTAAATCTTCACTTTAACATAGAGGGGGAAACACAAATACTAGTAATGTATTAATTCAGATCAATAATTTGGCTGTATATAGTCACCTGAAATTTGGATGGTAGAATCAGTGGCATTGATCAATCAACTTTCCTTAATAATGGAAATTAGTGCAGTGTTTCCTAATGGGAAGCCCATAAAGATTTGAAAAGAAGTGGTCCAAGGACAGACCCTTGCGGGACTCCGTAACTAACTATTTGATCAACCCCATGGTATTATCTGTGAATATAATGTAGTGTCGATTAAAGTTGGAAAATTCAAACAGATCACATTCAATTATTACCATCCCCACAGAGTCAATCCAAAATTATAATTATTAAGACATTTTTGGGATAAAATGTTTATTATTTTGATGATCGCTCACTTTCCCGATCATTTATTAATGACTAATGTAAACTAAACCCTTTAAATGACAAAAGCAAAACATCGATACACGCTGGCCTCATCTGGTAATTCTCAGCTTGCGTCTTTGAACGCACACCTCCAGACCTCTCCTCTTTATAGAAATCTTTTGAAACACTTAAAAACATAAAGGAACGATGAGCGCCAAGCCTTTCCTCCTCTTTTAACGCTCATCCGGAGAGCACACAGGCACAATAAGATTGCTCTTTCAGCAGTGAGCCGGCGCTACATAGCGACATAATTATACTGATAACATACATACATAAATGCATTCAACCTCTCGCTCGGCACAGTGCACTGACTGATTTCTTAATCTTCTTTCCTCCACTTCTCCACCTCCTCGCATGTCCTCCCATTCTTCTTTGATTCCTCCCCCTTCCAGGGCCATTATTTTTCATTTATAAGCAGAGAGAAAAGGTGTGAGTGAGGGAGAAAGGAGAAAAAGAGGGAAAAAATGGGATCTTTTGGCACTTAAACTCGTTCACTTAATGACACTCTGAGGGATTGACGTTGGAAAGGGAGGGGCACAAAAGTGCATAAAGAGCGAGATTAAATCATCGCCATCGCGTCATCTGCTTAAATGGATCTGCTGGCTTTTTTTCTGTCATCACTGTGTTTTCACTTCCTTCAGCCGATGAATCAGAGTGATCCATCTCCATCCCTTCACTCATTTCTGCCACCCTTTCTAACACCTTCCCTGTATATATACAGAACATCTCTCCCCTGTCTTGATTTGCATCCGGAAACTTTTTCCTTCATCCTTAACTAAAGGCCTGCCTGAGCATCAGATAAATGGATTTATGAGCATTGCTGGATAGCACAAAGCTTCCATTAATGGACCCGCCGAATTAGAAGGACTGGGCCAAGGGAGAAATATTGGATGGTTAAAATCAAAGTCCTTTAAGGCATGTTTCACCATTCTGCGGCCATTTTGGTAATCTTCAAGATTAGGTTTATGTCTATACTTTGACTGCACCTTTATCCCTTAGTATTGGCTTTACTCCATATATTTTTTGAATGTGGCATCGAAGTTGGCAAAATTGCATTCAAAGCAGACAAGGAAAAAAATATTGTCATTAGGTATTTAAAATGTCTAGTTAATTAGCCAATTTTCTTTCCTGATATTGACCATCTCCCGCTTTGGTTGACAGTCAGCCTACCTGCTTCCCTTGTCTATATCCACTCCGTGTCCCCCAACCCCCACCCAAGCCTTCCTTTTCCCAAGCAGCCCATTCTTTGCCAAGACACTGTCTGTGTTTTATGGGTCCCAGTAGAACGGGGATCTTTTACAGGCCGACTGGACTTTAGAAGCCCCTCGTTTAGCAGCATCCTGCCTTAATTAAAAACCCCTTTTGTGCGTTCTGCCTTTAACAATGACGAGAGAGAGGAGGGAAAGGAGGGTGAGGTTTAGTGGCAGAGTGAGAGAAAGAGCATGGCAATGCAAAGACCATGAGAAAGAGATAGATGGCAGTGAATAGGAGGTGATAGGGAGACAGGCAGAAAGATAGTAAAGTGGACAAAAGATGGGAAGGGGAGAAATAGACAGCGAGAAGATAGTTGTTAATTGCAATTGGCATTAACAACACTCTCCTCGAAGAGTATGTCAAAGATTTGTACCGAGAAAAGAAGAGGAAACGATTTGATCACAAAAGCAAATGTTATTGTTGTCCTTTCAAGTATTCTGTGCAGCTCTTAAATTCTTCAGCCACCAATGTGTGTTTGTGGGTGTGGATGAGTGTGTGTGTGTGGGTGTCTTTGTGATGATGGAGCAGCAAAGAGGCTGCTTACTGATTACCTTCATGTTGAACAAGCGCCTATTGACTGGTGAGTGACGGATGAGCGACCGGCCCCAAGCACGCTCATGTGCTGCCTGTGTGTGTGTGAGTGAGTGTGTGATAGTGCATATGGCTCCCTGCTGGTCTGTCCTACAGAGGCTGCCCCTAGTGGTTCCCTTTCTTTTTTTTTAACCTACCAATGTTCTCTTTGTCAAATGAACGAGGTGAAAAAAGCGTAACGATGGATGGATTTTTAAGAGCTTTGTAGCATGTGAGGAAGCATACATAAGCAGAGTGACACGACCTGCAATCAATTAATTAATCAATTACTAGATTGGTCTTAGGCCCCTTTGAATCTTAATTTCTTTTATCCAACCAAGACATTTTAGACAAGTCTATGCTTCTTGTAACTTAGGAACAATTTGGAGAAGGATTTTTACGTTACGTAGAGTAATGGATGTAAAAAATAGCTGCAGAGATTTGCTTCATTTTCACTTTTCCACTTTCCACTTTCCACATTTCCACAGTTCTAATGGCCGTCAGTCCAGTATTTTTCATTTCATTCTAAACCAATCAGAACGAAAGAAAAACAAGGTTGGTTCGGAGGCAAGTTTTCATCAAAATTGCACCCCATTTAAATAAATTCTCTCTCTTGTTTTCTGATTCTCTCCCCAGGCTTCTCTGCAGAATGTCCAGTAAGGAGCGCCACCTAGAGTCCAACTGTCCGTCCTCGTATATAAAAACCGAGCCATCCAGCCCCGCCTCCCTGACCGACAGTCTAAACCATCACTCCCCCGGCGGCTCCAGTGACGCGTCAGGCTCCTATTCGTCCACCATGAACGGCCACCCCAACGGTTTAGACTCCCCGAGTCTCTACGGCTCCGGCGCGGGGCCCTTGGGTCCCGCCGGTGGCCCCGGATCAAAGCGCTACGAGGACTGCTCGTCAACGATCGGGGAAGATTCGCAGATAAAGTGCGAGTACATGTTGAATTCCATGCCCAAGCGGTTGTGTCTGGTCTGCGGGGACATTGCTTCCGGCTACCACTATGGTGTGGCATCGTGCGAGGCCTGCAAGGCCTTCTTCAAACGCACCATTCAAGGTTGGTTTCTTAATCCCCTTTGCTCTTGTCTGCATCCATATTTGCTTTTTAGACTTGGTACACTTAATATAGCACAGAAAGGACATTCTGAGGAAGGATGTCAAACTGAGGATGCAGCTCATGGGTCTTTTCCTGGATCTCACACAGGAGTCCCTCAAGAATCCAGTTCAGATCCCCTATTTTTACGGCTTCATTAATCTACAACAATGACTATTTATAAATTAAGCTATTGCCACCATTTTTAATTTCCTGGTATGGTCATGATAGTTGAGTAAGTCGACCAGACTCGAATTGAAGTCTTGTGCAATATGCCCCCCACCTCCCCCACATGAACAACAAAGTGACCTGGTGGGTGTCTATGATTAACTAGATTGGTTCAAGTTAGAGAGGACTAATGGGCCCGTCAGTCAGTTGTCAAGTCAGCACGCTTGTCAGTCATTTCGCTACAGGAAAACTCTGTTTCCTAGCAGTCAGCGGTCTGGCCATCTTTGATCTATTGAGTCGGTCAGTCATATCAGACAGGATTCATCTATCTGCCCTTCCATCCATCCATCCACCTGGCCGTCGCTGTTTTCTTTTGCTTCTGATAAGCAGCTTTCCCAGTAAAACCCCAGAGGGGTGGGGAGCAAAAAAAGGGGACAAGACACAAGGGGGATGGACGCCTTATATCCACTAGATGCTCACAACCCGCAGATGACCTGTATGTGTTTATTATGGGATGAGATCAGGTCCATGCCCGACAAAGAGATTGGGCCCCACACGTGTCGAGATAAACGCACAAACTCCCACTTAAATAGACTGTCACACGCACCTCCCACGCACACACATACACATGACCTTGTAATCACGCCGTGTGTTGCTTTGACCCTTAATTCATCCGCAATTGCTGCCCTGTCTAAACTGTCCACGTGGCCCATTTCATTTGGAGAGCTTGTTAAAAGTTCAATAGGTGAGGACTCGCTTACAGATTAAACACAAGCGCACTGCCACTGTCTAGATATGATGCCCAGCTTATTTGGCAGTGTGACCTTGCGCGTCCGCCTGGTTTTTGTTCCATCATTTTCACTCCACTTGTAATCCCCACCCTTCTTTTACTGTAGATATATGTTGCAGGTCAGGCTCGAGGTCCCAATGCTTGACTATTATTGGGCCACTGTCACGAAAGGTGCATATGGACACTTCAGGTAGAGCTGGACGATGTAATGGGATTCAATATAGGAGTTACAGTATTTAAAAAAAAAAAATATGTAAAACACCAAATATATTAAAAAAATATGAATTATTAATCTTTTGGATATTGACTGGACTAGTTTTGAAGTCAGGAGTTGTCGCTGCATCAATTTTTGGGGCTTGAATTTGAATTTTGAACCAACTTCCTGATTTCTGCTGCTTGATATGTTACATTCTTTTTTATTGGGGTTTTTATAATATGTTTTGCACCATAATGCTATTTTCCCTTTTTAAAAAGATTTTGGGGGAGGGCTCAATTCATACCATTATGAAGTATTCTTTTTATAACTAGTCAACAATTTGTTTTCCAACCTATTCCCACAAATCAGAGTATGTAGATTTAGCTATCATTACAGTTCATATGTTTGGCTCGCATTTATTCTTAGACCTCTTGGAGCAAATGGGTCATGACATTATCATTGGCCACCGCGCAAGCCAAACTCTTCCACACAGTGTCTGCACACGTTGGCGTGCATGCACGTCAGTAATATGGGTGTGCACATGTGCCCGTGTTTATGCACGAGTTGTGTGTCTCAAAGTTGTGTGCCTTGGCTGGATGCGGGGCCAGGCTCAGATGGGCAGTGGCAGCCATATTGGTGTGTTTCAAGCCATTAGCCAATAAAACCGCAGGTAATCACCAAAAAAACACCTCCAGCTGGACGGGGAGGAGAGCGTGGAGTAGAAAAGAAGTAGAAGAGGAAGAGAGCAAGCAAGCCTTTGAATAAACAATGCCTTTATAGAAGAAATATTGGAATGGAGATGATGGAGGATGGAAGCCAGGCACGTGGATGTAGAGTTTGTGTTTTCTATGTGTGCGTGTGAGAAGGAGAGAGAGTTTGTGTTTGTGTGCGCATCACAGCATGGAAGAAGTGGCTGTGGCAGCTGCTGTTTCTGTGGCGTCAGTCCAGCAACACCTGACAACGAGCATCTATCACCCCCTTATTGAGAGAGGGGGGATGCATATAGGCGAGTGTGGGTGTGGAATGACAGGATGAAATGAAATGAGAGCCACAGAATGAAAGGTACAAAGCCAAAGACGCCTTTTGGTCAGACCAAGTGGTGGTAAAGATATTGTAAATATAATTTCTACAAGATTTACACAACATGCAAACATTTTACATAGTACCAAATGGCAGAAAAGATATCCATCAAATTTAAGGATTGGTGCTTTGCTTCCAAACGAAAGCATAATTCATCACCAGCTGTATATTGCGCACTTTGTAGACTCAAGCCTTCATGTTACACACACTCAACAAAGGCGGTCAATTGTAATGCAGCATGTGGACACACATACGCACACACCTCAGAGGAGATTGCAGGGGATTTGAGGCCCTCATATATCCCCCCCCTTGGACACCGGCCGTCTGCACGTTATACAAAGAAGCCTCCAAGAAGAATCATTGGCTTCTATAAGCCCACCTTCAGTTTCCAAGAAGAGGCATGTAGGCAGAACTAAAGACGCATGCGCTCCTGTGGAGCTATTACATCTTGCTACATTTTAACCTCTCTCCATGAAGGATGTCATAGCATACAAAGAGCAGCCCACTCGCTACTAATGCAGGCCGATATAATATGTTTACTATGTAGCATCCTTCATCCAAACCAGTTTTGAGTCAAGGTGCTGCAAATCACCAGCTGCGAGTGTCTCTTTAGCGCAATTATTCATTTAGCTAGTTTGTGTGCGCTAACAAGGCCCATTACGAACTATGGTTCGGTGTCATTAGCACATCTAGCCTTAGCGCAAAGTAATTGCTGAATTAATGTGCTCCACCAGTATCTTCCACATAGCGAGCTAACATGTCTCATTAGCGGCGTCTATTAGGTTTCCCTGGCGTTTAGCATGTTTAGCCAGTTACTTTCGCTAACATGGCCAATTAACGAGGGTCTTGTTAGCCATTAAGACCAGTTTGTGCATTTAGCCTTTTCCCAAGCTAACTAGCCCCCTTAATCAGCAGAGTAATGAGAAAACATCCTCCCCACAGCAGCAGTCAATAGTAATCACTGTTTATTCTCTTTCACTGGGAGACACTTGAGCCTTACTCGGCTACTGAGGGGATGTACTTAACTTTGGGAAGAAAAAGAACTGTTTTATATTTTTATCTTATTGTTCAATATAACTCTTCAAGTCAATTTTGTAGCTTGTGTCTCCAAAATACATAACAGGTACATAACACCAACAAATCAGGCTTGCAAAATGATCAATATTGGCTATTAAAACAGAGCTTCTTGCATCAAATAGATGCTCATTGTACAAACTCTTTTCCTAAGGTGTTTTTCTCTTATAGCATGTTCTGACGTCAAGCAACCACATTTCCCAAGTTTAACCTTCTACTTTGCGCTTCCCTTCACAGGCAACATCGAATATAGCTGTCCGGCCACCAACGAGTGCGAAATCACCAAGAGGAGACGCAAGTCGTGCCAGGCCTGCCGCTTCATGAAGTGTCTGACCGTGGGCATGCTGAGGGAGGGTAAGGGAAAAGGTCTCTTCCTAATCTTTCTCCGTTAGCTGTGAGCAAAGTAATCACGAGTGACGTTGCATTCAAATACAGAATAAGCAGAACTAACCAATAAATGCAAGAATTTAGTCCTATAAAATGTTCATTTTGCTTCTTTTGGTTCATATACATTTGAACCAAAATAAATAAATGAATTATTTGTCATCAAATACAAAGTTAAAAATACCCATTGCTATTTGTATAAATTTCTACGAAATTCTTGACACATTCCAGGGATTGATTTTTTTATGAGGATGCGATATGTAATGCAATAGATTCATTTCCTGTTTCATTGCTTTCATTCACTTGTTACACATGATTTATTGTCTGTATTGATGCATTACACTCAAACCCTACACACACACATACACGCACACACACACGCACACACACGCACACACAAGTATGCACACAACACATATGTGATGTCTAAATGAGGTAACATTAGTTGCTCCAGCAGTGCTGAAAAGGAACAACTGATATGACTGCCCTGGCACCACTTTGATTAAATACACTCATTTCTCTTTTTCACACTCCCCTGGTACCTCTACCTCTTTTTCTGCCTTTGGTCTTCCCACCTCTGACCTTTCCACTCCCACCACACTTTCTGCCATGCAAGGAGGAAGAGGACGGCCGATAGAGAAAGTCTAAGAAACGGGACTAACGGGAGGGAGGAGGCTTGGGAGAAGAGATTGATTTATAGGCGCTGAGGAGAGGGGCCGGGGAGGATGAGAGGCAAGGTGGGGGGGGCAGGGTGGCCGAATGAAGTAGAAAGTGTGTGTGAGAGAAAGCAGAGGGAGAAGGAGGGTCAAGGTTGTAATTGATGGGAGACCTGGACGACGCCCCCCGCTCTCCCTTTTCCCGGCCGTGGTCCGTACGGCAGCCTCCTCGCCATCCATTCTTGTCTTTCCGCCGCCCTCCTCTTCTCCCACTCATGCTTGTGCAACCACTTCATCCATCCACTCACCTCTACATTTACGCTCCCCTCCATCCCAGCGTGGTGATGTACACTGACCAGACATTTCATTAGGTACAGTTTACGTACCTACAGTATAGTGACATACGAAACAAGAGAGTTGGAAAGGGATGATAATGTTTTTTTTTTATACTCATAAAACTAGAGTTCAAACACAAAAGCCGTCAAATGTCATTTAAGCAGAAATATTCACGCTTCAGGTCCCATCATCTCCATTTCAGCCAATCACAAATCCATACATATTGCTAATATTGCTTTGATTGTACGCATGAAGTCAGGATAAAAATAATTAGGACTGACATTATGATCAGGAAGCCTTAGCAAATGTTGGACACAATCGAGTTAGGATCAAGAAGATCACTCACAAAATGTTATTCAATTCACAAACAATGGAGATGCTTTGGCATCAATTATTCTAGTGGTAGTTTGCAGTGAACTCCACGAAATCATGCCACTTTCTCCAAAATGTTACTTAGCAAACAAAAAAAGGCACCCAACCATTAAAAAGACATTTCCTTATCATGCAGTGAACCGTAAAGCTACAAGCACACATAAACATAAGCACCTCTTGTGACAATTTTCTGATACAGCTTTTTGTATTGCCTCTTTGACATGACATAGTGCAAAACCTTAGCAAACAGCATGTAGATGGTGTTGTAAATAAGCAGAAGAAACGATATTTTTCCCAGGAGTGCAACAAAACCTTTCCCTCCACTATAAATGCCAACTCATCTCTTCTTGAGTCCCCCCCCGCCCTTTATTCCCTCCCAACAAGCTGCTCCCTTAACGTTTGTTCTCCTAGTCAATCTCACATTGGCAGAAGCCATCTTTCATCTCCCGTTGTGTCCAATAAGTCTCCTTGCATGCACGTGTATCGGACCAATCCACATATTATTGGCAGCTTCAACTCATATTATTTGTCTGAGGAAAGGTGAAAAACTCAACTTGAGTATTACAATTTATTATTAAATGCTTTCATTGTATCGCGTTTGAAAGAGGAAAACAAATAGCAGCATTTAGTGGCTGCACATACATCATTCACACAAAGACACACACACACAATACTAGGCCCATATATATTTATTTTAATACAATATACATCAAGCTGACAGACCACAGCCATCCCATTTGTACCGGTAGGTCTGAATCTAATACACAGGGTCCCACTCTACATAACAACATGGCTCATTGAAGTTTTTCACATTTTGCATCCTAAAGCAGAATGGGAGAAGATGAATAGCACTTTAAAGGAAGTAAACATAGTCCTTTATCGTTGCTTTCATCTGTAAGGGATTATTGCAAACTGCTGTCTAGCCTGCAATCTACTACAATCCAACATAAACGCTGCAGAATAAATTATTTCTTTACAAGGATAACAGGACTAGCTGAGTTTACAGCAGAGCAAACACTGATAGTGTGTGTTTATTGCAATATTTTCCTAACTTTATTATCACATAACTGTGATTATTCGATAATTCCTATTTTTAAAGAAACCATCCATGATGGATGACTTTTATAGTTGTCTTGCACTTAAAGCTTACAAAAAGTAAAACAAAGCAATATGATGCAAAAATATACTCAAAAAAAAAAAGAAAAATCTTATGATAAATTTGTATACATAATCTGACGCCAATGGCAGTGTGTGAAAAAATGTAACATAGTAAAAGATGTTTTCATAGGTTGGCCGGACATAACGTTATGTACAACCCTGACATCAGCAACAGCATCGATCAGGTTTGACATCCATCCACTCATCCATTTTCGATGTCGCTTAGAATGTCGGGTGAGCTGGAGCCTAAACCGGCTGACTTTGGACGCAGTACACTCTTGACTGCTCACCTGCATGGTAGTCAGGGGGTTGACCCACTGCACCATCAGTGACCTTAGAGTTTATGCGCTTGATCAGCAGTATCATTCAAATTCCAAGCACATGCAGCCCTTTAAAGAGGGAAGCAGGAAGAGGAGTAAACAAGCAGAGGAAGGCAGGCGGCAAGCGAAACAACACGGGGACGCCCACCCACCAATATGGAACAGCTAATTTCTGGAGCGAGGCAATTAAAAAGCCTGACTTTATTATGAGAACTTCCCCTCTGGCAAAGACTGTCTGTCCATTTTTAATGAGGTCATAATGATGCGTCAGCTGAAGCCCGAAAGGTCGTAGGGGCGGGGCTTAGGGAGAAGTATTTACGTGTGGCGGGAATGAGGTGGGGATGATTGCAGGTAAAAGATTGGCAGAAAATAATGAAGCAGACGAGGGCTAAACGATCACCAGGGGAGTCTGTGTTAGCTATTTGATTTGCTCCCTTTTAAACGCACTTTATGTGCATTTGGACCCCCCGAAAAACAGGTCTGGCATCGAAATAAAGTGCCGTGATGTGAATACAAAACGCGCAGCAGACAATTGAACATGAAAGGTTTTGGCAGGAATGGCGGGTGCGTGTGTACCGTGCATATGCCGCTATTGACAACAGTGCGGCTGGCTTTGATGACGCCACGTCACACGCGTCCTGCTTCAAAGAGACGCAACATGTCCGGGCCGGGACCAGAGCCTTCATCTCTATCAAGTCGTAAACGGCCAGCTGGATTCAGATGGTCCACTAGCAGGGACACAAGACCACGCGCCGCTCATATAAACCCTGGCATGCGGCCTCACACACAAATACACACACACACACACACATACACGCTGTAGCTCGTGCCAACTCTGGTCATGCTCCCCAAGACCTAATGAGGGAGATTGGGTGGAATGCCACAATCTGTGTATAAGACTTTCTTTCTGTGTGTGTGATTTTTGTCTCTATGCTGCTCCTCTTGTGAGTCATAATTCTTTAAAACTTTAACGTGAAAGTCGACTCAAAAGTTTTTTTTATAATAAAATATTCGCTTGCCCCCAACCTCGCAGCTCTCAGTGTAAACACGGTATTGTGATTAATATTGGTTCTATGGAAAGAATTCAGCAGAAAAGACTACATGCTTTTATTTAGCTCAGGAGCGGCCATTTTACCTTGTACCACCACTTTGCTGTCAACTGAAAATGACATCATAGCGCACATGGGCTCGTAGCTGTCTTTTGGGTTCGGTCATGTGACGTTCAGAGGCAAAGAAAGTAATTGTAGTTCATGGAGGTTACATCCCGAACTAAAGCACAACCAGTTGGGGTATCTTTTGACCCTTTAAGGCCACCATATCTGTCGATCTTGTAAGGGCAATGCGGATTTTTAACATTTTTATGATTATGGAATTAAGGTAGTAGTTTGTTTTGATAACAATCCCAGTTTATTAATTCAATATTTCCCTGCCACTTTTAGCAACTTTCATTCATTAGCAGACCAGATTAATGAAAATTAATAGGTTGGAGGAAATAAGAAGAATGCATAGAATGAAAGGAAAAGGAGAGCAGAGGGATGCTGGGAAAGAGACAAGATGAGAAAATGAAGGAGGAGAGACACGCCAGACAACTGGTGGCCTCTGGTGCTTCCTCATGGGAAGCATGCAGCTAAATCTGGCCTGTAGTCTTTCCTCACTAAGTGTGTGTGCATGTAAATGTGGATCTGTGTGTGTGAGTATGCGGCATCTGGTTGCAGAAAGGAGTGAGCTCAGACTAAGTGGACCACTATCACACAAACACTTGCTTTTATTTATTTCTTTGGGGGGGGGGGGCAACACGAGTCAATGTAACGCAATTTGGGGTCATAGAAACGGGGAAACATTTACTGGAAAAATGTATTTGTATTTTTTATTTTTTTTTAAGGGACCTAACACTGAACTCAAACACATGGCCACCTTCTTACACACACACACGTTCCTCACCGTGCCATAACCTCAATATTTCAATATCAGCTTTTTATTTTTATCTTTTAATTCAAGCCCTCCTTTACCTTTCGTCAAACTACAGCAGCAATAAAGAAAATGCAAATTCTGTCATCTTGAATGTCCTCAGCAGAAACAAGCACATTTTTTAGAATATGGAGTTGCCGTGTGGGCAGATATATATATTTTTTCGTCTTGACAAAGTCAGAGGCTTTATTTTTTTTGTCTCGGCATTAGCTAAGGTCTTCTCTCAGCCTGACTTCTTTTTCTCTCACTCACTGTCAGCACATTCTCGTTGGACTTTTTTGTCACCCCTCAATCCGTTCGATTTGCCCTGACTCTAACACGACTTACCTAACATCATCAGCCCGTTGAAATCACTCTTCTTTTGTATTTCAGCATTGTTGTTCAACGGGCAGGGCACATCATCAGCTTTCAAAAAAGATGCCAAATTATAAATGTTCTTTCTAAAGTCACATTGGTCGACTTAGCTATTTTGTATCGACGTTTTAAAGATTGAGGTCAACTTAATGCTAATCATATTTTTTGCCTATTCATCTTCAGATTGGATAATTTACATAGGATTTTTCACTCACATGTTTAGGACAATAATTTTTTGTGGAGTTTATCGACTTCAACGTTTTCCGCACATCTATATTCATTTAGCCTTTATTTATCCAGTTAAGAACATACTTTTATTTCCATTACCACAAATGAGCATTTACATCATATAGCTTCCATAAAAAACAATTCACAACATAATAGGCGATGCGAAATCTTTATCCAGCCTTCCTCTTAGATCTGTCAAGCAGAAGTGAATTGGCCCATGCTTTGTCCATCTGAGGACTTCTTCAGTCTCAATCCACTCTCATTATTCTCAACCTTTCATTTATTAGCGCTAACGTTCCCACTTTCTTTCTCCATCCTTTAAATGTTCGACTCCCTTTAACTGGGCCATGCATTACAACCCCCAACCATCCCAACCTTTTAATTTTCCCCCTCATCACAATCTTCTCTTCATTCATCTTTTATCAACATTTTATTTCCATTCGGCTCCCATGAACTCATTTATTGTGCTCTCCCTCGTGCATTTTTAGCTACCAGCCCACATCTAGCCTACGTTTTCTTTGCCCTCTCTTTCCCGACGCCATTCTTTATGATTTGAAGGCTCATTTGTTAGGATGAGCTAAAGCACTTCCACTCTCCGCCCTTCCCTCCCCCCCGTCTCTTTTTTTGTAGGCTTTGGAAATATAATTTTCAATTTTTAATTTGATTCATTTAGATTTGATCATTAATCAGCACCGGGGGAGAGTTAATTTGGTGGAAAATAGATGAGGTAGTTAGAGAAGGCTCTTTATGAAGTGACTGCCGGTCCTTTTAAGTTACAAGAGAGAATAGGGGGGAAGGGGGGGATCAGCTCATCACAGTTATTCCGGAAGAAAGTGTTTCTAATTCTTTCAGATTAGCGTGCATCGGCAAGCCATTACTCCAAAATGAGCCCAAACGTTTGTCCGTGCAGGTGCAGGGCTGAGCAGGCTGCTCGTGTGTTCCGGGTCATTGTAGATGCTTAGCGCATGTAGATCTGATGGAGAAGTGCTTTTTGAACTCCTGCTGTTCAGAGTTTCTTGACCGTTTGCTGACACTGCTCCCCCACTGCAACTGGATTGTCACCCCACTCTCTAACTCACACACACACAAACATTTTTGAAGGGGTTAATTCTCGGGCAGATTCTGTCCATCCATACAAACATTTAGTAGGATTTTGTACAAAAAGTTTTCTCAGGGTATTTCGGCTTCCTCCCATCAGGTTGTAATAGTTTTGGGATTTTTCATTATAGATTTATTTTGGATTATTTTGCTTTGTGTGTTGAGTTTTTATTTATTTAGTTACTTTTATGCATTTTTTTAGTGTTGGTTTGTTAGTTTTTTTGTTTTTTGAAAATGATTTATTTCAATTCAGTTTGTATTACTTTTAGTAATAGTTCATTTTTTAATGTAAATGATTTGTTGAGTGCAAGATTAAAAATGAAATGGTCACTAATTATTGTGTAATAAAGAAAACTGCCAAAAATAATAAATAATAATAAATAATAATAAAATACCAAGTTAAATACATTGAAAATGAACCCTAAAAGTTCATGTATGATATTAATTGATGAAAATAAAAAAGGAAGGACTTATTCAATATTATTATAGTTACTTTTAGTTCGTTATATAAATGTTTATTTTGTGTGTCAAAAATGTTTTTTCAATTTTAGCATGAGTTATCGATATTGTATGCATGAACTTTACTACTAATTGTAAATAACATGTTGGCACAACATACATTTCCGTTAATATTCACTCCCTCTTTTTTGCCAATAATCCACTAATTCACAATCATTGTCTGCGTGTGTTGGCAAGATAGCAAGTGCAGCTCTTCCACAGATTAGTTTTGCTTGTTAAACTAAGAAAATAATCTTCACTGGATTATCCTTAAAATGCCTTTACTCTCGTCTCTTTTTTTGCGCACGCACCCACAAAAAGTAGTGTCTTAATTAAACAAATGCATGTGAGCCTTTTTAAAATGATTAGTTCTCATTTTGTTATCTAAGCAAGCTTAATTCTGTGATTCTTTGGCTGTCAAATGTTTTGTCTTAAAACCAGACACACTACGGAAATACTTTGTGAAACCAAGCAATAATGTATTGGTTTATATTCTTCTTAACAAAAACATCAGCTAAAACGGAGTCGCCTTGAGATAGGAGTTTAATTTGTTCTGTGACCATACTTGTAACTCAAAGTCGAAATGTCATTTATCCAGTTTAAAAAAACAAATTTTTCAGAAAAATAGAATTCATGTGATGATTAAATAAAATGAAAAAAATCATTATTTTTTGCCGCATCATTTGCTTCAGTTTAGGACATTGTACTTATTCCTCCTGGGGGAACTATAGAGACATTCAAACTTTTTATCAACCAAACAACGGCTTGTATCTGAAAAAGCTTCTCAAGGTATCACTGTAACAATGAAACCGGTATCCAGAGGTCAACTTAGCTGCTAAGACTTAGCTGCTAAGTCTTAGCAAAAGGCTTAGCAGTTTGGAGTCCAATTAATTAGTCAAAAGCCATGCAAAAAATATTGTTATTCATCCCATTACATTACCGTAAAAGGAGTCCTTTTTTTTTTCTCCAGGGCACATGACACCTATGTCTTCCTTATCCATTTTTAAGTGGTAACCACGGTAACATCCAATACCCCGAGAGACAAGCCTAATTAAATTAGAGCTCCTTTGTGTCAATTAATTAAGGTGACAGAGGAAGAAAGAGCGAGATAGCAATTGGCCTCAGAAAAAGAAGTAGTGAGAGTGTACAAGAACGATGTGTGTTACTTTTGCTCTCAGATTGATTTCTCTATGTTATTAAGAGCAAGTTTGTTTGTATTATTTGCATATTCTACCCTCTACAAACAAAAACATTGACTTCACATGAAAGCAAACTTTTTACTTGGACTGAGTGAATGTTTTCAGTTTAACCTTGGCGTAGTGCTGCAATTAACATTTTTTTATTATATCCCTGCGTTGTTTCCAGGTGTTCGTCTGGACAGGGTCCGCGGTGGAAGACAGAAGTATAAACGTCGGATAGATGCCGATAACAGTCCTTATCTGAACCCTCAGCTGGCTCTGCCTGCCAAGAAGCCATGTAAGAGCACACACATATGCACGTACACACACATACAAATGCATGTACTCCTTGTCCAGGTTGGATTTCAAGGGTAGGATTCTTCATACCTGCAGAGGTCAACAATAACAATGTCTCCACTAATATTGCATGATTGCACGCAGGCCGTGTTCTTGTAGACAACAGTTGGACCGTTAAAAAAGGGCTACGCACTCGCATACACAAACACACACACGCTCACACATAAACGGACGCAGGGTGGTGAGAAGCCCATCTGTTTGGGACTTAGTTTATTTCCTTGTTTCTACAGCTACCAGTTTAGGGTCATAACATTTTATACGTGTCATATTTTACTCTAAAGATATTCATTTAGCTCTGGCCGGATTTGCTGTTTTTACTGTCAAGTCCACTCTGAGCCAGAAGCTGATGATTGGAAAATGAACAAGAGCAAGAGTGAAAGATGGGAGGTGAACCCAGAGATGGAGAAGAGGAGGAGCACGCACGTTAGGGAGGGAGAGACCAGCCAGAAATTTAATCCGGATTAAATCCAATCTGGCAACCACATCAAACTCCAGTTAGCTCTCTAGCTAACCGTCTGGTTTCACACACACATACACACACATGCATACATGCAGTGGAGATTGAGTGGTGTTTAGCAGCTTGCTCCCTAAAGCCCATTTTGCTTAAATCTGGAGCATATTCTGATTTAGTCCAATATGCTGAATGGCTGCATGGGATCTTAGGCTAAATTCTGCACCACTAATCATAGAAATGAAGGGATCATTCGATTGTGGCCGTGTTATTGTATGAACAAATACACTCTGTTCAGTAGCTTCCACAAACAGAATGACAAACTTCCCCGACATATGCCCACTCCTATTGACCTTCGGATTGTTGTTAGTTTGATTAAATTTTGGTTTTAAAATATTTAGAGCATTTTTGACAAATTCAAGAGGTACTTATTCCTTCAACTTCCTCCCAGGGTTGAGTAACACTGACTTGTTGGAGGGTGGAAAATTTGAAGCTTTTGAGTTTTGGGTTGATGAAATACCACTGTTCGAGACCCACAAAAATCACCAGCAAAAAAAGTAAATAAAATATAAATAACACTCCATGTATATATTTAAGTACCTATTTTTCTCCTGCAGCCCATTTATGTCTAACCAAATCTACAATGTCCACATTGATTGTGTGAGAATAGGACAATAGCTCAGTGTTTGGAAATGGTCTTGCATTGATTCTCATTAAGGAAACATTAAATAACATTTATTTGCAGATATAGAGCTGTGGGTGTACATGTTTGTTCGCCTGTTTCTACCTTCGCAACACGAACAATTACATGTGTATAAACTGATATTTTTAAACCATAACACTCAATTCCTTATTTGTCGTGACTCCTCTTAGCTCTTCTCTGTTGTCATTCCTCAGCTTGATTAGTCAGTGGATTAATTTGGGAGCAGGATATCTATGTTGCTAATGGCCATTGAGATCTCATCACCACATGTCACTATTACTGGCTGAGCTGTTTGCCTTTTACTATTATCTCCCTCTTACATGTTATTGATGATCATCTTTGAGGTGGGAAACGAGAGGCAGCACCGCGTGCCCTTTTGAAGCATCGCCGCAATAATGATGTTCTTTCTATGATAACATTGAATTACTTGATTTGAACCTTTATTGTCATTGCACAAATGGTGGTAGAGCAAAAATTAGGAAGACCGTTCTTGATTGGTGCAATGAAAGGGCAGATAATGATACCATTCAAACCCTATCAATATTAAATTACCAGAAAAGCAAAACACTGGATTACCGTAAAGATTTGAAATATAAACAAAGGTCCGCTTTCATTGAGTCACAAGTACTGAAGTATTTATTGCATTTATTTAGCTTCCCCATCACCCCAAAAAAGAAAGAAAAAGTCAGTTCAAGTATTTTTTATGCATTTGTTTTTCTTATTAAATAACTGGTCATTGTAGAAAATACAATACAATATTGAATAATAATAATAATAATAAACTATTTGACATAGTACACACAAAATATAACTATTTAAAAAAATATACAATAAATAAACATGGGCCTTCCCTCTGCTCTAAAATGCACGAGAATGCCTTGCCTCCATTCCTAATGGTCGCCATTCATTTCACATTATTGAATCTAATTAGTCTTTTTTTACACTGTCTATAAAAATGACTTGAGCAAATAATGAGTGTTTTGCCTGAACATTTCATGGCTAATCAGACGCGCTTGCAATCATAAGCGGTGGCATATTATACCGTGTGATTTACATGTGAAATTGTGTATCTGAATGATTATGTATGCATCTGTTCAGTGTCAAATATCCGTGTCATCTCTTTGAGGTCTTTACATGCGACTTTTTCTTGTATTGATGATTTCTTAGCCTGCACTGGTGTGAAACATCTTGCTCAAATGTAGAAAAATATATATATTCACTCTCTCTCTGTCTTTGTGTCTTTCTCCTCGTCTGGTGGTCATGTCAGTTGCCTTTGGCTGCCTTGCAGATAACAAAATCGTCTCTCACCTGCTGGTGGCTGAACCAGAGAAGATCTACGCCATGCCCGACCCGACAGTACCTGACAGCGACATCAAGGCTCTGACTACGTTGTGCGACCTGGCTGACAGAGAGCTGGTGGTCAACATTGGCTGGGCCAAGCACATCCCAGGTAGGAGAAGCCTGCTAAATTTGTGTGCATACTGCGATACCATGCACACACACGCACACGCACGCACACGCACGCACACAAACACAGCCAATGCTTACTTGGGTTTGCTTACACTTATGATGTGACCCTTCACCTCAATCCCCACACCCAGACAGTTTGAACTCTTGACACCTCCATCTGGCCAACCAACTGCTTTCACATTGTACACAACATGTATATTCAATCCGTACAAGGGTGGGTGGGTTGATGAGACGGATGGTCTTATTGCATTGCAATGATACGCAGATCAGAATGAATATCAAACCGTCTCAATCAATTACGATGCAGTCAATGGCATTCCCAACAAGGCTCTCCGATCCAATATCGAATTCTTTTTATCAATAAATGTGAAAATTGAAATGAATGAAGAGAAGGAAACAGAGATGAGAGATGAACATGGCTTGCATTGATCTCTGTGCAGACAGTGAGCAAGCATGTCGGTCATTGATCCACATGCCAAAAGTTATTTTTGCATTTAAAAACTTGACTTGTTCAGTTTCCTCCTTTTCCTTTTTGCTTCCTCCCCTTCTTTTATAAGAGACGAGGCCACCTCAACCTGGTTATCCACAGGCTAAAGTGTGCATGTGAGCGGTTGTGTGCGCGCACAGAGCAACGATTGCTCGGCGCCGGAGAGATGGCGTGATTAGACGACAGAGCGAGGCAATCCACAGCTCTGTTTACAACACTGAACACTGATCTAATACTCACGCTCACATACACAAAACACACGTGCACACACACTTCTCAAGTGATCTAGTGTTGAGTGGAAAGGATTCTCGGAGCGAAATGCCGGACTTCAACATTTGTTATCTTCTTCCGTGTGAGATAAGAAGGTTAACTCGTCTCTTCTTTTCTTTTCTATCAAATAAATGCTACTGTATTCTATTCATTTGCGCGAGTGTGCATGCACACGTAGACGGTTTTCTTATGAACGCACACGCGTACACACGCGGGCGCCCCTTTCTTGCTATGCTACAGTAATTTTTTAATCAAATTGATGGAGAGAGACAAAGAGAAAAAAGACAGAGGCAGAGTGAGGAGAGGTGAAGCCAATTTATGCTTCATGATATGGTTGCGCTGCGCTGCTCACGCACACACACGCATGGTGACACATACACAGAGGCTGGGAACAGTGGTAACAACGTGTCAAGGCGAGCGCCAGGCAGCTAATTTGAAGTCATTAGATGTCTGCCGTACTGGCAACAATTTGTTACGCTCACACATGCACAAAGGCCCGCACACAACAACACGACACGCGCGCACGCTGAGTTAAGAGCCGTCTGCAGATAGCGAGGAGGCTAAATTGTAAACTAATTTAAACATCACTCAGCGTTAGAGAGGCTGCCTGCGAGACAGGCCCCCGGATAACAAGGCCGGGCTGTGTGTGTACACGCGTGTGTGTCTATATGCGCTGCAAGTCATGTTTGACACACAGGCTCATCCAAGCTGGTGACAACACGCGCACGCTCACGCACGCACAACGCACGCACACATCACTTTGATTGCTTCTTTTATTCTAAGGCTTGGTTTGTACGCCTGCGTGCATTTCCATACTGATATGGCCTATATGCAAACATTTGATATGTCATTAGAGGAGGAAAATGAGGTTTCAGCTAGTGTGTGTCTCTTGATATCCCGCAAAGAATATTAAAGCGCACACACGTGGATGAGGAGAGAGATGTAATGGGATGAGAAATAAAAACGGCATTGAGAATTTACATAGATGCACGCAAATTCTGTATCACAGAGACAAACACTCAAAGTTGTGTGTACTTGACTTTATTTCCTCATTTAGTTGCCAAGAGTGTTCATTTATGCCATTGCAGAGATTGACAGACTTTTCTTCTTAGATTGGTAACTTTTACTCATAGGCATATTTTAACGCAATTGAATTATAATGGTGATGACAAGATATTCCAATAAAACATGCGTCATTCTATGTCAGAATAGCAATTCTTGATGAAATTCATGATTATATTTGTCGGCCTATAAGTGGGTAAACTAAAGAAGCGTCTTGTCAAAATGGATGGGTACAACGTGTCAGTGGGCAATCAAGGCAGCAGCTTAGAGTAAATAACTCTCCACAGTCTATATTCTCCAAAATATAAATATTGTGATTTAAAACAATACTTAATACAATTTATGATTAAGCAGGTTTTCACAGTAGCACACAATGAAGCAGTGAATTATGGCGATCGAATGTGTACAGCAATTGACGAGGTGGGTAAAAACTGCATACCTGGTGATTAATTAAAGCAGAAGCCACAATTTGAGGAAATATGCAATGTTATGAATCCCAGGCCTGTGGTGTCCAATAATATGAGTTAGCGCAGAGAAGACCTCATTTTAATTGCTCTCCAGGAGACAACTGCAGCCAGGTATTAGGCCACATGTCACAGTCAAGTGTGTGCGTGTGAATGAAGGAGGAATGAGGAGCAGTCAGGTGAGAGAGAAGGCTCGGCAAATATTTAAACAGGAGCCAATGAGAGTGTGAATGAAAAGAAAAGGCAATTTGTCTGCTCTTTTCATCCACTGTCTCCCTCTCTCTTCATAATAGCTAAATGACGAGGGAGCGGCCAGTCATGCCGGTCGCTCTTATCTAGACATGGCCACACAAAAGGCCAAGACAGGCAGGCAAGGCGAGCACTTGACTTGACAGAGGAGCGAGGAAGCGAACAAATGAACCAATCGGCCAACAAGAAGCTCTAATGCCGTATTTTAGCAAAACCTCAGGTCTTCAATAAGACTGCTTTTTTCTTCTTTATTCAAGAGGAGATATTACCTCCACCCCCATTTACTTGCGTCACTATCTCCTGATACTTTTGGTTCTCCTCCTCCTCCTCCTCTTTCTTTCATTCCATTTCAATTTTAACACTCTGGATAAGCGTGATTCATTTCGATTGAGCTGTAAAAATGGTTGAAGGGAAGGAGGTTTGTTCTTTTAAGTGATCTGCATGGGGATTTGGGAACTCTAAACTTTAAAATGGCCGCCTTGCTTTCTTGTACTATCTGTCATTTTGGCTTAACCCATTATTGATCACTACACAGATTGTCAATCCTATGACATTTAATCAACCACATTCTCTTTCAAATGATCGATAAGTTGAAAATAGAAATTAAAACCCCACAAGGAAACTGACCAAAAGTCTTGATTTGTTTATTAAAACAAGAAATGTTGAATGAATACATTTGGATATAAATTTCAACCTTTTGCCAGCTACGGACAGCAAAATCTGCATTATGTAAATAGATAGTTTAAAACAGACTAAAATTGGTTCTGGAGGGTCCACCTGACTGTGACGATATGGGGTGTCATATACATTAGCTCCATTAGCCCCAAAGCGCCTCTAACACAATACCATTTGACCTGATGGCCAAGTAGTCCCCTGCCAACTCTTCAACCGTTCATGTGACCTTCCTCACCCTCTCCCACTCCCGCTCTGACCCTCTTCACCCTCTTGCCACTGTGTTTTTAACCTCTTTATTATCAAGCCAACGTTGTTCCATCTTGGGGATCATGTAGCCAGGTCACCAACCTTGCTTGCTAGCTAGCAACCAATCAGCCAGTCAGTCAGTCAGTCAAGTGACTTCGCAGTCAGTCAATCAGTCAGGCACTCACACTCTCACCAAATATTGATTCATAGAGGTGTCCAGCTCCTTTTAGCAAATCAAATGTCGGGTCTCAGCAGACACACACGCAGATATTCTCATCAATGGCTGCACTTGACTGCGACACTGCAGCCCCCTAAATTAACTCTGACACTCATTATGACACTTCATCGCATAAACGTGTGGTAGTGATGTAACTCCTCAGTGAAGCCTAGGGAAGCTGATTATCAATCGCTCAACACATACACTACTATATCCTTTTAAACTCTTGAAGCACTATATCGTGACATCACTATACAATACTTTTTGTTAACATCTTCTTCTGCGCACTCGCACACATTTCATCTGTGAGTTGCGCCCGGTGCTGTCGTCTCAGTACCATTACCTCCCTGCAATAAAACGTCAGGTGTGTACACAACACGCACATACTATAAAGTCAGCGGCAGCTTTGGCCCCATTCTGTCTTCCGACACTAGTTCACCTTGACAATCACAGCATGCTCAGTGCCTCCTCAAACACGCAAACGCTCACCTTGACACACTCCGCGACTGTATTTGTACCTGCTTATTTTGTGTCTATTCATCATGTCAAGCTGTTAACACTTGGGCGGGGGTAAGTAGAAAATGAGTTGACACCGATTACTAATATATCTTTCATGTATGCAGTGCTTTGTGATAATCTACTTCTAAGTTCTCATATTCAATCCAAATCGGTTTTAATATAGTATATTAGGGTTTGAAATTGCATTTAATCTCGGCTCGGCCCTTCACTGCTTATCAACCTGGATGTGTCTCCATTTGCTGTTGATTTTCTCATAGCCTTGCTAGGCGTGTTTGATTTCCATTCATGTTCCTCCCGGCGCAGCGTAACATGTTTAGAGGCCGCTGTCTTGGTTCCAAATGTGTGCCTATGTGTGTATTTGCATGGGCCCCTTTTGTGGTCCATCTTCTTATCTTTGCATTGGAGACGTCCCATCTCGCTTATTGCGGCCCACACAAACAAGCGCGTGCCTGTTTGCAGATGAAAACAAATATTGGTGGAATCAAATTAGCGTGAGAATATGTGATATCTGATCTTTATGTTTGGATTAAGCCGAGCTTGCTTTATTGGGTTAAAGCTTGAAGGTATTGAAGCACGTCATCAATATGGGGAAACAAAGGAAAGCATGTTCTTCTTTCCTTCCATTGTTGTGTATTTTTGGTATTTCCTTTAATGGTTAATTTGTGTTAGAATCTGTTTCTAAATGTGTTGTTCTACATGCACTCACTAGCTACAACAATTAAGTGAACAACTGTACAATGTGTTTAGAGCTCACGTAAGTCTCAAAATCGGACTTTACAAAAAGATCATATTTTATGCACTGATTGCAAATCTGCCCTTATTTTGTCTATTTTAGCACTTTGAGATTCCCCCGAATATAAAGTGCCTAATAAATATAATTTATTATTATTATTATTATTATTATTATTATTATTATTATTATTATTATTATTATTATTATTATTATTATTATTATTATTATTATTATTGTCTCTTCACATCAGGTTATCATAATAGAAAACGTAAATAATAAAAAATTGAAATATTGATATTATAATATATGTATTAATATTCGTGGCAGTTAGGTTTATGTCGTTTTTTTTCAGAAGCATCATGGCTATAAATTACAACTCATTAGAATCCGTACTGCGCTTGGTCAAAGTTAACAAAAATAGAAATAGCTTCAAAACAAATAAGTTAACACAATTATTTTAAATACACACCAAAAATAAATTTCGGAACACTTGCCAGCTCTAATTAAAATTTCCTGTTGACCAGTTTTATGAGAAAGCATTAGTTGTAGTTTGCAGTTAGTTTGTACAACTGCAAAGCATGTGCAGAAACGTGTGGCTACTTTTTGACAAGGTGAAAACGTGAATGTGACCAAGGGCCAGTCTGCCTCTGTTGTGTGTCTGACCAAGGGACACACACACAGTGACACTTACCTTCATCAGGTCACACGTTCCTGGTGACACACCTTGAACATCTTTACAGCAGTGTGAGTCGACACATCACACAGACACGCATATGCACGCATGACTCTTCCTTTCACACATTCTACCAAGTGCCACAATAACTGTATTCACGTGTGTCGCACCAAGTTAGATTAACTTTCAACACTGAAAACGACTCAAAAGTCCCCTGAGTAGTAGTAGTAGTCGGACTGACTAATATAGCCCGAAGTTCACATCACGGTATCATTGACAGTAAATTATAACGCAAATATTTCTGAATTGTTTATTAGGACAAACTGGACAAACACGGGATATATAGCATATTCCATGCAAGTTGTAGTGTTAGAGCCATGAGCTCATATCCCATTAAAAGTGCCAAGATTAATTAAGGTTTTTGTTTGTAAAAGTCAGGAAGCACTGTCAGTAGGTGTGTAAAAACCAATACTGCACTCAACGGCCCATTGCTGTTTTATCTTGATTACATTAGCAAACCAAATCCATTTATCTGTCAGCCTTTCGAGACCAAGCCCGCAATGCGAGCACGCGGGCTAATCTGCATCGAATAGTGTCTGTCACACATCCAATGTGGAGCCGCTCACATCCAAACACGCAGCGCGGCGTTTACAGTTTCACAGTATGTGACACGAGATGAGTAGTGACAAATAAATCAGCATCGGAGCCCATCATCATCATCCGAGTTGTCACTTGCAAACAGTCAGCTTTTACTACTTTCAATTTGTTTCGCTATGTGTGTGTGTAAGAGAAAGATAGACGATATGATGTGATTTGATATGATATGATGGCGGAGGGCATAAAGATAGATGATCATAATTACGCACGGGGCCAAACTCCATTTCAAAAAATCCTCATCGGATTCTGTTGCTGCCGGCGTGCCGAGCATAAACACACATCAAAATCCATCTAAAAGTTCACACATACGTTTATTGCTCACCTATGCATGAAGCAAATGCGGTGGAAGACGGAAAGGGGTTGTCATGACATCACATTATTTCTGCCGGTTCATGCAAAGTTCACAGACAGCCATGAAATAGTTCTTCCCTCCCTCCCTTTTGCTTTTCTTTATCTGTTTACTTTTCCTCATTGTTTACCTCGGCATCATTTTGTCTCCTCGGCCTCCTCATCCATATTCTTTCTCTTTTGTCTGTCGCATCCCCTCTCCCCTATTTTCCATCCATTGTTCTTAAATAAGAGTCGGGATGATTCATCCATTCCATCAGAGGATAAGCAGGTCGTAAAATGGGATTAGAGCGTGCCTGTCAGCAGCTGAGGAGGACGTATGGTTTGTGCGCGTACAAAACACACACGCGCATACGGGGAATCATCTAAACATCGTATACACAAGAGATACCTCATGCAGACTCAGCTGCTGATAGGAAACAGTTTGGATAATTGTATGTGTGTGTGCCGGTGTCTTTGTAATGATATTGTTCACTGCAATCATTCCGTTCACTAATTATTGTCACCATTATTGTTTATCAACAGTCTGCAGCATGTCACCTTTGTTTTTTCATAAAAGTACACCAAAAAACAACAACACCATAAGTATCAGTCATGTTAATGTGACTTGGTTTATCAAAAGAAAGGGATCGCGAGTGGCTTTTGTTTTTTTTACTGTGGAGGATTTTTCTTTTCAGACAGCAGATTAAAGTAGAAACTGATTTAGCATCAGGCAAACTATACACCTTTAGACACCAAATGTTTTTTTTTTAATGTCAATTTATTTAACTCAGTATAGCTACATTTTTGAAAGTCCTCTTCACATCTTCACAACCAAGCAGTAAATCATGAGTCATAACAAATATGCAACAAATTTACATAGTTCAGGAGATCATTCAGCGGCAAACAAGCAGTTGAAAGATTTTTTTCAATATTATTGTTATGTATTTGGTGAGGTCCGGTCAGGTCACAATCATTGGTCCTCATATAACCCTGCACGCTCGCTGGCGCAGCTCCAGCCAGCGTCCATAAACGCACTCGGGCACGCGCTAATTTACGACGCCAACGCACCATAAACCTTCTACATTTTCTTTGTGTTCGATCTGAGCACACCTTATAAGCATGCTGATGGGATGTTTCATCTGCAGGCCGCTATCGTAGCTACGTGCCTCATCGTCTACCCAAAATGAATCTTGGGGTGTACTTTTGGGTATCTACGTTTACATTGGTCAAGTTATGTTTGGGCATTCCCTTTGTGAGTTTATTTGAACTCGAAAGGCCGCCATAAAGAATCCAAACATGTTTTTGTGCGCTTGTGTGTCGGTGTGCCGTCCATCAAGCCACACACTCAGCCGAAGCAAAGCATTGGCTTGCTTGCTGATGATGACATATGAGTTCCTGGCCGTTGTAATGGCTGTTAAATCTCATAATTACACGCTTCTTTATTGCAATGCATAATGACCCTGCAGCACTATTGGACAATTAATTAAGATTTTCAGCTGGGGCTCTTTTTTTTTTGTCAGGCCCAGATGAGAATGTGGAATGAGGTCCTAATGTTCTTGTCTCCAAGCTAGGACATTACGAGGCGCTTAGAAAGCTCCACGTGCGTCGATTTTCATCTTTTCTCTCATTTTGTCTGTCTTCAAATCCTCCCTTGTTGAGAATCCCCTCTTCCATGCTTATCCTGAATGATGATGATGATGTTGATATATTGGAGAGTATATCTCTAATCTGTGAATGCTAAATTAATCCCTGTGGAGTTTGTGTGCTTGTGGCTCTGTGGGAAACTACGGGGGATTAAGAAGATAGAATCAACACCACCTCATAAACTCGTACATGGACACCGCACTAGTGGATAGGAGACCATTAGAATTAGAATTTTTTTTTACAATCAAAAGATTTTATTCACGCATTCATCATGTGTTGATCAGATCTTGAGTAGAGTAGATTTTATAGCAGTCAAACATAAATATTTGTAATTAATTACATGTGCAATTTTAATTTCTTAGCTCTCTAACCATCCATTTCTATCAAAATGAAGACAAACTCATTCGTGATAGTTCAGTGAAACATCAAGACTGGAGAATAAAATACAATGGGCCTTTTTTTCTGATGCTTGTGGGATTTGGCCTCTTCAGAAAAATACGTTATTACAGGAAATTGCTCCGAGCAGGTAATCCAGCAAGCGATCAATAGACAGCCACAACGCGGTTAATTGAACAAACTGGGAAATGTGAATTCATTACAGATCAGATTGATACATAGACAGCTGAGTGAGTCGCTTTAAAACCCCGCCGTCTGATCTCAAATCCTCTCGGAAGCTTCATCTCTTGTTTGAATGAATCTTCATGGAATTCTTCCAATAATTGCATTGTGTTGCACTCTATCAGCAAACAACATTTATGATTATAGTTATTACCCAATATTTGTTGTCTGGCAATTCCCGCTGTTGAGGCCCAACAGAGAAACGATCAGTCTTTGGCACAGAGGAGTCTTTCCTCATTCACGTCCCAGCAGTTAAAACAACATTAGCGTTGGCATTATTTGATCAGATCCTGGTAGATTAAAACCGTAAAAATTATGAAAAATTGAGTAAGTGTATAAATACTTTAAAACAATATATTGCCATCTTCATTGTGTGAATTATCTCAAAGAGAACACAAAACGAACTTAACTGTGGCCTGAATATGATTCATTTGTTCATAAATCTTTTTGTTTACTGTATTTTTTAATCCATTTTATTCCTACTGTCTCTTTATTCTGGAGCTCTAATTACATTTTTCACTGTTCACCTTTTTTTTTCTGGAAAAACTGTCTGTCAGCAGTGTCAGTGTGTGTGAGACCTACAGAGACTTAACACGTCTAAGCTAATACACATCTGCGCACACGCGCTCACACACACAGTGGTCATTCCTGCCTGCATCAGCATTGAATCATGAAAGGCAGTAAGTAGTAGGATGCAGGATGGAAAAAGTAAAGATAAAAAAAAAAAGAGTGTATTTAGTGTGTTCACTCTCAAGCCGAGTGGATGATTGTCAGTCGGGCGGGGCTCACGACTGTACGGAGTTCAGAGGACCCAAGTGGCACATGCCTACCCACACGCGCACATTATTTGACACAGCCCTGGTGGAGCTGGAAGTGGGTAATTAAAATGTAAATATTGATATTTTATTATTTGAAATGGCTCCACTGCAGTCCTCTTAATGTCACTCCATCTGGCGACTCCGCAGAGACCCCGGCCGGCCTCCGCGCTGCCCCCTCCGAGGCGACCCGGGTGCACCCACACCCCGCAGCCACCTCGGTGTGGCCGCGTCTCCGGTTTGGCTCTAATTAACTATTAAATATGAGCGGCCGCAACCACCGAGGCAGCGCGGTTGACACACACAAGCTCCTCTCCGTTTCACACACACTCATATCCACTAAAGCAATGGGAAGATTTTAAGTGTTAATCTGCCAGTGCTGCTGATGGTGTCTAATGTATGCAATTAACAGTCAGCCAGGGCTGAGGGTTTGGTAATTAGCTGGCTGTTCACACTGATTAGAGGCGAGCGCAGCCCTATGACTGCTCCACTCTCCCTGAGGCCGCACACGCTCGGAAAGTGGGGGTGCGGTCCAAGGAGAGGTGGCGGAGGGGCTCGGGAGGCTAAGGAAATGGAGGAAAGATATTTTAGCCAACAATGTGAGAGGTGGTGAAGGTGATTATGTACATAATGAATGTGTTCCTAAGCAATAAAAGTGACTGATGTGGTGTCACTTTTCTCTCAATGTTGCTCCCAAAGTCATTTTATCATCAGAGTAGACCGCAACCTCACCTGTTCATCTTTTGACCTCTCACTTTTTTTTATTAACTGTACGGGGGAGGGGTGAAATGTTTGTTAGAAAGTTAATATTCTAACATCGATGGGGTTTTCTGCTTGTTTATTTACTCGAGCCCTCAAAGGTTTTTCTTGCTTTCTTGTTTTTGTCAACTGACAGCTGTTTTGTATAGGGAGAAATTTGTGTCAGTTATTTACACAAATAAATCCGCGATGTTCACTTATTTTTCGGATCCACACATACATCCACACATAAATGATTTTTTTAAATTTTCTCGTCTAAACAAATATAGTTGCGATTTTCACCAGTTTTTTCGATCCGCGAATACATTGGTGATTTTCACATTATTGTTTGTATTATTGTTGTGTGTTTATTGTTTGTAAATATTCAATTTTGCATGTGACACAAACATTACGCCATTTCCAAGACATTGGTTTTACGAAACCTTCGAAATACATTTTTGGCTTGCATTCTGAACTCTACAACCTGAGGTCCGTGTGCGTGTGTGTTTGTCTATGAGTTAGTGTTTTTTTGTGTGTTACTTACACCCCTCTAAATTAACTGGTTCTCTGCGAAGATGCGTTTCCATCTCATTGCGCATCTCTGTATAATTGGGTCAGCTGGTGAGTGGTGTGTGTATGTGTTTTTGTGTGTGTACTTTGTTTGTTTGGGCTTGGCCAAAGCGATCACAGGGGGTCCGTGTTCATTTGGGCCGGCGTCTGGCCTTATGGTACCAAACAGTTTGACAAGCACACACACAAAAACACATGCCCCGAAAAAAACGAGTACTAAGGGAGAACCCACTATCTTTCCACGGCATATATTAAGCCGCGAAAGCAAACTAGTACTATTACTAGAAAACATGTCATTTTGAGTTACTTGTATCAAAACGTTTCTTTTATGTTCTCAATGTAAAAGCACCGAACCTGTTTTGTAGAAAAAAAAAAAAAATTCTAAACCGAACATATCTTTGGCAATTTTATGTCTTTTTTTAGAGGCACAATAAGCGTTCACTTTCCTTACTGTAATAAAAGTCTGAAATAAGTTAATCATTTATATTTGATCTTTTTTGACTTAACACCCTTTGTTATTCCTGCTTCTTTTGTGTAAGTGGAAAAAGTCTTCAAGCATGTTGCCAGATTATTACAATTCCATATAATTGTTTACAATTTGTTCAAATTTCGACTAAATTGCGGGTAACATTCAAACCGATGTGGCTTGTCGTGCTTCTTGACTAAACTAATGAAGCAAAATGCTCCATATTCCCATGAGTTGTTCCGTTTATATGACAGCGTGTGAAGCACATTCCTACGCTGCTGATAACGTTGCGAATCTCCGCGACTTCATTGTTCAGACAGTCTGACGGACTTTTGTCTTATTGTATCCTGAGGCGGCGCTCTAATAAGAAAGAGCTCAGTGTCATTGTTAGCACAGAGAAGATGGCTCCAAGGCAGGATGTCTTTATGCACATATTAATATTTGTTTCCTATTTTTCTTCACACAAAAACCAGGAACTGTAATGGTTCTTGTTTTCTTGCAGAACATCCGTTTTACATCATCCTGTAGGAAAGAGATATTTAAAATAAAATGGCTGCATCTATTTGAGCAACTCAATACTTTTCAATTTGTTCATAAACTAACACTGTAGGATTAAAGATAAGATCATCTTTAAAAAAAATCCAGTTACTACTCCTGTTTAAAGCAAAAGCACAGCCTTTGATAACTTAAAACTGGTCCAAATTTAAAGATTTTCAGAATAAGGGCCAGTGATCAGCCTTGAGCTATGATTTAAAAACAGAATTGAGTTACAAGTGCTTAATAGTAGCAGGAAACGTCACAACAAGCAGCAGATAGCAAAAAAAGACTTAAAAAATGAAGCTATGCTGTTTATTGCTATTCACAGTTTAGTTTAAACCTTAAAACAAAAACATTTACAAAATTGTGGCTAATAAAGCTAACATAAATATTCCTATAATACTGCCCCAGGTGGCCAATGTCCCCCATCCCATTGTCCCATAATCTTATGCCATCCTCTGTTAACCAGGAAGTGACCTACTAACATAAAAAAATTCATGTTCTTAATTTGTAAACTGATGATTGATAGTTAATCTATCGATACATCCAAATGTCCTCCAAGTGTCAAATTCGGCGACAGCAAGTCATGTGTTAATAACTTGGACAAGATCACCATTGCAGCCTGTTTTCACACCTGTCACATTACTGCACGCTCACACCATCGCCTTCTTGGACGCACCAGCTATTGGCCGTGCACAAATGCACAAATGCACACAACATCACACACATGCGCACAAGAGAACACACACACACATGCAGGTACTTAGAAGCATCACACGCAGTCCTCACTGGTTCTCATTTGCCCTGAAACCACAAGAAAACAAATGTTGGTGAATTTGTGTGGCAACTGGGGCATGAGAGAGGGCTATCCTGTGTGCGTGTGTGTTTGTGTGTGCGTACGTGTGTGTGTGTGTGTGCCAGGCTGTTGTGCGGTCTCGGGTGTAAACGTGCAGTCAGGACTCATTTGGCAGACAAACAGGCCGCAGGCTGGCTGGGGAATCTACTTGTGTTTGTGTGTTTGCCTTTGCGCGCGTGTGTGTGTGTATGTGTGTGTTTGTATTTGATAGAAGAGAGAGAGGAGAAAGAAAGAAAAGAGCCTGTCAGAGCGAGTGGTGGAGGTTAAGTCTGCGTGACTGCACTTCAGCCTCTTTCTGTCACACCGTCACACACGCACACATACACACACAAAAGTTGGGGATTGCTGTAGTGTGCTGAAAAAATAAACAACATATTTATAGTGAAAAATTGATTGTCAAGTTAATTTATAACATAAGCAGGCTATGACATCATTGCAAAGGGTTAATTAAAAGACATATTGTATGTGGTTACTGTACACAAACACAGCACGAGATGCCTTATCAACAACGAGCAGAAAGCAAATGTAATTAGAGCCAAATAAGGAAGTCCCTTTTGTCCAGTGAAGTCACAGGTATGAAAGGAAAGGGTAGCCAGCCTTCATCCCGTTTCCCTCCCCCTAGTTTTACTTTCCCTTCCCTCACTCATCCCGGTGCTCTCGCTCCATCAATACCGCTCTCTCTCTCTCTCTCCATCATCAGCACTAAATTCCCATTGATGTTTCTTTTCTTCTGCCATATCGATCGCTTCATGAGAAGGAGGCGGGGGGGGGGGTGAGCGACGAGGGGGCGGGGGGTTGCGAGATGGCGTTATCTGTTAATTAATTTGTCCTGAAGCTGGCCACCTATTAATCAGACAGATAAGAGGCATTGGATGGCTGAACGGCACAGACAGGCTCGTGAGGAAAGGATCGGGGGGAGGAGGAGAAGGGCTTTCGCGTTGGGCTCAGATTTGCACACTGGAATACACACACACGCATACACACGCAGTGTACGCGCTGTACACAGATTGAAAACATGCTGATGAGACAACACGTTATGCACATTCTCACTGGCACGTGTGCTGTTGCAGTGGAACAAGCGCAGGAAGTGCCTCCACCAGATAAAAGTCATTGATGCACTTTGAGAAGAAACGCTGCACTTGGCCTTGATAAATTAATCATGAGGCTTTTAATTATTGGTGTTTCCCTTTATACTGGAGTAAGCATGCGTTTGTGGTGTATCAGCTGGAATCAGGAGGGACATTTGTTGACAGCAATGTAAGCATGTGTTTGTGTGCAGTGTATATATTTATTTTTATTATTTTTTCCACATTTGCAAATGATTACTTTGAATACTTCTACAACGTCCCTAGACAATCACAATGTCACCATTTCTGGTGAGCTATTTTTAGAACAGGCCCATGCATGTCATATTCCTATGGTCCTTGTGAGCACCACATTGGCGAGCCCTGCTCTGTTTGATTACGTACTATATCATAAGTAGAAGGCACTGCCACTTGGCAATGAGTCGATCTTTTTCACTGTATCAGTGTGTATGCATTCAGGGGCTTTTATGTGTGTGCAACAATCTGAGTGAGCTTAGGATGTCAGTAGTAGTTGTAGATGGAATGAATTGAAGCATGTTTCAAGCAACAATAGACTGCAACCTGAACATAATGAGACGTCTGCCATTACCCATCAACACACCGAGCGATAAGAAGCCCCCGAACGCATAGACACATGCGCAAACACACGCACACATGCACTGGCACGCAGTCCCCCGACTCGAGAGGAGGCGCACGGCAGCAGATGTTGTTGAGGAAATATCTTCCTTCTCATCTGCGCGCTCCTCCTGGCAGGATGTGCATCCAAACACACACACATAGCGGAGTGCTGCGGTGCAGTATGACAGGTGCGCTCACATGGGCCACCTCTGGTATGAAAGACTTCCACGCACACACATGTGGCGTGCACACTCTGGCGCAGGTGTGGGTGGACAGGTGTGTGAGGTGAGGACAGCTGTGAGGAAGGTGTGAGTGGGCATGTGTTCCATTAAAGGGGAAGGGAGAGGAAAATGAAATGTTGCATTGGACCAATCAGGACTAAATTGTCTGTAGGTGTGACTATTGGTGTGAAGAATTGTTTGTCTTTACGTGTCCCATGATTGGCTGGCGACCAGTCCAGGGTATACCCCGCCTCTCATCCAAAGTTACCCGGGATAAGCTCCAACTCGTCTACTATTGAGAATGGATGGCTTTTCACTCCCTGGGGATGTAATGACCAGGTGTCCCAATACTTTTGTCAACAAAGTGAATAGGCAATTACAAATTGAGTGGGTTGTCATTGAAGAAAGGAGGAAATTTGAAGCTACAAGTGCAATTAGAGAGGATGTTTGAGCAGTGCAGCAGCGATGGGCAACATTGATCCAGACGGCTTGTGTCAGGGGAAGATAAGGCTTACCTGTCCCCAGAGGACGCCCCTGGTCACAGGGGAGGGCGGAAGGGCGGCAAGCCGATGAGGAGGAGGAATCCTATGGACAGCTGGGTGGATGCAGGGAGGAAGGCAGTTAGGGAGGAGGAAACATTTTTGATCCTGTCCACCAGAATAGGACTTGAACCTTTAACCTTCTTCTTTTTTTAGGGAGTATGGATCTCATGTTGTGCTTATTGTTTTTTTTGCCAGGTTTCTCCACGCTGTCTCTAGCAGACCAGATGAGTCTTTTGCAGAGTGCATGGATGGAGATCTTGATCTTGCGTGTCGTGTACCGCTCGCTTTCCTTCGAAGACAAGGTTTGTATTCTCTTTATTCTAGCTCTGCTTAAAAATTCAGCCGAAGGTTCCTAATTATTGACGTTTGTGACACAAGCTGGTGTACGCCGAGGACTACATCATGGACGAGGAGCAGTCAAAGCTGGCTGGACTTCTGGAGCTGAACAACACCATCCTTCAGCTGGTCAAGAAGTACAAAGCCATGAAGCTGGACAAGGAGGAGTTTGTCACTCTGAAGGCCATCGCACTGGCTAATTCAGGTAACATAGAAGCTCTGTACGTTTGTTTGTGAAGTGCAGAGAGTTAATCCCAGGAATCTCCATTCCTGAGGGACTCATTTAAACGGAGCCATCAAAGAGCTCCTTTCAATTCTCTTCATCCAAAGTGAGTAACACTGGCATAAACAACCTGTGTAAAATTATTCCCACACACACATTCTCACACGGCAGCTTGTGCGACCTGTAGCCCACCTTGTACAAAGTGGCCTTCCTTTTTAGAATTAGCATAGTCGTCTCTTCAGATGCCTGTTAAATAAGGTGAAATCATTCGAGCCCAAAGTCTGTCGATAAAGGCCCCCCTCTGATGTGTCCGGCTGCATCGACAGCTGACTGACTCACAAACACACTTGCACACACACGTATACTGAGGCGCGAGGCTCGCCCCTCCCCTCCCATGACCCGTCTTTTGAACTTTGTCTTGGATGGCGGCCAGCTCCTCAGTACTCTTTAATTACAAGGGGGAACTGTCAATACAATGTGTTTAAATGGGAGATGCAATGGAGGGAGCTTTGAATGTTGAGGGAGGGGCCTTTTGTTCCAATCCTGACACCATCAATGCACCGACAGCCCAAATCTGCCAATCACATGCACACTTTCCAACAATTTAATCAGTGTGAAACACATAAAGATGCCACTGAAATTTAGAAATAGTATTTGACATACCTTATTGGTTTGTGTAGCAGTGGTGTGATTAGGGGGGGTTCCAACGGGGCGATGGACCCGAGTTCTCTTCTCTTTTGTACACAGCATAAATGAAAGACACATCTTGGTGTTCCCCAAGATTTATAATTTCAGTACATTAAATTTTATCCAATATACAGCTATGTCAGAATAGCTTGAACAGGTCATATTCTGGAATAACTATTTTATTTCAATTGTAAGAAAACAAAATCTGTGAATCACAACAGCTTTGCATCACGGGCCAATCATTCCAAGTGTTCGTCAAGACAACAGAGCGCTAGCATTAGCATTTTGAAGGGCACTGACACTAATTAATTCACGGGATGCTAATCGTCTGCATTAATGAAGCCATGCAAGCCTTAAGAAATGTTAACAAACGTGCCCCACATGTAAAGACACTTCAACTAGCCATGGGAAACAGGAGACATGTGTGTGCGCATGTATGCGCATGAATCGTATTCCATATTGTGGTTTAACAGCTCCCGCTCATTAAGTCACGCTGTTTAGTTTGAGAGTGTACAGCAGCAGCCATGACTAGAAGGCAAAACACTAAACACACAACATTAACTACACTTGTGTCGAGTTAATCCAGCTGTATTTCATTTGTGTTTTATTCACATTTCCTGAATCCACAATTAAACAGAAAAAAACTGCATATTTTAAATCTTGTGTATTGTCATGCAAATAAAACTACTAAATGATCTAGTAAATAAAATATGGGCTCGGACCACCCAGTCCTTTATAAACTGTGAAGATGCAAGCTGAGTTTTCTATTGATCCTTATAGGACAAACCCGAGTGGTCTGCTCCTGCATACTGATACTTGCATTACACTCTATAGATCCAGCCTTGTGTATATATGACATCTGCGGCTCCCTTGCTATTTTATTGTAATCCATCCGTATTGTAAACTGAAGGCTGAGACACACAACACACAATTTTACCATCAAAACTGATTATTTGTAAATATTTTGCAACACACAGATCGGCTAATACTGGTTTGTGTTTATCCAGCCACACTAACTGGCAACATGTTGTGTTAGTGTGGGTGTATGGATCAGCAGTTGCCTTGTGATTATTATTTAACATGCATGTAGCCATTGATCAAATCCATTGATCAGAGGTCGGGAGCTAAAGGCCAGCTCACATTAAGACTCGGCGTCCCCAAGGGCCAATATGAAGCATTATTATTGAGGGACATTCTCAGCCTGCACACTGCCGCGTGTGCTGAAAACGACACGCCACCAACAAGAGGGATTACATCTGTGTGTGTACAAACACACACGGTTAAGGTGTTGCCCGATCCCTCCATCATCCTACAACTCCATCTTTTTTGGACTCCGCCCACCTGTCTGTGTGGCTGTTCATTCATCACGCCCACTGCTCCGCACTTTTAAAGACACATGCTCGAACGAGCTTTGAATCTAAAAAAGCCACAACGTTCTGTGTTAATGGGTCAGATGACGTGTTTGGAAAATGAAGGCAGTGTACTTATTGGCCTTCACTGTGTACAGTAGGAGCACTAATGTTTTGAATTCAATTTAAATGAAATTACAAAATTAATGCAACTTTGAAGGCAAAAAAAGAAAACATGACAGTCACATTCATGCACAGTTCCAACATAACTAAATCCTCATTTTCTTCATCAGACTCCATGCATATCGAGGATGTTGATGCAGTGCAGAAGCTCCAGGACGTGCTCCATGAGGCCCTGCAGGACTTTGAGGCTTCCCAGCACCAGGAGGACCCCCGGCGGACGGGCAAACTGCTCATGACCCTGCCACTGCTCCGTCAGACATCCACCAAGGCCGTGCAGCACTTCTACAGCATCAAGCAAGATGGCAAAGTGCCCATGCACAAACTCTTCCTGGAGCTCCTGGAGGCCAAAGTGTGAGGGCGTAAAGTCCAACCAACTATCTTTGACACACACACACACATACGCACGCACCCAAACACACACCATAATATGTCCCTTAAGTTCACCCCTTATGACTAAACAAGTAAGCTACTCCTCTTAACTTCAACCACTGCTATCTCTGATTGCAAACGAAAAGGCTTGGTTGACGTTTTGTTTTGGGAAGTGGGCGCTGACTGCTTTAACCCCGCCCCCTCTTAAGGGGGAAGAGGATGACACTTCCTGCTGTTGTTATTGTTGTGTGCAGAAACACTGACAATGGCACTCACATATGCATTTAATGATGACGTTATTATACGGAACTTGCTCCAATGAAGACAAATTCAAAAGGAAATGTTTGGAGAACTGATGAAACTTTCTCCCTTGCCCTCCTCATATAATTTTTTAAGGGTTTAAGAAGATAAAGGGAAAAAAATCCTAAAGAAGTATTAAAGACATTTGTAATCACATTATGTGTACATTGACATTTGGATGGACAAAGAAGAAGAGGGTGAGGAGGAGCTTTGCCTGCCAAAAGATGGAACTGCATTCAGCGGATGCCAGCAACTTTATGCCATGACCCCAAATTCTGGCCTTTTTTATTTTGATTTATCAATTTGAGGCCCTGGACTGTTCTCTTTTCCGAATGATTCAAAAGCGGTCTCCTTGTGCTGATAACATGCAGGCGTGTCCAAAGATTGTAGTTGGAATTCGTTGCTGGACTTGCTTCCCCAAAAAGTCACCTGCTTGTGACCTGTTGGCAAAATTACGTCAGACATAAACGTGATGAATTTAAGAGAAGGAAAAAAATGTCGCTTTTCCACTGCATTGTACCAGTTCAGCTCACATTTCTGCTTCATACTAGGTCAGCTGCCAGCTACGGAAACCACATTGGATTGAACATGCACTGAAGCTATCGGTCGAAAGAAGACAAGCTAACGAAGGAAACTGATTTATTCTCAGACAAAGACCAAAATGTGGGATGATTCCACACTTCAATTCAATGTAGTCCACCACCATTATTTAGAATATTTTGTGATCCCAACACAAGTGGTCAAGGATAAATCACTTACTGACCAAATTGTAACAAAAAGACGTAATAAGACATTTTAGCCAGTGAGCCACTGGTTGCCAATTGTGTGCACTTATTCGCTGGCTCCCACGTCATTTACCATTCAGCCCCGCCTTTTAAAGCAACACACACAGATATTGTGGGTTGGGGAAAGCAACCCCAATTAAACAACAATAACACCTGCACTTCACATGCACATTTGGTAAATCATGAAAGCCATGGAAGTTGGTAGCATGCAGTGCCAAAGTGGCCAACGGTCTGACAACTCCTCATATTGTCTTTGTCAATCTGCAGTATTTTCACCTTGCACGTATTTCAGTCAAGAGACAGTCAAGTGGCGCCTCAGTGCTTCCCTCCTCGTTCAGCTTCCTTCACAGGATCATCTTAACAAGATGGCCTCAGAGCAAAAGTTCCACAAGTGTGACGGGCCACTGTCGGGATAAAAGGTGACTAAAAAGTTGCTTTATTTTTCTTTCTTGGCTTCCATCTCATAATAATTGTGGCTAAGGTAACCAATACTAGGCTTGTAAATAAGTCATCCTGTATTTTCCTCTACCAGCTTGACCACCCTCAGTGGTCATCATGTATGTATAAATATAACAACTTATCATGTATTAACAAATCAAAGTTTATCTTAGGGGCTTCCAAGCAAGAGTGTATTGACAAGAGTGTGCAAGGACGGGCTTTAGGGAGAATATGTAGCTTATTTTTTCTCTTTTCGTGAGTTGGAAATTTATACATAGCAGTCATGACATTGTAGCATGAAGTCAGATTGTGATGGGCGTCAACATGAGCAGTGTTCACTTTATTCAACTCATGTTTGTAACTTGTCATGTGACCAAATGCAACATTTTCTGTAACATTTTCTCCATAGTTAAGTAGGAAAAGACAGGGACAGTTAAAAGCCATGGTTCCACCAAGTGCTATGCTTCACTTCTGTTCGGAACCATAATTATGATCTGGTATTTTTCGTTCACTTATTTCCAATTTTTTTTGTCGTTGAATATAATGCGATGAAAGTCAAGTCAAAGTGAATCAATCTGTGACTGACTGCTGTTAAAAAATCACGCACAGCAATATCCCATTTTGGTTCTGTTTGAAACGAAAATCTCTGTTAGAACTCTGAAATGTTGGTTATGCAGTCTCGGCTGAATTGTAGCACTTGGTGGAAATGGGCCATAAATAAGCAAAAGTGTATGGGAAACTGGGAAATGGTGCTAAAAAAAATTAGCATGCCTAGACTCACTGATTTGCCCAGTTTGCTATCACACTTCCTGTTCTGGAACATTGAATTTCTTAAAGTGCAATCATTTCAAGTGACAAAGATAAAAACAAAAGTTACAGCCTGTAATGACTAACACGTTATTTGTTCACTTTTTAAATACAACCATAGCCCAGAGTTTGATCACTCATTATAGCTTTAACAGTTGGGGATTTAAACATAATAATCTACATTATTTATGTAATTTGCAAAACTGGATAAAAATATTTGTCCAACCTACTAGAACCTGGCAGCTGAGGAGTTAAACAGTCCATCTCTAACATTGCTCGCAAACAGCATTAAATATTAGCGGCTATTTTCTCAGCCTTCGTTAACATTGTATATTGTAAATACAGACAGATTACACTTCTAACATAAGACATTTTATTGGAAACAAAAGATTTTTTTAAAAAGTAAAAAAAACGTAGCTCAACCTCGAAAGTTTCACCTTACGCCATGTCTACTGCGGTGGAATGTTTTTTTTTTGCTTTTAATACCCCCTCAAGTCTTCCTTCTGTTTTGGCTCCACCCCACTTCCGCTGAGCAATCGGAGGCGCGTGTGAGTGGTTCCCTTGTCCGGACTCCCGTCCTCATACAGTGTGCAGAATCTCAGTAGACTAGAGGCCATCCGGTCCGGCTGTTGGATCAGTGCATCGGGTTAAGTTTCAGCACTCAGCTCTTACCTGACTACTCATAGTTAATAAATTATTTAGTATCTAAATGCTAAACACAAGTAATTAAAAGGGGAAGGGTCATTTGTGTAACTTTGCTGTAGAACAAACAATATTCTGTATATCTTTTAAAAGGCAGACTGACGAGGAGAACCTTTTGATAGGCTCGCTGTACATGTACATAACTACCTTCCACGCAGCTTGACAACACCTCAACCATTTTGTTCATTTGTTCTTGAAATGATTTAATGCTGTTTTTATATGTATTTAATCACTTCTGAGGAAAAGTGAGGCCTAAACTCGTATCTTTTAATTGTCTCTAAGTCTGTAAATGTAAACTAGAACTCTTATAAGAATCCTGAAGTTCAACATGTAATGTAAAAGTACATTATTGCTTTTTTGTTTCTCTTTTATACAGTAAGACAAAAGGGGCTTTTAACAAAAAAACGTGTTTGCAGTCTAAATTGTCACCTGTCAAATTCAACCGAGAGAAAATCCTTCAAAGATCGCAACTGTGCACTTGATGTGACTTCAAAGCAGCAATCTTTAATGTCATTTTTTTTCGTATGGGCCAATTCAGTTGATCGCAAAGGTATCACCGTTCTTGTCCAAGATCAATATGCATCAATATGCAGGATGCTTCAACTTTGTAAAAGTTTTCATTTTTAGAAGCAATATTTTACTTCTGAACTCTTGACAAGTTGCACTTATGACCAATTATTGAAGTTTAAACCGATACAAATAGACCGTCTGGTATTTTCCATGAGGTGCAATGGGAAAAGGAGTGGGGTGGTTTGACCTGGCTGCACTTTAAGCACCATGAAAGAAATGTTCTTCTGTTACTCAGACGCATTAGCTGCAAATATTGTATGTAATCCATCTATGACTTGTGTAGCTGGAGCAGCAAAGGATTGTTTGTCCCTCCCAGCTCGACACTCATTTTGTTGTATTTAATTGTAGCCGCCAGTTGCCCCTACATTCACGGGCGAGGGCGAGTTTGGATAAAAACTTTTCGAGGAAAAAAAAAAAGACCCTTGCCTTGTGAAGAGTTCCGGACGAAGGGGGAGACCCCCTGTATTGTTATTAAAAACATGTTCGTAGATTTTAGATGTGCTTCACATCATAAAATGAAAAAGGAAAAAAAAAACTACCTGTATATTTTTGTGATGTGTATCATACAAGTGTGCTCCAATGATAATGTCCATCTGTGTAAATGTATTTATTTCACACTGTATATATTGTTCAATGCAAAAAGAGAGACCTATGATTCTGTAAGTTAAACGACTATTGTTTGAAGCATTACATGTGTTACTCCAGACTATGCCTTTCAGGATTATTACAGTAGAGCAATATCGATTAAAACCAGGCTTCCAGTTTTGAATCTTGTTCTCTTCCTCCTTCAAATGACATTACATTTATTCCAGGACATTTATTCTGATACCATTGATGGATGGATGGATGGATGGATGGATGGATGGATGGATGGATGGATGGATGGATGGATGGATGGATGGATGGATGGATGGACAGTCGAGCGGATGGAGAGACGGACGGACGGACGGGTGGATAGTCAGTCAGTCACAAGTAAAAGTTGATTTGCCCTCATAAAATTGGGGGAGGGCAGGATGAGGTGTGGGCAAGTGTGAACAGCTTGCTCCAGTGGGTGGCTAACTAGTGTCCATTTGGAAAAAAACTCGATCTTCTCCTCTTGCCAAGGGCACGGCACACACACTCAGGGATGTAAGACATGCTGCGTGCGGCACTAAACAGACGATAACATTCAGCCATGTCTGTTGTGCCCTCCCCTTTTTATTCTCTTCCCGTTCCCCCATCTAATAGCCAGCAGCAGTAAATGGGATGCAGAGGCCAAAGATTTAATGTAGCAGAGAGCCATGAAGCCTTTTAAGAAGCCTTCTTCTAACAGGGGGGTTTGAGGGTGGGATCTGACCTGCAGGCAAATATTTTTCAACCAGATGACATCAGAAGATTTCACCATCATGAACAAGATTTTATTCTTATGTTTTTTCTCTACAAGTTCCGGCCTTCTCAGATGACTCTCGCACATTTCGCCCGCTCACGTCGGTCTGCCTGCTCAGCTCCGTGCGCATATGTCTCATTTTACTTGCTTGCCTTTTGGAGTTCATTTATTTTATTTTATCTTTGATTCATTATTATGATACGATAAAAGCTACTTGAGCATTTCAGCTGCCGAGGGGCCCTTATCGTTAACCTTGTGGAACGCGTGTAAGAGTGGGCGCCGCACGCTGCATCGCTAATAGCCGACTTAACTCCTCTCTCTTTCTGCGCCTCCTCCACCTTCTGGCTTCATCTACATCGCTCCTTCAATCTGCGTCTCCCGGCGAGCATCTCTTACTTTTCTTATCTGTCTGTCTGATATCCCCTCAATGCTTTAAAGGCCTGTGTGAATTCTCATAGATTTTTGTAATAGCAAAACACAATCGCCCAACCATTCAGTGGAAAACGGACCATATTCCCAACTTAAGGAAACCACACACAATTTATTAAATACATTTATGAACGTCATAAAATGTATCTAGCACTCCAGCCATTGGCATGAAGCGTAACCGAAAAGGTGTCCCCCTCACTTCTCCCCCAATCTGAGCAGTGGTAGACAGTCCCGAAGGATAACCATCTTTGTTTGAGGCCTTGGAAAAGTGTTAATGTGCAACTTTGCACCAGTGGCACTAACGTAACCTTAGAGTGTGTGTGTGCGTGCGTGCGTGTGTGTGTGTGTGTGTGTCTGTGGCCTTGTATCAGTCGGGTGGTTCCCATGGGTTTCACATGTCGAGTGACATGGCCTGGTGGTGGTAATGGTTTTTCACATCTCTTAGTCCCCCTGACAAACACACGCACACACACACACACACGCACACACACACACGCACACACACACACACTTAAACACTCAGATAAAGAGTGATTGATTTGCACAGTAGACACATGAACACAGACACAAAAAAAACAACAGTATATCTGAATACATCGGAGAGATTGAAGATTTCAAGTGAATTGAAATGATAGACATTTGTGTCTTCATAAGCCCCGCCTACCAAGAACAGCACTGTATCCTGATTGGTTCATAGTAAGCGACACCCAAAATATAGCAATTGCCATAATTGAATATGGTCTAATCATAATTTTTTTTTTCATCACTCATTTGTTGTACCCAAAAATAATATAGTCATTTTTGAGAAATAACCATCATAGATTGGTTCAGATCTCACAGGCCGATGTAATGCAAATTACTCCCACCTACAGGACTGGAGGGGAATATTTTCTACCGCAGTTCTTTGAACATTCATATTTACAGCGCGGCTTGCCATCATTCGGCCTTGGCCGAGGTCTGCGCTTATTTTGAATGTACTTGCAGAGCCCCCATGATCTATGGTCAACCACACCCTCCCTCCATTAGCTTACATGCTATCTTGCAATTAATGTCCACACGTTTGCACAAACCTTCCATGATTGATGCACTCGCTCTTTGCTCTCTTCCTTTATATGCCTTTTTTGACACTTCCTGTTCACTCTTTTTCATTCAATTCATCATCGCTATAAATTATCTTTGCTCGATTCTGTCTCACATTTCCAATGACAGCCCTCCTTTTCGCTTTCACTGTCAACCCATTTTCCACCATTCCCTATCCCTTTACCATTCCACCTCCCGGGGTGTAAAGCAGCATAGGTGGCTGCGCATCTGAACTGCATTTGCGAGCTATAAGAGGGTCAGATGTCTATTTGCACTTTTAATGTCTTAACTCTATACGATGGGCCATTTATTCTCACGCTCTCCTCCCTCTTTAGCACCCTCCATCCGCCTGCGAACCCACCCTGTGCGTCTATTTCTCCAGATCTCTCTCGAAGGACACTAAATGTTTTAACTCTCCATTCTATGGGCCATTCATTAAGTTAGTGTACTTTAATAAATAGTCTGACGTGTCACTGGCCAGTGAATTAGTGGCACTTTAAATCCCCTGCTAGCGGCCCAGAGATAGCTGGAGCGTTTGATATGCAGCAACCACTTTTACTCGGCGAACCAATTAAAGCTTGCCAGAGATGGCATGAACGTTATTAATAACAAAATCAAGACACCAAACATTACAGGCGAGATTATCTTTCACCAGGTTGGTTACCAATATAGAATATCTCAACTTTCTTTAGCATGTGTCACATTATAGAACAATATGAAAAGACTGAAAACATTTATGGGCTAGAATATTTTAAATATCAAGAATCGACGTCTGAAAAAACAGCCTTGAAAACCTTCAACCATAAATACTATGTAGAAATTGTGTAACGTTTAAAAGTTGACGTAAACACTGCTAATTGTAACAGGATAGGAGATAGGTAACTGGCATATGGTGGTGGGGGGGGGGACGTGGGGGGGGGCGTGCATGAGAAGGGATGATTATGCGCATGTGCGTCGACAAGAGAGGCAGGAGGTTAATTCAATCCTATAGACACGCAGCATGGAGGGGATTGGACGGCAGAGCCCTGAGGGTGCCACTGGCCCCGGCCCCAATAAGGGGCACACAGTGTGCACACACAATATGGACAGTGTGACTTGAGGGTATGAAAGCCCAGGAAAAGCCAAATTGTTTTTTATATCTACTTTCTGGTGCATTTCGTTTTGAGTTGAGGTGCATGAATGATAAACATGGATTAGAATATATTCATTTATGTCAAGAAAACGAGGCAGGAAACAGGGACAGAAATGGGAGGACATTTAGAAAATTGTGAGGGATTGGGGGCATGGTGAGGTGCCGGTAGAATGGAGGATTGGATGAACAGTGCTTGTGGAAAAAGAATAGATTTAAGGTTTACTAATGTAAGATTTAATGCTGCTTCTGGTATGAATCGGAAGCAGCATTTTGTTTATATGGTAACTGGTACGATATGAGTAAAAAATATTTAAAAAAAAAAATATTAACATATTTCAATCCAGTTTTCCTCCCATCTAGCAGGGTAGGAGTATCATATCGTAAAGTGGCCAGCGACAACGAGTCCTAATCAGCCATGAGGGTCTCCTCATATCCATGTTGCTGCGGAGATTCAGAGAAATAATACATTTACTGCACACATTACCATATTACGCTTAATGTTATTAGACCAGCAAACACAATTTAATCAAATGTAAGTCATACATAAGTAATTTACAAAATGAGACATTATTAATTGGGTGCTCGTCTTCTAGTTTTAATCCGGTTTGTGAGATAGCACTTCTCTGGAATTTAATGCGTCTGGCTGAATAAATTAATGCATCAAAGTAGGAGGAGATGAAACATTTTGTCCTAATGTCTTGTGAGGAGACCAAGAGATATTTTAAGTGCAACCATGCATCTTTTTTATCCATTCACCCATTAGTTCGCCTGATCCTCAGTGAAAACATCCATCTCTCATTCATCCAACCAGCATGTACAGTATGCTCCTATCTTTTCAATCATACACATTTGTCCTGCAACTTACGACAATTAAATTTGGTTGGTCCAACCATGAATTCATTCACATTTCAGTCCAGAAATGTATTATTCCCTCCCTCCATCCATCCATCCATCCATCCATCCATCCATCCATCCATCCATCCATCCATCCATCCATCCATGATCCCGTTTTCCACCCAAACCATGTAGCACTTTTTCTTCCAGCCAGTCATCCATCCACTCTTCATATCTAGGATATTGATTTCTCTAATTATATTTCTCCTAATTGCTTTTGGCTAATATTTCAGATCAAGTGTGTAGTGTGGTTCCGCCTGTCTCCAGCACGACTCTTCCATTTTTCCTTCCATCATCAATCAATTTTCACTCACCCCAATTTCCTCCTCCCCCATTTGCTTTTTCCTCCCTTATTTCCTCCACCCTCTCTAACTCTTCCCCAGCCCCTAGTCACCTCCTTCCCCCCACCCCTCCCTTTGCTCCTCTCTGGCTGCTATTGATTAGAAGGCGAACCTCTAATCTCCTTAAGGTCATTAGGAACACTTAATTAAAACCTAGTTAGAATGCTTTTGTTCCACCAAAGCAAATTGCAGCTGTTCAAACACGATTAGTATGATAACAAAACTTGTTAGTATGCCAAAATATTAGAGCCAAAGACAATTTATGAGTTGAAAACAATCCAGATAGTTGGGTCAAATTGACCCAAGTTGAATTATTTCTGATCCACGTTTTAGAGTCTATCCTGTTTTGTCAATCACCCTACATTGATCAAATGACCACTCAAAAGTATGAGACATAGTCCATATTTTTAATCAGTGACGTAATGCGTGACCATGCTTCCAGTGACCAGTAATAATCTTCGTTGCCTAGTAACAGCGCTGGCGTCCCCTCCACCGTAAGAGCCACTTAAGTGACAGCCTCTTCCCACACAGGTGGGGGCGTACCGTCAGAACATTATTGAACATGCTCAAGGTACGGCTGTCATTAGTGAGCGTTATTTTCCTTTTACCGCGGCAGTAACTTATACCAGAGTATCGTGTAATATGTGAGGCGATTGTTACTTTGAAATGAGCGCGGCTTGTTGCGCCTGTGACCAGATGGTGGCTGGCTGCTGCTAATCTACTTAGGTGCAGCGTCCGCGTGTGTTGTTTGTTTTGAAAGAGATTGCACCGTAAAAGACGAGAAGAGCACGGCGACGAGTTGGCAAACCCGGATTGCTTGTTTTTTTTTTTGTATTGGGGAGTTTCTTCCCCCCCCTTCATAATACCAGAAGTTGAGCCAAAGGAACTATTAGGAGTCAAATTAAGGACTACTCCGCCGCGCTCCCTCCTGTCTGGCAAGTGACGGCTGTTTGGCTGCACGTACAGGTAGTTGCGTCGAATTAACAAATTGGATTTTTACGTACAGCGTTGTGCAGCGGGAGCAAACAGCAACAGGTGAGCCACAAACTGCTTTTGCTTATTTGCAACAAATTTGTGACGGCATACAGCCAGAGTGAGCCACCGTTATTAGATACACTGTGTCCATCCTCTACAAGGCACATTATTGTGAGCGGGGTGCAAGTAATTCAACACTTGAGCCCGACTGCTCCGCTGGCCTCCTTTTGTGTGTATGTGTGTCAAAATGTGAAATTGAAGCTGATAAGCATTGCAATGAAGAGAGATTTTGACATAAGCCTCAATTTCCTGCAAACCAATGCGGAAAAAAAAAAACGGTCGGGTTGTATGAGAACCTGGAGGCCAGATGCCAGGAGGAAACAGGGCATGTTTAATTCAATGGGGAATGAAGAAAAGGGGGGAAAGTGATGTAGCAGTATCAGTTGAGCCGTGCCTCCATCAAGCTGTACATGATAGTGTTGGCTTTGGCCAGGGAATAGCCTGCATGGCATTTCACTTGCCTCAGATTTGTCTCATTTTGGATTTCGCTCTGACCACATTTCTCTGCCGCTCTCCCTCCCTCCACAGGTTGTGAAATCCTAGCTATCATGCGAAGGCTTTGGTTGTGCTCGGTGTGTGTGGCGGACAGAGGCACTGTAACCGACACCTAAGCTTTGCACCTTCACCCTTGGGGGCAGCGGCCTGCAAAAAATGTCTCCCTAACTCGGCCACCGTGACACCATGCCAGTCATCACTTATTCAAGCGCTGTTGGGAGGCTTCCAAGGTATCTCCAGCTCTTGGAACATCCCACTGGCCTTAGGAATGCTCCAAAAACTCACATATACTGTTATAAAATCTTGGATTCTACCATCTTTTAGGGTCGTAGGGGGTTGCAAACATGACAGACCACCAAAGGGTGGAAAGAGAAGAACATGGCGAGATCAATTATGGATTGACTGCAACTGGCAAGTTGGAAAAGTTGAGGGAGAAGCTGCTAGGATTTCATTCATTGAGGTACAAAGAGAAGATGAGCTCCAACAGGACCAAAATAAGAGCAGAAGCCACAACTATCCTGTAAAGAATTGTACGGAAGAACGTGTTAAGGAGGGCTATAAAATAATGTTGGTGATGAGGTGGCAAGCTATCTTCTTCTGTATATGTGTCCTCTTCATTGGCCTGGTTCCAAAACCTGCTTCATCACAGGTAAGAAAAATGTTTGGCTTTGCTGGTGACTATTTGGAGTCCTTTTTGCTCTGGGTTGTTTCTGGCTTGAATTGAGTCAGAGGTGGTGTTGACTTCGATTGGCTCAAGCACTTTTTCTGCAGAGTATTTACATGCATTTTATTCTTCTTCTATAGCAGTGCTTCTCAAATAGTGGGGCGCGCCCCCCTTGGGGGGCGCGGTGCTATTCCTGGGGGGGCGCGTGTGACCCTGGGGAACAGGCTTTTTTTTTGGCAGTACGATAATAAAGTGTAATTGCGAATCTTCACAGCAGGGGGCAGTGGCGCTCTCATTGTTACTTCTGTGACGTTTGCGACAGTGGAACATTTTACGACTTACAAGACAAGTTAGGATAGTCACGGTGGGGAAGGGGGGGCGCGAATAGTTTTCTTCTTGCTAGGGGGGGCGTAACAGAAAATAATTGAGAAGCACTGTTCTATAGGATCTCAATTTCAAATCTGTTTGAAATAAAATCATTAAAAAATGTCTAAAATTATAAAATGTATAAAATAGGTACAAAATATGAAATTTTAAATAAAATAAAAAATAAATATAGCATCACTAGTTAGCAATAAACTAAGTATAGTAAATGTGGCACTGTTTAATGGTAGTTCAACATTGAGCCATTTCATTGACACATTTCACATTTAATGGTAAAATATTACCTTTTTTTTATTGTTACCTTAATTGTACCTTTACAGTCAACTGCAACTGGATTTTACAAGCTTATCATCTTAAATGGTTAAAGCAATATTCCAGTCCTTCCAAAATGCTACCATTCTAAATTTCTTTTTTCTTATAGCAGTATTTGCTACAACTGCTTTAGACTTTCTCGTTTTTATATTGCTAACTAATGTCACACATTTTCAGTGTACGCGAGCAATCGCTCGGTGTGCTTTTAAGACAGGCCATCCACCGGATGAGTTCCACATACATTAGTTAACTCACAGGCCGTTAAATTGCGTGGCTCTCAACGAGATTGTCATTACTGTATCCATGTGTGTCGGCTTACTGCTGATAAGAATAAGTACACGAGGTCCAGGCAAAATAGGAACGGTCACACTTGTTCAACCTTCTGTCGTTATAACAGGGACATTTCCCGCCAATGGAGAACATTGGTGCCTTCAAACCCGTGTCCACCTCGCCGCCTCGTTTTAGCTGTGGGGTTCCGGATCGGAGCGTCTACTGCCGGACGGCTTCCTCACAAGCCGAGCTTCTGACGTGCCATCGGGCCTCCTGCATCCAGGAGTGTCCCTATAGAGACTCCATGCCACCTTATGCCCCACTACTATTGCCTGCTTACAGGTAATGATTATCCATGACTAAGACCAGATCTTCGAGGCATTCTGGTCAGTGAGTATCTTCATGGGACAATATTGACCAATTTCATTCTTTTCTTTCAAACCAGGGATGCTTGCCTCACAGAAGATGCTAAAGACATTCATCCTATCCTCCGTCAGAGATCACAGTTGAACCGCTTGACCACATCGATGTCAAGCAGGGATTCCCGTAGTGTTGTGTTTCCTCAAGGCCAGCAGGAATGTCTGCTGTCTCCTCCCTCTCAGAAGATGGGAGATTCGGGATCCCTCACTCTGGCGTTGTGGATTAAACCAAGCTCTCTCGGAGAGATGTGAGTCTGCTTTTTTCTATTTTTATGGGTTAATAGGTTAAAAATCCAAGTTAGCCTCAGTTGAGTTTGATTGGTTTTGCTCTTGGTCTTTTGTCATGGAACACTTAGATTTTCTTAGTGGAAAAGAGATGCAGAGGCCAGAAAGTAAAGTGTTTGATTGACATTTCTGACAGAACCATTGCACAGGTTGCATGTGTTTTTTCTTAAAAAGTGAATTTACAATATATTCCGCTCAATGGGTTTTATCTTTTCAGCGTAACTGTCAATACGTCTGCCATATCTCATTCATGATTCACCCTGAGTTTCTGTTTGTGCAACTTGTCTCCCTGGACATTCAGAGTCTTGTTGTCCTGCTGAACATGACACCTGTACCCGGCTTTCTCTCTCTCTGTGGCTTTCTGATGTTGTCGTCAGCTGACTGTCTTTTGTAGTCGGCGCAGCCATGGCCGCCATCAAAGTCTCCAGATGAAAAGAGGTCTCAATCCTCACCTCCGTCCATCTCCTATTTTGTCCCTCGGTCGTTCGCACACATTTGAATGGACGGAACCAGCCACCTGTTTTTACTTAGCAGAGTTATTACAATGCCTAAAAGAGATGATCATGAAACATACCATGAGAAGTTTTCCATGACTTCAAAATTTCAAAATGTCCTTTAGCAGTGTCAGACTGAATAAACAAGATGACATGTTTATAATTCAAGTTGAAAATCACCCAAAAAATTGACAAAGTATTTTTGACTATATTTCCTGCGCTTCTTTTCACACTCGTACATCATGTCACCCAGATGCTCTTGTCTCATTCATCCATCAGTGACTTATATGGAAGGCGTCCCTGGGTTTATAAAAGCCGTGATTTCCCATAAAATGTCACTGATGGTGGTTAATATGACACGTGGAAGGTGTTCGCCTGTGCGAGTCCGCAACCTGTGTAGCACCAGAACCCCAGTAGTCGTGTAAAATATTAATATTACATGTATAAATGTCAAAATGAGAGACTGCGTCCAGTGGTGCTGAACTCAACATGAATGTTTGTGGTTCAAGTCTTGGTGCTGAGAAGCCTCTTCACCCCGTGTCATTTCTTATTGATGTTTGCATTTTTTTTCTTTTGTTTTCCTTTCTCAGGATGCTGTTGGAGAAAAGCTCAAGGGACCAGTCAGTCTTTGCAGTGACAGTGTCGGAAAGGGACGTCAGTCTAAAGTACACTCAGTCCACAAGTTCAGAACCTCTGATTGTCAGCTTTAAAACCGAGGGACGGCTCGTTGTGGATACGTGGACACACATTGTTTTACAGGTAACAAAACACACACACACATGCATTCAGAAACTAGTTCTATGTGAATTCTTTTTTATTTTTTTGAAAATGAAATTGATGGGCCAGCACTTTTTTTCTTCTTCCTGAAGTCAGCACACAATTGTTTTCTCAAATACAGACATAGCATAACTTGATTAAAACATATTGATGAGATTTCCTCAAATACGAGTGGAGCAAGTCAAGTGGAGTCAAGTGGAGCAAGGACCACAAATATCATAGGGATTGTTTTCAAAGAACAGAAGCAGTCTTTCTTTGGCCATAAAACTTCTCAAATGGCGCCTGTGAAAGGGCGGACATTTTTAGTCTGTAAGAGACTCTCAGGATGTTTGTGCTTGGTGGAAGAGTATCGTTTTACGCGTTGCTCTGCTGAACAATCTCCCTTTCAGCATCTCGGAACAAGAACAAGGCGACTGTGGGAGAAAACATTTCAATACCTGTTGCTGTTGCTTTTCATGCTTTTGGCTTTAAAATGTGATTGGATCAATTTTTGTTAAGTATAAGTGTCTTTAATCAGACACTCAATTCAACACTGATACATCTATACAGGTGATACATCTGTTTAGCTAGTTCAGTTTAGTTAGCTGTTGTTTCGCCAGTTTTTAGGCAGTTGACTTGCATGTTACACTACTGTAAGTTTAATGTGTGCAGGTTCCTGTATCTCCACAATGCCGGTGCAAATATATGTGCTTGAGATAGCGCAACCCTCGTAGCCAATTTGCTACCAGGGTGTTATGTCTTAGAGGTGTTCGCGTGTATTCCTGTGAATCAGTCTCCCTTTTGTTTAATGGTGTGCTGATGTGATCGGCTTTGACCATTCAGAGTAACATAATCATCCTTGACATTCAAACACCATTCGCATACTGCCACTCTCATGCCTGTGCACACACACACGCACACACACACACTAACACACGCTCGCGCAGCAACTTGCAGTTTAGTGCTAATTTGTTGCTGTGTGTCAGCCGCGCTACAGATATTTCCCCATGAAGGAGATTTAGAAACATTCCCGTACACGTACACACACCAGTCATCTGTCGGTTTGAAAAGATCAAAACAGCAAAAAAGACAGTCTAAAGGAACACGGGTTTCCGAGTGCCGGGAGCAATGCGCATACATGCACGCACACAATCACATGTGTGCACACACAGGGCCAAGAGCAAGGTGCTGTTGGGGGGCTGCCGCTCCCAAGGTAGTTGTCTCATCTGATTATGATAACAATGTACGGAGTAGCGGAGGAAAAGGTAGCCGGGAGGGGACTGGAGCGAGAGAGAGAAAGGGGGGGGGGCGGTTTAGGAAGTAGTGATAGTTCACTTCAAAGACTCTAATCTGTGGCTCATTTGAACATCGTAGCAGGATTTTGCCAAGGTAGCAGCACATGTTCATACGTTTAGGTTATTAAAGTCCTCACTGTCTCATAGATGATGCCTTGGAGTTTCCTCTCATGCAGTGATGGGTTACCGGAGCCAACATTAGAAAAGCGGTTTTGGGACACTGGCTGGAAACTCGTTTTTCCATTGGTAGAATGCGATTGGAGCAAAAGTGAGAGCCGTTCTAGTTTTTTTTTCACATTTTGTTCAACTTCAAGGTGTTTCTAAACCAACATTCTGCTTGAGTTTTCAATGTTATGAACTTAGACGTGTAGAGGTTCCACTCTCTTTCCCCAAACCAAATGGACAAGACCGTGTTTGCATGCATGCGTTTCTAGTTCACTATTCTCTTATTAGTTAATTAAGCAGTAGTTTGTGTTGACGAAGGTTAAGGTCGGTGCAGTGGGCATGACTGAGCCAACTGTAATCTGTGCCACTACAAAGAACCATCCACGTATCCATCCTTCCTTTCTCGTATTTTAATTATTATTTCTTTCAGAGCGCCCCCGTCATTGCTTCCTGCATTGAAAGAAAAAAAAGTCTTCTAGACTAATGGTCTTTATTAAAAGGTTGGCATGTCACCTTATATATGCCCTCGATCTCTTTTTTCCCTCTCTCTGCTTCTTTCCTTTTCTCTTTCCCAGCCTCATCTATCTCTTCAAAGACCCCCTCCCGCCGCCAACCACCCCTTCATTGTCTCTTCGCCTCCACCTTCCACGTCCTTCCCCCTCTGCCTCTCATTTTCTTTACACTCACACCCTGTTCCTCTCTCTCTCTCCCCCTCTCCATCTCCCTGGGGACAATTTTCTTTTCTTAAATAAACTGTCATAGCTAGTGTTAAAATATGGGCCTTACACGGGGCGAGCGCGACGAGGCAAAGGCACGGGGCCCTGGGCTGGTATAAAACATGGATAATATGCTGTGAGAGGTAATTGTATCTTTTAGCACTGAGATGAGTAGAACAAATGTATCTCCCCCTCTCTTTTTCTCTTTTTATTCCTTTTGCTCCTCACCTTCGCTTCCTATCTTTTGCCTTGCACGACGTAATACGATAGAGTGAATATTGGCTGTACATCAGAGCTGCTAACAGTTCATTGTGGCAATGGGTGGGGAGGGGGTATGAAAGAGAAGCTCGGGAAAACAAGAGAAAGTGCAAAACAGGAGAGAGAGAGAGAGAGAGCAGGAAAGGTGAAGGAAAAGTGAAGATGATGCAATTGTTCTACTAATCACATTGGACTTTTAATTGTGTCTCAAGCTCAAATGATGTTAAGTTTATTATGATTAGTTCCGATGTAATGGCATTAAGGAGAGATCATTCAGTGTTGTTATAAAATTACACTGAGGCCCTGAGGGTCTCTGTTTGTCTGGTCCTTTTTGAGGACACATTCAAGGATAGGTAATGGAGGAGAACCAGTTCCCAACTTAGGTGCAGTGTTATTGAAATGTCTAGCTGATTTTATATTTAGGGCCGCATTTTCATGCTCAGTACAAATCTGGAACAAAGTACAGTCTTGCTGTGCATAGTTTTTTTTGACCGGTGCGAGTAGAAAAAGGGTGTCTGCGTCGTTGTGGGAGTGAATACAGCCGACTTACTTTCTAGCCAATGACAGCAGCTCTACTCATTCATTAAATTCATCATCAGGCCTGCGCAGTCTTTGACAAAGCGGAAGCAGAAATCGACTCTCTGGAGTCTACGTAGAAGCTCAAAGCCTCACCAATCGTCAGGTTTCTTTCTTTTCTTGTTCAGTTTTGCTTTTGTCAACATTGAAATCTGTCTTTTATTAGACAATTCCTTCCAGCATCCCTGATTCACTTCTCCCCACACCCCCTCCTTTATCTCACTCCCTTGCTCCTTATTGACAGCTTCCCTGGCTGTGTTAGTATTTGTCTTATCAGTGAGTGGCTTGTCACTCATTCAGTCACTAGTAAAGCCTTAGGTGGGGGTGAAGAGAAAGTGAAGACAGTCTGGGCCAGGGTGTTGGGAAGAAGATAGTTGATGTTTGAGATGAGGAGAAACAACATGCTGGTGTTTATACAGAACGAAAGTGCCACATTTAATCAAGACAAGGCCAGTAGAGATTTCTTTTTGAAAAAATCAAATCCTCCTTTTCACGTTTGGCGGTTTTCTTTATGGATAAAATGCATTTGCTTTGTGTGCGGTGTCTCCATACCATGGCAGGCCTGTTTTGTATGTCGAGTTCCTCTCGGCCGCATCTATCTGTAGCTCACCGCTATCAAGTGAGCTTAGTGGGGAAACACTGTGGTCCACACTATGTACTTAGCCACAGCTTGGCACAAGTGTGAAAACGGAGAAGAGCTTGATTCAAAATGCTTCTCTACAGATCACTAAAAGCTTTCCACTCATGGTATGACTTACCTCGCTTTCACGGAGGCTTAGGTGCTTGCCAGTGTTTTTTTTTTTTTTTATATAAACGCAAAAGATGTTTTAAAGGATCTTAGAACATGTGCATTCCAGGTGTTGTCTTATTCCATTTGAAATATTTGTATAAGTGACAGATATTGGCAGAAAATAGGGTTAGGGTCTTAAATTCAGTCCACCTGTGAAAAATTGATTGGACATGATTTGGAAAGGTACTCACCTAAACGTACAAATCAGGCGGAGCGTACAGAAACATTTCAAGGTGTGTACATGTGATGTCTCAGTTACTTAATTTTTAATAAATCATCTTGAGAGGCTTTCTCCAGTGTCAACCCCACAAGGAGCCTCACCTGTCGGACCGCTACCAGAATGTTCAATCACGCCACTGTTGGCTCTCTAGCTGGTGCCAACAATAGTTACTTCTTGCCAACATGGTATCTTAGAAGAAACCAAGCAACTCAATATTTGTTCTGTTTAAAAGAGAAGTTATTTTTTTAAACACGAGGCGGATTAGGTACCTTCATAGCAGCGTTTTCATCTCACTATAGACAAAATGGCATCAGTCCAAATGAAACCAGTTGTCGCCACTTTAAAAGTCAAGTAAAAAAACACTTCCCACATTGTCAAAGAGTTCTAAAATTCTCCTGATGTAGAGGTAAAGGAAAGAACTGCAGTAAAAGCAGATGAATCGAAGAAAGGAAATAAAAACTAAGTGTTTATGAGAGCTAACAAAGAGGACTTGGCTATGTTTCAGAAAGGCACGTGGCAGCGAAGGAGGATGAAGCGCTTCACCATTCATTTACATCAGCTCTGACAACCGCCTCACATGTCCCCAAGAGCCACATGGCTCGGGCTTAAAGATTCTTAAAGTGGGCCCTTCTTCTGGTTCCCTCTCTCTGACTTTGCCTCTGCTTCCTCCTCCCCTTCCTCCTCTTACTCCCATTCTCTCCTGAGCTCTCGTGCGCTTGCCAGTCTTCAATCAGCCATCATGAAAGTGTCTGTCTGCGCGTCTTAACCATCCTCTGAGAGGCAGACACTTGTCTGGGACTGCCTTCATCCCCTAAAGGCGTTTTTTTTTTTTCTTTCTTTGACTTATTTCCCTCCTCACACCTTTTCAACTTTCCTCGAGATGACAACAAATGAGAGCGACAGGGCAGGAAAGGAGAGACAGTGAGAGAAGTGGACAGAAAGATATCACTTTTGTAAATATCCCTTTTAATTGTTTTAATAAAGGTGCTGAGGGAAAGAGAAGGGAAACAAAAAGTAGTGAAATGATGCAATGGACAAAGCAAGGAAGACCAGTCCAAATGAAAGATGGAGGATGAGGGACGGAGGGAAGGGGGTCTTAAGAATCACGATTATCAGGATCCACAGAGTGTTTCCCAAAAAAGCGGATTCGGAGATTGTGCAAAGGGAAAGAGTGCACACATTAAAGTTTTTCTTATGAAGGTGTCTTTTTTTTTTTACCCGCTCCCTCCCGCGGGTTTGATGTGAAAGGGAGCCGCCGCTGCTTTGACAATGTTGTCGGCTGTGCCGTTTTCCATATTCATGCTGCAGATCGAAAGAGGACAGAGGCAAGAGCGCAGAGATTTTTGGTCAAACAGAAAGCTCATTTGCGCTGAGGCAGTTTAGCCCCAGGCTTTCCCGCTACTGGGGAAATGAGTTGGAAGATTAGTCGTATGCATAATTCACACTCGCACACTGGGTCACACAAAGATATGCAAAAAAAAAAATGTTTGTATACTTAGATTGTTGCACAGGTTGAATGCATGGACAAGTTGCTCTTTTATGACGAAAGGAGATTGCAATTCGGAGCAGTGCTATAAAAAATTCTGAAGATGCCGGACAACTTCTACGTGTCATTCTGACTGACTTTCAGGTGCACGACAGACATGCCAGTTTGTTCCTGAATGGGCTGGAGGAGGACGGGACACCTTTTGAGACCCAATCATTGCCCTTCAGATTGCATGACAGCAATGAGGACAGCACCATGAGGGTGGGACTCGGCTCCAAAGGTAAACGGGTGATATTTGGAGAACCGCTAATGTTGACAAGTTAATCATGTGCCTCATGTTCATAATGTGTGTGTTTGTTAATATGATGTCAATGATATCACCCATTCTCTTTTGTGATTGATTGGTAGTGCCCATGAGCCATCTCTAAGTCAATAGGAGAGAGATTGAGAGAAAAATGATATCCGTTCATCTCCAGAGTGATAAACGAGTGTTTTTCTTCTCGTTTATCAGGCATTGATCTTTGGTTCACTGCAGGTAGCATCTGATAAGTTGAAGATCACATCAGAGGTTGTGATCAATACAAGTGATTGGCTTGGCGGTGTGTGTGTATGTGTAGCTGATCGTCGAACCCCGGGGGCTGTGTCTGGAATTTTGACCAGAGAATTGATTGTGCGAATGCTGATCAGAAGTATTGATTAGCAACTATGTCTGTTGTTGGTGGGAGGAATCTGTGTCTGAGGAATAACAAGAAACAAAGGATCATGTGTAATATTTTTGCCTTAAGAAAAAACACGTATAGTCGCCGGTATCTGCTTTCAACAATTCCAACGAAATACATAAACAGCCACTTAGGGATGCAGCGGATGACTGAAACGTGCAGTTTGGAAGACAGATACCTCCACACAGAAGAGAGAATTAAGGCTTATACCTTGCATCATCCCACTAACAATAGGCAGAGTGCTTTACAGAGGAAGCCATAATCCCATTTCCACACGCTAAAGAAATCCTCAGCCAAAGTCTCAGGCTGCACAACCACACACTGTTCGAACGCACTTAGATCCCATAACACTCTCGTACTGTCTTTCGGTTTTCGATACACTCAACCACCTTGGACAGTGTAGTCGAGCCAAGCGCGCCAAAGCCTCCCTCAAATGCAAATGCGCACGCACGCACCCAAGCGTGCTCACGCTTGGACTTTGTTGGAATACTCACAAACGCGCACATTCAGACAAAGCTAGATATGGCAGGGCTTCTGTCGCCGCTTAGGGACGACATCCTTTTTCTAACAGTTGTTGTCAACTTTGTTGGACACGAAAACACCTGGGCTGTCTTTGGATCGACATCATTGCCCGTTTGTGTTTTAGTCTTTCATGTTCAAGCCAGCATTGTCACATTTAGAAGCTTGTGTGTTGAGATGTGTTCACTTCTGGGTTTGATGGCACCTCTTTGTAGAGTCCAGTCGTTTCCTCGCACACCGTTTTTATTCTTTGACTTTCACCTGTCACTGTTCTGTTACTGTATATTAATTTATATAATTTTTGCTTTAATTCTCTGTTTTCACTGACTTTATGGTTGTCCTATATGTGAAATATTTTGTGACAGCTGCTGCTGCTGTAAAATGCGCCATATAAATAAAGTTTGGTTATATTGTATTCTATTATATAGACAGAAGTTCAGAATCCACACATCACATCTTCAGGTATAGAGTAAGAGCTGTGTGATAAACACCGTGTTTCTCAGTAATTAATGACTTTCTGGCATCTTGCCAGGCTAATGCAAATGCTTTAAAAGCCTTGCTGCTCTTTAGTGGCATCAAATGCAGACTGTGACTGATCTTTGTCAGCCTTGGATCATGAAGCAAGCTTATATGAGCAGGTATATGGGCAGCCTCACTTAGCTGTTATCAAGAAACCGATAAGATAATCTACTAAATACTGTGAAATCCTCTCACTCTCCGACTTTAGTACCAACCCATTAACACCTTACCGGTGTTCTTTTCATCCCTCCAGGGTCCAATCAGTTCATGGGGCGGATGCAGGACTTTAGATTTTATCCTGCCACTTTGACCAACAGGTAAGGTGGATAGACACACGTGTCAATGGATGCTTTTGTGAATGAATCGACGGAGGCTGTCTGATGCTGGGAAACGAAAGATGTGGATTACTTTTGAATGATGAATAGTTGAAGGAAAAAAGAAATGTCTAATCCTTCCATCTTAAAGTCCATACTGCTTCTGGAGGATTTTCCTTAGAAATTCAATACAAGACAATTAGTGTTTCTTTTGACACTGATGTAGATAGTAAGGACTTAAATGAGACAAATTATGATTATTTTGTGCTTATGTTCTGTCAAATAAAACAATTACCAAGTGCTTAAAGATTTTCTTTTAAAAACAAAGACTTGGGGTCTTTGTGCTAAATATTAAGTGTCTGTTTGGGTAAAACTAAGTGTCATTTAAACATTTTAATCATGCAGTTATCCTTCTTTATCAAACACTTCTTTGTAATGCTTTTTGATTCAACAGGGAAATAGTAGAGATTTATTCCGGTGTCCTGCCACAGCTCCATTCTCAGTCTGAATGTCGCTGCCCTGCCACTCATCCCAGAGTGCATCCCTTAGTAGAAAGGTACACTCAATGTTTTTTATCATTTATTTATTTATTTATTTATTTATTTATTTATTTATTTATTTATTTATTTATTTATTTTATGAACAGATATTGTATCCCCAATGGCGTTGAAGACACTACCAATGACAGAGTTTTAAGACTTAACCTGAATGCACACCCACTGGCTTACATCAACGACCAAGACATGGGGACCATGTGGCGCTCCAAGCTCATGACTATGCAGGAATTGGACGAAGGCTTCACTATAACTGTGGATCTAGCAAATGGACAGTACCAGGTAATGTGCCCCTCCTTTTAACTTTCTTCACCTCTTGTTGAGATTTTTTCAATACAATTTTGGCAGTCTATTTTCTTTTGACTTTTATTCCCAACTCTCCGTTTCAGGTATTCTATGTCTTAATTCAGTTTGCTGGCCCGTTGCCTGAGTCGCTCTTGATCCAAAGGCAAAGACTCACTGATCAGCAGAACAGCACCAACGGAGAGCAGCCCTGGTTGGACTGGCAGTATGTGGCCAAAGACTGCAGTGTATTTGACATGCAGAACAATGGCCCGCTGCTGACACCGGACTCAGTCAACTGTCTACAACTGCCCAGGTAGACCCAACACATACTTTCGAATACAAAAGTTGTATTTTAAACATTCTACACAAAAATAATTTTATTTGACAAGTCATTGCAAGCTGTAGTAATATTGCTAAGATTTGATTTGAGGTCAGAAAGCTGTCATAAAATAAGTACAAATTAAATCTTAAACGTGAATTCTGATTTATGAACATCGAGACTAGAGGCACACTTTATTATAACTCACCTCACCTTCCTTCAGCCTTTGGCAGATTCCTTTTTCGTGGCCCTCCTTTGATAGCAGACCCACCAAAATTGGAACACGGTCTAACATATTTGTGAGCGCACACACTGTGTCTCACCGGCTACATTTTGGCTCTTCTGCTGGTATCAAGGCCCGAGTTGGCTGGGGTCCCCTACCTTTGTGAGATCAGAGATTATGTAGTCACTTCTCATTTTTTGCTTGATTGACAGATTATATCACACACAACTGTGCCTGGCACACTTGCATGCACGAGTTAATTTGGCAGGAGAGCAGTTGAACCTCACATTGGCAACATAATAAAACACTTTCTGACCTTAGCGGCTGATAATCATGTCAATAAGGGAAAGCTTTGTTTGATCTGGAAGATTTGAGTCTCTTATCTTGTTATATTTATTTAATCCCACAAGAGGCAGTTTGTTTTTCTTTTTTTCTTTCTCAATATATTCCAGTGAGGAGCACTACTCTGGCGGTAACATCACAATCAGCCTGCTGAGCTCAGAACCAAACTCGAGGCCAGGCTATAATGATTTCTACAACACTCCGAGTCTTCAGGAGATGGTGCATGCCACTCAGGTGCGGCTACATCTGGGAGGACAGTACCACACCAGAGCAGCCGGGGTGGACCACCGACACAGACACTATGCTGTCAATGAAATAACAATCAGTGGCAGGTAGGTTACAAATAAAATCTTATTATTCACAGGAGATACTGACAGAACCTCGCTGCTTATATATAGAAATGAGCTGTGAAATGTCAAAGCAGTGCATTAATTAAATTTTCTGGAAATATTGTCATTTTTTTACTATTGATTATAATTTGTCTTAGCTCACTGTTTTTTGTAGCATTCTACTGTTCTAAATAATTTGCCTCTTTCTATCTGATATCTACCAAATAGAAAGAGGCTACTGTTTTTTTATTCATTTGGAGTTTTATATTTTGCTAGCTTTGTAGTTATGATTAAAGCCTTTTTCCTTCATTTCATAGCATGCTTGTTAAAGTTTGGACTCATAATACAAAATGATTGGGTGATGCTATTTTAAACATGTGTTCACAGGGCTAACATACTGTAAGCAATTATTATCAGTTGTTCTGAAGCATAAACGAGTCTGTAACTGTCATCTGAGTTAGTTTAGCAAATTTTGTGTAATGAAAATCAACCCTAAATGCTGCACAACACATTTCGGGGGCAGTCACTCGGCTACATCAAAACAATACAACTTGTTAATTATGTAGGGAAAAGCCCTGGGTGCTGACATGCATCACATTCCATTAATCGAGCCACGTACTTAAGAACTGAAAAATGGCACAGAGGGAGCAAGAGGTGCAAGGATCCACAGAAGAAGGAATGAAAGAAAGAAAATCATCGGAATGTCTGAATGAATAATTAAAAAGGCTGTCTCGCTGTATGTACGTGCATGAGAGAGCGAGAGTGAGAGAGAGAGAGAGAGTGAGATGGTTGTCTGCTGGATGTTTTGTTGCTCTGATCATTTTCAGCATGACATTTATAAATGTTGAATGGGCTCTTCCTAATGGCCCTTCTATCATTCCATGAACGTACCGGTCAAAGCATAAAGCAGGCAAAGCTTCTCATCTATTTGCTTTCTTACATCTGTAAGAATCATTATTGATTGTGCAGTGTTGTCGAGTTCCTATTTTATACTATGCCTATCTTTTTTTTTTTGTTCGAAGATGTGAGTGTCATGGCCACGCAGATCACTGCGATACCAGCGTATCACCCTACCGCTGCCTGTGCCTGGCTGAAAGCCACACTGAGGGAAACAATGTGAGTAGAAAATACTTTATATGTAAAAGTTGGACAAAATTTGGACAAAATGCAACTAGAGGTAAAAACGTAAAGATATAAATAGCTCCAGAAGTCCAGTTGATACTCCAGGGTGATTACAATGAAAAGGAAAACATGTAGTTTGCATTTTGAAATATATTTTTTATGACACCAGTCCTGGAGCTTTTCTGACTCACGCCCAAGTTGGTCAGCAGTGAAAAGTTCTGTACGCCTGCAACGCCTCACCTGAGAAATGCCTGCCTGAATTTATCAATTAATACACGTGTGACTTGGTTTTCATCATTTCTTATGTTGATAAGTAAACATCAAAACTTCCCAATTGATTCCCAAGTGCCTTATTTGACTGTAGACAAAATTGTAATTTGTCACATAAGGCGTGCAATTAATAAGACATTGTCAATTAGAGTTTGTCATCTTGACTAATGCGCATGAAAAAAATCTCTTCTGCTGTTTCTCTTTTTACGCTTGTTATCTCTTTTAGCACGACACCCTCCGTCTCCATCCTTTTGTCGACTGTTCTGTCTCATGCCATCTCTCCCGGGTCTCACTTGAAATAATGTCTTAAATGGACTAGAACAATGACATTCCCTCAGCACGCATCTCTAATCAGATGTCTTTCTCTCTGTTTGTCTTTTGCTCCATTTCACTGCTCTTTTTCTTGAGTGCTGCCCAATTCATATTGCCTGCGGTGCAAGGCATCTGATTCATTTGAATCCAACTTGCCTCTGTCCCAGGTGTGGCGAAACATTAACATCGTTCATATTTTGGAGACATTTTTTTTCCTACTCTAATGAATTGAGTTTTTTTTTGACTGAGTTTCTATAATTCCGTAACTTGGACATACTTTGTTGTGCGTATGCCATGTACATTTCTGTCACTGGAGATTTTGGCAAAATACTTTAGCGCAAATTGTGCGTGTGTGTGTGACTCCCTGTGCACGTTTCTCCCAAAGCCTCTGTGCGTCATCCCTCACAGTGAATATTCAAGACCTTTCTTCTACCTCTGTAATAAAAGGCTGTGGGGAATATTAGCGTTTAATATTGCATGCGTTCTGTTGACTTGAATCGGCCCCGCACCATGACGGATGTTCAACTAATCTGCAGAATTTCCACAGTGACATTAAAGTGACAGAAATGCTCAGACATGTGTCAAGATGATCAACGGGGGCCTCGGAAGACACACACTTATAACTCGCGGAAGCTCAAACACACTCAAACATGCACCCCCCTTCTCACCCTTCGCTTTCTCACCGTGTCTTTTGATGCTTTCTTATGCGCACTCCGAGTCACACTTAATCTGTCATTCTTTCCCCTCCACATCTGATGGATTCAGTCATATCTGAAAACTATATCATGTGTTGTGTTTCATATGGCACCATCCCATATTATGCTGTAGGCCTGATTTAGCAAGATCTCGCCCCGTAGCAACATGCTTAAATGGCATGTTCACTCACGCTAATAGATTGCACGCACTGTTGGCAACAGGTGTAAAAGTCTTGTGGTGCGCCATATTTGAAGACAATTTTGGGCCTTATGTAGCGCTGAAGGTTTTGCACAATGGAAAAAAAAAAGAGAGAGCTCTGCAAGTGCAAAATTAAATTTGAAGCGATGGCATAATAGTGTTAGTGGATGAAGCAAAAAAAAAAAAATCATATTACTGAGAAATCTAATTTTGGGGACGCAATCTCCCTAAATGTTCCGAGCCTCTGTTTAAATGCCAGTGTCAAATAGAAGACTGGAAGTTGGCCGACCAGTGAATACAAAAAGTTGCTAATTTATTGATCGAGAAGATTAATAAACTAATATGGCTGTTTTAACGTAGCAGGCATTTATACGTGTTGTGTTTAGTTGAATTTGGCACTTTTCTGTTTGCGTTTGCATCTGTGGAGATGGATATTGATAGGCTGTGACGTTAAGAAGGGCCACCCGCAATCTCTGCTGCAAACATCTGCTTCAACAGCAGATTTGCACCTAGGCAGGGGTTAACTGGGTTAACTTTAGATACACACAACACGAGTGTGTGCACAAACACACACACACTCTTGGGGCTCGACCTTTCCAGTGAGAGCGTGAAATTGGTCATGGCTTTTAGGATAAGATGAGTTGCCCCAGCAGATTATTGCACACTGATGCTGTACACACACACACACGCACACATGCACAGTTGCTTGTGACAGGCCATCTGAATGTCCACACATCTATTAGAGCAGGTTTCTCACTCAGCAGGTTTTTCCAGAACATTCTCAGGGAAAATACAATTTACAATATATTTTCCTTTCCTACATTTTGACTCGTGTATTCATTTATCTGCATCAAATGATCTTTTCCAATAAGTCGAGAAGTGACATTACAAAAAGAGATTTTCTGAAATTGATATTACCCAGCATCCATCCATCCATGCATGCAGCACACAGTGTAATGCTGTCAAGCCCTACAGCCAACAAGCACTTCTAATCAATGACCTCTTCTACATTAGATACATCTGCTTGGTCCAAAGACATCTACTCAGATTAGATAAAATAATCCTTTATTGATCCCCTGGAGGTAAATTCTGTGTAGTGGGTAAAGAAGACGCATGCAGATAAAGTTTACACAACAAATTAGAATAAAAGTATGTAATAAAAGTGTTATGTAGTACGGGCTAGAGGTGTTAGAAAATAAGAGCACCTCTCATTTAGCTACATAAAAGCATATAATAAACGGTATGGCTGTGCAGTTCTATTTCACGATATACTGCAACCTCTGTAAGGTAATGGCTTTGTAGCATTATAATCAAAATAGAGCTTCATTGTTGTAAGTATAATAGAGGACGTTATGTTTTTTGCCTCTCTTCCGGTAATGAACAAAAAAAGAACACACCGTGGCCTCAGTGTTCTCTTTATCATTTGTTATTGGTAAAAACTCAGATCCATAAATTTTGTTGAAGTCATTTTTAGGACATAATGTGACACCTTTCGTTGTATAAATTGTTATTATTTGCAAGTGTATGTATGACATGAAATTGTAGCAATTATCAATAACATTGTGTAAATTAACTTTTTAAGAATTAACATTTTAGTCATGTAACAATTTGATATTTGCATTGATATGTACTTTATCTTATTTGTAGACATATCGACTAAAAGAGACTTTTAGAATTGATAACATATCAACTTTTTTCATCTGCCATATATGGTTTGAAGAAAATGGAGCAGCGGCATCAAAATCTTTTGATATAAAGAAAAGAATGCAAGTGTGCACTCTTAACTCCCAAACGCGAATCCCTCGACTAATTAGCAAGCTGCGAGAAAGGGAGCTTAATGCAACATTGAATAAAAAGAAAATGGGAGGGGGTCATCCCCGTTTTCATTTGCTATGGTAATATTTCCTGCTCACATACTCCATCTAGCTATGAGAACAAGTTGTTGGGGGACGCCAGAGATGAGGGGGAAGGAGAGAAGTGGGAAAGGCTGAGAAGATGGCTATGCTCAGGTTGAGGAGACGAAAGGGGCATGATAAGGGAGAGACTTGTAAACTGGCTACGTCTTGCTCTTGAACTCCTTCCCCGGTGGATGACGCCAAGAAAAGGAAGTTACTACACGAGCTGTCTCTTCAAAGTACAGAGAGGAAAGTACTTGGATTCACTTTGATGCAGTTGGAGGACTTTGAGATGTACCAAGTTGGACAGGGAGAAGAGATTTGGGCATGCACAAAACAGTGGCAGAATGTGAGCATGCATCGCACCCAATTTGTGTGAGTACAGGGGTGTTGCTAAATGGTGGCTAGGGGTTGTCGTGGCCACCCCTGTTAACTCTTGAGGATGATTACGATACCTTTTGACTTTCGTGCTTTTTTCCCTTGGATGCAGTATTATTTGATCCTTAATACACAATAGTCAATCCACTCTTCTGCAATCTCCAGCAACCCACCTGTCTCACCGAATTGTGGTCGTTTTCAACTCGGTCCATGAAAATTTGTACGAAGTCCATTGGATGAATATTCATAATTAATGCTTGAAACTAGCTTGCAGTCGACACAGTTTTGTGCCCGAGAGTGCATTGTACAAAATGTTCTAAGATTTATTATTCCAGAGGATCTAAGAGGTCCAGCCAACCCCTGATTGAATAATAAGCTAAAACAAAGGCATCTCGAGAATTTTCTTGTTTGTTTTTCGTATTACCAATATATTCTCCCACTGCCCCACCGGTTTTATTAAGCAAAACGACAAGCTGTTTCTTTACCTCATTTCTGTTCACACCAGTTTGCTTCTTGGCATTCTACATAATGGGGGCTACCCTACCCCCAATTTCCTCTCCGGTCCTCCCACAGTTCCCCTCCTCCGTCTGCCATAGCTAATAGGCCTAGTGCAGGTCTGCACGTGTCACATACGAGAGGAACTCCTGTGTTTTTTAATACATTTTTAATACCCCCATTTGATGCCCCCCTTGTCCACCATAATTTGTACTGACTGCTGAACAAAATCAAAGGCCTTGTACTTGCTGTTTCTCTACAACAGAAAAATGCATTTTTTATTTCATACCCCCAACCCACCATGTGCCGCACACGTACACCTTGCTATGTTTATTTTGACATGAAAGTGTGCCTGTGAGAGAACGCTGGCTGTTGCAAGTCATATCTCATTAGCGCTCTGATTTCCCTGCGCTGTGTGAATGAGTCGATTTGTGTGTAAATGCACAGGCTTCCTATTATTAAGGATACAATATCTCATGATTATCTGTTCAGTTGTGTATTCTATCACGCTTTGTATTATGATTAACAAGGGCCGCTGATTTTTGTCTTCATTTTCCATCTCCTATTGTGTCTCGATCTTTGTGTTTTTAAAATGAGTGATATGTCACGGGACTGTTTTTATGAACTGTGAGAAAAGGCCTTTGTCATTTCCAATGTTTTATTTCATGCTGCCTTGTGTGTGGCCGGTGCGTTGACAAAATCATTGTTAGAATATGGTTATTCAAAAAGCTTCTGAAAGGCCGGAAAATGACGATGCTTGTAGCTAGTAACTAATTGTTGTCAAGATTGTTCAACTGTAGAACAATTATGCGTGATAAATTAACTTGCTTTGTCCATTTTGGTAGTATGTGAAATACAAATGTAATTCTATATTCTTTGCCAGTGCCAACGTTGCGCATCCCTCTACAATGACAAACCCTTCCGGCCCGGTGATCAACTCCAACCAATGAACTGTCGGCCTTGTCAGTGCCACGGCCACGCCCACTCCTGTCACTACGAGGTCTGGGCTGATGATCAACCAACCGAACGATATCTCGGAGGGGGAGGAGTCTGTGACAACTGCATGCACAATACTACGGGTACTGTATTAGCCACATTTGCCGGAACAGTCTTAATTCATTCTTTGAAAATATGAATAATGGAAAAAAGTACTGGTACTTAACATCCTTTTGATGTTACATGTTTTAAGTAGCTATACTTTTTAGTCATTGAATGGATTATTGGCAGTGCCTTGAACCTTCCTCCCACCTGCTTTATTGAGCTTTTTGTACCTCTCAGTTCTCCTTTTTTTTTTTTTTCATCCCTGCAAAGTCACTTTTACCACAACTGAGACAAACCAAGTTGAAACGTAGTCTTAGTGACTCTCTTGATCTTTAAATGGATTCTATCCTATCCCTTGATTTGATGGCTTTGTGCTTTTGCGCATTTTGTCCCTGTCTTGATTAGGTAGGAACTGTGAGCTGTGCGTAAGTGGATTTTTCAGGCTGGAGCAGTCAGATGCCACTTCAGTCCACGTGTGCCAGCCCTGTGAATGTCACACTGCTGGAACTGTCAATGGCAGCACTGAGTGTTTCCAGGTAACACATTTATTTGACCAGTGACAATTTCACTTGCCATGACTGATATGTAATTGGATTGGGAATAAGAGTAGAAGTTGAATCAATATGTATTTTGCTTTTATGTGCCATCACCCCCCTTCATTTCACACCTAAAGCTCGGAGGCCAGTGTCAGTGCAAGGCCGCTGTAGAGGGACGGCGCTGTGCGGATTGCTCACCTGGCTGGTATGGTCTTCAAGCTTCCAATCCAGAGGGCTGCACTCGCTGTAACTGCAGTGGCATAGGGACCGTCATCTCCTCCACGGGAAGGGTTGCCAGCTGCAACCGGCATACAGGACAGTGTCGGTGCAAACTCCATGTGACAGGTACATTCGCAGCCATTACATTAGGCACATGTGAGTCATTTAATAAGAATGGAGGGGTATCTGTATGTTTTCCTATATGATGACCAGTCTTGAGCAGTCCCTGCCTCTCGCACAGTTATTTAGGACATAGCCTCCATGTAGTGATGTGAAAATGAAGCTTCAAGAATTAGTTATTGTATTTTTTTACTTTTAGTCCAATGTAAAGAGTACCCTTTAGAGGACTGGAAAAATATAACTGGTTCATGAAGCAACTTTGAAGCTTCATTTCCCATCACTATCGCCATGACATCAACGACCCTAATTAAAATAATGGCTGTAGCAAATGGATGCATGAACTTTGTCATCTAAGTCCTGAAATGTCAATACATCAACTGTCCCATCATTGCCAGGCTAAAGCAGATAAACTGTGCGTGCCCTCAAAATAGGCATGTGTGTACCCGCTTTCATAAACATGCACATCCATAGTCCAAAGTGTTATGCCAGCCAAAATAAACAGGCTTTTCCGCCGGCGGTGCTCGCAGCCGTTATGCGTCTCTTTGTGATAAATACTTTCACTCTCTCCCCTGTGTGTCTTTGAAGAGCGCGCTCGTATGAAATGCAAAACCGGCCAGCGCTCCTCAACTCAACGCAACGTGGTTATAGCTAAGCCTCGCTACCAAGGGCCCCTCTCGCTTGTGTGTGTGTGCGTGTGTTTGTTCAAAGTTGCTAACATGTGTAATGTCCGTTAAAGCGTATGTGAAAGGGGGAGCAAGTGGATGGGTTTAGCCTTTTTTTTTCCGGTATCAATTTTCTGCAAGTTTCCTTTCACACCCATGTGTGGGTGTGAACGCATTCCATCAAGGACTAAGCTGCTATTTAATTCTCTAATTCAATGCCAAGTTGATTAAAACAAACTGCCGCGGCCCCTTGTATTTCCCCCTCCCTCCCCCTCTTACAAGAGCTGGCTTTCCCTTTCTTCTGTCCTTGTTTGTTTGCTCGCTCCCACAGGTATTTTTCAAAAATGAGATTTGATTATGGCAATTTATTACCGCCAAGCTGATACTTTGAGCAGAGCGATGGCAGGCGCGGCGCGCTTCAGAGGGACGCCACTGGAATGTGTACAGGCGGGCACACACTCTTAGCGTGGTGCCAGGGTGCTCTGTGTGTATAATAGTGTTTGAAATGGTGATGCATGAGCCTGTTAACCAGCTGGCTACTGATAAAAGGCCTAGGTCAGATCCTTAAAATACACACACACACCCCTACAAAAACAGTGTTGTGCCTGTCTGCCTCACAGTCCAAAGCTCACAGGTTCGAATCCCGGTCCTACCCGGCTTGTTCTTGCCGTGCATGCCTTTTTCTTTCCACATTCAATTAAAAACTCTAAACTGTCCTTAAGTGTGATTGGTTGCCTGAATCCATGGACACGACTTAATGGTTTTCTGATATAAGATTGCAGTCTTAAATTCTGTAATTATATTGTCATTTTATTGTGAGGGTCCGGTACCATGTAGTATATCATGATGTAATTCTTTACATTAACACCACGCACATAGTCGTAGTCACAATTTTTTAGTGGATCTGTACTAGTATGAAATATGATCTATGGCAAGAAATACTCATATCTATAAAACCATTAAAGTGGGAGCACTGGGGGTAATGCCAAGTGTCTGCCACACACTTTGCAGAACAGAACACACACACACACACACATTCACACCCAGCATATATGAACACAGGCTCCCTTCATAAAGGGCTGAGGGGACTGTGTTGCCCCCAGGCATCCATTTAGGGACAGATTGCCTGTCATGGAATACGTATGGCATATTCAAATAAGCACAGCTCACTCATACCACATATCACACTTTAACCAGCCCAGTTATATTGCTGCGCTAAAACCGCTTCTAGTACAATTCAGTCCTCTGCTATGAACTTATCATTTACACAATCTAAAAATAATAATTAATGAAGACATGTTTTCTGTGTTTGGCTTAAGTGTTGCTACATAAGTACGTCAGATTGCCTCTTGAGATGTCAAACGGACCTCACCTCTTATTGTTTCCACCCCAAAGTGGTAGTAGATTGTAACAGAGTGTATTTATAGGTACCTCCATCCATCTTTGTATCCCTCCATCACCTTGCCCCCCCCCCCCTCCATTCTTTGTAGTTCCTTAATTTATTTATTTTCCTGCTCAGTGAAATTAAGTGTTTGGCCTTAGGTAAGTGATCCATCATATGTAGAGGGCCTAGCCCTAATGATGGCAGTTTTATACACTCAAACACCATTTCTCTTGTTCTCACTTTCCCTCATAGTATATGCATGCACAAGTGAGGCAAATCAGAGCGCAACTCAGCACCCCCCCCCTTCACACTCACGCACACACACCTTTTTTGTAACGTCGCTCCTTTCCTCTGCTCTCCTCACAGGTCTGTCTTGCGACCGTTGTGAATTTGGTTTTTGGAACCTGTCCCATGCAGACGGCTGCGTTCCGTGTAATTGTGACCCCATGGGTTCCCTCAGCCCATTCTGTGAGCCTGAGGGGGGCCAATGTGAGTGTAAGCCCGGGGTGGGAGGTCAGCGCTGTGATTCATGTGGTCCTGGTTTGACTGGTTTGAGGCTGGAGGGAACATGCACCCCCTGCAACTGCTCAAAAGAAGGAACGCTACCTGGGACGGATTGTGATCCTCACACAGGCCAATGCGTGTGCAAGGCAAGTGTTTTCATTGTTCATTATTAATTATATCACAAAAAATCACCATGTTGAGCAATCAAAAAGTCGCAGCGGGCCACTGTTTGGCTAAATTAGGTTATTGTTGGAGAAACTTTGACTTTAGGACAAAGAATGTAGATTTTTTCCTTTAGATCATTCCCACAGCTATGTCCAGGCTCTCGACTGGTATCTGATCTGCCACAACATGACAAATAGCCTGAAACTGCTTCCCAGTCAGCACGATAGGAGATAAGACTATAAACAGGCTTATCATTTGTTTTAGGGTTGCCACACATGTTGGCATGTCGCTCCCGTGTTTCCATGAGATTTCATCTTTCTTATGTTTCTCTCCTTTTAGGAACATGTGGAAGGCCATCTTTGTGACACTTGTCGTCAAGGTTACCACACCATGGAACGGCGAAATTCTCTGGGCTGTCTGCCGTGTGCGTGCGACATCAACGGCACCGCGCCGGAGGGAGTATGTGATATGCGGACTGGCCAGTGCCCATGCAGGGAGGGGGTCGAGGGCATGCAGTGCACCAACTGTGCCCCCAACTACTTTAACACAAGTTTAGATATCCAGAGTAAGAAATAATAATAATAATAATATGGATTGAAAGTGAAAGAGAAATTAATATTGTTTGACTGTCCTATCAGATGGCTCAGTCCAGGGTTGTGCTCCTTGCACATGTGACCCAAGAGGAACAGTGACTGGCTCAGTGTGTGATAGCTCGACAGGACAGTGCATGTGCAAGCCAACACGCTATGGGAAAGACTGCAGCGCATGCCGACCAGGTGGGTGTGTTCGGTTACTAGGATTTCAAACAAGAATGTAATTTTTTTTCCCCCCAGGTTTCTACCTTTCTCCAGGTCAGAGTATGTGTGTGGAGTGTGACTGCCATCCCATGGGGGCAGTACAACGCAAGTGTGAACGCCAAACTGGCCAGTGTATGTGTGCCCATCCCTCGGTGGGAGGGCGGCGTTGTGATCGCTGTCAGGAGACCTTCTTTGGTTTCAACCCTGGTCTAGGAAGGTACACTAAGAAACACAATATTGATGATTTAGAAAGGTGATGCATAAGTGAGAAGGAACAAAACACTCAACAGTGTACGTGTGAAAGTGTGAGGCGGTTGGCCCGAAAATCATCCACTGCCCAGCCCTAGTGTGGGTAACACCATACGAGTGACCAAGACACACACACGATACTGTTAGTCACACATGCACACACATACTGACAGAGTCCAGTTTTTGTGAAACTCACTCACACACTTCATGACATTTAAGTGTATTCAGTATATAGTAAAAATTCTACAGTATAACAAATTACATGATGTGATATTTGAAGGATTTTCAATTTATTTATATATTTTTTCATGAATACTACAATGAAGTGCCATTAGAAACACCAAATTAGTTTTTGTTTTCATCATTTTGAATTGTATTATCAATCTTTAGACAAAATGTTTATCATATGATCAGCTTGTTAAAAAAGAGTCTGCCCTTAAACGGGTGTCATAATCACGCAATATTTTTGTCTATCAACATATCATCCTGTGCAATACCTCAAATTTGTCAGTAAAAAGACGTGCTTTGATCGTCTTGCACACCTTTTTAATTACGCCCTCCTGCTGCTTGTCCAGATGCCAACCATGTGCTTGTGACCCGGTGGGCAGTGTCAATGGCTCCTGTGATTTAGATTTAGGACTGTGTCAGTGTAAGCTGCTGGTTACTGGGGCCAAATGTGATGAGTGTCAACACGGAGCAAGCCTTTTACGTGCAGAGAACATCTATGGCTGTAGTAAAGGTCTGCTTTCCAAAACAAACACAAGAGCGCAGATTTCTGATTTTGTTTGACACAGTTCCTGTCTTGTCTATCAAATTTGATCTTGTGCCTCTTTGTGTCCTTGCAGCCCCATCACAGCAACCTGCCCCTGTAGCTTTTGCTCTCAGCTTTTCTTCCATTAATTTGACTTGGCATCAGCCTGACTCCCCAAACTCCAACATCCTCAACTACACTCTCATAAGAGACAGGCAGCCCGTGCACAGCATACAGCGTCGCTATCCTTTCAGTAAGTGTAAACACACTAGATTGTATATTTCCTATCATTCTGAAAGTCCTCTAACATCCATCCTCATGTCATCTTAAGGTGCTGAATCATTCACAGACGTCAACTTGTCTCCTTATACCAACTATTCCTACTGGCTAATTACGGCTAACGTAGCCGGTGAGACAGTTAGCGCCACTTCTTACTACCAAACTTTGGCCGCACCGCCTAAATTGGACCAGCTGAATTTCAATCTTGTGGGAAGACCCGGCCCTACCAGTGCCAGCTTTAGCTGGAGCTCTCCACTGAATAACACCGGCCCAGTGGAGAGGTATGGAAGTCTCAGGAGCTAAAAAGATTTTGTCTCAATAATTTTATCCGTGAGGGAAATTAGAAGAAAAGGGATTGTCACTTAACATTTGTTGATTTTTCTTCCACAGGTTTGTGTTGTCGTCAACAGAATCATCTAGTGGAGCCGAGCCTGTCATCCACTACACAGGTTTATTGACTGAGGCAGTGGCAAGTGGCCTAAAAGCCTTCACCCAGTACACTGTCACTTTGGAGGTGGGTCAGAAAACGGCTACTTTACAAAAGCGTGCATTTTTATGGGTCTAGCAAGGATTTGTTTCAGCACTAAATGGGATGTCTCCCCTTCTCTTGAAAGGCGTGTTCATCTGGAGGCTGCACTTCCACTTCACCCTTGTCACTGCTGACAGCTGCTGCACCCCCACAAAACCAATCGCCACCCAAGGTCACTGCCACTGGACCTCACTCCCTGTTTGCTTCATGGGAGCCACCCGTTCAGCCAAACGGTGAGTCATCATCAACCAAACTACACAACTGTAAAGTTTCACGACCGCCTCGTGTACTGTTGAATCTATAGCGGTGACACAATCTCTCCATAAACGGACACTCTTAAAGTGTCTTTAACCTGAGGCAGAACCTGCTCAGGATGGCCATTGTAAAGCATGGAGATCTTTTTTCATCTTCTCATCTACTTTTAAAATTCACATTAACAACTTTACATTGTGTAGTCTTGAGGCAATGAAGGTAGAATGAATTTCAACGCTTGGCAGCAGTCCAAAGTAGGTGCTGCACTAAAATGACTCCTAAATGCATACAAATCTAAACAGAAATAAAAAGGGAAGTTTTCTGTCACCACTGTATGCCACTTTCACTTGTTGACATGCTGATTATTCTCATCAAGAACGACTCAACTGTGTTTGTCACTCAATTCTTCCAAGTGACCCCCCCCCCCCTTGCTCCATTTAACAGGACTACACACAAGCGCAAGTGCCTTTGCTAAATCCAGAGGGCTTTGCGATGGCTCTAAGGCTCAGTGTCCTCCAAAGACAGAGGTTTTCACATCATATGTGTCTGTGTCTTTTCAGTCTTTCTCTGTTAATCTTTGTCATATATTACACCGAGTAGCATGCTGCCCTCACCTTTGTATCGGTTGCCATGAGCGCAGTTTATTAAGACTTAACCTTAACCTTTTTAATGGTGTTCTTCTTAACTGGAGTCAAAGACTAGTCTGGTTGGGGAGGGACATTGAAAGCACCCTCGCTACAACTCTCTGTTCAGTTTATTTGTACAAAAAGCAGTAGCCAGGCTTATCTTCATTCTAATCTAGCTCTGTCATTTTCCTACTGCAAAAATTCTATTGGAGTCAGTGAGATCAGACGAGCGAGTGATTCCCCTTTGAATACAAAGCTGGCCTTGTCAGGACAGGCCTTCACTATTGACTCTCTATGATAGCCTTACAGCGTCAGCATTTGTTAAAAAAAAAAAGATGTGATTTCATTTTGCTGCCACCAGTAGAAAAGAGTAGTAAGCATGCTTTTTGTTTCCATTAATTTTATAAAGTCTTTATGTATTAAAGTGGAAGCAGAGGTAGGAAGAAATTGGGCCTATTCCGAAAGTGCAATGGCAATAGAGTACAGAGTATCTGGAAAGAGTTGTTGGAGTCTTATTGTGCTGAGATCGATAATCTAGCAGTTTTGTCGCGTGTCAACGGGTGTTGTCGGTGTAAGAGATACCAGCACATAGCGAAAGGGGGGTGGGAGAAAAAAAAAATCATTCTGTCAGGGATGGTTAAGTATTCAGCAATAAAGTGTCTAGACAGGTGCAGGGTGCGGTGCAGTTATCCACAGCCTGCTTTTGAAGAGAAATAAAGTTCACGTTCATGCAACGTTACTCCCAACATGCTCCCTACCTACCTCACATCTGGCCCGCACTGTTAAAAGCTTGTTACAGGTTCAAGCCAGAGCCAGATGATGCGAAGCGATTTTTTTTTTATATCGCATACTACAACATTGAATCAATCAATAATGATGGCGGCATTTTAATCTACTCCACATAACCTTTTTAACTGCTCCTCTACAGGAGTTATCACAAGGTACGAGCTGTTTTTACGGGGGCCGGCGGAGTCTCACAGCCTGTCAACTCTGACTGGTGAAAAGAGGATCTTTGTCAGCACCGGGTGGCTGGATCCAAGCGCCACCCCATTCCAAGCACAGCTCGTCAACGGGAGCAGCGCTTTGCCCCCTGAGAGCAGCACCGTTGTGGCCGGCCTGCAAGCCTTCTCCACCTATCAGATGAGAGTCGCTAGCGTCAATATGGCAGGAAGTGTCACATCAGGGTGGAGCACCGCACGCACAACGGAGGGAGGTTTGTACGCCATTTCTGGCCCTGTTCACTCGTTTCCATTTAAAAATTGTTTTACTTTTGGTGGTTTTTTTCTCTCTACATTATAAACATTAATCATTGTAAAACATGAAAAAGTCACATGGTTGATGTATTATTAATGTAAATGATTGTCGTTGTATATTTTTGAATATTTAGGAAATATCCATTGGACTCAATTAAGGTTTAATGCACCCCCCCACACACACACACACAAGCTCAGAGCTTTGCTGATTAGGTAACCTCAGCAACATATTAGCTATCAAAATTAGTTTTCCATTTGACTGAAATGAAAAAGCAGTCATGCAAAAATATTCAAGTCTTAAAATGACCAGAATCAATTTTTTGTTCAACAATAAAAATCCATCAAGCATTAGAATTACAATTTCAATAAAGTGGTATTTGGTTAAAATAGAACTTGTAATTTCAAGAGAAATAAAATGTTAAACTCCTAATACGAGATTTAAAAAAATAATAAATTTCTTTTGAAGTAACACTGTGACTGTGTAATCATTTTTAAATCTTCTGCTTTTATTCTCTTCATTTTTTTTAGTTCTATGTTTTATAACATTGAAAATAAAAACATGTTTGAGGGATAAAATTGTAGCTCATCATCTAACATTCAGCAATTATCTATATTTGGCTGTGGCAGCATTTTCTCATTCACTACACTTGTAATGAAACGGAACGTGGTGTGTAAAAGCTTACCGGTAAAAATGACCCGCTTTCAACAGACGCAATAAAATCCGATTTTTATTTAAAAATAACACAACAGACTGTTAGACATAATGTGAGTGAGAACGAGGGAAATGAGGGAAGAAATGAAAAATATGTCCGTGTGTGTGTGTGCGTGGGGGGTTCAATGTGTGCTTTCTTAGGGGGGTACTCATTAAGGTATTTGAATTTCAAAGAGATGATATGGCTCATTAAGACTAAATGATTGCCCCCCAACATCACTCTGGGTAAAACGCATACGATAACATCATTTAAGTGTGCCGTGTGTGTCACTGAATCTGTGCACACATGTATACATGCTAGGCTATATTCCAAAACCGCTTTGTGACTGACTCTGTTATCAGTCGGATCAACAATCTAAAGCCACTTATGTGTTTAGTTCCAGAGTTGATGGCTCCTCCGGATGTGACTGCGCTCTCCTCCACCAGTCTTAAAGTCACATGGAATACTTCTGAAGGTCATGGGGTCATTGCCAGAGGGCAGGTGATAGAATATCATGTCAATATGCTGACGGAACAGACCAACAGCACTTATGCTCCTCCAGTTGTCAGCCAGGTTAGTATTTCTATTCACTTTTATGTGAAGGTCTCTTGAACTAAATAATAAAATAGTCTTTTTTTCTTTTTCCTTGAAGGTCCTGCAGCGGTTTGGAGCCTCTGCCCAGCCCCTTTACATAGCAAAAGGATTGAAGCCTTACCATCTGTACAACTTTACTGTGACACTCTGCACAAAGAAAGGCTGCATTACTAGTCTTGCAAGATCTGGACAGACACATCCAGCAGGTAACACCCTAAAACGTGCTTTATTTTTTTTCAAAAGTCAATAATGCATGTGCTGCTTTGTATTGCAGCAATATAGTTGGCACTCAGTGGATAATTATTTATTACAGTCATACTCATTATATTAGGTTGAATGGAATATGCAAAATATGTGATGTTCACCTAACACCAGCTGAGGAAAGACAGTCAGTCCAAGTGGTAGGCAGATGTATTGCACACTTCAGCTTAAAATACACCTTAAAAATACATTTGCATTGATGTTCCTTTTCAACTTTATTTTGCCATATTCACTAACTCCATTTGTCATTTCTGTCTTTTAAAAAAATGGAACACGGTTGTAGAGAAACATGAATCAATCTTCATGAGAGTGTGTGCATTTATGTGTTTTATTTTTTTTGTACTGTTGATCCCACCACATACTTTTCCATCTGTTCACTCTGGATAGTACTACGTTTACTCCTCATTATATTTTGTGTTGTGTTGTTTATCGTTTTGGGTGAGTAGACAGTGAGTGGATGGTCGAGGCGGACAAAAACAAGCTTTCGTCTATAAATAGTAGCTCGGGGAGTTCAGCCTTTGAATGTAGTCTTAACAGCTACATCTGTCGACATAGTCATGTTTTCAGTCCATTCGATTCTTAAAAAGTCCTTCCTCTGCTTATGATGATGAATGATCCGTCGTATTGTAATCGGTGGACTTTTTAAATGTATTTTTAATGGCTACATCTGTTGACACAGCTCCAATGTTTGTTTTAAGCGATTCCAAAGACTTCTCTTGACTGTAATACAGTACAATACAATATGGCTTATTGTACCCAGTTGACTTTTTGAATGTATTTTTAACAGCCACATCTGTTGCCTCCATTTTGTTTCATCCAACGCCAAAGATGTCCCTTGTTTCAACTCTAAGAAATGATAGCGACATATGCCGTTTGCTTTTTTTTTTTTTTTTACCCAAAACAATTTGCATAGGATGCATTATACTGTGTATCACTTTATTCTTGGTAGTTTAAAACTGCAATCATGAGGTTCCTCCACAAATGTCATTATTTAGATTATTCCAATATTAGTTGGTTAGTTTCTTTCCCTGTAAAAGGTACATACAACTTCTCAGTATTGTTTTAAATAGAGTGAGTATAAAAAGTCTACACACCCCTGTTCAAATGCTATGTTTTTGCAATATAAAAAAATTAAAATCACTATATATTGTCTTCAACTTTGGTTGAAGTACAAATTTGTAATGTTCCACGCTCCGGGCATTTCGTTTCAAATGGAAACCTCTTGCATGTTTGGTTCAAAATCTCTTTTAATCAGGTTAACATAATCAAATGCAACATAATGTTGTGTACTAAAGGAAACTATGGAGAAATTCCACAAAACGCATTAAGTGGTACATTAAGCGCAACTGCTAGTAAGGTGCACTTGAGTGTGTTACTGATGCACTAATAAATCTAGCATACATACGAGCGGGCCATTAGAGGCTGCTACCATCTGTTGTAAGTGAGCAGGCAGCATCTGCAAAACCAGCGGAGCTACAAGTAAGCACATGACCAAATATTAACGTGCACGCTGAGACAGATGCAAACTGTCCATATGTGTTGAAGCATTTGCAATTGTTTCTATGCGTGCGTCTCTCTGGTAACTTATCGATCACGACGTAAAGTGAGTGGCTAATCAGGGGCTGATGGTGATGTTTTATGTATTCTACAGCAATAAAGACTTGTTCTACAAGACACACACACACACACGCGGAGACTCGCACACATACACACTCACACTGTAGCACCACTCAACAGAACAGGGACTTTATTGATTTCCGCATAATTGACCTAAGGCCCTTCTTGAGGGGAGAAATATGCATGGTAAGCGATGACCATGTCAATAAGTTGCGTGCTTGTGTGTGTGGTGTAACGGCGCGCTTAAGAGCCTGTTAAGATATGTCACGAGCTGCAAAAACAGAAAAGTCCAACATGCACTTTGGCTCCCGGGAGCTGCTCCACGATTTGGCTACTTCATTACAATCTCGGCAGCTAAAATTAACCTTTCTGCTGGACTCTTAACCTTGCCTGTGTAGGGATGTGTGTTTGAGGCTACGCCTGTAAGGTAAATGTGTAATTTTGTATTTTAGTTTTATTACAGCGAGTTAAAGCAATACCTGCAAGTGTGTGTGTGTGTGTGCAGGAGACAATGTCCCTAATGTCACCATAGCTCAATTTCAATAGACTGGTAAGCTATTGATTGGCAGTAATTTATGGTTTGATGTGCCAAGATGAGAAGCTGTCCACTCCCCTTTTAAGAGCTCTATTAGAAGTCGCAACGAAGATGGCCGCACGCGTGTGTCACGAAGAGTTAATTTACGCCCACCAAAAACCATTTAGACCATTAGAGGGAGACACACACTCCGAGAAACACAAGAATGGACAGACACTTAATACACACACATCCGTACACGATTCCGTCACTGGCCGTTTCCTCTCTCCATTCTTAAATATACCACTGCTCAACATGGCAGCCGGTCTCGGCGTGATTTATATAGAATACATATTGAAGCCACGGTTCTGGTAGCACCCTGTGTGTTTCAACGAGACATTTAATTCAACATCTAAAGGAAGGGAATTAAATTGACCCTCCGCTAAATGAAATTGTGACGTTTGCTAAGACTGTATGTTGAGAAACACTGGAGGTCTGGAGGGAACAAGATCATTGTATACTATAAATAACAATCAAGACACTTTATGTAAATCAATCAACTTTTACCTACCTAGTTTTTATCAGGCTTATCTGTAGGTATAGCATACTAATAAAAAGTCTTAATATAATGATATTATGAGATTTTCTTACAAAATATATATAATATATATAATTCTGATCGGGCATCTGGGGAACCAATGTGTTTGTGACGTCCAATTAAGGACTTTGACAAATTTTTCAAAACGAGGTAGTATACAAAATGCACTCAGAGGATTCAACATGAAGTACAGTTTAGCAGTTTTGATTGAAAGTATATTGATTTATGTATTTGTACCATATCGTTCTGACTGTAAAATTTAGCCCACACGGTGAAAATATTGTTGAGTAATTGGCATTCATATCACAACATGCATTTATTTTTTAATTCCACAGCAGATATGTTTAATAAATTAAACAAGCATGTTTTGTTCTAGCAAGTGGAAAGTGAGCATTTTCCGCCCTTTTGCAGCTCCAACAGGATTGTCTGCACCTCGACTATTCTCAGTCAACGAAAGTACCATTGAGATAGACTGGAATGTCCCAGCTCAACTCAATGGACCACCCCCTATGTACCAGGTATGTAAACAAGTCAATGTCGGTTTTTGCAGATGCGCACCCCAGAATAATCCTGGGAAAGAGTTGTGCATAACAAGAGGGACAATGTGTTTGTCTTTATAACTAGCATGACATTCCAGGTGAGTCTCCAGTGGCTTTCAATCCATCCAGTGCAAACATGCACTTAGTCAACAGGAACTTTGGTCGTCAAAGGTCACCATCACGGCAGCCTCGTGAAACACATATTTTTTTCCGATGGCTCAATTATTCATAAGCCATTTACGACGATTTGAAATCTACGTCTAATAGGCTGAAATGGAGATTGTTTCTCCGGTAGAAGTATTGTTGTAGTCATTCAGTCATACTTTTTTTTCCCAGGTGGAGAGGACAGACGTGTCTCTTTCTAACCCTCAAGGTCCTTTCATCAGAGGCACCAGGTTCTCTGGCAGTGGTTACTACCAGTTTCCTAGTGACACCTTGCCTGTGAACACCGATTTCACTGGTAAGAAGTCACATTCTGATTCACTCAAGAGGGCTGAGTAAACGCAACATGGTTCTAGTGACACAATTTGATGTATTTTAAATCTCAAGCTCTACGAACTAAATTGTATTTTTATAATTATATTTTTTTATTTTATTGTTTTTATTTATGACTAATTACTCTGCATTAACGGAGTCTTCTCGTGACAATTCTTTCGGATGACTTCTACAGTCATCTTAAAGGACAATTATCTTTCTGTTTACTAGCATCATTAGAGGGTTGAGCTGCTCAGCCAAACATGTTCTGCTTCATCTGAGAACATCAGCCAGTCTGACGCTCATAATTAATGACTGCTGATACTAATCAGTGCGATTTGAGCGACAAAAGCTCTTCTCTGCCATCCGAAACTTGTTCATTGCCCTGCTTGTATTGCAACTTCATTGTATGTGTTTCATATTTTTAATGCGGGAAGGGGTATTTGACGAAATCGACTTTGAGAAAAATTTGTGATCATTCCAACTTGTCTCAATTGCTTCACGATGCAAAACCCCGTCAACTGGTCACAATGGGATTACGATTCAATTCGATGTGGTACAGCTGTCGCAACATGTAGAAGCGACCCAAAGCCCAAACTAGCCAAGTTGATTAAATTAAAAACAAATACAAATCATCAGCAACATCAAAATCATTGACATATATTTGGTGTACATCTCTCATAAAAGACAATTGAATACATATCTCGATACCCGATGTGTGATACGATTCAAGGATGCACGGATACCCCGTCATTGGCCTTCGGCCTTTTTCTAGTGAACACTCAAGGCCATGTTGTTTTTTATTTTGTCCCACCCATGCATCTTGATCACAAAGAAAACTTATTCTCTCTGAGTGGAATCTTTTCTTCTACTCCAATCTTCTTCTTCATAAAAGGTAATGGATCAGACAATCACTTTCAGACCGGATCTATTGTAGACCATCAATGTGTCAGCAGTCCTCAAACCATCACCCTCTTCCAACCATCAATACTAATAGCATCATCTACAGACAATTATTCCCATCGAAGCGCACGGAACAGTGAACAAATCAAAGCCAAATTGGATTATGAATGTAATGCAGTGTAATGCCCCCTCGAGAGTCAATTGATCACAGAGGAGAGAGTCGTCAATCGTTGATGCCTTGCGGAAACCAAGCAACTTTGTGCACTGACAATTGTCACATTTGGATTCCTTTATACTGGATCGTCTTATAATGCTTCTACATACAAAACTCACGTCCCATTTGGTAGGCACCTTGGAGCTATTATTAATGTTATTGAATCAGCAATCTTTTTTTCTTATATTATTCATAGTCTCTGATCGCCTTTCCAAATCTGTCAATTAAAGGTACATTTACAAGGATGCTAAATCTTTGTTGAGAAATATTAAGTATCCACTCTTTACATCTGTACGCCCATGTCTGACCTTTGACCTTGTCTTATGGCCTCCAAATGATTATTTTTGTTCAGAGTAGGTTGCTTTTATTGTGATTGGACAGCACACTTCCATAAAAAGATTTCTTTTTTCAATTGTGATTAACGACGTCTCTTAATCCTGAACGAATCCGGGGTACTTAAGGTTACTATGTACCACACTGAATCTTACTTTAGCTAAAAGAGGATTATAAGTATATGCAATTAGTGCACTGATATGAATACCCATTAAGTGCTTGTTTCCATAAATGCATGTTAGTCCATTCATCTTTTCTATGATGCGTCTCTACATAAAATTCCCATGATGTGACTTCCGACTTTTATCGTTGAAGGAATATGTGTGGAATACATTACACTGAAAGAAATAATGGATTTAAATGGACACGGCTCTAAAACAGATTATGCAGTTCTCTCTCCTCATTTGTATTTCTTTGGTATTGGAGCCTGAAAGGGGCTGATTTTAATGCATCCTCATATTTCAACTAATCCAGATGTATTTCTTCAGCCTTCATTAAATGAAGAGAAATGAAACATCACAAACAGTGGTTAGGCCCGCCCCCCCAAAAAAGAACGAGTGGATGCTGGAACAAATAGACTTGGCTCGTTTCCAGTCACGTTTAATTCAGTACGGTCTTGCAGCACCACTGGAGTGACTGAGCAGGAAAGAGGGAAATGTTAAATGATACAAATTATTTTTCCCTAATTAATATGATTGATTGCCAGGCATTGATGTTGAGAGGAGAGGGGAGAAATGTGTGAAAGGAAAGTTTGCACAGACATCATTAGTTTTTCCCCATTTAAAGATTAATCAGAAGAGGCTGGGCTCTTTAATTCTGTCATTTGTATATTTAATGGGCTGCAGCAGAATCTATGGGTGTAATTAGCTAGCTGCCGCGCTCTCATTAATACGCCAAGCTCTGATTAATGCCAGCAGAGAGCTAACATGACTGGAGTTATTCAGGTTATGTTGGCTAGATGATTACACACAACCTCGTCCGTTTACCGAGACAGAGAGAGCAGAAACATTTAACAACACGGGCAACAATAGGACCCACTCAATAACTAAATCGAAAGAGTTCGACATATTAAAATCTAAGGTTGATCATGAAATATTATGGAAATATTGTGATGATCTCTAATAACATTTGTTTCCTTTTTGGGGTTCATTTTGTAATGTGTGAACACAGTCACTGAATCGGAATCACAATTTTTACAACACACAAAGAAAATTATGTCCGGTATGGTTTGGTGTGATGCACTTTTGCTTTACATGGGTTTTTAATTGCAACCAAAGGAAGTGAATTATATGTGGTAGATAAATGGTAAAATGCTAAATCTAGTGCACTTAAATACCGTCCTAAGTGCTTTGCAAATCAAAGCGGGGGTTCAGTGTCTTGCACAAGGACACCTGAACAGCGGACAGTCAACTTGTGATCCTTCGGTGACTGAATGCCATCCTCTACCAAATGAGGCACACACAAAAGTGTGAAAGCACCCTTAAACGGAGCGCTCCCAGATACTTTTGACGAGACTCTGATAAGTCTTTTCCAATTAGCTGAATCCTTGTCCAAAACGCTTCAGCTGATTTGTGTGTGTGTGCGTTTGTGTGTGTCGCGCCTGTCATGATGCGTGCTCAGGTCTGTTTGTTGATGGCTCCAAAGTGGTTGTCAGTGTGAAGTAGCACAAGTCCTGGGGGGGAATCCCAGGGAAGTAATGCTGAGCACGGGCAGAGTGTTACTTAGCCGTTGTACACTTGGACCTTCCTGAGCATGTGTTGACAGTCCATCCCTCCCAAGCAGATAAACACAATCAGTTGAAAACATGAAAAAAATGCTTTATTATTATGACAAAAGCCGATAAAGGATGATATTTAATTTGAGTTAGCGCAAATTGGTTTGTTTATTGTTTGTAATAATAACAATGTGTCAATATCTCTGCAAAGGAAGTTTTTGTTGGCAAGATTGTGCAGAGACCTCTGCTGCTTTCCTTAGCACAATGTGAAAGACTGGAACAAGGAATTACCCAATTTCCTCACTAAATCTCTTTGGGGCTATACATTACATTTTACAGAGGTCTATTGATTGTCCTATTAATCTGGAAGAAAGAGAAAGTTTTCCAACAAGTAGTACAGTGGACGCAGCCAGTATTGTGGTTCATTTATATACGCATTTTTAAGGTGGGATGGGGTAGTGGGGCTATCCTCGATTAGTCGCGAGAGAAAATAGATTTTCACGTTTAGTGACATTGCAAAAATAAAGTTGGAAAATGATATATTCTGTATTAGTGTCACTTTAATTCAGACAACAACTATCTTTACATACAGGTACTATATAGTACATTGATAAAAAAAATGAAATGCAAACAATGGAAAAATATATCATTATACTGTACGTATATATGGAAGACAGAGTGAGTAATGCCAAAGAGGTCAAGAAGAAAAGGGGGAAGGTTAAAAGCAAGAGGAAGAGATCAGGAGAGTGTCAGCCAAGAGAAGGTTAAAGGGGGCTAATGTAATGTCAGATATCTGTCATGACTTCACTCTTCTTTGCACTCACAAGGTCAGCAATGTAAATGACATGCTTGCTTGATGTACACAACGCATGTTTGAATGGAAGGAATTCTTGATTATGTCTTCGATGCATGTTGTGCACTCTATATACCGTACATGTGCTTATAAAACATTCAAGAGAGAAACAAATCAGTCACAGTCAGCGCATTTTTCTTTTTTTAGCTTTAAACGACGTATTGTGTCATGTAACTGGTTGGTAATTTCATTTTTCAATGGTATAAAACCACGCAACATTGTAGCCTGTGAGAAAATGTTCCTTTTCAGAAAAGTGTTCTAATCTATTTGGAAATGGTAAATCTGCACTCATCTTGACTAGTCCATGTAACTGCTTGACTTTGCTCCATGCTAAGTGAATCCACTCTTAATTATTTTGCTAAGAGCGGCTCGTGTTGAACCCTGAACATTTTGCATTTAACTCTTGAGCTCTTCCCACACTTGCGTTCCCTACAGAGAGAAACACACACACGTTTGGAGACGCACCCATGAAACTTTAGACCTAGTCGAGGATTAAGATTCAATCTCGGATCCTTTGGTACATGACAGCGCAGCATGCTGGTAGATTCTTGAGTGTGAAGAAGACTTTTTATTGAGTAGGTTTTGGGCATCAGTGAGGAACTAGACATGTACTGGATTCAAAATCACCCCAAAAAGTCTTTGGGGTGACAACAAAAAGTATTGAGAGAAAACAATTCAGAAGAGTTTGGTTCCAAAATAAACTTGTTGGGTTTCACTTTCTGCGCAAGCACTGTGAAGGAGAGGATGACGATGAAAAGTAATGTGATGCATTTGAGGTGGGGAGGAAAAGCCAAAAATATCTTAGGAGGATTTTGGTTTCATAGATAAAAGCAAGAGATTACAAGTGAGATCTGTTAAAATAGCGGAATCAAGTCCGTCCTCTGAGGCTCGTCCTCCGAGCTTCATGTTTTCCCAAAGTATCTTAGTGCGAAGATTATCCTCGACAGTTGGCTTATAGAGAAAATGAAGTCCGCTTAGTGCTTTGGTGTAATTGGGATATCGTGAACTTGATGGAGATGTAACGAGAAATGTAAATGAATGTCTTTGTTTCCTTTTATCACAAAATTCTCATTTTATTTTTTTTCAGGTGTTGAGTTGAGTTTCAAGACTCACTCTCCAGATGGCTTGCTGCTCTGTGCCCTGTCTCCTGGACGTCAGGAAGAATTTCTGGCTATTCAGATTCAAAATGGACACCCCTACTTTTTGTTTGACCCTCAGGTATGAACATTCCAAATGTTTCACCATTAGTCACATAAGTAATAATAATATTTGTATCGGTGAACATTTAAGACAATTTTTAAGTTTCAAATCTAATTCTGTTCACTTGACATATTTGCACACCTTTTTTTTCTAATTCACCTCCTCTTAAGTCTTCCCCTGGCTCTTTTTGTCTTTTCTTCCCTCGCCTGCTCTCATCTTATAAATGTGATCTGTAGCCCCGCTCATTGCGTTCTGTCAGGGAGATGGAGCGAGAGTGGGGGCGAAAAAAAACTTTAAAAGTGTGTCAACGTTTGAATTGGACTGCAATTAACTCATTCCCTGCAGTCACCACGCGTGAATACCAATTGCAAGCTAATTAAGCTTTGCACCCTTGCGCGCGCGCGCACGCACGCACACACACACACACACACACAGCAGCCTCTCTTCCCTTATCCATCCTTACAGACACATGTAGAAGGGTTGAAGAGTCAATGATTCGAATGATGAAAGCAATGATAGCAGATGATTGCACGTATTTCCATGTGGTGACCATCTAATTAGGCTCTCAAACAAAAAACATGCATACAAGCCCATACAGTATATGCCATCCTCATCCGTATCCAAATGTCTTAATCAAATTGAAGCTTATGTGTTGGTTACATGCTGCTGCATGATTAAGCGTGTGTGTGTGTTTTCAGCAACTCAGCTGACTCTTTTGTTTCGGGTTAGTTTGGGATAATTAATAGCGGGCCAGTCTCACGGTTTATTGGTGTTCCCCTAGATACATCCGGCCAGGCCCATTACTTTTCCCGATTAGCCTGTTGCGCTAGGCTAATGGGATTACTAGTGCACGGTGTGTAATTTAGCATGACGCAGGCAAGTGATATGATTACAAAGGGCCTACATGACAAACATGGCGGACTACAAAATATGAAATGCCTGCTTAGTGTGTTTTGGCTGTCTCCCTCTTCTTTATTTTTTATTGTAAGCAGAAAAACACTTGTGTATCATCAACACAATTTAGGAAAAGTAATACAGTGTCCTGATAAAATCTGTGCTAATTTTGTCAAGAGATTAACACAACAGATGGCAATGACTGCTTTGGTGAGCAAAATAACACTAATTTCAACGTGTTTCATGCTTGCAGGTTTATTTTCACTGGTTTCTTTAGAAGTCTTTTAAAAGATGGCTTTTGATGTTCTAAGCTGTTATTTATTGTCTGTTTTTGATTATGGTACAAACAGTGGATTAAAACTGGGTGTGATTTTAACGATTGATCCTTCTGCGTTGTGATTTCACATTCTAATATTTTAGGCCTTAATCTATCAATCACATAGAGCTTGGCCCGTAGCGCAGTTAATTCTCGTAATGACTTACTCAAGGGCACCAACAGTGAGTTGTTTAGCATTTGTTGAGTATTTAATTGCCATGAATTTGGTCCGGTTGTGTGTCCCATTAAAAGAGTGAGGATGAGGCAGAGCACCTTTTGCCCCGCTGTCTTGTTAAGAAGAGCCAGCTAGCATTGCTTGTAAAGATGCCAGAGGCTGATATACTTTGGCATTCATACATTTATTGATCCCATCATTAAATCTTCATCACTGTTTGTATGGGCCTCTGTGCTGTCACTGACTTTTTGTGAGCATTTACCGATCTGGTGCTCATGTTTTACTACGTTACTTGTCTGGAACTTACTAAAAGCTGATCACAACAATGATGTCAGACTTAATGGAGACATTCATCTTCAGGCTCACTGGAGTGCGCTTATGGTGATTTTACATGAGCGAGTGACGTGTAGTATTGCCTGGATACACAAGAAATAGAAGACCTTAGATTGGTCCAGTCTGTAGTTTGGATCCGCTCAACAATCAGAATTTCTATAAAACTCTTATTTTAGTGTTGCTAACTGTGTGTCGCTAATGAGCCAAGGAGCTAGCTAACAGCGAGATTCCTGATTAACTCCTGATTTCCCCAATAAAGTGTCTAAACAATCCTTTTACTTTTCATCTTCTTATTGGATTCCACATTGTTGTATTTTTAATGTAGGGCTCAGTCGTGGCTGTGAGCGCACAAGGGGACGGAGAACGCCGCTACAACGATGGAAAATGGCACCACATCATTGCAACAAGGCGAGGGGCCGTGGGAACAATCGTTGTGAACAATCAATACAGAGGTAGCACATTCATACCGACATGTATCGCCTGCTTGCGTGGGTGTGGAAGTGCTAATGCGAGAGTCCACGCATGCAAGTCTGTTCATGTAAATTGTGTGGGATGTTGAAGTAATTGTGTATGTGTCTGCTTCATTGTGTGTACACTTTCCAGTTGTTAAGGTATTAAGCAGGTTAATCCCAGATACTCTTTGAGGAAACTACTGCTTAAGACGCACACTCATAGACACGCACACACACACATACACACACAAACACACACCTACTGAACCTTCTATGCCAGAGCAGCTGGTTAGTGTATAGCATGCTATCACTTTCATTTAGATTTATTTTAATCAATTAAATTAGAAGTATATTTAGAGCAGAGAATTCCATAGTAACTCAATTGCATATCAATCTTCACTAAATATTTGGAACCCAGTAAAAAGTGTGATAGTTATTTAATGATGATGTATCAACACATTATCATAAGAGAAAACTATATGATCGATGATGATTTCCATACTTTGTTCCATTGGTGATACCTTCAATGCAGTTAATGTGCTGTTTAAATTTTTTTGGAATATTTTTATATTTGTTACCCTCACCCCTCAGTTCTTCTTAAAGTGGTATGTATAACCTCACACATGTGCTCTACCAGGTAGTTCCTCAGCATCCAGTGGCAGCAAGATAATTGGTGAGAATACAGGAGTTTTCGTTGGAGGCCTGCCAAAAGAGTTTGCTCTGCAGCGAAAAGATTCAGGTGAATCAAACTCTATTCTCTCTTGGCATATGAATGAAATTAGCTGACATTTTGGGGGGAATGATTCTAAAGGCTTTTTCTGATGTAATTGTCTCCTTGGAAACATCTGGTCATTCTATGGTCAAGAATTTAATTATGTCTGCACTTTGGATGCATATTTCAAGCATAGAACCAACGTTGTAAAAACCTTTTAAGACTGACGGTTCAAGGTTTTTTGTTTTTTTTCTGTTCTTGTCTGTGCCCACCAGGGTCTGCCCAGCTGATACGACAGGGTTTCTCTGGTTGCCTGAGAGACCTGCGTTTCAAGATGACTGACAGCCCCTCGGAGCAGTGGAGATCTCTGGACTGGACAAAAGCCACAAATAAAATGTCAGCCTATGAAAGCTGGGAGGGATGCCCCATTCATACTGTGGAGGGAGCCCATTTTCTGGGTCATGGTAGGACAAACTTGATTGTTGTTGATAATGGTACAGATTTCTAGATTGAGTGATGTTATTGTACTTGTCATTTTAATGCTTAGGGAAGCTGAGATTTGCAAGTCGGGAGTATATTAAGTGGGGATCATCAATCACATTTAATTCATCATCGAGTTTTAGATCTGCTCCCTCGCTGACTACTTAGCGTAGCTACTTATTTTTCAATGCTCTTCCCCTTTTGTGTTTAGGTTACCTGGAGTTAAATAGAGATGTGTTTAGTGGAGGAAAGGACTTTGACATTTCAATGGAGTTCAGAACAGATCAACTGAATGCACTTTTGCTCTTTACATACAACACAAAGAGAGATGACTATATGCTGGTAAGTTTTTGAAAGAAAAGATCAGATTGTTATACAATGGACAACATTGTGATAGTTCTGTTGATGCATGCGTTTAGGTGGAGCTGAAGAGCGGTCTCCTGTCATTCCTTCTTTCCACCGGAGGTCACGTGACCGAGCTTAGCATGTGGGCGGGGCTTAGCTACTGCGATGGAGACTGGAAGCAGCTTTCCTTGGCGAAACACAGCTCGCTCATCTCTGCTGTTGTCGATGACTGGGCAGAGGAGACGAGGGAAGCGGGAACGGCGGGGAGGCTTCAGGTTGACTCACCGTTATACGTGGGTGGGGTGCCCCCTCAACTCAAACACAGGGCTCTGGACATCCACAGTCACAGACATGGTGAGATATGTATGCCTAAAAGAATCGGCCAAATTTGATCACAATCATTTAATTATATTGAGGTCTCTTTCTAAATTGTCATTGATTTTTTTTTTTTACATGATGCATAAGGGACACCTGTAGAACTTAGTAATAATAAGAGTCATGTCAAAAATATGAAATACCTAGTAATGCTCATACAGGCATTAATTTACCGATACATATGACCCAGATTATGAACTTTTTGAGATCTAAACAGTTGTTCGGATGATTTTTTTCTTTTTTTCTTTTTTTTGCTATGACATGATAAGATATTTTTTTTGTATTATGTGTCTGGTTACAAAGTGAATGTGTGCAACTCATATCACTGTACATGTACAATATTATTGTGGTGTTAAACTGCATACATCAAAATTAACAAGGTGAGTCAGTAAAGTGAAGTTCTAGGCCGTTATTATGATAACCCACATTTACCAACACTAAATGAAGTCAGGACTTGATGAACAAGATGCAATACTGAGACACAAACTTCATTCTTCTATCCTCTTCTCCTCTCCATTTCCCTTTCTCCCCTGTCCGTCCTCACAGGCTTTGGAGGTTGCATAAGAGGCCTCACCATTCAAAGTGATAAAACAAGCCCTCCTGTCAGTCAAAGTGTTAATCTCTCCGTAGCCTCGGGACGCTCCGTTAGAATCTACCTCGACGGGTGTCCTAACAGTGAAAGTCGTTACAACTGCAGGGGGAATGATTCAGTGTTGGCCTTCACTGGTAGAGAGACACACGCCTTTGATTACAGTCTGCAGCCATTCACTGGTAAGAATTGCAAATCATCTTTTTCATCAACTCTTTGCGTCTGACCCGTAGACTGTATAAGATGAGTGCATTTGGGAAGTATGATGTCACACTTGCCCGCAATTACCGGTGAATATCTTCAGTGGAATGTGAATTTCTGTAGCCAACATGTGATGCATATTTCAAGGTCACCAACTCTTTTGACAACTGCAAGTTTGATCTCATACATGTATTACATCAAAACAAATAAACTGAATATGAGGTATGCACCAAGCCACTCCAGATAAATGCTGAAGCTTTATTGGTTAGCTGGGCTTCCTTGGTCCTCTGAGGGGAAAAAAAACATCTGAACATCAGGCTTTTTCAGCATGACATTGGTCCATAAACATTACTGAGAGCGGAGATTTACGTGGCTTTCACAGACAGTCCCGCACACATACATACATTTTCCAAAATTACATTTGACCTTGCGTGAGCTGTAGGCGGTGCAGTGCACTTTTTACTTTGCTGTGTTTTAAAATTGAAAATGCAAATTCGAATGTGTGGGGCAAAGTCAAGGGAAATGAATATGAAGCTCACCAAGAAAGCCGCAGAATTATGTTTAGTGACACAAAAGGGAACTTGCTACACCTTTGCAGGGTTTGTCAGCAGAATGACAAAAAAAATTTTTTTTCAAAGGACACGCACATAAAATTCAGAAAATATTTTTAATAATAATAATAATATATTTTATTCATACGATGATCAGATAAATAAACTCCTTGTATATATGCATTGGCTTCCCTCATTGTTAAATACTTAGCTTCAGTCTTTTCGTTATTTTTGCTCAGTTTGGTCAGTTTTGCAAAGTCTTATGTACATTTCAATTAATCTTGTCATTTAGCTGACACATCATCCATAAAACACCAGTGAGCCCATTCAATTAGCATCCATACATTCCGATGCCATCACACTGCCGTCATCACATTTGACACATGATGGAATACGCTTATGATCATGGGCTTAATATTTTCCCTCCCATATAGAATAGGATTCCAGAACTTACTAATATGTACTGTTTTTACATTCATGAAATTAGTGTTGTACCGAAAATCTTTGTCATGCCTTTTTTTTTCCTTCTCTCTCTAACCTCCTGCTGCCATGTGCATTCACACATACATAAGAATACTTATACAGGATCATAGCTCTGGGCGCAGGAGGCTGGACAGCCTCGCCTTGGCAAAGAGGACGCAGCTGCGGCAAAGGTAAGACAATATTGTTATCTAATTTAACGACTTTGTTTCCATTCACAAATTCTCCTACAAAACTGTTTAAGCCCTGCTGTGACTCAAGGCAAACGGGAACTACTCCCACCTGTTGCAAGTTCTCAAGAGATTTTGGACGGAAAAAAAAAACACTACATCTTGTACAGTATGTGAGAGTCATCCCGAGCTAGTGATATTACACGCGCCTGACGCTATGAGAGATTGATAAAGCCACTATAAAGGGCATCCCAGTAAAAGGCTGTTAACCCAGAATGGCCCGACTTCTCCCTTGTGTAATATAAAGCTGCTCATTAGTAGTGAACGATACACTGGTAGGTCTGCTGTGCTGTGACCACACAGAGGAATGGAGGGGAGGTGCTAATAAATACATTAAGAAGCCAGGGAAGAGGCGAGCCGGGAGGATTGAGAGGCAAAGGTGAGCGCTTATGGAGGAGGGACAGTGAGAATGAAAATGGAGGAAAAAGCTGCAAAATGATTGAGTAATCATGGCTGGAGTGAAAGTGGAGAAGTAGTATTGGCATCGGGAGGAAATTACTCTTCGGTCATAAAATAATTTTTTGATTCTGGAAGTGTTTTCCATTAAAGAGTTGCATGTCAGACAGAAATGATAAAAGAGCTGCTTGGTGGTGTAAAAGAAAAAGAAAATTGTACACATTCTCTTGAAGTTGTTTCGTCAAAACCATTGTAAATCGTCCGGGATGAGAATAAGCGACGACTCGCGACAGATGTATAGAAACACGCAAAGATGGATGGAGACAGGAAGTGAAGAGGATGAGGCTGGTTTGACAGTAGACGGCGCTCCTGGCATGTCCCGAAAGGGAAGGCGAGTACGGCTGAAAAGGAGGGAGGTTGATTACAGTGAAATATAGCCCAGAATGAATGGGCGGCTCTACTAAATCAGCGCTCAAAAAGTTACTACTCTCATAAATACTATTTATGCTAATAGCAGGCATGATTTAGTGGGCCTATTAAACCATGTAAAGATGGGGGAGGCTTTTACTTTAACCTCTTGTACTTCCAACCTGTTGTTTTGGCTTGTTTTTATGTTTTTTTTGGTCTTTATTTTGAACAGGATTGGCTAACTAATGACATATTCACTACTGTGTATTTCTCTTTTTTTTCTTTTCAATTAATAGACGTAATTGTTTTAATTGGTCAGTCAGAAACGGGAATGATTGTCCCTTTTTACTTTTCTGCTACCTTAAATTTATTATTTTTTTTGCTACTCCAAAAACATAACCATGTTATTTATTTTTTTCAGCACATCAAATAATCCCCTCTATTTCTCTCACTCTAGTACCAAGCTTCATTCCACCTCCTTCTGCTATGCAGTGTCTGAATGGTTTCAGTGCCAAGGTGAGCTGGGCTCCACCCATTGGTGATGTCAGAGGTGTGATTGACAGGTATGAGTTGCGAGCCTACCAAAGAGATCAGCCAGAGATGCCGCCGATCAAAACCGTACACCTGGCTAATGGAAACTTCACAGGTAAAATGTTCTTGCATGTTCTTTCCCCAACTTTTATTGTAAAAACAGATCGCCACTGTCCTTTTCACTCACTGTGGGGTCTTCCTCACAAACGCAAACCCGTTAATGTCTCCTTGGCGAGCGCCCAGCATTTGCCGACCGTCTTCATTTGGAGCAAGACACTCAAGACTATCCCCATGATGTCATACCTTGGCATCGCTTCTTCCAACTCTCTCTCATTTTTCGATCTTTCCTCACTTCGTCTTCTGCAACGACAACGATGATGACGCCGTCCGCTCCTGCTATTCGTCGCCGGTCTCATCCACACTTCCATGTCTCCGGGCAAATATGAAGATGAGCTTGCCCGTCCCAGTCGTTCTCAACGTCTCCCAATCGTCTCGGTGTCCCCTCCCCTCCCCTCGCTCTTTGCCAGACATAATGTCCATCCGTGATAAGGCTTCCTGTTAATTTATGACGGCCTCGACATCCGACTGTGGAATCACACCAACGGCTGGAAAACACAGAACGCAAATGAGGGTGTAATGGCAGCGGAGTGGGGCCCTGGCCTCTAATTGAATTAAAAGACGGGCGGCAACCAGAGAGGGAGAACGAGAAGGGGAGAGCGAGGCTCTATCAGACAAGTAGAGGTTGACTGAGGATGAGTGGGGAGAACAGTGAAAAAGTGGATGGGGACAGAGAAAAACAATAAAAGGACACTCCACTTGCCAACTGCCGTACTTCTACATAGCAACAGCGTCACAGAGCTGATGACCAAAGTACTTGGCGACATCAGCCTCAAGAGCAGGACACAGACACGCAAGCGGAAAGCGTAATACATGCAGTTAGTACGTTTAAGGAAATTGGAATTTTACAGCTAAAGTCCATAAGTATAAAAATATGTCTATATATTTGAATATTTTGTTTTATTAAGACACAAAGTCCTTCTATAGGTTGTCTTTGAAAATCACTCCTCAGTTTTAAGTCAGTGCTCCTCTTTTTCAGGCATGTTGTCCGGTCTCACTCCGGCCACTCAATACGTGGTCACTGTAAGTGCTTGTTTTACGTCTGGCTGCACAGAGAGTCTTGGCAATGAGCACTCCGATGTTACTGATTTGAGATCAGTCCTCAAAACTCCAGAGGAAGGTACGACCAAACACTTCACCGTAGACCGAGCACACACACACACACACACACACACACACACACACACACACACACACACACACACACGTGCACCAATCTGACATTTGTAAGACGAAAGAAAAAGATTTAACTAAACAGCAGTGGGAAAATGAGGACAAATGGAAGGACTAGTTATGTCACTCTTCTACATGAATCTGCCGTGGGACTAGCGTGTCTTGTTGGGGTGTTAATGTGACGGTTGGGGTCAGCGGAGATGTAGCAAAAATCAATTTGAAGTAAAAGAGGGAAAAAAAAGATTACTATTGATCCACCTTGAGTCTTGAGTTAAGATACTGGATACCGGTGTTCGAGACAGAATATATCCATAAGGAAAAAAAATACACACACATAAAAAAGAAAATCACTTTTTTCTCAACATCAACAATTTTAATAATAGAACATTGGGGATTGCGTGATTCTTTTTTCATGTTTTTTATCAGTCTGCCTTTTAAATGTTGGTCACTGCTGTAGGACAACAGTCATACAATAAATGGAAAGCTCCAGGACCGGTGTCACATTGCAAATTGGGCGATCACACATAGCCTGGTCAAGCAAGACACAGACAGAACAATGTACTTCTTGATCTTCTACTTTCCGGTAGTCGGGACGTTGTGAGCAGCCACGTTGTTGTGGTAAAGCAGCCTCAAGTTGTCCTGCCATCATTCTGGCTTCTTGTGACACTTAGAACAAAGCAAATGTCCCACATTGAATTAATTTGGGTTTGAAATATTTTTTGGTGATACCAGTCTTTGAACTTAATTCATAATTTAACTTTTTTTATTTCAAAATTATTTATTTTCTTCCTCAGCTCCTGATGCTGTTTTTGCTCCAAATGCACTCTCCTCGCCCTCAGCTCTTTTTGTGACCTGGAAACCTCCCGCAAGGTAACACGGACACCTGCATACACAGCGCTTACTTGGATACAGTACACAATTGTTTTCCACGTTGCGGATACAGTACACTATTTTTTTTCCACGTTGCGGATCATTGGCTTTCCAGGCATTTAATAGTTGGTTAAATATGTAACAACTGGCTGTGAGTTTGCAGCAAATGCAGAATTCCATTCAGTACCTTGAATGTCGCACATTAATACTACTAATAATAATATCCTGCACTACAATATATGGCATACTATCTTCTGCCCGTATTATTTTTTTTAACATTTGGATTATTTTCCCAGTGTTTAAAGAATAATTTGAAAGCATCTAAATGCCAATATTTAAGACCGTATTAACTAGTGAATAATGATCCCCATCTGACTTTTTTGTGCCACTGATAGGCCCAATGGTGTCATCACAAGGTACCGCCTCTATCAGAATAACCAAATGGTCTACAGCGGGGAGGAGGGACACCACAACATTACCGGTATGCCGAGAGCAATAATGTGCGTGCGTGTGTGTGCGTGCGTGCGTGTGTGCGTTTGTGTGTGTGTGTGTGCGTGTCTGTGTGTGTGCATGTCCCAGCCTCAGGACCCAGCCATAGTGTAAAAAAAAAAGAAAATGGGGGAGTAAGGAAAAGCAAAATGGAGGTTATTTGCATTTGAAAGAGCCAAACGAGAGCATCGCTATTCTTACCATGGGGATAGCACTTTAAAATACACACACTTGAAACTGCGGCAGCAGAGAAACAAAGAACACTACATAACAGCACAATTGCCAACACACAGTTTGAAAATGTTCACATGAGATACTTAAAAAGGGGACAAAACACATGATCCACTCCTGAGACATCGGATGCAAATAAAAACATAGTGAGACAGTGGTTATGTGATGCAGAAGCTCTCATAAGTATACAAAAACACATTCTACAAAAAGCAGAAAGAATCTCCTCATATTTGATAAGAGTACAGTAAATTAGCCCCGAATCTTACATTATACAGTGCGTGCGTGTCTATTTGGGTCAATGAAGGCAACAGATATATCATTCACACTGGTTTAATAATGTGTCTGATGTTCATGTTGATTGGAAGGATTATGGACATAGTAATTATGCAGTATGCAAGGGAGGGGCAGCGGGAGCGCTTGTGACACACTAAGAGAAACAACCACAAAGGAAACAAGGAATATTTTAGTCCAAATAATCCGAGGCTGCAATTTGGCCTGAGAGACAGTGGGGAAAAAATTCCCTCACAGGACACTTCGTTAGGTACAAAAGACATACAATAAAAAAGCAGATCTTTTTTTTTTGATGTGTAAATGCAATCTACGAGAACAATTAAACCCTGCTATATTAATATTTCGGTGACTGCATGAGTCAATACAGCGTTTTTTATTTGGTCTTCTTACTGCAAGTGTACCTAATATTGTGGCTATGGCGTGTAGCTTTCTTGTCATGCTTGGATTAGTTTTATGAAACGATGCCATCATTCATCCTCTGCGTCTGTTTCATGCCGCCTCGCTGTGCATTTCAGGGCTTGGCGTCTATACTGCTCACGTACTGCTGCTGTCTGCATGCACTGCTGTGGGATGCACCAACAGTTCAAAGGTCACAGTGTTGACCTCTCAGCTTCCTCCCGGCCCGCTACGAGCGCCAACTCTGACCTTGCTCGACTCGCGGACCATTCTGGTGGAGTAAGCGCTCGCTGTTGTTGACACATTCTGAAAATTGAGACTGCATGAAGGGACGGAAGAGCGATAAAGGCGTCTCATAGCTGTGCATATACTGTAGAAGGAGGGAAAGGGCAATGGGGTTGTGGTGACCTTCTGAAGTTGTGTTTACCATGCAGAATATTCACTTGACACACTGCACTTGACCTTTCCTCTCTAGAGAGAGGAAGATAAATCTCTTACACCTTTTACCGTCCTGGTCATTTGGAAATGTCGCCGGACTTTGTGTACGTGTTTACGAGTGCGGCGCGTCCACGAGAAGTTATGGGAAATGAAAAAGACCTAAACGCAGGCAAACACAATATTTGATTTCTTCCTTTTACATTATTTCTTAGCAGACGCTAGATGATGACGTTAAGAAAAATGTTTTGTGTACAATTGTACTAGTTACCGAAACTGCATCTTCAACACGTTCTAATTCTGTAAACATAAACGTCTTGGCAAATTGTAAAACTGGTGTTCCGCGGGTGATTTCGGCTCTAAATTCACCTGCTGTGGGAAGGAGTATGTATTGCCTTGTTAGCACATTGACAACAGGCAGGGGTCAAAAGATCACACGTGGTCAATATTTCCCTATTATGTCTGTGAGAAAGGCCGAGGAAGACAGAAATGTGCAACATCTATGAGAAAAATGAAGAGGGAGAAAGGTGATTAATTGAAAGCTTGACGGGGAGGGGAGGAAATGGAAGGAAGTGAGTGTGAGAGACTGTGAGAAAGGTTGAGGGAGGCTCCGGGATGGGGATGAAGCAATATCAGCAGATTTATCCTCTGCCCTCGGATCACCAAAAAAGATATTTGCACAGGGAAATGCGAGCTTTCCTAAACATAAAGCTTTTTGAATGCCACTTGACAAAGTAGAAATCTTATAAAGAACGTGATAGATTAGTCAGAGCGGCTAATTGTGTCCTAACACATGCTTATCAGTCATCCCACAACTGGCGGAACCAAAAAATTCATCACACTTTAAAATTACCACCCCTTTGCAAACACACTAAAAGGAGTTGGGCTCCTCAGGGGTTGACATGAATTTTAGAAAGATTTATATGATAAATTGATAGAGTGTAATTATGCAAAATGCTTGACTTTATTGTAACAAATGAATTCTCCCCATCATCAGGTGGTCTCGCCCCTCTCAGGTCAATGGTGCTCTGGAGTTCTATTCCATCTTGGTGTCACAGAATGGGGCGGAGCCTACCATAGTCCACAACAGTTCTGAACTTATTGAAGAGCACACGCTCCGCGACCTCACCCCTGGCACGGCCTACACCATCACAGTGGCCGTGAGTCTTTTGATTTGGTTTTCAATCCTTACTTTCTCTTGAATCCTTGAACGTGTTTTTGTGTGTCCGCTTCAGGCTTGCACAGGCGGTGGCTGCACACGAAGCCCTTCCGCTCAGGCTGTCACTGAGGAAAGCACCCCGGAGAATGTCCCGGCACCACTGGTCACCCCTTTGTCCCCGCATGCTCTGCACATCAGGTGGACACCTCCTGATACTCCAAATGGTGAGGCATGTTTTAATTTTGCAATCATGATCCCCCATCCATGGTAGAACGTCCAAGTAGAAGACATTTATGTTGAGACCACACATGGGGGCTAAAAAGAATGGTTGAATATGAATCATATGAATATGCATAGTATGAAGAGAGAGAGAGAGGTAGAAACCAGGAGACCATACCGTGCGAGAAGAGCGCGCCGCCTTCCTTTGCTCCTTTAAGTGGAGGAAAAGTGCTCCCTTTTGACTGAGAAGAGAACTGCATGCTGGAGCGCGTCTCCTCGCAGCCTTTCCTTTTCTGCCCCTTTTCCTCTGTCTGGTACTTTTTACCTCCATTCGCGCAGCCAATTAAAATGTCTGTATGCTACAGACCTGCTTTGATTGAGGACGCACAAGATTGTAGTTTCAATGTGCAATGTTTAAAATTCCAATTTCATTCAAACTTATTAAGCATTGATTTGGTTGAGCAAAAATACGTTTTAATGCAAATTCCACAAATTTTCTGGCATAAAATCCCCACATTGAAGAACTTGAGACTAAATACATTATTATGAATTATGAGTTTTTATATTTTTTTACACCCTTCAATGTTTGTCTGGCATCAGTGTGTGAGTAAACAGGATTTGCAATGTTGCTGCGATGTCGTGACATTCGGGTTTTCCATCAGGAGTCGCCTCTATAAGTTGCTCGCATACTTTGTTTGGCATAGTTTTTATTATTTTATTTTATTATGAAATAAACTACTTGAATGCCTTTCACATTTTTTTTCAACAAGAGTTTGAGTTTAGTCAAGAATTCCTAACATATTTGGTTTCTTTAAAAACAAATTGTTTACCTCTGTCAACATGAGGAAAGTCTCTCTCTCTCTCTCTCTCTCTCTCTCTCTCTCACTCCCTCTCTCCCTCTCTCCCTCTCAGGATTTATGAATCCATTTCAATGTATGTATGAGATTCAGTTTTCATAACAAAGATCTCCTGTAGCTTTGGCTAACACCACTTAGCGCACAATACGCCGACATATTCATGATGAACTGACTACAGTGTGATAACAAAACAAAATAAATAGAGTGAGGAAAACCATATAAGGAATTGCCAGCCAATTTCACAGCTTCCAACATACAAACGTATATTATCAAATGGTATTGCCATGCTCGTTAACGTATGTGTAATTCCATAATGTGTGTGTGCGCGTGCGGTGTGGATTGTGTGTGTTTTAGGCTTAATGCCACATGAGCGCATTTCGCTCCATAAAGCCTGTGATGTGTGCGCATATTAGCCAGGGTAAATTACTTAAACCTTTCCTCATCTGACGACAGAAATGTATAACAAGGGAGACACTTAATCACGATTACCTGACTTCCTCATTGTTAACAAGCTTTCAGTTATTAACTTAAAAAAAAAGGCAGAGGAGCGCAACGCCCTTTTCTCCATTCTCTTTTTTTTTGTCAAGAAATGAAAATGACAATGGTGATGGTTACCGAGAAGTGAGATTTTGTATTATTTTCCCCTCACTCGTCCTGTCTCTCTCTCTCTCTCTCTCCTCCTTCTCCCCAATTCCAGGGGGATTTGTGGGGGATAATCCTCTCGGGGATTAGGTCGGGGCAACACGCAGACAAAGAGGGGAAATAAGCCTGTTATGCATTGGCTGCTTCATTTCCCAACCTGTCTTTATTACAGCCTATACTGATATGGGCTTATTCATACACACACACACACACACGCGCACGCATCGGCACACACAAACATAGCGACACCCTCACATGCATGTGATTGGCCACATTAAGAGCTCCCCTGATGTAACCGGGGTCCACAGGGTTTTGTGTCTTCATTTTCCTGATAGGTGTGTGTATCTGTATTGAGCAATAATAAAACCCACACATGATTAAAGCAGAGTAGACTCTTAGTTCTTACTACTGATCTTTTGAGCCCCCGCAGTATGCATTTTTATGAAGGAAAGGTACATTTGGGTGCCATTCTCCTTTTTTATATTAGGTGGAGGTAATGTAATGTAATTATTGGGCTAGCGTCTATGCGCGCTTGCCCTAGTCCTGTATCTTGTGTCCGTGTGTAGTTTATATGCACACATACTTAAAGGCACCAGTATGTGTGAGCGCATGGCATCGGTCTCTCTTAGGTTATTCTTTAAATCCCTCCATTGTGTTACTGCTGTCTTTGTCTTTGAATGACACGTCCCCAATCCGTTTATTCTTTTATTTTTTATTTTTTTACAATGTTACTCTATATTTTATTTTCACTTCCTGTAGATGTAATGAACAGGTGTCCCAATTCTTTTCATCTAAGTAGAATCACCAGTATGTCAAGCTTTACATTCTGAAATCACTTTTTTTTTTCTCCTCAGGCATCATAACCAGCTACAGCCTTTGGATGGACAGTGTTCTTATATTCAACGCCAGTTCCTCCCAGAGTTTCTTTGAGGTGACGGAGCTTTCCCCGTGGAGCAGACACGTCCTGAGGCTGCAGGCGTGCACGGCTCGTGGCTGTGGCAAGGGACCAATGGTAAGTGAGATGCTATTGGCACACATCTATGTGTTGATTTTTGTCAACAAACATTTAAGATACTGGCTTCACGTTTTGTTAAATATTTTGAATTCGACACATACTGCAGATGTTGCCAAAATTCCTCCTCTGAATAAGGTTGACCAAAATATGGGTCTTCTTATTGCAAGCATTATAAAACGTCTGTGCATTGATGTGCACGTGCGTGCTGCCGGGTGTCATAAAGGTGATCGATTCTCTCAGCTCAATAACGAGGGTCGCCGTGACGACACTGACATTTGCCGGCAAATGTCACTCCTTGCTCAACGATGCCTCTGACGACAGGCCCTATTTTTGGGCATTTTCCCAATACGGATGCTGTATTTAGTCAAGCGCGGTGAAAAAAAAAAAACAGCTGACGCAGGCAAACAAATAAAATAGAGGAAAAGAGCATATTTCTAACAAACACTCTGGCGATTAGCTTAAGTTGTATATCTGCACTTTTAACAGATTTTTGTTTTCTAAATCAGGTGGAAGTACGCACATTAGAGATGGCCCCCGAAGGCCCAATACTGCTAGAATTGACCAATCACAGCTCTCGGTCACTACGAGCCCGCTGGACTGCACCACCTCGACCTAATGGCTACATGAGCTACTCCCTACACCAAAGAAGTCAAGGTAATTCATATATTTAAGCAGAATATTTACAGTTGAATCTCAAATTGTAGATACTTCTCAGAAAAAAATATACTTTAAATTTTGCACAACATTTTGGATGTCAAATTGCCATATATTGTCAATTTGTCATGATGTGACATATTTTATTTCCATTTCTGTTATTTCCTCTGAAACAAAAAAAAGAGGTTGTTTGGTAATCCATAATGCCTTGTGTTGCACTAGTTTAACAATGCAACCTTAAGATTCAATAAAAACTCTTGAATCTTGAATCTTAAATTGTATTAGTTAACTTTGTTTTTTTTAAAACCTCAGTGCTTCAGCATGATCAGCTTTTCCTGTGAGAATAAATTCAGGGCAAATAAGTAAAACACAAGAATACGACTGCAAAGACTCTGTAAACCAACACGGTAACTTTGGGTGAAAGTCACGAAGAAAAAAAAAAGTGTTGCCTGATAAGAAGAAGAATCAAATTGTTGTGGTGGTTGGGAAAAAAACGTAGAAATGATTTCACCTGTGTATCTTGGGGAGAATTCGTGAGACCAAAGTAAATAAAAAACAGAAAACAAAAGTATGAAGATTGAGTGAAGAACAAAGTCAAGTTGCTGTAAAACAACAGGATGAGAGATTCCCGCTTCCATAGATGCGTTGGAAAAAGATTGCAAGTAGAAGCTACGCAACACATGACAAACAACAACAGTGGAAAGAGAGCCAACGCAAACAAGAAAAGTCGACAGAAAGGTGGGAAGAAGAAAATTGAACAAAATGAGAAAAGAACCACAAACTGGCACAGTGGTCCTTTAACTTGCACAGATTCATCAAGTCACGCACGCACACACGCACGCACTCTAGTCAGTGTTTGATCTGCGCCTCACTCAGGAACAGACAGATTAAAACGAGTGGAGGGAGGGAGGGATGGAAGAGATGCAGAAGAAAGAGAGATGGTGTCTCGCTCTAGTTCCCCATAAGCCAGTCTTGCTTTGATACACGCGGTGCCTTCATCAGTTCACACAGGCCTGATATGTGTTTGTGTGCGTCTGTCCATCTAAATATATTGGATAGGCTTCCATTGTGGGATTTTCTGATCCCTTTTCTTTGACTATCCTTGCATAACCTCAATATGGAAACCTCCCTTTTGATCATTCCCAGTTAGTATTCGCCTCTTTTCAACTCTTTCTCCCGCCTCCGTTTCCCCGTTCCACGTGCGTATGTTTTATTAATCACATTCTCGCCATCACATGGATGACGCTAATAAATAAATGGCAGCGTGACCAAAATGGCTGTCGACGTACGCGACGTCCTCTCACGGCGCTTCTCTGTTGTCTGTCAGATGGCGACGCGGCGCTGGACGCGGGCACGGCTGCCGGCGGGTGGCTGACTTTGACGGACCTGCAGCCGTACACCGACTACAGTTTCTGGGTGGAAGGTTGCAACACGCAGGGGTGTGTTGAGAGCCCGACCCTTCACGTGACTACGTCTCCAGCAGGTACAGCAAATGTATAAAGCTTCTTTGGCAACTATCTGACTTTGGTTGTCCTCGAATCTCATCACTGGGAAAATTTGCTTTATCTCATTCACTATCCCCAATAATAACTTTCCATGTGCATCAACAAGTCACCTTAGTTCAAGCTGATAAGTCCAAAGTGAAGGAACAAGAACACACATTTGCGCTTTAGTTAATTTTAAAGAGTTGAACAGAGACTAAATGTACCGCGCCCATTTCTCCAACAACAAAAAGACCCACTCAGGAAAAGTTCCAGTGTTCAAGTTCAAAACAAAGACATGAGAAAGTATAAATTTTAAATAGCAGACGTTTCCTCTCTTTCCAGCCGGCTTTCTACCTGCGCCTCTGGCATCTCTTTAGACGTCTTTAAGGCAAACTGTCTTGATGCGTCCTTGTTCCGAGAAAGAACAGAGGCGAGCGAGCCGTGCGGGAGACACAAGAGGAGAGGAGGAGGAGAGCAGGCCCAGAGAAGTGAACATAAAAGTGCATAGTTTAAAACGATTAGTGACACCTCTGATATTGTACCTGCTAACGCAGCATGAGAGAGACAAAGGCTCACTCGTGTGTACGCGTGTTTGTGCGTGCACGCGCCTAATAGCCATCCTTGTGCTAAAATGACTTGTGCAATCAGTGTGGTTGTAGTCGCGCCAGACCAGAGTGTTTGATTGAAGGGTCACTTCTTGGCACCCAAAGAGCGTCTCTTATTTTAACGCAGTCAAAACAACCGGCACACTTCTTTTCTCCTCTTAACGTATTTGCATCCCGTCTATCCTCGGGTCCCCTCCTTTGCCACCAAGAGTGTGGTCATCACCCTGACTCGAGATGTCATTTTCCAGCACAAATACTTTGATCACTCTTGAGAGTAAAAGTAACCTGCTGAAGAGTTAAGCTTCCTGTGTTTGTTAAATAGAGACCACTTGTGCTGTCAGTTCATCTTTTATGTTATTTTGTCTTATAACAATATGGTGGGAGACAAAATTATGTGAACCCTTTGGAATGCTAACACGAGTGCAAGAAATACCACATGCACTCATGGAGCACTCATGGTGATGCTGTTCCTTTCTCTCCTCCTCCATTCCTCTCTCTTCAGCTCCAGACGGATTGTCTGCCTTGAGACTCAGTCATTCTACCAGCACCAGTCTAAATGTGTCTTGGTCCGAACCAACCCGCGCCAACGCCCCGGGCCCTCTTCGCTACGGCCTTCAAATGAGGACATCACCCCAGAAAGCTATGATAAGGTGGCGCAAAATATGTCGCATGCAAATAAATTACAGAAAATTTAACTTGATAAAGTGGAGACAAAAAGCCACCAGAAAAGGAATTTCAGTTCACAGAGGAAACAGACAGGTACAGAACATGAGCCCGAATAAAGCAAGCGGGGCTATGCATCTGATATGTATTCATTACATGCTTCCTGACAACAAATTGCAATTTAATCCTAGAAGAGGAGGCTCTCATTCTGTGGTAATAAATAAATGACTAGGTACATGTATTATATATCAGACAAGCATGCCCTCCTCTTCTTCTGCTTTGCAGATCTCATTGTTCCCTGATTTATTCATTCATTCATCCCTTGTGTCCATCTAATGCTAAATGGCCGCTGGTCCCTCATTTATGACAAGGCTCTCTTACTTTAGCCTGCTTTTTCTTCATCGTGTACGAATACATGAGAGCCAAGCGGGTACCATGTGATTAAAAGCAATGAGGATGGTTCATGCAATTAACGGAGGGAGATACCTCTTTTACCGAACTGTTGATTGAATGTCTCGTGCACCGCTGACAAATGTCTGTGGATTTTAATGAAAACTTGATTATCACCATTCCATTTTCTTCATATGAGTGCTCTTGCATTAATGGCGAGTTCATTAGAGGCTCTATGAATAGCTTTTCCACAATGGTAAAATTGATAAAACATCCGGGCATTATTTGCTTTCACTTATAACTGCTATCTTTTGTTTATTGAAACAGGTTTATGAAATGTGTGCCGCTAATGCTATTTGTTGGTTTGTTCGTTATCAGGCTCCTGGAAAACATGACAGATACGTTCTCTTACAACGTGCCGGGCCTTTCTCCGTATACTGAGTATCAATTCCGACTTGTGGTGTCGCACACACATGGACAGACTGCAGGCGTTTGGGAAACCCTCCGAACAGCAGAGGACCGTAAGTACACAGTGATTTTTCTTTATGGATTTGGAGTAACTCTAAAAAAGGGGAAAAAGGGGAAACCCAAAGATGAGGAAGTTACTATAGCGACATGAACAGGCTGAAACTGACAGTATGAGAAAGCGAGACCTGCTTAGTGTACTGTACAGTGCTTGAGTGTGTGTGTGTGTCCGTGTTTGTGTGCGTGACCTCGCCAGTGTCATTGTGGGCTAATTGTGGTAATAGAATCATATTAGCCACTGGTGCAGCCTCTTCAGTGAAAAGTTATATATTAATTAGCGGCACATTATTGCGGCATACATAATCATTAAGCAGCTGAGATTTGCATACGTTTGATCTGTGCGCATGTACGCAACACAAGATGTTTGTACAAATTCTAGTGGTGGTGCTCACACGAACACAAATGCACCTTGTACGCTGGTGCTTCCAGGCTCACACACACACACACACACACACACACGCATGCACACACACACACACACACACACGTATTCTAAAAATCATGATTATGGCAACCATAATCACAAAACACACCTTCAAACATGCTCTTTGTGTTCAGTACTTTTTCCATTTCGTTTAACTCCAATGTAACTTGGTCTGAACTGTGACCCTGCTGACCCCATTTGTTATATATACTCTACTGTGGTGTACCAAATGTTGAATTTTTAAATTCATATAAACTATGTAATACAGGTTTCCATTCCCCCTCTCCACGTTCCTCACCTCTTCATCTCCTCTCGCCTCCTCTCTTTACATTTCAACAGAATTCCACCTCTCCTACTTGACTGACTTGCCCTTTAACTATTTACAAGTAGCGATAGACAGAATAGAAGAAGATCCGAAATAAAGACAAGATTTAAGTACAGAAAGAGAGCAAAGGTATAGAACAAGGAACGGCAGACAAAAATGGGGGAGGGAAGAAAGAAGAAGCCTAATGACGGAACACAGAAATGGAGGGACCCACGTTTCCTCCTTTCCTTTTTATCATTCCATTAAAGTTTTATATCCATCTTTTTTAATGTAATTTGGTCCCTATGAATTCCTGCCGCTGCAGAACAGACAGATGGCTCCTGTGAACATAAACTCCGGCCGTGTCGGACAGCTCCCTTTCCTCTGTCTACTCGCATGTTCGCACCAGCTAAGTGATCTAAGAGAGTGTGTGTGTGTGCCTAGCTGTGTATTCAAGTGTGAGTGTGTTCTAGCATGTTGGAGAGACTGATTAAAAGCGCCGTTTTGACAAAATGTTCTCAGCCTAGCAGTATTTGACAGCACGCATACGATTCGTCCGTATGGGTGAGGTAGTGACTGTTTTTAAATTCACCAAATTGAATTGAAAGGAAAGAGTGAAAAGGAGAGGTGAAAGGTACTGACACGACACAAGGAATTCATGTTGTTTAATGATGAAGTGACTGCACTAATAAAGCATTTTCACTTTCATGCTAGTCAGGCACACTCTTTTGTCTGGTAGTTTAGTTTCTTTTTCATGCCTTATTTTGTTGAATATCCAAAAGGATGACTGAAAAAAAAGATGGGAAAAATATGATGAATGATTTGCTTATTGTGATCTTTTTTTTCCTGTTTTCTGGGAAAAGGGTTAATCTTTTAGTAGATTGCTGGTAAGGTAGAGTACGTATACCGGCTTTGTCAGCTATTTTTCGCCATTAATTAAAATGTATTTTATAGAAATTTTTGGAAACATAAAGTTAGCCTACCATATTATTTAAGACAGCAAGATAAAGTCTTTATTTTTCTCAGGTTCTGAGAATCTTTAGCCGTCACCAGTACAAATGTAGCTTCCCTGATTTAAATTATTTCATGCCCTGGCTAAGACACACATTTGATTCTAATGCCATATATGGTTTTCAAATGTTTGGTTCCCCTTTTATATCCCACAGATTGGTCTGAAGGTTAGCAGGAATTATATAAATCCCTCTCAAATGTCAGCAGCTGAAAGTTCTATTGAAACAAATTTGAATGACTGACATCTCTGAGTTACTTGCTCAGTCGTAGTTCTTGAAAGGATATAATGCACATTAGGTATACTCTCCATGTCAGGGATACAAATCAACCTCGTGACCTTGGAAACGTATCGCGCCTTCTCGCTGGCTTCTTTTCCCGTCTCGTCTCGGCGTCTCCTCGAGCAACGTCGACATTAGGAAGTAAAGATATGAAATGCAATGTAAATTCCCACACTATTGCTTGTCACGCTTTGACATGGCTTCGTAAGCGTGCCGATAACGCTAAAGCTTGGCTTCCGTTCTGACTTTTAGCAGCTCCATCCACCTTCAGAAAACCTGTCACCCATACTCGCGTGCACCCAAATGATATTGATAGATATTGTTGATATTGTTACATATTGAAATGTAGGGAAACTGATATTATGGCAAATATGATAAATAATAATAATAATGCACGAGATATGCACAAAGGACTGGAAAGTAATTCTATACGTACATAGATGCAAACCGTATCCGACCCTCCCCCCTCCCTCGCCTCTTGTCACTTGATTGTGTTATTACTATGCTAACCAAATCCTTATAAATGTGATTTAGGGCTCAGTGGCCCCCACGCTCCCACTTTAGCCTTCTGCTACCATGTTTTACTGAAGAGAGGAGGTGTAAGGGAGGGTGAAGATAAAGGAGGAAGGTAAGACGCAGGGTTGTCGAGGTACGGGAACGGAGGCGGTCTCGGGGAAAACAAGACACCACGATAAGTGTGGTGGGGGCCTTACCACACATTCCTGCAACGCCCCTTTCCTCCTATCCGGAGTGTAGTAAAGTGTCAGTAAAATGAAAAAAAAAAAAGCATCACCTGCATCTTAAATGAAAATTTCAATTGAAAAACTTAACAGCCCTTCAAATTGCAGAATTTTACACGCGCCAGTAAAGCTTAAATAACACTCAACACTTGGGGGGGTTGAGAGGGAAAGGGGAGCGTGGCGACGACGAGGGTTACTTTGTGTGCGGGCGAGGTTTGATCAAGGTGACTGACTTTCAAAGACTGTTGGATGGAAAGACTGGCCTGAAAGTTGAAATCCATGATTGATTGTTGAAATGAATGACTAAAAATGTGCTTGTACTGTGAACACAAGAGCGATGTTAGAGTAAAGCAACATACAGCTCTCCCTAATTTACTTACTCACTACGGCCACTCCTACAGACAGACGCATGTCTAATTATCCATATCATTAAATTACAAAGAGAAGCGCCCCAACTTGTGGAGATGGAACTGCAAGTAAGGCACCAGAGGAAGACATGCACCTAGAAGACAGTCAGCAAGACGGGCTTTCGCTTATTCGTGGGGTTCACTGGTCCTTTGCTGGTAATTGAATCAGTGTGAGTGCTGAGTAGAGCTAGCATAAAAACCTGTTAACCCAAAAGGTCAACTCGCTGCATTGTTTATTTAGCAGAGAGAGCAAAGGGAAGAGAGAGAGAGAGAGACAGAGGGGGAGGTAGGTAGCAAGAGTTAGGGGAGTAGTTAGAGTCAGAGTTTTTGCATTATTGACAACCATCAGAAAACCTTCAAGTCTGACGTCAAAAAAGATCAGAAGATAATTATGGTTCATTCCAGGTGACCAAAAATGGGGACATACTGGTACAACACTCACACAGCCGATGGTATATCTTTACACGTGTGCTTGATCTCATACTTGACTCCTCAACCAGTCATACATGTGTATTCTCGACTGCTCATCTTCTTTCATATTTTCCCTTCTAGTATGCATGCACACAGACATCTGCATCTAGGAAATCCGTTAACGGTTAGCGGTAGCACTTAGTGGCGCAGCACGCTTCCTCAGTCAGCTCAGTCACCTTGATTTGCTTGCCCTTCACAGAGCCCCATTATTGCTCTCTGCATCGTGCATGTGCGTGCGTGTGTGTGTGTGCGTGGGTGTGTGTGTGTGTGTGAGTGTAAGCATGTGAGTGCGTACAGTACAGTGGCATGTAAATGCCAGAGGAGGTGTGGTGCAGGCCCTGTGACGGAAAGGACGTAACAGTTTCACAGGTCTTTTGGCACACATAAAATATACAAGTCACTTGCACTTACTGGATTCTTGATTAGGTACATCTCTTCAATCTTAATGAAAATTAGACAGGATGTATCAGTATGATGCAACAGTAGAGATCGAAAACTACAAAGCATTGTCGTTCACTGCGCCACAACTTAGATCTGCTCCAAGCTGATCTACTTTCAGTCACTAAATGAGCAGTTATGAAGGAACGATTAAAACATTTAAAAAAAGAAGAAAAAAAAATATGCCCTGGCTCTACCACAATGCCCATTTGGTGCAGTGCAGTCTACAAAAATAAAGCCCCACGTATTTTTTTTTTTCAATTTTCAATTCATTTTAAAAATAGATGTGTGAGTGCTTAGTATTGTATAAGAGAAATTACTAGAAATACGTATTCCCCTTTTTCATCTTTAAATGATAATCACTTAGGTTTGAATTGCAAGAGAAGCTTTTAAGGTAACTAAGATGTTGATACTGCTTTCCAATTGTGTACATTTATTTTGTCTCCATTTTCCCAACAGGTCCAGGTCCCCTTGACCCTCCGACTATTGCACGGGTGCATTCTCGAAATGTGACAATCACATGGGTCCCACCCCTGCAACCAAATGGCATGATAAGAAGTTACAGCCTCTATCTACATCCTGGCAATATGTCTGATTTAATTCACAAAGCGGGCGCCAATTTGGAACCTAACTCAAGCTTTCGTTCTAATCCAAAAACTGAACAGGATCATCTGTACTCAAGTCAAAACTCGGAGCCAGCATCATATGTTGCCATGCTTGGATCAAAGGGCAACCAGACAGATTTTTCAGAAGTGTATAAAAACCCAGTAGTGACTCCCAACAGATACACTTCAAGCCGACCGAATAGTGAACGTTTAATCAATCAAGATGTCCTCCGCTCCACCAATTTATCAAACCCACTCACAGGTTTTAGTCAATCCCTTTCATCAGTTAATGTTTCAGGGAACACCACAAGCTACACTTTCCTTCACCTCCTGCCATACCAGTCCTACCACCTTCAGGTAAATAACGGCCCTCTGACTATGATGGAACTTCTGTTCAACTTGATAAATGTATCCTTATCCAACCGTCTAGATGGAAGCCTGCACCAGTGTCGGTTGCGCCGTGTCCAAAGCTCTGCACTTTCGAACCTTGCCAGCTCCTCCTGAAGGCCTCCCGGCACCTCACCTTTATTCTGACACCCCTACCTCGGTGCTTCTGTCCTGGGGTGCACCACAAAACCCCAACGGACTTTTGGAGCGGTGAGATATGATCATATATGTTATACTCTGCAAACATACAAATCAAACACCCGAGAATCAATAGAATCTAGCAGCTGTTGACCTTGACTATGATTGCTGGCTGAATTTCTGATGTTAAAAATCTTGGTGAAGGTGGCTAATTGAACGGAAAGTTTCTGGGACGGAACAGATCTCCACAGTAGGCCATCTTCCTCCAGACCCTCTTCCTCTTTCCTTTCTGGACTCCTCATCAGCACTTAGTCCATGGACAAGTTATCACTATAGACTTGTTCTCCAAAATCAGGCTGGCACTTCCACAGGTAAGATTGTGATTGCAAGGCATTTCATACTAAAAAGGTAATGATTCCGTATCTCCGTACTTGCAGGACCTTGGGTGGGTATCACCACCAGACCTTCCAGACCTGCTGGTGTTACTCCGCCAAGGGTCAAAGTGTTGGGACCGGAGTCACTACAGGTGATCGCTACTTTGATGTGAACTTCATTAACTGTGTCTTTGTGTCTTCAACTGTAGAATACCCCCAAACAAGAAAGTGTGATTGTGCATCTATCCACTCTCTGTGAGATTGACAGTGTTGAAAAGTCAAAGCAATGTCACACTCATTTCTCTGTCTTTGCTTCTCGGGATTTAATGAGAAAGCAAAAACATTCAACTCAAGGTCCCCTTCACAAAATGGGCGGCGCTGTGACCCTGTCGAAGACGGCTTCCTTCCTGTCGGCCATTTTTAAGGAGGGGCCAGCGTTAAATTCCAACTCTGGCTAATCCCACATCAAGGCCTATCAAGAAAACACATAGACACTAAGCATGCACACAAAGCGTGCAGGCACACTTTCACGCACAGCCTTGCACTAATGCTAACAGCCAAAAAATGCTAATGCTTATCATTATTCCAGAACCACCCCTGTCATCTCTCCAGCTGCAAAGCTTTAGGGGTCACACATCCAAGAAGGAAAATGTTCTTCCTGGTTGATGCTAATTGGACAGGCAGGCCTGACGCTTCCTGGTTACCAATTGACCTTGACAACAGAGAGGATTTAGACTACTGTACTTGCTTCCATTCTCTAAATGCTCATTTTTTCTACACAATTCGCTCTAGATATATATTGTAGAATCGGGTAAAATGAATAAATAGCTCTGTAGTTTTTGTGCTATTTATCTGTTTAACATTTACATTGGAAATCAGAGAGATAATTTCCCTTTTTCCTCGTTGACCTGCATACCCAAGTCATTGCATTGGCGCTTGTATGTTGAAAGGAGAGAATTGTGCTGTCAGCCAAAAAGCACTCTCCCAATGCCTTCTTTTGAATATAATAATAGCATGATGCTCACACACCTCACTCACCACATTATCATTTGGCGCTCTCTTGCTCAAACACACACACACACACAGACTGTACTGGCCTTAGCCCCTGTGGTCCGTGTCAGCCGAGGGTCTGCGCTGTCTTCACCATCTCCAGATTACATCAGGCTATTCAATCTGTAAATGACTTCTAGCACAAAGCGCAGCCTACACGCACTTTGGGAAATGAGCTACCTAACTCAACATGACCCTGCACATATGCAGCTGGCTGTGTGTGTGTATAAATATATATATATAGAGATATATAGATATGTGTGTGTATGCAACTTTGTGGGTGCGCGGGTGTCCTGTATCACCTCACGGTGACACTTGTTAAATGAATATCAAGGTTGCCTGAGAAATAATTGTTCCTGACATTCATTCATAATATTCTCATCAGCATTTGACCACCTAATCACCTACACTCATAAGTCTCAAGCGTTTCTGAACTGATGACTTATTGTACATGACAGTTTGCGTGTTAACACTCTCAGTCTGTTAGCATAAAGTAGAGTAGCAGGCGTAAGTCAAAAGTATAAACACACACGCATTTGCAGTCGTTTTTGTTTGAATGTATTCAGAAAACACATTTGCACGGTTGTCTATGAATTCACGCGAAAGATTCAAATGAGTTTGTGTGTTTTAACATTTGTGTGTACCACTTACCTTCATCCTTCGCCCTAAAATGCTGACAGCCTGAACAGCTTCCAAATCAGATGCACCGCTCGGCAACTGCAAGCTTTTGTTTTTGCATGCGGCAATTCCATTACCGGCCGCCCTTTCATTATTTTAGCATGCCGTTTGTGCATGCGTGCGCGTGCATCTTTGTACGTGCGTGCGTAGACACAAACACACACCGTTTTAAATGTGATGAAAAGAATCGTCCGTCCAAGTCAAAGTCAGGTTATCTCTCCTCACGAGAAATTTGATTGCAGACGCAATGCCACCCACAAGACAACACTTTGTAGGACTCTGGCAACATGCTGTCCACTGTGCCCACTCTCTGATCAAGATACTCTCTCTCTCGACACACACACACACACACTGTGCCGTGACTTCCAGTAGTTCATCCATCTAAAAGCTTTCTGCTGTCCTCAGCAAGCTAAGAATAGTGGCACCTCTAAGGACGCTGTCGAAACTCTGATTTGTTCATATTTTGAAACAATCTTTCACTTGGGAAATAATGGAAAGTGAATTTTCTGTTGGCAGTATGAAATTATCATGACGGAAAATGTTCACGCAGTGTTTTGAGTCGTATTTTGAAATGTTGTAATATCATTAACAGCCCTAGAAATTGCACCCGGTTTTGATTTGAGCTCAGGAATGCTGACTGAAGAAATCTTTGCTCATTCAAACTGTCATTTAAAGGTTCCCCTACTGTCTTTAGATCTAGGGTTTATATAAATTTCCAACTCTAACATTCTCTTCCAGGTCACATGGTCTCCACCTTTAATTCCCAACGGTGAGATCGAAGGTTACGAAATCCGTCTCCCAGTGCCTCGCATCTTCCACAACGGCGGCAATACGTCTGAGCTTGTCGTGACAATAGCGGACTTAATTCCTTACACAAACTACAGCGTCAGTGTGCTGGTGTGTTCCAATGGGGGTGGATATGTTGGCGGATGCACAGAAAGTCTGCCCTCTCCGGCTACCACATTAGCCACCAGCCCCCAAGGCCTCGCACCGCTGTCAGTGGTGGCCGTCAGTGAGTCCTTCCTTGCGGTCTCTTGGCAACCTCCACACAGACCTAATGGACCAAACATCAGGTAGTACTGAGACAGGAAATGTTTCATTCATTCCTAAAAGTATATTGAACATCGGTAAAAAAAAAAACTTTTTAAAGCCTCCTGCGTGTTATGTACTCAATAAGGTCTTGAAAGGGTAAAATATTAACGTTGACCAGATAATTGTCCTCCCTCCGCCACTGTTTTCTGTTCTGACAAGTGCTTCTGTGGCAACAAGTCTCAATGTAAAAGTCAGTTGTTCATTACAGGCAATTAAAATGCATGAGCCCGCCTCTGTGTTCTGCACAGCTCAGCTCTGCATGTTTGTCTAAGTGGCTTGCTTAAAAGGTGGCATTAAGCCCTTCTTTTCTGATTACAGCAGAAATTAGCATCACTGTGGGGAGAGGAAAACACAAACCCTGCAGAAAAAACACAAGAGAAGGAGGGAAGAATGTGCAGCCGACATAAACGGATAGCAAACAGAAAGCAGGCAGAAGAGGAGGAAATTAGTGATAAGGACTTAGCTAAAGTTGTTTCTTTGTTTTCCCAGGCGTTTAGCCACACTAGCACGTATGCGCTAAAACCAAAGCTGTACTCGTGTTGTATGTCAACACACTCCTGAACGTTTAATCCTGCGTGTGCTTTCGTTTTATTCCTATTTCCCCTTCAGATATGAGTTGCTGCGACGTAAAAGCCACCAGCCTCTGGCCGTCAGTGTGGTCCCCATGGTAACAGCCCCATCCCATAACCCTTCCCAAGATCTCCATCGCTGGTTCCATGTTTACTCCGGCACCAAATTGTTCTACCAAGATAAAGGCCTAAGCAGGTGAGATTACTGAAATGAGCTCTAGAGCAAACGCAGCCGGCCGTGTGTGCAGAACCGATCGGCGAGCCGCGGCTGATGCCGATCTTTTTAATACCGCTCAAAGATACATTAAGCAAATATTCCAAAGAATTAAATTGTTTTTCACGCAGCGCCACCCTAATCTCGCTTTGGCACTTGGTGCAAGATGATGTATTATTGTTGTTGTTATTTTAACTCTCACTTTGCTCAATCTGGGTGTACTGTTTGGAGTCTTCGTTTTGCTTCAAGCAATCAAGGGACATACTCTTTTTACTCATCAGCACACTGCTTGCTTTTTTGTATCTTAACACTGAGGTGTAAACATACTGTCGTCATCTCTCGCCAGATTTACCCAGTACCAATATCAGTTAGTGGTATGGAATGATGCGGGCTTCACTTCAGGAGAAATTGTTACTGCGGTTACCATGGCTGGGATTCCTCTCCAAAGTCCAACTCTATTTGCATACGCTGTCAATCACACAGCGCTTCACGCCAACTGGACACCACCCTGTGAGAGTAACAATGATTCAAACATTGTGTAACAGGCTCACATTTTTAGGTACAACCTGCTCAGTTGAATATAGGAAGGTCCAAGTCGGCTGATTTGTAGTTTGGTTTTCATTTATTTTGTAACTTCCGTGTCAAGCAACACAGCAGTATTGTAGTGCACCGGGGTAATCAGAGTATAATGATTTTATGATAATTTTGCTTTTTTTCTTAGATTCATCATCTGTTTACAATATCCCAGCTGACTTTGCACTCAACACATACTCAATATAAATGTAATATTAAAAGTAAAGTTAAAAAAAAAAAACTGAACATTTAAGAAAATAATTACCAACTGACCTGCTCTAAAAACTAATCCTGAATATAAAAATCTAATCAAAATAAAAAAGAACTAACTGTAATAAAAAAATCCCCAACTATTCTAACCCTGAAATAAACCCATCTAGAAAAAAAAGGTGCAGCTCTTGTATTGATCTGATCTGGATTGAGCAGGCTTACCTAATGAAGTGTCCAGTCTGTGTCCATACCATATAATAATCACAAAATAATATAACCAATAGGAGTATAATTTTAACCAAACTCTCTGTCCTTCCTCAGCGTTGCACAACCTGCAGGGTGACGTGGAGTCCTACTTTCTTTCAGTCATCTCTGCCAACTCCAGACAAACCTTTGTGTTTCCCCCAGAAATCCTCTCCGCAGTTGTGACTGACCTTTGGCCCAGGACCACCTACACAGTGTCAATACACGTGTCTAATGGTGCACATAATACAACCAAGTCGCTAGTTAATGTCACCACAGAGGATGGAGGTGTGTAAATGTATGCATGTCATAAGCTTTCAAGTCCGAATTATTAATTTTCCCGTGTTTGTGTGTTAAGCATATATCATTTACAAGTGTTAACGTGAGTGCTGCTATTGCACCAAGTGTGTAAATTCAATACACTTTTGCTAAGTGTCTGCGTTAATGTACATTCTGCTGTGTCTCGGTGCTTCAGGGGAGATGTTAAATACATGTTGCCGGGCATGAAATCAATACAAAGTGTGCATGCGAGGCAGATTGAAGGTGTTGTAAAAAGCGTGTGTACAGGCGTAACACACACAAAATACACACGGCGCTTGACGGCAAACATGGCAACCCAGCTGCTGTTACTTTACCTTTCTGTCAAGGTTATTGTTTATACATTTGAAAAAAAAACACAGTCAATAATAATTGGTATTTACCAGCGGCCACTAATTAGGTGGAGTACTTTTAAAGTACTGAGGATTTAGTTTACGGTTTAGAGGCATTTCAATTATATAACCTTGTACAGAGCAATGTGAGCTTTACAAAAGTAGCTAATAGTATTTGTCATCACTACAGAAGCTATTTTGTACTTTTATTACTTAAACAAGTATTTTTTTCTCATTAGTTTCTTCAATTTTTCCCCATTGCGGGACTAATAAAGGTTATCTTGTCTTTCCTTTCCATTGGCTCCAACCATCGCTTTCTTTTTATTACCCCGCTGTCTTTGGAAGTATAATAGCACGGAGATGCCTTTCTTTTCCTCTGTAATCTGTGCAGTAGACTAAAAAGTGCATTAAAAACATTAGCTGATCATTGGGCGCCAAATGCAAAGGATGGCTCGTTTAACTCAGTGGAATCTCGGGGTAATTTTGGTGTTTTTTTTTCTTTTAGCATTAAGATGTCATCCACACACATTACCGAGTACAACTGAACCAAAACGGTCCAAACCCACCAACTTTATTGTCATGCAATAATAGGGCAGTGCCCACCCGTCAGTCAATTCCTTTTAGGAGCAATAATATGCTGCCTCTGTTAGCTGTCAGCAAATCGCTCAGCGATCCATTTCCAGTTTTATTTTAAGAATTGGACCAAAACAGTTCAGAGGTGGACACTAAAATTGAGAACTATTACAAGTTGAACAGTTTGCTACACTCTGTAGACTTTTCGTTATAGTTTTTTGACAGTTTTACAAGTCTAGCCTTATGATCTCAACCATAGAGCAGTTCCAGGGCATTTTAAAATTTTAGCACTGTGGATTTTGTCTAACAGTTTATATGCGATGTCATCAAATCAGTGTGCAGTGACTATGTGTCAAAAGTTGCTGTATGATGCTGTCCTTGTTTCGACTGACTGACTTTGCCTGAGCTCATTGAAGTTTTTGGATCTGTGCACCAATCTTCAGAGCCAGATGGGATGTCTGCCCCAGAGGTGGTTCCGGTTAACGGCAGTGCTGTTCGCGTGCTCTGGTCGCCTCCTTTCCAACCCAATGGAGTCATTACTGCTTATCGAGTTTACGTTGACGACCGCCTACATGTCGGCGTAGACAACAGCTCGGGGTCTTACCTGCTGGGCAATCTGATGCCTTTTACTGTTTACAACATTCAGGTACACATATTGAGAAACACAAAGTACTGTCTTGTATGTCTACTAATGCTTTTGTATTTAAGGTGGAGGTGTGCACTGTTTATGCGTGCTTGAGGAGTAATGTTACTCAGACAACCACCGTGGAGGACTTACCCGCCGACATGACCACACCGCACGCTCAAGTACTCAGTCCGAGGTGATGCTAAATATATTTTGAATCGTCGGTCTTTGGCTCAGCTCATCTTTGTCATCAGCATTTTTGTCTCCTGCCAGGGTTGTCAAATTGGATTGGTCACCTCCGGGCCGACCGAATGGCATCATACTCGGCTACGATGTCTTAAAACGGACCTTGGGGTCATGTGGCTCTAGGTCAGCGGAGGTCACGCCCTATGTGAGGAAAGAGTCAGGAGATTCAGATGGCGTGATTTTCAGATGCTCCTACTTGCAGTGTCCTGCTACTCATCATGTGTGTGGCACATCTTGCTTCCACCCTGACCAACAGGTGATTAGCGCTGTATAGATTTTGTCCTCTTCTTTTGTCTCAATATCAAAAAGTCTCCTTCTATACTCAATGCAAGGTTCTCTGTTTTACGAATGTGTGTTGCAATCACAGTCAAAGCAAAGGAAAAAAGTAGAATTAGAAAAAAAGCAAACATATCCGTTTTTGCAGTATTTTTACACTTTTGATTACTTTATTTTCTTCTCATTTTTGACCAGGTTTGCTGCACTGGAATGTTATACGAGAAGATGCCACATCATTACTGTTGTGCCGGGCACTATCTGAGCTTTACTAATTCTACCAATCCAGTTTGCTGTGATGGCAAACTGTTGCCAACTCTGCCTCACCATCACTGCTGTGGGGGATACTATGTTCACCTGAAAGCTAGTAAGTATCTTCCTTGGGATTTCCTTTTTTTTTTCCTACTTTTGTTTGACTTTACAGCAGTTCCCTTCATCCGACCTTGTCTCTGTAGATGAATACTGCTGCCCCGACCACTCGCAGGGCCGTGTCTCAGTGGGGCCTGGGGACAGCTGCTGTGGGGGCGCTCCTTACGCCACCAAAGGCGGACAGCTGTGCTGCAGTGGGAGCCTCCACGATGGTTACAGAGTCCAGTGTTGCGGAGGCCACATTGTAGATGATGCACTCGTCTGCTGTGGTGGTGCTGAAGAAGGACAAGCGCATGCGTACATTCCAGGTGAGAGAATAAAGAACACAACATGATGTGACAGCAAGCAAACACAAAAGGCATTTTGCACAGTCAGGTCAGAGAAAATAAGATTTAAAAAAAAAAAAGACTTTTAAAGGTGTCACCAATTTGTATGCATACAAAAAGAGTTTTGCAAAACTTTTTCGACGCAAACCAATAACGTATAACATTGCAGTTTCCCCCTAAACAAGCTTCTTGGTGATGAATCTGAATGTCAAAATTAAAGCACCACATGCAGTTGACAGGTGTGTCTATACAGGCGTTCAGTTCAGTGCTGACCCACATAAGAATGACCATGTCTGCTATTCTAATTAAATCTGTAAAGGAACAAAAAAAGACCGTCAACTAGAGAAAATGACAGAGAAGAATTAAGCATCAGGGGAAGAGGTAGACACATGGTGCAGGAACGTGGGGTCGTTTCCCTTTCTTTCCCCCTGCAGTGTCCCGACGCACCCAGATACCATGGCACAGATGGGACTGTGCATGTGTGCGCTTGGATATGAATACACACAAGTGGGTTTGCGCACATATAGGTGAATGTGTGTGTCATTAGACATCTTTGTCATGGCAGATGATGATGAAACACACTCTGGATGGCTCAGTTGAGGGCACTGCCAAGCACACAGCAGGATAAATAACACACACATTCTCACTCCCATAATTTCACACCTATACCTATTACATGCACACACAGACACACATGCATGGAGTCAACAGGGTACGCTCTGCGGGGTTCACTTTGTGTTGAGTGCCAGATACAGACACATGGACTCAATTCATCTCATATGAGCAATGGCCCCATCTGAAGGGGCCTATGGTTCTTTATTAGCCTAGAAAATTTCACACACAAAAGTCAAGAATCGCTTTTCCATAGACTCGCCATTTCATGTTTCTCACTGCTCCATCCTTTGGCCTTGTGTTCCTCGGAACTCATGTAGGCACCTTTTCTTCCTCTTCCTGCTTTTTCCCCCTCCCTCTCCCTTCCCAGCCACTCATCAGTCATTAGCGTTAGCTTCCCCGTTGAGAGCATATGGTATGATGGATCGCAGAGCTAGCGGCGCTAGCGAGGCTAAGGGCCATTTGCCGGGTGCGCCGCGGTGTAGGGGGAGCCCTGGGGCCAGCGATGCAACCTCGACCCCACACGTCTGTTTCAAGACCCTCCCAAACACAACATGCTCACCTATTAGAGGATAGCCTGCTTAACCTTGGCACAGGTCAGTCGTGATGCTCCCTCGCAACATGCTGACAAATTTGTCGCTTTTATGATGGACAGATTAATGACAGATGTATTCAAATCCAAAAAGTGGCGAAAAAGTGCCAGTCTGTTTTCTTTTGAATGACTAAAATGTATGCAGCCAAATTCAAACGGCTGATCCAAAAGAAGAAAGTGTGCGCTAGCGAAGAACTAGATGGAGCAGATTAAAGGAGGAGTGAAGGGTATCCCATTGTGCCCAGCTGATAGACTAGGTTAGGCTGATGTGATTACGGGGTCCCTGAAGTGCGATCTATCACACATTACCGTCCGTACTGTCAACAACCATACAGACGCGCTGCAGGGGAACGCCAATGCCGGGAGACAGCCGTCTGGCAACGGATACGCTGGCCTGCATGCACATGTGCGCGCACGGAGATGCTCGCACGGTAACACAATAACTATCAGGGTGTAGATATAAAGTTAAAGCAACACAATTACTGGGAAAACAGACTTTAATGTGTAATGTTTTTTTGTGAATCGGGACAATTCAATCACAGGAAATAGAATCAGGGTCAGAAATGTCAGCATCCCACCTTAAGATTCTTTTCAGTGTTGTCAGCACTTTACGGCGGCAATTCTCAATTGTTCTTCTTCAATCTTTCATGCATTGTCGCTTTTCGAAAGCAAAAACCCTGTTGATGGTGAAACATCTAATAACATCCATCTATTCATACATCTATTTTCTCTGGGGCTTATCTTCTTTAGGGTTGCGAGTGAGCACAACATTTTATTTTTAGTTATTTGTTTAGGTTTTACAATTTTATTTTATGGTTGTTCTTTCAAGTTAAATTTAAAATTGAATTTTGTTATTCGAATAAATGCTACGATTCTAACTCAATGAATAATTGTTTTTTAATCATGATTTTTTTTTCCCCATATCACCCAGCCCTACTTGATAGTCCATTTTGTATGGGGAAGGAAACAAATCCTCTTTGAATACAGTGTCACCTATGCCTCTTCGTCAAACAAGTTGTAGGAAATATTGTTGCAATTTTTCCTACACGTTAACCTGTGTGGTCTGAGTTCAAGAGCAACTTTGAAAATTCTTCTTCTGCCCCCTTTTTCATCTCCTCGAGTTTGCATGCTAGATGTTCTTGTAAGATTAAGGTGAGATTAGATGGTGTTTAAAGATACGCGTGTGGTGTCTATGGCCTCCCATTGACTTCGGTCTCCACCGCAGTGTGAGCTCCGCTAATCATTTCCGCTTCACACTTACACTTTATACCATGCACTCCTTCACTGACCCTTCAGCCCCCACCTTACCCATTTCTCAGTATGCGCGCGCCACTGTAAATAGCCTCCCCAAGTTCACGTCTTCCTCGCTTAAAAAAAAAATCCCAGCGTTTCTTTAACTCCTTCACTGACTCCCTCCCTCTGTCCCAGCCCAGCAGGCCCCATCCAAACGTTCAAGGACAAATCTGAATATCCCTTTTCACCGTTTAAGTGTTAAAAGCCTGGCGGTGGCGGGGTGTTATCTTAACGCGCCTTGCCGTGCCATCATCAGTGCGCGTGATGAAAATGGCTGTGATGATGCTAAAAGAAAAAAAGAGAAGGGGGAGAAAAAGTAATAATCAAATATGTTTTTCAAGGGCACAGTGACCATTTGCTGGGGGGAAATTATCCTAGTAGTTAAGCTTGCGCAGTCTGAGCCGAGTGGAGTTGGGAGAGTGGATGCGTGTGTGTGCTTGTATGTAGGTGTGTGTGTGTACTTGTGTGTGAGTGTTAGTGTCTGTGTGCGTGCAAGAGTTGTGCGGCTTATTTTTTTGCATGTGTGCTTCCATATGTTTTGTTTTAACTCGTTGTCTCTGCATATTCTGAATATATTTACCTAGTTTCATGCTATATAGCTAAACATTCTTTTATGGTTTCTGCCAAAATAACACAAATGTCAGTCGGTGTGAGAGTGTACGTACGTACGCCTGTCCATGCAAATCATTGCCAAAATTCCCTCATCAATGATGGGTAGCAAACGGCCAACAGTGGTGGATTCCAAACAGAAGCGTCTGGGTAATTTTCTTTTTGCAAGATAAAGTGCTCTTTGAACACAGGGAGACGTTTCTCTCTCTGTTAATGTACTTATGATGATGAATTTTCTATTACATTGGCTGGCGAGAATAAATCCAGAGGTTGTCCGCTGCACACAGTAAAGGACAGTCAGCTCTGTCTTTGTTTTACGTTCTACTTCTGTTAATCTGTATATTTTGTATTTAGTTTTGTTTTAGAAGTATTTGCATAATTTATTACATTTGGCCGGCAGCACTGTAGTGGTATGATGAGTATGGTAAACGATATTATTGATCTACATACCAAAATGTGGCGTGCAGGAGGCCTTCATTCCACTAATTACCGTAATTTTCGGACTATAAATCGCGTTTCTTTTTCATAGTTTGGGTGGGGGGGGCGACTTATACTCAGGAGCGACATATACATATATACATGTTTTTTTCACTTTTTTGGGCATTTTATGGCTGGTGCGATTTATACTCCGGTGCGACTTATAGTCCGAAAATTACGGTAGCATGGGAAGCCAAAAAATATACTTTATTACAGTACTGGACGCATTTGGATGTTACACAAATAACTGGTAATGTTGACAAGATGAAGGACTTCATTAAGACAAGAGGACAAGTCATCACGTGGGACATGTGTACATGTACATTATGTTGTGCCAAGCCACACAGAAGTGTGTGTGTCCACTGGGAAACTTTGCTTTGTGTGATCTCACATGTCACCCAGTGGAAAGAGTGTACTGTAACGCAAACAAAAAAAAAGGCCATGTTTTGTGCAGTAAACATCTTCCAAAGTAGACTCTCAAGAAATAGTTGTCTGATATGTGGTTTGAATGTGTTACACCATTTTATTTCCCACCATTTGTGTCTATATTTTACTTCTCCCTTTGCCAAAGCCATGGTAATATATTCAGGTATTTAAAAGTGTTTGATTTGTTTAAAGTTGTGGAGGGGTTTTAGTCTCCTAGAGAGCCCGGATAACCCTAATCCACAACACACATTTTTATCAGTAGTTCATTGGCAGGGCTAAATATTGACTTATCATTAAGTGGAATGTGGAAACCCCTAATAATAATTCACGTTGTCTAAGCACCTTGTGTTGATGCAGCGCTCCCAACGCTGCTAATGAATGTATGCAAATCCAGCATAAATCTGAAGATTAGGGCCCAAGCGTTCCGCGATGCTACAGAGAAAACAAGAGGTGTGTGTATGTGTGTGATAAGTCGCTGTTAACACGTACACAAACACCTATACACAACGAAGGAGAGAAAACCCGATGCATGTTTCAAAACGTGAACATAGATAATGCTCGCAAAAGGCAGGGATCGTATTTCTGTTTAATGCGCGATAATATGAAACAAAAGTTTAAAAGCACAATAGTAAACAGTGCATTCACAAATGCTGGAGGAACTTTGTGACATGTATTCTGAGTTTTTGTTTATTGGAAATACAGTCGTGTGCTGATAACAATGAAGATTATAGATGGAAAAGTGCCACAGAAAAGTTTTGAAGGGAGAGGGACATTTTAATTATTAATGTATTCACTCTGTCAGTAAAATATCAAGTGACTTGAACAAAAAAAATGAAATTTGAAATACATTTGTCAAACCAAACGTATCTTATGCTATGTGGTTACTCATTCACTGCCATTGACGGCCATAGATGTCAAAGATCCATTTTAACATTAGCGCAAAATGTCCACCCTGACATTGTCCACCCTGATATTAAATACACGTTTTTGTGTTTGTATGTACATTGTCTGCTTGCACATTTCTTAAACATGGAATTTGACCAATACTATTTTTAACAGCGCAGCATCAATTAATACACTAAAGATGAAGTTAAGTGCATTTTTCAACTTTTCTTAACCGCACAAAATATGGTAATACTTTCTCATCTATTTTCAGTTTTGAAGAAGCTGTGGCATGTTTTGCTCAGACTAAATGCCCTTCAAAGGAAAAGTTTCAAAGTTTCATTTGACCCTCCCTTGTTGAAACCTGATTGCTTTGTTGAGCGACTTTTACGGTACATACAGTATCAATTGGAAAACGCCCAGTGAAACACAATGGTTGTTTGCAACCATAAATATTCCAGTTAAGGATTACGTCCCCCCCCAGGTTGATACCTCTCCATAGTCATATGCAGACGGTGTCGAGGTGTAATGTCGAGCGAGGGCTGCCAGTGCTGAGGAGAAAGCCTGGCGTAAAGGTGACGATGGCGAGAGGACAAGCGATGAGTGTAGAAAAGCTATTTGGAAAAGTGTTGAGCTGTTTATTTGCTCGTCATTGAAGCTGAAGTAAGTCACTGAGGGAATTGGCCGGCGAGCCTCTGCTCCGCAACAGCTGCCGCCGCTAAGTGAGTTACCGGCCGTCACACTGCCTTTATGTCACACAATCACAAACACGTCCACGCGCGCATATTGCGCTGTCACACGGTGCCGAGGTTACAATGCGCCGAGCAGGAGATGAGATTCGCTCTGAATCCGCGGCATTCGATTTGCATGAGGAGTTAACACTGATGGAGGTGTTAGACAATCAGTTATTTATCACGCTGCAACTAGCTGCAAGCCCCATTAGAGGACAAGGCCGTGACACAAAGCAATGACTTGGTGTTTAATGTCGGCTGTCAAATAAAATGAGCTCCACAGCTGGAGGCGGACGCCACCGCGGATCAGCATGTCATCAACCGTTGGCATACACTTACTAAATACCTCATGAAAGTTGCATTATTTTAACCAGAAGCTCGAGCTTCTTATAGTTTTACCCACATTGATTTAGAATGAGAAGCTTTTACTATTTGACTCTGGTTGAAATGCAATTTGTCCTTTAAGAACGGGAAGAATATTTAAGTCGTTGTGTGCGTCGCTCATTTCCATTTCCAATGCATCCTCACAGCAGGTGATTTGCTGACTCAGCTTTATAGCAGGACAATATTACGGCCCTAATCCACTGAAAGGCCAGAGCATGACAATCCCTTCAGCTAAGCCGTGTTGATGTCTCACTAACCTGATTGCCTCAACCTGGGTAATTACCAGAGCCACGGGAGAGATGCGGGACCATCTTCAGCTCCCTCTGACTTTTGTTTCACCCTCACATCTACGACCTCACCTTTTGCCAACACACACCAATGTCACACACAACTAACAGGTTTTAGTGAAGTATCAATCTCACATAGGAGCATAAATGAGGTTCTGAAAATGGCTGGCATTGAATGAATTTTCATTAGCTTTGTTTCATTTTCGTTTTCTTCCTCAGGTTTTTCCTGCTGTGCTCAAGAGTATATCAATTCTTCTACATCTCTTTGCTGCATGGACAGTGATGGAATTCCAACAATACATCCATCGGGCAATAGTACTGTCAGACTGAAGTGTTGTGGGTCAAAGGTTGTGCTTCAAGAGCAAGAGTGCTGCAATGGAATTGGTTTTGACTCGCAACGACATGTGTGTGCCAGCAGGCCCACGCCGGGCCTTTTGATGGAGGTTTGTTTGTTCACTTTTTTTTATTGTGCTTAAAAGTTGTAACTGCACATAATAGCACAGTCATCTGGGATAGATTTTCTTGTTTGTTTCTTCCTGCCATGCCAAGATAAACAATATAGCATGAAGATCATAATTTATAAACTGCCTAATCGGATTTCGTCCTAACGCTCCTCCGAGCACCAAAGAAATATTTTCATTGTATCTGAGGTAGGCATGGTTGCCTCACCAAATTTTCCTGATCAGCTATTGTGAAAATTAACATTCGATGAGTCAATGTGGTAATTGTATTAACCAATCGAAATGACACTGAATGGAGGAAGAGTCACATTCTGTTAGAACAGATCAACTCTTGGAGTTGGGGGCTGCTCCGTCTTCAATTCATCATTTCGGGTCATGTGGTGTCAGCATACACACACACACACGGACATGCACACTATGGTGTGCGCACAAGAGCACAAAGGGTTGCAACCCATTAGCTGTAATGATGTCATTAAGGTCATTGCATCACATACCTCAAACAAACACTACATGAACAAAAGTATTAGGACACTTTGCCATTACACCTTCAGGGAGTAAATATTGGCATACTGAACTGTATTTTGCCCCTTATTTCCCAGAGTGAGTGTTTCCAGGGTGCCCTGTGTCCAGTGTCAGCATCCTCCACAGCATACTGTGGTTCCTGTGACATTGACCCATCTACGACCGCCTGCACATGGGTCATGTCTGCACATCCTGACACTCCCTCCGCTTCATACTCGCCTACAATGGATGCCACATCTGAGGCACTCATCACAGGATCCCCCACACACGCAAACATCAGTCATCTAAATAATGTCATTTCGGTGAATGAGCCGAGTTTGTGCATGTCGCATGAAGAGGTCGTGTACAGTGGGGATGCCCAAAGATGCACCTATACAGGTATTTTTATTTGTGTCATTGTATGGTAGTAGGTTTTTTTTTTAGGCCTATGTGGGTCAAAAACCAAAATGTCCGCCCAATGTGCTTCTCTGTGTTTCCGTTGCTTTGTGTGTTTGTGCATGAGGTGGTTAAGATGGGTTTCGAGACGATGCTGTGACACCATCTGGGCAGAGGCACATAAAGCTGTCACCACCCGCCATCCACCAGATGTTGCCCATGCACACACTGGCTATCATGCTATACTTCCCTTAGATAGAAGCATGTATCTCACACACACGCTATAAATATGTATCATCCACTCACACACACACACACACACGTCACATCTTAATCAAATACATAAACAGTTTTGAGGCATGTGTCTATTTATGGGGGCACAGCCTTTGTTTCATTTGCATGTGCATGTCACCACGTGTGTGTTTTTGCAGCCTGGGTTCTCATAGTAGTAAAGACAATAGTCCCAGACTGGTGGTTAAAACATGCTTTCATTTACAGCGGCGGTCCCTCAGCTCTCCTTAAAAGCTCTGCCACATATGTGCGCGAGTGTTGGCAAGTGGGTCAGTCTTTATATATACTTCTGTACGCGTACCCCGGCAGAAGGGTTGTAACGAGGCCCCCGTCACCGCCTTACATTTACAGCTTGCCGAGCGGCGAGCGACCGGCGCATTTATTTGTTATATGTTCGTGTCATGTCTGCTGCCATTGGCAATGTTCCCTTAGTGGTTTACATAAATTGAACTGCTGTTACTGTAAGCACATAATGTTTAGGGCCTGCACATTAACATGCTCCCTATGTTATACTTGAGTGCGCAATTGCTTGGAATATTTTGAGGGCTTTGGCAATATGTTGTTATTGTGGATGGTTTGCAATGTAGAATAATGCACGGGAGCAGACGGATTTTTTTTGCTCATTTTATTTAGCTGCAAATTATCGAAACTGTGCACCACTGTCCGACTTATTTTCCATAGATTCAGACTTGGAGCCCTTCACCACCTACGAGTACAGAGTGAGGGGCTGGAACAGTTTTGGCCGATGCTCCAGCAATGTGATCACAGTGACCACCGCTGAAGACAAACCATGGGGAGTGCCCCCACCTCGGTGGAGACCCCTGAATGAGCGGAGGGATGTCATCCAGTGGCGTTGGCAAGCACCTGCTAGACCTAACGGTTTGTGTTTATGCGGATTTTTTGCACCTAAGTGGTTAAAGACGCTTCATCTTTTAAATCTACGCTTATAATTTTTCTCCTATTGCTTTTTGCTAGGAGTCATAACCCACTATGTGATACTACGTGATGGACAAGAGCGTTACCGCGGCGATGAGAACAGCTTCACAGATGTGGGTGGGATCAGACCTTTCCAGGAATTTAGTTACCAACTGAGGGCTTGCAACAGGGCCGGGTGCACTGATAGTGCAAAGGTAAGACTGCATTTGTATGATTTTTGTTTTTTAGAGTGCCCGTGAAGTGACAGAATATTTCTTCAATCCATGTGAAATTTATTTAGGCCTTCAATTTCTTGAGCATTCTTGAACAATATCTGACACAAGAGGGCCGAGATAGCAGCTCTAATGGCAAATTAGTTGAATTTCCTTTCCTTTTGCTCTTATCTAATCTCTTGTTTAGCTTATTGAACTCAAGGACCTCACTTCATTTCAGTCTTGTCTTACTGAACTCTGTCATTTTTAGGTTGTCCGTGTACTCCATTTACAGCTTTGCTTACTTTCTAACGTGATAATTTCCCGCTTTATGGATGCTTTGCTGTTTCCATGTCAGAACATGGATGCCGCTCGCGCTCTCCCCCCAGTACTGTATGTGAGGCTTTGGATTTGCTGAGTCCACCTGATGTTTGTGATAGCATCCATAATAGCTTCACACAGTAACTCCCTTCCGCTATCTCTTGAGCTGTAGCTGAGCTGATATCAACACAACAATTAATTTCGCCGGCTTAGCACAGATGAAAGCTCCTGTTGAAAAGTGTCTGTCTTGCTTTTATAGCTGACTGAACATGTATTATTATTTGGCAAAAAGTTATGTAAAGAGGCCAATGCGTCACCAGGAGGCCTACATGGAGGATAATGAGGGTCTTATGGAACTTTTGTGAGCTTCAACTTGGGTTTCTACAGAAATTGATGATGAGTAGATAAATGTTTACAATAAATGAGGAATTGGAAGAATGATAGTGTCTATGGTCATGGGAGAAACATTAAAAGGAGGATAAATGGCTAAAAAGATAAATAGTGAAAGATGCATCAATTGAAATGTTCCATTTCGTTGCGCTCATCATGTGTTTTGGTTGTCATTTTTAGTCACAGTGAGTGAGTGAGTGAGTGAGTGAGTGAGTGAGTGAGTGAGTGAGTGAGTGAGTGAGTGAGTGAGTGAGTGAGTGAGTGAGCGAGTGAGCGAGCGAGCGAGCGAGCGAGCGAGCGAGTTTAGCAAATGTTAGCCACATTTAATTTGTATTATTGCTTCATTCTGTGTCCCCATAATCATCATACAAAATTCAAGTCATGAATGTGAAAAAACTTCATTCATACGCCGCTTGACGAGACTTCTTGCAAAAAGCAAAACCACTGTCACACAGTTCAGTCATCCTTTGATGCTTGCTGATCTGATGTCTCTGATGTCAAGCGTGGTGGTTTGGAGTTAAATATTTCGAGGGATTAGTGATTGACAATCAGTCAACTTCAGTGGTTCCATTGCATTAAGGTCTTGTATTTATCTCAGAACCGCACGTCACCAATAATAAACATTCTGTCATGACCTAAAGACGAAACTTTCTCCAAGTATCCAGCCGTATGACCACCAGGCGAGCCCCCCAGTAAGCAAGCACAGTTAAACAACAAACTCAATCTCTCTCGTACACACACGCACACACACACACATGAAGCACACAACCCAGCACACACAGTCCCAGTAGAGAGTGGAAAGGGAGTGACTTGGATTAGTTTGTACACCAGTGAAAATTGGCCAAACATTCCCAATTATGGGACAAGGTGGGCTAACCTAATACACCAGCGCAATTACCTGGCATCCACACACACCAGCAGACACAAACGCACACTTGAACGCACGCCTGCCGCAACAACAGAAGGTGCTGATCTAATACGCTTGGTCACTTAGAGAGGTTGGTAGAGCAATTGGTCCTCCTTTGTCTTGAAATGCTCGAGTCTTGTTGCCTCTGCTATTTGTCTGCTGTCATTCCTGTGATAGGAACGTCAACCTCTCCCAGCTGCTGTCCTTACTTTGGTTTCTTCCCTACTTCCAACATTGCCCCTTCTAGCCACTCTTTGGACTTCTTGGTGACAATCACCCCTCGCCCTTTTATTTTACCTCATTTTCCCGAGTTGCTGAAATTCCACTCCTGTGACTTCACAAGCAAAATAGGAAAAGTACAAACTTCATTACAGTTGGCGAACAATGCTTTTTAATATTCATTAATGAGTGAAACATGAAATAATACTGTTTTTGTTTGTTGTTTTGTTATTAGAAAATCAACTTAAAATATAGTTGGGATATGGAGTAACACAATTATATAAAAGTAAAACATTTCTAAAGGATTATTTGTGTATATTGATTTGTCAACTTGAAAGATTAAATTCATCTTTTAAATTATATTTAATGAATATGCAGACAGATTACTGTTCAGTTTGCTTCATTTTAAATATATATATTTTTCTGTTATTTTATATTTTTATATTTATGTATACCTTTTATTTCTATGGGGATGCAAATGGCATAATTAAATTAGGTCTATTAGCACTATACTGTCAACATAGCCAAAAACAATAACTTTCCATCATTAATGTTTGACTTAATTGTTTTTTTTTGTTTGTTTGTTGACGCACGAGCGTCTCTTTAGCTGTAGTAGCAGTGTTCTAATTGCATAGCACTGTGCGGGACAGGTGGGCGAAGTGTCCGTGACAGTCTATTAAGGCAGGATATCCCTGTTGCCATTAGCAGCAGATTGCCCAGCCATTCGACGCTCTCTCTTTCATCCGCCAGGCGACTACTGATACCGCAATCCATTCATTTTAGTATTTGTTTGTCCAGTTGTTAAGTTATGATTGATGATGATGATCATCATCATCATCGGTTTAAAGTCCGCTTTCCAGGCGCCGCTGGGTTGGACTGGGTTCTCGATGTGGCTTTCTTCCACCGGGAACGGTCCACGGCCATCTCGTGGTTGATGCCGGGTGCCTTCATGAAAGTTTTAATTACAAGCGTGTATAGTCCTAAATTCCATTCATAAAGTTAATATCGCTGTAATCAGTCCTTCTGTGAACTTTTTGTTTATAGTAATTTCCATATTTCTGCTTAAAAAGAAAATTACCAAAATCTCACACATAATTATAATGCATTTTAAACCAAATAGATGACTCTATTGGAAAAAAAAAGTTCCAAGTTTGTCATCAATATTTTTTCTTGTGTGTTTCCTGTATGTGTGCATGTCCACCATATGTTCAGATGGTGGCAGTAACAGTTCAAGGAGTCCCAGAGGGGGTGCAGTCTCCAGTGGTAAGAGCTTTGAGCCCCTCCTCTCTTCACTTGAGCTGGGTCCGACCCACGAGTCTCAATGGAAGAGTGCAGCAGTATCACCTGAACCAAACCGGTCTTGGCACCACCATATTTACACACACAGAAGCACCCGGAAATTTTACACTGACTGGTAAGAAACAGTTATCATCTTCTTGTTTCTAACTCATGTTCATTTTTCTTTGGCTTGTCTGTCATGTTCTTTTTTTGTACTCAGCCTTTCACTAATTTGTTTCCTTCAGCCTCTTTTCTTGCCATCCCTTTGCCCCCGCAACACAAACTTGTCACTCCCCTTAATACTCTTCCATCTTCCCTTCTTCCGTTTGTCATCTCCAAACCGTCTCCTTGTCCGTCACGTCCTCTTCTCCCCTCTCTTCCTCTCTTCTCCTCTATCTTTTCCATGCATTTATGTATGTCTGCTCCTTGGGTGGAAGCCATCTAATGACCGAATATACATCTGATTTCCACCACGCTCACTCTCTTATCCAGCCCACATGTGAACGCAAAGCACAACCAAAAATTAACATAACACACTTCAAAATCAGAACCCTTTAAAAAAAACATGACAGGTTCACATAGAAGTTGCATGAAATAAAGAGCTACCATCTTCTCGCTGTTGATCAGGAAAAGCAACACATAGGCCCTTTATTAATTTTTAGCTGGTAGGAGTTATGACATTTCATAGATAAAATTAAGCTCTGCTGTTCAAAGGTACCCCATGTGAATCGATATTAAGCATTGCCATCATTAGCTTGCAATGAATGATTGCCTGCAATTATATAGATTATGGCATTAATCATGTGTTTAATTGGCCTTTTGTAGGCTCATTATTAATTCACAACGGCAGGGAATAGAGTATGTTATTTTATTTATTCATGCTTTCTGTCTTTTTTTTTTTTTATCGTGGGCCGTTGTACGCACTGATTGGTGTGGGCTCCAAAGTGTGTATGGAGAGAAATAAGATGGGAATTTTCTTCCATCAGTATCAGTGATGTACAGTATGTAGCATAATTAAAAACACATCAAATTCTATGGAAAACCCAAATTATATACATTTACATTTAAAAAAAAGAATAATAAACTTTTCAAAAATGAATTCAAGCACATCACACAAAACAAGCACATAGAATGACCTTGTATTAGGTTGTATTAAAGAATACTAAATGCATTTATTTTCTGTACATTACAATTTAGATTCACTTTGCATCTGCTCCTCTTCTACAACCGAACAAGTCGGTGTGTGTATATCTGATCTCAGCGTTCCGATGAAGGCACACAGACAGGAAGTCAAACTCTTAATTATTTAGAAGAGGTGTTATCATAGCACCCTCCCTCTTTGCTTCCTCATTCTCCTCATCATGATTTCACTCATTCTCCTCATCATGATTTCACTCATCAGAGTAGGTAAACTCACCTACTTGATGTTACAAATAGGTGACGCTCACTCCTTGCGCTGACAGTTGGGCCCATCATCTTGTCATATTCTCTGACGCAAACGACCAATGGCAAATTGTCAATAAAATTCCAGTTTGGATCAGTTACTTTTTTTATTGTCTTCTCCTCCCACAACACAAACACACAAAGTTAGCCACCAGCTTCTTTGCCCTTCAGTATATACCATGTTCTCAAAGTTCATCTCTCACAAAGGCACACCTTGGGATGACGGTCTCGTCTCGTCCCGCCGCCATCCCAATGCCCTCCATCCGCTTTTCACTTGCTGGTGATCACTGTTAAAATGATTGAAGCTTCCTTTCCCTTTCCATAATCAGGCATATAAGCACATGCATGTACTGTATGGATGAGAGTGTGTGGAGGTGCACCTTCATCTCAATACACATGGATACACAAAAAACATACACACTCACACACTTACCAGTTCTTCACCAGCAGAACAACACTGCCCTCTTTAGGATGAGTGATAAAGGTCATCCTTGTGTGTTGAGTAGACAGCACAAAAAATGAAGTTGATAAGAGTTCTGGCGTAATTGTTTGACTTTAGTGTCTGCTCTTATTCCCATATATTTACTTACAGCACTTTTCACACTGTCTACATATTTTTTATTCAAATTTCTGTCATCTTTGAAACCCCTTCCCAAGCACACTCTATTTTCTTTACATTATATACTTGCCGAAAAGTGATGTTTTAATTTACGGACTTCTGTTGAGTGATTCTCTGCTTGCTACTTTATTCAGCATTGAACCCCCAGACATTTACTATGCTAGTATGGGCACACGCTTACTTACAGACATCCTTAGCTACGCGATTAAACGGTGCACCGTGGCCTTACAATTCAACCCTGGCTGACAGATTTTCTTTATTTAACCCAAACACAAGCAATAGTGCGAACACACACACATGCCCATTGATCAGTGGTTTTTAAGCACGTAGGCCCACAAGGCATGTTAAGCAGGCCAAGCAGTTGCGAGTGAGGAGACGGCGCTGTGTGTTATTCGTGCGATCGTCTCCTTTTCTGTCCTCCAAACTTGCACCGAGGGGGAGGACCAGCTGCAGCTCAGTTAGATTATTGACTAAATTATCACACTACAATATGTTATTGTTCCATTCTAATCGATATTACGATGAATATTAAAGTCACTTATTGGATATTTTCAAGCCTAGAGTCCATTTTAAGACATTAAAAAGATCATCCTAAAGCATGTTTTTAAACCGCTTGGGGATAAAGAATTGATTCACTGTGTCTGTATACATCCATTAGATCAATATTATTTATAGCTTGACATGAATATATGTATAATATATGTAATATTCATATTTCTAAAGCACATATCATGGCAGTGCCACAGTCTATTGTTGGAGTCATCATTTGAGCGAAAACAGTTTTACGCCTTTTCGTTTGTCGTGAATTTGATTTGCAAGCTGTTGTGTGCAGTCAGCTGCTAAGTGAATGACCATAAAACATTCTGTCAAGTCTATCACACCTTGGAGCATTTGCATTTCGCTCTTTGGGTCACTGTGAGGAATGCGGGAAAATTTTAAGTTTTTGTATTGCGTTATCTAAAATAAAATGAAAACCTGTTAAATTTCCCAACAAATAAATCTCACATACACTTAAAGATCCACTCAAGTGGCTGTGTGATTTCTTTAAGACTGCGTACCAAGGGGGGGGGGCATAAATAATCATGTCAGGACGCCGCAGCCTAAACGCATACCAAGGTATCATAATTATCATAGATCAAACGCTGATGACATTACAGCGTCGGACCGCTTTCATCCCGTGTCAGCGCCGCAGCTGCCTGTCTTTACGTTGTTTCATTATTGAGTTATGGCATGCATAATTTAGCGCGGACAGATATGGATCCATCCGTTGAGAGTGGCAAGAACGAAGGGAGGGGGAACTCAATGCGAGAGGACGGATATGTTTGGAAAACTGTCCTTTTTCCTACTTTTGCAATCACGTCACCTTGTTTGGCTTTATGTTTTTTTTTTACTTGTGTAGATTCATTAAATAAAAGCTCATTAGCATAATTAACCTTTAGCTTCTAAACTTCAAACTCAACAGTCTGAGTCAAGAACCGATTTATAAGTATGTAGTTTGTATATTTATACACTGAAAAAAGTGGTGTTGAATTTGACCATTTGTAATGGATGATCAACTGGATGAACAAAATAAAGGTTTATAGGCTACTTAAAAAAAGTATCTGGATCCAGATGATTTTATTTTTTGCAAATTGAGTAAGTTCAATAAAAAATTTGTTTCTGTACTTTATTATTATTATTTTTTTATGCTGTAGGTTTGCATCCATTCACAGACTACACTTTTGTGCTGGTGGCCTGCACAGCTGTGGGATGTGGCACCAGTTCACCTTCCACAGGACGCACCCTGCAAGCCTCCCCCACTGGTACACACACACACACACGCACACAAACACACATTGTTATTTTGGCAACCCTTTTCTATATTATCTTTTCATGCTGCGTTCAATGTCTTTAGTGACTCGTTTGTCCCTTCACGCCCCTCCCTTCGCTTATTCCGGTGTCTTCATGTCACTGACAGCACCGCCACATAAATCAATCACATCAACTTAAATTAATTAAAACTGTGTAATTTACAGTAACGTATTCTCTGTCTAAGACAAGCGGGTTGATCATGAGAAAACCGTTTTAATTGGAAATTGAAAAAAACGGACTGACATCATGAAAATATCATAAATTATTATCTTTTTTGAAAGTCCGGAAATCCTTCAGGAGCGGATGTGATTTACTAGATGTCTCCCTGAGCTCCTGGAAAATAATGTCTTGTCTTTTTCTGTCATTCAAACATAATGAATTGTTGCCTGTGTTGTTCAATAAACTGCACTTTGTGCATAATTAAATGTCACAGTATAAAATATCTCAGTGGAGCAATTCTTGGTTAAAAATGATGTCTGGCTGCACAAAAAAAAAAAAATCTTGTGAGAGTCTCAAAGCATTTATTTAAAAGGCTGTGCTTATTTATACATCAGTGGGGCGGCGTCATGCAATATGTATTAAACACACGATGCTGTTTTGTATCCTCTGTGATTTTGTTTGTTTCTAAATTTGATGTGCTGGATCAAAATCTATCCAACAGCCCATCTCCAATCCACAGCAACCAATGAATCACTTTCTGTGCTTTCTCTCCAACCGGAGGTGTGTGGTCGAGGCCCAGACACATGATCGTCAACGCATCTGTAGTGGAACTGTTCTGGGATCCGCCCGTCAGACCCAACGGACTGGTCACCCGGTACAGACTGCGCAGAGGCGGTCACATCATTTTTACCGGGGACTACCGTGATCAGAATTATACCGACGTTGGCCTCCTGCCAAACCGCAGGTACATCTGATCATAAACACGGGACCTGCAAAAACCACACTGCGTTTGTAGCTTCATTGATAATTAAATTCTAGATTTGCATGCATGTTTATGCGTATTCTTAGCCGGGGTGACCCTGCTTTAAAGGCTCCGCTCTCTGTCCGTCCGCGTTTCCCTCTGTGGACTGCTCTCTCTATACGTCTGTTTGTGCCATTTAATGTGCAAATATTTGACGTGCCCATGATGCAAACACACACACATACACACGCTGCCTGTGCAGTGAAATCACAAATCTGATCTGACTTTTGCTTGCCGACGGCAACGGAGCGTAGATTTTTATGTATTTGTTTATTTTCATTTAACCTTTATTAATCTGTGCCTCTTTCCGGGATGGATTTACCGTTTTTAATTATAGGGGGCCGGTGTAAAGCGATACTTTCACTCCCACCACCTGTTTTCTCTCATCTTCTCTATGTGTTTGTGGATAGAGGAATAGATCAAAATCATCATGGATGTAAGAATGTAAAGACTGTACGTGTGTGACGTTTCATTTTCCCTAATTCCATACTGTCTGCCAGAGGGCATCCCCCCCGACTTTCCCAATATCCACTTCACCTCCTCCCATCTTCTCGCTCTCACCTCATTCCCATCCTCCACCTCCTTCTTTTCCCAATTTAGCCGTGCAATGGAGAATTACACCGGGAGCAGGGGCCCCATTATCTAAGCAGACTCGTGTGTCCAGGCATGACTTTGTGTACGTGCACCAGTCTGCACCAAGTGGCCATTGATTATTTATGACAATGTTGATTAGCTGTCACTTTGCTTCGGCACTCCAGGAAGTGTCTAAGATGACGAGAGAATTAACCTATTCCCTGTGGCGGGCCCCACAGGACACACACACACACACACACACACTGATGCAAATAGTCCACTCACACGTGTGTCATTTTACTTTGATATGTCATGGTGGTGTTTGCGTTTAAGCGATTATCTTACTGTGATAATGTTTAGATTTATGCTCCATTCTTTCTTCATTACTTCTCTTTCCATCACTCTTTGGTATCGTGTTGACTGTTGACGATATGTTTCATATTTTTATGTCCATGCCGGTGTGAACACATGAGTCGTTTTAATCCCTTTTTTCCTGACTGGCTTCTAACCCTCCGCCGAGGTGCTAATGGCCTTCTGTTTAAAACGCTCAGCCCAGGAACAATAACCCAGCACCGCCACCTATTAATGCATGTGTGCCCGAGTTTATAACAAATTAAAGGCTTTTAATGTTAAATGGCGGCCCACTTACACAGCTAATGTAGGCTTTTGCGCCAGCCGGCCGCGCGCTCTTAAAAGGTAAATCTATCTTATGATGTCATGACCGAGAGAGGTAGCGAGCGTGCCGGCCGAGGCGGCGGGACGGATGGAAAAGTGCATGAGGATGATGAAGAGAGGGATGTTGACTTGATCATTTTCGTGAAACGTAAAGCTTTATTTACATTGCTGTTTTCAAGGGACGGTGCCATAGAAAAATAATACAGAGGAAAAAATGTTAGAGGGTACAATTAAGATTGAGCTGTGGTTATTGTGCAAGAATGATTTTGAAAAAAAGTGTTGCACTCTATGAATTGAATGAGGAACGTGAAGGTCCTAATGTTGCCAGGGGTGAGGTTATATATCCCTTAAGGGTAATGAACAGGCTCTTCTAATTGACTCCGACTTCTACAGCTAGTGGAGTGAAGAAAGAGCAGTTGTAATGTGGGACCCAAGGCTGGTTGAAGTTGAAAGTATTACATCTTGAACCAACTTTCTTGAATATTTAAGCAGGCATTGTGCCTTTACGAGTTTTTATCCTTTAGATACTGATTTGAATTATCACAAGATAGTCAGAGGTCTCACATTTGACATTTTTAAAAGCCATTTTGCACGGTTTCCAAATGGATCCGCATTTAAGGCATTCAAATGTCTAAATGGCTCAGAAATTGCCTCAAATCACACCTGATCAGATTTTCTCAGCAGAGAATATGTATATAGTCAGTGATGTGAGAACAGATAATCAACATAGCCTAGTAAAACCTTTTCCATAAAAACAAGAGTGGCTCAAGAACAGAACCTTGAAGAACACCAAACTGCAATGTAGTCAAAAAGGGCACATGAAAGAAAAAAAAAACATATTTTTTACCCTCACCAAATAATACAGCCAGACAGATAATGAGCCTAAAACACTTCAGTTAAGGATGAAACATACACTTTGTACATAGAAATAAATAGTTATGTGTAAACATTATCTTTAGTGAATTCTAATCATCTCTCCCAATATTTCCTTTTCAGATATGTTTATGAACTGGAGGCCATCACAGGCGGCGGCTCTGGTTTGAGTGACAAATATGTTATAAGAACACCATACTCATGCCCCACTGGGATCCCAGCCCCACACAACGTGACAGTCACCGGCCCCCACTCCATCTCCTTGGCCTGGGACCCTCCTGGTGAGTAGCAGTCCAAACAGATGGATGGTCATTTTCACAGCGTCTTCATCAAAATGACATGCAAATTAGTCACCATTGTCATTGTGTTTAATGATATAATGAACTATGAAATACATATTTGTCTTATCATGACAGGTGTGTGTGCGTGCATGTGAAGAAACATTGTCATAGACATCATTATTTAACATCAATAAGTAAAAAAATAAAACATATAGTGATAATAGGTACATCACAGCATACTGAGCAGGGAGCATTTCCGATTTGAATCATTTCTTCCTCAGGTCAAGCACAAACAAAATCCCAAAGTAGTTTACTAGTCACCTTCTGGCCCCTCGGGACCTGTGCACACACGCTTGCATACACTTTGGTGGCATGAGTTTCATGCTTATGGGCTACTGATTGTCTGCCCTAACCCATCTATCGCCGCTCATTAAGGTCTCATTAGCATGATTTCCTATCTCGGAACCTGCTTTATAGGGCCAACCAGCACAGACACTTCACTTTGTTCAGCTTTGTGTGCGGTTTTGCTTGGCTATATTTCCAATGTGTCTGCGTGTGTGTGTGTGTGCATATCACAGTGGAAATATTTCCATAGGCAGGTCTATTCTATTGTCATTACGGGTTGATTTTAAAGGTGAGGAAATATCGTCTGGGTTCTCACGCTTGGTTAACTCCCAGAGTCTGGAGTGTCTCCGACGTGTGTGTGCGTCTGTGTGTGCGTGCATGTGCACCTTGCTCCTGACAGTGTGTCTGGGTATACATACATTCACATGTGGTTGGGTCTTCATATGCATACATTAACAGTCAAAGCGCTGACGTGTGGCCATTAATATGACGGAATAAATTCTTTCATTGTGGCTGCATTTGTGTATGAGTGTATACAGCTAGGTTTTGAGAAAGAATGACTTGAAAATCATACGTCAGATTTATGTAGGGGAGAAAGTGGCATATTTATAAATATCTTTAGTGTGTTACTATTAAAAGTCCAGAGACACAAGTCCAGAAGTGTGTGTTGCACCAGTGTGTGCATATGTAAGTTGGTGGGAGGGTGAATAATTGAAGTCTCTCATTTGTCCGGTAATCAGTTCCTTCTCAAAGATATCCAGAGTTCATGAATGTTGAATTACCCATCACAATACAGTTGGCCTGAATTATGTAAAAATCTTCAGGGGGAATATTAACGCAGTCTATGAGTATGTGTGGTCAGTGTGTTTCTGTTTACTTTGGTGTGCTTGTGCCGGGTTGTGAGCCCACAGTTAAGACCTGGCAGTTTTCAGGACCAAATATAATGTAGAATTTTGTATGGTCAAGTTGTTGTCAATATTCGCAAAGGGGACTTGGTTTATCTGTAAACACAGAATCAAATTAGGTACCGAATGATTAATCAGGACTTGGGAACTTTCTTTCGAAGCTCAGCCGACAATAACATTTTTGCCAATAGAAATTGAGATCGAGATTATAAAAGTGGATTGATGATAGTATTGATTGTGTGTGTTTGTAATTTATTTTTCCCCAGCCTATTTCAACAATAGCCAGCCCGTCAATTATAACATCTTGTTGAATCCCGGACGTGAAGGTGCCACAATCCATGCTACAGGCCAAAAGCAGAACCTCGATGTTAAAGGACTTCAACCATTCACTGCTTACGATGTCCGTGTGCAGGCTTGTCAAGATGGTAAGTGTAAAATTTCAAGTTAGATATTTTATTTGTATATATATATATTTAAATTTCAAGTAATTTTTTTTTTTTATGTTTTTTTTATATTTATGTCATCCACAAGCTTTACCAATTGCACAATATCTAAGAAAAATGTTTTGTTTCTGATTCACCTCCTGAGCTCCACACACATGGCGCTTACTCAGCAATAAATCCATATTGCGCCTTGTCCTGAAGTTAAAGTATTGAGTCACTACAGTCTCTTGTTTAATCAGCCAGGTTAAATGGCGTTGAGGTCATTATGCCGGTTCGAAAGGTCCTTCTGTAAGCTCTGTACAACTCTTGACTGTATATTTGGAATTATTGACTTGCTGTATGTAGATGATTTCTTGGTGTGACCTTTTCAGAAATGTCACCAAACTGTCTTGTTTTGTCCCGTGTAGGGGGTTGCGGCGTCGGAGAAGCTGCGCATGTTTGCACTTTTGAAGCTTCACCTCAACATCTATCACCGCCCTCGGTTAACGCAGCTGGTTCGAGTTTCCTGGAGATCCGTTGGTCTCCCCCACAAAAGCCCAATGGCATCATCACGTCCTACCATATATACAGGTATATCAATGTTTACCTCATATTTCAATGATGGCCTATTGCTTTTTAAGTGGATCCCAGATGAATGTAGTTCAGATTACCCTCAAGGTTTCTGGAAGGATTCATCTTCAAGCAGAGCCTTCTCTTATGTGTGTGCATGTGCTTATGTGTGTTTTTAGTCCCATCGAAGGTCGCGCTCTGCTTGTTGACCAAAGAGTGTGTGATCTGGATGCAGGGTCAGATTGGACTAAGACCTTTAAATCCTCAGAAAACATACATTAGCATAGAAGCACACATAGGCACTCTGACACACCTGGCATGAGGACACTTAGCTAGACAGCCACAAAAGTAACGATAATTCTTTTCTCTCTCTCACGTTTTAAGTACATTTAATTTTTTTTTTTTTTTTAAAAGGACGAGTCCTTCAACATTTGACATAACGGTGAATCATCACATGTTAGAAGTAAATGCCTTTGTTCACAATTTTGTGTCACTGTAACAAATTAAATTTCATTTATTATAATTAATAGAGATCTATGAATACTCAAATAGTGATCAGTCTGGAAAAAAAGGTGGTGTGGAACATCCCTATGGAAAAATAATATTGCATCAAGTAAAAATGAAAAACATCCTTAAATAATATTCTTGATAAAGTCTGGTTCAATAAAAACTCTTGAATCTTGAGTAGTACCTTGATTTGATCTGTTCTACCTTCAAATTGTGATCTGTCAGGTCCCCAATGGAAACGGAGGAGGAACTGCTGGTTTTCATCTGGTCTAGTGGACCACTAGAGTTTTTCGACGCCAGCCCCTCCTTGCAGCCGTTCACCTACTACCAGTACAGACTTTGTGCCTACAATTCTAAAGGCTCGGTTCAAAGCCAAAGCACGTCAGCTCGGACCCTGTCAGCACGGCCAAGAAATATGACCACCCCTGCTGCCACACCCACTGGTGAGTTCAATTTTATTATTTATTTAACTTGAAAATATCTCATATGATGAGCCTTACGTGTTGCTCACAGGTGCATACTCGATCCACCTGAAATGGAGTGAGCCACAACAGCCCAACGGTATCATTTCTCACTATAAACTACTTTACAAGAAGCACCAGCCCGACCCGACATTCAACTCACCTGCCGCACTTGCACTTACTGTAGAGGTAAATGTTCACACTCCCAAATATCTTCTTTGATACATGTTACATTCGCTCACGTTCTACTAGTTCTGGTAATGTGTATGTTTGTGTCATCATAATGTTCATTTGTGGAGATGACATGTAGGACTAAAGCAGAAGGCCCCAAGATAATTGTTCGAATATGAACAGTCATTCGATAATATATTTATAGAAATGGGAAAGTGTCGGTGCAGAAGTAAAAGAGGCGCTTCGGACCTCAAGAAGGGTGAGGCAGGGTGATAGATCAGTGAAAAGAGGGAGGAGAGTGAATACAGGAGAAGAGATACAAGTAGAGATCTATATTCTAGACAAACGTGTGGCTTCTTCTTCTCCCTCCGTGACCTTTGGCTTGTCACTCATAATTAATACAAGATGTAAAAGGAGACCTTTCACCTTCTCATTGATATGGAACACTCTGTGTGTGTGTGTGGGGGGGGGGGGCCTCATTGACATGGCATAGACTTATTTTGGTGGCAGTCATTTGTCACGCACCTGCCTTCATCGCAGAAGCTCTGCACAGACACACAAAGGGTGTCAATGAAGGGTGGATTAAAAGAGGGTTCAACATTTATTCACTGTACTTGCTTATAAAATGGCATTCAAGACTGATGGGAAGTTGTTAAGAAGCCACTTGGAGTTTATGAGGAAGTTTGTGTTTTAGTCAGAGTTAGCAAAAAAAAGACATGGCTGAAACCTTGATATGATAGCATTGACTTTATTTTTAGGAGTCACAGATTTGTGAGTCAGCACTCGGAGGAGCAGCATTCCAGTGCTGTTCTGAGGTTGTGCGACTTGTGCAGTCTTCAGAAGCAACAAATAACAAATTACCCCAAAACCACACACACACACACCCTTTAAATTGCTTCTATTCACATCCCTCGATTTGCTGCCAGTGTGTGTGTGTGTGTGTTCATGTACACGAATGTCCTTTGGCCCTGTATATATTTGTGTGTGTATTGATATGGAGCTGGGTTTGGGAACTTTGCTCTGTGCCAGCCCGGCTGATTAATGGGGTCGTCACGCCAATCGGACGGAATGAGGGTACGGAGCGCAGGCGGCCTGCTTTGCTAGCCCCCGACACGCTGTTTGGCACGCTCACACACACACACGCACGCACGTGCAATCTCACAACGCACATTTTCTCTCGCCATGCCTTGCAAGTCAGTGACAGACGTGTTAGTCACTCTGACATGGCTGTCAGACTCACTTTCTTGCATTCAGGCTCTATTTTTGGACCTCCTCTTTTTCTTCTACGCTCTCCAATCCGATTCGATATCTGCTGATATCTTTGATGAGGATTTTGTGGCTTGCCTGTTAGCAGGATTTCACCAAAACAACACTAGCAATAACCACGTCACTCATTTTATGTGACTGGTTCAGATTTTTTCCATATGCTGGTAACTCTACTAAGTCTGTTGCAACATCCTCTGAAGTTGAGGCTAAGCACAGTAAGAACAACTCAGCAGGTTCTGAGGAGACGGACAGGCTTGGGTTTGTTCAGCCTTGGCGGAGGTCTAGGCTCTACTGCGTGCCATTCTGCTTCTTCCGAAGCTTTTCTCCCTCCTTTTTATAGTTCATTTCCACACTAGAACGATTCTCATTACTCAGGTTTAATTTTTGCTTGATCACCACATTTTGAGAGCTGACTTTAGAGGACAAAAGCCACACATTTGTTTAGTGGAGCTTGCTTCTGGCTTGCTTCTTTCTTTCTTTTTTTTTTTTTTACTTGCTGGAGAGCCTGTCTTTTTCCATTGATCAGCTTTCTTAGTGCTTCCAGCTCCTCATCTCAATTGACCAATCAGGCCACCGTCTCATCCCTGTCTGGTCGCATCACTTTTTTATTTTTTTTGTTCCCTCCCATTATCTCCTCTTTACTGTCCCGTCCTCTATATCCCTCCCTCCCTCCCTCCCTCGGCTCCTCCAGATGTTTCACTCTGGCCCTCGGGACCCCTTAGGGAAAGAAGATCATGTGTATGTATGTGTGAATTTGTGCATCCTTTTTTTTCTGGATACACTCCATGATGTTGTGTTCACGGATGACATTTTTTTTTTCCCGTGCATCAGTATGTGAATGTGTCTCTCTTATGTGTGCCGTATTAATACATGCCATTGATCAGAGCAGGACCCCTGACAGTCATCATCCCTGAGAACCATCTGGCCGACGCCTGACGCTCCCTCACCCAAACACAAGCTGACACCCTATTAATCTGCTAGCGGCATGCATACGTACGTGTGTATGCGTACGTTTGTATGTCCGTGTGTGTGCGCGTCTGCGTGAACCAAGACATTGTTTAATGTGGATGTTAGAGATTAAGTGTAAGTGTATGCGCTTACATTTTCACCATGCACCTGCCTCTGCGCGCGTGTGTGTCTATGTATGCTCGCCGTGCACACGCATGCAAACGCGCACACACATCATCCGCCAACAACAGCCGGTGCGGAAGGGAGCTGAAGGGTGCTTGGAAATTAAGGTTATTACACAAATTGAGCCATATGGTCTAAATATTTCAGAGCTGAAATTTACTAGGCAATAAAAATGGCCCCTACCTCGGTAATGGTGTAAATTACAGCTTAACCACCAGCGCTAATGATGTCCTTCTGTACGCCCCGTAACCAACCGTACATGAAGGACACATTGTTTAAAAAACACCCCAGGAAAGGCGGCGGAGAGAGAGGGAAAGAGAGAGGGATGGGCAAAAGGGGCAAGAAGGAAGAGGTGAGAAGAGATGGAAGTGGAGATGGAAGTGGAATTAGGGAAGAAAAGAGGAAGAGATTGATGGAGGGAGCGCTAGTTGGAGAGCAAGCAAGCAGCATGTTTACAATCTGTTAGTTTATCATTAAGGGCCCATCAGAGAGCACGGGCCAGCCAGCTAAGTATGTTTCAAGCCAACATGTGCTTTCAAATATGGCGCGCGTACACTTCATCATACACCCTTGGAAGATGTGGCAGTGAAATAAATGATTGTGATAAACATATGCCGTACAAGCACGTAGGGTGGATACCATCATTTTAGTGCCACGCCCACCTGAGAGTTACATGTTGGAGATGACCCACCAGACGTGGGTGAAGAAGGGCGGATTCTCGGGCTTTGCCCTTGCGTTCCTTTTTTTAACGAGCCGCCGACAGAAAGGAGTGGGGAGAAGAGGCGGCGAGGCGAACGATGAGGAGGATGAAAACAGGTGAAGAGAGAAGAAGGGATAAGAGGACTCGCATGCAGAGTTCATTAGGGCCTCCGGCCTATCGGACAACTTCGTTAGAGGTCTTCAACTCTGATTGGAGGGCTCTCGGCGTTTTGCATAAGCGGCCAAATAATCAGGCTGCTCCTCTTTGCGGCAATCTCCATCGTCTGGTGTTTTCCCCAACTCCTCCCTCTCCGGCCGTACGTTTCCGTCTGGCTTTTCTATACCTCACTTCTAAATAACAGTTGTTATGTCTTTCTCTTCGTCCATACCATTCACACTCGTGCAAGTGATAATTTCTCAAGACAGGTTTTATATTGCTTCTTTGGCCAGCTCGCTCGCTAGCTCTTAGTCCCGGTAATGACAGGTTGGGTGTTATTGTGTCTTGTGAAGAGCCTGGACCATTCAGTACGCTGCCCCTTCACTTGTCCTAATGGCAGCCACTATATGATGGTCATCACTTCAAAGTGTGAGGGTCTGTTTGCCTTTTTTTTTTTTTTTTTGAGGAAACTGCTACTTGTCTAGTCAAAGTCAAAGTCAAAGTCAGCTTTATTGTCAATCTCTCCACGTCACAACACACAAAGAGACCGAAATTACGTTTTTCTCTATCCCACGGTGACGAGACACATAACACGATAGACATACAAGTACGCGACACAATATAAAAACAAGAAGGCAAAAAATTCAAACAATCAATAGTAAGAGTGATGAATAAATAATAAATAAACAGATAACACAATAAATAAGAGGAGCAAAACGGAGCCAGCAAGCATAGCGCAAAAGTAAAAAACATCATAAACAAAAAGGCACAAACAATAAATAATAAGAGTAATAATAAATAATAAATAAACAGATAACACAACAAATAAGAGCCAGTGTGCATACAGACAGTTCAGACAGTAAAAGTACAAGACGCTACGCAGAACGGGGGAGCGAGTTCAGGATCCTAACAGCCTGGTGTACGAAGCTGTTTGAGAGTCTGGTCGTGCGGGAGCGCAGGCTTCTGTACCTCTTCCCAGAGGGCAGAAGCTCGAACAAAGAGTGAGCGGGGTGACTCACATCACTCACAATCGTGGTCGCCTTGCGGGTGAGATGGGAGGTGTAAATGTCCTTCAAGGAGGGGAGCGAAGCACCAGCAATCTTACCAGCTGTGTTCACTATGCGCTGCAGGGCCTTCAAGTTGTAGTCAGTGCAGCCGCCACCCCACACAGCAATACAGCTGGAGAGGACGCTCTCAATGGTGCCGCGGTAAAATGCAGTCATGACGGCCGGAGGAGCGCTCGCTCGCCTGAGTTTCCGCAGGAAGTACAGGCGGCGCTGGGCTTTCTTTGCCAGTGATGCGGTGTTGGTGGACCAGGAGAGATCCTCACTGATGTGCACCCCCAGGAACTTGGCGCTGCTCACTCTCTCCACCACAGCACCGTCGATGGAATAATAGAGGAATAATAATGCCTACGGCATGCCATCACTTGGAATCAAAACAAGAATGTTAAAAAGCAACATGCACATCATCTTCAACCTTCTACTCTCATCTTACCAGACTTCGATTGACTGGTCTTTAACCACATGTCATAGGTAAACAGGCACTGTCAGAATAGCATGAAGACTGTAAATATTGTGTTCCCGCGGTTGGAAGCCGCCAAAGCTATTTTTGGATGTCGCTGTGAAGTGGACATGCCTGGTCCAGACCCTCGCTACCTCTGTGGCGGCCACCCACATGCCTAATGGCACGCTTTGGGTCTGCGTGCGTGTGTGGCCTAAAATGTGTGTGAGTGTCATTGTTTGTCTAACTCACGATGACTCGTGGGGGCACCCATGCAGGGCATTTGCAAACATACATGCGGCAATTGTTCCAGCAACATCGAATTAGGCATGCACAAATAATTGCGTACACACACGCACATGCGAAGAAGGCTTGCCAGCTTGGCATGGGGCACCAAAGAGCAGCACGCATTCAAAGTGCTCTCACCTCAGAAACCTCCAAAAACAATTACAGCGCCACTCACGCCACAGCTTGCGCTAATCGACCCGACGACAGGACGCGGTTGAATTGAAGTCAAATGTGATCCGTGTCTGCGCTTTGCCATACAGACAAAGAATTGCGACACATGAGCAGAGGCGGGCCGGCGTGGTGCTTTGTTATCTCTCCGGGACTTAATAGAATGGAGCAGGGAGGGCAGAGGTGGCCTGTGGAGCGGGACATACCCGAGACCCACCAGTTGGTCCACGTTCACCATTCATTAGACACGGCTCGCTTTTGTATGATCGCTCACTTGACTGCTACCTGTGCACGTGTCAGTGAGAGAGACAAAGAGAGAAGAAGAGTACACGTGTGAGTACGTGGCCATATGCTAATATTGCTCTGTCCCTGTGTCTCTGCAGGGCCCGGTACTGGCTGGGGCTTTTGTGAGATAATCAGCATAATTCTTTTGACAATTACACATGGTTACTCTTAATTAGTATCACACACTTGTCCCCGCGGCTGCACCATGCCTCTCCACCTGAATATCACGCACACACGCAGAGAACCCAAAAACAAGATGCGCGCGGATGTCGGCATGCCCGCAGGTTTATGAAAAGTATTTTGTGTGCCAGTCCAGACACACCAAACAGAATGTGGCATCGTTCTCAATTTTCTCGCTGGTACTTTTTTCCCCCCCTTCCGCGGTCTCTCCGCAGTTCTCTCCCCCTTCCCCCTCCGTTGTCGTGATTAACTGGAGGTTGTGGTCATTCCAACATACGTGTGCTTTTGCGCATTGATTTCAGGTTAACCTGAACCTTTCTTTTCATATCTCACACCAAAGGCAGTCTGGCTTTCTCCACATTGACCTGCGATCTTTTATTCTAATTACCATAACTGTAACTCACTTTATCGGCGTGATTAGATAGGAGGCTGTGGAACCTCAACGGTTGTTGGTAACCCACTCCATCCCCTATGGAATAATGCAAATAGAAAATGTTCCCGGGCAAGATTGTTGTCATTGTCAAAAACTAATAAACTAAACCTAAAATTGAAAACTGAAAAGAAACTGTGTTAAAAATAGCTAACAAAAATGTATTTTATTTTCATCTTTTACATTAATATCATACATGAGCGTTCAGGGTTCATCTTACATTTATTTATTTGGGTTTTGCTGTACGTCCGTACACAAGAAGGTCCATTGCAGACATTTGAATGAATACTATAACTCATATTTTAAAAAAAAAACAATAATGAAAAATCCCAAACAGCAACCCTGTTCCCAAGTCAAACTGTCACATCATAACTTTTAACTGATCAGGCCAACGTGACATCTTTACTTGCTTGACTGTCATACAAGTGCGAAAAGACATTTAGGCAATTAAATGTTTTGAGGTTACACAGTGCAAGAATTTGTCGTCCACGTTCCAACTTAATTAATTAAGCTAATAAGCGAGGGTTTACTATACGTACCGCTATAACACATATACACAACAGAAAACTGCAAATTGCATGCATGCAGCACTATATTAAATCCATAACAAGGTGAACCTCTTTTGTGTTGTCCTTCACAGCACAGTTTTATTTCCTGTTGCCATCGCGCACCTTAAACCTTGTGTTACCTCATCTTGTTGATTTCTTCAAGTGTTTGCTTGCATGTGCGCGTCTGTGTGTGTTAAGGGACAAATTATTATGAAGGGGGCTGTTAATGGAATGTAATAGTGGTGCGCTTCCGAGTTAAAGCGTTTGATTACAGCCTGCTTGTGTGTGTGTGTGTGTGTGTGAGCTGATGTGCTCAATTTCCTGGCGCACGTGCAGCGAGGAGGCCATTAATGCGAAGCGTTCCAGCGATAAAGTGTTTGAATGTATTGCCATCTAGAGGCGTGTAGCAGAGTCTCGGCGCTCCTATAAAAGCTGCCGGCGCCAGATGCTGCTATTGACAATGTGCATATGTTAAGCGCTTTATAGGCCACATGCCTCACATATTTCACTGGCTTTTAAGGTGGAGAGATCTTGCATTCGCGCTCACTTAATCCGTCTCTCCCTTTTGTAACATCTATCTCTCTCTTTCCCTGCGACTCTCTCGGGCCAGGGTGGCTCAGTCGTTCAGGGTCTTCCTCCTCCCCTCCCTCCGTCTGTCGCGCCGCTTTTTATTTGCTTCACCTGTTATTTACCTACTCAGCTCTTCGCTTTTCTCCCCATCACTCTTGCCTAATTCCCTGCCTTCAATATCATTACTTATGTACTTTGTCTTATTGGTCTTTTCAAGTCCCTCTCTCTCCTTTTTCCGCTGCAAACTTGCAGGAGGATTTAGCGTGCGTCTCGGGTGTCCGGGGATTTATTAATCCTATTTTACTGCGTATGACAAACATGTCGGCTGGCAGACATGGAGACAGTCAAGACATGTATTGGGCTCATTGTTCGGGCACTTCATCCTTGGTGCCACGGCACGCTGATTTGTCTGGGTTCTCCTTTGATTCCGTTTGAGTCGGAGCCATTTGGATTCCCTCGCCACTGCATGGAATTGGCCTAACAGCTAATCTCTTTATGTGAGCGCCTGAATATATTTAAAAATAATGTTGTATTATTTTCTCCTAAACGTCTACGCACATACAGAAGTTGCTTTCCATCTCCATTCCCAAAAAGCATCTCATTCCTTTTCAAACAGCGCATTCCTTATCAATGCGTAAATGATGTTACACACACGGCTGTTGGAGCGAGTGCCAGCTTTTTTGGGTTGAATCCCGTTGCCCGAAGCTACTGGCAGACACACTGTGCCTCTTGTTTGTTTGCGAGAGAGCTATGAAAGGATGCACGTGTGATACAAACACTCAGCAGGCTTTGAAGGCAGCCTTAAGGGACGACCGTCTGCCAGTCCGTCGTTGCCGCTTCCTACTCATTCAGTATGCTGTAATGTTGATATGGCAAATCCCCATGACACATTATTTTAGCTTGTCATTGTTCCAGTCTTTCCTTGTTGTGGGAAAATATTTACGCTTTGTTTGCGTGACTATGACAGTCTGCTTACTTGTTTTTTCCTTTGTCATCTTCAGGGTTTAGTCCTCGAAGCAACCGTTTTTGGCCTTGAGCCCGACAGTGAATATAGTCTACAAGTGGAAGCTGTAAATGAAGCAGGTGGATTGTGACCACTGAGTTTAAAATCTTTTACAAACATCTGATTCGCTTTTTTTAACATTCATTTTTAACTCCTTCAGGCAGTGTGTCAAGTCAATGGGTTGGCGCGAGGACCCTGGAGGCTTCTCCTGCTGGACTGGCTAACTTCAGTGTGGAGCAGAAAGAGCAGGGCAGGTCATTGCTGCTCAACTGGGATCCACCAAGTTCTCCAAATGGAGTCATCACGGTATATGCTGCTCAATAGACCATATCCAGACATGCTAACAAGACAGTTAAACCTTACCGCTTCCTCTTCTCCATCAGATGTACAATTTGTACAGCGAGGACAACCTGGAGTTCAGCGGGCTTTCACGCAGCTTCCTGTTTCGCCGCTTGGAGCCTTGGACGACGTACACTCTGACTCTCGAAGCTTGCACGTCAGCCGGGTGCACACGTAGCCCACCTCAGCATGTCACCACTGCTGCAGCTCCACCCGCCTCACAGCCCCCGCCTGCGCCCCTTTCTGTGGGTTCAGACCACGTGTGGCTCACCTGGGAAGGTCCCGCTCAGCCCAATGGGCCCATCTACGAGTACCACCTACTGGGAAGAAATGCCGATCAGGTGGGGAGGGGGAGAAGCAGAGAAGAGGATGCTAAGAGAGAAAAAGTACATGGAATGGTTCTTCCTGGTTTATTTTTTTTTCCTTGACTAAGATGTAATTTGCTATCATTGTCAATCACCCAGGTGCTGTTCCGAGAATCATCCCCACAAGAAAACGACACTTTCTCCTTCACAGTGACCGGGTTGCGTCCTTGGACTCGGTACGAGTTCGCCGTACGTACTCACAACCCCGCTGGCCACACTCAGAGTTCCTGGATAACGGTAACGACCAGGCAGGCCCCGCCTCGCGGCCTTGCCCCGCCGACCGTGAGTCACCTTCAGGGCCGACCCAGTGAATTGGTGGTGTCATGGGTGCCTCCTCTGGAACCCAACGGCGTGCTCCAGTCTTACAGGATCCAGAGGAATAATATCAGCTTCTCCTTTAGTTTTGACCCAACCGTGCTCAGCTACACCGACGAGGATCTTCTTCCTTTTGCGAGATATAGGTAAGGCTTGTTCAAAATGAGAGATTAAAACAGCGTAAGAACGAAAATACACACTAAACACAGTAAGGACCAGAGGTCATACAGAGGTCAATAGTGTAAGATCTGCATATGCCAGAAATGAAACAAATGAAAACACTCTTTCCCTTTTCTCTGAGGTTGAATCATCAATTGTCAATATCAGACTGACTATTAATACATTTTGAATGTAATTTTTAGTCCATAATTCAATGTTGACAATTTCGGAGGACTTTTTGGGCCTATGTTAAAATCGTGCCTGTAAAATGAACAACCTGCTAATGACTACAATAACCAAATCAAGCTATTAAAATGTTTATTTTTCAATCTCCTCCAGTTATTCAATCACAGCGTGCACATCTGAGGGCTGCATCACAAGCCCTCCCACCAACATTACAACCTTAGAGGCTCCCCCCACAACAGTGGAGGCTCCCACAGTGAACTCCATTACATCCAGCAGTATGGACATTTCCTGGACTCCACCACCCACCCAGAATGGGGAGGTAACCGAATATGTACTCGAGGTGAACAATGAAGAGGCTTATCGAGGTAGAGAACTGAAGACCATGCTGGTAGATCTTCATCCTCACACGTCCTACCAGCTTGTACTGCTGGCATGTACCAGCGGTGGATGCGCCGCCAGTCCAAAAACATCCACAGTGACGGAGGAGGCTCCTCCTTTGGACATGCACATCCCCACTCTAAAGGTACATTAGCATACATAATCAACAGTTGGCTGATGTAGCTATTTATCAAGAATCATGATGCTTAGGCAGATATCTAGCCCGTCGTTGTTCTTTATCAATTAGCAGTACATTCTGAAGGCCATTGAAAACCGTTTTCAATGCGACCTGTAACTTTTCCACTGAAGGTCACCGGTCCCGAGTCAGTAGAAGTAAGCTGGGCACCACCACAGAATCCCAATGGCATCATCACAGGCTACGAACTCCGCAGAGATGGCCAAGTAATCTACGTGGGCCCGGAGACTCATTACCACGACTTCACTCTTGTGCCCAATGTGGAGTACAGCTACTTTGTCAGGGCCAACAATAGCCGAGGAGCTGTGAGTAGCGCTGAAGCCTCAGCCCAGACTCACCCAGCTGCCCCTTCGGGTGTCGGGCCCCCCTTGCTGTCACCTCTGGGGCCCAATCAGGTCAACCCAAACGCACTGAGTCGCCAATGAGCTTATCTTTCTGTTTAAAAGTGTTGACCTGTGTTTTCTGTGTCCTGTCTAGGTGAAAGTGGAGTGGAATATTCCCGCCCGTCCTAATGGAGATATTATTAGTTACACGATATATCACAGGGAGCCCATCCTGCTCGGTGGGAATAACACCGTGTACACTCCAAAGGACGACGTCTTCTCCAAGAGACACACCACTCTGCAGGGGCTCGCTCCCTACCGCAGGTTTTTGTCCAATTGTTTCCTATTTTATCAATACACCGTTAGGGAACTAAGTTCATTGGGTAATTCCAAATGAACTTCACACATGATGTGTGTCTTTTAAGCTTTTTTTTTTTTAATCCTGCTGTCTTGCATTTCTCTACAACAGCTCTAACGCTTTAGTTGCTTTGGTTATCACTCCCCACAGTATAACAAAATTACACTGAAAATTCCATGGACCAGAATGCCCTTCACGATATTGGATCCCAAATTGAAATTACTCATGCAAAATAGTATGTGGAGCATACAGAACTGCTGAATCAAGCTAGAATTAAAACACCTTCCTAGTTTTGTTGGATTTTATAGCCATTCCCCAATAAAATTTGGTATTTAATGTTGCAATATACACTCACTGACCACAATATTAGGCTCAACCAAACGTGTCAGTGTTCTGCACAACAAAACTGTATCAGATGTTTCTATTATTTTTGTTACCTTATCCAGTCTTGACTTGTACAAACACCTCAAACCACAATTATAGATATTTTCAATTAGTAGCGCGAGTGCCCATCAACTCCACACAAATGACTCCATGTTGAATAACGTTGCAGGTATGAGGTGAGGGTGGAGGCATGCACGGAGCTGGGCTGCTCCTCCAGCGACTGGGCGTCCATTCTCACGCCAGAGGCTCCCCCCACCGGACAGACGGCGCCACTGTTAGACCTGCAAGCTGACCCCCACACTGGCCTCCAGACCACCTTCCTGCTTACCTGGTCCCCTCCAGCTCAACCAAATGGGAGGAGCCCAGGTTACGAGGTGTACCGCAGACTGGAGCTCACCGCCGATAGCCGTGGAAATGACGTGGCGACTCTTGTCTACAATTCTTCATCCACAAGCTGCAAGGATGAGGGGCTCCTGCCATTTACTGCTTATGAGTACCAGGTATATTGAACTTTATGGCCACACTTTATTTTATCTTTTTTATATGTAGTTTGGTGTGCCTTAACATTTTTTTCGTTGCCAAATGTTGATCGCCACACATGCAGGAGCCATGCATTCAGACAGGTGGTAAATAGAAGGCTCCATATCCGTCCTGTTGTGCTCCGCGTTGATATGTTAATTGACAGGCAAGCCCTTTGGAAGCAACAATAACATTAGCATCCCCGCCTGTCAGATGTACGAACCGAGGCCAGAGAACCTGCGTAATTGATTGAGTTTGCCTGATTGCGGTGCTGTTTTTATTTACGAGGGTCTTAATTTATGACGGGAGGAAGGAGGAGCTCTGGGAGATGACGGGCGGGCAACGGCGCTATTAATCACGCCGCCCTCAGAGCACCCCACTTCCTGATTACCGGCCAGCCAATCGAATTAGCCGTTAGTCCCCTTGGTAACAGTGCTTGTATTGGAAAGACCTTTTAATGGTGACCGCTACATGTCCCCTGGGGATTTTCCGACGGTGGGGACGAGGTGTCGCTATGTTTGTGTTGTCCACGGTCACATGGGCACCCAGACGTTCCCCACGTGAGTGTGTCAGAGTCACACCATAAAGTTAAACAAATGATAAATCTCTTTTTCCACATTTGTCACATTTCTTCATTGGCAGTCAGCGAGAAATCATCGCTATCGCAATATTGGAGCCACTTCAACGTCGCCGTGTTTACTGGCGGTTACCGTCTCTATCTTGGTGTTTCAGGCGTACACAAGGACGATACGTCAGCTCAGTTTAGCCCTGCCAGAGAGAGAAATCATATTAGGCTAATTACACTGGGTCATAAGCTCCTATTGACAGCTTTATGCGTCGTTTTAATTACTGCCCACTTTCACACAACTTAGCCCCTTCACCCCAACTGGATGCACCCGCCAAGTCGTCCGTCGGCCTATCAGAGCACTCCCACGCCGCCTGTGGTCCAACGGGCCAATAAAAGCACTCAAACTCAGCCGGGAAGTTCCCCGTAGTCCTTTGTTGCCATGGCGGCAAACGGAGTGTATTTTTATTTTGTGTCTAACAAGCCAAATGGTGGCCCAATAGGAGGAGAGAGTACAAGAGAGGAGTGGACGCAGTAACAAGTCTGTTTATGATTTAAGGACCACGAGATGGATCAAGGTGAATGTGATCTCGCCCGCTCCGGGTTGCAAGTTTTTTTCATCGCCGTTTCGTCTGCGTGACAGCAACTTTTTAATCACTTATTGCAACGCAAGACATTTTAACAGTGTTGCTGCCTACCTCAGAGCATTGTTGTTGCTGGGCAAACTAGATCAGTTGTTTTAAGATACAAGTTTATTGAAAAGAACAGTGGAGTTATGTCATGGATCAACCGTAAATGAGTGACCAAATTCTATACACAAAAGTGCAGATGTTAAGAAACTCACAATATTCAAAGCATTGTCCCAAATAGAGAGAAGTAGGCCTACCTAGATGTTGTCATGCTTACATCCAACCCAAGATAACTGTTGTACTTATATTTCAAAAGTAAAATTGTACTTTTAAATGATGTACAAACTCAGAAATTCTCAACTTTAAAAAAAATATTTTACAAACAGTGCCAAGTACAACATTAGTCAAATATTATAAACATGAAATAACACTTAAACTGATGTTTAATCAGTAAATCCTAATTGGATTTATTCAGATGTTGATGCACCTTTTCTGATAAATATTATAAACATGAAATAACACTTAAACTGATATCAGAAAAGGTGCATCAACATCTGAATAAATCCGATTAGGGCCTTAATAATGGACATGAAATGAGCCCAGTTAAGAGTGCACACACTTTAATGGAGTGGATCCTTATGGAGAAGCTGGGAGCACAATCACACAATACACAAGATCCCAATTTATATTTTATTGCATTTTATATTCACTACAATATCCCAACTGGGGGTTCATAACCAAATGTGTCTCATTTTGAGTTTATATCAGATTCCAAGGTTAATGCCTGTCTGCAATTATACAGTTGACCACTACGTAATAGCTTGGGTGATTTCAGTGAATTTACGTTTATTTGCTGCTGTTGCCCATGTTAAGCAATCAAAGTAAATTTAAGTGTATTTAAAATGTTTGTTTTTATTTCTATTTGCCATAAGTATATCTCATAAATAATCTTTATGTGTTATACTGCAATGGGAAAAAACAAGCACGTGTAAAGACGCAACTTGTTTCCCTACTAATAGTGATACTAATCTTATTTATTGGTTTTAATTCTGTGTTCTCTTTGCTCAGAAATATTTTGGCCACTCTTCCCCCCTCATTTCCAGTCTTTCCATCCTCCCCCCTTCTCTTCCTCTCACTTCTCAGTCCATCTGTGCTGTCACTTAGATCAATCACTCTGATTGATCACACCCTAATTGACTATTATTGAGGTTAATTCGACTCTTAACATGTTGCGCGCACACATTCACACGCGGGCCTCGCCGTTTCTGCCCACAAACAATTCACACGCACACGTACACACTTTTAACAACTCAGCTCAGACCCATCCATCTGCCTGCCGCACTACTTCTGACAGGCTACAGATGACTTACACATGCAAATCTCCACCCTGCGTGACCCTGCGCTGTTTACACCCCCTAATTGTGGCCAACACAAGCACACAAATAAGATTAGCGTGTGTGTGTGCGTGCGTGCGTGCGTGTGTCTAACTCCTTGATGAAGGTGAAAAGTAATTGTCATGCAGATATGTTAGCGATGGCTCGCATGGTGAAAAGGTTTCGCTCTCACGCCCGATGCTAGTTTTGATGGATGATCCGATACATTGACTTATATCCTGTTGCATGTCGCCTAATTAAGAGACACTTTGATTAAGAGCCGATAACATGCGTCTGAAATTCTAATGTGTGTGGTTGACCGGCAGCTGTGGGCAGTGAACTCGGCCGGCCGTTCATCTAGTCCGTGGGTCAGCGGGAGAACCGGCCCCGCCCCGCCCGAGGGGGTCGCTCCGCCTAGTTTACGACACGTCTCGGCAACCACGGCCGTGGTGGAAATGCGTCCTCCGGCCCGGCCCAATGGTGTCGTCAGCCTTTACCGTGTGTTCTCGCTGGACCGTAACGACCACGTCACTCTGGTAAAGAATAGACTGCTCTCTCCCCTCTACTTACTTGCTCAGCAGTTTGAAACCCTAAAGTGGTATGAACACAAACTCCATTCTGCCTTTTTTCCACAGCTCTCAGAGGGAACATCCCATCAACATACACTTCATGGTTTACTGCCTTACACGCAGTACAGGGTCGGAGTGGAGGCCTGCACCTGTTATCAGGTAATGAAACTAGGGAGTCAGACCTTTAAAACTCAAACCAAAATACCCTAAAAGAACTCAAGTATGAGTGATTTTGTTACTCAAAAGTCAAGAGTAAAGTGAAATTGACCAATGCCTGTGACTGTAGTGCTGTAGCCAGGGACCTGTGGTTGAGCTGCGCACCCTGGCCGCACCCCCAGCTCGCCAACCACCTCCCCGTCCCGTCACACTGACCTCACGCTCTGCTCAACTTGCCTGGTTTGAGCCTCTGGAACCCAACGGAATCATCGAGAGGTGAGGAGGAGAACGTCAACTGTACTTTGAAGGGAGGTTACGGCACAGGGGTCATAGCGATGATGTCATCTCACTGTTCGTCGTTCCGCCGTGCAGCTGTGAGCTTCATCGTAGAACAGCCTGCCCGCAACCCCCCCAGCCTGTGAGCCAACCTTGTGTCACTGGCCCAGCAGACATCACGTTCTTTGGCAAGAGGCGGAGCTACAATGTGACAGGTTTGAAGTTACTATCTAAAAAATGCCCCTTTGGACTCTGCAGTCGATTTTAATATAAGTTTTGATTTTCTATGTATTATCTAATGATATACATATGTGCAGGTCTTCAGCCATATTCTGCCTATGAGCTTCGAGTAGCCTGCTTTAACAACATGGGCAGCACCGCCTCCAACTGGACCACCGTCGTTACCCTCAGTGAAGGTTTGTCACGTCTCTGCACTCCCTCGTTCCACCTCTTCCATTCATTCAGTTAGTGTAGATGCAAGTGTGTCATGTTTCTCTCTTCACAGCTCCTCAGTATGTGTCGCCGCTGTCGGTGGGCAGCAACCTGACGGTCATTTGGCTTGACTGGACCGGCTCCTTCTCCCTGAACGACTACCTGAGGCAGTATACGGTGACGGAGAGCCAGCTCAGGATCTACAGCGGCTTCCACAGCTATCTTCATGTTCCACGCAAGTCAGAGAAAAGTGAAGGCATTTTAACAACTTTGCCTCACATTCCTGAGGTTCTTGGTTTGATTCCTGGTCCTTCAATCCTTGCACATGAAATATGCTTTCACGCTTTACCTTTTAACCTTGCCGCCAAAAAGAGTCACTCAAAACACGAGCATCCCTTTCGGATAGACAGGGTTGTGTTTTCACTTCTGTTTTCACAAGGAGGATTCGTCCCACCTTGTGTGTCATTCCTCAAACCTGTAAAAAAACAGCTTTATCCACTCAGATTCTCAAACGACATTGTCTTTCTCCCCATGTCCTCCGCAGCGCTGTCATTTCAGGTGACTTGTACCACAGACAGTGGCAGTGCCACCACTCCCACTGTCAGATACAGCCCCGCTTCAGGCCTGGGTAGCGCACTCACACCCACGCACACACCGTTTGACATTGTATTAAAAAAAGAAAAAAAAGAAATAATGACAAAATATTTTTGATAATTGCCCAGTTGTCCCGATACTTCTGTCCAAATATTCTGGCATTCTACCCACAGGTCCTGTTGATCCAGAGGACGCAAGTAAAGAGGGAGCAAGCATGCCAGCAGCTCCAGTCTATTCTGAGCTGTGGTTCATTTTGCTTTTGGCGCTGCTAGGGCTCTTTGTGCTGGCCATCCTGTCGGGCCTTCTGCTGCAAAGGTATTCTCACTACCACTCAAACCCAATCAGCCTTTATACAAAACATAATAGATAGATCGATGGGTAGATAGAGGTTGAATGTTTTTCCCCATCATTCCCAGAGCTCTGAGGAAGAATCCATCAGCCAGAGATCGCCCTCCTCTGGTCATGCTTCAGAAGAGCAGGAAGGCGGGAGGAGAGACATACACGGTGAGTGAATGAGCGAGCGAGACAGTGAGCCAGTAAGAGATAGAGAAGGAATTTGTATTTATTGTAAATGGTATGGCGTTTTTAAATTTAATTTTATTAATCCTTGTTTTTATTGCAACTTTTGCACGTTGGAATGGCAATGTTTTTGTCCAGCCAATTTACTTTACCGCCACTAGTGGGAGCTGGAAACCAACTACCCCTCTCAAGAAGGCAATGTGGTTGAATTTAGAAATTAAAATGTTTGGAATTGAATTGTATTACGTTAATGAAAAAAAATACCTGTAATGAGACTAATAATATGTCCCTCCAGTCTAAATGTAATGTAAAGGAAACTCTGTTTAGCAGTTTAGTTTATTATGTTATAAGTTTATACAGTGTTGTTATATATATAAAAAATACATCTCTTTTCGGATCTGTTGACAGCATTTTATTCATGGTTACCTATGTTGTCGCCATCATTTCCTTTTTGTATCATTCATTGAATTCAAACACCTCTTCCTCTTCACCTCCTCCATCTTTCCCCTCTTCTGACCTCTTTCTGTGTCCATCCCTCAGAGGCCTTATCCCGACTTGTGCTCTAAGCATCATTCCGGCTCTGTGCTTCATCCCGATGGCCTCACAGTAAGACTTTTCTTCCCACTGTGGGCTAACCCTAAATGTCCGCTTTATTGTTTCCCTCCCCCCTGCAGTTTGACACTGTAGCAGACTGTGTTGAGATCAACAACGTAACACTTAAAAGCTACACTGTGTATACTGAGGTACTGAGCGAGCATGCTGTCTTCACGCGTGTGATTGTTGTGCGTGTCCATGCTGTGTGTGTCAACTAGACAATATTTTTGTGATGTTTTTGTTCGGTCGTGTGCCTTGATATTTTCCCCATGTAAAATAAATGCCTTGGTTGAGAAACCACTGCTTTATATATTCATTCAATAAATCGAGTCCAAATATACATTTCAGGGCCTGTCCGACACCAAGATAGTGGGCGGTGGCTCGGCATTCAACCCCATGTCCGTCCTGAGGGTCCCCAGGCAATCGGACCTGAGCCAGGCCTACTCCCATCATCCCTTGCACCACAGCCTGAGCCAGCTGATTGACAGGAAAGCTCTGGTGACGGAAGAGGGCTGCTGGGACAACCCTCTGGGACCGGCACTGGTGAGATGACAACTATAGCTTGATGTCCGCTCCTATTATATAAATCTTAAAAGATTGTTTTTTTTTCAATTGAGTTGAACAACTCTTAGTGTATATTAATAGTGAAAAAGTTTCATGTTGTTTTCAGTACATGGAGGAAGACTTTGCGGATACCATCAAGTCTTTAAGTTGTGTGAGAAAGGAGCGTTCCACTTTCACTGACACTCATCTTTAAGGACACTGCGCCCAATCAGGTATCATTCATTCATGGTTGAAAAGAATACACAACAAAACAGCTCTAATTTAGCCTCACATTTTTATGTGTAGTTTTAGTTGATTTTCTTGTTGTTAGCTGCTTCTTCAAGTTACTGTGCCTCATTTAAAGACTCACCAGTCGCCCCGTAGATGACTTCTAAGGCCTTGTTTTTATGTTACTTTTTAAATGCCAACTATTTCTGAGATGAACTGCTGTTTTCATTTAACTACAGTGAGGTCATTTTGATTGTGCACAGGTTTCGTGCGAGTTTAGCCTTTAGTGGAGCATACGGTGCAGTTAGAACTTAGCTGTGGTGCTTGTTATACGGTGTATGTGAGACTCCAGTATTTATTAGATGACTTTTTGTTCTGGACAAACCTGAAGCCTAATGTATTATGACATTGTTTTTTATTTTGTTACTGTGGCAGTATTATTTATGTTTGCTGTAAATTAATAATGTGTAGATGAAGGCAAATATAAGCGATGTGGCCAACACACACTCTGCTCTTTCTTTCCTTTTACGGAATGCACACACACAATAGGAACTACAAAAACAAGTCTTCTCCAGGATAGTGGTGAACCAAAAAAATATTTTTAATTTTATATTTCACAGGTTATTTCAATGTTGCATTTTTATTTATGATTCATATTAAAATATTCCATATTTTACTTCATATTTTATAGTATCTTACGTATGTTGTTTATAAAAATGTGAATAACGTTATTGCTTAGTTTAAATTTTATTTTCCACACTCTTGATATTAAATTGATTTAATATAAATATTAAAGCCACATTTATTGATTTCTAAAGTTTGTCGTGTCACTTTAATGTTTTAGCCATCATTTTAAAATGTTTGAGGGCATTTAAGTAATGGGGATCAAGGACAAACTTTAGGGATAATCTAAAATAGAGCAAATAAAATAACACGGTCTACTAGTATAGCAGTAGAAATGATTGCTTTCATCTCTTTCCAGGGGACCAAACCTGCAACTTTTTTTTCCCCCCAAATCACACTAATGATGTTTTCTGCTGAGTTCGCCAAGCAACGGCTTAGTTCACATGTCCACCGTACACACGCATGTGCACAACCACACACACAGGGGCCTGCCTCACTATACGAAAAGACGCAGCGTTAATTTACTTTCTGCCCCTGCGTCCCTTCAGGGAGCATCAAGGCAAGTTGGAAAATGAAGAAAAGTGGCAGTGAGAACGACGGCCTCACTCAAGGTCGCCAGTCAAGGGCGCACACACAAACACACACACATTCATGGACATTTTCGCAGCTACTGTCAGCCACAGAGGGAGGAGAGAGAGGTGGTGAAATGAGAGCGTGTGGAGTGATTGTAAAGGACAATGTGGCCCTGAGCCACACACACACACTAACATGCACGTACACTGTTTTATTAAAGTCATAAATCATTGTGACGACACACACCGTCTCAAAAGAGGAGACTGTCTGAACGAGGAGGTTAGTGAAATGAAGACCCCCCCCCCCACACACACACACACACACACACACACACGTTCATGGAGAAATTCAGATGATTTGATTTTTGGGGGGTGGGGTTGTTGGTAAACTGTGTCCTGCCACAGTGTTCTATGAGATGAAGTAAACACCTTTGGGCCCTGCCTGTCTTCCAACAAAAGTCGTTCAGAATGAGTGGGGACTCTTGATTGGGGGGAAAAAATATAATGTATTGATTAGTCTGTATTGTTATTATGTAGTCATTTATTTACCTTTACATTTATTTCTAATACATTTATATTAGATATGTATTATACGTTTTTATTTGCACTACTTTTTATTATTCACCCAGTTTTTTTCCAGTCTTAAATAAATGACAATAACCTTAAATTATGTACATGTTATGTAAAATGTTATTGAAATTATTTTATTTTAGAATAAATACACAATAATAATACAAATTTAATGAATGTATAAATACTTTTGAATTGATCAAACTTTATTTTTTATTACATTACTCTCAACCTTAACTCAGTCGTGTTGGATGCCTTTGCTTTTACATAAAAGAATAATCCCAGAAAGTGTGACGCTGCGTTAAAAACAATGTTTGTCGTAAAGTTGACATCTTTTCTTTTACAATCAATAATGTTTATCTAATAGCATAGTAGTTATTTGGTCATTTTTGAACATCTTTGCAAAACAAGTAAAAATCTTTTGATTTGGAATTGATTTGGGAACACTAAGTTAGCAATACAAAAGCAATATTCCTATTAGGCTAACAAAGTAATCACTGTACGGAATTTCTTTTTACACACAAATGACATAGAACAAGACACACTAATCATCTTAACCAATGACCAAACAAATGAACTGCATGATAATTCTTTATTGGAGTGTCCAAATGTCCACTTTGGTGACACAGCTGTAGGCAAGTGGAAATAATCTTCCAATATAACATTTCAGGATTTATTATCTTAACACACACAAGGTATATTTCAGCATGTCAACACGAACAAGGAGCAACTTGAATGCTAACACATTGATACATTTAGTATATACTTGTATATAAAATAAAAGTATGTGTTCATAGTGCAAATGGCAGGTCCAATAGCATCAGTTCTATAGTGTGTGTATAATTCTCAACAATATAAAGGACGACAAAACATCACAGGTATGAATCCATCATGGTAGGACTTTGTTTTTTAGTGTGCGTTTCAAGGATGCCGCACATGACCCTTGACTTCATGACCTTGTATTTAGCCTCGTCTGTTTTCCAGTATGTTGCCAGGCTTTATTTAAAACACCGTGCGAAAAACCCGGCGCGTCATCTCGACGGTTCACATGCAGCTAACTAGAGTGAAGACGCGCCCCAAGCCAGTTTCCAGTTACAATCGACTATTTACAAGACTAATTGATATCAATCACTTATTTAAAGTCGTCCGCTGATGTCATTCCATGACGTGACGCCTCATTGTCTTTTAAAGCAACGGGCTGATAGTGATAAGCATTAAAACAAGTTGAGTAAGGCACACACAAGATGAGGCAAACATGATAAAGTGATGTAGCGTAGGATCCTTGTGAAATTGTAAAAATATAAATAATTTGGATAATCTTGCAGAGGCAGGCATCACTGTGAAAAACATTAATCATAATAATAATAAAGCTTAGTTAAAATAATGTAGCATTGTTAAAATGGAGCAAACGTTTTTTAGTATTCAAATCAACTTGTGAGTCACAATACACTTTTTCCTGTGTATTTTTTTTTAAATGATGCATGCTTCGCACGTGCATTCAATGTACTGTATGTGCCTTTCAATGCGATGAAGCATGAACAAAGGAGTGATAAAACAAGTGGTGAATGCAGACAGGAAGCAAGAAGGAGACACCTTGGCTATCTTGTTGCTACATGACCATCTCGTCATCTTTGTGTGCGCATTGCTGATGTGCATCTTGACAGCTGACTGTCAAACACCACAAATTCCATTTTGACTGTACTGTCAGTACAATACTTTTCACGATTATTACATTGATCTAAATATTCACTTTAATGGGAATGTCTTGTACCATTGACTCCAGTTTGTTACTATATCTTGGCGTTTCCATCAACATGGGCTCATCTAGTTTGAGCTCACAGGAAAGCTGAAGCTTTACCTTGTTGGATTTACACTGCAGGTCCAAGTGACAAATTTTGACTGGTTGACTTGAGACTATCTCATGGGGCTGACATTTCAAGTCATCGCATAAATAATACAATAATTTAAAAAATACATAGTGTTAAGTTTGCTTGTTTGATTTATTGGCGGATACACTCCATGACCCACTGTCAGCAATTATTTTGCTAATGAACCATATTTAGTGTTCTATAAAGTGTTCTCCAATGTCACATTGTTAGACCATATGTAATGGTCTACGCTTTCATTGTAGTAGTTTGAATTTAAAGCAGCTGTTTATTTTGTTGTTTCAAGGAAAAACATCTCTGAGAGGTTTCCAGTAAATTCCAATTGGAGTTTCAAGTGTGGGAATTAACTAGGAAACATCTATGCTAACGAGAGCTCCTACAGCGATCCTCGTTCACACGCAAAGCCATAACAGTACGTTAATTTAAGGTACTTGCATATATATCTAGCTATTAAGAGCCAACCTTCAATCCCTTGTTAAGTCTCTGCTTAATTCCCATTGATCCAATTCCTATCTTAAAAATGAATGGAATGTTCTCACCCTAGTTTAGTCACCTGAGCCATGCAGTGTAAATGCATTCTGGATTGATAAACTGTCACTCAAGTTTTGTACCATGAGTGAAGTCTGTCAAAGGCTACTGTCCTGATTGGACAACTCAGCAGTAAGCTTCCTGTGTCGCGGCGAGGTGCAGGATGTCAATTTGGTGGGAGAAGGAGAAGCGGTGGCGGATGAGTCACTGCCGCCGCCTTCGGATCCCGAGGAGAAGAGCGGGACTGGGGGTGCCCTCTTCCTCCCTAGAAAGCCCACCTCCAAAACTCCCCTCTTCTTCGCGCCTCCCTCCACCTTCACCCCATCTGGAGCAGCTCCTGTGCCATCCCCCTCCTCAGGCTGCAAGTGTACCTTTCGTCTGACATCAGCTTCTCCGGGGACGGGGCTGTCCGGGGCCTGCCGGGGAGAGTCCTGACTCCCGCCTTCAGCCTTCGTCCTGCCCGGAGCAGTCAAAGCGTTTGCATTGTTGCTGCGGCAGGTCCACAGCTCCATGGCGGACAGCCTCCTCTCACTCTCCTCGGACCCAAAATCACAGAGGGAACGGCGGATGTCTGCGGGCTGACTGGAAGTCTGCTCTGTGCTGTCCAGGAGGCCACGACTCAGGCTGAAGTCCTGGAAATCTCTGTGGACAAAGTCAGAGGTAAAGCAATTTCGATCTGGTTCACTGGAATGTCAGTAACCATGGATAAAGTGGCGTGGCGTGGCTTAGACAAGCTTTCAAATCAACAAGGTGTTTGCATTGTCAAGTTTTTCACCTGTTGCTGTGGAAGGATTCTGTTCTTCTGGCCCGAGCCAGCAGGGGGCTCTCCCTGTATGGCCGCACAGCTCCGTAGGTCACCTGGGTCTCAGGAATGGCTTCCGGAGCCTGTGACTGCACACTGACGGATGACAGACGACACCGGACCGGTGATGTTGTGTCCGTTTGTAAGGTGGCAGCTTTCTTTCTATTTGGTGTGATCTTTACCTCGAGGAAAATTCTTTGAGGCGCGTTTGGTGCAGCACAGAGGGTGCAGGGCTAATGTTTGGAGTGGCGCAGCGGGACGTGCTCAGGTCACACTGGTCCAACAGCTGCAGAAGTTCCTCCTCTGTGGGGCCGCCGACTTCTACGCAATAGAGACGTCTTCAGTTGTCAGACTTTTTACAAAGAAAAGTTTTGTTTTTTCACAAGGGGCCTCTTGTGTTACAGCTGGCAAGTATGAGAGCCACAAATGACATCACAGCAAAGCGAGCACCACAGAATGTTGGGACACTTGCCGACTTTCTTCTTTTCCTCTCCTTTGTTGGCAGTGTCCATGGCGGTGGTCAGGTCCCACAGTTGGATGCTGCCATTGCCGTGACCGGTGAACAGATAGCGGCGAGGTCGCGAGCCCATCCGGCTTGAACCCTCGCACTCCCGCACCATAAAGCAAGAGATGGTGGTCCCGTCCACCGACTGCACTTCACAGATTCTATGACACATAAAGATCAGGTTCAAAACAAACAAAGAAAAATCACTCTAACAAAACATTTTAATAATCGACTAATCGCACAGCCGGAACTTTTCCGAGTTATTTAGTACTCTTCTTTGTCCTATTAGATATTGATGCACTGTGGCGCCATCCTGCCTCTCACAGGTCAGTCTTAGTGTGACCTAGTTACCAGTCAGTGTAGTTAGATTACTTCTAATGATTTATATACGGCAAAAATAATAATGTACTTACTATATTCAAAATTTCTTAAGATGTTAATATCATGTGTATATTGACGTACCTTTTCCCAGTGGATGAGAGTCTCACAAAGAGCTTGGTGGTGATGGGAACAACCTTCTGGATAAATACTTGTTGATCATCTCGCTCTCCAAACGGACCTATGAGCACAATGCGTTTCACTCAAGGAAATAACGGCACCAATCTTCAGACACTAGGCTGGTTATCACCGATGTCGTTCCCTGAACAGTAGCTGCCGTGGCTCTCCGTTTCCTCCAGGGAAAGTATTTTGAAAGAGGCCAAGGGCGTGGAGCCCGGCTGGGTGGAAATCATCCCTCGGAAGCGGGTCACCGTCCACGTGCGAACGTGGTTGTTGTCGGCGCACACTGCCGCCAGTAGAATATGAACAAGAAAGGATGTAACAGCTGTGACCCTCATCTTGCATATATGCCATCGTACCCCCCACCTCACCTGAGACCAGGTGTTTCTCAGACAACATGATTTTTGTGACGGGGCTCCTGTGAACAGTGAATGTCTGGAAGAGCTGAGGGCCCGAGCCCACCGTCTCTGGATGCTGCACGATGACTCTCACTGCACCGCTGCTGGTCCCGTAAGCAATCTCGATCCAGTTCCCACTCACACCTGAAGAAAAAACCCCAAACTTTTTTTACTGACCTAAATATCTTTGCTATCATTTCCCATGTATTTTAAAATTTACTTTGAGCATTCCATCAACTCTTTAATGTATCTATGGTTGCACCCTGTCTAGCCTTTGTGCGGTTCTTCGAAATTTTCACGAACATTGAACAACTCTTGACCTTGTAAACTGTAGGCGCTTTGAAAGAAAAAAAACAACAACCTAGTACTCTTTTTTTTTTTTTTCGCGCAAGTGTAATACTTTACGACTGACTGGTTTTAGGCGTGAGGTAGACAGAGAGTGCGGTGATAGCGTCGTTTGAGGGATCGTGATAAAGCTCCGTCACCAGGAGATCGTTGTCTTTCATCCTCAGTGGGAACTTTTGCATGTCTAGCAAAAGGAGGTAAACAGACTTATGTATCACAGTTCAGAAGACGATGTTGGCATTTTGTCAAAGAAAACATAACATGTATGTGTGTACCAATATAGTAGATGGAGCCATTGTTGCAGCCCAGTAACAGGAAGGACCCGGCCGTGTCGCAGCTGGTGATGGGAACAACATCTTGAACCTGGGACATGAGCAGCAAGTAATCGGACTATAATTGTCTTGAAGTAAAAGTCATTCCACATCACAAATAAAAGAAAAGAAAATGCTAAATTGCATTTAACCAGATTGTGCAGGTCCACGACACCCCGGTGCCGGCGGACCACTGTTTGTACAGCAAATATGTGAGTGCCCATGCCGTTATTTGTCTTTCCAGGACACATACAAGTCCAATGTGTGAGCTGCACACAAAGAGTTCTTCGCCACATACCTGCCAATGCTGCGTTACAGCATTCCAAACTCCGACCTTCCCCGTGTGGCTCGTCGCCACCAGCTGGTTTCCGATAAAGAAGAGATCATCCACAGGCACACCGAGGCTGAACACTCCTGAGGGGGCAAATAAAACACAAAGTAAGTCCCTTTTCGAGCACCGTTCATTTCCTGCTGTCCACTCATCTACCAATCTCGTTGCCGCTGCCTCCGTCTTGGATGCTCCAGAGGATGATGCTGCTTTCGGAGGCGGCGGCCACCATCTTGTCCTTGTCTCCGTGCGGGCCGCCCACCACCTTGGCGTTCAGTGCGATCCGTTCGATTGTCCAGTCAAGACAAGGAGAGGAGAACACCTGTTGCCATCCGGTAGATTCCTTTATCCTGTCGGGAACATTTTTGTCAGCCTGTGGAAGTGAACGAGTTACACTTGTGTTGCCGTGGCAGAATTACCTGTAGCAGATGACAAAGTGTGCGTACGCTGCTACAATCCAGTTGTGGTGTCCCGCTATGATGAGCACCTTGCGGGGGTCTGGTCCTGAACAGGAAAAAAGGCCCAGGTGATATGCCTCACATGTAAACAAACCTTGTTTGAGTCACTCACCAAGTTTATGAGCTCCTTCTAAACCTGGTGAACAGGGGAGGGGAGGATGAGGAGGAGCACCGACGTAGCTGAATCCCTCCACTCCACTGGGACCCGCGGGTTCATCACAGGAAGAGGCGGAGCTTGGCTTGCGGCCAGGGATAGCTGAGAGAACAACACTGACGTATCATTTTGTTTTATATTCTCGAACAGGCTCAAGCAGGTTGTACCTGGAGGTGGAAGGTAACCATGGAAGAGAACGCTGCCACATGACGAGCGGTCCAGTTCTTCACACAGCAGAAGGCGCCGCACTACACGTACAAGCATCACACAACACATTGCTAGATGCAGAAGATCACAGAAGAGATCTTTTTTTTTTTAAATAGTTCAGTTCAAAAGGTAAAGTACTTTTCTGAACGCTACTTCTGACCTCATTTCGATAGTCAACCATTGCTTTTAAAGTAATATTCGTCAGATAGTGAGTTTGGAGGTTTAAGCAGCTATAAAAGAACGATTAGCAAAAGTGCGGTAACGAGCGCCTATCACTGCCTGAATTCATTCCAGCTAGTTTTAAGAACAAATTCATGCAAACAAACAAATTAACAAATCCCCAACTGCATAATCTACACGAGTTTCACTTTTTTAATTGAAACATCGAATTAGTTTTCCACCATATTCTCATTTATGTATATTTGAACTCTACAATGGCTCCCCTTAAAACACAAACAGGATGATTTCAATCATATACTGTCGAGACATGTAGGCATGTTCCTTATTAGAGCCCACAAAGGTTACCTCTTCTATTCGAGTGCAAAGACAATGATGGGAAGTTCCGACGGTGAAACGGGAAGTAAAACAATCAAAGAGGTCCTCTCTTGGAGTCCTAACTACACTTATTATAAATCAAATTCTATTGGGCTGTTGTAAACATTTTGACAAATGATGCAATGAGAGCATTTCGACTGCAGAAAATCTCTCAACAAACAATGCGCCAGTTTACTACACTTTTCTTCTTCTTTCTTACCCAAGGGAGTTATGCCGTAGAATTCAGCCTCATGCCGCAGAACGCTGATGTTAACGCCGCTGCAAAGAAATATACAAGTAGATTTATTAATTTGAGGACATGTGAGCATAATGTTTGATTTGCCTTCTTACCGCAGGTCCAGTTCTTTGGTTCGGAGGAAGTTTAAAATTGGTGCAAAAGCTGTGGGGTCGCGGTCGATAAATATCTAGACAAGGACAATGAGAAATTGATTTATATTACATGAATATTATGCATTTTCTACACCATTTAAACTTGTTTTGGGGTATCTACACACAAAAGACGTTTTTGATTATCAAGCACTCTTGAGTTTTGTCAGTATGCTGCATCATAAGAAAAATGATCTGTCCTCATTTTGAATGCATAAAAAAAGTCTGTCTTACAGCTCCAGTTTCGTCCCGAAGAGTGGATATTCTTCCACTCAGCAGACTGCAACACACACACACAGCAGTTAACACAAGCTTGTAGCCATTTCTATGCACCAGCACTTTTACAAATATCTTCAACACTAATAAGCAGACCAGTCCGGATTTTTTTTTTAAATGTTTCCCATTAACACCCCTGGCAAATGAGCACATGTAAAACAGCATTGCTGTATTTCACTAAAGAGACTTTTAAGAAGCATTTTTGTAATAGATCCGTGCCTGAAGTCTACAGCAATTTACTTCCAGCTAAAGTACATGAAGTACTTTGAGACCGGCTTGGGGCCAAAAAAAACATGTTGGGTTTATATTGCATTTGTAAATCATATATAGGTGTAACTTATTACTATTTTTTGCATCATCTTCCCAGCAGCAGAGCAATTGCGGCCAAAAGTGACGCATAAAGCGGGACAAAGATGAGATAATGCAACATGTCTACTTCTCTGCCATAATACAACCGCTTGACTGAGCTGATGGGTGGGTTTTTTTGTGGGAGTGTGGTGACGTCATCTGCTTGTCCTCCCATAACCCGCAATCTCCTTGCATTTCCAAAGAATAATAATGACAAATTAATGTTGTTACCTCGAAAAGAAAGAGTCGGGGATCCACATGAGGGTCTGTCGAGAGGTGCTGAACCTACACAACACAAGTGACAGTGTTACGTTGTTGTTATTACTAATATCAACCAGCAGTGATGTGGCTGATGCGGGATGACATGCATGTATGAACATGGTCCAAGAAGAGCAGCACTTTACTGCTGTAAAGTACTAATGCAATGCGATTATGTGTGCAAACACCATCCATGCACATCTCATTTTACACTCCAGTTTCTCAAATTACCCCCACGGTGACCATCGTGCCCAGCGAATGGGACTTACCGCGTCCCACCCACGTTCAGCTGGATGATTTCCCCTATCCCCGTCGTCAGGTCGCAGCCGTTGGTCGCCATGATTTGAGCCCCGGGCGAGCAGTTCAAACAAGATCACAGTCAGCGCTTCATCACGTCAGCTAGCATGCTAACATCACGCTAAGATCGGTTGGTTCAGCTGGTGTCCAGACTCCGCAGCCTGACACCCTCCGCCGCGTCTCTCCGCTCCATGAAAACACCCCTAAAGCGCACGAACGAAATGTAGACGACCTTTGTTTAGTTTTTTTCTATCCTAGCAAACAAGGTGGAGCTTTAAAATCCAAGATTGTAACAATGTAATGGCTCCCTTATCGCCCACGGACGCGTTCACATCACTACCAGGCTGTCGTGTTCATCGTAAATAACATCTTGCGCTGCAACGTGAACCAGCTGTGCCGAGAGTACATATCGAGAGCGAGAGACGCATCTCACAACACGTGAACCAGCTGTGCTGAGAGTACATATCGAAAGCGAGAGGAGCGCTCACAACTACTTCTGCTTTCGTGTGAAGACACTTCCGCGTGTTTTCTTATACGTATTGTTAGGTTTATAATACTAATTTCCACCGGATTACACCAATTATGCACCGAACATTTATATCAGTCAAGTCCTATAATAATTGTATTATTTTGGTCAATTTACATGTGTATATCTTTAATTGTCAGTACATTCTTTACATTTAACAGTATTAGTTATTTTGTTGAATTAATTAATGCTGATTAATTTTACTTTATTAAAATAAAGCATTTCATACGTACATTTGAATATATAGATGATTACAATTACTATCAATTGTAGATTTAATACGGATTGTAAAACGTATAGAATTGATTAAAGATAAAATTAGCATTAATAATTTTATGACATTTCAATGAAAGGCTTGACATCTAACATGTAAATCATAAGAGCTCTATTTATTTATTAGTTTAATTATTGATTGATTGATTTACTTAGTTGTTTATTTAATAAAATAGGCACCAATGGCGCAATATTTATTTACTTATTTAATAAAAATAGGCACAATGGACGTCAACAATACGTGGCTAATTTTGGTGGATCATGTTCTCAATGTATTTTTGTTACACAACCACTAGACTGACTGTGAGACAATTTTCTTTTTCTTTTTTTTTTTGTTGATATGTTCATTTACAATTAGTTTCAAGTCTTGAATCGTTGAAATTGTCATTTTCTGCGTTAGTGGAGCCGGTGGCGTCACACTGCGCTGTTTTGCGCAAAGAGGAGCTCCTCAAGTGCACACCTGCCCCTCCCACCCCGGCCACGGCAGACCTGAAAACCAACAGTAAATTTCACGTCAAGTCGATTAAGGTTATCCTTTCTGCAACTTTTGCTGCCTTTTCGTCGTCGTTTCCACCAACATGTAACCCTGCACTGCTTAACGTGGCGTCGACTCTGTGCTGCATGGTAAACTTCTTCGTGTACGGCGTCCTAATGTCATGCTAGCGTGCTGTTTATTTACCTTTTATTGGCCTGTTAGCTGTGTATGTTAGCAAAAAAGTGGGAGAAAACGTCTTGAACGCAAAAGATGGGAGACTTCATTAGGCAAGAGACTTAAGTGAATTAAATGGACTGAAGTCTAAACGGGTGCACGTTTTAAAAGTTGTCTGTGAGCACAGCTCGTACTTTTCTCACAGCACGCTTTAAAGGACCTCTAGAGTTACAGTGAAGTGGCTTATTTTGTTTGTTTTTTCAAGAATTTTCTGCCAATTGAGTGAAAGTGTCTTGTGTTTGCAGCCCCGTGGAGTCTAAATGCAAGACTTCTGAGAAGATGGACGTGTGAGTAACCCAAAAGATCGAGGAGCGCCGTCACCCACACAGCTCAGTAGCAGGAGGCGGTGAGGAGGACAGTCCAGTCTGCAAAAGTGGTGCCATGATTGCGGAGGCAGAGGGGAAAGGATCCCCGCCTGCAGAGGCGAACAAAACCGAGTCTCCGGCGGTGGGGGTTATGTCTTGTAATGCTCAGCGGGTTCAAAGTGGGACCCCGACACAGCCCCCTGCCTCCAGCACCACTGAGGAGGAAGATGAAAGTGAAGACGAGTTTGACATTCTGGAGGATAGTCCCTGTGGCCGTTGGCAGAAGCGCAGAGAGGAGGTAAGTCACTAAGAAGGATGGCTAGGAGAGAGCTGATGCCAAAAAAGCATCAAATGAATCTTTAGCTGAAGCAATACCTCAGTGGTTCAGGCAGCTTTGATTTGCCCCTCGCTATCTTTAAGAGGGTGGTGACAGTGTGATACTTCTACGATGGAAGAGATTGCCGCATCGTCGCAATCTTGCCATTGATTGATTTTTAGGTGAATCAGCGAAACGTTCCCGGGATCGACACGGCATACTTGGCCATGGATACAGAGGAAGGGGTGGAAGTTGTGTGGAATGAAGTCATGTTCTCAGAGAGGAAGAACTCCAAGCTGCTGGAGGTAAGGCTATATATATATATATATACAGGGTCAGGCAAAATGATCTGATGCATTTGACGGTTTAATAAAATACAAATAAATTAAAGAAACAAAAAAGTGTTTGTTTTTTTATATACGAAAAGTCCATATAATGCCATTTTGTTTCCTTTCATTTTCATTTCGTTTTAGAATAATGTTATTTTGGTTTTACCGCTGCCACATTTTCTGGAGTTCTGGCGGTGCGAGGTCGGCCGGTTGATTTTCATTTCTATGCTGATCCACTGGCTCTGAAGTTAGTAACCCATAAAAAGATCGTGTTTCGAGCGGGTACAGGATCATGTCTACCAAGTCTGAAGCGCAAACAGTTGCAGTTACAGATTCGTTCTTGATAAACGTTTCCAAAATGAAAGCGCGATGCTCGCTCGTCCAATTCATGTTAGCAACTGAAACGAAACAAAATTTGAAATGAAGTCAAACGATGTAAATTTGCTTGCTGTGTTCAGGAGAAAGTCAAGACTGTTTTTGATAACCTGATGCATTTGGAGCATGCAAATATCGTCAAATTCCACAAGTACTGGATTGACTCTAAGGAGAACCGGGTAAGCTGTCAACTGTATACGCATGCCAGGAGATTTATAGATGCATAAATACATTGGATATCTTATTATATTCTGTATCTGGTTAAAACTTTCTCACAATGCATGACTTCTTCTTCTAGGTGATTTTCATTACTGAGTACATGTCATCTGGAAGTTTGAAGCAGTTTCTGAAGAAGACCAAAAAGAATCACAAGGCCATGAATGAAAAGGTAATTGCTGGCTGGTATTCCACAATCTGATTAAAATGTGCAATTGTTCAGGAAATATAACATGAGAATAGAAAACCAGTTTTGGGATGCAAGTTAATCTGAACCATTTTTTTACCTGAGGGTCTCGGTGCAAGCACAGACATATTTACAGCTATTATGTGCAATATACTCAATGCAGTGATTTTCTTTTAAAGTCTTTGAGTTACACATTGCATTAAGTGAAATGTGCTCCACTTTCACCAGATGAATGAATGAACGAAAATGAATTTTGTAATAATGGTGAATTTTAGTATAATCGACCCCCTTAATATATTATTTTAATAAACAAATAGAAGGCTTACATTCTTTTGGATTAAAGTGATAAATTGCAGATTCTGATTGTGCTTCTGTCAGGCTTGGAAGAGGTGGTGCACGCAGATCCTGTCAGCGCTCAGGTTGGTCTGATGCTCCTCCGTTCTCATGGTCACATGCGCACAGAGGGAACACGAGTCTTTGTTGTCATCCTGCAGTTATCTCCACTCATGTGACCCTCCCATCATCCACGGCAACCTGACCTGTGACACCATCTTCATCCAACATAATGGTCTCATCAAGATCGGATCAGGTATTTAGACCGGTTTCCGGATCCTCAGTTTGTTCTCAAGCCAAGCGACACTCGCATTGTTTTTATTTGTTGCAAAACAAGTTTTCACATTTCTTACACATGTGATTAGAAAATCTATTTTAATCTGGTCACACATTCTACTTTAAAGACCACGCTGCTACGTCTGCTTGTGCTTTTTCTATCCAACTCAATGAAAAAGTTATTTTTTATTTTTTTATTGATCTTAACTTTTTTTCATTTCTAATTTTGTTGCACCACAGTTGCTCCAGACACCATCAACACCCACGTGAAGACATACCACGAGGAACAGAAGAACTTGCATTTCTTTGCCCCAGAATATGGAGGTAAGAGATGGCTAAACAACGCTATATTAAATGGTACCGATACTGAATGAGGGACAAATCAGACTGGATTGTGTGACGCTGTCTCACAGTGTGAATGTTCACACAGTTAAGGCAATCAAATAGAAAGGCAAAAGTGGATAAATTCCCCCCCCCCCTTTTTTTTTTATCTTTTATTTTTTATTAGCTCTTTCTGTGGTCATTTTTGAATGCACTTTGTGTGAGGCTATTGTAATTTCTGTATAGCCTCACCACCAGAGGGTGCCAGAGAAAGATTTGCACATATGTGTTTGTCATTGTAAACCCACAATAGAAAATTGAAATCCAATTTAACACTCTGTTGTATATTTGTGTTGCACACACATGCAGGCATCCAAAAAAAAGACGTTATAGGCAAAGGGCTGTGCAAAGACTACTGGGCCACTTATGTGCCATGTGAATCGATTGGTGCCTTGCTCAAGGGGAGCTCGACACTATTCGGGAAGCAGACTAGAAAAGGTTTCAGATGAGCGTGTACTACTCCAAATTGTGACATCATTCATTCATTAATTCACCGTTCTTGTGATAATGTGCTGAAGATCTCCCACAGATGTTTGGCTTGCGATGAACATTTTGGACACTGATTGTCTTCTCCCTTGTCTGCCTGCAGCTGTCACTGACATGAGCACAGCTGTAGACATCTACTCATTCGGCATGTGTGCCTTGGAGGTGCTGAAGTAACCCTCAAACAGAATGAACAATAAGGCACACGCATGATGTTCATCTCCTATGCGTGCATTTGCAGATGGCTCTTTCGGAGATCCAGGGAAATGGGGAGTCTTCGTATGTGTCCGAGGATGCGGTCAATACTGCCATACAGTTGCTGGAAGACCCTCTACAGAGGGTAAGGCTCATTGAGGCAGGATGAATGGATTTTACATCTTAGATTTATTATTGGGCCGAGATAACTTTACAAGCGCCATCTACTAAGGACTCAAACATTCTCTTACATAAAGTTCTGCTGCCTTCCTCATGCAATGAAAGGCAACAATATTGTTGTGGGCTTTTTAGGAGCTAATTCAAAAGTGCCTGGATTGTGACCCGTGTACGAGGCCCACCGCCCGAGAGCTGCTCTTTAATCAGGCTCTGTTTGAAGTGCCACTACTGAAGCTGCTTGCTGCTCACTGTATTGTCAGCCATCAATGTGAGTCTCTGACACACTGACTGTGTTCTGCTGTCTCGTGTTTTGTAATAAGACCCAAGAAAAATGTAGCTGCGATAAATAACAAAACAGTCTGGAGCCATAACACCTTTTCGGGCCTCTTTTAACGGGACAACTCGACATTGATTGTTGATGGCTTGTAATTGTCCAGACATAATCCCAGAGAACGCCTTGGAGGAAATAACCAAAAACTTGGATCCTGAGCTCATTATTGCTGACAAGAAAGATGTTCAGCTCAAGTAAGAACCCCATTTGACCATCTTTGTCATTTTCCTGTAAGAATAATGACATGGAGTTGACCAGTTAATCAGCTAATAATGCACTACAAAAATAACCAAGGACTTTATAAACATACAAACAGATCATATTTCATATCTTAAGTTTGTTTGTGTGTTTTCCTCTAGACTGTCACAGTTTCCCGCCTTGGAACTCGATAAATTCCTGGAGGACGTTCGGTAAAAAAGAAGAGTCTCTATATGTTTCATAAGATTGCATCTGCTCACCAAAGATGACTCTGTCCCGTTTCTCCACTTGGGGGCAGACGTGATCTGTTTCGTGGACTCTGTTGTCTTTGTTATCCTCTGGTGCCCTGACATTAATAAGCCTCTCTGCCCTGCACGCATATAATTTATTTTCCCCTCCTTCTGCCACTTTTGTTGTATATTGTTGCTTACAGGATGGGTTGTGCAGAGTCGTCTTCTGCATTTCCAAACCCTCTGTAAACTCATCTCTGTCCCCATCGCTCTCTCTCAATCAGAAACGGGATTTACCCCCTTACGGCGTTCGGCCTTTCTTCGCCGAACCAGCCCCCGCGGCTGAATGTTAAATCTCCTGTTGTCGTTCCTGTGGTCAAGTCTCCTACGCCCGAGCCTGCGGAGCTGGAGACACGGCGGGTGCGTGAGACGCAGTGCTTATATTTCTTTATAGGAGGAAATCAACTCCGATCTCTTTCTGGGCTCCTTCAGGTCATTCAAATGCAGTGCAATGTTGAACTCGTTGAAGAGGGACCCAAATATCATGTAAGCTTATAAACCCTACACAAAATATTAAATGCTACAACACTGATGACATTGGCAATGCATGTTCTCTAGGTTGTTGTTTTTTGGTTTTGTGTTTTTCCTTCCATACAAAATATGATTTTGAAATGTAATGCTCCCAATTGTTTCTGATTGTCTAGCTGACATTGCTGCTAAAGCTGGAGGACAGGCTGAACAGACATCTAAGCTGTGACATGTTACCTCGTAAGACCCACGCCGCTACCACACACACACACACACACGCACGCACACACACACAAAATGTAATACCCAAAAGACTTTGAATGTAAATATATAGAAGCAAAAAAGAATGAGCGGCTTTGGTATATTGTAGCTATGACGCCATTGCCTATTGAAATTGCGCTCACATTTTTATGCCCCCCCTTCCCACTCACATTGTTAATATTGAGGATGTGTCCATATGTGTGCACTGAGGCATGTGTGAAAGTGAGCGTGAGATGCCTGACAGAGCGTGCTAACTATTTTCAGCAGCGTCTGCCTGCCACAACCTCTCAATTTATGTTCCAGCAGATTCCAATGACAAAATTATTTTCTCTAATTATTTTATTTTATTTTTTATTTATTTTAAAGGCTCAAATTGAACACATCTGTTTCGAACAATATATTTGCCAAAAGCAAGAATTCTCGTGCGTACCCACATTTACATACGTGACATTCTGGCTGAGTCCATTTGACAAGCGGAATGGAAATGGCAGAATAATTTACAAGCTAGCAGTATTAACGGTCAGAATAATAAATGTACTAGCTCGCGCAGGTACATGTAACGTGTAATGTTAAAAGTTTGCATTCGAGAAGCCACTCCCAAGAGGAGACTGCAGCTGACAGCTGTCACCTCTTGTGTCAAAATCGGCCGTCTCTTGGCCGCTTGCATTTTCTTGTGTCACTGACCCACTTGGACACTTAATCTCCTCTGCTTTTACTATAGCAGTGTATCGAAATATACTATAGAAATATGAGTAGAATTTAAATAAAAGTCTCATTAATTAAAACACGAGTAACGTACAATGAAAGTTTTTCGGAAAAAAACATATGATCCCAAGTCACAACTGTGTTAGATGCCTCTGTTTGACAAATGTAGATTTTTAAGAAAGCAACATGTGAACAGGATTTTCTTAAGCTATTATGTTTCCTAACTGCTGCTTTGGGTTTCAGAAGAAAATGTTCACAATTTGGCTGGAGAATTGGTGCAACTGGGCTTCATCTGTGAGGTGTGTAGACTGCTTTTAATAGATTGACACTGACTGTGTGTGGGTGGTCGGTATTGTGAGGAAAAACGACTGCTGACTGCACTTCATGCCCTCTAGTGTGTTGCGCAATTGCTATTCCTTATATGTACACTTTCCCACCCACACTAATGGATTTTTCTGTGTTGCTTTTTTTTTTTTTTTGTCTGCGTGTTCATGTTCTGTAATCATTTCTGTTGTTCTCTCCGCAGATGGACCAAACCAAAATAGCCTCACTCCTTCAAGAAAGCTTGCGTCAAGCTCTTAACTAGCACTAGGTGCTCCACCACAAGTCTGTTACATTTTCCCTTTAAAAGCACTCAAAATGCTGGATTCTTAAAATTGAATGTGACCAAAAAAACCAACAGTGTACGTTTCTGTTACATCAGGGATGAACCTCACGTGTGCATTTGGATGATACCAAATGAGCGAGGCTGTGCCTTTCTGCGTCGGCAATTGACGTTATCCATCCCGTTGATAGATTCTCATTGGTCAATTTTGCTTTGACTGCGCATTACCAGCTCTTTCTTCATCCCGTCAGGTTCAATGTTAAGTATTAGTCTCACAACTGTAGGTGGAAAGCAACACATGTAAATGGCTGAATGCTCAGTTGGTTAGCAAGCCTTTGGAACAAGAGCCCATTCCTGTTTTTGCGCGCACACGTGTGTGTGCTGACAATCTTGTATCTGCAAACTGTTACTGTGAGGGGCTGTGAACTCAGTGTTATTTTTTTTTTTTCCTCCTGTTCTTTATTTTTATATGTTGTTCCACTTTAAAGACCTCTCATCTCACTTTGCATCTTTTTGTCTTATTCGTTGTTTTTACCTACAGTACTTATTGGCTGTGCCTTTTACACTGATGCCATATACGGATGTTTCAAAAGCCTTTTCCTTAACATACAACCGTTTTCAGGAGAGGGTTTCACGCTTTTTATTTATGTTGCATTGTGTGTGTGACGTGTGTTCCTCTTTTTCATAGTATGCTTTCACACCATCATGGTAGGTATCTGAGCCACTCGGAAAACTTTTGCCTATATTTTCATTTCATGGCAGAGCCACTTGAGTTGAATGAGAATTTGATCCCTTTGTTGCCCCAGATGTTTATTTTTTTTTGGACAATGTGCCTTGCACTTTGTATCTCTGCACAGTCTCATGACAGGCATCAAGAACACAGAAAACAGTATTAATGATCTCAACACCCCCACCCCCCTCACACACACACACAATCGGTTATAAATTATGTTGCAGAATCAATTGCACAATAATGTTGAAACAAAACTGTAATGAACTGAATGTAGTCACCCTTCACCTTGAGACACAAAATGTGCATTGTTATTTTTATAAGACTCCTGTTCTTGTTGAATTAGCCATAGTGAACTGATTAAACAAGACCGCAGACTATACTGAAAAACCAAGCACGGGGATATTTTGCACATGAGAGTCTACATTTGAGTCAGTAGATGTTGCTTAGATAGTTACTTTCCAGTGTACATTCCGATCTACTTTTATCAATAGCAATATGGTTCTGTACGAGCAGAACACAGATAGGCAAAGCACTTTTCAACATCGCACAAAAGTCTTCAGTCACCAGTGGTACACTTATGGGATGACATCACTCAAAATTCAAAATGCCCCAAAAAAGAAATGGAAAAATGCTTTACTCATGGAGATGGATGGCCCATAAGATTTTACTGAGCTGAAGTCTCATGATAAATCCAACTCCCAAGTTTTGCATATTCCTCATAAATTGTTGGTTGAATTCCAAACAGTTCGGCCATTATATATTATTGGCTTTCAGAGATTCCATTGTAGGTGCAAGTGCTCAATTTGATGAACCCGTTCATAAACACATAATTGGAGAAAAATAAGTAATTCGTGAGTACTTGTATTCATGTTACTACGAGTAATATTTCTCATTGTGTATTGATGATGTAATTTTTTTTTTTCTCTCCAAAGGTTATATTTGGGTTTTGTTTATGACAAGAATGTCACTGTATTTTCTAAGTGCATTTTGATAGAATGTACAAATCACGACTGCTTTTGAATAAATGTGTGAAAACCTTCTTGATTTGTCAATATGTGGTGCAATAGTACAGTCGCATCCTATTTTGAGGATATACATATATATATAATTTAGAATTTTCAAACTGAAACTGAAGTCTACCTCTAAAGATTATAATCCTGAGTTCAGTTTTTACCACGTTATGATAATGTTGTGCTGTTGTCAAGTAAATTCATTTTCGGCAGGTAAGCGTCAGGTGGGCTGTGACGTCATTCCGGAAGTGGACCCAGCACTAACGGGGGAAGCTGGTGGGAAAAGTTGCTCGTAAACTAAGGGCGTCATTACTATTACGTCGATCTTATATTCAAAGCAACACACCTGGCCGAGAAGAAAATATGTGTACTTTTGGTGAGTTATTGTAAAGTTGATCATGTCATATGGTTTTTGACGCTTTCGATTGGTTTTGCCCGCGCTGTTGATGCCCAGGCCTTCTGCATGGAAATAACAATGCCAGTCAATGAAACGACGTTACTTGATTCAATCTACCTGATACATGGGGTGTTTATATAAATCCGATCATTCTACCTATTACAGTAAGTACTCAAAGGCACATTCATGCTCAGACATGTACGGCAAGTCCCCCGATGAAAAAAAAAGTTGTTCCCCCTCTCGGAGTCAGTGAAACGACAAAGGCTGTAAGAACAAATGCGCTTCACTGTGGGGAAACCTTCACATCTCATTAGCACTCATTTGTAATGCGGAATTAACATGTGGATTCATGTAACATAATTGGCCTACTTTCAAAGAGGGCATGCGGTAAGTGAGTCACTCGTAACTTCAAATCTAATTCATGTATTTGTTGGGGATTATTTGTTTGTTTCTACATGTATTGAGCACTGCCTAACTATTTTGCCCCTGAGAAGTACAGTTCTTCCTGTTGCAAAACTACAACAATAAAACTAATGTGAAAGTAATATTTAATTTTAATAAATGTTCATCTCTACCTATGTATGTTGCTAGATAATTATATATATTGTAATTCCTTGCATGTATTGTTTTTGCAGATAAGGAAAAGGGGCCAGGGAGATTGATGCAAAAGGGCTTGGCACTCATCCTGGTGGGCCACATTAACTTCATTCTTGGCGCTATCGTCCATGGCAGTGTCCTGCGACACATTTCCAAACCCAGCCAAGAAATTACCACCGAATACACAGCAGCTAACATAATTTCTGTCACCTCGGGTCTGCTGGTGAGGTCAAGTATTCATTCCTGCGCTGTTTCAAAAACAATGTACGCGATTGGAACATTTGCTCCAGTGCCTTTACTGGAGTGGTAAAACCAAGACAGAACTTGTTTATTAGCAGTTGTTTACACAATATATTCAATGTGCTCCATTACATTGTGCTGCCACTTTAAACAGAAAGTAATCACGATGGCACAATTACCAACGGTATTCAAAGATAATCCATCTCATGTGAAAGTGTAATAAAAGGTGAGTTTATTTACCAAACCAATTTTTTGTTTACGACTCATGTTTCAGAGCATTGCCACAGGGATCATCGCCATTGTGGTGTCAAGGAACCTTCGCATCTTCAAGCTGGTAAGACTTTTACTGTACCTGGAATCGCAGCTTTCATTTTTTTTTGCTACCCCTGATCACATTTAACATGTTGTCTTTGGATGTTCCCAGCACATTGGACTTCTGCTAGCCTCATTCCTGAACGCCCTGCTCTCAGCAGCGTGCTGCGCCGGCCTCCTCTTGGCCATCACTGTCACGGTCGCTCATAACGGTCAGGGTCTGATGCGAGGGTGTAACACAACGGTGGTGCCCGCCAATGCTCGCTCTCCCGTGAGCGCACAATGCCCATTCGACACCACGCGCATTTATGTAAGTCTCAACTCTCCTTTCAATGGACAATGATTAGCGTAATTATTATTATTATTATTATTATTTTTATTATATGCTGTTCATCTTAGGACACCACCCTGGCGATATGGTTCACCAGTGCTGTATTGGCAGCAGCGGAGTGTGGCCTGTCTGTATGGTGCTTTATGGTAGGACTGACTCTCAGGGGGCTGCTGGCCTGTGGGAAGACCTACTACAAAGAACAGGTGTGTGCATGTGTGTACTTGTGTGTGAGCGGTGATGCTGGAGAGCTGTAAAGTCCTGTGCATTTCTTTCCCCCCCACACATTCAAGTTCCTCATTGTTCCTCTCACATAGATGGAGGAAGGGGTGGAGCGCTCGCCACACAGCACACGCTTGATTGGCCCAAATGTCAACCCTGATGCCTGATGTAACAAAATACTGCAAGTACCAACACTTCATTGCTTCACATTTGTAAATCTTGAAGTAGTTTTGAGAGCAGCGGGCTGATTGATTTTGTTGGAGAGAACCAAGAGGAAATACATTGAAAGTCTTTGATACGCAGTATTTCTATATTTACACAAGGGCAGTTTTTATGTGTAGTAAGTTTGATTTGTCTTGTCAATATCATTTCATGCTCAAACTGTTGTTCAATATGAAGGAAACTATTGTACATTTTTATTCATCTTGATGACATTTTTCTATCAGTTTTGTTAACCATTTGACGTGTAACAGATTTGTTTTGGTGAATATTCTGAACCAACCTTCAAACCTAAGTCACATTGTTTTTGTAATACAGTGTATTGTTTATACTGATTACCAGACTAACACAATATTAATTTGTAAAATTACTTGGACCTATTTAATTGCATTGATTGGTTTTGTTCTTATTCACAATTTATTCTTAGATCTGTTTAGAAGGAAAAACACAGAAAGACAGAGGCCTGTTCCTCAGAGATTTAATTTTGTTGGCAATTTGAATAATAAGATAACAGAACATTTTCCATCACTTAATTGATTTTTGTGAGTATAAGAGTGTTGACTGGCAAGCCTTAATCAACAGCGCCTCTTCTGTGTGAAGCCTCATAGTGCATTTCATTTTGCCAATTATTATTAGCAATTCACAATTGATAGATATTAGGTTTTATTGTTACGTATTATTGTATATCGCCAATCCCCAGAGTGAACAAGTAAAAAGATGTTCTTTATGTTTAGCCTGCAAAGATCTCGTTAAATTTGTGCATGAGCACATACAGTGTCAATGATGTTGAATGCGTGTGAGGCCTCACTGAACATTATTTTTCTACATTAAATGGTTCGACCAGTATGTGGGCCAACAGTCTTAGCATTCACGGACCACACACACACATAAACACACACGTATGCACACATCCCAGTGACAGAGAGGATCACATCAGAGCCGCCAAACAGTTAATCTAGTGCTGTGCTCAATCGTGCGGAAGGGAATCATAGCACGCAGCCCTAATCCGGACTCCGTGAGGGATAAATATTGACATTGTGCTGCCTGATACAATCACTCAGTGACCAGTCTTTGAGGCCCGTGCCATCAGGCAGGCTCACTTTGAGGTCACCACATAGAGCTTTCTGTGCTCCTTGTACTGTCGGGACAAATGACCAATGCCCTGTAAATATTTCTCCAGAATCTTGAGCTCCTGAAAATGTGCATGTGTTTGAAATGTTGTTGTTGTTGTTTTTTAATCTGCATTTACGTGAGTAGTGGGCAAACATTTGTGAATGTGGTACATTAATTTTGAAATTAATTTGCACCGCTGAACTGATGTTCATTTCAAGTTGTTGACAGGCTACGAGGAATATTTCAACTTTTTTTTTTTATTTGCACAGAAATTAGCATTGTCTATTCCAATCCAGAGAGAGCTCCTGTTGGACCATTTCAATAAAAACAATTTTTTGATTCAGTTTTCCCCCACCAATGCTTGTCTTGTCATAGAACCCTGTGCTTTTTGTGCAGTATCACGATAATCACATATAAACATATTAGATAATCGATGTGTAGAATGAAAGCATTGCATGTTGATGTAAATCTCTTTCCCTTCCTGCAGTGCAAGATGAAAGCTATAGTTTGGAGCATGTTGGAGATGCAACAAATATTAGATTCTATAGGTTTAACTTTTTTCTTTTAGCCTTTAGTCTTTGCTGACCCAGACGGTCTACCACTGTAACACTCCACCATATTGAATATTGATTAAACAAAATAGTCATCAACGAATGATGCGCAAAAACCTATTAGTCCAGTCGACCTCTCTCGGCTTGTGTCCACTACAGTGGGGGGCGTGCGCGCCCACGTTGATTGCGCGCACTCGCTGCACGCGCTGCAGCCAGGCAGGCAAACAGCGGCGGACAACGACTGGAGCGCCGCAGTGAACAGATTCACTGGAACACCCGGACCGCTTTCTTGACCCCGCCATTGCCAGGTAAAGTGCGTCTGGTATCAATTTATTTCCGTCAACTTTGACTTCGCAAACGCCTTTTGAAATGGTTTTATGCGCGACGATGACACGTTCACGCGACAGCCACCCTCTTATGATTGATGTGCTTGCACACGGAGAGCGTGCATGGCTCGTCAAACCATCCAGGAACCGAGTGCGATCGTTCGCTTTTTCGAACAAGTCACGTTGAGCGATTGAATGTTAGCGTAGGTACGAGCAGGACGGGTAGCGCCTTTGCAAAGGTGTTCTTGTCATTAGCATAAAGGTAGCTAACTATCTGGACAAGTTGGTTCGCGCATGAAGGTCTACGGAAGCCTGCTTGGCGCTGGTGCCCTCTAATTAACAAGCGTTGCAGAATTATGGGATTGCTAAAATTAAAAATTAAATGTTTCAAAGCGAGCCGTAGTGTTGCCTGGCCAACCCCAAACACGAAAGCCAGTGAAGGGAATTACACGAAACCTGCTAGATTTCATTTTGTGTTCTAAATCGGTGTTTGTATATTATTGATTTGGGGGCAAAAAATCTCATTGCGGTTTAATAAGTGATTATTTTTTGCACGTTCCTCGTCCCATGATTTTTTCTAACCATGCAATAAATAATGATGCATCCCATTTCACGATGACTATAGTTTCTATATATTCTGCAGTCACAAACATAACGTAAATCAATGAGTCCATAAATTGGGCTTAAAAAACAATGCAAACAGAGCCAGACTTTATCCCTTTAACTTTTCATGTTTTATGAAACAATGTTATAAAAGCACATGGACTGGACGCAAGCACCAATTTTAAAATAAATGCAATATACATAAATATGAATCCTATATACATGAAGATTTTTTTTCCCAGATTGCAGCCTTTGTCATTTAAAAATTGCATTCTTCTACATTGCAATGTCGATTTGAATTTGATTACTTGTTCAGCCCTGATATTGACAAGGACACTGCAACCTGACACAAACCCCATTCCGCTTGTTTGATCATTGAGCCTTCCTCTAATTGTGTGTGCATGTGTGTGCGCGCTTCTAAACCTGCAGAACCTGCTTGATAAAGCCAGAATGCGAGAGACCTTGAAGATAGAGAAAAATCATTCCAAGGTGGAGGAGGAGGCAGCAATGGATATCACGGCCTTGTGTGTTTTGTTGAGGTTTTGCTGGAGGCGAGGGTGACCAAACAAAAGAGGCACTGAGAACCCTGAGGAGCTGTTTTCTCTCCCTCGCTGTCACCATGGAATAAACCAGGAGGTGGAGAATGCCGCAAGATGCTCTGCAAGCCAGTAGCAAGCGTCGGCGCAGTCTGAAGGCTGAAAGTAAATAGTGAAGAACAAGAGGCGGCTTCTTTCCCGCTGCTTTGTCTTGGTGCGCCAATCAGTGGGGCCTCCATCTTCCTCCATAATGTGCCTCTTATTAAGAGGTGGGATTCTGCTTTTTAAATCCCCACCGAGTGTGGACTTGGTTGCCTCCAATGCGAAGAAGCCTTAAACCAATTATCAGCGACGCTCAACGCGATAGTTGATGATAGTCTGGGCTCTCTGCCGTATAACGATGCAGGAATCCTTTAAAAAAGAATGTATCCCAGACCACAAGACGTCACCCATGTCCTGCAGACCGACTGCCTGTTTTCCCCGTTTCCCTATCCCACTTTTCCTGCTCCTCTTATTCATGGCTCCTCCGGCGGGGACCATACACATGGAGGTCATCGAGAGCCACAATGAGTTCAGCTGTGAGCCCATCAAACTACGAATGTGCCAGGATCTGCCTTACAACGCCACCTTCATGCCCAACTTGCTCAACCACTACGACCAGCAGACAGCCGCGCTCGCCATGGAGGTACGTACGTGCATTGTATGCTTGTGTGAAATTGGATAGCCGCCGCAGGGTATTCGGGGGGCGGCGGGTGTAATTACAGCATATGAGCAGGTTTGTTGAAAACTGTAAAGCAACAGCCTGCAATGTTGCACGTTGTCGGGTTACGCACCTGCGAAAGGGAAACAAAAGAGCTCAAATGTGATTACGCATGTGTTTGGGAGCGAGGGGGGGTGGGGGGTTCGACTCAACAATGCAGCCACAACCAATTCATAGTCGACAAATTGGTGGGTTCGCCCGGAACGGCCGTGTTTGGTTTTCATCTCTGTATTGATCTGTGTCATGAAGCATTGTAATGTCCTCCGAAAATGTTATTAAATCAGCCACCATTCATACTTAGAGACAACAAAGATGCTTTGCACAGCAAGAAAAGGCTGAGGATCATGAATAATTGCCCAAATTACTCATGAAATGTTATCACTGGTTTTCATTTTTTATCACATTAAAAAATGAAATAATAATAATAATTTAAAAAAAATGAATTCGGATCACTTGACTTTATTTAGACAATAAGGTAAATGCTTTTTAACCTGGACCAAATTCAACTAGAAATTGTGGGTAAACAGTGTAGGCCATCTTTTTTATGACAACTTAATTTTGGAGACTGCAATTGCAGATATTAAAAAGCATATTCAAAATGATTACAAATTTGTTCATGTCTGGAAGAAAATTCAAATTGAAGGTTCATGGCAAGAAAAAAATTCCATAACGCTTTGTTGGTTCAGAATACCCACGTATACTCAAATTTAAAAAAAATGGCTTTTCAAATAAGACCCTTTGCTACCAGATTACGTTTTAGCATGTTTCTCCACACTGAAACAGTTAGCACAATGTCTGCAACAGGATACATGGAAGGTGCACACGCTGTACAGGTACTTGTAGTCAGGCATTGAATATCAAAGCGTTAAGAGCATCTGATCTGCCCTCGTCATGTTACGCTTGTGTCTTCCAGCTACATGTTACCCTCGCCGGAGACACGCACGGATGAATGCGTGCAGTCACCAAAAACTAATGGTTCTTCTTGCATTGAGGACGGTCACGTAACTAACCAAATGTTTGGTGTTGTGAGAGCTGAGACTCTGCGTGCAATCATAGACGCACGATCCATCGATATCTTATTACGCCCCCTTTTCTTATTTCTTTGTTAGTCCCCGGAGACGAAAAGTGTAGAGGGAGGTGTGGCTGAATAATAGTGACTAATTACTGTTTGTGCAGGAAGGATTTGTTTACAAAAAAAAAAAAAAATTCTTTTGAGACTAGAGACTCTATTACAGTGTTCGAGTCTTCATGTTGGTCCTGCTGGCTTCAGTTGAGGTTGAGGAGGTCACTCAATCTGGAGTCCTCGGTATTGCGTACTGCTGTATTTCATGCGTTGTTTGTTCACTTTGTCAAAGACTTCACTCAGTAAATTAACACAGCCTGGCTAATTCCCCAATGGCATGTCCAAACATGGCTGACTGAAGTCTGTGAGGAGCATCTGTTAATGAACTCCCTTTGACCCACATGACGAGACGACGTATCTTTGTAACAGACACTCTGCGTGGCCCTCCAGCCATAGAAAGACGGCGCTCTGGAAATGGCCGAGCCGCAACTTGAACCCTGCGAGCATTCCTCTGTTCAGACCGAAGGCTTGAGTAGTCCTACTGGGAGAAACTCAGTAACGGCAATCCGAGCAACACAACAGCTAATGTGTTGTGTTAACAAACACCCATTTAACATGGCTCAGAATGGTTTGGCTCTACTTGATTTTGATTTGCGGTGACCTTGTGTTATTGGACTCCTGTTTTGTTGAACTACAGCGTGCGCGTAAACAACTGCAGGACAATGCTTTGTCACAATGTATTGTTGCGTATTCATGAGCGCCATGTGGTAAAAGTGGCAAGGAATTTAAAAGCCTGATTCGCAAAGTTTTTTTTTTTTTTTTTTCTGGAACTGTGGCCACTGATGGCAGCTGCAGTCACTTTGTGGATGCAATGATGGATTCTTTTTGTGCCGCCGTGCCATGCTTGTACGTTCACCTCCTGCTAAAAATAACAGAGTATGTCACGTTATTCTCCTACCATGTTTCGATGATGTCCAATAATTTCACCACAACTATTCAGTGCATGAATTGTAAACAATACATATCAAATCCTTACAGTGTTGAAATAGATCATTTCTCAATTTAAAATGTTAAGCCCACATGAATTTAGCCTTCACGCAACTTGTTTTGCAGAGGAGCGCTTTTGTGATTCACTGACGACCTAACTATTTCCTGTGTGCATGTGTGTAAGTGTGAGAGGCGGGGAGGTTAACGGTGCCAGCTGCCGTCCTTCACTACTGCTAACTAGCTGCTAATCTCTTGCTCACTTCCACAATGACGACATTGATTTTTACCAGCCAATCTGCCACAATAGTCTTAAAACCTGAGCTAAAGGGTGTGAGAGACTTTAAGCTAAGTGCCTCTGTAATGGCAGCTGGCTGTGCAAATGGGGAAATTCTGGCTTTGGGAAGACGTCACCACGGTCAATCCGTCCATCTGCCATGGTATTTTATGGTCCCCAGTAGATGGGCCGGAGGTTGGGACAATATTACAAGGCCGTGTACTTTGTACGCTGGAGATTTAGATGGATTGTGTTTCATTTAGTTTTGTCTGATTCGTGCAGAAAGAGTAGTGTTTCATGGGTAGTCTGTGATATTTGGATTATTTCTTAAATTGAAATATTTTTTAGTCGCCACCCCAAAAGTATGATGAAACAAAAAGCTTCTATATAGTGGTGTTTTTATCTTTACCATAAATATAAATAAATATTTTTGATTTTACAAACGATGCTTAATTAGGGTAGCTGCTTTTAACCTTTTATTTGGTGGTTGCTATCAAATGCATTGGGTTTGTCCTTCACTTTGGTTTGGTGCAACATGGATAGCGGAGTAGCTGTGAATGAAAGTAAAATGCAGTCCTTTCTGAGCATACATTATGAAACTAATTTCCTACTTTTAAAAGCTCTTAAAAGGTCTTTATCCTATCTTTATACGAGAACTTGTTAGCACTCGGAATTACTGACACACACTAAGAAACTATGTTCTCCCAAGTTTCATTTTTTAATAGAAATCCAATCTTGACACCTCATTGTATGCCTCTGCAGACAGACATCCTTTCCTTGAGGTGGTTTCTGCTTCCATTATGCACAAGTATCCATTTGACAGTAATGGCATGCTAATGCGGTTTGAAAGAATATGATGCCCCATTAGGACAATTGAACTGAGCAGGTGCTCGTAGTATTGCACTTTGAATTGACAGTTCTCAACCCAACTATAATATATAACTACCTAACTATATGTATATAAAAAAGATACAAATAGATGCTTGACAAGGGGTTAGTTGTGCAGTAAATGAGTGTTAAAAGACACTTCAGTGCTTTTCTGATCCCACAGGACCACCCATGACCATTAACTCCGCCTACATAAGACAAAAGAGCTCAAGGGATCCGATTTTTCTCAAAGTAATACTTTGAGCAATTTAGAAAATCAAATATTTATTTCCGGTTTATAGCACAAACTAAGGTATTCTGTGAGTGTGCGCCGTCGCTGAATAGAAAAGCGGCCGTTGTTGAAGTATTACAAAAGTCTGAAAAGATTTGTAAGGGGAAAAGGACAACGTCGGACCCGAAAGTGAATTTAAGGAGAAAACGGTGGCAGAGTGACAGGTTGTGTAAAGTTTTTCCAAGGCCTACTGTCTCCGCTGTTTGTCTTTCCCCCAGCGTGGAGCCTGTCCTTCAAAATCCAACTTGCTGGGCTTAAGAAGGGCCACCCCGGGGCCACGAGGTCCCCGCAATAGACAGAGAGCTTGTGTGAGAGAGTTCACGACTTGTTGTGCTGAAGTGTGGTCTGCCCTGTCTTTTATCCCATTGTGTGGCAAAGAATCGAGCTGGAGAAAAAAAAGTGTGAGTCGTTTTCTTGTGGTGTGTGTGCGCGCCGGGTACATCTGAAGAGGCGTGCTATTCACCGAGGCAGGGACAGACAGGTCCTCATCTCGTTTAAATGTTCCTGTTTATTCCCGTTGAACTCTTGATTATCATGCTCATTCTCACACAGTCTATTGAAGCTGCCAGCCCAAATGAAGCAATCATTTATTTATGCGTGGAACAAAGGCGCTGCCTGGTGCTGCTTTTTTGGCAGACTGTTCCCATCGGCATAGCTGCCACTGCCGCTTATCCGGCTCCACAATGGCAAGTTAAGCGAGATTTAGGGACGCATTGTTGAGCTTTTTCACGGCTGGAACACCGTTCCGCCGCTCGCCGGGTCGCTGTCAATTACTGCTTTCCAATGTGTGTGTGGACTTTCTGGAATCTCGCATACTGTACGTACAAGCATTACTCTGACACATACCTTGCGCAAGAGGATACCAACAATTTCAACTAGCCAGTATCTCATGTTACATTTATAAATGTGCATAGTTTCCCTGAGGGATTGGGAAATTCCTATCATTCCAATTTAATAGCAGTTCCTCCATAAAACATAACTGTTATTTGAATCCAATTACATTGGAATAAATTCTTTAAATTGAGTGCCAGGCTGCCACTGTTACTTGTTGTGCTCATTATACACTTATTATGATGACCGGTTATCATATTTTGGAGCAAAATCTGTATGCTTTGATCCTTAATGGCTTCTGTGCTGTCTGCTTGAATCTACTGTAAGTGCAGTCCTGCAGTGTTCAGCTTTGGTTAAACGCATAAATATAGCTTATCCATGTTTTATGGACTTAATCTGAACCCGTGACCCGGACTGGAAAATAACTGTGAGTGTGGCTGTGCATGGGTGCCAGTGGGTGCACTGGTGAGAGGTGTTTAACCCTTACAGGTAAGCCCAGACTCAAACTAGCATCCACTCTGTCATTTTCTCACGCAAAACCAGTCAGCCAACAAAAGGCAACTGGAATTGAGTTCTGCATCTTGGGACGTGCTCCGTAATACTTCCCTGGCGCCGCGGCATTTAATCTTCGAGGTTTTTTTTAATTTGTTTTTATGGGGATTTTTTTTTACTTTGTTTTCAGTATGACAAAAATGAAAATTGATGCTTGCAAAAAAAACTAAGTTTGAAAGCTTTTTGTGGTCAGAAGAAATAAACAAAATTCCACAAGGGAGGGTACAAAAATTATCATTTGTTTTCATGACACTCCATTTCAATTGGAAATTGGATTTTTATGAAAAAAATATTTCAAGATCACACGACCCCTAAAATATTTCTTCCATAGTATAGTAATAGTCACACGCTCAAAATCAATATCTAAAAGGAACTGAATATCGTTTTTATAAAAAAGTCTGCAACAACAGCCCTTACTTAATATAAGCCAGCTTTACAAAATAATCAAATGATTGGATTTCCAAATAAATGTTAACAAGAAAATTAGTCCAACTGGTAATGCCACTCAACACTTTCTGTCTTCCTCTCCCAAAGACAAAATGTCGATTTTTCAGCAGATGGGCTCACTGAGGCAACTTGTATTGTGGCGGGATGTGCGTGGGCGCTCACACATTCATCTCATCATTCTCAACGTCACTGCTCTACTACATCTTCGGGGCTGTGCGCATGTTCGTCCTAACCCCCCCCCCCCCCCCCCCTTCCTCCAAGACACAAGGGCCTGCTGGAGCTGCCACATCACCTGTTGCCATGGCAGTTAAATAGGCAGAGAAGGAAGGGCAGGAATGGAAGAAGGCACACATGCAGGGAGGGGAGCGGAAAGGAAGCAGATAATGACTGCATGCCTAAATGAAATGAAATGCTCACATGAGGGGAACCAGAGTCATAATTTGAACAATTTCAGTTGATGTAAACAGTAAGAATACGACAAGTTGGAAGACCTGCAATGTAATTTCCACCAATGTGACATTTGCCGCCATACAAAATGATTGAGCCTGCTACATAAAGACCTTAAAGCAATATTTGTAAAACCACCAAACAGAGAGGCAAAGTTAATGAAAGAGACATGTGAAGGACGTGGAGAAGTGCCGAGCTAGAATAATTGCAGGGGTAAATAGGAGGCAAGCAAAAGACGAGATGAATAAAGAGAGAGAGAGAGAGAGAAAAAAGATGGTACCAGAGGAGGAGGAGGGGAAATGAACGTGAGGGGGAATGCCATTATCAGCTTTGTCCGGTCCCCCTTACTGAAGGCTGGATAGACACGGATAAGAGAACAAATGAATGAAAAGCAGACAGTGCGAGAGGAGGCTGCTTCTTTGCTAACTCTCTTTTCAGTGATTAGTGCAGCAAGCATCTCGACAGCCTCAGTTTGTCTGTTCTCAGTCGGCATCGTGTCTACAGACCGTCATTGAGAAGGCAACTTTGAGTATCTTGTCATTTTTAGTCCCTGATTAACCACGTGAGGCCTGGATAAATATTGCGGTAGACCCAAGAGGCCGCAATTGTTAGACGTCAAATGGAATAATTCAGACTGTCATAATTGTCTTGCACTGATATGTTAACGATGTGCTTAGGTAAGAAGAAAAATATCTGAAATGTTGGCGGAAGGTGAGGTGAAGCCAAGTTTTTTTGAATCCCTTTTTGAAAGTGAACCGTCATCCAGAATGATGCAGCGATGTAAAGTGAGGTGTGTTCTGAGACCATTTGGGCCGGGCCTCAGGGCCCCACTGACAGATTTCTCGCCCCACTCACAGTGTGAGTCCCTGACTTGTTTAAAAAAGAAAAAAAAGGGGGGGGGGGGGATCCAGATGGTCTCTGCTGAGGTTTAGCACCAAAAAGCTCACATTCTCCTCCAAAATATGCACTTTGCATTTCGTCATTTGAATATGTGCCTTTAAGGGTTTCCATTTCAAATTTCCCAAAATTACGTTTAAAAGGATCTTCACAAAATTCAATCAATGAATCTTAACATGGACAAATGCACAACATAAACACTTGAGCAAAAACTGAAGCTTCTTCTCCGCAGATAAAATGATCAGATAGACATTTTTATTTTGCTGCCAAATCAGGGTTTGTTTCTTTGAGGGTTTCAAACCAATCGTCTGTCTTCTTGATTTGGCCGCACCACCAAGCTGCCGGCAGCTTTTAGAAAATGTGTGTGTATATCATTCTCACACTCTGAACACCTTTTCCAATCCATTTGACTCCCTAATCCACTGGGAAACCACCAGTCCACTTTAGTTTCCTTTTTTTTGCCTGTTTTGTCACTCGGCCCTTCTCCCTGATCCCTCCTTCGTCGTTTCTTTTCTTTTTTACATTTGACTTGTGTGCTTGCGTTTCGACTGTGCTGACAGATTGAATTTCCGACAACAACTCCTCATCGCGCACTTAGTCCCAATAATAGTCCCCCGGGCTGAACAAACTGTTCAAGTACATAAATGTGAAACAACTCATAAGATCTCTTGTTTTGAGTCGGTACAGCATTACTCTTCTCGCTACCGATGTTAGTAGAAGGTGCTTCAAAATATTGACAAGAAGGGAAAATAAAGCAGAGAAACTCGACCGTTATGTGTTTGTGTTTGCGAAAAATAGCTGCTGGCATTTTTTTCACTGCACTTCTAATCACTTAACTGGCATCTCTCCCCTGGATTTCGCTATTCGACTTTTAATTATGTGCCCATGTCATTCTCTGGCTTTCTTTCTTTTCATTTTTAGGTTGTTTTTTGCCTGCCTCCGGGGGTTCCTCCCCCTGAATATTGTGGAGCGCAGGAGTAAAGAAAAAGGAACGTAATCCTTCCATTGAACAGGAATTGAAGCAGTCAGGGGCTTTTTCTCATTTTGCTCTGTGTCAAAAAAAAAAAAAAAAACTGCTTCTCATTCTAAACGCTCACACTTGCCCCTCACCCACCCACACACACTTTGTTTCTATTGCTTTATTTTTCCTAATTCATTGATTAGCTTTATCTATAATTCACCGTCTGATACAAGCACAAAATTAGGAAATGACATATCGCTCTTGGTTTTACTGATAACATTATTATTAAAAGTACCTCTTTGATTTATGGAGCAGTGCCTAAGTGGTAAGCGACTAATGTTCATTGTCCAGTCGAGTGCTACTAAAAATACTGTTGGACAGCTAGTCGGCTAGAACCTAATAAATATGCAAATGTATTCATCTTTCACCTCCTTGTGTCGTACTTCTAATAGGAAACACTAAATTGATCCAAAATATTGACGTGACCATCAAATAGAAGCCCATTTTGAGTTCCAGTTTAATTTCAGTCATGTTCGCACTTTGACACGGGAGGGCAGAAACAGACAAGCAGTTTAGAAGCTTGGATCAAAGGAGGCTGTCGGAATAGATTTATGTGATCCTTTTCTCGCTATCCCCTTCCTCATCTTTTCATCACGTACTCTCCCTCAGGCTACGTTTAAGGGATTTTATGTCTTTTACATTCTGGGTTCTTCCATCAGCAGCTTGCGTCAAAATGTCTGACAATTCATTTTTTAGCGGAGCCCCACCCCAAAGAGGATAATTGCCCTCACTTTCCCCTTCAAGCATTGACCTGTGTATGCACGCAATCCTTGCGCACTTGGAGGCCGCACAACACGGCCCGACAGACTGCAATCCCGTTTCGAGAGCCGTGATACAAAACGGGCAGAATGAGGACACACAAAATGGAAGTCACACACATTTTCACTGCTTGAGTTAAGATGAGCAGAGATGAACAAAGGTCCTCTCCCTTCAGCCAGTAAAACGCACCGATGTACGAACCGTTAAGTGTTGCCTGAGGCACAACGTCGACATACGCGGACAGACTGGCTCGGATACATCTCAGTGAAAATAATTTGCATCATACGCTAGGAAACAAAAATTAACAGTTGAGTTGATTTTCACAAGTGTGTACTGTTTTGAACGTTTCCAACTTGTTCTTGCCTAAGCAAAGTACAGACCTCATAGAGTTGCATTGCATTGAAATCTTGTCAAATTCAACCTTGTTTGAAAACTCGTGCGCTTAAGGTTCCCTATGTTCCTACAACACGTCGTGTACATGCTCAAGGATTGCAGACGTGTAAATTATTGAGTGAAGATGAGCGCAGTCGTGCCCACACGCAGTCGTGTTGCATGAGCCCAAAAACTATGTCACGCCGATCACGCACCGCTGCACCCATTTACTGGTGGAACATGTGCAGATCTGGAACACGGCATTTGAGAACGATCAAAACATACACACAAAGCCTGAGTGCGCAAATAAACACGCACAAAAGACGTTCACAATCACACATGGATGAGTCTTTGCACGAGCGCACTTGTACACTGGAAGCGCGGGCGGGCGCTTTTGTTGTCGGTCAATGGAAGTGCACTGTTTTTATCAAATATACTTTATACACACAGCAGTGTTGCATCCCAGCAGGCGTTCTGTTTTGTTCACCGATTCATGGCACCTTGAACGCAACCTCAAATTTATCTCGCTCACAGTTCCATGTCGGGCCTGACCGATCAATGGCGAGCTATTGCTTCTAGGTCCTTTAAATTTGGCAAAAATCGTCAGATGTTTAATTTTTTCAGGATTTTGCTTTTTTTTTTTACACTCCCAATAACACATTACGCTATATAAAGATAACATCCACGCACCCCTCTCCCATACAACATTTATTTATTTAGCCTGTAATTCATTAGAATTACCAGACCAAAAAATAAGTCTGTATTGTTTTTAAATGAATCGGCCAAGTAATCGGTTATCACAAATTGCTTCTGCTGCATATCGGCATCAGCTTGAAAGAAATTCCGTCAGGTCCTCGTCGCAAGCCAAAGTCGTCTGAGTGCAGCTGCTGTTTGTCCAAGCCACTGCAATCAACAATCTCCCCCAAGCGCCGTCTGCCTTTGCTGCATCATAAAGATGTTTGCTTATCGGCGTGCTGCTCTACATTTTTCATGAGCTTCTAAATGTAAATAGAATACTAAGTCTGATCACACTTCAGCCCATTTCATTTGCAGAACCAATATATTCAGACCTGTTTGTGCTTTATGCAAGCTTGGGTGCTTGCGTGACATCTTTGTCTCTGCGTCACAGCCTTTCCATCCGGTGGTAAACCTGGTGTGCAGCCCTGACCTGAGGATGTTCCTGTGCGCCCTCTACGCCCCAGTGTGTGTCGTGTACGGACATGTGTCCCTGCCGTGCCGTGCCCTCTGCTGGCGGGCCAAGGACGACTGTCAGAGACTGATGGACATATTTGGACTCACCTGGCCAGATGACATTGAGTGCAGCAGGTTATTAAAACAAAAATAACGTCATCCCTAAAAACATGCTGGATCTGTCTGCCTTGCCCACCTGCAGGTTTCCCGACTGTGACGAGCCGTACCCTCGCCGAGAGGACCTGCAGAAAGGCTCCGAGCCCACCGACCGATCCCCCATGAGCGTTCAGCGGGATTACGGCTTCTGGTGCCCCAGAGAGCTAAAGATGGAACCGGAGCTGGGTTACTCGTTCATGGGCAGGAAAGACTGCTCCGCTCCCTGTCCTTCCATGTACTTCAGCCAACAGGAAGTGACCTTCACGCGATACTTCATTGGGGTCACCTCCATTGTCTGTCTGTCTGCGACCTTGTTCACTTTCCTTACTTTTCTCATCGATGTCACCAGGTGGGTAGGACAACACGTTCTTTCTTAGTTTGACATCATTTATCTTTTTTTAATTTTTTTTTCCCCTGTCCTCATTAGGTTCAGGTACCCGGAGCGGCCTATTATCTTCTACGCTGTGTGTTACGTGATGGTGTCGCTGGTGTTCTTTTTGGGCTTCGTGTTGGAGGACACTGTGGCGTGCAACTCCGTCAACCACGCGCAGTTCAAAGCTTCAACTATAACGCAGGGCTCGCACAATAAGGTGAGCGTGCTCGGCCATTTTCTCTTCTTTGGATTTTCATAGAGCAATACCCGAGTAGTGGTGGAGGATTTTCGAATCACAATGACATAGCGAAGAAAAAAGATCATTTCTCATGATACTAATCGTTGATTTAACAAGGTAGGAATCAAATGGTAAGAGTCCCACGGTTGTGGATCTCTTCAGGTCTGATCGATGGATGTTTTTCCCTTCCCCCATCCTGCAGGCGTGCACCTTGTTTTTCATGATCCTCTACTTCTTCACCATGGCTGGCAGTTTGTGGTGGGTCATCCTAACGATCACGTGGTTCCTGGCAGCCGTGCCTAAATGGGGCAGCGAGGCTATCGAAAAGAAAGCCCTCCTCTTCCACGCCGTGGCCTGGGGGCTTCCGGGGGCCCTCACCGTCGCCCTCTTGGCCCTGAACAAAATCGAAGGCGACGGCATCAGCGGCGTGTGCTTCGTAGGGCTCTACGACATAGACGCCCTGCGGTGGTTTGTTTTGGCACCGCTCTGCCTCAACGTGGCGGTGAGTACGCTCGGGAGATGAATGAGTGTGTGTCTGTGTGTGGGAGGATGAGAGAGTGGGTGAGAGTCATAAAAGATTAGTGGGTGGACGAAATGATACGTGAAGCAATATGATAGGTCGGCAAATGGCCGAGCGTATGCTTGACTTTTGGCCTGCCTCCATTTATTTGTCTCTCCGCCTCGCCAGGTGGGCATCTCTCTTCTCTTAGTGGGCATCGTGGCGCTGAACCGCGTGCGCATGGAGATCCCCCTGGAGAAAGAGAACCAGACCAAACTTGTCAAGTTCATGATCCGAATGGGGGTTTTCTCCGTGCTCTACCTGGTGCCCTTGCTGACCGTGATCGGCTGCTACGTGTACGAGCACGCCTACCGCGGCGTGTGGGAGACCACCTGGATGGAGGAGAACTGCCGCCGCTATCACATCCCGTGCCCGTACAAGGTGGGTGACTGTTTGTGCGCGCGCATGTGTGTTCTGTTGAATGAGCAGGTATTTGAGGAGTGGACAGTATGCATCACTAGACCGGGGAATGCGCTCAAGCCCAAAGTTCACAACAACAGCGGCAGTGTGTGTTTCTTTCTTTGACTCTTGTCTTTCAGTGTATCCTCTGGTTCCCACACTGGTTCTTCTTCCTCCTCCTCATCATCATCGTTGTCATCCTCCTTTACTCCCACTCACACACTTGCTGCCTTTGCTCTGGGCTTGCTCAGTCATGCTCTGCTTCCCCAACTCTAAAAGGTCTTTGTGTTGTTATGAAGAGTGGTGTATTTAGAGGCGACTGGCTTTCAAAACGGAATCAGTACGAAGACGTCAAGCATCCATGGCAAGCTTTCGCCTGGTTTCCGCCCACTAGTTTGCAGATATGAGCTTCGCCAAGCGCTAATTATTTTCAGGAAGTGATGTGTCAGCCAGTTTGCGACGGACGCGGTCATTGGAAAAGGGTGACGGCAGGTGCAAGGGCTTATGTTACGCACGTGCTGGGATTGCAATGTTTTTACGCGTCACTGGATCTTCATCTCACGGTGTTGCCAATAAGTGTCTGAATGTGGTATGTTTGCTTTGGGATCATTTCATTAAGTTAGTTTCCTTTTTTTCTAATGGCAATGATTAACAAAAGTCTGAGCTTTTTCCCTCCTTTAAAATGAAGGACCAAAGAAAAATGTAGACTTTTTATAATTTACTTTTTGCTTATGCATGGAGAGGGTTGAGTTTACTAACAATTAACATAATTAACCAATTTGCACCGAAATGTGGGAATATAATTGTCCTGCAGCGTAAAGCACGCCCAGTTTCTCCCTTCCTTCTTTTTCATATGAATTTTTTGTAATTTTGATTTGACTACTACATCTGCTTAGGTGACATGAGTGTCCAAGTCACAAAAACCCAACTTCACAAGACAAATAGGTTGACCAATTAACATACTGCTCCCTGGTGTCTGCTGCAAAGAGTCAAGAAGCGCTTCTCTCCAATCGTCCACAATTGTCAGTGATGAAGTTTGGCATCTATTATTTCTTTCTAAATTGTCAACCCGCCCTTTGTTTTATTCTCTCCTCAGGTGGAGCAGACCAGTCGACCGTCCGTGGTCTTGTTCCTCGTAAAATACTTGATGATGTTAGTGGTGGGAATCCCGTCTGCTTTCTGGGTGGCCAGCAAGAAGACCTGCTTTGAGTGGGCCGGCTTCCTGCATGGCCGCAGACGCAAAGAGTAAGCCGGGCTACTTATTTGTGCCTCCGTTTTGAATTGTATGCTTATGATCTCTAAAATTAAGACCCTTCCAAATGTCTCCATGTAGTAGTGGGGTGAATGAATCTCGTCAGGTGCTACAAGAGCAGCCCGACTTGGCCCAGTCATTGCTGCGCGAACCCAACACCCCCATCATCAGGAAGTCCAGAGGAACGTCCACTCAGGTTTTTTTTATTTTTTTTTATTATAACCAATACCATACTGTACATATCAATATAAGGCTCATCAGTGGGGTATGATGTAAAACATGGTGACACATTTTCAAATTGTTGTCCTCTTTTAGGGTACTTCCACTCACGCCTCCTCCACTCACCTGGCTGACCTGGACGAGCCCCTCGAAAGCCACCCCGCCCAGCCCGCCTCCACCAGGAGCAAAGCCGGCAGCGTCCACAGCAAAGTCAGCTACCACGGCAGCCTGCGACGCGCTCGCGACGATAGGTACGCCCAAAAACGGGAAGCCGTCCACCGCCGCAATAGAAGCGGCCGGTGACGTCACTGCTCTCCTGTCTTTGGTAATTCCAGGAGCGACGCGGTGGTCTACAGAGGCGTGGAGCAGCGCAGTTTCCACGGCAGCACGCCGCGCCTCGACCACCCGCTATCCACGCACGGAAGCCTGAGGGACGTGACCGAGGCCCCGCCCACTCTCATTACTCACGGATCGACGGCCAGTGAGGGTCAAGTCGCCGACAATGACGGCACCATCGCCTAACAACTTCAAAGTAGGGTGAAAGAGCCTTTTTACGTGTTGAGACTGGATTTACACACACACACACACACACATTCTTGCTGTTAACAATCCTAAATAGCTTGTCCACTAATTTCTTAATGACATTAAAAACAAGTCTCGTACCAGACTGAAACTTGATTGTTGACAAACTTCATTTGTACTTGGACCTAATGTGAACCTGTGGACCTCATTGTGTGTTACTTCACCTATTTTTGTACTGTACACGATGTGTAGGAGTGGACAAGATTCAAACTGTTGAGTTTTATTAATCAGATTGATTGATTTTTGCACTGAGGCATCTGCTTAGTAAATAATACAGGTCCATCTAAATTAGGGATGTCCTAAGTCCAATTCACTTAATTGTGACAATCTGCCGATACTCGAGCGAGTCCCGATCCGATACCTTAGCGAAGGAAACCAAATTGTCTCAATTATCTTCATTTGTTTCTCTTAAAATAGATAGCCCAATATAACAGTTAATATGGCAACAAAGCTTTTCTTTTAACACCAGTAAAACGGAGCAAGCGGTTGACAGCTTTCACTACTACACTTTGAATTATTGAAGTTGCTGAAGTCTGTTTCTTTTGCCCGTCTGACTCACGACATGATGTAAATATGACTTCTTTTTTTTTTTCCCTTCCCCCTATGTGACCCTACCTCGCCTGTGTGATCCACATTTTGTGCTCCTATCAAAAACCTCTTTTTCCCCTTCACGTAGCACACACACGACACACTTTGTACTACAAACATTCTCCATCCTCATCAGTAACAAATTTGCCTTCTGCCTCTCCTGCCTGTAAATGCTCTCTCACTGGTCTTGTTTAAGACTTGCAACAAGCCTCTGTGTTTTTACAGACCTTGGGAATGAGACGTTTCGCTGAAAGTTGTGAGTAAGCACAACTTAACTGACATGGACAGATGAACTAAAAAAAAAGCAAAAACTCTTCTCTGAGCCCTAACTGCATTTATCCGAGGCCGTGAGGGACTGAAACATTTGTTTTTCAGATGTCATATCGTGATGCAAGTGCTGTGTGCAAATGTGGTGGGCATTCACTTTGATATTGTAAAAAAATGAAAAACCTCAATTCTGTTTGTGTTTTAATTTATTTGCCATTTGCAACTGCTTTAACTACTTTTACAAGCAGTCTAATAAACTTTTTTATGGACTTTAAGACTTTCATACTTGTGATTTATTACTTAAATTTCCGTCTCTTATTTTTTATGTCTGACAGGGTTTCTCTGACCACCGTAGTATCAAATTAAATAAAATAGTGATCTAAAGTAGTGTTACAGACACAGTTTGAACGTGAGTTGTGTTTTATTCTGTACTCCTATTTCACACTCAGTGCTTAACGTTTCCTCGAGTCAAGACCAAGTTCCCGATCGTTCCCGCTTGCGTCGGACGATTGCGGCGACGTCTTGTTTGAGAGCGGACACGCTTTGTTCCAGCTGTTCGGAGAAGTCCTTCAGCAGACCGCTGTGCTCGTCCACGTAGAGGCGGAGTCCCATCAGGTCACATGACTCCTGCCAGAAAACAAGCTTCTGCTCAAAGTGACCACATAGGAGCGTGCGTGTGGACGTACGCTGGGCCTGTGTCTGCGCAGACTCTGCAGCTGAGCCTTGACTGAGGTCATGTTGTGGTAGAACTGCTTCAATGAGCGGGCAAACTCTGCGTCGCAACTGGGCCGAACCGAGCGACTCCGCCCACTGTCACCGCCTACTGGAGAGATGTGACATTGCGGAAACAGACTGATGTATTTGTGTGATTGTGTTACCGTTGGTCACGTTGAGTTGTCCTCTTAAAAGTTGATTCTCCTTCATGAGGTTGTTATTGACTCTTTTCTGTTCTTCAAGGTCTCTCTGAAGTCTCCTCAGTGAACTGTTCATCTCCAAGCAATCTGCGGGCTGCACGTTACATGCAACCATTCATTGTGTGAATGCTGTAAGTATGAATCATGTCTTATTCTGTTTCTTTATATTTGTATCATTCCGCTCACTAACACTAACCCTTACAATAGCCCCGTGCCCTAAACCTAGCCCTAACCCAAACCCTGCTAACCCCAAACCCTCGTTTGAAACCCTAATCCGTGTTTGAAGTGCAAATGGGTTTTACCGGTATGATTTAATTCACTTTCCATTTCATACCAAACTAAGTCTGATTCATTCTGCGGCAGGCATTCAATGTGATGGTAACACATTGTTTGCTTTGCAATGCTGATTTCAGCAAGGCCGTGGTGGTGGAGACAAATGAAAAATTGGACTCACAATAGTATTAACCATGCCAGTCTCATCAATGATGACAATGCCCTCTGTGGTCACTTGAGCGCCTTCCACAGATGATACCAATTCTGCACAGCCCTCTGTCAGAAACACAAAGTTTCGCCGCTATATGTCAACGTTCTACAAAAATCTGCTTTTGAGTACAAAACAAATTCTAAAATCTTTTTTTTTCTCGTTTCCTTGAGTGACTTAGCCGCCTTGTCACGCTCACACCTTGAAGCCCCCAAAGCTCCAGAAGAACAGCGCTGCTCTGAAGGTAGTCCAGTAGCTGTTGGGAGACACGAAGGGAGGCAAAGTGTACTTTGTGATGCAGCGCAGGGTTGACGTTGTGCCAAGCAGCCGGCGTGTACAGACGACCGCCACTGTCCAAAAGACTGAAACTAATTCATGCAAACACAAAAAGAAGCCTTGTAACATCTGGCCATCTATCATTTCTCCGTCTGTGTGTCATCAAGCAGACCCAATCTGAATGCCTCGACTGCGAGCCTCCCTGATCCAGCGCAAACCGAAGCATTGCTCCACAACCAGCTGGACGTCAAGACGCCGGCCGAGCAGCTCAGACGGGTCGATGAGGATGTCGTCTTCGCCCAGAGGCCTGCCGAGTGGGAAAGACAAATTGAAGGCTGCGAGATTGTTGGATTTGAAGTGGAAGTCGTGCAAGTGTGTTGTCCAGTACAATCCGTCAGCGTTGCAAGGAACGAGCTTAGCTTGAAGGATGGCCTCCTCACTACCTTCGGACCCAAGCACCTAACACACACACATTATGATTAGTGTCATCAGTATGATGACGAGCCACGGCCTCGGTACCTCCAGTTGTTCGTCCACGGGAATACGGAAGGCCAGAGACTGCAGCCAGAGGTGAGTAGTCCCCAGGAGCAACGGCTCTACTGGATCCCAAAAAGGGTCTTTGTCTCTGGGCAGGCCAGCAATGGAGAGGCCTTCTCCTGTCTGGCAGAATTTCATTAGGTTCAAGTCCTACTTGGAAATATGCTAAAAGAAAGAAGTTTGAGAGATCCATGTTTGAAATTACATGTTGGACTTTTATCTCTTCCTGATGTTGCTGGTAGAGTTCTTCCATCAGGAATTTGCGGTTCACAAATTTTGCCTTGGACCATATCCAAACCTAATCATGGAAAAATCCAAAAAATAATAAACACCTTTATAGATACTGGGCAATTATGCTGTAATGAGATGTGAGAGATTTGTGGAAACCTGTTTGGTGTGCTGAGAAGTGACTCTGCAAACTATCTCTTTCTCCAGGTCGTGTCCTTTTGAGTCAGACAGCACCAGATTCTTAATCTCCAGTTTGAACTCCACATCCTGCAGACCATCATCGATGTGAGTTTCATAAATGTCATCTTGCATCGTGTTACATTCTACCTGAACTGCTTTTTGAACTATTTATTACCTTATTAAGTTCCTGGCTCATCTGATTGGCTTCAGCCACCAGGGGCATCAATTTGATGTAGTCATAAAAGACGGCCAGCAAACTGGGATCCGTCTGACTGGAATCTGAGCTGCGTTCACCTAAACATAAATGGCCTTAGCTGAGTGTTTATTCAAAAAAAGAAATACAAAATCAGGAACAACTTTCAGTTGTTAGTGTTTTTGGTTCACCCAGGTGGATGCCCTCAGCGGCGGCCAACTCAGACAGGAAGTAGTCATAGTCGTAGCAGCTCCAGTCGTTAGCGACTCTCTCAGACGGGAAACCGATATAAATGTAAGTGCAGTTGGACCCGAGAATGAGTCGGTCCTGGATGGAACCCGATGAAAATGTTATGTCCTCGCATGGACTAAATGTTTGGGAGCGTACGTGGTGACACCCACCAGGTGCTGCAGCTCAGTGGTCTGAGAAACCACTTTTCCATTGATGGTCACCTTGGAACTCTTCAGCGGGGTTAGCGTTACACGCCGCTGGTTGTTTTTCAACACAAGATGACGCTGTTGAATCCTGACACACAAATGCACGATGTATTACACGATCGTTGTCTTTTATGCGAGCCATGGTGTGAGCGTCATCTGTACCCTAAACCCTTGATGGTGATGGATCTGAGGCTGCCTTCACTGAGGCCAATGTCCCACTCACCTGAAAGAACCACATAGGTGAAAACTAAAATATATCAAAACTGCTCATGCATCCATGCTAGAGTGATGGATAAAATATTACCGACCCTCTTGGATGAACAGCTTAACTACACCGGACAGCTGAGCGTCCTCGTTGATGTTCAGGATGTAAGGATACATCTGCATCATTCTCCTCTCCTGACACGCACACATGCACATTAAAAAAGGAATGGGAGTCGGTGTAACGTGTGTGAAGTCTTGGGAAAATTTCATTTTGTACCCAAACTAGTTTAAAGTTCAGTTAAAATTAGGGTCAGGGTTTTAAACTAGAGTTTCAAACGAGAGTTTAAAACTAGGGTTAGGGTTTCAAGTGTGTGTGTGTGCATGCAAGTACCTGTGTGATGTTGGCATATTGTTGCTCCCAGTCCCGAAGTGCCTCCTGCAGATGTTGCTCCCACAGAGTGTGAATGGTTCTGATCTGGAGCTCATTATGTGTCAGCAGCTGACGGATCTCCTCTGCGCATCCGTGCAAACGCACAATCACCCCACTCGTGAAATTCTGTCACAATATAGTCAACAAGCCAGCTTGCTTACTGGTTTCATCATTGGCACTCCGGCCATCCTGGCCAAGTCGACTCAACCGTTGCATCAGCCTGGCATTCTCAGCTTTGAGTTCTTTGACCAGACGCTCGGTGGGGCGCTCGTTCACCACAGGGCGGTTCTGGATGTGCTTTGCCCTAAACAAAACCGTAACTGCATTACTCAAATATTTGGTTTGACTGTATTTTGAGACTTAAACACAATCATGTTTGAGTTGAAAAAATTAAAACAAGGTTGATCACTGGCACCCAAAAGCTCCTTCAAGATATTTCCATTGTACCTCTCAGCAAACCGTAGTGTGGACAGAGACTCTTCATAGCAGATGTCCGCAGGGCTCAGTGTGGCAATCTGTAACGTGAACATGTATCATACCTACGAGTATGTATTAACACAGTGAGGGTGTGTCAGTAATCACCATAACAGTGCGGCTGTTTCCCCCCAAAGCAGACTGCAGCAGTTTGGTGAGAACCGAATCTCTGTACGGAACATGCACCACCTTCCTCCCCACCGCCATGTCAGCGAGGGCACTACAAGCAAGAAGAAGGATGTCAAAGAATAGATGACGGAAAGAGCAGGCCGCGCGGACCTGATGACATTGCCCAGAGTCGTGAGGCTCAAGTTGATGGCCGTGCCCTCTTTGAGACGGTCGGCCTCGGACGACGCCGATCTCTGACGCTCGCTTCCTGCCAGGTCCACCAGGTTAATGTTGGACTGTTTGGTGACGCTCTCTTTAGACAAGATCTTCACAAGAGGTTCACAAAGGGCTCATTAATTAATGAGCAAATGGAGCTTCTGTCACCAAGACAACAGTTGGTAACTCACTAACTAAATCTTTCCTAGTGACAAGTATGAATATTGTAATTTGTGGCTTGTGACATAAGAATGGACGTCACCTGTTTGAGCTGTAACACAATGAGCATGTGTGAGCGGCTGCTGTTTGCGTTCATGTGCGTGGCGGCCGTGGTTCTGGTTCTGGTGCCTTGCTCCATCAACTGCTCCACCTACAGCATTTGTAGAATATTACATCTTGAGTATTTTTATTTATTTATTTTTACAGTGGGGTGTCTCGTCACCTGTGCTGCACTATCGCAAGGAACTGTTCGCAGACCCTCAACATAGAAGCCCCTGTGCTGCTCCTCACGGACACGGAGCCCCCCAGGAGGACGAGAACCACGAGACAGCAGGTCTACCACCTGGTGAGACGTGAAGGTGAAGAGCAAGGTTATTCACTAAGATAAAGAAAAGAAGAAAGAGGATTATTATTACCATGGCAACATCATGACTTATTTTACCTGCTCATTGTAGATTTCCAACATACTGAAGAAGACCTGTGAGTACGTCAAACATGAGGACATTTAGAACAAGTGTCCACATCCACAAAAACACAACATAACATACCTGGCATTGTCTCATCTCCTGGTTTTCTTTAATGGCTTCAAACAGTCGCTCACACAGTTTAGGAACCAGGCCTTTATTGGGCCTGTAGCCCACCATAGAGTAACTCTTCCCAGAGCCTGTCTGGCCATAAGCCAGCAGAGTGGCATTGTAACCCTACACGCATCAGCCAACAGCTCGAAATTACATTATACTGTCTCTTTTGAAAATAAGAACCTAATGATGTTTAGTACCTGGAGTGCATTTTCCAGTATTCCCTCTCCAAGGTCCTGAAAGACACAGTCCTGGGGGGAGATGACATGGAAAAAGTATTTACGCACTATACTTTGGCTTTGCCATCTGTGAAGATTTGAAAGATTAACTTCTGTGGCGATAGTTTCGCAAATTACATTTTTACAAAAATGCCATGTCAAATGTCAAAATGCAACTTTTCTACATACCTATTTTGTGCAAATTTTGAATCTGCCTTTATTATTCTATAACAAGAATAATGATAATAATAATGTACTTCTAAATTTGCTTCTGTTATGCCCCCCTATCCTTACCTGGTCCGCATAGCGCCCGCCTGCCTCCTCAGGCAGGTAGAGGCCAGTGTGGTCCTGAATGATGTAACCGCTGTGGGACCAGTAGGCATAGTCAAAGCAGAAAGAGCGGCGGCACTGAGAGTCGCGCGGGTCCTGGATGCTGATGGAGTTTGCTGCCATGGCAATGATGCAACGGCAGCCTGCATCCCGTTCTCTCTGTCGACCAGGACCGTGAACAACACCAAATGGGCGATGGAAAAACGATACTTCTCCATCAGGTACCTAGAACTTGAACTAAATTATGACTTCATTCATTGACTTCAGATTATAATATTGATTATAGATAGACTGGTTGCCAGTCAATCACAGGGCACTTTTAAAAACAGACAACTTAATTACCACAAGGTATGTGATTATGGCACATGGGTCAATAAACCTGTACAAGTACAAAAGCCGACTGTAGAAAATGTAAGAGAGAATGAAAACTCACTGACCTTGTTGAATGGTCGGACTCTGACGGCCACTTTGACGCAGTCCCTGCCGTGCATGTCTGGTGCTTATTACAGGAGGAATGACACAGGCCAGGGCAGAGAGCGACACACACACACACACACACACCTACCTGTGTCGTATTACATGCTGTATAATGAGACACTGTAATGTGCAGGAAAGAAAAGACGATATGATTTGAAATAGTTAGTTAACAGTACACAACAATTAGCTGTGCAGGTTGTTTTATAGTATTTCCTCCGTTAGTATGCTATATTGCTTGTTAGTGAAGTTGAGCAGGAGATCAGGTTTCACTTTCACCTTGCCTGCCGGCTGCCACCATGAATCATTCATATGCACGCAACATTCCACTTTAGGGGGGGGGGGGGGGGGGTCATTTATGTCCCATGGAAAATGAAAATTATGAATGCATGAAAAAATTAACACATATTTTACAAATGCATTTTTCACGTTTGATTGGCTTGTTAATAAATACAATCTAAAAGACCATGAAAAGATTGCTATGATGTTTTATGTCAACCTGGGTTTTTCACCACACAAATCTTATACACAGACAATCTATTTGGCAAACCTCAATAAGAGTCTCATGGCAGTTCAATTTGGAGATGCTACAGATTTGACTGAAAGAAATCATCAGAAAGATTTAACGCCTTTATTTTGGTTCAAACACGCGTACATCAGTTGAAAAAAGTGACATATATACGCTTCAGAAAATAACTTCATTTGTTTTCAATTAAATTCTTACGACCGGCACTCAATTGTCCATGCAAGCGCCTCAATGCTGTGAATATATTGTACCGTGAGATTATCTTACACAACTAGTCTAAAAAGAAAAAACAACTGGTGGCAACCAAGCCCTAAAAGATACCGATACATTGGAACAGAGCTGATTGCTGTCGGCATGCCGACGCCCTGACAGGAAGCGTCGTCACACGGCCGCGTCATCACATCAGTTGGACGCTGCTGAGCATCACTTGCCACACCGCCAGCAAGTTGATGCGCTTGATATCAAGTCTAGGACCTGTGAAGTCCACCTGGAGCTCATCGTTGAAGTCCAGGTGGAAAGTGCCACTCCCGCACTTGATGACAATCTGAACAATGACAAGATGGCGGCAGGCTCAGTAAGCTCATTCTGCGATCAATCGGTAACAAAAACTGATTTTTCAAGCATCTTTAATCACCTTGAAGGGGAGACCAGCTTTGAAGGGGCGTCCTTGGGGAAGGTCCCTGGTCTGCTTGTGACTCCACTTACGGCCCACTCTGGATTTGAGGGTGAAGATTTGGCTCTCCAAGTCCATATTCAGTTGCAGCGCCTTGGTAACGTTCTTTCCGCTGGCGTCACGCACGTCCAGATTGACTACCAGCCTGCCGCACAAATTCCGTTGTGCTAGCGGCCTTCTTTGTGTGTGTGTGTGTGCGTGTGTGTGCGTACCTCTTTGCCTGGGGATTGGATCGTCCTCTGATGACAATCCTCCGGGCCACGCTAAGACCGTTGAGCGGAGCGTGGAATCCACCATTCTGTGCACACCCCAACAAAAAAGAATGCTGACAACAAGGCGATGCACGGCAACGTGGAAAAACATTACTGAACGTGGGTGAATCCAATTTACTGGTGTCTACGATCACCTTTGGCCATGAAGATGAAAATAAATACCACAAGACTATTTTGGTGTATATGTTGAGCTGAACAAGCAATGCCCACTTGATGTTTGAATTTCCAGTACAAACCATTGACTCACGGGGTTGGCAAGCATGGCGAGCAGGCACGAGCATGTCACGTTGCGGGAGGAACACGCCTTCTCCTTGGTGAAGATTGCGCACATCTCGAGCTCCCCGTTGGTCAGAGGAGGACAAGTGGGGCAGGGAGCAGGAGTAGGACAGGTGGCAACCTTGGCGGTAGTGGTGCAAGGGGGAGAGGTAGCAGCCTTGGCGGTAGCGGTAGTGGTGCAAGGGGGACAGGTGGCAGGCTTGGCGGTAGTGGTGCAAGGGGGACAGGTGGCAGGCTTGGTGGTAGTAGGGGCGGGAGGAGAAGTAGGACAAGTAGCAGGCTTGACCGTAGTGGGGCAGGGAGCAGGAGTTGGACAGGTGACAGGCGTGGCTGTAGTGGTGTTGGTGACAGGCTTGGCTGTAGTTGTGTTGGGATAGGGAGCAGGAGTAGGACAGGTGACATTGGCTGTAGTGCTGGTGCCATCTATATGAAAATAGAGCGCACATTAGAAGACACTCAAACGTTGCTGTTGAGTCCCACAAAGGGTTGAACAGTGGCCACGTTTTGAGAGATGATTTGTGAACATATTCTGGCAAAAAAAGGAACTACTCAGAAGTTATCATTTCTTAATAAACATTGTCAATTATGAAATTATAAAAAGTTCAAGAGGGAGAGTTGACCAATGTTAATATTGAATCCATTTGACAAGACTGGCTTTGATGGGCAGGCCCAGTGGCGGTTGTGAGAAGGTGCCACGGCGGAGAGCATGACATCCTTCTTTTTTTAGTGTAGTGACACGCTAATACTGTAGTTACAAAACAAGACCTATACTCACAAAGGGGCCTCTTGCAGATGTAGTCGTGACTAATGTCACATGGGTGGTCGTTCCAGGCACCGCTATGCGCACGTATCTCAACGCAGTTTTCACAATTATTCATGTTGTTCGGCTCATTGTGAGGCCAGAACCTGCAAAAGATTGCAAGAGAACCTGCAACGTTTTTGGCACCAACTATTTCAGTGATGTTTTTCTCAAATAAAGAGAATTCTTTCAGAGATCTTGTTCATGAAAGTGAGGTATTTTTCAAGTTTCAACATCATCATTTAAAGCAGTGCTTCTCAATTATTTTCTGTTACGCCCCCCCCTAGCAAGAAGAAAACTATTCGCGCCCCCCCTCCCCACCGTGACTATCCTAACTTGTCTTGTAAGTCGTAAAATGTTGCACTGTCGCAAACGTGACAGAAGTAACAATGAGAGCGCCACTGCCCCCTGCTGTAGTAAACGCGCAATTACACTTTATTCTAGTACTGCCAAAAAAAAAGCCTGTTCCCCAGGGTCACACGCGCCCCCCCAGGAATAGCACCGCGCCCCACTATTTGAGAAGCACTGGCCTAGGTGACTGATTCACAATTTGGTTTTGTCTGATATCAGAGATTAAATAAAGAAAACCAACTGGCTGATTGATTTGTTTTAATTGAGAGGAAAAAAAAACAGCAAAAGCATTTCACTAGCTGACCAGGAGATGGCGACAGCGTGGCATCTGAAGACCATGGATTGTTTGTTCTGCTATAGCCTAGGTGACTGATTCACAATTTGGTTTTGTCTGATATCAGATATTAAATATAGAAAACCAACTGGCTGATTGATTTGTTTTAATTGAGAGGGAAAAAAAACAGCAAAAGCATTTCACTAGCTGACCAGGAGATGGCGACAGCGTGGCATCTGAAGACCATGGATTGTTTGTACTGCTATAGCCTAGGTGACTGATTCACAATTTGGTTTTGTCTGATATCAGATATTAAATAAAGAAAGCCAACTGGCTGATTGATTTGTTTTAATTGAGAGGGGAAAAAAACAGCAAAAGCATTTCACTAGCTGACCAGGAGATGGCGACAGCGTGGCATCTGAAGACCATGGATTGTTTGTTCTGCTATAGCCTAGGTGACTGATTCACAATTTGGTTTTGTCTGATAATAGATATTAAATAAAGAAAACCAACTGGCTAATTGATTTGTTTTAATTGAGAAAAAAAAAAACATCAGCAAAAGCATTTCACTAACTGACCAGGAGATGGCGACAGCGCGGCATCTGAAGACCATGGATCGTTCTGCTATGCCGGTTTAAAAAAAAAAAAAAAACGTAATTAGCTAGGGGTCAAAGGTCAAAGTTTACGGTTCAAAGTTCACCCAGGGGTCAAAGGTCGGTTCAAAGTTCACGGGGTCATGTGCACATTTTCGATTTTTAACTAGAGTTGAAAGTTCAGGGTTCAAAGGTCACCCAGGGGTCACCCAGGGGTCACCACGGGGTCACCGCGGGGTCACCGCGGGTTCAAAGTTCAGGGTTCACTTTTTTTTTTTTTTTTTTTTTTTTAGGTTAACCTTTATTTAACCCAGTGCTTCCCAATTATTTTCTGTTACGCCCCCCCTAGCAAGAAGAAAACTATTCGCGCCCCCCCTCCCTACCGTGACTATCCTAACTTGTCTTGTAAGTCGTAAAATGTTGCACTGTCGCAAACGTGACAAAAGTAACAATGAGAGCGCCACTGCCCCCTGCTGTAGTAAACGCGCAATTACACTTTATTCTAGTACTGCCAAAAAAAAAGCCTGTTCCCCAGGGTCACACGCGCCCCCCCAGGAATAGCACCGCGCCCCACTATTTGAGAAGCACTGGCCTAGGTGACTGATTCACAATTTGGTTTTGTCTGATATCAGAGATTAAATAAAGAAAACCAACTGGCTGATTGATTTGTTTTAATTGAGAGGAAAAAAAACAGCAAAAAAAGATTAAAAAGACTAAACATGCATTCATTTCTTTTTTTTTATCTCTACTGTGAACCCAAAGGCCGACGCTATATGTCGATTATATATACATTTATATATGAGCTTTCCACGAATAGTATCGGAAAGCAGCAGCAGCAACAACCTATAAGATGGAACTGTGCAGGGACAGTAACCTGCACATTAAAGGCGCAACATGAAATCAACACGTTTGACAGCTTGTTCCACACTATTCTGATTGTCTCTGTTTTTGGGTGGCAGTGACGCAGTCTGCGCGCTTTCCTTGCGAGGAACGCTCCTGTTTCTCCGCAACGCCGCAGATCCAAGGTCACAGTGAGACACAAAGACTTTAGTCCTTTTAATTACTAAAAAAAAAAGAAGATACAACTGTATCCGTTTAGGAACAGGCTGCACCCGGAAAGGGATTCAGGTGTGCATTTACAGGCATATGACACATCCAAATAAAAATTTAAGACTAACGGTGTGACTAGATACAGTAATCCCTCGTTTATTGCAGATAATTGGTTCCAAAACCACGCCGCGATAAGTGAAATCTGTGAAGTAGGGTCACTCTCATCTGTACATTTTTTGTGTCAATAGGTATATATGAAACAATTTAAGTGCATATTATTAGAACATTAGATAATAGTTTCAAACATGTAAATAATACAATCATATAAATAACACAGAAAATGAAAATATAAATATTATACATATGTGTAACTCACGTAGATGTGACGTTCTGTTGTAAACCTTGGTTAGACAGGGACCTCTAGTGGTCACAAGTTACCATAGCAGCGCTATGCACATTTTGTAGATGTATCTGCAGCTAAAGCATACATACTGTAAATATGAGTTTAGGACTTATAACAACTCTTTATAACAATGTACAATACTGTAAATATGTTTTCAGAAGTCTTTTATTATAACAACTTCTTTTATAACAAAGTACAACACTGCAAATGTTTTTAGAACTCTTATTATAACAATTTTTTTTTTGACTGGAAAAAAAAATCCACGATGCAGTGAAGCCGTGATAAACGAACCGCAAAGTAGCGAGGGATCACTGTATTAAGTAAATGTGGGGGGAAAAAACTGAACATAATTATTTAGGAGTCATTATTTACTTTATTTGGAACAAAAAAATAACCATTTACACATTAGAAACATTGATTGCTTTTCTTAACAGCAGTGTTTAAAGATATTAAAAATGAAACAGCTAAAATGTAAAAGCGGATAGATTTAAAGCCTCACAAGAGGCAAAGTGACACCTTTGTCTGGTGCTTTTTAGCAGGAGCCTCTGTGTCTTAAAGCAGCCAATAACTTCCAGGTTCAGACCAAAACAATTGCCACTGATGCAGGCTTTGAACACCCCCAAATAACTGAGCAGCACTTTTAGCAGCAGTTTTAAGTCTATTTTCAATCAAAGGTTCTTCCTGCGTGTTACGGGCTTGGTAAAAATATTGTCCATGATGCGTTTACGGCGGAGGTTCATGCCGTATGATGTCCGGGCTGGCTCTTTCTTCGCTCTCTTCTGGGCTTGCGGGGCCGGATTGGCTGGGCTGGGCAGCGGCGAGATCAAATCCACTTCAACTAGAGGAAGCGGCTCTGCGGCAGATCTGGATTTTAAGGTGGTGTGTCAAGGAAAAAAAAGAAAAATGAAAGGATGCTAATGGGATGGGCATCCTTTGCATTTTAACAATGCTGTCTATTAGAGAAAACTAGACATGTAACTATGATATCCTAAAACATATCAAACTTTATAATAATATATAAAAAAATTAACTTGTAAAAAAATTTATCGTTGACTTCTGATTTAGAAAATGAGTACAAAATTGTTGACCAGAGTAAACTGACATAAATCTATAGTAGTCAAGGAATAAGTCCAAAGCATTTCTTACTTGGCTGTTCGTTTGGAACTTTTTCTGCTTTTGGAAACTGCTTTTGCTTTTCCCGTGTCGTCATCTGAAATCGATTCTTTCTGAAAAGCATGAAACAACTGACGTCAAAATAGGTGGGTAGATCTATTCTATTCTATTCTATTCTATTCTATTCTATTCTATTCTATTCTATTCTATTCTGACGACACTATCAATGGGCAAACCTTTGTCCTCTTAAAGGCCACATTTGAGTTTCAAAATGGATAGGAGGGCAAGGTTATAAACAGATTTTATTTTAAAATTGTAAATGCTGACCTTTGAAGCACCTCTTCTCGTATTGCGAGTGACGCCCACTTGAACATCTTCACTGGGGCCTGCAGACTCAGGAGACTCTGCTCTGCCGGCTGACAAACACAGACACACTCAAATGAGGACCAGAATGGTTCTGAACTATTGGTGGTGAGATTGACATAACTATCACCTTTTGTTCGCCTCCGTGAGGGCAAGTAGATAAAAGAACGTTCTCCTGCGCTGGTCTCGTCCTTTGCAGAATCCACCATCAGGACATCTATGGATGATGTCATACTCCTGGTCTTTGAGATCTTTCCGATAGCTCCTCCTGGGAATAACAACAGTAGCCTATGTGAACATGTAGTGCACTAGGTCATGTTTTGAAAATGGCGTTACACATTGTACCTTTCTGCTTCTCCTCTTCGTCCTGGAGCCTCTTGATGAGGGCGTCTGCTACCGGCGTTTCCGAATTCACTTCCAAAGGTGTAGCCAGTAAGACCATGTCTTCCTCCGGGTGGTCCCACAGTTTTCCTCTGGTTCTCCGCCGTTGGCTCGCGCGACCCGCAGTGCTGTTCACTTTGGGCTCGAGCAAGTCATGGCTGATGCTCGCCTCCTTTGTTGCACTCTGAAGGCGTTGGAGAGGTCATTGATTGATCAGCAAAATATGACATCACAACCGATATAAAAATATCTACCAGTCCAGCCACTCAGATCTGCGTAATTTCTTAAATTTACAATTTGTAAATAAATCCACAGACCTGAATTTTGATTCATTGATATTATATTGTAGTGTCACTTGTGATCATTTTGCAGCTGTAAACCTTGAGCTTTTTTTCTATGTCTTGCACTAGTGTAAATTCACACGAGAGGTGACCGCATACCTGTGGAAAGACATTCAAAGTGTTGCGCCTGGACTGACGCGTGGCTCTCGAGGGGCTGAAGTTGGGCTGCGTTCCGTCCTCTTCCTCCTTTGATGGTTTGAGCCTGGTCTTTCTGGTGCTACGCGTGACCGTCGGTGAAAAAACATCCACGTGTTCTTTGTTCTCCTCTGTTAGGACTTCCAGTGTTGTCGTTTGTAACACCTCACTGCTGTCAAGGCCTCTCCGACTGGACCCCCTCGGGGTGTCTGTCAGAGAGCTTGTGCGTTTGGCACGGGTGGAAGTCTTGGTGGCTGCTTTGGGAGCAAAGTCATCTGGTTCCTCCTCTCTGGCATCCGGCTTACTCTTAAGGGGAGTTTTTACAGGCGCAGCTTTTTGAGAAGCTCGTCGTTTGGAGGCAGAGGCGTTAGAGTATATTTGTAAAGCTGATGTATCGTTAACATCCATTGCCTCCTCCTGATCCTGGGCATTCTTTGGACTGTCCTCCTGGACTTGAAGAACTTTTCGAGAGCTTCTCCGAGGTGTATCGGCTCGAATTTTGGCTTCTTTCTTTCGAGCGGTTCGACTGGGTGAGGAGGAGACTGCTTGGTTGTTATCTCCAAACTCCGGTTCCTGGAAGACAGGAGTGATGAACGTAACCGTTCTCCTCGACCGTGTAATCATTCGGGTGGGAGTGAACTGAAATGTCTTCTTCTGAGACGTTGAAGTTTCTGAGACATGCTCTTCAGGGTCATTGATTGAAGTGAAAGCTTCTTGAACTTCTTCATTACTTGTTTTCATCTCACTTGGACGCTCTTCCTTATTATCAAGATGTTGCTGTTGTTCCTCTGGAGAGCTTGCGGTCTCAGCATGGTTGACAGCCTCTTCCATTTTAGTAGGCTTGTTTTCTTCAGAGCCCTTCTGGCTCTCAGCAATTTCAGGTGCCTCCTGTTTCATCTCCACATAGGCATCATCTTGCACTATTTCAGGTGCCTCTTGTTCCATCTCCACATAGGCATCATCTTGCACTATCGCATAATTCTCGCTTTCTCTGTCCTCCACAGTTTCTGCAGTGTCCTGCAGCAGGGTGGGCTCAGAGTCTGCTGGAACGTCTGGCTCAAGCTCTTTAGCAGCGAGATGTTCTTGAGGGTCTCCAACATTCAGTTCTGCCTCAGTGTAATTGTTCTGTGGCTCAACCTGCCTATTGATTTTGTTCTGTGGCTCAACCTGCCTCTTGATTTCATTCTCATCTTCAAGTTCCATTTCATTCCCATCATCTTCTGGTGTGACCACCTCAGACTCAAGCACATCAGGTGCCAGAAGGACAATATTTGGGTCTGTTGCAAGATCATCTGAGGCCACTGCTATAAGTTCCGGTGGCTGGGGACAATACTCCGCGGGTAAAACATCCGCCACCTTATCGCCGTCTTCATCCATGTCCAGCACCAACGAGAAAGTGCCATGAGTTTCACATTTCTGCTCGTCCGGTGCGACGGGTTGCTGCAGGTCAGGCAGTTGGAGTGGCACGCTGTCCACCTCCTCCTGTTGGTCCTCCATGAGCTGAAGCGGAACCAGGAGAGTGGTCGAAGGTTTGAGCTCCATGTAGGACGAAACTGGCCCCTCATCCTCAAGCGCCCCTGCCGCTTCCGTATCAGCGCCAAGTCTCACCATTAATACCTCTCCTTCCATTTCCTCTTCGACCATCTGGAAGCAAGCAAACAAACAGTACTTTTAAGCCCTACACTGACATTTATTTGATTTAGATTTTCACTTGCACAATACCTTCATCTCAACATCTGGCGGTAAAAGAGAAAACTGGGCAGCGTCCTGCTCCGAGAAAGTCGATAAGAAGTCATTGTGTTCTTCATGACCAAATGCCGAGCTGGCTGGGAGGCCTCGTAGCGTCCCGTTACCGTGGACCTCCTGAATGATCTCCACGTCACTACCAGAATCCTCCTCTTCTTCCTTCTCTTCCTCTGCCTCATCAGATTCCTCCTCCTCTTCAGACTCGGAGCTCGAAAGTTCTTCGCTATCGTTCAAACTAACAACCGCTAGGAGACAAGAAAAAAAGCATCTGAGCATTTAAATGGGGCACAGGGAACCACGCGTTTTCCTTACAGTGGGAGTCTGTGCTTGTCGACTCGGAAGATGACACTGAGGCGGTGGATTTTTGGTCGGAGAACGTGGGTGGAACTTCGGCACAAGCTTGCTCTTCCTCTTCTACCTCGCTGAAATAAAGCAAGGGGGGATTATTTTTCCATTTTAATAACGTTTTTGATTTCTGACAGAATATACATAATTTGTAATCCAAGAAGAAACTAAATACCAAAATGGCGCTAGAATTAATAGAATTGATCATTCGGGTTATCATCCACCATAGTTGAGCAATGAAATTCTAACTTGCCTGCCTTGTATTGGTAATATGTAAAGGGTAAATCAAAACACATACCCGCTGGCTGGCTGTGATAAGGTATGAATTCCAGACCGAGTCAGAGGAGGAGACAGGCCACTACCAAACAAATGCCGTTCCACAAACTCAGTCAAATCTAATGGATGAAGAATTGAGTGGTTATTATTTATTCATACAAATAAAATAATCACTCGAGCATGGTTATTTCTCCCAGGACACACCTGTTGTTTGCTCCAAATTCTCAGCTGGGTCAGTGTCTCCACATGCTTGTGCATGCTCAGTGAAGGCTGGAGCTTCAGTGTCTCCAAATGCATCCATGTGCTGGATGAATTTTGTGGCGTCGCCATCTGCATATACGTTCACATGCTGCGTGAACGTGACGGCTTGAGCGTGCTCTAAAATGGCAGTGGACTCGAGGACTTCTGACTGCGCTGTGTTGTTCTCTGCGATCAACGACTGAGGATGAGGGTCTGTCTCTGGGGCAGTGTCAGCCAGGTCACCTAGCAACAGAAACATGTGATGTCAAGTCACACAATGAATGAAAGAAGGCCTTTCAAATGTGCTTGATGTGATGAATCTAATAACTAATTACCTTGACAGGATAATTGTTCTTGGTCTACTTCAGCAAGTTCTTGTTTGCTCCCTGATTCAGTGTCAGTTTTTTTCTCCATTTCCCATTCAACTTCTTGTTCTTTGACAATAAGCTCAGCATTTTCTTGTTCGCTTCCCGACTCGTCGAGTTGGTTCCCCACTTCTACTTTGTTGTCATCCTCTTGCTCTACAGCGATCTTTATCTCATCTTCAAAAGTCTCTTGTTCTTTGAGCTCCTGGTTTTCATTCTCATTTGATAGCTGCAGAGAAGCTGGCTCAGTCACTGGAACAAAGTTCTGCTCAGGTTCTTTTTCACTGAAAAACTTGAGATTCACAGTCACAACGTCATCTTTATCCGGGTCGATATGCTCATCCTCCTGATGTTCGTCTGCGTCATAGAACTCCAGAGTGGTGTCCGTCATCTGACTTGTGTCCAAGCTCAAGCTGAGTGGAGCTTGCTTGGAGTCCAACGGGTTGGTTAATTTTCCAGCTTCTTGGACCGAGAATGACTCCTTTACAGAACAGCTCAGCTGCGGTGAGGAAATACCACCTTTAGGTGGCATGAACTTCACATGGGGAGACTCCGCTTCTTCATTGTCATCAAGTTGTGAAGACCAGGTTTTGCGTGGGCGAGGCAAACTGGCTCTTTTGGCGAGTAGGCTAATCTCACTGTCTGCTGCCATCTAGAGAAGAAAATACAAAAGATACAATTGATCCCAATACAATACAAGACATAGCAGTTAGTTGGCATAGACGAAGTGGTCTTACGCCATTGGTCCAATGCGTGTCATTTTCCAACGCAGCAGATCGGGCGACTTGGGTAAAAGAGATCCTGCTGTCTTTGCTGCGAAGAGGAGGGGTGACTGAGCGCCCTGGTGATGCAGAAGGAGTGGCCATGGGAGTGGGCCTCTGGCTATTGCGGAGGATGGACTGAGGGGTAAAGTCTGAGAAGATGGCACCAGAAGCAGCCATGGCACGAGCACGCTGACGGGACAAGAAGTATGTTAAAATTTGACAGAAAATCATATTACTTTGAACGGTGACAAGGGATCAACAATTGGTTTCACCTTCACAATCTGTGGAGTTTGAAGCAAGCTGAATTCAGGGACCTTGGTGGTGCTTTTTTGAATGGCCCAAGAGGGTCTGTCAGGGGTGAGAAGAGGTCGAGGGGTGTGGCAGGAAGGATGAACCATAAAGTCCACCTGCCTATGTCAAATGTGAGATGAGGGAAGAGTGTGAAGCACATTTTGAATAGTGAACACAGAGTTCATTTTTTATTTGATTGAATAGTCTGATTGATGGAACAATGCTTTACTCTGGCTTTTAAGGAAGTACCTTGACTTTCGTTTCGAGCTCATAGTTATTGGCGTTCCCAGGAATGGTTCCATTTGAGCTTGAGATGCAGGCTTAGGTGGTGGGCTCAGGAATCTGGCAGTTCTTGAACAGAAAGGCACAATTTGACACGAGTAAGCTAATAATTAAAAAATGCTTTATCTAGTTTGTTGTTAGATTACCTCTTAGCAGGGGAAGACGGTGGGGTCTCTCCTTTGGCCAACCACACCTCCTCAATCTTGTTCAAGACATTGTTAATGAAGCCCGCTCGAGACATCACTTTCTGATTAGCAGGACGCTTACTGATGGTTGAGAGTGGCTGTGGACGAGTCACTGCACCACAATTGAGAAAATTAAGATATGCAAATGAAAAGATGTACGTGAAGGCTTCCTCTCATTTCATGCCCCTGTTACCTTCTTTGTAGATGGTGCTGGGATGTTGATAGGGTTTGGGTCTCTCCATCGCCAGTTTCCTCTGAACTCTGGGTAGAACTTTACCGTACTGCTCCAATATAGAGTTGCGGGTTTCTGATCGCTCTTTAAGCTTTGGGTCTCGCTCATTCTAACAATAAAGCAACAAGAGCAAATGGTTGTAAACTCATTATCTATATACGTAAAAGGTTGATGACGGGAACAGTTGTGTTTGGATGCGTGGCATACCACGAGCTGCATTTTGAGGCTGTGGTTGAGTCGCAGGGCTGGCACGTAGTTAGCTTGCTGAAGGTAATGAACCATTAGTATTTCCCTGTTTTGGAGACCGCCCGTACCTTGTAGAAAATTTTCCAAAGCCTCCTAAGAACAAAACAAAGAAGTGATGGTAAACTAGAAAGCTAAGATTCTTTACAAATCAGCTTTAACAGCTATTAAGACAAAAGTGACCTGCTCAGTGGGGCCAAGTGGCAGTTTGAGCAAGTCTTTGATGAGGCCCAGTTCCTGACAGCTCTCGTACACAAAGCCAAGCAGCTCAGCCCTGTTGAGAAGATTCGAGTGTTGCCGTAGCAATGACAATGCCTCAGTGAGACACCTGGGAAGCGGGAGGAACATTGGGAAGTTATTGAAGCTACACAAACATGTTGGAAAGTAACAGCCGTACAGAATAAAAACTCAACTACTGCTATATTGCTGTTTGTCTGCTTACTTGTTGTGTAGCAGTACAGCCAGATAGAGTCTGGCCTGAGAGATGGAGCAAACGGGGGGCTTTGCGGCGTTAAAGTAGCGGACTGCCATGGAATGTTGGCCCTCACACATTAACGCTTGTAGGACACGCTCATGCAGCCACTCAAATTGACTCCGAGAAGTGTTCGGATTCAGAAGCACTTCAAATGAACGCTAATCAGGAGAGACAGGGGATAGGAGACAGTGGAGGGGGGAAAAAAAAGTTCGCTGAAGTTATAATAGTCATGTTGGCAGTTGCTTTTTATTCATATATTTGTACGTGCAGACCTGGTGGTCACGGTGGTCCAGCAGCCAAAGGCCTTGCACAAGATTGAGCAATCCAATAGGGACGTCAAAGGCCATGGGGTACGACTCCACCGATGATCCCTCCTCATTGGGGAACGACCACATGACATCCAACAATAAGTAGATTACCCAAGAGCAAGTCAAGGCTAACACAGATATATGATTTTGACATACTGATACAATGAACCACAAAAGGTGCGGCCGACTTGTGTTTGTGAAGGATACAATCGCATGTTTTGCAGCCTCATCAACACTGTCCAGTAGATATATATCCAGCAAAGCCTGCAGATGAGATATTCAACTGTTCATGAATGGTTTTGCATCACATACGTATGGTGAGTTTTTAAGAGAAGGTACACTTAAGCATACATGAAGGCTCGGTGGAGGGTATTGTCCTGTTCCACCTTCATCTCTTTTCCATAGGTTGGCCAAATGTTCTCCACATTGGCCAACCAAATTGTCAATCATGAGGCAGTCTGCACACCACTTCCCCCTGTGACAAAAGAATCACATTAAATAAAGTTGGGGAGGGGGAAAAAAAATAAAAATAAAATAAGAGCACTCACTTTGCCAAAGAGGTGAGCTCCTCCCTGCGAATGGAGTAATAGTTGCTAAAGACTGAGTGACTGAAGAAAGGCCTGGAGATCTGCAACGCATCAACATCTATAGAGAAAACAAGTTATAAGCCGCGCAGTGGAAACACAATGAAAGTCTCTTCCCAAACATGATTACCTGATACTTCAGGCAGCAGGCCAGTGCGACAGAACCAGAGGACCACCTGAGCGTACTTGGAAATCAGACTAGAAGCCACATTCTTGTTGATGAGTCCCACGAGACCTGCACAAATCAATAAAGAGCCGCAACTATTAATTACAATGTACTTAACTGTAAATATGAAACCGAGGTGAAGATGGTCAAACCTGACTGGCATTCCTGTAATTCAGTAGTCATTGTGTACATCAGGAATTTCTCATGCATGCGTAAATAACTATTAGTCAGAGCATAAGCAGATTACGTTATATTTGCCATATCGACTCCAGTGGGTTGTATTCTGAAACTTCTGGCAGACAATGACTGAAAGCAATGTTTCAGCGTGTGGTGAAATGTGTGCATCACCTTTCTGCGTGAGCTCCTGAGCTTCAGTGAGCAGACAGCGGAAGATGGTGCCGAGGTTCTCCAGAAGTCTTTGATTGTGCTGCAGCAGCTGTATAGTCTGAGGATCTGTGAAGTTGGACGAGCTGTCGAACAGAGGTGCACCTTGGGCGCAAACACACAAGTGACAATTGATGGTACCTTAAAGTTCTCATTCTTTTCAACATGGTGTTCTATTGCAAATGAGAATGTCCAGGAACATACAAATGCCATCCAGTTCCTCCTTGGTCTGGGTCACTTTGTTCCAGGCCCAATCCAAGATATAGCGAAGGTTTAGTGCGGAGCCAGGTTGTTCTGATAGGACATAATTAAAAATAAGTATCAAAGTCGATATGGAGTGGTGCCAAACAGAAAACAAATATCAAACTTTCTGGAGACGGCCTCTCACCCTCTGTAGTCCACTGCTTGATACAACCAGTGATCAGTCCCAAAGTGCTGGTCTCTACTGCAGTCGACAGGATGGCATCCAGTTGCTCCTCCTATTAACAATTGATAAATGTTGCGGTGAAAATAATGTAGCTTCTGTAGAAGACAATAAAAGCTGTTCGATGACTCAGTCATACACCAAAGGCCCATGGCTCGAGAGGACAAAGTTAGAAAAATACAATAGACAGCAAGAAATGCACAATTACATAACACATTACTTGGAAAAAAAAATGACGTGCACCTGAGAGAGACTGGAGGTGTGTGCATCAGCAAGACGAGATGATAGGAGGCCTGACATGAGGCAGCGTGAGTAGTTGCTGGAAATGGCATCACTGGAACATGGAGCAGCTTTCTTCAAAAAGCTCAAGGTCTGAAAGTGGAAGAGGAATGCAATGGAAACATTCAGCCAAGGTGTTCTTCAAAAAATAGATGGACAGACATTTGTTGTATGAGTAATATAACAAATGAGTCACAAACCTGTTTCTGATATCCAGAGCACATTGAATGAACAATTCCAGAGCTGAACAGGCAAGTAGCATCTGTAAAAAAATAAGTAAAACTGATGTTATGGTAATTTATTACATAGAAAAGTATTACAACAATTGAAAACCTGACCTAAACCAGCAAACAAAGTTTAAAAAAAAAAAAAAAAAAAAATGACAACATGTAAACAGATAACACATTTACCAAAGTTGTATGCGGTAGGGTTAAAGTACTGTTCTGGTGGGGGAAAAGTTAAAGGTAGCCCCCGACTGAGACTGTGATCATGCACAATCACATCTAGTAAGATCTTCTGAGCAGACATTTGTATCACTGGGTCCAAAGACCAAACAGCCAGATAGGGGCAGTTCTGCAGAGATTCGCCCATTCTGTAAACAAAAACAAACAGAGCAACTCAAGTTACTGTCATAATGACCTGATAACAGTATTGTATATTGTATTACAGTTAACACTTGATTAGCACTAACTGCGCAAATTATAGTCATTATCCTATGAGGTATTAAATATTGGTCATTTTTTAGCGATTTGAAAGCATTTACATTTTAAAAAGACCTTTAGGAGGATAGCATCAATCAAGTTTCGTTCATCCCCAAGGGGCAATTAGAGGCACAGAGAGTAACAAAGTTGATTAATCATTTAATACAATCCAAAATACATTAGTGAAGTTGCCAACAATCCACACAAGCTCCACTGTACCTGAATGAATCCGGCATCTGTGCATGGTACCAACGGTTGATGTCAAAAACCCCAATGTAGGTCGATGGCATTCCCTCTCCGTAGGCCTTGACTTGCCAACTAAAGATGGACACACTGGTGTCCGGAGATGCGACTGAAAGATGGAGGAAGGAGGATATATATATTTATAGATAGATAGATAGATATATGGCAATGTACAAATACAAATATCTGTCAGTAATATGTGACCAATCTGACCTTCATTCAGGCTGTCATCCCTGTCTGGGTGGGGTCGAAATTTCTCAATGGTCCGGCAGCTCAGCAGACGGGTGTTGGTGGTCTGGGCTCTGAGAGGAAACGCCGCACCACTCAGCTCCTGACTGTAACGCTCCTCACAGTACTCTAGACCCTGAGCAGCATAATAACAGGTAAGGAGGCAGGCGGGGACGAGCGCTTTTCTTAGACAGAAGTCGTAATGTTCCTCATACCTCATAGAGGATCTTCCCTGAGGTGAGACATTTCCGCTCACTGAAAGCCATCTGTAGAAGACGGAGGCTGACCGTATCGCCTTCTCTGTGTGGATGCGAAGGAAATGAGAGATGAGACTGGTGGATCTAGAAATCCTGCAGGAAGGGTATTCTGCCAACTAAATACGGTTAGTCCACGTAATTGTGTTGTAAACTTACTGATCTTGAGAAGACTGGACAGCCCAGAGGTAGCAGCAGTTTCTGGGGTCATTTTCCGGCTCCTGGAAGGTGAAGGCATGAACGGGCACTCTGCCACCATCCAATTGGGAGTGGTATCTACAAGTACAACAAGGGCATTTGTACACTTGCTTTTAGAATATATTTATAAAATACTGCTCTGGTGTCTTCCACAAGTAAGCATTTACTGTGCACTGATCAAGGCGCATGGATGTTAAAAACATTGCTGAGCCTGAATTTAACGACTTCTTATTTAAATGTGCTTGTGGCGAAAGAGCAAAGTGTAGAGTCTCTGTCACCAGAATTCATGAGTAAATGAAGCTACGATTGGCAAGAGTTTCTTCTTTTTTGACAATACAGCCATGTTGTTTGTGGTTCTATAAAAATATGCAATACAGTGTAAACTAAAGAATCAAAATGTTTTCCCAAAAAAGAACACCAGGGTTCAAAGTTGTTCCATTGCATTGCAGTCCGTAGATGAGTGGCGTGAAGGTAATTGGCGCAGTTGGTTACACATTACTCTGTTGGCCCGAAGACTGAAAAGGTATATTTTGAGAAACGAGAGAAAGTCTCACTCTTTTCTGAGAGACTTCAAGTTCCATAGTTGCAAGTGGCCATCAGAGAAGCCCACGGCCAGTTGGTTTGTTCTGGGGATGTACTGCAGGGCTGTCGCGGATACACCACTTGGTCCGTTGAGCTGGAGGGAAAGGTGTCTGCCCTCTCTGTGGCTCACTTCTCGGAGTCTGGGAATCTCTCTCGCAGTTTTGGTCACTACTTGCAAACCTGTGAAACCCAAGAATGGGACGACGGACTTAGAATGAGACACTCACTACACAGGGGGAACCTGCCTCTTTCAGCTCACCTGAAGCCTGCAGCTCACTCCGGCAAAAAGACATGTCATCCAGACAGAGGTCCACAAGCAGAACATGGCCGATATCTGTTACGACAGCGGCGATGCCAAAGAACCAGCGAAGACTCTGGTGGAGGTGCTGGGTGGAAGTGCTTGCCCCACCATAGCTCACTAAAGGCTCAATGGCTGTGATCTACAGTCGAGAAAAAAAAAATACAGGCAGAAAACGTTTTTATGTAAAATGTGATTTGTAAGATTGAGGTTTTGATGTCATTTAGTGCAGAGCAGAGGAAACTCACACTGCCTGGTATAACCACAGCCTTTGTCACTTTGGACAGTCCCAAGTCATACAGACACAGCACACTGCCTTCTGTTTCTTCCAAGCCCACTAGCAATCCAGACCTAATGTGATTAAGAACATTATTAGAATCAGATTTTTCCTCCAGCAAATGTATCCATCAAAAATACTCATCAGTGCTTGTTTCTGACTCATGACAACAAAGACGCATACAAACGGCTGCGAAGGAAATAAATTTGGGGTCAAAAAGTACAAATGGGAAGAAAGCGACAGTCATCGCTCTGACCTTTTGAGCCAGCTGAAGTCCCTCGCCGTGAGGATACTGGGCGGGGGCTCTTCACCACGAAAACGGTATGCAGACGTACGTTTAGCTGTAAGTGCGTGGACAATCTCAAGATGGGGGCCGCTGGCGAGCCAAGCATGTCCTCCGCGGCCTTCATGAACCCAGAACACAACAAGTTTGTCGTCAGGTTTCTTTTTAAGTAAGCATTGAGAAAAATCTAACTATATGTCTGGATGACGTGAAAGAAAGATTGGCCCTGCACCCACCTACGGAAAATTTTCCGTGAAGCTCGGAGTCCTGCGTGATCTCATCCTCTCCCACAGCCTCGAGGGTCACCGCAGGGAAAGGCAGCAGGCTGCTGGTGACCTGGGCTGTCAGCTCATGCATGGCTCACTGCAAGAACAATGTACCTTAAAACCATGGTATATTTATTTTTCTCTATGATATTAGTGGCATACAGTGTTCCCCAAACATCCTCAGTTTGAAGTACCAAAATTAAACACATTCTCCGCAAACTCGAATGTAATGAATGCATTGTCATAACATCTAAATATACTGCCTATAAAGTGTTATCTTTGTTACTTGCTACCATGTGGTTTGCAAAAAAAAAATAAAAATCCCAGTTCCAAAGTACAAGAGACTCTTTGTAAAAGCAGTTGTGGCCCAGTTGTTCAAACTTGGCAGTGTGCTCAACAACAAATGATATGGACACATGTGTCAAGAGTAGCTTGGGGTCAAAGCACAATAGTGTTAAAACTGAATTTGTATAAATCATGTTCGACAGTCCAAAAACACAAAAAAGAAGAGCAACAAAAAGATACACTTGGCTGCACTGTACCACCACAGTCACTACCAAAAAAAAAAATAAAAAATCAACTTTGTACCCTCAATCTGTGTCCTTTTTATCCAGACAGAACAGTGGAAAAAAATGAGAAAAAAAAAAGCTTAAGCAAAAACTTTTACAAACTCCAATGGAATTTCATGTAGGTACGGCAAATGCATTATAATCACAAGAGATGTATCTTAAAATAAGATACGTTTGTTGCGGAAGAAAAAAGGCACACTATTACAAGATGGGGAAACTTCGGTTTATATATGAAGTATTTGTTTGACAACCACTGATGGAAAGTGCAAAAATATACGGCGCTCCCTAACGGTCTCGTGGAAAATAACACAATGGATTCAAGCGGACTCCCGCGCAGCGAGGCTGACAGCCGGGAGTAAACATTTAAGAAGGAAGCATGAACACACGTTCTAAACATCTATTAAACACACTTTTAGTCATCGTGACATCTGTATTAATATCCAACTAAGGCAGTTCCGATGATTATACAACCTACCTTAGCTTCCCGTAATCTAGTCAAGATTATATCAAATGCATTACAAGACAACCTAAGTGACTCTTAAGCGGGCAAGCCTCGAAGTCAACACACAACTCCGAAATGAGGTCGCTGGACGTGCAAAGTTATGTAAATGTTCCGTTAACTAAAATGCTAATCTGTGGCTAACACAGCGGAGCACAGATCAACGTTAGTTAGCGCAGAGGGTGATGTAAGCAAACAGCTGTTCTCTCCGTTGCTTTTTTCACAGCGCCCCGTGGATGCATCACGCGAGGTAACATCGCTTGTAACTTGTTTACACATCACGTCACAAGTCGCCTACATCCATTTTGGCTGAGTTATCAGGCTGCAAAGGTCACGGAATGATAGCGTGCAACTAAAACGATTAGGGGAAGAAAAAGAAAGAAAAAAAACTTGCGCGAACTATCCAGAGTCCGTGGCATGGTGGAATATTAAATGTTTGACGTTTTAATAAGATGTAGTGCAGTGTAAGTGTGCGCTCAAAATGTGCAGTTCACGTATGTTCGTGTAAAATTGGCACATTTTCAACACCATTTGGGGAAATCACTGCCAGTGGTCATTGCAAACAGCCAAGCTCGTCTTCTTGATCGCTTATAAAACTAAGTGTTAAGAAAATGGCATGGGAAAAAAATACCAGTTTTAAGCAGCTACAACTCGAAGCGCTCGTGTGGTCTTGACAGCACTAGCATAGCATGTACCTTAGCTACTAGATGCATCAAAGTTCGATTTTACTTAACGGGCAACAGATTTGTTTTCCTTATTAGCTTCTGTGCACCGGGTAATAATAAGCAGGTGAAAGAAGCTAGGTTCATTCAGCTAGCTTCTAGATAGCAGTGGAAAACGTGATGCATCGTGCTGCCCGCTAGCCGCTACAGCCGTTGTCATTACGTTACCTTGCCTCTTTAGGATTGCTTTAATCGGTAGGTTTCGTTATCCTGTGCTGTTGGGCGTCATAATCAGCACGGAACGAATGTTGCTCTTAAGTCGCTTGGCGCCTCTAATGGATGACAAGTCTAAAAGGCTTCTAGGGAACTTCAAGCTTCGGCATCGCCTAGCGCCTTTTCTAGTGTGTCTAGGTAGGAAGAGGAAAGCGTTAAGCAGTTGTTCTTCGCCGGCCTGTTTACCGAATATAGACAGAGTTGCTTATTGCCACCCCCTTTTGGTTGGCGGATGTATTACATGCCAAGGTTGTAGCACAATTATTCATTCGTTCAACTTTATGCACTATTTTCAGGAGTGGAAACATTTTTTGCTCCTAAGGTCACATTTGATTTTTAACACTAAGATTGACCAGGTCATTTGTCGATGAGGTTTAAAAAAGTAAGATATATACACTATTGGATTTTTGAGTTCATAATGTCAATAACATTAAGATGTTCATGCCAAATGTGTTTGATGCAGGATTTTCTCAATACTTTTATAGAGAACGTTTCTTGAAGTCTCTGAAGGAAGTACAATTCAAATACAAGTGAAATTAAAACGTTTTTTTATTTTGAGTTTTGTACAATGCTTTTACTGGAATGGTTAGAAGCAATTGCTGTAACACAAAGCAGTGATATCAAAATAATGTTTAATGTACAAGCAGGCAATTAATTATAAAGTATTGAATAATTTCATTAAATAATTAGACGTGACATTCGCATCTGCAAGATGTAACATGATTCATTGGAATGCTGAGTCACCCAATCTGATTGGGTTTGAACAAGTTACTTTTAACTTGTTCAAACCCAATGTTCTGGAAGCCGAACATGTAGTACATCTGGTAAGACCAAATGCTATTGAGAATGAAGAAGAGCTGGAGCATTTTTTAGCATTCTTTGTGATTGTTTTTTTTTTCCAATTTGTTGCTTTCTTTGTTTGTTGTATGAACTTAGATATGGCACTTTAAAGCATTATATATACACTCAGTGTTCAGCTGCTAGGATTTTCTCTACTGAACCGCTCAATCATCAAGTCATATTGTTGTCTTTCCCTACAATGACAGAAGAAAACAAATTAATCATTCACAACATTTTCTTCCCTTAAAAAATGGACCCAAGTTTCCTTACCTATTACTTAAACAGCGTCCTTTTATGTACTTTTCTTCTGCCTTTTTTATAGAGATACTGTCCATCGCAGCAATGGCATATGTGATAGCCTACAAAACAAACATGTATTTAAAAACATTGACACTTCTAATAGGCCCAGATCAGTATGCCATACCTCAGGAAGAAGCACATCCAAAACAAATGGAATGCGCTTCATGTTTTGGGCCACTATCTTCCCAGGAGCTGTGGGCACAGCCATCTCGTAGAGCTCGCTCAGGTAACTGTACATCTTGTCCAACTGCGTTTTATCTTCCAGGTAAGTCTCCACTCCAAAATGGCTCCCGTTAGAGCGCTCAAAATAGCGGCGCCACCGCGACTGCGCCTGACCTCGAATCACAGCCTGAGGGAGCGCGGAAACAGTGTTCAAATGTTAGCTGACTTTGCAAAGTACTAATCACGGTTTTAAGTGAGCAAGATTACACAAAACAATCATTTAAAAGAACATTCTGTCAGAAAGAGGGGGGGGGGGGGGAATATGAAAAGAAAAACTGAAAAAAGGACAAATATAAACCAAGAAGAGAAATCAAGAAAAAAGTAAACAAAAGGAAAAAAAATCCCCCCCCCAAAAAAGAGCAATACAGCAATGATGCTAACATTGATCCACGATTTAACATTGGAAATAAAACAATCCCCTCTCTTCAAGGTTTTGCTAAGAATCCCCTCAAATGCTTCAGGCCTTATCAAATCATACCAGCAGGCGTTCTTCCACCATGCGCCGCTTGGTGATAAAGTGCACAAGCCTTTCGTTGGCCCGGTTGTGTGCAGCTTGGGTCCGGTCTGGAAGCAACCTTTTGGGACACTTGTTGACCACCTCTTGCTTCTGCTCTTCACAATCTTTACTGGTATTCACACACTGGTCCTCTTCCTCTAACAGCAAATCACTCGCAAAGGTTTGTTGCTCTGGGGAGGCCCACGGGCGGTTTCTCCTCACGGGATAACCTGAACGAGGGTAAGACACATCAGGACAATTCAATGGTGCAATGTGAATTTATCTAAGCGTGATTTAACTCACTCATGCCATGATTAAAGTATTCAAGGAAGGGGCCACAAAAGGAGCCACAAGCTAGAAAGAGCAAAAAAACAATTACAACCCTGCCAGAATATCATCAACGTAAATTCTGATAAGAATAAAAAATATTCTGATAAGAATAGAAAAAAAAACAAAATAGAAACACAATTACCGATGCGTATTCTGTAGTCTGCTATCAGCTCTAAGACCCAATGCATCATAGCGGCATACTTTTCTTTGGCTTCAGCCTATGAGAGTCCGCATTAGAAATATTTGTCACCAGTGTAGATGTATATAAAAAAACAACTTTTGTTTAGTGTTGATCATCCTACCGCCAACTCATCAGCTCCTTCACAGTCAAAGGGCTTCAGTGATTTCAGAGGCACAATAATCCTTTAACATAGGTAATATTATATTCTGACACATAAGCAGCAAACAAAAAGACAACTATTAAGAATAGCTAAATGCACACCCTCGTTTTTGTCGACCCATCTGATCATCAATGAAAATAATGCTGGCCTTTTTTGCCTTATGATGTACATGTCTCACCTGCAAAGAGGGGAATAAAACTGTCAGAGAATTACTTTTACATAAATAGCCGCAAATTTGTTTGTGCGGAATTTCGGGCACAGGGGTAGTTGCGGCCACGCAGATGCCAAAGTTGGAAGGGAACATGAGAAACAAAAGATCCATGTGTGTTTTTGCTCTCACCAGCGCAGGCCATGTAGGAAAGCGTCTAAATTTGCACCACACAAACACTCCCTCTTTGATAGACTCTGGCCCTGGAATACATTCAGTTTTCAGAGTAAACAATGGAGCTTGTTTACAATCCATACAGACGCTGCCGGTCACACAAATCTTACTTCTCTGCATCAAGAAGCTTGGCAGCTCCTCTTCATCATCACTTTCCTCATCTTCCAGGACTGAAAGAGGCAGTAGTTCCTCATAGTCACCTAACTTGATGGACAGATGAGGCGACTGCACAGACTCATCTTGTTAGGGGTCGAGACGACGATGCAGAAAAGACAGAAGCAGAGTAGAAGATAAAAGTCAGCACCACCTTAAAAAAAGCTCAACATCAATTACAAACAAATTACACGAGGCCTGATTCGGTCAAGTTCAAGTCTAGCCTAATTCTGTGAACAGCAATATAGCAACACAGAGCTGTATTACCTTCCTTTAGTTCAAATCCTGGTCGTGAGGGTTTAACTGACGAAGCAGCGATGGTCCCTTTTTTCAAATTCTTGGAACAGCGATGTTTCGGTGAAGACAAAGCGCCCTGCGTCATTGGTAATTTCTTTCTAAGTTGCCTGGATTGGGCGGCCCCGATGCTTCTCTTCCTGCTTTGGGACCTCAACGAATAGGGTGGTGGTGACGCAACCTCTGATGTCTATGGCACAAGAGGTTTTAGGAAAAAACTTCAGGGTTCCCCAAAACCTTCGGTTCAGGTTGCACTGTGTTTTTTTTTTTTGTTTTTTTTCAAGCAGTCATACTTTTAAGGGCACTACATCATTGTTTATGTACATTGTATATTAATATTTAACCTCAAAAGAATATATCATGAAATACCTTATCATTCCCGCCCTCTGCTTCAAAGACATTGTTGCAAACACTGGGCAGTCGACTGGTGGACAAACTGTGCAAAGGTGTGGACGTCAATAAGGGTTCTGGTGTTTTTCTTGGGCGTCCCCTGCATTTTTTTGGGGTGTATTCACATTGTAAGGAACACGCGGTGGACGGATTTTCAGTGGAGGAATTACTGCCTGACACATGACTCGTTTCTTCTGTGGCCAGGGAGGGAATATCACTAAGGTTCCATTTTTGTCTTGACGTCTTAGTTGGTTGCCCTTTGCATGATTTCCTTGGTCGACCTGGAATATTACAACATGCTTAGTGTGGGATCCATTAAGAACCATAAAAAGCCGTATTAACAGATATCTATCTTAGTACGTACGAGTAGGCTATGCCAAACGAAGCACTAGTAGAAAAAATCCACTGATAAGACAGTTATTCAACTTGTGAGCTGAACTGACTTGTCAGTGAAGACAAGTAGCGTTTTTTGTCCATGGCCCTTTTGATAAGAAGGCTCTCGAACGGTTTCCATTAAAAAAAAAACAAAAAAAACAAGGACACAACAGAAGTACCTCTCATTGTCGTTAAATCATGAAAAGACTTCACAGAAGTCTGGGGATATCCTCATTTGTTGAGGTCTGGAACACAGCCGTACATACATACAGGGGGAATCATTTTTACAGAACGAAGAAGGCAAATTTGCAATTCGGTTCAACTGAAGTGTAGACAAATACATCCTACGCAAGCTTTTGTATTCGTATTGCTATCTTAAATACAGCCACAGAATACTACGTGATCAAAAGCTCTTTTTCATGCCCCCGCAACAAACAAGCTTTAATATTCGTATTGCAGTCATAAAATACAAATACTATGTGATACAAACCTCTCTTTCGTGCCTCCGCATCATGACAGGGAAGCCAAATACAAAATGCACGATTACGTGCCCAAGCGAGCAAGCGTCTTCTGGTTCAGGAAGACGGCCCTGTTGGATTCTAATAGTTAAGGATGAATGTGCAGTAGTTTCCTTTTTTTAATTATTATTATTATTATTAAAGCTATACTAACATTTTCTACGGGCCCGAACGCGACTTCAAGTCACACAAGCACCATTGGGGAAAGTGGAGCTTTTGCAAATTCCTTTTATCGCCCCCTAACGTTCGGAGGGCATCGAGTCACATGACCACAGTTAACTGGCTTCAGTGTCATCCGCCATAATCATAATAATGCATAACTCAAAGACAATTTACAGTGGATACATTATTTATGCACTCACACATTCACACCGGTGGTGGTAAAGCGAGTTGCGACGGCTGCTCTGGAGCCGGCTGACGCGTATGCTGTTTCTTTTATCACTGGCGTCATCAGCCATGTCGGCTATATAATTAATTTATACATACAAAACAATGCCTAAACATCGGATATGGATATTTTTTGTAGTTCTTGATCCTGTGCAGATACAGTAGCTACTGTACTATATTTTGTTATTGTTGTGAAAGATAATCCTCGTTAAAGACCGAACAAGTTTCTATAAGGTGCAGTAACACAATCCAAACTGAGGAGGGCAGTGTTGAAGCATTATAATACGCTGCAGTATTTTATGCGCTCAATTATTATCAATTATTAAAGCAAAACGACTTGATACAGGTACAGTAGAACTGTAGTACTCTAGGGTCAACACAACTGGACTTTTCTGAAATATGTTTGTGCGTTTTTTCTTGTTTTCCAAAACCTGTTCGAAAATTACTGGGGAAATTATGCAAAATAAATGGACAGGCAGAATAATCACATGCACTTCCTTTGGAGGGCAGAAGGTGCTTAACTGACCATGTGTATCCACTTTTTGTGACATTTTTCAAATGTGCAATATATGGATCATTAGAACTTGGGAAGCGCATATTCAATATTAGAAAACGTGCTATCCCCAAGGTCGATGAAAGCATCACACGATAGCAGAATTACCAAATTCATTAGAGCAGCGACGCTCCGCCTCCTCATCCAGATGTGCGGCGCGCCGGCGTCTTGCCAGTGAGCGTCTGCCGTCTGCAGAGCGCGGAGCTCCGTACAGTCAACAGGAGGCAGCCGCTCCGAGTACCACCTGGATAAACAGACAAGTGAACCGCGGCGTTCACCGTCGACTGAATCCACGTCGTGACTTTATTCTTGCTTTGCTTTTTATTGTTGTGGAGTGCGTCCACAGTGGTGCGTGCTTGTACCTGATGAACCTGGTGCGTAAAAGGATGAGAGAAGCAGACCTGAGACAGATTCAATTACAGATCTTTTGATGGGTTCTCCAAAGGTAACTCAGTGAAACTTTTTTTTTTCTAGGCAAAATGTGGAATACAAGTGGTTTCCACCTTGGAAGTGACGCGAAGTCGCCTTTACAGTAAGGAGCTCCAAGTGCACTTTGCAGGGGCGTGTTGTTAATTGAAATCGATCCCGCGGTTTTCATCTTCCTCTTCGCCCCTTTGCACACCTTCAGCATGACTTCACTATCTGGGTCCAAGGAGAGATCCGCGGCCGGCCGGGGCAGAAAGTACACGGTAAGAAAACATCAGTTTAGTAATTTATTATTATTAAAAAAAAAAAAAAATCCAGTTCACGTTAAGGCGTCTCACAGATCCAAAGCAATTTTGAAGAAGCAATTTCCTCTCAGTTCTCATTTCGGATTTTATTCGATCCTAAAATTATTAAATACCGTATATGACTGCATGGGAGTGGTTAGCACCTCTTTCTCACAATTCTGAGGTTTGGTTGTATGTTTTATCTGTGCTTGTGTGGGACTTACCTGTACTCCTCTCACACTAATGAAAGACACATTTTTGTACAGGTGTAAATTTAAATTGTACTTATACCTATGATTTATATACTTAACTTTATGATTCAACACATTCTGAACACATTTCTGCTCAAAACTCATTGAGCCAATTGACAGTGAATTCGGTGGCCATGTCCCAAGCATAAATGTGTACAGGAATTAGTCATGTTGACTTGAAGCAGAGATTCAGGGCAAACTGCCCTTTGCATTCCCTCTACATTCAGGTATATTGAGGACTATAATTCAGTGGTTCCCAATCACAGGTCCGTGGCCGCATACCAGACCATTTGTTACCGGGCCACACAGAGATTGAATTTTGGGGAATTTATGTCAGCACCTCCACCGCCATAGGCTATTTTGTTTTCGACCATGAATATACGTCAGCATCCAACCCCTGTGAGACGAATAACAAAATATTTGCCCTGAACCGGTTCCTGGCAGAAAAAAGGTCGAGGACCACTGCTCTAGAATGTCAATACGTGTCAACGTGAGTGTGAATGGCTGGTTGTCTGTCTAGTGATTGACTGGCGAATAGTCCAGTGTTTTTTTTTTTTATTTGCCCAAAGTCAGTCACTAAAATAGACTCCACTGGTAAGCGCTACAGGAAATGGAAGAATAGATGCTTCCCAATACATTTGTATTTTCCCCATACAACATATCTCTACCTTTGATAATACCGTTATTTGTTTCATAATCGGCCAAATGGGGTGCATACATGCAGAATGTCTCCCACGAGACTCTCGAGATCTTTTAGTGTTGTCATTGACTGTCACATGCACTGTCACCATCAGAGCCCTAAATTACTTTAAGCCGCCGCCCCCACTAAATGAGAACCACACACAGTTATCAATTATACAGACAGACAGACGTGGACACACACGCGCACATACACAAATGAGCGTGTCTAGCATCTAATAACAGTTACAAGATGTTACCCACCCCCCACTCTTGCGAGCATTCCCTCACGTCAGTCTTTTCAGCTCACTTATTATAGATCTTATGAGAGATTTAAAGAGTCACCGTGCCACCACATCAACACCCCGACTCTTTGTGGCTCATTTGATGTTCCCATTGGTTTGAGGAGTAGTCTCGGTTGAGTATTAATAACACACGTCGATGAGCAGAATCTGGCGTCTTGACTGTTGTGATTTGCAAAAAAAAAAAAAAAAGTTTGAAAATGATTTCTTCAAAGTAAGCATGTTTGCTAAATATACACATCATTAGGAATATTTTCCCACTTTAATGCGTGACAAGAGATGTATCAATAAATCTCCCTTTATTCAAATAATCTCACTCAGTTTTAGTGTAGCTTTAGTTCGAAGTGGTCCTCTGTAATAAAGGCTGTTTCTAGAATTTCACAAGAGTTAATATGACTTTCATAATGGCAGCAGTTTAACACTGAAACATATCAAATAATTATTATAAGAACATTTCTAAATCTGAAGATAATAATGCTGCTTGACCAGCATTGCAGAATAAATGATGTTTGACCCCAGAGCTTCTACTGTTGATTAAATCGAATGAAATTCTATATTATTATGTGACATTTTGAATTTGGTAAAGCAACATACAAACAATTGCATATGTCCAAACCACCTTCTACCATTCCAATTTAAAAGCAATTAGCCAATAAAACATCATCCATGATGTGACACTAGCAACAGTTGATAACGGTGCCACAAAATGTTAACATATATTAAAATTATATTTTTAATCTTAGTTATTCTCTCCATGGATTTAGTGAGTCTGAGATGATAAATGCCTCTTCTCCTATGCGCCGACAAGTCAAGTTCTCTCCTGTGTTAAATCTCCCACAGATACCCGACACTTCCCCCACCAAATCAGCTTCCTTTTTCTCTGACACATGGTACCGAAAGGCTTACGAGGAAACCAGCCGGTCCAGCTCTCGTCCCGCGCCTGAGGGCGTTGGCTCCATGCCTAGCTCAACGGGCACCCCTTCTCCTGGCTCGGGGATCTCCTCACCGGGGTCCCTCTCTGGATCGCCAGGGACCATCTCCCCGGGGATTTGCACCGGATCTCCGGGTTCTCTTGGCGGCTCTCCGGGTTTTGGGACGGGCTCCCCGGCCTCGGGCAGTGGAAGTTCCCCTGGGAGTGAACGAGGGATTTGGTGTGAGAACTGCAACACAAGGCTAACGGAGCTGAAAAGACAAGCGTTAAAACTTCTCATCCCGGGACCTTATTCCAGCAAGGTACGTACAGGATGTGTGTTGCACATAACTCGCTCCTTCATCAACTGTGACATTTGGACAGAGGCTCTTATTAATTTGCTTACCCGTGAAATATTGGGCCTCCCATCATTACCTTGCCTTAGGTGTAGCTCTGTAATGTGGGTTATTGTTCTCATAAATCAAGAGGATGCGCTGATTTATCCAACACTCACTGACCATCTGCGCAAGGAGAGGAGACCCAAACGCTGTTTGCTCTCAGATTGAGGTGTTCATCCATCACACACACACGGCGACAAGACGAGTAGGATTTTTGTGCTGAACATCCCTTTTACCTTATTGATCACATCACCCATACAGTAAATCAATTTCTCTTATTGCACAGTGCTTTCCCGTCTTGTGGGATTCAATAAAATAGATAAATTGAGAAAGCAGAGCATTTAGAGCGCATATTAATCCTTAAAGATTTGCTGCTTTTTTTTAATTTTCTTTGACAGGTGGTTTTATTATACATATACATGTATTTTTTAATTGTCCTATGGCTAATCTATGCAATCGATTTCAAATGCAGCAGTGACTCTCAATAGGAACGCCATGAAGGCTGGGAGTTGATCGATAAAGGGATTAAATTGTAAGCTGCACACATTGATCACCATGCATGAAAATCATTTCTCACAATGTCATTTCACAATGTCATCTGCACACACTCATTTGCTCTTTACAGTTTTTAGCGTGTGAACATTTTACACCATCTGCGCCACAACTTAGACCTCCTTTTACCTTGTTGCTCCTACCGACCAACCACCAAGATATATAAATATATATAAAATCAATTCATTACACAGGTTGCTCATGTACTGTCCACAGAAGAATTGCAATTACACTGAGTTATCGAGTTTTCAATGGCATAATTTATGCCTTTAGGTCTTCCGCTGCAGCTGACTGAATTCCAGTTAGGAATACAGCAGGGTCACACATCAAGCTCAGAGTTAATTGGCAACCTATAAGCATGTTTTCTGCATCATTGTGGGAGCAATAAACTATAGAAACAGGGGGTCAGAGAGGAAGCAGCAGTCAGTAATGAACAGTGTGAGCGCTTGTTAAGACACTGACAGTAGGAAACTGGAAAACAATCAGACCAGTGTAAACTGTTGCTGGGAAGACTACCAATTAGATTGTTATTTTTACAGTTGGATTTGGGGGTCTGACTACTATTTTCCTCTCTGTGGTCAAACTTAGTGTTGTAATTGGTTGAGGAAACAAATTAAACACATTTTACTTGCTCCGCATGAGGAGCTTTGCGCTCGCCGGGCCCTCAGTAAAGTACATCGGAACAATTTAATGAGATTCAATCCAAATGCTTATTAGCAACTGTAGAATACGCTGCTGCAAACTATGACTACAGTAATAAACATAATGTATTCATCAGGATACCTCTGGCACTGATTATTATTTTATCCCACTGGGAGATTTCATTTTTGTGTGTAGAACACAGTTCAATTGTGATGATATTAAAATGATATTAAGAGTAGTTTGAATCTAGATGTCTGATCAGACTCAAAATTTTACTTTAATTGATCTTAACAAAGTCATTGTCTATCACCAAAATGAGAGAAGAGACGATGGCTTAATCAGAACAACATTCCCAAAGGATATGTAATCTAATTGTAGTTCAATATCTGGCTGAATGACCATGCGTGAATGACCATTTCTTTTCTTCCAGTGAATTAAAGGTTGAAGGTGCTGTGAGTCAAATAAAAGCAAGATTCACATTCTTGGTGAAGCGATGTGACCGGATTATCCTTTTCCTTCACCAAAAATGTCAGTGAAGCAGTTTAGTTTGAGAATGTGTGTGTGTGTGTGTGTGGGCTCATTTTGTGTTTCTGTTCCCCCAGCATGAGACTTCATGTTATTCCCACAGGATGTTGAGACATACATGACCCCACACTGTTAGAAATGTCTCCCTACACATCGTTGTAGACCTGTCTCTAATTCACTGATATGAATACATTGAGGAATCATGCCTGACACACACATGCATGCACATACATGCTGACGCACTCACAATGGTGCTAATAGTATGCTAATGATGACCTTCAACAGTGTTTCTATTAAATATTTTGCAAATGGTTTGTCTGCTGTATATGTGTATGACTGCTCACTTGTGCTGGTTGGGAAGCATAAAAGGAGAAGTCTTCACAACAATGTTGAAATGCCAGGTTTTTATGATGTGAAAAAATTAAACAAAGCTAAATCATTTCCAGACTTTTCATGGTGGAGGAAATGATGGATTGGTCAAAGGAACAGTCGATGTTAGCTTCAAGCCATCAGATTTATGCTAGAAAGGGAAAAAAAGTCATGAAAAGCCTACTAGACCATCTAAAATGAATTTTGGCTTCGTGAAAAGCACGTTAAATGCTGGCAGGTATGTGGTGAACATGAGTTTGAACGTGATTAGTTAATTCTAAAGACAGCCATTTCCCACTTGTCGGAGGGTGTGCTTATTATAAAATAAAAATAAAAGCATTTTATTTTTAAGAGTTGTACATATTATAGGTCACATTAGTGGTGAGAATAATTTATCGTGGTCGAGTTATTTCAATATCCCAAAAATAAAGCATTTGAGGGGTGCGTTGACTTTTTATAACTTTTGCATACCTTTTAGCTACCTCAAATAAATGTTCATTTGAGTAAATGATGACTTTTAGGGGAACAGCACCCCCTTAAATTCACACAAAACTTCAGAATTGGAACTGCTGCCATCAGGCAACATTTCATCACTAAAGGATTAATTGTGTTTCCATATACCGGCTGTTCATCAACACTTAGGGCTCTCTATTCCTAGATAGCGCACATGGGCGCGGGCGTAAAATCTGGCGCATTTGGGTCAGAACATATTTATATTATTTCCCGTGGAATACAATAAAAAAAAAAAACTATCTAAACATGATCCACTAGTTCCCCAGATTGAATTAGGAACCATAAAACAGTTTTGGACAATGCAAGGCATTAGAATGCACTTGGAGAGGGATTAAATTGAACCGTGTGTGTGTGTGTTTCACTATTTTGATGCATGACACTTGTGACCGCAGGACTCTGACGCACATCTGGCAGGGGCAGCTGTGCTCACTTAAAGCTTGTGTCCATGCGGTTGTATTGCTGTGTGTCTGTCTGTGTACTCACACACCCCAGTCATAAAAACTCATCTGTGTGTGTGTGTGTGCGCGTTGGAGTTTGGCTCGGGAAAGTGGGTCACTATTTGTGTGTTTTAAAGGGACAGTATCTGTTTCAAATCTTCTAAAAGTCAAAATAAGGTGTGTTTATGAATCCAACTATATACACTTCCATTTTTGGGATGCCAAAACAAAAGCCGTAATAGGCCATGTTTGGGAATATATTCCCTCCCCTCTCAATAACACTTGAAGATTTACTGACTTTACTGATGACATAGTCGTGAGTCGTGACTTTGAATTTTTATGGAAATCTATTTCGCATGCTTGCTCTTACAGTGTTGATTTTATTGGTGCGTATCCAAGGATGGGTCATGAGACGCAACACCCTCAACAGATATGCAAAGTTTTAACACTTTGTGAATACTTATAAGTATTGATGGACATATTTGATAACTTGTCTAACTAAGATACATATACTGCACATGTAATCACTCTCATGCGGCAAAACAAACAATAGTCCTTCCCGTCACATTATTTCGTAGAGGTTGGATTGTCCTTGAAAGCATTAACCGCTAACCCACACAAATCCTTTTAATAACGATCCAATCAGGAGATTATCTGACCTTGAGCAGAATGTTAGGCAGAGATTTGACTTGTGTAACTGCACTTGTAGATCACTTGCCAGCTCCCAAACACAAGCGAGGTCAAACCACTTGGAGTCCAATCAGCTCAAACAATCCCTGCTATAAACAACCAATATATTGATCATTATTTATCTACTACTCTCTACTCAAACTACGATTGCCCAGCTTTCAGTCGTAAAAATGTGCTTCTTCATGCATGCAGGTAGTGAGCTTCCCTGTAATCAGTAAATCCCCAAAGACTATAGAGGTAAACCTAGCGTAACCACGGCAGCTGGTGTTGCCACGGCAGCGACGTGTGACAGATGTGAGTCGCATACATATCTCCATCAGCATCAATGGCCTTCTCATAGGGTTGGTGAGAGACAGGAAGGAAATACTGTATATCACTTTTGTGTGTGTCTGTGTGTGTGAGAGAGACAATGATAGCGAAATTGAGCATGCCCTCTTGATGCCTTCAGGTGTGAAAGGCATTACCATATAGAGCAAGAGGGTGAGTGGATGGACCTCTGAGAAGCGGGGTTTGCTTAATTGAAGAGAATTGAAGCATGTCTTTTGTGTGTGTGTGTGTGTGTGTGTGTTTTGTGAGCTATGCATTTTGACCAATGCTTGCAATTGAATCTAATTTTGGGTGTGTTTATGGTAGAGTAGTACTCCTATTTTAACCTCTTTGGCAACATTTTTTTGTCATTATGGTAGTAAATGTACGCAAACAGGAAATACTGAACAAACTCTGAGGTGGGGAAAGAAGTCCAAAGAAGAAAACATTTATGTTTACTGTATTTAGTTTATTTTCAGGATTTTAAGGCACTTGAGGATGAAATGTTCAAAGGCATATTATTTTGAAATGTAAACTCTACGTAGCATAATGCTTCAAAGTGTAATGCGAAAATAACCAGTTGAAATATACGATTATACAAACATATGTTTTTGATCATTGTAGAGGGCACGACTGTGGGCGAGTCTTTAGCCCATATAACGCACAATCAAGGGTTTGAATTTTGTGTGTGCGTGTGTACGTGTATGATTTCCATGAGAACAAGACATGTTTAAGAGTGACAACATAAGAAATGTGGCAGTACTTGTTTGAACTTAAAATGAACAAACGATGCCTTCATATTCTTTTGTTGAGTATAGAAACAACATTGGAGATCTGAGATAATGCTAAATCGCTGTGTAATGTCGTGTCCTAGCTTTAATTGCCGCTATGTTCCCGACAAAGTAACAACTTTAAATGCCAAACCCCCCCCAATCCTAATCTACTTAAAGACGCAGCTCATCTTTTCCCAGACAGTTTCAAACGAACAAGATAACGTCTCGCGAGCACGGAGACTTCAGATAAGAGCAAGCGTTTCCCCTCTGCTCAACTTATCGAAACCACGCATCTCATTTTGCTGAGCTCCTCTGGGATGGAGTGGAACCATCAGCTTAAAACCTCAAAAGAACAAAAGTCTTTCATTCCACGGGACACCTCACTTTGTTAGCACGGCTTTGGAAAATGATCCGTGTGCAATATGCAAGATATAAATCCATCTATTGTGATACTGTGCTGAAATATTAATTGTGCGCATAAACCACCCACACCCACAATGATGTTCACCTTGCTGGAAAATAGCCTACTTGTAATATTAATTATTCATATGATTCTCTAATAAAGTCTTAAAACGATACCATTATTATTGTTCAAGCATTGACCCGGAGCAGACGGCTAATTGGTCTAATTACACCATAAATGCCAAAAAGCAGGCTGCCTCAGAAGAAACAAGCTGCTATCGCAGGCGGTTTGCAATTCACTCATTTTATTTGTTAATCTGAAGAGAATAAAAATCTAACAAAACTCGATGACCCAAAAGAAAAAAACTATTCAGAAGGAGGATACAGACTATTTGTTGACAGAATGCTTTGTCACACCACAACAGTCTACCCCGAGGATGGATAAGGAGTGCGGTGTGTTTTTTTGCTTTTTTTGACCCAGGTAAATAAAGAGAACTATTCTTGCCTGACTGGTCTGATAAAGAAGCGATAAAGAAACACTGAGTGGGCCAAGGCTCCTCTTGTGCTTCCGTGGCCTCAATTCCTACTTCATTCTCATTTTTCTGTCAATCAATTTTCTCTCCGTTGAAGAAGCTAGTGAAGCAACATGCATTCAAGTGCAAGTTCACTTATGAAATGAACATTGATCACATTTATAATAATCCCGCCTACTCAAAGACAAAAGCCACGGAAAGCTAACATTGGATGAAAATGCACTCCGGTGGATTTCATTAAAACCAACACACTGCCGTACACTGCAGAGTGATAGTTAAAGCACCTGATGCCTTGACGTCCATTGCTACCATGGCAACTGCCTCTCCATCATACAGTCGTCAAGCATCAGTCGCCTGACCGTATTTTCACACTACCTGGATGTGTGATACATGAATCGAGATGTCTCCGATACTACATCTGTGCATAACGCCTATCATCTTCCTGGCCAGCCATCAAATCTGCCTTTTTTTTTTTTGGCATTGCGTTTACTTGTGCTTTTAAGTCTGAAGATTCCAGCAGTGGAGCCAACATGAAAAATTGTAGCTGGCCAAATGTTTCTTTAGCATCATGTGCCAGCTCCGACTGTGAAGTCTCACTCACTGATGGGTTTATTTGAAGACCCGCTAACTGCGCTTCAAACACGAGTCAGAAGGCTGCCATCCAAGCTCACATAGACTCACTGTCACAGGCTGTCAAAGAGAAGACATTCATCTTCAACTCTTCACGCTAGGTGTCGTGGCGAGGTGTGAGGGAAAAGTTATATATACTGAATGTCAGTGTGTTCTTTGAGTTAATGGACATATATTTGAGTTTTTAAGTCAATTCCCGGATAAGTATGTTTTTCACGTAGAGTAGTATTTAAAGTATACCATATAATATTTGTAGTCGTGTTTATATGAATGCTGTAAAGAGTACAACGAGTATATACAAACTGAAATAAGAGATTGTGGGCCCTATATTTTTCTGCAAACTAACTGTGTTTCTTTCTTTCGGCATTTGAGTAGAGGGTCGCACAGGTCGCGCCACACACACACACACACAAGTTGTGGATTAATTTACAACTGGGGTTTTCCACATGTGGCTGGATTAATTTACATCGGTCTGTGATTGATCTTGAAAACGTCTGAGACAGCAGTAAAGATTGCATTACACTATATCAGTTTTTTGTGTAAATCTAATGTGTCTGTATTGACTTCATTACAGATATTCTTTAATATCAGATCAACAAACATAGCAGCAAAAACACTATTAAGATCTAAGATCAGATTTCCAAAGAGAATTATCAGTTCAGTCTCCCTTTCTCACTGTCACTTATGTATTAATTTAACAATGTGTTTTTTTGTTGTGGTTGCATTGCATCTTTTTGAATATTACACAATGTTGCACAGAAGCAACATTAGGTACATCTGCACAAATTTGATTGACAAAAAAATACTGGAATTAATTTTCTGTCTGATGCAAAGCATTTCTATACCAGTGCAAAAACAAAACCCACAAAAGTAAACATATTGCAAAATTAATATCTAAATCAAATCTGAGCATTTTAGCATGATTTAGCAACATGTACTTTCATCTGTGCAAAGCGACATAAATAATATCCTCATGCCATTCATCCTCACTCCTTATCAGGAACAAGGAAATAAAGAGGACAAATGAAAGAAAGTACAAAAGATAAAGCTTAGCAAGATAGAGTGTGTGTGTGTGTGTGTGCCTACGTGCGTCAATGTGTGTGCGCGGAGTAAAGAGAGAATTAAATTGGTTTGTTCCTCGCATGTGCCTCAGTCAGACACCGAATAGCCTCAAGCAGTTCAACTTTCCAATTACCTCGAGCAGATGGAGCCCGTGTGGCTCCATTTAAAAGCTCTGAAATTATTGTTGTTGTTTACCGTTATCTGCTATTGACTGTACATCGGGGGATCGAGTTATGCAGCCCTATGTATCCCTCTCATGTACTCTTCCTAACTCACTCAACATAATCCTGGACATCCAATCAAAAACGCCACGCCGGATCTTACCGCACAGCAGGAAACGAACAGCTGTTCTAATATGCTCAGGACCCGTGGGCCGCATTTGTCAGCCGTATAGAATTATAAATCTATCTGCGCCTGATGGGTTTTGTTTTATGTTATGTAGAAATTATTTTTAGATGCTTGGAGGGATGTCAGTACCACCGAATCACCAGAATTCTTAACAATCAGTTTTAATTCTTATAATTTCCTTATGATGTTAGTGTAAATCCAAGTATGATACCTCGGTGAGTGTCGATCTAACGTTGGTACACAGTGGTTGCTTTCAGGAGGTCCCGTGAATGAATGGGTGGTACTGTGTGAACATGACGCCTGAAGGCAAACTCACTTGGCGCTGACTGGGACCGTTTGGAAGGTATTTTAGTTAAAGAGGCTCTTAAGATGGTCCAAGTGCACACTCAGAGGGGGGGTATGTTTATTTAGTGTTTTACGAAGCATTTTGCACACACTTATTGGCTTCCCATCTTACCTTAGAGCTATTCAGTGTTTTTTTTTTAAAGTTTGGGCCATTTTAAGTGCATAGAGGTGTGAATGACTTAATGCAATCTTCAGGTTGCTTCTCAAATTATGAGAAAGCCTCACTTGCTTTTTAGGCAGAATACAGAGGCTTGAAGCACTTATGCCAAATGTAAACTAGAGTTGTCAGGCAGATCGACCTCTTGAGCATCCCTCACTAACCTTGGGATGGAAGGATACTGGAAGGAGGAACATATGGATGGGAGAAAGAGTGCTAGGGGAGGAGAGTGCGACTGTGTTCGGGTTTGGGACATGGCAAGATGGATTACCTGAGTCGACAAACAATACATCAATGTCAGAGACACTTAAAGGGAGCAAGAGAGAGAGAGAGAGAGAGAGAGAGAGAGAATCCATTCTAGGAGCTGTGACCACTCCCACAGCCAACCCACCATTGGCCTGTCTTAGTCTGCAAAATGACCAACATTTGGTCTAATCCGCTTGGGCACAAAGTTACGTCGCGTGCCGTGCAGGATTTATGCCGCTCACAAACATAAAGCATTATGTGGTCAAAACAGTCAGAAACAAAGATGGAGAGTGACACCGAGTTCCGTTCATTTTAAGTTTGGTCACAGACATAAAGAGTTGCTTGCTATATGGCGCATCTGTTTTTAGTATTTTCTACCCACTTAGAAAGTTTATCAACCCACTACAAACACTCACTGGTCAAGCCGTCCTATTTTTGCTACCCTATGTGAATGTGCTCACAGTACAAAACCCAGTTTTTGTGGCGAGCGTTTCACCCGGGTTGATCCGTAGTAGCATTGACCCAAGCAATTAATTATGGCTGTGAAGCGCTGCATGAAAGTAGACTCCGACAAGCCGAAGCTTGTCATCAGCATCATTGTCGGGAAGGCTGTTCAAAGACACATTTCAAGGCTGCGAACATCTTGGATGATGCATCCAAATCTGACTGAGGGACGGATTGTGTGGATTACAAGGAAGCGCAGGCAGCCTTCATAATTCAACGGCTGGTGCGTGTGTGTTTTTGAGGACGTTGATGCATTGTAGAAAACACTTGCAGTGATTTATAGCAGGCCGTTAACATCGCCCGAGTCTGGATTCAGATCAAACACGGGAGCGGTCCGTCGAAGGGCTGCCATGCTGCCTTCTGGAGTTTTGGTCACAGTCAATGAGCAAACTGTAATTAAGTTCACGCAGCTCTTTAGTTAAGATTGTGTTTGAAGACATGTTATGATGACAAAAATTACTTATTCCCAAATGACCGTTTGGGGAACGCTCTGAGGCACGCACACATGGAAACGTGAAGATCCAAACACAGCAGAAATCCCAAGTGAACAACAATGCAGCAGGTTATTAACATTCCCCTGCAGCTACTTAGGTGGGCATGCTAATTAATTTTCACGTCGCCATGGCAATGCAGACATTACTCCATCTTTTTCTTGGTTGGAGCGTGTCAACATTACAAGCATGTAGTTTTCTTATTTTTTTGCATTTTAGTGCTATAATTTTATTTTCACATTTGTTTAAGGGGACGAAACTGGACCTGGACGGATTGTACATACAATAAGCTAAAAGTGTTTCCAGTAATGTCAAATTTAACCAAGATTTCTTTTTAAAAATAATTATGTAGTTTTTTTGTTCTTTTGCAGGCTGTATCAATGATTCGGACTGATGAATACCTCTCGGACAGTGTCAATCAAAACAGAACGTATGAAAGTACTTAGAAAGTATGTTTTTTTTTCAGTGAGATGTCTATAATTTTTAACGAATGAAGACTATATTTTCACAATTTCCTAAGAAAGTACTGTAGTATCAAAGCGTTCCAAATCTGCTTGGATGCTGATCATTGCAGCTTGTGGCAAAATTGTTATTCTTAGAATTAGCTCTGTCTGTTGGCCAAGAGAATTTGCTATGGTTCTGTGTGCTTTCTCCATTCTTGCTGATTGGCTGAGAATGAGTTTTACCTTAGAGTGGGACGGTAAAACACACAATTGATAATAATTGCTTGATAAAAAGCACACACAATAAAAACAAACAGCATCTTGAAAATTCTTGTGCATGTATGTGGTTGCCGTGTCTGAAACCATTTATAACATATCATTGTCCTTGATTCGGCACTGAACTAACCACTCAGTCCTTAACTCATAAACACACTGTCACCCTCCATCATGATATCATATGATCAATGGCGTTCCTACTTGCAATTTATAGCATTTTCACACTCTCTTAACTGTTTCCATTTCTACTCCTTGCTCATCCCTTTATCATGACTTCACACTCCCGCCTTCTGCCTTGCATGCATGTGCATGTGTGTGTGTACTGTGAGGTGCAGGAAACCGTCTGTGTCTCTTCTGCATGAATTCACGCATCCCAGACCTGCTGGGGAATACGGCTTCATGTGTGTGTATATCAGCCAGGGCATGAAAGTGAGTAGGGAGCTAAATGAGTATTGGAGAGCTTTGTCTTTCTTGCTCACTCAACTGGAACTGATTATATTGTGTTGCAGACACACTTCCATGCTATCTGCTTCATAAATTAGAATTTTTGTTAGTCTTCCTTTTTTTACAATAAATAAAAGGGGCGCAAAGATTGAGTGTTTTTAGCCCAATTCTGGGGCAAAACAAATACAAAAAGCAAAATATTAGTTTGAATCATTTAACGCTCGCTCAACTGAGATCTCGTGAGATCCTACCTGAAGTCATATTACCTCAACATCCCACTGGAGAAATATAAATTGTGGTCCATTTTACCCTGCTAAAGGCTGTCGGTCAGTATCTGGGTTGAGTATTTGATTGACTGCAACTACTGAGTGTACCTCCAGTGTGCACACATGTGGAAAACATACTGAGTGTGTGACACGAGTGACTTGACATCTTCCATCAAATCTCAGTATTCTTTTGTGCCAAGTCTGCATGGGCACGCACGAACATTCACACACCAGTCAACGAGGTCAATGTTCCGTCTGCCGTTTCGGCCTCACAGCATTTTTTCTGTCACTCCCTCACGTCTCACACACAACGTGTTTGTCTGCCCTTGTCGGAGGAAATGAATCTGGCGCACATCGACTATCTAGTGCTGAGACCGATGCAGTCGCACTCCGAATACCGACGATGATATGCAGGGAACAGGCAGGACGCTCCTTGTCAAGATTACTGTTACTGAGCCACCACTGTGTTAATATGTCTAATAAGGCTGATAATAATGTTTTGAAAGCATTTTGGCATTGTTATAGGAAAATAAAATTGCCCATGTCGTCCCATCAAATGACTTTTTTTCAAATTGAGCTGAAGCTTGTCTGCCAACATAACAGCAGGATACTGGGCTGATTATGGTGTTTGGACCAGCGGAAAGCAGGCAATTCTATAAAGTTACTGCTGTTTGTACAGATAAGTGACTAAACAGGTTTGGAGTGGAAAGCAGAAATGTAGAAGCACACGAGAGAAAAATAAAATGTTTGTGAACAGCACACATTAAAATGCTACCCACTCTAGAACGACCCCCGCAGCCAATCACACACACCCAAACCCACAACTCTCATTTTCTTTCTACACTGAGGGAGCTTGGCTACTGCCCCAATTTTTATAATTTGGTCAAATGAAACCCTGATCTCAAGCATTGGACACCATGTCCAATTTATTGCTTCTTCAGTGTGAAAGATTAATTGCTCCAAAAACATGCATTGATGGAATACTATAAAATTGACAAACCAAATCTGCAGATATTTGATGTGCTTTGTTTGGTTTAGCCTATCTAGCACATCCACACACAGATTATTGAGTTTACAGGGAGAAGTCATGACATGCATTCATGTCACGGGCAATTCTGCAAACAGTCTGCACTAGTCAGCTTAAGACGTCGCATGTGTGTGTGGTGTGTCATGCCAGTCAGGATTATGCACTGATCGGATATTTGGGAAGAGTACACCTGGGGGCTGACAACTCAGTGCAATCGGGGGTAATTTGTTGAAATTTCCTTTTGCACTTCAAGCAGGTTATCAACCTTGAAATAAAATGGTACAAACAACACAAAATACTCAAATGTCCAAATGTCAAATGCTAAGAAAACCACACACAAGTTACTTTAAAGCAGCCAAACATTTCTTACCAGCTGCCCATGTGGCCTGTGTCTTTGATTGAACAAACACTTCCAAAAGGTTCTACCCCTTTAAATGGTTGACCTGTCTGTCACTAATTGAGTACCACCAGAAACATGTAGAAGAGGAAATGTTCTCCAGTTAACTGAAACCTAACCTAAGATTAATCTAAATTGAGCCAAAATCTCATGACATGCATGTTTGGACACTTGCCTGCTTGTATGTCAACGTTTAAAGGTGATATTTTTGTCAGTTTGTCAGAGTAACAAGGTAGTTTTTATCCCAATATACAATATTCGTGTGTGTGTGTACGCACAAGGCCACATTTCATCTGATGTAAAAGAGCTGCCTGTGTCAACAAACCACAGGTACACACACACACACACACAGAAACAAACAGTAGATTCATTGAGCAAGAAAGTGTACACTACGAGGCTTTTATTTTTTATTAAAAGATGCCCGCTTGTCCGTATGTCAGACATTGACACGTTTGCCGTGCCAAAAGGCCACCAAGACTCACATCCACCACATAAACAGTTCCAGTATAAAACCCACATTTGGATCTGAAAGGTCTTGAGTGAATGGTTGTTTATCTAGATGTGTCCTGTGATTGGCTAACGAGTAGCGACTACAAAATAAACTGATGGGTGGATGGATGTAGCCCTTTAAGCATAATCAATTATTTTTCTCCTTTTGAGCTAGTAGGTTCAATTCCGAATTGTTAGCTGGACAAAGTCTTTGAGGGACCACAATATTCCAAGTGCCCTGAAGTGGGTTAATGGTCACCATTAGTCAGCACTGCTGAGGCTTTTCATCACCTCCAGTCGATATAATGTCTGAATTCATCATCAAATTGTTTGAAGAAGTGTTTTCTTACCCCATTCGCTTCGCTCGGCTGAGGCTGACTGGCTCCCTTACACAGGCCCAAGTCATTCACTGTCTGATCTGCTTTCTGCCTGGTTTACCGCTTCATCAGCTGTCGCTTTGATGGATGCGTACAAGCGGGAATACGAGGCGATCCGCGCACATTATGTACCTATTGACGAGATGCTCCTACAAGTGAATCTCAATACGTCACGTATCGATCGGACTTCAAGGGAGAGTTCATCAATCTGATTCATTTTCTTCCTGCCGAGCCTCCTCGCTGATGATGAAGTACCGACATGTTCCGTCTGAACCGGATGTCTCTAGTACGCCGCAACAAGCGATGTCTTTTTATTGGCCTTAGCGCTTGAAATGTTCAGTTTAAGAACTGCTGACCAAAGTTAGTTTCAGAGTAAACTTTTTTTCTACAGTCTAATCTATGTTTCCCTCTTCCTCCCCCAGGATCCATCCTTTCCCCTCCTCCTCCATGATAAGCTGCAAGTCCCCAACAGTTCCCGGCGGGCATGGAACGAGCGCGACAGTCGCTGTGACGTGTGCGCCACTCACCTCACGCAGCTCAAACAGGAAGCCGTGCGCCTGGTGCTCACCTTGGACCAGTGGGATTTGTCTCCTTCCTCATCCCCACCTCCTTTCTTTGGGCGCTACACATCCCAGGGAGCTTCCGGATCCAGAGAATGGCCCGCCTCGTTTCTCCCCTCCTCTTCCTCATCATCCGCAGCTGCCGGTTCACACCTCACTCGTCCCTCATCACCGTCGCCGAGTCCCAACCAGACCCCGACACCGAGCCCCAGCCACGCAGCGTCCGCTTCTGCTCACGGGAGTCCTTCTGCCGGACAAACGGCCTCCTGCGCACCCTTGAACCAACAAGTGCACAGACTGGGCTCCAAACCCAGCTCACTGGGCCTCGGAGGTGGGATGGAAAGACGGAACGGGTCGCCAGGTTCTGGAAAAACGGCCGTGGCCCAACAGCAAATTGTGAGTGCAGTGAACAATCCAGGGAATAGCAGCACAAACAGCAGTAACAACACAGCAGGTCATCAACACATGAACAGAACTAATGGAGGAGTTACGCTCTATCCGTACCAGGTAGGCTATCTTGAGAGTAATTCTTCAAATAATGGCCAATGGCCTTAATTCACGCAACCTCAGAGAGGGCAAGGCCTATTTGAAAGGAGGTCTTCCGTCAGGATGGATCTCCACACTAATATTGGTCGTCAGAGTTGCTACTGGCATTACATTTGAATTGTCTATTTTTGGTTCCCGGCTGCTAATGACATGAAAATTGGATGGAGAGCAAATTATTCCCTACTTAAGTTTATGATGTAGGTTTAGTAAGAAGCAGTTATTTTTTGCCGACTATTTGTTCAAGTGGCTGGCAAGGCAGACATTTGGGTGGAGAACGGTATTTAAGAAAATTGGGTGTTATTGAGTATATTCGCCATCCAGTTTATGATCAAGGGGGACTCCACCCTGAACTAGTTAGCAGTTAATGATAGACCACCTCTGGAGACAGACAACCAGTCAACATCCACACCATCACGGAGTGACCATGATTTGACTAAGTGACAGAACATGACTGGAGGGATTAGCTCAAATTGATTTTGGTTCGCAGGATTTCAGCCAATGGCAACAGAAGGGGAGATAATCTGCTTTTATGGGCAGGTAAAGAGTGACACTAATGTGTTTGCATTTGGGATTAATTAGTTAATGTAGTGTGGACTCATTAACGGACAACACACTTGTCATTTTTACATCCTTTTTCTTCTTTCAGTCTTCCATCTTACATGCTTTTCTTTTCTGCTGCATATTAAATGGACACTTCATTGGCTCAAAAAACGTATTTATTTAACAAGATGTTTATGGTTGGAATTTGCAGTGTGGAGCTGCAAAACCATACTAAGAGCACACATCACAGTATGATGACAAAATTGGACCTCAAGTCCATGCCTGTTCAACACCAACATATTATTGTCGCCAAGACCACTGGAGACTGTTAAAAATGTCATCCGAGAGACTTCCCAACATGCTGAAATGGTTTAGTGGAGACAGGAAGAGCGGGAACAAGAATAGATAAGGGAGGAGGACGAACGCCCGCAGTGATGAGCAGTCCAGAGGTGTATGCGAAGGGACTCCAGGGGAGATCCTGAGGTTTGTGTGTGTGTGTTCATGCAAACGTGTTCTACAGATGTAATAATTCATACAGTGATAATTAGAACTCTAGGGACTCTACATCTTCCCCCCTCCCTGGTAAGCCACGCATTTTACACTCATCCACTGTCTCTCTCACACACATACATGCACATAGCAATTTTTCTGCACTTACTTCCTATGCCAATTTATCTCGTCTTCCTCTCAAATGCAATCTGCTTCATAGTAATTAAATCTTTACTGCTTTCCATACTTCTCCAATTGATATTCAGTGCAGGATTCGAATGTGATTGTGGTACCTAAAAAAGAATAAATTGGTGACATTTAGCTTGTCATGCCTTGGCTTTATATATGATGACCGATAGTAAGTAAACAAGACTGGGAATTAAATTATAAAAGAATACAATTTTGCACAGTTATGCAACTAGCCATATTGCTTCATGAGAAAAGATAAAATAATACAAGTACATATACTACATGCATGTTACAAGAATTATGTTTTTTTTTTAAGTGAAACGTACACAGCTGCCTTTTTCTTGAGACCAGGATAAAATTGTTGGAATTTTCATTTAAACTGTTCTATTTGAAATAGGTAGAGAAATTATCTGGATTTTCTAAAATTATTAACACATTTTAAGTCAACATATTGAAATGTATCCTCATGAAATTCCAAATTTGTCTCGTAACAATACAATGTTATATTTGCGATGTTAGTACACTTTTTAGTACAATATTAGTTTACTCTGAACTTTAATTTAATTCTCGAATTTCGACTCGATTTGTCCAGTTACACAATGCGTTGAACATTTTCAAATTATTCATTCTTGTAATGATGTGATTTTATAATTATTTTAGAGTATTTAGAGTGTTTTCTTTCTTTTTAGTGTGGCCCAAACACTTTCAAAACTAAAAGTATTTGATTGAAAATACTTGACACTGTCTTATATGGGCATAACAACACACACCAGAAAAAACTACAACCACAAGAAGAAAACATCTTGTTGAATTATTTTCTCTCTGGCAGTGCTTCCAATGAAATGTCCAGTTTCCATTCAACGTGGTGGTGCATGTCTTTGTTAGTAGTTTGTGTCTTTGGTGGGAGGTTCGCAATGTCAGTGTTTCAGCTATAAATTTTGACAGTAAAGGCGCTTCTCCAGTAGAGGAGAAATAGAGCAGCATCATAAATCACCAGCGTTTAGACTTACACCCCTGAGAGACGGGAAGCTAAAGGGGGAGGAGCTGCCAACAGTGATGATCGAAAGACGTTTTGTCAAGTGTAATATGAGGAGCGATTGCAACATGGAGAAATGCGGAGGGAGAAACAACAAAGAGAGATATTGTTCGTAGAGTTTAAACAGTCCCTTGGGTTCATGTTGAATACATTTTTCTCACCATAGCAGGATTTTGCAGACGTGGAACTACATCACCTCAAAATGACAAATAACAGACTTTTAATTGTGTGAAGGCGAAGGCCTTCACACATATGTTATTCTACTTTTTTCACTTTATTATTATTGTGTGAAGGCGAAGGCCTTCACACTTATGTTATTCTACACCATTCTCTATTATTATTGTGTGAAGGCGGAGGCCTTCACACTTATGTTATTCTACACCATTCTCTATTATTATTGTGTGAAGGCGAAGGCCTTCACACATATGTTATTCTACACCATTCTCTATTATTATTATTATTATTATTCTCTTTTATTCTCCACACTTTTTTGTCCACTTTCATCTTCCACATAATTCATCCGATTCACTCCATTCCACTTTCCACGTATTCCAAATATTCACGCGATGAGCGCTTCCATTTTTCTCGTTCCGAAAATTTTCCGATTCCGCAAAATTCCCAGAATTCCGACAAATTTTTCCCCATCCATTCTTAATGGCACATTCGACATTTCACAAAATTTCGTTTTTCACCTCTAACTTCTACATTTTTCAACCGATTCAACCCATTCCAACTTTCAACTGTTCATCTTTCGCCTACCTATTCCACAACTTCCCACTTACCAAAAATTCCAAATTTTCAAATTTGAAATTCAACCAAAATTCTCTCAAATTCCGTTTTTCTACTCTAATTTCTACATTTTTCAACCGATTCAACCCATTCCAACTTTCAACTGTTCATCTTTTGCCTACCTATTCCACAACTTCCCACTTACCAAAAATTCCAAATTTTCAAATTTGAAATTCAACCAAAATTCTCCAAAATTCAGTTTTTCCACTCTAATTTCTACATTTTTCAACCGATTCAACCCATTCCAACTTTCAACTGTTCATCTTTTGCCTACCTATTCCACAACTTCCCACTTACCAAAAATTCCGAACTTTCACGTTTGAAATTCAACCAAATTCTCCAAAATTTCGTTTTTCCACTCTAATTTCTACATTTTTCGACCGATTCAACCCATTCCACATTTATTCCCTTTATTCATCTTATGCTTACCACATTCACTCCCATTCACCCCCACTTCTACTATGCTTACACAATTCAACCCTTGACCCCCAATTCCAGTGTGGCGGCCATCTTGGATGACCCTGAAGTGCCACCAATGAACCCAGAATGAACCGGAAGTGCCCCAAATCAAACCGAAAGTGACCCCAAATAGACCGGAAGTGACCTCAGGTAAACCGGAAGTGACCCCAAATCAAACCGGAAGTGACCCCAAATGTACCGGAAGTGACCTTTTTAGACCGGAAATGACCCCTAATAAACCGGAAGTGACCTCAGACGAACCGGAAGTGACCCAAATTAAACCGGAAGTGACCCAAATAAACCGGAAGTGACCCCAAATAGACCGGAAGTGACCCCAAATAGACCGGAAGTGACCTCTGGTAAACCGGAAGTGACCCCAAATCAAACCGGAAGTGACCCAAAATGAACCGGAAGTTACCTTTTTAGACCGGAAATGACCCCAAATAAACCGGAAGTGACCTCAGCTAAACCGGAAGTGACCTGTTTTAAACCGGAAGTGACCCAAATAAACCGGAAGTGACCCCAATTAGACCGGAAGTGACCCCAAATAGACCGGAAGTGACCTCTGGTAAACCGGAAGTGACCCCAAATCAAACCGGAAGTGACCCAAAATGAACCGGAAGTGACCTTTTTAGACCGGAAATGACCCCAAATAAACCGGAAGTGACCTCAGCTAAACCGGAAGTGACCTCAGCTAAACCGGAAGTGACCTGTTTTAAACCGGAAGTGACCCAAATAAACCGGAAGTGACCCAAATTAGACCGGAAGTGACCTTATTTCAACACTAAGTGCCCCAAATAGCTACATTTGCGCTAACGTCTTCGTTTTTTGTCCGATTTAACCCGTTTCAACATTTTTACCCCAAAAGTGAACCTCCTGAGGCCGTTTTTTTTGGTTTTGTTCCAAATTTAGAAAGATTTTGGCGCAATGGTTTTTTTTTATTTTCCCATTCATTCTCTATGGGGATTCAACATTTGCTCTAACTTCTACATTTTTTAACTGATTCAACCCGTTCCAACTTTCAACTGTTCATCTTTTGCCTACCTATTCCACAACTTCCCACTTACCAACAATTCCAAATTTAAAATTCAACCAAATTCTCCAAAATTTCGTTTTTCTACTCTAACTTCTACATTTTTCTACCGATTCAACCCATTCCAACTTTCAACTGTTCATCTTTTGCCTACCTATTCCACAACTTCCCACTTACCAAATATTCCAAACTTTCAATTTTGAAATTCACCACAAATTCTCCAAATATTCTACATTTCTCAAGTAATTCAACACGTTTCAACATCGTTCGGCAGCATTCCCCGAAAAAGTTATTCATACATTTCGCCTTCACACGCAATTTCTCCAGAAATTGCAAAATTCTAGTTATTATTATTATTCTCTTTTATTCTCCACACTTTTTTGTCCAGTTTCATCTTCCACACAATTCATCCGATTCACTCCATTCCACTTTCCACGTATTCCAAATATTCACGCGATGAGCGCTTCCATTTTTCTCGTTCCGAAAATTTTCCGATTCCGCAAAATTCCCCAAATTCCGACAAATTTTTCCCCATTCATTCTTAATGACACATTCGACATTTCACATTTACGTCGTTCCAATTTGAAATTCACATCATTCAGCACATTCTAATCGCATTCGGAAGGATTCTCGACATTCCCAAAATTCCCAAATTCGAAATTTTCACGTTTTCACGTTAAAAATTCCGACAAATTTTCGCAAAATTTTGTTTTTCACCTCTAACTTCTACATTTTTCAACCGATTCAACTCGTTCCAACTTTCAACTGTTCATCTTTTGCCTACCTATTCCACAACGTCCCACTTACCAAAAACTTCACATCTTTTATTTTGAAATTCAACCAAAATTCTCTAAAATTTCGTTTTTCTACTCTAATTTCTACATTTTTCAACCGATTCAACCCATTCCAACTTTCAACTGTTCATCATTTTTCTACCGATTCCACAACTTCCCACTTACCAAAAGCTTCACATCTTTTATTTTGAAATTCACACCCAATTCCTTTTTCCCTTCTCATTTCTACATTTTTCAACCGATTCAACCCATTCCAACTTTCAACTGTTCATCATTTTTCTACCTATTCCACAACTTCCCACTTACCAAAAACTTCACATCTTTTATTTTGAAATTCACACCCAATTCCCTTTTCCCTTCTCATTTCTACATTTTTCAACCCATTCAACCCATTCCAACTTTCAACTGTTCATCATTTTTCTACCTATTCCACAACTTCCCACTTACCAAAAACTTCACATCTTTTATTTTGAAATTTACACTCAATTCCCTTTTCCCTTCTCATTTCTACATTTTTCGACCGATTCAACCCATTCCAAATGCATTCACCTTATGCTTCCCACATTCACTCCCATTCACCCCCACTTCCACTACGCTTACACATTCAACCCTTGACCCCCAATTCCAGTGTGGCGGCCATCTTGGATTGACCCTCAAGTGCCCCCAATGAACCCAAAATGAACCGGAAGTGCCCCAAATCAAACCGAAAGTGACCCCAAATAGACCGGAAGTGACCTCAGGTAAACCGGAAGTGACCCCAAATCAAACCGGAAGTGACCCCAAATGTACCGGAAGTGACCTTTTTAGACCGGAAATGCCCCCTAATAAACCGGAAGTGACCTCAGACGAACCGGAAGTGACCTCAGACGAACCGGAAGTGACCCGAATTAAACCGGAAGTGACCCCAAATAGACCGGAAGTGACCCAAATAGACCGGAAGTGACCTCAGGTAAACCGGAAGTGACCCCAAATCAAACCGGAAGTGACCCCAAATGTACCGGAAGTTACCTTTTTAGACCGGAAATGACCCCAAATAAACCGGAAGTGACCTCAGCTAAACCGGAAGTGACCTGTTTTAAACCGGAAGTGACCCAAATAAACCGGAAGTGACCCAAATTAGACCGGAAATGACCCGAATCAAGCCGGAAGTGACCTTATTTCAACACTAAGTGCACCAAATAGCTACATTTGCGCTAACGTCTTCGTTTTTTGTCCGATTTAACACGTTTCAACATTTTTACCCCAAAAGTGAACCTCCTGAGGCCGTTTTTTTTGGTTTTGTTCCAAATTTAGAAAGATTTTGGCGCAATTGCTTTTTTTTATTTTCCCATTCATTCTCTATGGGGATTCAACATTTGCTCTAACTTCTACATTTTTTAACTGATTCAACCCGTTCCAACTTTCAACTGTTCATCTTTTGCCTACCTATTCCACAACTTCCCACTTACCAACAATTCCAAATTTAAAATTCAACCAAATTCTCCAAAATTTCGTTTTTCTACTCTAACTTCTACATTTTTCTACCGATTCAACCCATTCCAACTTTCAACTGTTCATCTTTTGCCTACCTATTCCACAACTTCCCACTTACCAAATATTCCAAACTTTCAATTTTGAAATTCACCACAAATTCTCCAAATATTCTACATTTCTCAAGTAATTCAACACGTTTCAACATCGTTCGGCAGCATTCCCCGAAAAAGTTATTCATACATTTCGCCTTCACACGCAATTTCTCCAGAAATTGCAAAATTCTAGTTATTGTGTGAAGGCGAAGGCCTTCACACATATGTTATTCTACACCATTCTCTATTATTATTATTATTATTATTCTCTTTTATTCTCCACACTTTTTTGTCCACTTTCATCTTCCACATAATTCATCCGATTCACTCCATTCCACTTTCCACGTATTCCAAATATTCACGCGATGAGCGCTTCCATTTTTCTCGTTCCGAAAATTTTCCGATTCCGCAAAATTCCCAAAATTCCGACAAATTTTTCCCCATCCATTCTTAATGACACATTCGACATTTCACAAAATTTCGTTTTTCACCTCTAACTTCTACATTTTTCAACCGATTCAACCCATTCCAACTTTCAACTGTTCATCTTTTGCCTACCTATTCCACAACTTCCCATTTACCAAAAATTCCAAATTTTCAAATTTGAAATTCAACCAAAATTCTCTCAAATTCCGTTATTCCACTCTAATTTCTACATTTTTCAACCGATTCAACCCATTCCAACTTTCAACTGTTCATCTTTTGCCTACCTATTCCACAACTTCCCACTTACCAAAAATTCCAAATTCTCAAATTTGAAATTCAACCAAAATTCTCTAAAATTTCGTTTTTCTACTCTAATTTCTACATTTTTCGACCGATTCAACCCATTCCAAATGCATTCACCATATGCTTCCCACATTCACTCCCATTCACCCCCACTTCCACTACGCTTACACATTCAACCCTTGACCCCCAATTCCAGTGTGGTGGCCATCTTGGATTGACCCTCAAGTGCCCCCAATGAACCCAAAATGAACCGGAAGTGCCCCAAATCAAACCGAAAGTGACCCCAAATAGACCGGAAGTGACCTCAGGTAAACCGGAAGTGACCCCAAATGTACCGGAAGTGACCTTTTTAGACCGGAAATGACCCCTAATAAACCGGAAGTGACCTCAGACGAACCGGAAGTGACCCAAATTAAACCGGAAGTGACCCAAATAAACCGGAAGTGACCCCAAATAGACCGGAAGTGACCCCAAATAGACCGGAAGTGACCCCAAATAGACCGGAAGTGATCTCTGGTAAACCGGAAGTGACCCCAAATCAAACCGGAAGTGACCAAAAATAAACCGGAAGTGACCTTTTTAGACCGGAAATGACCCCAAATAAACCGGAAGTGACCTCAGCTAAACCGGAAGTGACCTGTTTTAAACCGGAAGTGACCCAAATAAACCGGAAGTGACCCAAATTAGACCGGAAATGACCCGAATCAAGCCGGAAGTGACCTTATTTCAACACTAAGTGCCCCAAATAGCTACATTTGCGCTAACGTCTTCGTTTTTTATCCGATTTAACCCGTTTCAACATTTTTACCCCAAAAGTGAACCTCCTGAGGCCGTTTCTTTGGGTTTTGTTCCAAATTTAGAAAGATTTTGGCGCAATTGCTTTTTTTTATTTTCCCATTCATTCTCTATGGGGATTCAACATTTGCTCTAACTTCTACATTTTTTAACTGATTCAACCCGTTCCAACTTTCAACTGTTCATCTTTTGCCTACCTATTCCACAACTTCCCACTTACCAACAATTCCAAATTTAAAATTCAACCAAATTCTCCAAAATTTCGTTTTTCTACTCTAACTTCTACATTTTTCAACCGATTCAACCCATTCCAACTTTCAACTGTTCATCTTTTGCCTACCTATTCCACAACTTCCCACTTACCAAATATTCCAAACTTTCAATTTTGAAATTCACCACAAATTCTCCAAATATTCTACATTTCTCAAGTAATTCAACACGTTTCAACATCGTTCGGCAGCATTCCCCGAAAAAGTTATTCATACATTTCGCCTTCACACGCAATTTCTCCAGAAATTGCAAAATTCTAGTTATTATTATTATTCTCTTTTATTCTCCACACTTTTTTGTCCAGTTTCATCTTCCGCATAATTCATCCGATTCACTCCATTCCACTTTTCACGTATTCCAAATATTCACGCGATGAGCGCTTCCATTTTTCTCGTTCCGAAAATTTTCCGTTTCCGCAAAATTCCCCAAATTCCGACAAATTTTTCCCCATTCATTCTTAATGGCACGTTCGACATTTCACATTTACGTCGTTCCAATTTGAAATTCACATCATTCAGCACATTCTAATCACATTCGGAAGGATTCTCGACATTCCCAAAATTCCCAAATTCGAAAATTTCTCGTTTTCACGTTAAAAATTCCGACAAATTTTCACAAAATTTCGTTTTTCACCTCTAACTTCTACATTTTTCAACCGATTCAACTCGTTCCAACTTTCAACTGTTCATCTTTTGCCTACCTATTCCACAACGTCCCACTTACCAAAAACTTCACATCTTTTATTTTGAAATTCAACCAAAATTCTCTAAAATTTCGTTTTTCTACTCTAATTTCTACATTTTTCAACCGATTCAACCCATTCCAACTTTCAACTGTTCATCATTTTTCTACCGATTCCACAACTTCCCACTTACCAAAAGCTTCACATCTTTTATTTTGAAATTCACACCCAATTCCTTTTCCCTTCTCATTTCTACATTTTTCAACCGATTCAACCCATTCCAACTTTCAACTGTTCATCATTTTTCTACCTATTCCACAACTTCCCACTTACCAAAAACTTCACATCTTTTATTTTGAAATTCACACCCAATTTCCTTTTCCCTTCTCATTTCTACATTTTTCAACCGATTCAACCCATTCCAACTTTAAACTGTTCATCATTTTTCTACCTATTCCACAACTTCCCACTTACCAAAAACTTCATCTTTTATTTTGAAATTCAACCAAAATTCTCTCAAATTCCGTTTTTGTACTCTAATTTCTACATTTTTCAACCGATTCAACCCATTCCAACTTTCAACTGTTCATCATTTTTCTACCTATTCCACAACTTCCCAAAAAACTTCACATCTTTTATTTTGAAATTCACACCCAATTCCTTTTTCCCTTCTCATTTCTACATTTTTCAACCGATTCAACCCATTCCAACTTTCAACTGTTCATCATTTTTCTACCTATTCCACAACTTCCCACTTACCAAAAACTTCACATCTTTTATTTTGAAATTCACACCCAATTCCCTTTTCCCTTCTCATTTCTACATTTTTCAACCGATTCAACCCATTCCAATTTTCAACTGTTCATCATTTTTCTACCTATTCCACAACTTCCCACTTACCAAAAACTTCACATCTTTTATTTTGAAATTTACACTCAATTCCCTTTTCCCTTCTCATTTCTACATTTTTCGACCGATTCAACCCATTCCAAATGCATTCACCTTATGCTTCCCACATTCACTCCCATTCACCCCCACTTCCACTACGCTTAAACATTCAACCCTTGACCCCCAATCCCAGTGTGGCGGCCATCTTGGATTGACCCTCAAGTGCCCCCAATGAACCCAAAATGAACCGGAAGTGCCCCAAATCAAACCGAAAGTGACCCCAAATAGACCGGAAGTGACCTCAGGTAAACCGGAAGTGACCCCAAATCAAACCGGAAGTGACCCCAAATGTACCGGAAGTGACCTTTTTAGACCGGAAATGACCCCTAATAAACCGGAAGTGACCTCAGACGAACCGGAAGTGACCCAAATTAAACCGGAAGTGACCCAAATAAACCGGAAGTGACCCCAAATAGACCGGAAGTGACCTCTGGTACACCGGAAGTGACCCCAAATCAAACCGGAAGTGACCCCAAATGAACCGGAAGTGACCTATTTAGACCGGAAATGACCCCAAATAAACCGGAAGTGACCTCAGCTAAACCGGAAGTGACCTGTTTTAAACCGGAAGTGACCCAAATAAACCGGAAGTGACCCAAACTAGACCGGAAGTGACCCGAATCAAACCGGAAGTGACCTTATTTCAACACTGAGTGGCCCAAATAGCTACATTTGCGCTAACTTTTTCGTTTTTTGTCTGATTTAACCCGTTTCAACTTTCAACTGTACATCTTTTGCCTACCTATTCCACAACTTCCCACTTACCAAAAATTCCAAATTCGAAATTCAACCAAATTCTCCAAAATTTCGTTTTTCTACTCTAATTTCTACATTTTTCAACCGATTCAACCCATTCCAACTTTCAACTGTTCATCTTTTGCCTACCTATTCCACAACTTCCCACTTACAAAATATTCCAAACTTTCAATTTTGAAATTCACCACAAATTCTCCAAATATTCTACATTTCTCAAGTAATTCAACACGTTTCAACATCGTTCGGCAGCATTCCCCGAAAAAGTTATTCATACATTTCGCCTTCACACGCAATTTCTCCAGAAATTGCAAAATTCTAGTTATTATATTTTATTCTCCTCACTTTTTTGTCCCGTTTCATCGTCCACATAATTCATCCGATTCACTCCATTCCACTTTTCACGTATTCCAAATATTCAGGAAAGGGTGGCTTCCATTTTTCTCATTCCGAATATTTTCCGATTCCGCAAAATTCCCCAAATTCCGACAAATTTTTCCCCATTCATTCTTAATGGCACATTCGACATTTCACATTTACGTCGTTCCAATTTGAAATTCACATCATTCAGCACATTCTAATCACATTCGGAAGGATTCTCGATATTCCCAAAATTCCCAAATTCGAAAATTTCACGTTTTCACGTTATAAATTCCGACAAATTTTCACAAAATTTCGTTTTTCACCTCTAACTTCTACATTTTTCAACCGATTCAACTCGTTCCAACTTTCAACTGTTCATCTTTTGCCTACCTATTCCACAACGTTCCACTTACCAAAAACTTCACATCTTTTATTTTGAAATTCAACTAAAATTCTCTTAAATTCCGTTTTTCTACTCTAATTTCTACATTTTTCAACCGATTCAACCCATTCCAACTTTCAACTGTTCATCATTTTTCTACCTATTCCACAACTTCCCACTTACCAAAAACTTCACATCTTTTATTTTGAAATTCAACCAAAATTCTCTCAAATTCCGTTTTTGTACTCTAATTTCTACATTTTTCAACCGATTCAACCCATTCCAACTTTGAACTGTTCATCATTTTTCTACCTATTCCACAACTTCCCAAATACTTCACATCTTTTATTTTGAAATTCACACCCAATTCCTTTTTCCCTTCTCATTTCTACATTTTTCAACCGATTCAACCCATTCCAACTTTCAACTGTTCATCATTTTTCTACCTATTCCACAACTTCCCACTTACCAAAAACTTCACATCTTTTATTTTGAAATTCACACCCAATTCCCTTTTCCCTTCTCATTTCTACATTTTTCAACCGATTCAACCCATTCCAACTTTCTACTGTTCATCATTTTTCTACCTATTCCACAACTTCCCAAAAACTTCACATCTTTTATTTTGAAATTCACACTCAATTCCCTTTTCCCTTCTCCTTTCTACATTTTTCAACCGATTCAACCCATTCCAACTTTCAACTGTTCATCATTTTTCTACCTATTCCACAACTTCCCACTTACCAAAAACTTCACATCTTTTATTTTGAAATTCACACCCAATTCCCTTTTCCCTTCTCATTTCTACATTTTTCAACCGATTCAACCCATTCCAACTTTCAACTGTTCATCATTTTTCTACCTATTCCACAACTTCCCACTTACCAAAAACTTCACATCTTTTATTTTGAAATTCACACCCAATTCCCTTTTCCCTTCTCATTTCTACATTTTTCAACCGATTCAACCCATTCCAACTTTCAACTGTTCATCATTTTTCGACCTATTCCACAACTTCCCAAAACCTTCACATCTTTTATTTTGAAATTCACACCCAATTCCTTTTTCCCTTCTCATTTCTACATTTTTCAACCGATTCAACCCATTCCAACTTTCAACTGTTCATCATTTTTCTACCTATTCCACAACTTCCCACTTACCAAAAACTTCACATCTTTTATTTTGAAATTCACACCCAATTCCCTTTTCCCTTCTCATTTCTACATTTTTCAACCGATTCAACCCATTCCAACTTTCAACAGTTCATCATTTGTCTACCTATTCCACAACTTCCCACTTACCAAAAACTTCACATCTTTTATTTTGAAATTCACACTCAATTCCCTTTTCCCTTCTCATTTCTACATTTTTCAACCGATTCAACCCATTCCAACTTTCAACTGTTCATCATTTTTCTACCTATTCCACAACTTCCCACTTACCAAAAACTTCACATCTTTTATTTTGAAATTCACACCCAATTCCCTTTTCCCTTCTCATTTCTACATTTTTCAACCGATTCAACCCATTCCAACTGTTCATCATTTTTCTACCTATTCCACAACTTCCCACTCCTCAAAAACTTCACATCTTTTATTTTGAAATTCACACCCAATTCCCTTTTCCCTTCTCATTTCTACATTTTTCAACCGATTCAACCCATTCCAACTTTCAACTGTTCATCATTTTTCGACCTATTCCACAACTTCCCAAAACCTTCACATCTTTTATTTTGAAATTCACACCCAATTCCTTTTTCCCTTCTCATTTCTACATTTTTCAACCGATTCAACCCATTCCAACTTTCAACTGTTCATCATTTTTCGACCTATTCCACAACTTCCCACTTACCAAAAACTTCACATCTTTTATTTTGAAATTCGCCACAAATTCTCCAAATATTCTACATTTCTCAAGTAATTCAACACGTTTCAACATCGTTCGGCAGCATTCCCCGAAGAAGTTATTCATACATTTCGCCTTCACACGCAATTTCTCCAGAAATTGCAAAATTCTAGTTTGAGTTATGTTCTGACAATGTCATAGGGAAACATTGACAAGCTGCCACTGGCTTTGGAACTTTTTGTTCAGTACATTCGGTTCCTTAGCAGACCATGCCATCCATGAAGGTTTTCCCTTCTGCTATCAACTCCACAGAACCTCTTCAACAAATGTCCCCCTTAGCCAATGTACCCCAGTGAAGTAGAGCACTATGTTATATGCTGACTGTTTCCTCCGAAAGGGCGTGGAACTGCCAATGCTTGGATCTATTTGATGATATGGTTAATACATTTCAATATAACGGACAGGCACTGTCAAACTTGAGACATTTGCTGCAGAGCAGATCCATGGCCTCCTCTTTCAATTGTCTTTGAATAGCCACCAGGCCATTTCTCTTCCCTGTCATGATTCCAGCAAATGTCTTTCATTGGAAATATCACAGAGCTAGCTCCTGAGCTCCATCGGAATCACACAATTGTTAGCGGTACTTTTTTAGTGCATCACCGTCTCCACTGCAGTAAAGCGTTTAGATTGGTTTCAGGTGGATCTGGTCCCATGATAATAGCAGACAAGACCACACGCATGCAGATAAATTACTCTTCATTCTAAATTCCAGGCCAGATTTCTTGGTGAGATAGCATGACCCGCTTTTGAAAACAAGTGGTAGAATAAAATAAATCTATGAGAGACAGATGAGGAAGGTGAATGTTTTGGAAATGGAGTTTGGCTCATAATGAAGATGAATGAGTGCAGTTTTTAAAAAACGAAAGAACAGAACAGAAGGGAGTAAGAGGAGGGTTGATAGAATAAGCATGCGATTTTTTCACTTTTTGACCTCCTAGGAATGTTGTCACATCCATCAAATCCAATGCCGGTTCACGATATTAGGAACACCTGCACAATTTCAGTGAAATGATGTAAGATATCCAGTTGTATTGAAGCATTTTTAAGGATAATAATGTTCAGTTTTGACTATGTCAAAAAAAATTCACAGAACAATATATTTATTATTGTGATTGTCTAGTTTGGCTTGGTGTACAGTGTACTGCATCCTCCTTTTTCCTGGTTTTCATTAGATTGTGGAAGTGGTCACAATGTTGCGGCGAGTTTGCGTTGAACAACTTCATGATTTGGTGCATATAAAAACTCGACAGTATCATAAACAGCGGTCATCTACAGTTGTTTACTGTATATTTTTTGTGGTTTTTTTTGTGCAACTCATACTTGATCTGATTATGTCATGCAGGTATACCTAATGTTGTCATCGGTGTCCATATTGTGCATATTTCTTTTTTAGTGATAAGTAAATTATTGTTTATAGTTGAGCAACAAAATTCATATAAGAATAATTTTAAAAATGCCCCACATTTTCCTATTAGCATGAGAAAGTGTGACAAAACATTTGACTGGCAGTGAAGGCTACACTTGATATTATTGCAAGCCACTGTAACATTACGCAGTTCAACCATTAACAATGTAGGAGATTAAAATGGCCGTTTCGTGTTTCTCATTTCCAGCTAAAACATATCAGGTAAAATTTGGCCAGGGTTGAAATCTTTTCAGACTCAACCATAATCTCAATGTAATGTCATACTGTGCCCAGCTGAACAAAGAAATTCGACTGCCGTTGCCAAATTCGAGTGGAGACACACAATCTGTGCATTATTGTATATATATGAAAATCAATACAGTATTAGAAAATTCCTTTCTTCTCGCTGGACAAGATGAATAGGCTTTCCTGGTTGGTCTTCCACATTGCCCACCAGACCTGTTTTCTAATAAGTGGTCACCAAAGCTTAAATAATGCAGTAGTGGAAAGCTCAGTGAGCGACTGGAAATGGGCGTCAATGCACAGAGGAGTGTGGTATAAACTATAGAGGCATCTCATTTACTAGAGGTGATTTATCAAGACAGCAAGCTGCATGCTTGGACCCTGTGAACCTTTTTGCAATAAATATGCACACACACGAGCACACACACATGGATTCAGCGGTGGACATGCAAAACTAGCTACCCATAGGGATAATCCATTTACATGGTTGCAGGAAAAATGACCTTTTATTAGTGCAATGGAAGCACAATAATCAATAATCCATAGCTGTTTTTTTTTTCACATTGGCTGACTATCTGGCAAACTGATGCTTGTAATGTACTTTGAGGTCAATGCTATCACACAATGGTCATACCTCACATTTTAGCTCACAAGTCAAAGCAAAAAAATAATAATTCATATCTCCCGGGTTGCCTTGGAAACAGCATAATGGCTGCCATACAATACAATACAATACAATACAATACAATACAATACAATACAATACAATACAATACAATACAATACAATACAATACAATACAATACAATACAATACAATACAATACAATACAATACAAATGTATTTATATAACGCATTTTACAACAGTTGCAGCTGTAACAAAGCGGTTCACATATAGCACATACAGACTCATTTTCTTGGTATGTATGTCCTTTGTACCTCAATCCTTTGTTTTTTTTCTCCTCCCATTTCATTTTCAAGTATAAAAACACAATTTCCTAAAAGTGGTTGTGATGGAAATGAACTCTCCTCATCCTTCCTTTCTCTCTTGTCTCTAACTTAGATCTCCCAGATGGTGTCAGATGCATCCAGAGAAGGTTTGACCGAGGCTGCCCTGAACCGCTACAACACACACTCACCTTCACACAGCAACTCAACATCACACACAAACTCACCCTCACACACTGCGGCGACCAACACCACGTCGCAGACCACCAGTTCGTCTGCGGCCTCTTTTTTTGCCAGGTAAGATGTACTCATTTCAGCATTACATGCAACAGCACTTTATAGAAATGAAGCACAGTATCATCTTTCAGATGTCATTAAATCTGAAGACATCCATTGTGACACACGTCCAGTAAGACTGGAGGATAAATTATTGATGACTAAGGATGGGAAGCTCAAAATGAACACTAAATAATAAATGCTAACAAAGGCGGTGATTGTGTCAGCCAAGGAGCCACTGTTGAGATTCACATTGAGCAAGCAATACAAATACAGTTACAGGTCACTCTTGTGTTTATTGTCCTTTTTCGCCCCGTCTATAGATAACTGACACACTCCTCCGATATTACTTTCTTAACCCTTCAAGTGTCATGACCAGCTTGTAAATTCAAGTGGAACTCACACAAACATGTAATCATGCTGTCTTTTTCGTTTTTCCTTTGCTCACCTTTGAACCGGGAGGACATTTTACACAAACACAACACACATCTGGCTCACATTCCAACCGTGCACAAGCAGCTGTCTATTGGGATCGCTTACAAGCATCAACGTCTACGTTGAAAGAACACATAGTTAGTATAATGCTGCAGGTGTCAAGTGTGTTGTTGTGTATTTGGCTTCTCTTTGTGGGCGTGTAATTGGATTGTGTATCTTCAGACGCTTTTTCTTAAGAATGTCAAAAGGGACAAAGTGGTTCCTTTGTTCCAAGTGTGACCTCCATACACACACCCCATTTGCTGCACACATCAAACACGTGTGTGTGTGAGACACAATGCTAATTGTGAACACAAAACTGTTTACGCAGTCCTTTTTGCTGTTTTTGTGTGTTCATGGTAGATGCAGCCATGCAAGGCTGCTAAATCCCATGGCTGCCATGCTCTTTAGCCCTAGACGTGAACTGCATGCAGACACCCCTATTAGACACACACACACATATACACACAAAATCCCCATTTCCATTTTGTCGCCCGATGCCATTGTCTCGCCTTCATTTCTCTTTTCCTCACTCCTCGCTTCTTTTCTTCCTTCCAAGTTCCTCTCTAAATCCTCCTGCCTCCACACTGACCTCCTCCATCGTGCCGTTAATACATGTATGACGAATATCTTTCATTAGTGCAAATGGCTCCGTGAATATGTCACTCTCAAACCACAGTGACGCTTTGTCGTCCCCCCCCCCCCCCCCCCCTCGTGCTGCAGTGGCCCTTTGGGGACGCTGGGTAAAAAGATGGAGACATGCTGTACATGCTAGGTCCATGTGTGTGTGTGTGCGTGTGTGTGTGTGTGTGTGTTCTTGCTGGGGGAAGGGAGTTTCTATCAGTGCAGGAATTTTTTACTGCATGCTCTGGCGATTGCCTCTTTGGGGATTTGTGTGGTTGGTGTGCGTGCATAGCCGGAGGTCCTAGAGTAAATGAATTGGTCCCAAGTGACTTAGTGGATTGGAAAGGTGTTGTTATTTTGGAAGGAGAACAGCTAATAGTGAGAGAGAGGCTTTCTTTGTACTTCTTACTGTCAATAATGCCTCTTTAAGACCAAAATGACACTTGGTGGTGAATTTAGCAAAGAATCAGAAATGTTGAAGATAGAAAATCTTTAAATCTTACTCAACATCTTAAACATACAACTGGACATTATAATAAGAGCCAATGCAAGAATCATATCATATAAAAACCTCCCACATGTCACTTATGTTAGTAAGTTAGTCTAGCTGTAGTGCAAACCTTTGTGTGATTCTTTTCTTAATTGAATTGGTCAAATTATACGATTAATCGTTTCAGTCCTACTTCATATATTTTTTCATTTCTCAATAGTACCAACATTTTTTTAAGCTCCTATTTGACTGTGAATCTGGGGATTTAGACAAGTCTAATGCAATAATGTGTTGTGATATTATAAACCCACAATCCAGTCCTCAATTTTAAAATCCTTTTTGTATTTGTCGGAATGTACTTGCAATTTCAACCTGAGCATGACGTTTAATATTTTTGAAGAGCTGTTGCACTGAAGCCGCAAGAGTCACTGAGGGGAGGCGAGACGAGAGCGCCGCGAGAGGATAAAGAATAATTGGCGAGAGCGGATTAAAATGCAGAGGTAGATCTGGTGGTTGATTGCGATGTGAGAGGGATTGAAGCAAAAAGGGGACAGCAGAGAAGTGAAGGATGGAGACGAGTGGAGGAATGAACAAAAGGAACCGAGGGCTGGAGGGTTATATATGAAAAGGATGGAGGCTGGCTGATGGATGGGGTTAGGCAGTCGATGGATGGAAAACAAGTACCCTTCATTTTAGAGTCAGATTGGAATAGATCCACTCAGCCAAATCCCAGGCCACTTGTCTCCAAACGCTGCCAATTAGATGTCGAAGTGTGTGTATGTACACCACACAGAACGCACACACGCACGCACATAGAATGTCTTATGACAATTTATCAAACTGATGGATTTGACAAGGGGATTATAGTAAAGTGATGCCTCGACGTGAGGAGGATTCTACAGTCCCGTGAGGGCGTGTCCATCATCCTACTACAACCATTTAACGTTGCAACAATATAAAATATCAAACTGAAGAAGTCAAAGTCGCTCATGTGCGGGAAGCGTGGGACCAATTCCCGCTCATAGGCGGTGTGCATATTTGTGCGATTGGTTGTTCGTCTCCAGATGTGCCCTGCGACTGGCTGGCGACCACTTTAGGGTGTAGTCTGCCTTCCCCCCGATGTCAGCTGTAAATCTTGGTTGCATCCTGTACACACTAAATGTCCTCTTTGTTCTCAAAATGGTGCACTTCCCCAACATTATTGAAAAACAGTAACGTCTAAAATTCAATTTCCAATCAACATTGCTCCTCTAGTATGGCCCCTCCATTATTTCCACACTATAGCCACCTTCCCATCTCCTCCACCTGGCACGCACCTCAGTAACCCGCTGCACTTAATTGAAAGCCAATGATGTGAGATATTGCTCTTTGACCGAGTGTGCACCAGGGCAGGAGGTCCTCTCGCTCGCTCTACCCTCACGTTCATACAGTATATCTGCAGAATGACAAAACGCAGGATTCCGACTGCTTCAGGGCTCAATTACTTGTTAATAATGTTTTTTTTTTTTTTTAATTAACTCCCACAATTAATTCAGCTGTGCATGGAAAATATGTAATTGAATAGCGCTAATATACTATTATGAAGCAACTCCGCACAGAAAGACCACAGCTAAGAATCAAATCCGGAACCATAGAATTGTAATGCAAGTGTGCTGACTACTATAACAACACCTTCGATGACGATTGTGCTCTCTTGGGGGGGGATAGTCAAGAAACGATAAAAACGATAGTGTTGAGTGAATAAGGGCAGCAGACAGAGAGGAAGAAGGAGAGATTGGAAAGTGGAAGTTAAAAAGAACAAAGGCGCGCCTGAGTTGGGAATAGATGCAGCAGAAATATAAATATCATTTTAAAGTGGCTCCCTTTGAGCACAACGCCACAGGGAATAGAGCAACAAGAAAGCAAATGAGCCACTCCCCATCCAGATGTTGCTACTTGTGTCAACAACGGTGTGGGTGTGCACGTGCGTGTGTATTTTCCAGTCTGCAATTAACATTCTTGTTCAACTTTAAGAATGCAATTGTAGATCCTTGTTGGCAAGCAGATCTTCATAAATAAAAACACCAATTTGTGTTTGAATGAAGCAATATCAAATTTGTTGTTTCCTTGTCAGAGCTGCACAGAAACTGAATCTAACATCCAAGAAGAAGAAGTTGAAGGCTGCACCAACAGTGCCGCTGCCCGTGACATCGGCGTCACCATCATGCGACAGCCAATTATTCCCCACCAATTTCAGCTCCGCCCTTCTGGTAGCCCCGCCCCCAGCTCCTCCCTGCCTTCTCCGTGCAGCCAATAAGATTAAAGACACTCCTGGTCCCGGAAAGGTAAGATATGTATTTATTTAATGATAATTCTCATTCACTTCAATTCTCATATTTCTAATTTAGCAAAACATTTTAAAAGTTGATTTTCTTCATGTCCCTGGATTTTTTTTTACAAACCAGTTTGATGTCTAAAGGTATATGGAGATATTTTCAGAAAACTGGCCAGGATTTATTTCATTAAAGGTAAACTTGACCTATAGTACTGCTAGTAGTACTGCAAGTATGAATTGGTTGCATGTCAGTATCAGAATGTTTCACAACCCTGACCTTAAGCTGGATGCTTTTCTTCGGTGTCACCTCTGCCGTATCATACCAAAATATGCCTAATGGTTACCATGGTAACATAGCTCAAGCTGACAAAAGACATCTGTCATCCTAGCCTGCGCTTGATGAAATGTGTGCATGTACGTCCTGTAGATGTGGTTGAGGAGGCGTTCATGCTGCTGAAGTGTGTGCAATATCGATTGTCCGTGTAATGAGTTTTTAGTGCTCTAGACCCCCGCCCTCCCCCCTCCATGAACATTCAATGGGCTCACTGACTGTTCACCCACAAGGTTGGATTTGTATTGGCATGACAAAATGACTGCATTTGATAAAACTAAACAGACATGAAACAGACCCTGTCTATTGTGATACGGAGATATATAAAGGTTGTCGTCTCTTTCCAGAGGCCACATGTGTGCATCCTAAAACTAAAATGGAAACAAACAAGCCTTACTTACTTGCCCTGCACGGTTTTCTCGAAGCATCACAGTGCTATCCTCTGGTCAGAGTCTTCAACAGTATTTCTCTACTTTATAGCCCAGCATTAAAAGTTTTAATAATGAACGTAAATCCTTTTCCTGGGCTTTATTTTCTTCCTGATATATGGGGACATGGGTCACCAACTTTGTTCCTCCGGGGCACCTATCCAGTGTGTTTTGGACGTGTCCCGCCCACAACATGCCTGATTGAAATGATTGCTAAGGAGCTGATCACTTGAATCAGTTGTGTTGAGATCCCTCCAAAACATTGTGGATAGGAACCCTTGTGGACCCGAGTTGGTGACCCCTGAGGTGCACCTGCCAAATTGAATTAGATATAATACATCACCAATGCTCAGTTTTAATTGACATTGTCGGAAAGCATAATAGTGTACATAAATTGTGCCTGTTATTTAATTTTAGTTCTGTCACTCTGCTGTCCGTAAGTAAAATTAGGCACTAAACCAACATTTTTAAAGAATTCCTTTTTTTTGTGCAATCAATTAAGGCTCGTTTTCTAGCTTCCATCCCGAGTTTATCTCCATATGAAAGTGACAGATGTCTCCTCAGTTATTAGAACGACACACACACACCGTCTGCCTTGTAGCATCTTAATTTAACCAAACTGGCTCAGCCTGTTGTTTCGTTTTCATTATCAGAAAAATCCATTCAAGCATCCATCTATTTTCTAAACTACTGTTGCGAATATGCTTCAGCCTAGAAATAATCAATTATTATAAAACACAATTTGTAGACTGAATTGACTGTTGTGCTCATTCCATCCTGGATTCGATTTAAAAAAATATATACTAAAACTAAATTACTCCCTTATTTAGAGCTTGGCGTTATTCTCAAATTTCCTGTATCAGCAGTGTGCTCGAGACCTTACTGCTGTGATGTGGAATAGAAATTGTAGTGATTCTCAGCGAGAACCATATCCTGCTATTTCCCAGCATAACAAGCTTGTGTTATACAAAATCAATCACATCTTGCCGAGAGCTAATCTAATACACATTCGCATGCTCCAACGTGGGGACCAAAATGACCGGGGTGACATTTCTCCAGGAAAAATGTCACCGGCAGTGGGGGCCGGCTTCCCTTGCTGCAATGGCATTTGCACACATTGCTCAACCCCAACACTGCACCTTGCATTTCAAATGTTTACATTGTACATTGAAAAATGTACAATGAGCAAAAAAATCCCCCAGTGGAAGGCTGCAAGATTCATCTTGTGCTACACGCTTAGTTTGCTGGCCCCAATGTTAATATGTCAGAAACCAGATTGAGACGTCACACTTAAAGCCGGGGGAAATCAGCAGCTTGCGCTGGGCACGTGTGTTACAAGGAGCTGAAACCTGCTACCGTCCAAAGATGTCAAATTAATCCAAAGCCCTTGGAGGATGTTCCTGAGTGGCGTGTGTATCTCATCTTCCCTTGTGGTATTGTTACGGTCCATTCATGCTGTCCTAAAGGTCGTAGGTGCCCCCTCTCATCACCGTAATTAAATCAAACAGACGGGGGGGGGGGGGATACACAAGTATCAGTCAACGAAATTCCATTTTACAATTTGACAACAGAGCAAAGTGACTTGTCATGTTATGCAAAAATTGATCCACTGCTTTTTCTCCATTTTTTTTCGTGAGCAATTACAAGTCAAAGCCCGACACTTAATTTGATAGTAAATCCTTATTAAGTGCCTTGGACAGAATGTTACACCAGCCTATTGAGTTTGAGTATTCATATCACCTGCTTATTTGATATTTATAATAATAATAAAAAATAATAAAAGTTAGTGATACGAGAAGGGGAATTAAAAGGGGGGGGGGGGGTACCAAAAGCTAAAGGGTTAAACTTCTTCATTCTTACCCTCAAGCTTGCTCCTGGTCATCCTTTCATCCAGGCTCATCTCCATTTCTCAGTGTTTTCAATGACTAGAGGACAGAGGCAGATTTTTTTTTTTTTATCCCATCTCATCTATGCACTCCACATTTTGCATGCACATGCGGCTCTAGACTTGACCTTGGGGGGGGAGATGATACTATGACAGCTAATCAATTTTTAATAGCTGTGGTGATCCCTCTCAGGCAGCAAATTGTGCGTGTGTGCTCTCATGCCTTTAAATGAATAAGTGAGTCTGTTAGGAGACTGCTGTATTCCACCTTGTGGATGAAATATTAATACACTCAGTGCTGGCAGAGGTGGAGCATGTTATTGACACATGTACACACAGATGTTGCGATGCTCGGGTTATTTGCTTTTTTGGGCAGGCTTTTTCATTTAAAAAAAAACATGGGGGGTTCAGGATCGTTTTTACTCGTACCCTTTAAATGCAGGTCAGGCAACTAACCAGCCCATCTACGGTAATTCTTACTTCATTCAGAGACAATAGGTACCGTAATTTTCGGACTATAAGTCGCATCGGAGTATAAGTCGCACCAGCCATAAAATGCCCAAAAAAGTGAAAAAAACCCATATATATGTATATAAGTCGCTCCTGAGTATAAGTCGCCCCCCCCACCCAAACTATGAAAAAAAATGCGATTTATAGTCCGAAAATTACGGTATGTCAGGATACCTTTACTACTGAGCATTCCCAGTTCCTGGCCAAGAAGAACACGGTTCCGCTGGATCCAACTCGCAACTCGGCCGACCTTATGATTATTTTCCTTTTACCCAAGGTCATGGGATTCGTAGATATGATGAGTGATGTCATGCGGAGGATGTCGGAAGAATCCATCCAAGAATGTATGAAGGCGTAGCAGATCCATCTGGAAGAGTGCGTTAGACTGTAAATTACTACAAACCCTCGTAAATCTTTCAAAAATACTATTTGTCAGGATTGGCCAATTTTGCAAAGCATGCCTTTCAAATGTCGTAGAAAGAGAAGCTAACTTTAGACTACGCTTATTCATCGTGTGCAACAGGAGAGGACGGAGGTAAAACCATCGAACAGATATCTGGGAGAGCCATTAATTCCGAGTGCTGTGAAAGAGAAATGACACAATCGTGAAGGATAGAGAGAACGTCCATTTTGAGCGAGGGGTGAAGGGATGTGTGGAGTGTTGTCTCACCAGCACTCTTTTTTTCAATATCCACAACAAAGAGTCCATTAGCTTTGTGCTCTCTCATCAACAAAGTGTGTCTGCATGAGATTGGCTATGGTGCTTGGCTTCGCATACTGTATTGATCCATACCAGGCTGGAAGTAGGCCAAGGATCCTTTGAGAATACTGCAGCCATCAGAACACACATACAAACACAACTTAGCCTGACTCTGGTTTAAACGGACAGGACCATTTGGTGCTTTTGTCACCAATTAGGTTGATCGTTATGGGATACAAGGGGGGTACTATAGATTCGTACTTGTCAGTGCGGGGCTTTATTTGGCATTTAATGTCTTTGGAAAGACTTAGAAGATGGATGAATCTGCTGGCCTATACACACTTGCTGGATTTGTGTTTCTGAGAAGCTATTTCTCACCAACTGTTTTGACAAAAGATCAAGTGGCAGAAGTTGCTCCAAACGCACCCACAGAAACAGATCTGGCAGACGTTGTGACATCTCTACCAAACTCAAAGGCGGAGTTTGTCGTGTTGAAACTGCTTGCAAGATTTGAATGCAGCTGTAGACTAAAACCACCACACACATCATTAACGTACACCAGAACAATTCTCAAACTTGACTCAGACTGTGGCTCAAACATATTTCGCTATATAGGCAGCCATGCTTCTCTCAAGAGTTATCCTCGATCGCCGTCATGGTAACACAAAGTTGTACCATTATTGGCACACAGCAGAGTGAGCAGTTGCTCATTTGCGTATCACAGAACCACCCTCCTAATAACAGGGCTATTTAAAGAGATTGATAATTCTTTATTGTTGAGATATTTTGTCAAAAGCGTATAAAGACATTTGGGAACCGTTTTAATTTGTGGAAAATTCCACAATATGTCTCCTTTAATTAAACAAAAATGCCCGGTGGGATACAGTACTGAGCAAGTGTTTCTCATTACTCGAGTCAAGGCAGCATTTTTTCTGCAGCGGTGGTTTTGGATTTCATTGGATTATCCAGGTGTACCTAATTTTGTGGCTGCTGAGTGGAGCCTTCTCGAACACATCCATCTTCGCCCTTCTCTTCACTGCTATTTATCTCCCAATTTGAAAGGACCTGATACTTCGTGGCCTCGTGGAGTGTATACACCATTTATTTACTCACTCACTCTCAGACAAGAGAAGAGAAAATGCTCTCAAGAGGAGGGAAGATTTTATGAGTTACGCCTTGTAAAGCATGCAATAGTAAAATCCTTCCCCCAGGCTCTCACTGATGTGATGGGCTCTTTTATTGGGGTCACGAGAGGGCATGTGGAATTCAAGTGCGTGTTGGAGTGTGTGTGTTTGTGTGACGTGCAGAGTGTTGACCTGGCACAGAGCCACTGCTTAGTTCACTTGGGTCACCAAGGTTGCATATTTATTCTTTCACAGGTGAGCGTGAAGCAACATTTTAAAATTGATAATTATTTTCATGTGGGAGGGACTCAAACATACACAGCCATACACACATAGGCACGTGCACACACAGTTTATTGAACCAACTCTCTTAAATGGCCCATGGTCATTTAATGATGCAACCAAAGGAAAGCCTGTTAATATGTTATTAGATGTGAGTGAGAGAGCGAGAGATGAATGTGCACATAAACAGCAACACACTCTGCGCTAAGACCTCTTTGAATTTTATATCCCCCTTTCTACAACATGGGCTACATAATATATTTTTATATTAGTTACCAGGCACCAGAGAGGCTTTTATGCTTTTACACTTCATAACCCAGTTGTCATTTAAGATGGGGTTGCTCACTGAAGCGTGACCTTGTTCAGCTCCCTTATTGTTTTTGTCCCTCGGTCGTGGAATTACGTGTTAAAAATGAATAAAATGTTTTTTATTCATAGGAGGTAGCCAGGGGCGTAATGGTTGATTATAATTGATCGTAATTGTGTGGAAATGATTGTTGATTCTTGATTCTCAATGCTGTTGATTCAAATATTCATCATAATATGTAATATAGGAATTTATCTTGTGATATTTATGAATTAAGGGTTATGTTCAGCAACAGGTGGGATTTCTTTTCTGAAACATTACAACCTAATGGTAAAATTCATCATGTACAAACTTTAGGTCGAACTTAAAAACCAAAAATGAAAATAGAACAAAAACCTGATGTGCTAGGGGGAAAAAAAGTAGTGAATAAATTGCAATCTGAAGTGATGCAGCGTGTTGCGGCCTCTGCTATCAAAGCGAACAATGGGAGCTGTCAAGCGCTTAAATTGAGGCTGCTAACAGTTTGAGATGGCAGTGGGAGGAATGGAAATGCGGCTAAAAGAGGATTTTGACATTAGGCAAATAGAAGCGAAGGGGTGTGGAGGGAGAGAGAAGCGTGGCAAAGAATTAGGGGATATATTGAATTCAGAGTGGCTCATAGTATCAACAGCCAATTTGTGTGTAGCCTCACATTTTGTCTTCATAATCTCCTTAGTCCATAAAACCTTTAAATATTTAATATTTGCATTATATATCTAAGTGGCAAGAGCATGTATCTACAGCATAGTTTTTCATGATTAATACCTAATGATGTTTCTTCTTCAGGTGAAAGTGATGGTGCGTGTGTGTCCAGCGTCTCAGTCGGATGTGGCCGAGTCCAGTTCTTTTCTCAAAGTGGACCTGAGGAAGAAACAGATCATCATCATGGACCCGTCAACCAATCAGACGGCAAGCACCGCTTCCCAGAAAAGAGCAGCGGCCAGCCAGGTCCCTCCCAAGATCTTTACCTTTGACGCCGCCTTCCCCCCTGATGCGTCACAGGTAATTGGGCTTGCCGAGTAATCTCCATTTTTCTATGTTGCAACATAAGTGTTAAATGCTAACCCAACATCAGATTTTGAAAGTCTCTTGACTTCAGCTCTAATTGGTTCTTCATGATTGTCCTGCCTTACCTGTTGCTAGGCGGAAGTGTGCGCGGGAACGGTTGCCGAGGTGATTCAGTCAGTAGTGAATGGAGCAGATGGATGTGTCTTCTGTTTTGGACACTCCAAGCTGGGTAAGACATACACATGCACGCACGCACACACATGTGCCTTGGCTGGCTCTCATTGATCAGAACAAAAAAAGAAAGAAGGGGATAAGTATGTCATTCTGGGCCTGCATTGTCTCTAGCTACCTAATCCTCCTGAAGGCAATCCTAAAAGGGTCGGGACCTCTCACTATAAACTAAAACATGTCACAACCAACATGCGATCAAAGCCTAGAAACTCCTAGGAAACTTGAAGTCCCCTCTAAAAGATTTCATGTACCGCAATCACGACCAAGATAAAATAGTTGCAGGCCTTAACAGTTCTAAAATACAAATTGGAAATGTGTTGCACTTAAAATGTCATTACAATTGTAATTGGGCAGTGATTCTTTCCTGTACCACTACAAAGATTCCCATGAGAATTACTCCTCTCGAACAGAAGCCCGGCCGTGTTAAGACAATATGTGCAAGGCACGCAGAGACGAACTTGTGCTTGTCACTGCTCAATTGTACTTGATAAATGATAAGTGAGTCATTTTATATCACGGACAAGTCCATCAAACAGCAGTAGGCTTTGCTGTTTCAATCAATATTCCTGTTCTACGAGGTGATATCGCACCATGCCGACCTCCCTCATTGGAGCGGCCGTAACAACAGACGAGTGCTGATGTAGTCCCCCTACGGCCATCCATAGTAATGAGGCTGCATTACAAGGGCATTAACTTTTTCACTAATTAAAATAGGGAAAGTAACACACTGAGCATTTATGGCGGGCTCTGTGGCTGTTGGCTGTAGACACACGGCGGCTCACACAGTCTGCTTTCATAAAGTCAAGTTTTCGACGAACATGGAGAAATGACTAAAAGTCCAAGTGTGACTAAATTTATTGGAGGACCTTCAGGAATGCAACTGATTCCCTTTTGCAGAAACTATGGTCAAGTCCCAAATTGTAGGATGTTGAGGACATGTCCACCAAAAGTGAGCATTATCTTTGTAAAGAAAAAAACCTTCTAATACCCTTGAATGGCTTCTCATTTGATTATGAACCTTTGATATGTTGAAGTTTTGAGGTGGACTACCGTAATCTTTGGACTATAAATCGCGTTTTCTTTCATAGTTTGGGTGAGGGGGGGGTGGGGGGTCGACTTATACTCAGGAGCGACTTATATACATATATATGTTTTTTTCTCACTTTTTTGGGCATTTTATGGCTGGTGCGACTTATACTCCGGTGCGAATTATAGTACGAAAATTACGGTAGTTATTTTCAACAAGAGGAAAATTGGCAGATATTTCATGACTAAATAAAAAATCTGAATAAACCTACTCATACAAGATTATTGTTATACTTTTCTTTATGTGACAAATACATTCATGTTGTGACAGTGAGTCACAACTCTCAAGGAAACAGGAGGAAAGAGAGAACATAGTAAATTTACAGTGCCGCTGACAAGGACTTGATCCTCTATTGTGTCGCAGAACAAATCAGACACATTTCACATGACAGCCTTATAAGTCTTCAGGAGGGTGTCATACTTTTTTTTTTTTGCATTCTGATCTCCTGACAGCCACAGGAGGTCTGTGTGTGTGCCCAAGGGGAAAAACACACTTCATACGCATTGAATTTCACACACTGTCTGTCGTGTCTGATCCAGGCAAATCTTATACGATGATTGGCCGCCATGACTCCCTGCAGACGCTAGGTATTATCCCTTGTGCCATCTCTTGGCTCTTTAAACTCATCAATGAGAGGAGGGAGAAAACAGGGGCGCGCTTTTCTGTCCGCGTGTCCGCAGTTGAGGTTAGTCTTTGACTTGGTTTTCTAAATACTCCAAACAAACTTTTTAAATGTAATCAGATGTAATGCCTGCTCATCAATAATTAGCTGTGTTACTGTTTCTTTGTATGGGTGTGCTTGTGAAAGGTTTGGGGCAAAGAGGAGAACCTGAAGGATTTACTCTCTGAGGTAGCTACGGGCAGTTTACAGGATGGACAGTCTCCTGGAGTCTATCTGTGCGAGGACCCCATCTGTGGCATGCAGGTACAAACATGCAACATATAAAACACATTGTATTAACTTGTGAGTGTACAATACGTGCATAGGTATGTGTTTGTGTATCTGCATTGTGCGTGTGGGGGAATCAGCCAATCACAGGGCAGATATAGAAGAAGCCAGAGATTGCAAATCTGCTGAAGCACGGACAGATCAAGATCATTTAATCATAGAATTTTATTTATTGCAATTATCCTGTTAACTATTTGTGGGAAACAGAGTATAAATAAAATTGTGTGTGTGTGTGCCCAATGCTATATGGGATTAGGGGGTGTCATACAAGAACATCTGTGTAATCCCCCACTAATCTGACATAATCTCATCAGTAATGATACCCTGCAGTAAATCAAGCGCGCACGCGCACACACACACATACACATATACACACACCATGCACATGAGAAAGGTGTTAATTGAATATGGCCATCGTATAAACACATGCTGGGTGGTGTGCATCAATACATTAGCCACCCTTCTTGTCTGGCTGTGCCTTCTTAAATGATCAATCTTGTTTTCTCTCACTCACCGCAGCTCCAGAACCAGTCCGAATTGCGTGCTCCGACACCGGAGAAGGCGGCCTGGTTCCTGGACGCGGCCATTGCGGCCCGCCACAGCAGCCAACGTCCCGACACCACTGAAGAAGACCACAGGAATTCACACATGTTGTTTACGTTGCATATTTACCAGTACCGAATGGAGAAGACAGGCAAGGGAGGAAGTGAGTTCTTATGTTTCCAGCAATCAAATACGAAAATATTTTCAAACTTTTTGGACCTTGAACATTTGCTTTCAAATGTTATTTGAACTTTCCCCTGCACGTCTACAAAATTCTTCTTCCTTTATTCCACCTTGCAAGTGTCTGGAGGTCGCAGTCGCCTCCATCTGCTGGACCTGGGCAGCTGCGACATCGGTGTCCTCGGAGGCGGGACGGCCGGGAAAGGCAAGGAGAGCTCTTCGCCCAGCTCGGCGCCTCTGTGCCTTTCCCTGTCAGCCCTCGGCAACGTGATCCTGGCCCTGGTCAACGGGAGCAAACACATCCCGTACAAGTAAGCTTCGATCGGAAAATAAACTCATTTGGGTCAGGCTCAAGAAGACGAGTAGAAAATGGATGTTACTTACCAAGTCAAGCAATAAAATACTGCATCAAGTCCATAGCCTTTACGTTGGCCATGAACAATTTTTGCAAGTAAAAAAAAAAGAAGAATCTCTCTCTATATATTTTTAATGTACTGCAATAACTGTGAAGGCCTGAAACGTTGAGGTATTTCAGTACAAGGTTAACAGTCGAATAAACGAGAGAGCCAGAGTGACATAAAGAAAGAAAAGTGGCATTTGATATTCCAAGGTTTTAGTCAGTGTCAGAAACAACACCTGCTGTTGCATATTCATCACTGCGGTTTTGGGATGAAAGCTACAAGGAGTGAGAAAGATAAACAGTTGAAGAGAGGTAAACAAAAGGCAGAGGACAAACGGGAAAAAGAGCAACAACCCCAAAAATGTCAGTATGCATTAGCGGTTGTACACTATGCAAATCTCCTTCGTTCTACCTTCCCCTGAATTCTGTCCTTGTTCTACCTTCCTTCTTTCCTTCCTTCTTTTTGAGGCTTTGTGCGCCATGCTGGGTTAATTAAATCACCAACACTACATGGTAAAACAAGCTCATTGAAGATGGATTCTTACTTTGGGTGGCTCAAGATAATGTGGGATCGGGAAGGGATTTATACGCCACAAACCTCATGAGAGCACGTGTCACTTCAAGGCTATAGTGTGGGATTACGTGATGGCAATTCATTTTGAATGTGTTTGGTGAGGCTTTTGCCGTCTTTGACAGGAAACCACATCCATTTAAGAGCTGGATTGAATGTACTCCAGTACAAGTATCAAGAAGAGACTGAAATCAATCATTCAATGTCTCCTGTACTCATGTATTTACAAATGTTATATATATATATATATATTGTACTTGATATAAAACACACACACTCTGAGAAGGAGAGAGATGGATTGGTTTAACCCTGGAGCAGTAAGCAGTGGGGGTTAAGGAGAAGAGGTCAAGACGAATGTGTTTGAATGCAAATGTATTTTCAAGAGATATGCCCGCAGGATGCATGTTTTTTTAAGAGGGATAACGGCAGGAGATGTATGGTCATGGCACACAAATTGTATACGCGCCAAAAAAGGCATGAAGGGCTTCAGTAGCATGCTTCTTAAACACACCGTGTATTTTCAGTCTCCAAGTTTAATCTCCTAAGAGAAAGATAAACTTCCAATATTAGACTGCTTAATATCCGCAGTGCTTCTCTTAAAACCTTTGTGCTTGCTTGCACTAATCCATATATAGAACAGAATATTAGCATTAAATTTGCCTTTCTAATCTGTTCTGCTTCTCAACTCTTATGTATTAGCGCAATCTACTATTTTAAAATATTTGTGACTGATGCTATTATTAACCCTTGTTATGACATCGTCAACGTATCCAGCCCATACCGTGTGCTGTCTTCTGTGTCTGTCTCAAGGGACAGCAAGCTGACCATGTTGCTGAGGGAGTCGCTAGGCAACATAAATTGCCGCACCACCATGATCGCTCACATCTCGGCCTCGCCGGCGGATTTTTCGGAAAGCCTTTCCACCATCCAGATCGCGTCCCGCGTCCTACGCATGAAGAAGAAAAAAACTAAGGTCACCGTGGTGAGTGAATAAAACATTTGCTTCATTCATTTCATTTGCAATGCACACAGTGCCCTTTCTTTGCTATTCAGAAAAATGTTTATAGAAATTTTGGGGGTTTGTTTATGTAGACAGCAATGAGCTCTGGCGTGAGAACTGGAACAATTTCATCTTTTGGAATTTAGCGGACTGGTAAGCTGAGGGCATTTTCTATAACATGCACCTGACAATTTGGTGACAGAATCAAGACTCGATTTTGATCAGCTAAAAACAGGTCTAAGTTGTGGCGCCGTAGTCTAACACAATATTAGTGGATTTCATAGAAGAGGCAAATATATTTTGGGGTCCGTTGATATGTGATGGATGACATTGTATTTCATTTATCTGTGTCGGTGCAGTTGGACAAAAAAAAACAAACACATTTTTAAATGTATTCGAGTTTTTAGATAGATGGATGAAATATCAGTGCTCACCTCCCAATAAAAGTGAATCAATAAAATAACAGAAAATGCAAAATCCAACTTTAGTCCAAAAATAAACACAAAATTCAATCGCTGTCATCTGAACAAAGAACAAACGTTTTCTGTTCCTAAATTGGGATAATAAAATGAGCGATAACACTGTTTAGACATTTCACATTCTTGGGTGACGAGTCTCAGAAATAGAATTGTTCCTTCTTTCTCTGTCACTCTCCTGAGAAGCAAAAATGTAATCTTGTACAAAAATAGTATTTACTGTCTGCCTGTCATCATCATCTTTCCTCAGCAATACACTTCCAGCTCGTCTGGAGGAGAGAGCTCCTGTGAAGAAGGTCGCATGCGTCGGCCCACTCATTTGAGGCCTTTCCATCACCGCGGTGACCCCAACTCAACCGTGCCGCTGCTGCGCCTCTCCAGTGACCAGGACGAGCAATACTCAAGTAGCGAGCAGTCATGTGACACCGTCATCTATGTTGGTCCCAACGGGGCCGCGGTATCAGATCGAGAGCTGACAGACAACGAGGGTCCGCCGGAAATCGTCCCTATAATTCCCGCTCTGCTACGAGCAAAATCAGAAACGCTACAAAGTCAGGCGGTCCAGAAGGTAAATGACATTTAGGTGCTGATCCAACATGAATGATCAGATGACTGATTCCTGAAGATCTGCTTCAGCAGGTGCAGCCTGAACCCGAAAGCCAGGATCAACCAGGCGGTACAGCTCAGGCCCAGTGCGCTCAATCGATACTCGGACAGCCGTTGGCCACCGTGCCCGAGGAGGGGGCTGAGTGTCTAAAATGTAACACCTTTGCTGAGCTGCAGGAGAGACTAGACTGCATTGATGGCAGTGAGGAGGTGAGGAGTACCGTCATATTACACCGAAGCCACCCTGCAAATTCGGATATAGTGTAGGAAGATTTTGAGTAGCGCACCTTCACTGCAACATTATATTTTTCTGTAACCCAAGCTGGGCAGCACCTCTACTTCAGTCTACTTGCCCAAATCTATACCGCACCATACAGTGGGAGCCCATAAGACTTTGAGTGAAGTGCAGCAGCTTGGGGGAAAATCGAGAAAAGGATAACAGGACTAAGAGTATTATCAATCTAACGTTAAATGTTGTTTGACATTCATTCTGCTCAGGTGGCAAAGTTTCCCTTTGAGGAGGTTTCGGTCGGCAAGCAAGAATCCAAAGAGCCGTGTTTCCCCTCTACAGACTCAATCGCTCCTGCTAAGAATGCATCTGCCGCGCCATTAAACACAGAGGCCAAAACAGGTGAATTATTTGCATTCAAATAAATAGGGCCATTGAAGTCTTTTTTTTCTCCTCTGTTTCCTCATCTTATTGATAATTATCCAACACCAAAAGTAACTAATGAATTTCCTGCAGGCGGTGCAGTCCAGCTCTCCTCCTCCTCAACAGAAACGTCCAGAAGGAAAACAAATGATGAGCAGCTGCAAGATATAAAGGAGGTGGTGGAGGAGGCAGAGCTAGCTCGGACCATGATCCACAGTCTGACACAGAGTTCCGGGTCCACCCTCGTGTCTGGCAGTAGGACTGTTGCAGGAAGCAACGTCTCGAACCCTCTGCACAGGCCCAAGACCACACACCAACATGATAGGTGAGACAACATTGAATCACCACTACTCAAACTCCAATCACAACCAACCAATGTTAACCAAACTATAGTTTGATTGATTATCCTTTTATAATTGTTCTCATTGAGGTGTACTCAATTAACTCACCTAAGGTATTTTTTTTTTATAAAAAAAACAATCTCATTTGGACAGTCGTGACAGTGTGACCATGGGAGTTAACAGTGAGGGGAAAGCAAGGCCACTCGGTTCACCGCGCCTTGGGATTGCCAGTCTGACGAAAACTTCAGAATACAGGTGAGGTTCAATTTTAAAAAAGAAGCAAAATACAGTCAATAACATTGAGAATGTATTCATTTTTGAAAACGTGGTAATACTTCTGGGTGTCCTCAGGCCTCCGTCCTCCCCGTCTCAGCGGTGTAAAGTGTACACTCAGAAGGGAGTGATACCAGCAACATCTCCACTGTCCTCACACACTCAGGATGAACAAGCAACAGAAGCTTTGACCTCAGACAGTATGTCTTTTCACACATCTTCCGAATATGTGTTTATTACAAGCCGATTTAGTAGAAAATTCACATACTAAAAAGTTCAAATGGTCATAGTTTTTCTATCAGTATAGAAAGTTACCTCAGGACTGGTTGCCGGTCAATGGTAGGGCTGTACTAAATAAATTCAATGTGTTTTCTACAATACAGACAGTCTGGCCGCAGACAGCGGTCGTTCCTCCACTGAGTGTCCACTGTCCAGAACATCTCCTGTTGGTATGAGTCCACAAGTCAAAGATCCGACTCCATCCCTGTCTACCAGCTTGGGCTCTGCAGAAACCCTCTGTGATGATGACGTCCCTCCGATACCCTTGGATACACACAGGGATGGTGAGTGAAATACTTTTTGGCTTTTACAACTGAAGGGAAGATCTGAAATAAAACACACATGACCACTGCAGGACTAGCTGGACATCACTTGCTGTGTGAGGAGCTATCAATAGATGACGAGGCACTCGATGACACAGCTCTCATGATGACGCAGCGTCTAACCTGTCGTCCACCGAGCATTATCAGCTTCAACAGTGACTGCTGCTCTGTGGACGTCCAGGCCAATGGAGTGCTCACAAGCCCTGTAGAGGATGGAGCTGCAGAGAGCTTTCGTGTGATTGCAACAAGCTCTGAGGTTACAGAGGTTGTCGCCATGGCAGAGGTTGGTGTGTTTGACACGTTTAATATTTGGGTTTGAAATATACCTTGTGAAAAGCTAATAAAATATATATGGTGGTCATACTAAATTCTTCTACAGGTGGCAATGGCCAAGCTCCGCATGGACGGGGATACAATTGTCTCAGTGATGACCCCTATCTCCTCCTGGATGAGTGATCTAAGTGCGTGCAGTGAGGGTGATCACTCACTTCACAGCTTCAGCCAGTCTCAAAGTCATCAAGGGGAAGCCTTGGCTGAAGCCAACCAAATTTCCTTGGGATTGGATGGGTCAGGAGATAACGGAAGCCGTGGACGTTTTAGAAGAGGGAGTCTAGAAGGAGCGCTGTCAGAAAACAGAGGGGAGAAGGGAATGCCAACCAAGGACAGATTGAGAAAAATGCCTCCATCTATGGCTAAAACGACCATCCAGTCTTTGACAGCACTTGGGAACCTCTCTACCTTCAAGAACCCAACCAGTACTCACCCTTGTGTAGCTATCAAACAGATGGCTGTGCATCAACCAATAATCTGCTCCTCACCAACAAAATTTAACACAGAGCAGTTAGCTTCCATTTTCAGTGAAATGAGCTTTGAGGACCCCTGGCTGATGCGTGGTATGGAGGATGGGAGGCCCAATGAAGAAGTCAGGCCAGTGAAGAGGGAGGCGGAGCATCCAAAGAGCCAATCAGGGCAGAAGATTGAAGCAGCTGGAAATGGAAACATTGAGAAATTCTGCAGGGATGGTGAGAAAATACCCGTTTTGCCTCGACTACTCACAAAATGAGTTTTGCTTTGTTAAAATTTTATGGGCCAGTCGATTAGTCACCAGGCAAGAAATAGCCTGTTAGCTTTCAAAAAGAAATCAAGAACTTAACTAATATTGCAGTTCAATATTGGGAGAAGTCTGTTTTGATTATTAATAATATTAATGAAGCAAATTATGCGTGGAATGTTGATTACAAAGTGAATAACTGACTTTCAATTCTTTTGTCAGCCATTGAAGATCATGGTGGCTCTAATTCAGGCGCAGAGGTGATATCATCTCCAGACTCCTTCAAGAGAGTGGTGGATGGCTGTGAGATGGTCACTAGTCTTCCTCAAGGAGAATGCTTGGTTGATAACTACAAACCAGAAATCCATCGAACTGCCAGTCTCCCTCGTGCCTGGCATCGGCTGAACCGCCAAGACGGTTTAGATAACACAACAGAGTACAGGAATATTGGTACCACCTCTTCAACTCCCTGCAGTCCACGTGCCACACTCGACCGCCGGGGTTCGACTGGAAAACAAGGATTTTTCTCCCACAAGAAGGGAGGGATGCCACCTTTGCCACCTGTACGCAAGTCCAGCCTTGACCTACGCAACAGGGCAGCCAGTCCACTCCACCAGCCCATCCATGAGGTCTCCATACCGAGCAGTTCTACAGATGATCCATGTGGCACCAGGCAGCGTGGGTCCAGTATCGACAGTAGTAGACTCTTTAGCGCAAAGCTGGAGCAACTTGCGAGCAGAACTAACTCTCTTGGTCGAGCCAACAGTGGATCGCACCATTATGACTGCTTGTCCCTGGAAAGGGCCGAAAGCCTCCGAGGGGGAGGGTCAAAGGGAGATGGTACCATACCTCGTACCGGTCGCAGCCTCACTCGTGCCGGAAACGGCGCTGGAGGTAGTCCCGGTACATGTAGTGCTCCGCAGTCGCCTGCCAAATCAAGTGGTCATTCAAAAATTTCGGCTGTCAGTAAGCTACTAATGACCAGCAGTCCCAAAGCCCGAAGTCTGTCTGCCTCCAGCACCAAGACTCTCAGCTTTTCTACCAAGTCTCTGAGCCAAGCCTCAAATAGAAGCTCTAGCCTTCCCCCAAATGGAAAGGTATGACCTTGACTTACAATTGTGATTTACTGATTGGGACAAACAGTCAAAAAGGACCTAGAGAAGGCGAAAACTTATGTCCAGATGCTCACGTTCAGACTAAGCTCTGCATCTCCTTCCACAGCCACAAAGCAGCATTCAAGTTCCTGTGCAGCAGCAGGGACCCTCTCCTGCATCGTGGTCTACGCAGTCTCTGAGCCGCAGTCGAGGAGGAAGTTTGGCTGCCAAGCTTCCCCTGCGGGCTGTCAACGGCCGTATCTCAGAGCTTCTCCAAGGAAGTGGCGGTTCACGTTCCAGGAATCATGCCCAGGGAGGAGGTGCTGATCCAGCAGAGGAAAAAGTCACTGCAGGGGCAGGGTTGGCCAGTTTTAACCTATCAAAGATTTTCTCTTGAGTAGCAATAGAGAGATCTAACTGACAATGTTTTGTGACATGGCAGTGGCGGGGCACTGGTAGCGGGCGGTATTGCTGGAGGAGGCACAGTGGAGGAAAGAGCACCAGCAGTCCAAAGCCTTCCATCTCCCTACAGCAAGATCACTGCTCCGAGAAAACCGCATCGATGCAGCAGTGGCCATGCCAGCGACAACAGGTATCTGTGCAGTCATACTGAACTTCGTGTTAAAGACCTTTCACCTTGAGTTCAGAGTGCATTGGCAGGGTCAACCTTTTCTTTTTATATATATGTGCTATTTTCTAAAAACGGGTCTTATTTTGACATCTAACAGCAGCGTACTGAGTGGCGAACTGCCCCCGGCCATGGGGAAGACGGCCTTGTTCTACCACAGCGGAGGCAGCAGCGGCTACGAGAGCATGCTAAGAGACAGCAGCGAGAACACAGGAAGTACTTCCTCGGCTCAAGACTCGCTCAGTGAGCACAGCTCAGCCACCACCTCCTCCAGACGCAGCTCCAAGAGCAACAAGAAAAGCAGGAGCAATACTGGATACTTAGGAGGTGAAGTCTTTGACTGCTTGTTAGCAGAATTGTGCAAAAAAATGCCCCCTTAGAGTTTAGTTTTTGTATCTACAAAAAGATTATTGGATTAGAAATTGGCCTTTCTAAGGGTCTGTAATTTTTAAGCGAGCCTTCAGTTACATGCCCTTATTATTTTTATTGACATTCATATTTTTACATTTGTCACTTGCTAAAGTACAACTATTTTGAATAATCCGTATTTTCTAACCTCTCAAACGTATCAGTCTTACTTTTTGCATCCTCTTAAGAGCAACGCTAACATGCTCACTCAGCAATTCCAACAGCACAAAGAATTGCACTTGCGACCAGTACTTTAGACCATCGATTGAAAGCCGTAAAAGTCCAAAAAGTGACAAACTGTAGTCTTAGGGGTGTCAAAAGCAGTGAAAGTAGAAATAAAATGTGTGTGTGTGTGTGAGTGTGTTCAGGAAATATGCTTGCACAAGGAGTCAGGTAGGAAAGGTGACCTGGACCAATCATGTGTGAAATGGTAGAGGGGAACTGCTGCTGCTGGCTATAATGAATCTACATTCACGAGCACATTACGCAGGAGCTTTTATTATGGCTGCCAAATCACAGGCCACTGCTTGAGCATGACAATGGATATGTGTGTCAAATCAGCTTTGACACAGGCAGCTCAGCAGAGTGCGCGTCTCATTATCGATATAAATTGGAATAACCTTTTCGTTGTGCTACCGGAGTGCAGAATCACCTCCTGGCAGGTGAATTTGTTGGCATTTTGGAAAGCTTGCTCACTGTCAAGAAAGTCTGCTCCAAGGTATCTTTGACATTTTTCTATATATATTTAGGTCTCCAGCGTCGCCGTCTGATTCCGGCACTGACCTTGGACTCCTCCACGTCTCCTCACCGCTCGGCCAAACAGGCTGCCACGTCCTCTTCTTCCTCCTCCTCCAGCCCGGGGGCATGTTGGGTGGACGGACCACTGGGGCCGCCCGGCTCTGCAAACTTACGAGGTCCGGGAGCCGCCACAACGGAGGCCTTTGAGATCAAGGTGTACGAGATCGATGACGTCGAGCGCCTGCAGAGGAGGAAGGACAAGGTGGAGACCAAGGTGGGACGAAAAACGACATCAATTATACACAAACAATATTTTAACGTAATATAGGCTATTTGTTTTTTTTGGCAAATGCGCCACACTGAATGCCAAATACAATTTATAGTTGAGGGTTTAGCTGCCACACATTAATCTGACATGAAATGATGGCAGTGTTTGACAGAAAGGAAAGCATGAAATTAGATTTCTCTGTAGGTTTCTTCTGAGAAGCACTTAAATTTCAGCTGTGCCTGTTTGGCTGCTCGGTGCCACCCAGTAGACAACAGAGCTCTTGAGGGGTTTGTGAAAAAGTATGTGAGTACTTGAATAGATTGTGCACTCATTTTCTGGCTGTGTGTTTATCAGGTTTACGTCAGTGGCAAGCTTCGCCTTCTGGAGCACCGTCAGCAGCGCATCAGCGAGGTGCGAGACAAATACCAGTGCTTGAAGAAAGAGCTGGAACAAACCAAACAGCACCTGATGCTGGAGCCTCAAACATGGACCACCGAGTGTAAGTTTCTCACACAGTTTTAATGATGATGTCTGCCTATACTGTGTTGAATGGCATATTTCATGCATTTGAAATTTGTTCTCCCTTCTGCTGATTGACTTCTCTGAACAATAAGATCCCTCAGATGCAGTGAAAGCTCTCTGACATGGCTCAATTAGTGAAGCCTAGCTTTCAAAGCAAACACGGTGATGTGGCATTTAGCTGCACTGCTGCATGCAAATGGAATATTTATCAACATACGCAAGTGAAGTGAAAATTTTGCTCTGACATCAGCTACATCGCCTTCATGTGTCGCATGAAGAGCAGCAGTCCAGCGAGTCAGTGGTTCCAAGGAGATCATTTAAATTGTGATGATGAACTCACTCATCATTGTAAGCGATTAACAGCAACCACATAGCTAACATTATGGGTGACAACTCAATAGAGAATCTTAATTAGATACTTGGGCAGAGAGGTGTGATGAATGTGGCAGTATAGGACTTTGCATGAGGGTTCAATGTGAGGGCAACAACGTCAGGGCTCACAAACTGGATGTGCTGCTTTTCCATGGATGAATGAGGATGGCAATGTTAAGAACGTGACGGGACCCTGCCAGAAGCTTCTCAGTGCAATCACATAAAGAGGGACATTACAGCAGGGTTAAAGTGCATAAAAGCCTCATTACTAAGATGAAGTGGTGCAAAAAACATGGCCTCCACTGATAAGAGTCATTGCAAATCAATACAAAGTAGCACTTAACGTGATGATGCAACACTCATTGAGGATCGCTGATTGGTTTGATGTGCATGAAAATGTTTGACGCTCATCAGATCTCAACATACTTACTGTTAAAGGAATTCGAGTCACTCACTTTGAACCTGAAGTTGTTTTCTTCTCCTCATACAGTCGAGCTGCAGCAGGTTTACGAGGTGGACTCGCTGGAATATTTGGAAGCTCTGGAGACGGTGACGGACAAACTGGAGAATAGAGTGAACTTCTGCAAAGCTCACCTCATGATGATCACTTGCTTTGACGTGTCATCCAGACATCGGTAGATGCACGGCGAGGTGGCTGAACACCTTTTGTAGAAACCTCTGCCAAATAAATATTTCTCGTCTGGAATAATTGAAAGAAGGGTTCTTGTGATGGACTGAGCCAATCTTCTACACTTCTTCTCCACGTGAAGGTAAGCGAGACAAGTGATGGATGAATCAATTGAAGATATACAATAGGTAAATGGTCGTTGGGGAGAGCCTGTCTTCATCTGGAAGGACAAAACAGCTGAAGAAGCAGTTTACCAAGAACCTTTCAAACAACCAACTGATGGCAAATGACCCATATTGCCATCCTTTTTGTAATACAGAGGTACAAAACAAGAAATTGGGGCTCCCAGCATGCCCCTTTGTTCAATTATTAAAAAAGACCAAGAAGTAGTCAGCAGTCAGAAGGATAAATAAACTCAATGAGAAAAAGTGCCTTGTTAACACTTCAAGAATACCAAGACTCTCCTTGACTTTTTGTCCACATACAGTATGGTGCTAGCATAGGAAAATATACAAAGATGAGCATCTCTGATGGATTCATCGCCATCTGGAAATGCGATGTGTTTCTTTGTGTGGGTTCAAGTTATGTGGGAGCCAGGCCCCCGCCAAGTACACCTGAGCTGCCATAAAAAAGTGGATTCAGCCATATGTGGGGCTCTTTTATGATTTATCAATCTTTTGTCTATAGTGCTTGTCTTTGTTATGGTCGAAGGTGAGATAGAGCCTAATCCACCAGTCTCTAAACTCAAACAGTGTTGCCTTGAGATTTTAATTTACTTCCTTTAAGACCACCTTAGCCACTCAAAAAAGGTTGTATCTTAAATCCTCTTTCCATATCGAAATGCCATAAATCTGTTCCAGCCTCGGTTTAATTTTTAAAATAGCACTCTATTTTCTTGTACTTTATAGGTACATATAGTAAAAACCATGAAATGCAATGTCATAGTTGATTTTGCGTCTCTTTCTTTCGACAAAGACATTATCTTCTGTGATATTCGGCTGGTTTTATATTTAGTTTGACAGTAAATCCCCTCGGAGTCATTAAAAAGTTTGAAACTTCTTTCATTGTATTTTCACTCGTATCTCAAGGCAACACTGTACCGTGTGCAGAATATTAAAAACCGCAGCGCTCTACAAACCTGACAAAATGAATTTGTTTGTTTTGCGCCACGCCGTCAAGCTTCTAACTCAAACACTTCTCATACAAGATGTTTTACATGTTGAGGACATTGGCCAAGACACCTAAATTAAGTAAAAATACAAAAAGAACAAATGGAATCAGGTTATTTATAAAACTAAAAAGAAACCAAATATGTGGTGGAACTTCAGTGTTTTAAAAAAAAAGAAGCAAATTTGTATTTATTTTGGTGGCATGTTGAGCTTGACTTTCTACTCTCAAAACGTCTGCGCTGCTCATGATGTGATGGCTTTTCCGTGTTCACGAAGCAGCCCAGGAATGTTTCATTCTCGTCGGCGCATCCATTGATCGACGCTTGTCTGTTATTTGTATCCGTGTCGTACGGCTCTATTTGTAAAGAAACTTAATGACTTGTCAGTGTGTGTGTGTTTTATACTAATGGAAGGCAATGGGACCATGTCGAGATGCTAACCGCATTCGGCTTTACTTTGGGGACATTATGCGTCTTGCGTCTGCGCTTCATTCGAGATGACAGTTTTTTCGACGTTATGTCACGGATCAGCAATGAATCATGAAGCCTTTGCATTGATGTGAAAACCTCAGAGACACAACGTTGGACTGAGAGCTATTGGCCATGGAAAATAGAGCTTACATTTAATTGAACAATGCCTCTATTTAGATAAGTATTACAATATCACCGGGACAAAGTTGCAAGTTTTAGTCTAGAAATTAGAATAAGGAATTATGGCCTCCAAAATGTAGCAGTGGTTATGGCTGTCAGTGCAAACAAATATTCTAAAAATGTATTCATATATAATAAAATTAAAGAGGACTTTAGTTAGGGATAAAAATTCAGAGGCGGTGATTTCTGCTGGGCTCCATGTCTTTTACATGATTTTATATTCTTCTCTATGGTGCTTGAGATGTTTCTGCTCTAAATGTTTGTACAAATATAAATTTATGAAAGAGTGATTTGTGTCAGAAATTAACCTTTAAAAAAAAAAAATCTTGAACATCACTACAGCAGCTTCGATGCTTCACTACCCCTCCTCCTTCTCCTGAGCAATTTGTTTCCCAGTGTTCAATGTATGCCAAATTGGAGGAGATAATGTAACAGAGTAGCAGGATATAAACTGTGTGAGGTTTTGGACCTTTTCATGGCTGGCTGACTTAAGTGAAAGTCATTTATCTCCACATGCAGAGGCAGACTGGAGGTAATCTCCTGGGAACCGCAAAAACGCTAATGTATGTTTGATAAACTGGCCTTTCGATGTGTTTATACAGAGAGTACAACATCAGAATGTTTCTTATTTTCTTTCTCATAGTGGATCAAAGTCTATTTATTTCAGCTATTGATGTGTATTTATTTAAGCCTTACGATGTTTAAAGGTTACTATGCATTTAGGATTAAAAAAAAAAGATAACTGTATATATGTTGCCAAACACACTAAATATACTAAACATGTTGTTAATGCCCAAAATGATTCATTCACTGGCCATACTTACTGTTAAAGTGGGTCTTTAAGCTAAAAAAGTATACAATGAAGTCAACTGATGGTAAAATGTAATTGAAATAATAATTGAAATTATATGCTATTCTCTCTTTTTTTTTTTTTTATTCAGTTTGGAAAACATTCCATGTTCAAAATTAGTCCAATTTGGCTAGATGTTAAGATGATCCTTAGGGTAAAACAAATCGTTGAAAAAAAACCCCGATGGAAACGTACAATATGTTTAATGTTGTTTAACGGTCATTTGCCATGTTCCCCTGTCATTTCCAGTCAAAACATGTCCAGGGTATAAATAATTTGAGGTTCAACTGTATATATTGTGCACATATCACATTTATACTCGCCTATTATTCCTTTTGGCCATGGTTGAAGACTAAATTGAAAATATGGAAAATAGTTAAATAAATCTTAGTGTATGTAACATTATTTACACAAACCAGCCTGGTGTGATAAATGGTAATGTTATGGAAATCCCCTTCTCGAGGTGGGTCAATGGCCAAAAAAATGTGTCTTATGTTTGTGGATGTGAGAGTTATCATATCGTTACATGTCTAAAAACAAGACAACTTATCTGTTTCAAGTCTGTATTTTTTTCTTCATTTTTTTCCAGTCATAAGTGCCAATCTGCAGAACAGATGAGCTAACAATGTCATAAAAAATGGAGATCAGTGTGAAAATTCAGAAGCGCATCAAGTGTGATATTCTCTGTGCATGATTCAAGGCTGGAACTGTCTTTTGACACAGTGTTCTGATGGAGAAAAAAGATGGCCGAATGTAAATAAAGGAATGTATTCAAAAATTTAACGCGTGTTTGCTTTCTTGGAAAAATTCAACTATGCTATAAACAATCTACCAGCGTTACGCAAAAGCATAGCAAATCTTCCCAAAAAAAAAAAGTCTCAAAGTGGTGTGCTGGCTCTCTCTAATAGCACGCAAAAGAATCACTTCATAAAAGTGTTTTTGTGTTCGATGCTGCAGAATTTTAATGTTAGAGCAACAGTTAGACAAAGAGAGGTTATGAATATAATTTGAAGTGTTGGGCGAATGAGAGAGGGAAAAGTGACAGGCTGTGAGAGTGACGACAGTAAATCTGGTTTAATGACCTGTGCTAGTTGATGGGAGAAAGAGGAAACAATAACCACTAAAAAGAAACATGGAGGGAGATGTGGTGTGACGTTTCTATTGTTGGGCTGTCTTTAGGGTCAGAATTTTGTATTTTATAAAGTCTACCTCAAGCATTATTACTATTCAATGCTTTTATTGAATAAATTTTAAAAGGCAATCGTCCAACGATTCTTAGAAAAATCTTGAGGGCTTTATTTTTGAAAATGACAGTTAATCCTTCAAGCAGCTGTTATATTTGCTGAATAGAATAAGCCAAATATTAAAATATAGAACTGGAAACTGCAACCTAATGAAATACTGTAATCCTTTTTATTAAATGCTTATTCGTAACTAATTGGACTGATATAGCTCTTGCTTCATATACTATTGGAAAATAATAATCTGAACAACTATGGTAAAGTGCCAGTTATTCACAGCTGACTAATCGACAAGTCTTTTCTATGTAGATAGCGAAAAGTGTCAGAAATGCAAACCCTTTTATTTGTGAAAACAGACGATGTCACAGTAATCCTCCCATAACCCAAAAACACACACTTTACGCTCCCAGAGGAAATGTTGTCATCCTTTTAACAAAGAGACAACCGTGTGTGTGTGTGTGTATGTGTGTGTGTGTGTGTGTGTGTGAAGCATGACCACATTGCCACATTCCATCACAGACACTCTTCAGCCTTAACACACACTGACAGAATAACCCACACAATAACAGGGATTATCATGGGAAGTGTGTGATGGATACGTGGTGAGGGGAGGATGGATGTTTTGAGAAGCTGCCTTTGCTATAAACACACATACACACGCCAAACAAACTCACCGCAATGGAATCTAGAGATTAGAAACAAGAGACAAGAATCTCATACAAACGGATTTGAACTGTATTTGTTGTCAGGTTTTGCAAACAAACTTGGAGCCCTCATGACATCAAGATGTTCAAAGAAAGAGAAACTTTTTACAGCTTGCCTTCAATTACATCAAGTTGAGTTATCGATTAATCTCTAAGCGACATTCTTCCATCTTGACCAACAAATCAGTCACCAAGCGGTGATCAATTCCATGGGTGATCTTGAGGATTTCAAAGGCCTGGTGGACAGATAAGGAAACACTTTCAGTTAGTCATTTTCAAAACAAACTAAAGGTCAGGGCGATTTGACTTTTGGGTGAAATGTCAGGATGAACTAAAAACTTACTACAAATCTTTACTTTTTTTTAATCTACAGTTGTCGTACAAACCTGTTTGAAAGTGTCCAGTGCATCTTGAATGCGCTCCAAATAATGCTGCAGCTTTGCAACTCTCATTAGCTGGACTCCGTGGACGGGATGGGGATCAGGGTAGTAAAGTCTTCAAGGCAAGAAGAGCGAATTGGATTAAAGCAAATATGACCTTGAGAAGCTGCAACAAGAAATTATAGTCTACAATTGTTAATTATTTTAGCCATATAGTTTACATTTGTTGCATCTCTCATGGATTTATTTCTGAACAGCTGCAACAGAAGAATTTGCATACTGTTAGCATTCACTTTGAACACGTGAAAGATGGCAAGCATGCACGATGCAACATTTGGCTTGTTTACCTGGGAATTAATCTGAATTTGTTTAACGGTGTCAAACACAGCCCAGATCCGTTCTTTCACACCAACACACATGTACAGTACAACTGTGCATAAATAAATGAATCATGATATATAATGGGAAATTGTGGTTTCATAATTTATACACACCAGCCTTAATGCAGGAACATTTTTTGAGCCTGAGTATTTGTCCTCTATTTTTTCTCTACTATCATGCTCCCTGCTCGCCTCCTTTTCATTTGAATTTGTGCAGCTAGTTGCAGGGATTAAAGTGGGTGACACTCTGCCTTCTCCCCTCTCCTGCAGTCTTCCCTCATAAGCCTTCCCTTCCATTTCCTCCTCTGTCCCCCGACCAGGCACTGTCTTGATTATCCATGCCAAATGATTCGATGTAACCTCGCTAAAGCCGCAAGAAAATGCTCCAGATGCAGTCGAGTGAGACTAAAAACTCTCTCTAGGGTCTGCTCAATCTCCGCTATAGCTGCGGGTGTGAATTCAGTGCAGCAGCTTGAATGGGACTTATTTGATTCTAAAGAATATGAGGCTGAACAACAACAGTGCAAACTGGATACTGGCAGAATTCTTTTGTAGGTCAAGAGAAGCCCTTTGACAATATTGTGTCAGGTCATGGGCACCTTACAGAAGCTTGGTGACACTGTTAAGAGTCGACATTGCGGGCAACATTCATCTGAATCCTTTGCTTGTGAAATAAAGCCAAACCCACCAGTGACGTGTTTTTATGTCGTAATTAATAATAATTAAATAACATGAGCGTAAATGCTCTATAATTGAATACAGCAACACCGTTTTATATTAATTTCACAAACAAGCCAAATGTTTTTACCTTCAAGGCTAACTAGCTGATAATCGCAGAGCCAAGCAATTACCAAATTCCTCCCTGTCCCTGTTAGGAACGCCATCATTAAACAGGAAGTTCAAAGACTAAATCAGTCTTACTGCTGAATGAATAATAACAAGTTACAATATTGATTTAATTAGCGAGACGGCGAGTCAAGCGGCCACGTCGAGCAAATAAACACACATGCAGAAGAAACTCCAATTATGTTTCATCTTTGTATGCACATACTGGCAGTGATTACAATTATTTCATTACGGTTCCCCCCCTTTATTTTCCTCCCCGGGGAGTAAATAGGTTTATGTGGAAGGCAGCTCGTTAGAAGGCCACAGCTCTGGGCTACGAGAATGAGAAGAGGGCACCGAGTAGACGTTGACACTTGTGGAAGGAGGCACGCATGCATTTCCAGGGAAATCCAGTGGAAAATAGAATTCTCGAGATGTTTGTGCGAGGAAAGCAAGGATTATCTTTGTGAATGCAAATGCGGAGAAGAGATTAGTTATAGTCTGCGTAATTGTGTTTTGTATTCTGGCCAAAGCTATAATGAATGCAGCTTTAATTTAAATGAGCAACGACGTACATTCATTCTTGCAAAAGACCAAATGGAATACATTTGCATGATATTCGCTCCGTTTCTACATTGTTTGCGCAATATTGTCTTCCAAGTATAAAACAAAATAGAAAACATGGTATCATGTGAAATATGGACACAAGGCTCCCCGTTTAAAGCGAGAAAATATTTGTACTGTGGAGATATTCTGCAGCAGAACAATGCCTCTAAATTCTAAAGTGAAAATGGTGGAAAAAGTCAAAATGGAAGAAAGGAACACAGAATGTGGGAAGGATGGAAGATGGAGAGAGACGTTGAGTTGCTGCAGCAACTGGAGCAAGTTTAAAGACCGTCACAACACACACTTTCCAACTGGTTTTCGTTCCAGCTCCTATTTTAAGATCTTGGGATGTTAAGATTTTCTTTTTCTTTGGCTTTTGTGTTTTTTTGGTGACGCTACCACAACAATGTACCAGTGATACAAAGAAGAGAAAATATGTGATGATAACCACAGATAAGAAACTGAATTATTTGCTTGACTTCAACGCATCATGACCCAGCACAACCAAGTATTTCTCTCTCTAACGCAAAATCTCCAGTACATAAAACAAAAATATTTTTTTAGGTGAACATTTTTGTTGTTCGGCACTGCTGTGTCAAACCAAAAAATCTCATAACATATATAAACACTGCGCTTCTTCTCACCTGTAAACTGGAAGTGTCCTCCCCCCGTGTTTTGTGGCTTCTTCCCATTGAGCGAGGTGAACGGCACAATCCAGAGCCATATCGGTCAATCGGAGCTTGTAGAGGTTTTCATCAGGCAAGTCAGCACCCTCGGTTGATAAAAGACGTGTACAACTCTCTCGAAGGCTTTGCCAATCTGAAGAATTATTTGAGAGAGCAAGAAACTATTGCTACTGGATTGGAATGCTTGGATTTAAGAGGAGCCGAATTTAACTGAAAGGAACTGTTAATGAATTAACATCATGGTGCTAAAAGATACCTGAGGCTGCCTTCATTTCTTCTAATTTGGGTAAAGCCTCCTTCAACTTTAGCCATGTTGTCTGTTCACCAGACTGCATGAGTCTGCCCTGGAAAAGAGAGGAAACAAAACTCTTGCAGGATGACTTTTTATAAAGCATTAAGTGGATCTAACATTGAAGAATATGTAAGAAGTATTTGTGACCAATCTAGTCATGCAAAAGGCAAGCTTTGGAGTTTGTCAAAAGAATATGTAACTTAAGACAAACTAGCCAACAGGCCATGAACTAGCAAAAACTTAAAATTCATCCTCATGGAGGACAAATATCTGTTAGCAACTGCCAAGGCTAACCCAATTTTTCTTTTTTAACACAATCAGTGGCACGTTGGCGGAGACGCAAGGACGTCAAAGGTTGCTTTCACTCGTCTGAAACCTTGAAAGCTTGCACCAATATCATAAAACTGCAAAAAGCTATTTTATAAGCACTGTGGGTTACAGTATTTTATGTGTGCACACAAAAGCACCTTGAGCATATACACACAAGGTTCGATGTCAACTCTGGGTCACAACCCAGCAGCCTGCCATCATCATCGGAAGATTAAAGAGAGCGGCGGCGTGACAAAAAGCCGTTATGTACCGTCGCGGGCAGAACAAAGGCGGATTAAATAAAGTCTGAGGGTGCACGTGGGCGCATGGAAGATACTTTAAAGTGCATGCATGTTGCATGACAATACAATGGATGATAGCGCAAGTCAGGGTAAGAATGAGATGGTGAGACACTATAATCCAAGGAGGGGATCAGACAGATGAAAAAGAAAAGGGCAGGTGGAAGCTTTTTGGTTATTTTTTCCTAGAAGGCAGTCAGTCAGAAGAGAAGGCAGATGGCCAGCGAGTGTGACAGAGAGGAAGCAAGCAGGAGACACCGAAAAATGAGAGTGTTCTGCTCTGATACGCTCGGGTAAGAGTAACATAGCTAGTGGGTGTTTTTTTGTTTGTTTTTTTCTAAACAGTTTACGTATCCAAGATGGTGGAACATTTTGGACTTCATTCAAAGAGGGATTTCCGGCCCCAAAACAACAAAGAACATCGTGCTTTTGGGATGATTGGGCCAAATTTTAACTAACAGTTAGTGATAGTGCAAAATTCCATCCACAGCTGAATATTTTAAAGTCTTACTGTGTCTTGAGAGTCACATTTCTGGCAGTGGCATGTGAAATGATATTGGTCCTCCAGCTGTTTCTGACGTTCTTCCGTCAACGACAGCGTCTCTATGTAACTAATGGTTAGCTAAACACAGAAAACAAAAACATTCAATTCAACATTGTGCAGATATTTCCTTCATTCCAGAGCTCAGTGACTCTGTGGAGTATTTTTGTGCTCTTGTGCACTCAGTACCTCCTCTGCCGGTTTGATATCCCGAACAGCTCTCAGGTGTAGCTTTGTTCCTTCAAACACCATCACACAATTTGGCCTGCAGTCGTGGTTCAGCAGCGATAAACTGAGGTGACATCATGACGTGGGAGGGGGGATGTGAAGAGTGAGGAGAGATGGTTTGAGGGGGAATAGGAGATAAGCCATGCGCTAGTGACATCTTCTTTACATCTTCAGTATAAAATAAACAAAGTTTGTTTTCCTATGTTTTTTTTTTTCAACAGGAACGAGAGGATGGTGCCACTGGGCAACTCTAAGTAGTTGTGACTGTAGCAGTGTGGTGAGTGTAAAGTTAAGTCCATTTATTGGTTGTATAAATGTCCAGTATGAGGGCCAGTCTCAATAAAAGTGGACTGACCTTTAATGTAGGCTATCCATTTCCACTTCTGTGACAAGCTGCCCCAGTTTTATTAGCCATTTTAGCCCGCTTGCAGTCATCATGTCACTAAATTCACTATGCTGAGGAAGCAACTGCTCATTTAGACAATGTTAGGAAAGATGGAGCTCTTTTAATTGTTTCCACTAAAAAAACAAACTATAAATTGTTTTCAGGCATTTATGGATGCACTTCTTGGTCCATGATTCTGATGGATGGCAAAAGACTGAAGGCTCAAATGATCCATAAAGTCAATGAACAAGTTGATGAAATGCAGACAAATACACATTTGGGTCAAGATGAGCGCTATGCTTCCAACATGACAAATGTCACTCTTTATTTTTCAATCTGTCTATTCGAAGTTGCTACTAGTGCACACAAGCAAGCCAAGAGACATTTACTCCATTTCTGTCAAAACAAAAGCTTATTTCCCATATGCATAGTCACATTTCAAAACAGTGTCAACAAAAAAACAAAAACACTTGATTGACTTCCTAAGGAGTTTTTTTTACACTGCTTTTTTTTTTATGCTGTCAGTAAACTGATTATCGGATGACTGGAATAAATATTACGCAGAGTGAATTTGAAACACCTTGATTATTGCTCTCATTATTGTATTCCTTGCATGTATGTGTGTGTGTTTGTGTGTGTTTGTGTGTGTACCTTTGTAAAGCCATCTGCAACCTGCTGGCTTTGTTCTACAACCTACAATAGTGGCGATCCAGGTTGAATATCAACTAGGAATCAAGGGATCCACACAATGCTTTTATCTGATTAAGCGGCATCTCCTTAGCATACTAATTAGATGAATGAACTAAACGACAACGAGCATTACCAGTGTGCGCTGGCACTCCTCGAAACTTAACTGTTGCTTTACATGGTGGCCACATAGCTAAACATAAAAAAAGGCTTCCTGAGAAATATTTTCAAGAGCTAGTTTACTATTACGAGACAGCTGCACGCTAAATGCCACTTTTTGTTTATCAGAACTCTTGCCTGATATTTAAAGGTTAAAGATATCAAAGGTTAAATTTGGACACACTGTTTATGATATTTAAACATGTCTGTAACAATTTGCCTTAAAAGCATTCACCGAGTACAAGATACAGACCTTTACGGAGCAAGATTTTTTTATTTTTGTCAGCCCATTTAGTAGCAGGCTATGAAAAAAGATGGGATTGTATGATTTTTTTTGTGAGGTTCCTGGAGTAACATATTGGATGGACAGTAAATGAGTTAGCGTGCTATTATCTGATTCAGAGAATGATGTAATAAGTTAAATTCAGAGTACAGAAAGTGTGCTCTGTCTTTCGGGTCCATAGTGTGATCACTTGAAACTCACTCTTTGGGGGTAGACTGTAGGACAGGAATAATGAACAGAGCCTTACCCATGTAATCCTTCTTTCCTGGGTGAAACCATGGTTGCTAGGCAACACAAAATATGAATAGGCAGGGGACCATCCCGACAACAGGCCCATCTTTAATGGACAACGCACACACACACACCGGCACACATGGTTTGGCTGAGCTGTGATAAAACTACTGTGACCATCTGATATCTCAACACTGGCCAGATAATCTGGCTGGGATACCTGCAGTGTGTGTGTGCGCGTGTGTGTGTGTAGAAGCTCCAACATGCCAGAGAGGGCCAATTCCTTCGTTTTGATACTGGGATTACAACGTGTCGCCCCTTGCTGTGTGTTGAGTCACAGCAGTTGGAGTCCAACCTCGAGTAGATCTCCATGTGTCCTAACCCTCAACACAAGCTGTCAAGTTTTCAACTTTTCTCCTCAGAGGGAAAATAACGTTATATCCTCAGTTATGTGGACTTCAAAAGACTGTCAAGAAAATGGGCGTACGGGTGCATCCGCAAGCGAGTGGGCAAAGGGTATGAGGGGTCGTTTTGGTTGCTGTCAATTGGCTGCTAACTTCAGAATGCATTTGAATTTGATGCTAATGTTTTGTGTGTGGTACGAAAGTCAGCTCTAAGAAAATTAGGAGTTATATCGGAGCTGAAGCTAGTTAGTTAGGCATTCTACACATGAGGCCCTTTGTGCATGCGTGTGTGTGTGTTACCTGGGATACAACCCAACTCCAATCTCTTGCAGTTCTCCGTCACTTATGGTGAAACAATTACACGTCACCTGAAGGACAAGAACAGGGTGAAACAAGAAGATAAAGAAAAGGAACAAGATTCGACTAAATTGCTTCAGGAAACAAAATATTCTTTTCATCGTTTGTTTTGATCATTTTCAAACAGACTTTGGCACCTTCAAACCCTTTATTGGGTTTTACCTTGCCAAATGTTATATGCAGATAAAAAAAAAGAAGACAATTTTATGCTGGAATTTTTTTTAACTTCAAGGAAATCAGTTCAAGAAAACATTACATCTTCTGATCAATCAACCATAATCTTGAATACAAAGCAAAATCCGAGGTGCAGAACTGAATGCGGGCAAGGAGTCCGTAAAGAGGAGGGCCAAGAAATTAAGTGCTGCCAACCACAATCATTAACATATCGTAAATTTAATTGCAGCCAATCAAAGCTGGCGATGAATATCTTGATAAAATAGGACATTTCTAAAACTTGGTCGTTGACATTATTTTCCCAACACTTGCAGCTGATCCATTTACGCATCCACCTCAGTATTAATAAAAACACTTACAAGCCTCTAGTGTGACTTTGTAAAGATTGACAACAGTGGAGAGGATCCTCTATGAGGCATCTGGGGGGGCTCTTATCAGTCCATCTTAACTCAATATATGTATGTACATTGTTTACAATGAAAAAAAAGGATCCCCGAGAAAACAATAAAGCGCATATTCATAGCAGCAGGTTTTCATTGCGCATTGATGTGCCTGGTAGAATTTGAGTTGCTGTTCACAATAGACATCATTACACAGTGCCTTCACTATCCCGCATTGTGTCTGGAACGCATTGCTGTGTCCGGCACTCGAAATATATGTGCTCTTAATACTAGGTGAAAAAATGATGGATGCGAGACGGAAGAAAGACAGATGAATAACAAAGTGAAGGGTGTGGTGAGAAGCCTGTGGAGTGGAAAATGGGAGAAGTGGGGGCATTCCGGCTCGAAAATGTCACGCACCGAGGGGGAAGAAAATACTAAATGTCACATTTCCCTGCATTTGATACCTTTTTTGACCTTATTCAGCAGGTTCTGAAAATTGTCACAGTCGACGTTTTTTAAAGCAGTAATGACACATCTTTGAAGTTGAGTTTCAATTTGTACTATGTGGAACATCATGGAAGTCAAGCGCTCTTCAGGGCCCACAATTCAGAAATCAAACTTTAACAAAAACCTCAATTCAGTGATCAGGTGGTTGACACTCGTCAATGGGTGACCATTCCTTGACCAGTTCAGGAAAAAAAAATGCAAAATATGTTTGTTATTTAGCTGAACTATACTGTACTGATTAATGGGAAGAGAGCTTAAATGTGCTTACAAGTATACTCAGGCTGTTCTGGAACATAAATCTAATCTTGCAAGTCTGTCGTTCGATATTTTGTAAACCTTTAAAGCATTCATCACTACTCCCCAAAGGGTGGTTTTAGCTTGTTTTCTCCAATTTGATGCATTACGAAAAAGTATTCACGCAGCGGTAAATGAGCGGATTAACATCGCGTTATTGACGTTCGGGAGCCGCATATGGGTGTCCCACTTCTAAGTAGTAACTAGATGTGGGTTGGGGATGCTGAGAAGCGATAGAGAGTCGTCTCATGTCTCTTTGCTCGCTTCTGTCATGTCTGTTCAAAGAACTCGCGGGTGGATGTTTTATGTCTTTAATGGGACTGGAACTGGGAAGCAGACCTACTTCCTGTCAATTTGACAAACACTACAAAGGCCATTAGACACGACGAGCGGTTGTGTGTGGCATGTGCGAGCGCTCTAATAATGCTCCGATAAAGTATTTATGACTTAATCATTGCTTTCTCTTCCCTCCAAAGACATACTAACATACCCATAAACAACAAAACAAATCATCATTAAGCCATCCTTCTTGTATGCTGTTGCTGAGCCACAACAAAGCTTTTTTATTTTTTTTTTATTTTAATCATCGTTAATGACTTGCTCTCTCAGTTGTGTTGACTTCCTGTCATTCTAATTGGGCCGCAGTTCCAAAATAAGCACATTATTTTTGCTGTCTCTATAAATAACTTTGAATTCTGCTTTTATTTCTTGAAATAGCTCTGGAATGAATGTCACTGTAACATATTTGGGCCAATATTATCACTTTGGCTTTTTTTGTGTGTATTATTTCCAGTTTATTCAAAAGAAACGGTCAGCTTCAACAAGGGACTCAGAGTGGAGCGTTTTGTTTGTTTTATCTATAAGTGGCTCAATTGTTTCGACACTCACAAATGTGTCAAGTGAGTGATGAAAACATCCTTCACAATAAAGCTTCTTAACGTAACACAGTAATGTAACAGTAAACATAAGGTACATTAAACACTGATTATTATTTATGAGCAAATACACAAAGATATTACTCAACATCACTTGGCCTGGGGCATATCTGACAGAACATAAGATTGCCCCCGTCTTGCTCTCGAAGGACTCATTCCCATGTTGATACTGAATCATCTCAAAGAATAAACAGGAAAAGAAAACTGCCATGTTTCGTCAACTTGGTACTTACCATTGGCTGAATGAGACAAATACACACACACACACACACATACATACACACACACGGATGAACGAACGGCCACACGCAAACACTGCAAGCTGAACGAGCCACATATACACACACACACACACACACACATGGATGAACGAACGGCCACACACAAACACTGCAAGCTGAACGAGCCACATACACACACACACACACACACGGATGAACAAACGACCACACACAAACACTGTAAACGCATAAATCTAAACGAGCAGTTTATCACTCATTCATTCTTAGTCACGTTTCTGCCCATATATGTCTAATATAGGTTAACGCCCAAACCATATAGATAAGTTCAAAGCCTTTCACCTAATTGTGTTACTAATTATGTTAACATGATCCCACATAATCAGACTATCCTCCTAAAGGTCACATTCTGAATATCATTATCAAGGCTGTGTGCGAGCGAGCTTGCGGTATTCTACAAATGCATCTTCCCATCATGTTGATATTTCCTGGAAAATATGAACCTTCAAAAGAAGTATGTGTGCACAGCCTTAGCGTGTCCAGGGAAAGATACAATTGAGAAGTATGAGATATGACTGAAGATAATGTAAAGATGTTATTGTTTTGAAAGCAGCGTTCTATTAGGTAATCTTATTCTTCTGCATGACTGCTGCCGTGTTGTCTGAATGAAAAGCTCTTTCATTAAATCCAAAGGCAGCACTCAGTCTCTTGCATCTTCAGTACGCATCCGTGACACGATCCCGTCGCTACAAAACATACACAACATATCCAGCCTCGGTGCGATTGAATTGCAGCTGATATATGAAGTGCAAACACTAGTCCCTTTTCCCACTTCCAATAAGGATGATTTACAAAGGAGGCTGAAACCTGGAAGAAGGATTTTCAGGATATATCTGAAAAGACAAAGATTGCCTCAAGGCATATTTGAAGAAGTTAAAAATATTCAGCTTTTAAAAAAGATTCTTCTTCATCTACCCTTATTATGCAGCTATTTCAATGTATTTTATATGATTAAATTAATACTTAATTTGGGATTTTTTTCAATCAATTGTACCAAGTTTCAATAACTTTGTAACTTTGCGCCATAGTCCGTCTTATTGTTTCTTATTTAGTGTTTTTGTGAAAACTAAATAAATTACAAGGATTCAAAACTATACACAAAAAATATATATATATATTTTAGAGTGATGGGCATAATAATGATTAAAAAAATGATTAATCATGCCTCAAATCAATTAAAGTAAGGTAAAATACACTAAGTATTGAGAGAGGTCAGAGCCAATCCCAGCTGACTACGTAAAATTCAGACAACAGCCAGCATTTGTCGTCAGTCACTTGGAGGCAGATCACAAATAAAGACAAGCATTTCCACTCACATACACACTATCACCGCTCCCCAGGTCTGGTCAGGTGAGTCAATCACTCCACCAATAGAGATTAGCCTCAATTAATTTGTGGTCTAACAAAGACCAACATGACACCACCTCTGGGAAGCTAAACTACACCCACACAGACCTTTTGCTCTCACACAACTCCACAATTGAATGATTGACATTTTCCTACCATTGCTCAAGGACATTTTAAATGTGCAGACAGACAAATTAATGCATAGTCATAATTAAGATATCATTATAATAATGACACACTCTCTCATCCCGGGTTTGCATAACTATAATTACAGTATCTCCCAAAACTAATAGCACGAGCACTAATGCCTTCTCCCAGCGACTAATAGGTTCACTTCTTTGTTTAACTGTAGATAAAAATGATGCTGACTGCAAAGACTGTTATCTTGACGCCGAGTCTGTCAGTATCCTTGAGTTTTCCAATGAATGTGCTCAGCCAACCTCTAATTTGATGAGCCCATTTGCCATGGGAGTTGTCTGTCAATCAAGAGGTCGACAAATCTGCATTTATCTATAATCTGCTTTATTTGAAGAGAAGAAAAAAAAATGAACACGGCTCTGCATGAGAAAGACATGAAAACTAGCGACTGGGACCAAAAACTCATTAGATACCTGTCAAATGGAGTAATGAATTAAGTGAGAAGGGCATACTATTCTGGCCTTCTTACACTGTTATTTTGCAAGCAGTGGATTTCGCCTTCCATCTACAACAGCCTCACTTTTTTTGACCTTTGTATGCGACACGATTTATGAACTGCGGTCACACTCCATTGAACTCAAAACAGAAAAAGACATTCGTTAAAATCACCAAGGCAGTGGTGTGCTGAGGAACTTTCTAATGGGTAAAGGAAATCTTGACTACAAAAAAAAGGGGATTTGAGTGAGTGTTTCTGCACCACTCTGTTATGTATTTCAAAGTACCGGCAACCTGAGCTGTCAGGTTACTACCGAATATGCGATGACTTTTTAAATTCATGATTCAAAATTTAAAGCGTTTAATGTCATATGCACAAAAGGAAAGCACCTTTCTAGAACAAATTGTACAATGAAATTCTTTCGCTGTCCGTTAAAGTGCCAGACAAGGTAAAGAAGATCAAAAGACATATGTTGATAAGATAACCATCGTTTGGACTCGATTCCCTTGAGAACTCATAACATGACACTCACCAACCTGAGTGTCCTTCACACAAGAGAGACTCGCAATTCAACCTCTGTCATTAGTGTGGAGACAAGCAATTTGAGAATTAACTGAGGAGTGACTTGAGTGATACAAATAACTCCAAACGATAACTGAGCACACTTTAGTTGTGACAAAGACTACATTGAAGTTGGGAAACCAAACATTGGCAAAAAATGAGCTTTGCAAAAAATGTTTTATGGTTCAGTTTAACTGTTGGAATATTGTGTTACTATTATATGTCAAAGTGAGTATGCAAATATGAAGGGCTGCCATTTTTAAATGCATGTTAATACCCTTTAAATATGTTAGGATCATAAGCACAGTGGTTTAAAATCATCCGAGTGGGATGCTTGGGGGTGACCGTGCAGTGTAAACATTATGTGAGTCCAAACAATGAAAATTGCTTTCATCCATCTTTTTAAGTGTGCAACTATGTGACAAAAGCTTCTTACAATGCGAGTCGTTGATGCTAGACTGACATTAAAGCAATGACAATTGTAATATTATGCAATGGTTGAACGTCTTCAAGGTTTGAAAACAAAACATGAGTGTTTTTAAATTTTACTTTACAAGCAGCGACTATTGTGCAACTAAGTAAATAAGCAAATGTGCATTATTTATAAATCCGCAATGCGAGTTTTGTTCTATGGTGGTGCTATCACATCCAAAATTCATGCTATTCAATAATTCATTTATCTATTCAAAGTTGGCTTATTAAACTCCGCAGAACAAATGCAACAAATAGAACTAAGCTCTCACTGATTGTTACCCTGGGAGGGACACACACTCTTACTCCACACACACCCACACGACTGTTAATTAGTGGAAAGTCACAGATGATATTTTTGTCACAGGAACAAACGGTGAGCCCTATGGGCAGAGAGGAGATTGGCTAGAGTGTGAAAACAGATGCAGGGTGTGATGAACAGAAAATGATCGAGAGTGAGGGAGGGAGGCATGAAGGAGAAGAAAATGAAAGCTGTATTTAAAGGGATGAGTATGGGAAATCTAAAATCTGAATGAAAACAATATTGGCAACATCTTGCCCTGTGCCCCTTCATTATGTTTGTTTGGTTTTATGGTTTTACAACAGTAGGACTGGAAAAAAGCTTCCTGGAACTCCAACAGGTCTGATAGTTCAGAGAAACTGCTCACCGCTTTGATTCCACTGAGCAGTAAAATTGGGAAAACGCAGACCGAGATGGCCATATTGTAAATCTTTTTCGTTTTATTTGTAGGCTGAAATGCAGACATTTTTAGGGCTACAGTTGGTTTTGCTTCTAAACCAACATCCAGCTCACCCGTGACATTAATAAGAATAAGCTGTACAGAATACGCATGATGAATGGACGGGCAAATGTCAGAATTCAATCAATTTTCTCCTTTCAACATTTTCCGACCACCCGCTGTGTTGTCTTAACAGAATCTGATTTACTGTCCTAAAAAATGGCGCTCCACATGCCGCAGACTGGAAGAAAATATCTATTCTACATCAAATCTGCTCTGGTCATGTTTCCAAAAGGAAGGTACAGTTTGTACTTCATACGAAAGCAAAGACATTCTAGTTGATCCTGTCACTGCAGAATATTATAGTGGTGTCAAAATAAAGCAAGGGAAAAGAAAAAAGAGAGGACTAGATGATCTTGCTTCAGGAAATATGGCTCACACTCACACACGCAAACACACACACCTGCAGGGAGGGCTTAGACCTTTCGCTAGCAGTGGTTAGAAGAATAATCCCCCAGTCTCCGCACCAGAGTCACAGCCCCAATCCTCTTCTGGAAAACAAAGACTCTATGTCTTAGTCACCATCTCGTGTCTTTGTCAACGTAATGACACTGCCTGTCAAGTGGTAGAGCTCCCAATACAGAGCGCCTAGCAATAAAACATGAGCAAAACAGCCCACACAGGAGCAACTTGTGTATATGTGTGTTGTCGGTTGCACCACATCCGAGAAGATCCTTTTCTTTCCTGCTCAGTGGAGCTCACGCACAACAGCTGTACAATTGCCCCGGCAGGTTAATCCCAGACACCCCTAGGAATGCCGGGGTAAGTGCGCGTGAACGTGTCAAGCATGCTCAAGTCTGCCCGGATGGATGCGGGTGTTTTATTTTGAAGTTGCCTTGGGAACTGTTGGTCTTACCAAAAGCAACAAGAATCAGGAGCAAGTGGAAACAAACAAGAAGAAGAATGAGGAGTAATGAGTAAAAGTCCTTTTGAAGCTCAATTTCCCATAGCTGGTCGACAAATCCACAACAGACCACTTTTTTTGTTCCGTGCATATGGTAATGATGAATACGGTAGCCAAACAAGAAACTAGCAACGGTTTGTGTCGTTTTTACCGTATCTGCTCAACATGCTTGGACCTGGTTTAAAAAAAAAACATCAATAGCAAATCGCCTAACTGCACTTATCTTTCTCATTCTCCCCTGTTCCCCTCAAGCTCTACCCTTCATCAGCTCATTGCGGATTCCTTCAGAGAGGTGAAGGCCTTCAATAAGCACTCTGCACGGCATGATGAAAGGACGAGGAGGAGGAAGGGAGCTAAAGAACTTGGGGGATGGGCGTGCTGAGCAAAAATTGCCGTGCGGAATAAACGATCGCAAACTAATCTGTGAGATGTCAGATAAGCGCTTTGAGTGCGGGGAACCGCCCACGCAGACGGGAAAGGGGGCTTTTAATTTTATATCCCTGCTTCAAATAAAATGATTTAATGAGCTTCAATTGGGTCCATTTTTTTCTTGCCTTTCATCATCACGGATGACCTTGATTGATGAGAGAGAAAATGTTACCAAAGAGTAGCTGTGAAGCGAGGAGATACCCTTGACCAGCAAGGACGACACCACAAAGTGTTTATATGTGTGTTAATGTGCAAGCAAGGGAAAAACTAATACATGGTAGCACCTGCCTCTCCATCTGTCATGTTACTCACTTGTGCTCGTTCCATCTCAGTCTGATCGTCACTATGAGTTTCAAAATTGGTTTGCCCATGGTCAAATGACACCACGGATGATGCACTTGAATACTCATAACCATCTGATACATACCAACGCAATGAACTTTGACCTTACCCAAAGTTTTAGGAGAAGCATTGATCAAAATAATCGCTCTTGACGTATCAAGGCGTATACAGTACATGCAGAAGGAATTTGGTGTTGAACTAAAAGGTCTATGTGTATTAATCCAACTGGTCACATGGTCAGAGTAAGGTGTTTCTTAAAATGAATTTTAAAACTTTGATTTTAATTCATCTAAAGGAATTGCTCAGATTCCTCCAGTGTTGCGCTTAACAGGAATACGGTCATTAGTTTCTGTTGACTAAAATCCCAAAAGGACGCATCAATGATTGCTTGACCTTTAACCGGGGAAAACTGAAAATCAGGCTTGGCTCTAGTCAATGTGGAAAAACTAGCCATTGACCCAATGTGATGACTAATGGCGCATACAATTGTGAACAGCCATGCAGGAAGAAACATTTGTATTCATTAAACAAAAAACAATACGCCCTAACGGAGATACATTAGCAATGCATCGCAAATGTGATTTTCACTGAAGCAGCAGTTGTTTATTAAAGCATCTTCTCTCAAGGGGGGATTATCTCGCTCCCTCTCACACAAACACACTGCAGACTCAGGGGCTTCGCGGCAGGAGTCAATTAGAAGCGCTCCCTACTGTAATTACACCATGTTAGATATCCCACCCCACAGGGACATTGGTGCTAGAGTGTTTGTCCTTCCGCTTTTCATCTTCCCCAACCGCGTTTAGTTCACTTTCATCAAACAAATTTATTCTTCATTCATCAGAAATGTGTTGTGGCCAGCACACACACACACACACACAAATAAAGTTAGACATGGCTTTCTATCCATCTGTGCAATACTCCATTCATCTCACTATCTCGTCCTGCTGGCTTTGGATCAGAAAAAGTGCTGACGACACCTAGTGTGCTCTGCAAGACTGGGTCGATATAAAAGGGGCAAGAAAAGATGTCTCACACACATACACTGTTAAAGGAGAATTAAGAGAAACTTCAGGACAAAATATACGCACAATCCTAGACATTTCCTTTAGTTAGTAAAGTCGTAGTTTCTCGTGGGAATGCGACATAATGTGCACTTAGAAGAGGAAGTGAGCTGTTAGGAGGAGAAATTGTTTTGATACTACAAAGTGATATCGTGATGTAACATCATGACTAGGCTCCAGTAAGTGAGATTCAAAGATAAATACTCCATCTCGAGCTCCAAACCAGCAATCTGTAGGCTCGGCTTTCACGTAGAGAACGTCGACAGCTGGCCTGGCTGTAACCCAACAACAAACCCAATTAGCAGCAAATCTAAAAGCATGCAAATGAAAGCGTCATAAATTAGCTGTAAAACCTTTTGGTCATCACACCGAGATTGCCAGGTTTGGCATCCACGTTCCAAATAAAACAAAAATTTGCGGTTTATGATTTTTGGGCTAATCAAACTAATGAGATGAAATATGACTAATTAGATAAATTTATTGCTGTTGGTCTGAGGATGACGTCCCATTTGGATGGAACCAGACTTGTTGGTTGTAGTCTTGGCTGAGTGGCGGCGTGTATTGCCAAATTGGGCGCCTGTTACGGCAGGAACATGTAAATGGGAATCATACAAATGGTGTTACACATTTGAATATTAATGTAAAATGAAGAACAGTAATTTCTGGATTTGTGTGTCTAATAAAAAGAATCAGAAACAAATCTGGACAAAAATAACATGCAACACATGTTGTCAAGTGATGCTGATGATGCTCCAGCATCATTTTTAAGTAGCGGAATTTGTAGGAGGAACGACGCAAAGCGGCTCAGTTCTCAGAATGTCTGTGTGATCCGCAAATAAAGATTTGACCCCCGCTGACGAATTTGACCATGAACAGCGAATTAGATAATATTTTATTCACATCTTCATTGGCACGAAATCACAAACCTGACATGCTTATCGAGAGGTTAATAACTGAATACAGAAGGCTATGATGATGTTTACATGGACGGTGTTGAAAAGACCAGTGGTTGTTTGGCAACCTCTGCGATGAGCAACTCAGGTCAAAGACCCCGCTGTGAAAAATTTAAAAGCCCACTCAGTCAAGTGGAGACCTCAGTCAAGGCCGGGGGATTAGATTCAAAACAAGTAGGTAGGCTTTTAAGGGTGTGCTATTCAACAATCCTCGTGAACTACAATAATGAAGATGTAGAAGAGTAGCTGTCAATAAAATATTCATGTCAGTTTAGTGCCAACGGTGAAAAGTTTAGTCTTTGTTTTCATGATTCTAAAACTGTTTTGCATCCTTGCTAAAAAGCAGCGGCATAACTGTTTGTTTACCTGAGTTGTATGGGTAAACACAATGTAGCTAAGAAATCTCTTTTTGACACTTTCCTTTGGAGAACATTAAGGAAATCAGACATAATAGCAAACATTTGCATTTTGTATTATATCAGCCTGTATCCGTGTTTCCATCCATCCAAACAAGTGCAAAACAGTAATCAATGCAAATGCTGCAGCAAGAGAAAGCATATGCAGATAAAGTCGGTGGGAGGACAAAATGAGACGAGAGAGAGCGAGTGAATGTGGCAGCTGGAGTCAAAATCTGCCCATTAAGTGAAACGACGCTGCCAAACACAACACAACAACGCAGGAGAATCAAGCCTGGCATATTGCTGATGAAAATGACTTTGCAGAACTTTGGAATGACATCCAGATTCACTCCTACTCCCACTCAGTTTTTTTTCTGAAACTTCTCTTTTTCTCACCTTCACTCCTTCTTTGTAAGACCTCACGCAGCCCATCTGTAAATCCCTTCCAGTTATGTTGTCTGACTTAATTGATGATGGGCAAGCACTAATCCGCCTTGCGTGTGGCTATGAGTGTGAGCGATTACGTAAAGCCCGAGCTAATTAGGGACAATGGCAAAGCCGAACAAAATGTTCACGAGATAAGGATGAGCGCTAACATATTCACACGGGGATTACTGTAATAAGTTCACACACTGACACATGAGTATAGACACTAGCTGGGATCGAACAGTTTGGTTCCATACGGGCCAGTGATTTACCAGTTAAGTTGTGAAGGGTAACTAAATAACCTTCTGGGTACAATTTGGGGTTAGGAAGTGCTGTGGCGCCATAAAAGTGTCGAGCAAGACAATAGCTACAGGGAATTGTAACATCTGTGCAACAAAAGGAACAGAAAGGGAAGACAGAACATGCAAACTCCAACTAGGAATGCTGGAACTGGAATCGAACACTGCACCTCTGAACTGTGAGGCGGACGTGCTAAACAGTGTGACACCGTACTGTCCATGGTGACGCTCTTCAGGAAAAATAAATAAATAAATAAATAAATAAATAAATAAATGCATTTTAAAAAAGTAATTAATAGAGCTGAACACGAGTTGCAGTTCTTGTTTAGAGAATGATGACAACTTTCCTATTTGTCGGGTTCGAGTGTCTGCATTCTATTTAAGAGCTCAACAGCTAGCAAATACTTGTGAAGGGAATAAATTACTCCTCCGCACAAACATTAAGTCACACTCGCAGATTAACTCCACATCTGTCGGCAGAGTGAATCACGCCCACACCAAGATGTGCACAAGCTTTAAGACGAGAACGCAGAATTAGCTGGGAAGATGCTGCTTACCCGAGGGAATGTGTGAGTATGTGAATGTGAACTTTGACCTACCTGTGCTGTGCATGCAGTTTCGTCGTCTTTGCTTACAACAGCGAAAACAGGGATTGGATGTTTTTAAGACATGTTAGAAAGCCCTTGTTGATAAGATCATGAATAAACTTCTATTAACAATGCCTGGCATTTTTTGGTAGACGCACCCAAAGAACCTACGTAAACTGATTTGATATCTCCTATTTTTAATTTCGGGTCGACTCGGCGCCGGAAGTGTATTTTGGAAAGGAAAAAAAACTACAAGTGGTCCTTCAAAGCAGAAAATGACGTTCCAGCTTTTAAACAATATTAATAAACATAACTAAATGTTAATGGATTGATAATGAGTCAGCAGCAACTCCTCCAGTTGTTATTATTTGGACTTGAAAGCCAAAGTGTGAACTAATCACTGATCATTTTTGTCACACTACAGATTTTAACCATCAAAACTAGACATCAACTGCACAATCGTAAAGAGATTTTATACAAATCGCTTTTTCTCATTCTCCCATCGGTCTTTGTCAGAGATGAGACCGCAGCATCCCGACTCTCGGCCCCGCCTGGAGAAAGGAAATGATGGCGTGTCAGTGACGTGGATAAATGACGGTCGGGCGGAAAGGCTGCGGCAAGCAGACAAAGAGAAGACGACACGGAGGAGCTGCTTAGGAGCACATGGAGTCGTTTATATGTGAGCTGATTTTATGTGGCGACATGCGAGCTGCATGAGCAGTGCGGTATTACCGCTAGTGCCGAACGTACTTTCCTAGCCTTAACAGCCACACCTTCATCCATTACGAGAAGGATTTTGCTCCGGGAGCCTCCACAGCTCATCTTGATGTCACCCAAGTTGTCAAAAGAGTACTGAATGACGAGCCCCTTAATTCACACTTTCGCGACACCAATCCTGGAACTTTTTCGAAACACCTCATAAATGTGCAATTCAATTCTAAACATAGAAACTTGTACTCTCCAAGTACACTCCCAGATGTCACATGAGAGGACGTAGCTTAAGGGAAGCAATAAAAGATTCTTCAGTCAAACCTCAACTGTCAATGCTTATTGCAGTTTGTCCAACAAATACACACACACACACATTGCCAACATCCAACACACAAAAGAGAATCACTCTTCCTCATTACTCTTCTGGGATTACAAAATGCAGTAACGATGCAGTCGTGTGTTTGAGATGCAATATATGACCATTGGTGAGACGGCGTCCATTAGCATAAAGAATGATTTTTATGGTACAAAACCCTGACAGTTATACATTACTCACCGTAACGACCTGCATGGTTAAGCTCAGTGAATAGTTCGAGTATACAATATTAAACTCCTCATATCCAAAAGGTGTGCCGTGAGAACTAACAAGAAAGGAATGACGGTTGATATTAAAGGGATGTACTGGGAGGGCATGATAAAATAAAAAAGTAATAATCAGCAGACTTCCTCTTCAACAGATCGATGCGATGGCCAAACACCATTTACAAGTCCCTCTTAGCACATTACGGATCACAGCGAGACTATAAACATGGCATTTGAAACAGCTCGTGTAAATGTCCCTGAGGTAATTGTTTTTTGGACAGTTGCTATGGTAACCACACATAGGAAGTCAATTTATCCCATTGTTGGCACTTTATCACCAAACTACCTGTGTAGATGTGTGTCAGTGTTGGCATGTGTCGGTTAATGACTTAATTCTACAGCGCTGTGCCAGCCACTACAATTAACTATTTGGAAAGGACGAGACACGGCTTTCAGCGATAGCTCCGCAATCTGCGCTGCGGAAAAATACAGGCTCCATCTATATTTGATGGGAGACGTGTACGGACGGTGCACAGAGCGGTCCTGCATATGCAGATCAGCAATTGTAAAGAACAGTCCCTGCGCCAGCCTGTCAGAGTGCGCAACAGAAAAGTAATGAGTCGTGCCAGAGAGTCGGGAAAGCCGCATATGCAAGGGCGCTACGACCTCAGCCAAGATTTAAGCATTTGTTACAGCTACAATCAATGAGCCAAAGGCTTTGATCAATGTTTGTAGCTAAAGTGTGGCTAGGTTTGTTTGTACAACTTTGATCGGGACGGGCGATTTAAATGATGGCCCACAATTTTTCATCAGTGCTACTGGGGGAGAGGGGGGTGTCACAGAGGATTTTAAATATGGACAGCTTTCTTTTTTTGGATGACACATTTTGAATTCATGTACACAAGATCCAGGATCTTAATCCAACAAAGGATTGGAAGCAAACTATATGCCTAGAATTATAAATGAATGAATAAATAAATAAATAAATAGGCTAACCACGTACTATGGGAGAGTTAGCGTATGAACTAAGACACATCTGCCATCTAGTGGTGATTGTTGCAATTACTACTGAAAACTAAACTCCTGAAAAGAGGATTTAGACTCGCTCATCTCTCCATGCTGAGAAATAAGAGGCATGGTGACATATTAATAGCCTTAAAGGGTCTATTAATAGCCTTAAACACTTAACACAACAATGCATATGACTTCACATACACACTGTACACACTGCGAGTCTAATACGAGTGTGTTACTGAACTAACAGCACCAGCAGAAAGTTCACAGCTTTAGTAATAGGATTATAGAACGCGGCGGCTCGGAGAGATAAATGCATCAATGGGGGCTAAGAGACTTGGTGGGATTTGTACGACTGACCAGCAAACGTCAGCGTGTGGTGGTTCTCCACATGGGGATACACATGGAAGCAGAGGCAAAAAGAATATTTCCAAATGCTGGCAGAAGTTCCGTAAGGCCTCTCTGAGCATGATGCAACTGACAGTTTGAGGAAAACAAAAAAAGGTCAAGGTGGACCCTGCCGCTTACCTGAACGGTAGGATAGGCTCCAGCATAAAAAACTAGTTGGACAACTAATTAATTAAATGAATTAAAATTGAATTACAAAACTAACCCTCAATGCTTGGATCGTCCCTTGTGATACTTTGCGATGCCTTGCAACCGATTTTTGTGGTTGCCGTTTTTGAACATTCAGTCGGCAGTGCGTCCTACGTAATTAAAAAGCATATTTACTTGGGTAGACATCAGATGAGTGACTCAGACAATTAGACTGATTAAGAGTGATTCATTTTGCGCTTGTGGTGAACTGCCAAATGTTCCGTGGTCACCAAAACCCTTTTTTAAATACGGGAAGCAAGCTGCCTGGGTATTTTTCCAAACAACACGCAAGGCTGCAGTCCTCTACTCCTACAATTCCCTAATAAAGTGGCCGTACGGGTAAAATAGACTCTTCCCATGAGCGCTTCATGTAAACATTTGATTTCACTCACCATGAAAAGAAAACTGTGAATGCTGTGTTGATATATTTTGATGAGAACATTTCAACCACTAACTGATGTTTCATGTCCACTGTTTGGCCTCGCAGCCTTATTTTAGATCTTTTGTCAAAAGCCCACATTAGTGTGAGTGACCATGCAAGTTAATGCCTGCTATTCGAGATCTTAGTCCCATAACTCTTTCGCTACATGTGACGTTGGGGAATAAAACCTCATCCTTGAAATGATCATCACTGCAGAAGAATCATTTTTCATTTTCTGTGAGAAAGGGTTGAAAAATTGCCACCACCAGCAGGATATCAGGCCTCTTATTTTATTTTACATTTCCAGTTGTGAGACATGGTTTCCTGCTCTTTGAATATTTCTTGTCCATGCACATTCTTCATCCTCTCTCTAAACAGTGCCGTTCACTCCTCACCTCCCTCTCAACCAAATACGGCACAGTTCCCATCGGAATCTTGAAACCCATTTAATCAACTTATTTTCCTGCCGTCACAATCCACAATAACTCCATATTTCACCCGAGATATTATGCAAACGCACGTTCACCGTCAAGCTCCATGATATTCAATCAATTAGGGAAGGATGTAGAAATCTATGCCTTGTTGTTGAGGCTACACGCTGCGAATATATTGTCGGCCACAGCTTTGTGAGCTTTACTTCACACATTAACAAAAATTGATTCAATTGAACACGTGCAGCTATTAAAATTGTAATGTATATTGCTCTAAGTGTTGAACAGCCACACCATGGAGCTTGCGGCGGCCTGTTGCCCGTTTCGCCGCTTTCATGCTAACACTTGAATTCACCTGGCAGCTTTTAATTTTCAAATTGTTCGTGTGCATGCAAGCATTTCGAAGGTACAACAGTCTCGCGTTGATTACAATGGCCCCGCGGTCGTAAAAATGTTAGAGTCGCGCATGTTTGCCGATGATTGAGCAGAGCCAGACAAACACGTCCTTGTACATGTAATGAAATGTGGTTTGAATTCCAGTGAGGCAAGACCCCAGGTTGTCCCGGGAATACGCAGACACGCAAAACACGCGGAGGGATCCGATGGCAGATGCAAGCGTGATCGTGGACATATGTTGGTGTGCAAGCCGAGCCCAGCAGGGAACACTAAAGACAATAAACAGTTGCCTGTTGCGGTTCTCACTGGGCTTGTTTGGTGCTTCTACAAGGGAGTTGCTTTGTTTGCAAGCCGCACAGAAGCTAACAACTCATGGAGCCTTTAGCTCACCTTTGCGATCAAGTCAAGGGGCTGCGGCAGGGCCGATGTCATTTCCAGAGTCAGTTCAGGCACTTCCTGTTGTAGGTACATCTCGAGCATGGATGCCAGCTGAGACAGACCTTGTTTCTTCTGCTCGGACATGGAGCTCAGGTCTGCATACACGCACAATCCCGTTGATTGGTGGTGTCTCCGACAGAGACATTTGCACGTTTTAGGGAAAACCTACGTGATTCATGTTCGTGGAAAGAGTAGAGCTCCTCACTGGCGGTCTTTGATGGATTCATCTAAAAGATAAGAGTTAGAAAGCAGGTTTATTTTCGCTGTATCCGAAAATTCCCATTTTCATTTTACCCAGGACGATGTTTTTGTTATACGAACAGATGGGCCCATTCGAGTCGTCTGTTGAAGTGCAAACATGACAGCAACAAAGCAGCCAACAGCGGCGGAATGAACTGCAAACTAAATGAAAATGATCACCTCTGACAGAGTCGTCCATCTGTTAGGGAGGTCCATTAAAACAAAACTAGTATACAAAATATTACCGGGATCAGCACAGCAGTGGTGATGCTTCTTAAATTTAATGATAAAGATCAGCAATAATATAATATAATATAATATAATATAATATAATATAATATAATATAATATAATATAATATAATATAATATAATATAATATAATATAATATAATATAATATAATATAATATAATATAATATAATATAATATAATATAATATAATATAATATAACATAATATAATATATATCCATCCATTTTCTGAACCGCTTAGTCCCCACGGCGGTCGCGGTAATATAATATAATATGATATGATATGATATGATATGATATGATATGATATGATATGATATGATATGATATGATATAATATAATATAATAAATAATTCCAGAGGCGTGCGTACCAGAGCAAAAATGAGTCTTGCAGCCAGTCGGACGGAGTCGGTAGGGATTCTGGGAAGGATGCTCCGCAGACATTTGCACTCCCTCTTATGGTCAGACCATGCTTGTTTCTGTGTGGTAGAAGAATTTCGACAAACACTCCAGAGAGCACATGTTCACGCACACACACACGAGTCTTATATACCTGACAGGTGATGTTGCAGTAGCGAGCCATCTTGCACTGGGAGCACCGCAACAAGGTCTCATGCCTTGACACGAGAAAGAGACATAATACACTAATTATAGTCAACTGAATCCCGAGACGAGCACAACAGCGATTAGAAAATATATATATATGTAATTATTATATCCAGTGATGATAGACTTTCCGTTGGTTGTATACACATCCACGTTCAATTCATTTTGATCACGGGCGACATTGCGTTACCTGAGAGGGTTTTCAAGACTCATAAACGTCTCATCACTCATCATTCACTTCATCTTTGTATTTGGCAGAGCTCATTGTGCCGGCTAACTTTTGGCCTTTTCCTACAAAATCATAACATCACCCTGTTATCTACCAAGCCATCTTTCAGATTTGAATCTTAAAAGCAACCTATGAGATAAGCGCTTCCGCCTCACTCCACTCTGATGCTTATTTTTATGTGTTTTTATTGCCGGCCTTTCCAGGATGCTTGTTAGTCTGATAACAATCCAGAGCAGTGTGGTCTTTGTCCACTCCCTTGGGCCAAGTACAGGCACTGGGGAAAAGAATCATTCAAAAGCACACACATACTGGCACACAGTCTGAGTCATACAAAGTGTCAGGAATAGGATTGACTTGTAGAGTTGTGTGAAGGCTGCAGTAAGATGTAGCTACAGTGCAGACAGACATCATCCTTACAAACAATGGAACATCTAAAAAAAAAAAAGTCAATTGAGTTAAAAAAAAAAAAAATCAAAGTTATCTTTGTGTTGTAAACCAAACAGTAGCACATTAATTAAATGATCTCGGGTAACCAATGAATGACAACTTGTCTGAGTCTTGTTTGCTTGAACCAAATACATATTTTGATGTGAAGGCTTATCATACAGCATATGGTCTAAACGACAATAGAATAGGAAAACATTCTTCATTCTTCTATGCCAGTATTAGTCACATGACTAGTATTTCCTACGTGGGCCTATCAGTGTGGGACTCGACTCGGGCGCCGCATTTGGCCCCCAGAGTCTATAAAAAAGGAACTAAAATAGCAGCATTTTCTGCCCCCACAGAATGTCACTTATCACCATCCTCCATCCATCTCCTCCTGTCCTCCCTTTCCAATCTCCAATTTTATAGGCCGCAGCTAGGGTGAAGGTTGGTACTGAAAACACAGCTATTCTTGTCGTGCAGAGACAGAAGCCACCCACGGTCGAAGAAAGCCACGGCGGCAGCGTGAGACACGGGGGCAATAATAACAACAGATGGCGGGCCAGAGCCAAACTCAGTGGCGCTCTGCTTAACTTCAGCAGAGCCACTAGCTTAAGTTACACACTTAACGTCCGGTCCTATCACAAACCGCTGCGGGCGGCCGGAAATCCCACCATCAGGAAGACTGATGTTGACCACAACCTTATTTGGGGAAAGGTTTCTACAAACACTCCAGACAATGTGGGAAACTAACCACATATAGAATAATCCTCAAATATGTTCCACCAAAGCAAGCACTCTCCTCAGAGAAAGGTCTGACCCCATCGACAGTCACGTTGCACCAAGGGACGGGAAATGTGCTGTGTTAGCACGAATCGACACCGCGGCGAGAACAAAAGCCGAGGAGGTGCCACTCACGTTTAACGAGGAGGAAAATCAATGATTCGCCCATGTTAAACGTGATTAAAGGGAGATAAAGGTGTAACCTAGCAACAAAGGCAGAATTGACGATTACTGTACATCCATTCATTGATGTTTTCAATTAGTCCAAGTGGATCAGCTCTACCGGTAAAGATGAGTAGTTTATAACGTTTCCAAGTTGCCATTTTTTAATTAAATATTTAAACACTGAAAGACTGAGGACAGATTTTTTTTTTTACATAAGACAAATATAACAGACGACTAAGAAAATAAACTGATGAGCATCACCTCATATTTCTATCCAAAGCCTGTAATCATTTCTAATGGTGTGCATCGCTCTCACCTTCAGCCATTTTCCCTTCATTACGCTCCCTCTCAACACGCTCCCTTTTAATCCTTTTTTTTCCCCCCCCCTCACTTCAATTCCCTCCTTTCTCCCCCTGGTGCTATCCTCTTCAGACGCCCTGTGAAGTTGACGTCTCGTGCATTGCAGGTCCAAGGTTGAAACGCTGGCACGCTATGAAAACTCATGAATAACATTAAATGGCTTTTATTACCAACACTGAATTATAAAGTCAACCATCATCAGCCTGCCTCGTCATCATCCTTTCAGTCTTCAAGCTGTAGAGTGAAACAATTAGTCAACTAGAAATTTAATACAAAATTAAAAGAGCTAAGAAAAATTTAAACAAGTTGCTAGGGGGTGGGGGTGCTGGAAAAAAAAAAAGCACGAGAATAACAAATAGGATGGACATTCAGTTTCGGCATTAATGTGCAAGTCCTTAAAAGCGGGCACTTAACAAGAGTACATGTATATATTTTTTTAAAGTTCATCCTATCAGACGCCTAATTAGCGCTAGTGTGCTATGTGCATGCTGCATGGTAATTAATTTCCCCAGAGTACCGAGCGCAGTAAGGTAAAAGCCGTGAGCGACTTCTTTGCATGCGCGTGTTTTAGATTATTAATTTGTGTGCTGTTCTTTTCTGAGGTGTCCAATTGCGCTTGGGTGGATTTTCTGCGCCATGCCGCAACTTTCACTCACACGACAGCCATATAATACATGTTCATTAGGGACAAACATAAGTTCATTTATGAATCCTACCATCCAGTATTTGTGGGACAACACACACCTTTTGCGACTATTGTTAAAAAAAATTTTTAAAAAATTACAGTCTTGACTTTAAATATGACAATATATGCACACGAGGCGAAAACCAAGTTATAAAAAAATGATAAATTTTGGAGGATCTGTTCTGTGAAAGGATTCCGGTTCTAGTTGCACCATAAAAAAAATTTAATTTAGTTTTACCTGCGATAAAGGTATGATGAGATAAAGGCTTTTGGATATCCTCTCACTCTAAAGTACTACATCATTAAAATTGATTCCGTGTGTGTGTGTGTGTGTGTGTGTGTGTGTGTGTGTGTGTGTCGTTTCAGTGAAGAGAAAGACGCCAGCTGTGTGGCACTGAGAGCAATCTTGCTGAGTTCTTAATAGCTGTTTGGAAGATGATTCACTAACACCTGAGGGAATTCATATGGGGTTGTGTTATATCATAATGACGCAAAGACGGCTTAATGCAAACGCACACACATGCACTTAAAGACCTAACCTTCAGAAAACGTGATTGCCCCCCCCCCTCCATGTTTATTAGCTGTAAGGTATGTTTTTAGTCCTTACGTATGCCTTGATCACATCAGAAGATTGAATCACTTGATTTCGAGCATTGCATCTCATGATCCAAGATCTCTGTAATGCATTAAGAAGAAGCGCATTTAGATTGTTGTGTCTTTTTTTTTCTTTTCTCCCCTCCAACACGATAACTTGACTGACCTTAACAGAGCGCCTTAGACCGCTCGGCCAGGCACTTCAGTCGTTTGCCATTATATTTCTTGTTACTACATCATATTACATTTTCTACGAGAAGCTGTCAAACAGGAGGAATGGATTGTATTTACCCTGAGGGACACTTTGTTGAATAAGCCTTTAATGCAAAAATAGTGTATGTTCGTGCGTGGCTTTACCACAACAGACTTAACTGCAACGACTTCCTCTAGTTCAGAATAGAACACAATATTAACGACATTCTTGGAAATTCAGATAAGGCCCACATTTCCCCATTGTGGGATTGATAAAGATTATGTAATGTAAAAATAGGCTTTCGGAACCGAGCCCTGCCACGGACCCTACCTTGACACCAATTACTATTTTTCTTCAAGCCAGAGCTTTCGCATCATTGTGTGGCATCTGAGCATGCTATAGAAAGAGCACAAGAGCCACAGATAGATTTTCCAGCAAATAGCTGGAGACACAAGCTACAGGAAAAAGTGCCAATTGGTTAAATTGTGAAGAGCGAACCGTGACTTCACAGTTCAGTGTACTGATATGCAGTGCGTGTATGTGTGTGTCTGTGTATGAAACTGCAAGAGGTAAGAAAAGTTGGAAAAAGCAGAAGATAAACAATCTCCATGAAGAATAGGCTTTTGTTAAAGAAACTGGGGAAATTATTTGCGAATGATAGACAGACAAGTGGAAGGAATATGAGGAACCAAGGCAGCTAAAGAGCGAGGGAAGCCAGAAGAAGAAGCAGATGGGAGAATAAATCGAGACGAGGCGACGAGGGACACTCGGGGGTGGGGAAGGGGAAGTGCTAACTTGCGTGATTTCCCTCCTCTCATCTTTTACTGTTAGCTCGACGAAAGTGTGCACCTAACGCCGCAATCTGTATGCTTCGTGTAGCACTGCATCCACGCCTTTATGGGGGGGGGGGGGGGATTTAAGCAAGCTAGAGGGGGTTATGATTAAGGAAGTCAATCAAATACACTAAATCGTGTGCACAAAATGGATGCAGAAAATGTTAAGCGTTAAATAATATCTATCTGAGTAATATGGAAAAAAAGATGCGTTAATGTTAATATAATGAAGATAATTCATCGTAGCTGACATACGGTTAGTGGTGCATCGCTGCATTAGCGTTCCTGCGCCTCGCTTTTCAACAGGCGGCTCAAAAGATCTGAATTAATGTTGCCAGCAATTAAAAATCCTGAAAATGAGCCAGTCTCTGCTGACAAAAAAAAGGCGCTATGCTTGTGTCATTTTTTTTATTGCAACAAATATTACAGAAGCAGATAAGGAAGATAAAAAGCCATGTTACATTATTGTGCTAAAACAGTCATGACACTGCATGGTAAACTATTACTGGTACTCTTGCTCATTAATGGTACTTTGTACTGACCTTTGCAATTGGAGCGATCAAAATCAAAACCAGTTCCTGTCCTTATTCTCAAGATGACCCCTCCTCATCACGCTGATCAAAACTCTAACATTCGACCTTGAGCTCTTGCTATCCATCTAGTGTGTGCGTGTGCGCATGTGTGTGTGCATGTGTGCGTGCGTGTGTGTGTGATATTTCTCAGTACTCATGACTTTACATTTGGGGCTTCAAGGCCTGTAATTAACTGTAGCTTTGATGCTCCACACTTCCACCTGCACAATTAGAGCACGTGCAAACACACACACGACACGACACGTATCTTTCTGTCAGTGAGTCATTGAGACACAATCACAAATAATTGTGCACACACATCATGATGTCATGCTGTGAGGTTAATGATGGTTTAGTGAAAACGGAACAACAAACGCTCCTCTTCTATAATGCCAATCCTTGCCTTCAGCTATGTGTGCACCAGTGGGTGTTCCTTCTACAGCTGTTTGGTGTCAGTAGCTCAAGTTGACACATCTCTCACTAATACAAATATTAAATCAATGAATCAATGATATTTGTGCAACTTAGTCACTACCACAATGATATGGAAATCTCTTAACCAACACACACACATGCATCCATAATAAAGGAATTCAGTGAAGGTGCAAACTATTATTGATTTTTATTGTTTTTACTCTCTCTTAAGATTTGAGAAGGTGAAATTGTTATTTAACATTGAGTAAATTAATTAATGTTGAGCCTTGTAATCACGTGTAAGTGTATTGAACTGTTTTCTCAAAGGCGCCCTCTTGTGGCGTAAACTTGTATTTTTCCATCAGGACGACTTCTCTATGGTTCCAACAATTGAAGCTGCAGATTGATAAGTGAAGTTATGACGCCATCTAGAGGCCACAAACTGCAGATGCAGGAAGTGTCTGCATGGGCTGCTAAAATCAAGACAACGAACGTCTTACCTAGCGAAGCAGCGATGGCACACATGTTTGGCCACTTTTGCCGACACGCAGCTTGCCAAAGGCTCGGAAGAGAAAAGCAACTTTCCAGATTTGATTGCAGTTGTCGCACGCAAGCCGTTGCCTTTGCCCGGACTCACAAAGCGTTGCAACATGGGCGCCATAATGTTTGGAAGCTCGCGTGGACGTTTACGTACGCACGCTAGCTGCGTCGTTGCGTCATCGTTCCGTCTCAAGTTGCTTTTCGTGTTGAGCGACGCACCAAACAAAAACTACTGCGAGCGATACATTTATTCTACTTTCATAAAATTTAGAAAGAATAATGGTACAATTTCTTGTATTTTGGGAGGACAGAACAGAAACAAAACAATAGAGAAAACATTATTTAAAAACAGTTACATTAAAAAACAGCAATGTCGTTTTTGATCAATTAAGTATTGCACCCCAGAAAGATTTAGCAAAAAAAAAGAAAGGTGTTATCAAAGTTTATCTAAGAACGGGGGACTTTGAACAGTGAGTCACGCGAACGCGCAGTGGTCATGGGACAAGATAAAGACGAATAATAATAGTTGCATTATTATTATTATCATCATTATAGCTTGTGCTCGTGTTTAATCATCAATGCACGCCACTGACCATCACTCTGCAAATAAACGATATTTCATTAAAAGAAACCACTCTCAAAAATCATGATGAGCGCACGGATTGCATCCAAGTTCATTTTAGTTCGGAGGAAATGGGAGTGTCACTTCACAGGAATCAACGCACGCAATTCCAGTAAGACTTTCCCATATGAGGAAGTCTGCGCTCTGCAGACTGCGGCAATTCCCGCACCATTTCTCGATTTGGATTACATGATACCAATCGTCAATAATTGAAGTGCTCTGCTCGTACTGAATCAAACTGGGCTTCTTGGGCTAGAATAGAATAAACCTCCGTCTTTTTTTCCCCCCAGGATGTTTGTCGTCCTTCTTATTATTGTAGGAAACATCGCCACTTCAGCAGCTCTCTCTGGTACGTCCTCTGACAACATGTTGACATAACTAGTTATAAATTGTAACATGGTTGTAGTATGTATAGTATATACTTGTTACTGCCTCGTGTCGACAATGTACTATATAGTTCGACTACTGTATAACATGTACTGAACTGTCACATATTTTTGCAGTCTTTAACAAAAGTACTGATTAATGTCGACAGCGTATCATGACTGCAGCAGGTACATATAAGTAACATGTAGTATGTAGAGGGAATGTAAATCGTAACATGTAACGTTGACATGACACTCGATTGTAACGCCTACGTCACGTTGACATAACTATCATGCACTGTCAATGTTGACATCGGTTATGCCGATTTTAACATGCAACATAGCAACAATAAAAAATGTACAGTATGTAGATGAATTAATATGTTTTGTCAAGTAAATAAACGACATACATGTTTGACATTTGTCCAAAGATATGAGAGAGTTTTTTTTTTTAATCAAGTTCAGATTCAAACAAGCGTGTCATCAGGCAGTTGTTACACAATTCCAGCACATACTTGAAATTTACTGACCTTTTTGGTTTTTAATTTGGTCATGCATAAACAGGATTGCAAATATTACAGTCTTGTCTATTAACAATGCAATAATCCGCTTTTGTTATCAATCCACTGCAACAGGACTCAATCTCGATTGCATCAATGACTATGAATATTTGATGTCTTGTCACTTTGACGCTCCAAACTGCACTGACTACAATGTGACTCTGAGGAGCCTAGATGGGTATGGGTAAGTCCTTTTGGCAATCAGAAAAAAATAAATAATAGTAATTTGCTATTAACAATAATAATTTATTTTTATTTTGTTTTCCACAGTGAGCCCTACTGTCTTCCCGTGGGTTGTGCAAGCGGAAAATGCTGCTGCTCCATCCATATGATTCTTGTCTTCGATGAGAACCATGCGGCATTTGTCTATAAAGATGGCAAATATGTAGAGTCCAAAAACATAAGCGTGAAATACAGCTGTGAGTTCAACACATTACCATATATGTGTGTGTGTTATGTATATATATATATATATATATATATATTAGGGGTGTAAATCGCGGGTTTTGTCACGATACAATATCATATCGATACAAAGAAACACGATACGATATTTGCCGATATCTTAAAACCCTGCTGTGATTCATTCACGATACATCACGATAAAGTGCTCTACGATCGATACATAAATATATCTTTTTAAATAAAAAATATAGAACAATATCCTGATTTATAACAATTCATACGCAAAATCAACAAGGTACTGCAAACTCTTTATTTAGGAAATTACAAGAGTATTGTAGTATACAAAGTGCTTATTTTAACACTGAACTTTGATGTCGTGTTTTTTCTTTAAATGTGCGGCGAGATTTGTGCTCCCTGAATATTTGATCACCGCATGGCAGGATTTACAAACTGCAAGTGTCTTGTCCGTTGAGTCATCTTTTCTTTGGAATCCAAAGTGCTTCCAAAGAATGACCTGAAGCCTAAAGGGGAGCCAATTTCCTCGTCTTTTTGGACACTAGCCATAGCACCAGCCTCGACTCCCCTTTCACGTGCCTGCTCTGCTCACAACACAACACGCCGCGTACTGCTCCCGGAAAGAGGAAGCAAGCAACAATGAACTGGATTTCAAAATAAAGTCGCGTCTAATGTCCGAGGTCAAACACGGCGATATAAATCGATGTTTACGCTTAGCATCGATGCCAATAAATTGTAGAGCCTTATATCGATTAATCAATGTGTATCGATGAATCGTTACACCCCTAATATATATATATATATATATGTGTATGTATATATCTATAAATATATATATATATATATGTGTATCTCTCTCTCTCTCTCTCTCTCTCTCTCTCTCTCTCTCTCTCTCTCTCTCTCTCTCTCTCTCTCTCTCTCTCTATATATATATATATATATATACGTGTATATATATATAAAAACTTGAAATATCTGATTATATTTTTTCTTCATTCCTGTTCCTCCGCAGTCAAACCCCAAACTCCAACCATCGTTGCAGTAAATGAGACCAACGGGAATTTTCAAGTAATTTGGAGGACAAACATCAAGAAACGCCATATAAGAGAAATATTACAGACACACCTGTATTACCACAAAAAAGGAGAAACGCAAGAGGTAAGGAAAAGTGCTCCATTGCTCATATATGTGTGGGTAACCTTGTCTTCACTTACCAGATGTCCAAAGTATTCCAAGCACCACAGGTGGAGAAGCCAGAGTGCGCCTTGTGTTTTACCACTGAAATACTTGGTGCACACTTGGAGCCAAGTACAACTTATGTTGTCACAGTTCAGAATTTGCTACCTTGGGAAAGCAAGCCGAGCGACCGCAGCGAGGAGTATGAATTTACAACTTGTAAGTCCTGACTCAGTTCAACCAAAGTCAGAATTGAGAAATATTCACAACTGTTCCGAATTTTGGGGTCTGCAAGTGTCAGAATCGCCAAATGGATCTGTCATGCTCAGTTCATTTGATATTGTACTTTTGGACTATAACAGCAGCGTCACGTAAGAGCCTCCAACTGATTCTGATCATCAGCCTCAGTCTGCTCGCCGTTACAATCACCAGTGCGGCGTACGTCTGCTACGTGAAGTAAGCCGCAAAGCTTTTTACTTTTCTCCGCCATGAGATGCATTGCAGAGCTTGATCCGTGTCCTCCTGTGTAGGTGTAAAGCCAAGTATTGGGACTCAGTCAGCGATCAAAATTCCAAACTTCTCAAAATACATCCGACTAAGGAAGAGGTGAGATATTTGATGTGGCTCCATGTTTGTCTTTATTAGGTTTTATTTTGAAGGGTCAAAAGGTCGATGCAGATTTGTGTCATTTCTTTCCTTGCTGCAGATTTTAAAGCCTATGCCCCCCATCATCTCATCAATTTCTGTGGAGACCCTCACCCCGGGTGACCTCAAACCATGGTTAGTGACGAATGTTTCAGGACAGTCTTCTAAAGATTCAAAGGTTTCTTTGTTTGATATGGCAGAAATAGTTCAGAAAGTCTTAACTTTGTGACCCGTTGAGCAATGACAAGAGAGACCTGTGTGGGTTGTCCCATAAGGGTTTGCCCCAGCAAGTCGAACACATGATTTGTGTAGTGCAGAGGCCAACTCATAAAGGAGGTCTGAAGGCACAAGGTCCAAAGACTGAAAAAGATGGCATTGAAACCTTGTAGGGGCTCGATTTGACCTACTTGAGCTTTACCAAAGTTACTTGGGATTTGCTTGAAATCCTTAAGGTCTACACTTGATATGACTTCCTCATAGCTTTAATTTCCTGTGAAGTTGAGGGGTGTTTCAGGTAATGGGTTGTTCTGTTGCAGGTCAAAGGGCTCCCTAATGGACAGCAGCACAGAGAGTCTCCTTCAAAGTAGTGGCTTCAGTAGCGGCCAGCCTTCTCTCACTTACGCTTTCACGGAGCCTGCAGACATCATTGCGGGTGTTCAAGGGGCGCTCAGCAAAGCCTTGATGAACATCGTCCCGGTAGCAGCTTCAACCGACCATCTTCTGAAAGAGTCCAGCAAAGCTGCTCTCCCAAGTCAGAGTGGGCAACTTTCTGAATTGGAAAATACAGTAACCTACTCCTTTATCAGGCCTAGCTGTCCAGTTCAGGTAACGCCTGACCCTTTGAAGAGTCATGCTCAGTCTGAAATGCTGTGCGATTGTGGATACCAAGGCAGAGGCGCCGGGACGACCTGTGATGACAAGCAAGGATCAGCTTGTGAAGAAAACATGTTCCCGACCACAGTGTCTTCCCAAACACTGACCGCCACGTCTCACCAAGCTAACAGAGACTCTGGAAGGTTTTCAATCGGTGAGAACTCAGATCCATCCCTCAGCTGCAGCAACACAAGCCTCTTTGGAGATGTTGAATCCAGAATGGTAGCAGGACATGAGCACTGCCAAGTAATGTTTAGTCAGGCTTGCAACAAAGGGGCGGATGCCACCAAAGATCTTCTCTGCCTATCTGCAAGCTTACAAAGCACTTTTCCAGTGGATGATAACTACCAAGCCTTTCAGGGCTTAAGCAAGCTCTCTGATAGTCATTTGGAAGACCAGAAAAGCCTTAAAAAACAAGACTTAAACAAGGCTTGTGAAAATTTCTCAGAAGATTCCATTAAAGGCGATACCTGCTTCCCAGCTCAGTCTAATCACAGTTTTCTGGTCGATGACAACTACCAAGCATTTCAAAGTTTAAGGGAGCTCTCTGATAGTCGGTTTGAAGGGCAGAACAATGATAAAAATCAAGACTTGGATCATCAGGTTTTAGAAAATTGCTTGGAAGATACCAATGAAGACGGCACACCCTTAAGCTCAAAGCTCTGTCTGACTGACAGAGACGAAGCATTCCAGGGTTTACCTTTTCTCTCTGATGGGCAATTTGGAGCACTGAAAACCATTGGAAAACGACACGAGTCCTTAGAAAATGTCACTAATAGCTTTCCTTGTCTTGTTGATGACAACCACCTCATGTTTCAGGATTTAAGAGCACTTCCTCAAAGCCAGTTTGAAGAGAAGAAAAGTGGGAAACAAAACCAAGACAACGTTTTTGAAAAATCTGTAGAAGATGACAATCAAGGCCATACCTGCGTCCCTCCAAGCTCAAACCACAGTTTTCCAGTAGATGACAACTACCAAGTGTTTCGTGGCGTAAGGGAGCTCGCTGATAGTCCGTTTGGGCAGCCGAGCATTGGCAGCAAAGAAGACTTGAAGAAGACTTCAGAAAATTCTTTTGAAGGTGTTTGTCTAAGCAAAACATACACCCCGACACAATCAACCCCCGGCTTTCCTGTGGATGATAACTACAAAGACTTTCGTGGTTTCAGGGATGATCAGGTTGAAAGGAAAAGTGTTGAAAAGGAGAACCTGGTGAAGGATGTAGAAAATACTTTTAAAGATTCTACTGTCAACCTTCAAGGGATTCTCCCAGTGGATGACAACTACCAAGTGTGTCAACGTTTAAGGCAGCTCCCAGATAGTCACGTCGGGGAGCAGGACGATGAAAACAAAGATTCAGAGAAATCTTTGCAAGACTCATAGGAAGAAGTCACGAAAAGCATTACCTGCATCCCTGTGGTCGCAAATCTGAACGTTCCCATAGATGATAACTACCAAGCTTTTTATGGATTAAGGCAAAACTTTGATAATAAAGTTGGAGAGCCAAAGGGTGGTGACGTTTTAGAAACTCCATTAAAAGGGGTTCAATGCTGCTCGCATATTCCCGCAAATGTACGAGACAATCTTCCAGTAGAAGACAACTACCAAGTGTTTCGGAGCTTAACAAAGCAGGCTGATGTAACTCCTGCAGGCCAAAGAAGCAGCATAAAAGACGACCGGGCGATCAAAGATTTCTCTAAAGGCGACGACTGTACACCTGAAAGCTTACAAGATAGGCTTTTAGTGGATGACCACTACAAAGTCATTCAGTCCTCGCCGAAGTTGTGTGATAAATTCTCGGAACATAAAGGGATCAAGAAAAAAGGTTTGGAGACGGCTTTTGAGATGTCTCTACCTGTAATGCCCGGAGGCCGCTCAGGCCCAGAACCAGCAGCGTCGACTGAACATGTTCACAGACACCTCCCTGAGCCCCAAATGCCTTTTTTGCCAATAATCTCGACTGACCTCAGAAATGACATTATCACAGAGAGTGGCTACAAAATTATATAGTGTGGAACTAAATGCCGTCATTACTTTGTCAAATATGGTCTTGTGTATTTCTATACTAAAATGAAATGGGTTGTTCCTTAAGAATGAGTTGAGCCTGTTCACTAAATGTCGATGAAATTAGAACCTCCCAGGGAGAGGAAAAAGTTAGGCATTGCTTTTTCTGTCGTTTGGTTGGACTTAATGTAATCAACATCATTAAAATATGTTTTTGTATATGTTGTTGATATTATTGTACAGTACAAATCTGCCAATAAAGTTGCACAAATTTGGAGAAAAATACTGTCGTCACCTTCTTGGGATTTGAGCGAGGGAGGGAGGGAGACTGATGCTACAGAATGATTGTTTGTCGAAGTGAAGAGTGAGCAATTGGCCACACCTCATCCACAACCAAGATTGTGCAATCACTTCCTCATTTTTTCCCCGCAACAGAAGAGTCATGTTTGTGGAAATAAATGAATAATGCAAACGCATGTCAGTGCATTAATCATTTTCACTGATGCTTGAAATTGAATTACTAAAACTAATTTGACTGCGGATCGACTGGAGGAGGAGTAATGCAGCAATACTTGCTGGACACTTCTTTAGGTACATTTGTTGAATCTAATGAAATCCAATACTAGCATGGTATCAATAATTCTTCACCAAGTTAAAAAAGCATTTTTTATCCATCAATTTTATTACTATTTATTACATGTTTTGAAAAAATATATTTCTCTTAAGAAGTAGTAGATGAGCTAATGCTTGCAAAAAAAACAGTATTGGAACATTGTCATTTGTCCAAACTCTTTAATCATATTTTTGCGGCGAGAAAGCGGATACTTTATTTTAAGGCCACAAAGCCCTGCCCTACCTGTTACTTGAGGAGAGAGTCAAGGAGCAAAGATTGCCTGCGAGAGGGAGAGAAGGCCTCCAATTGGCCGATTAGAGGTGAATTGACGCGGAGCCTTTATTTTTGCAAGCCTCCCAAAACTGACAAGGGCTTGGTGACACCTATAGCGTCCGTCCGTCCACACAAAGCTTCTTAACAAACCTGAAGTTTGGACTGAAGATGCAAGCAGCTGGCCGCCTGAGACTGAGGATGTGGCTGGAGGAGCAGATTGAGTCTGGGAAGTATCCGGGAGTCTGCTGGATCGACAAGGTACATCGTATTAAGAAGCTACGTCTACGCAACGTACACTCGGGGCAATAACATCACTAACACTTAAAATTTTAATTTTGCAGTTTGACAAGATTCAATATTAGATGGAAAAGAAAATATATTATCATGAAACTAAGTCATACATTCACAACCTTAACATGAATCTTTAATGTATACAATTTTTTTAAATGTCAAGGCCACAGTACATTTTATAGTATTGAAGTATGAATGCTTTTTTTCTTTTTTCTTTCAAGTCAGAGCGAGTTTTCCAAATCCCGTGGAAACACGCAGCTCGTCACGGCTGGAGTATCGACCACGACGCCACTCTCTTCAGGAGTTGGGCCGAGCACACTGGTACGGCACATTAACTTCTCTTATGTCTAATCAGTCAGCTTCAATGTAAAAGTCTAAATAAAAAAAGCTCAAGAATATGTGTTGCCCTAAAACCATAATTTTTTTTAGCCTGAAAAATTGTTCTTCATTTCAGTTTGAGAAACACATTTTTTTTTTGCTCCATATGGAGGAAGCGGATCCTCTGTCACGCTTTGCTCATGTGCAATTGGCTGCATCACTAATGGCCTGGTCGCCATTAACGTGAAGTGAAGGCGATCATATTGCACTGTCAGCGTGATTTTCCTTACCAGACAAACCATTAGGAACACCTACACAAAGCCCAAAACGTCTGCTGGATGGATAAACTTTAAAAAATAAATTGAAGCCAAACAGGACGTGCTCAACTGCAGGTCGATACCGTCCGGGCCAACACAAAGCAGACCCAAAGACTTGGAAAGCCAACTTCCGCTGTGCCCTCAACTCTCTCCCTGACGTATTTGAGCTACGCGAGCGCAGCAACAAGAGAGGCAGCGACGCCTACAAAGTCTACAAGATGCTCCCTGGCCCCCCTCGCAACCGAGGTGAATGCAACAAACTATGCGTTACACCTATGACGAATATATTCGTCTAACAAAATAGTACTTTTGAAGCAAGAAATTAGTCACAAACAGTCCCTCCACTCCTTTTAGGCCTCAGGATGCCGAGTCAGCGCCTCAAAAAGCAGCAAAGTGTCAGAGGGATTGCATCAGTTGAGGTTTTGCCACTGCCATGGCAACCTCCAAGCGGCACTTCAAGCACTCATGAGGCATCACTCAGCGTCACCAATATACAGAGTGAGCCTTTCGTTTCTACAAACGATTGAGAAATTTACTTGCCTTACTGTTGTCACTATGCAGACACGTCATTGGAGACCATGAAGGAGGAGGACGCATCCAAGGTATCACGAGAGGATCCTCCAGACTATCAAAAGGTTATGTCGGGACATGAGAAGGTCACACTATTAGAAATAGTTCCACATCACATCAATCAACAAATTGTTAAATCAACACTTGCAAAATGAGCATTTCAATCTTTGTGAAGTCAGAACTGATGTTACAGATGTGAAAGTGTACCTAATATTTTGGATGGTGGGTGTCTCCTCAATGGACGTTGATCTATTTTGTGTTTTTCTGCAGCTGATTGGTCACAGCAGCAGCACTGCTGAGGCGTGCTACCACACTTGTGCTCAGAGAGGATGGAAGGCTTACTCACTGTGGGACCACTGGCACTGTACGTGCTCGGGAACTTACAATTTATTCTAATTGTTAAAAAGTGATTCAAATAATAAGTTATAGAAAAAGCGCTACATGTATGGAAATTTTAGGGAAGCACTTCTGATTCAAATTTGCTGTTGACTTAGGTCCAGTTGATGACACCTTCCTCTCCCTGCACATAGACAACGGCAATGAGGTTTTGGGGGCGTCAGATCGGTTCTTACATCAGCAGACCCTCCCAGAGTGGCAACATCAGGAGCAATGTGTCTGTGTGTGCATGTCACATACCTGATGACTTTTTATTTCTGCAAAGTCGCTGAAATAAAAGATGAAAGATCTTGTTCCAAGCCACGCATTAAGCTCATGTAACTTCTTTATGCTTAAGTGCTTCATACTCACGTCAGTGACTCCCTGCAGCAACAAAATGAAAAGATCTCATTTCACATTATTAGGACCAGTAGGGAAAAAAAAATGATGTTCAATGAAAACCAGTTTTGCACACCATTGTCACAAACATAAAAAAATCTCAAATTTTTAAATTGGTGTGAAAATTTCACGAGCCTCCTAAATACAACATTAAACTTATTTAATTAAAACAAACCCAAAAGTTGGAGACAGGCTTTTAATTACATTAAATTGACTTATCTGTTGTGTTTAAAAAAATATATATTACTGATGCATTTAAAAATGGACGACACAGTTGGTAAAACATCAACACGTGACATTTATTTCCCATTTTCAGAAATGAAAAACAGGATGGACTTATTTCTTAATGGAAGGAACATGTCATACAGTGCCCTTAGGTGGGAAAAGACAATTTATACAACATTAAAAATGTAACTAAAACAGAAGTATATGTATTTCTTATTGTTGCCTTACAGCATGAAACAAATGTTACAACTCAAAAGGGGAATAAAAAATAATAATAATTTCAACTCAACCCTCAAGTACACCCTGCTATTCACAAGTTGAAATTTACAATGGACAGAAAAAGAGACAACACTTTCATAATTAAAATAAAAAATAAAATAAAAATAGTAACCTATAACCTGTAGATCTCGATTTGGAGTAAAAGTTAAACAATTGAGAATCTGGTTGCACAAGTGGGCACACCCTCTTATAGCCAGGATGTGGCTGTGTTCAGAATTCACACCTGGTGTTTAAAGGTGCCTCTGACTAACCCCAAATAAAGTTCAGATGTTTTAGTAGGCTTTTCCTAACATTTTTCTTCATACATTCTACGACACCAGCAACTAAATGTTGGCAGGTGTGTGCCGACTCCCTCAACTTTATTTTTTGATTTCAACAGGGCTGTGCACTGAAGGCTTTTTCTATCCACTGTAAACCAGCAGATGGGACGGAAAAACAAATATGAAGAACTTTCCACATGAAAAATATTGAACTCCTATAAATTGTTACATACTTTAAAGCTTTAAAAAAAAAAAAAAGGCATAATGGGAAACAGGTCACCGTAAATACATTTTTTTTTTCTGGGGTGACTGACTTGGGGACAATAATAGTTTTTAGAATGGATATAAAGACTCTCGCTGGTATATTTTCTTCTATTGCCTGCTACAGACAGACACTAACATGTTTTGCTGGCTTTATGGTACAATTACATTCTGATGGACACGTGTTCAACCACAGGAGATACACATACACAGAAGCGCATGCATGCATTGAAAAGATCCCGGTGAGCAATGAACGGCGCACAGAACGTTAGCGCCGGTTAACATTCATACCATAGCTGCTCTCATTAAGGCCGAGACGATGAAACTGAACCAGCGATCGCGTTACGACAATCGATGTGAAGCAAATGTGCTGGAGTCGTATGACGACAAAAGTAAGAGGTCGGATGTGATCGTAGGTCCGTGATGAGGCTGCAGGGCTTTTAGTAGCTTTAGCCTGACAGAGCAAAAATTGCATATTTCCTCAAATAGCGGCCTGCGCTCCAACGATTAAATTGGCTGGGTGCGACATCGACTTAAACTATTAAGTGGGAAAACATTCCCAGTTTTACTAAGCAACTTGCCAATTGTTTTTGCTCGAAGTTGGAGCTTGAATTTTTCTTCCCAAGGCAAAGCCTAGTGGTTTTTTTTAGGTCCAATTGCCTCCAAATTTGAACCTTGTATACAAGACACATGGATGATGCTAAAGTGGAAGTTGGTGTATTGGAGATCATTTCTCAGACTTGAATTAAAACACGATATTATAATGCATTTAAAGGTTCATAGAATTTTTTTAAAAAAAGAACTTCGGCCTATGTTTGAGGAAATATGGCATCATGGCACGCAGTTAAAGAGCAGATATTAATAATTGCCAAACAATCCTAATTTGGATCAGTACTTAAAAGTGTACAAGTTCATTGACGCCCACTCCCCTCATGTGCTTTAATGTTGTCATCAAGAGAGAAAATATATTTATAAAATATCATACACAAAACAAATATGCGAGCGCCACACATTTATGTTCTTCCTTTGGCCCGTGACCCAAGACGTTTTTTTTTTAATCATACCCTGCTGACAAAAGAGCTAAGATGAAAAAACTTGGTGGATTAAAAAAAAAAAAAGAAAACCTGGCCATTGACCAGGTCCAAATGGAGAACACTGGCATCTGTGTGAAACCCGACCCACTCACTTGTGTGCGGTGGGGATACTTTCAAGTTCATATCAGCTTGCATGATTTTCTAGAGTTCAAAAACAAGAATCTACTATATACAAGCCTCTGCTTAAAAAAAATCTTACAAAATAATAAGTACATGAAGACAGATAAGGAAGTTCATAGTTTATTAAAATTCTACATGATTTTAATCTATTTGAGTATAAAAAAAAAAGCGTAATTCCTAAGCAGGCGTGAGTGTACATGGTAAATGGTCCAGTGCACATGACTCAATTCAAGTTTAGTGGAAAACAGCAATCTTCAACCCTGAAAACAACTCAGAGGATCATAAGATTTCTCTGAAAACCAAAAGAAAACAAAAAACAAAAGCTAGCATCTTGCTTTGCTACCTCCACCTATCCTTGGTCAAACCTCTGAGAGAGAGAAAGAAAGGAAAAAAAAAGACGGAAACAGAAAGTTCCACGTCTCGGGCGTGGCCCAGCCACCGTGAGGTCCGTTTGCAAATGCGATAATAAATACAGGCATCCGTGTGGGCTACATGAGCGACAGAATTTTCCACATGCATACACACACGCCCGCACGCTCACACACACACACACACACACACACACACACACACACACACACACACACACACACACACACACACACACACACACACACGCACAAGGATACATCTGACTGAGATGATGACGAGCGTACTAAATAAAGCCTACTCTTTACAGTGCAACAGCATGGCAGCTAATGGATAGCAGTGCTTTCATTAAAAAAAAAAAAAAGAATGGAAAATAAAAAATATATATACAACATTAAAGGAAGAGCAGTACTTTTATCTTTTGGTCCGGCGTCCATGACAGACTGTGAACTGCTTCCTCCTATAAAGAACAGTAGTAGTTTCTGCCGCACTTGAACGGACTGTGGGGAGCAAGAAAACACGTGTCAAGATGCTCAGAAATGACAATGAAACCAACTCGTGGTTTTTTGTGGCTCATCAGAGAGCAGTGGCCCTAATCCTCTTTCCGTATAATTCAAATGATACGATAGCGTATAATAATTTATGTTAGCATTTACTTGGTTACCAAAAAAAAAAAAAAACAATTGCACAATTATTGTGCTGGACAGAGAGACATCATTTGCGATTTTCTGATTATCATAACATTTCCCCCATCTTGTGCTGGAATCACATTGAAAATAAAAAAAGAAATTCAATGACAAAACATTTAATTCTTTATATATGTACGATGGTTTTACAAAGAATGATGACTTGACTGTTTTGTTTTGTAAACTTTCTCTTTGCAATAATTGTTGGTCAAAGTCCATAAAATGTGTGGCCAGGTTAGCGACTGGCTGTTAACTGGTTAACCATTAGCCAGTCTTTATGTCAAGTATCTGGGCTTCAGTCGTGGCCATAGGAGCCCGTGCATAACTGTCCTTATTCAGCAATTATAAGCAATTCAAAGTTCAACACTTTTTAGATTTGCTGTTAGATTTTATGACAGTAACGGGCTGACCCTGGAACAGCCATCCGTTTTCTATGTTGCTTGTCTTAATTAAGGGAAACGCAGGATATCTTATGGCTGCTGCTGGTCGCCAGCTAATCACAGACAGACAAACAGCAGCTAAGGAATCAAAGCCTGAACCACAAAACTGAGAGGAGATTGTGCTGCCTTGAATCTGGAAACAATTATTCTGTTTATTTCCTGTGCTTTGAAACAAAATGGCTGTTATGTTTAACCTTAGAGGCTCCAATGTAACGTTTCCATCTTCATGCTGGGCTACTGAGGTAAGCAACTCCACCTCAAATCACAGAAACGTACGCACGTCTCACCTCATAACTGTGAGCCTTCAGAGCCGCCGTGTACGTAGCCGCCTTTGGACTTCATCTGGGCCTGAACCAGATCCACCTGCAAGTAGTCAGTAAGCATCTTTGAGTAAGACAATTTAAGGCAACTGAATACGACTTGGGTGGCTTTAAGGACTGAGAAGAGAGAGTTTTTGCAAACCTACCGACGGCAATCCCAGGCCCATGTCGCCCGACCCGACGTGTGTCGTGTGAACAAAGTTGGTTGGCTCGCCGATCATGGAGCGGTCGATCCGCCGCCGCCGTTTCTGGAAAACACATGTTGATTTTTCTTTTAAATAAATACATCCACTAACATTATGTTGATTTGCCTTTCAAGTTATATGATCAGTGGAAAAATTCAAAAGTTTAACCGTTGCCTGCTTTTCAAAAATGTTAGACTTACAGGCTGTGGCTGCTCCGCAATACAGCAGCTGAAACAAACCCAGAATTCAGTCATTCCCAGGCCAGTGACAACACCGCTGCAGCAGTTTCCTGTTTCGGTTGAGCTGCCACTCGCCGCGTTGCCTTCCTGTCTGTCTGATGTCAGCAGAGCCGCAGACGCACCGTGGAAACTGATGGCAGCCTCTCTGCAGCTCTCTTCGGGACAAACGCGTGCTACAAGAAGTGTCCGCCCAGTACCAGGCACCCTTTCCTGTCCAAAAGTTGAGCAAAAATAAGCATCAGACGTAGCTAACAAATGTTTTTACATGTTTGCTCTAATATAAATTGACAAAAGTTGTATTCCTGTCATTAAAGCAAAAAAAAGAAACTCGAAACAATGACGATTCTGATAGGTCAAACAATGACAAACCTCTTTGAGAACTTTCAGCACATATTCACCAAATCATGCCTTAGAGCTAGTAGTTACACTAAGTAAAGCGTGACTGCAAAATGTGAGAACACACCAATGCTTGCAATAGCTGACAGTGAGAAAGAAACGAGGTCAGTAACGTAATGCAGCAGACGAGCCTGCGCCGCGACCTACTATCGACACAGTCGATAAGGCTCACGTTTGGAGGGGATATAATGAGAGTGATAGCGTGAGCTCCATTTCACCAAACACTCTATGGCTATTTCCAAAATACTTTTTAAGAAAGATGACCCAACATGGAGACACCATGTGACATGGGTTGTTGACAGGAATGTGACAGGAATGGAAAAATAGTAGAGGAATGTGAAGGTCAGGCTATGTCAGGAGAGAATAATTGAATTTGGAAGATGTCCCAATGGATGCGTCATGTTTCGGAAGAATAGCCAATTGGTGGACTGACACCGTTTTAGGGTGGATGACAGGCGAGGGGGAAAAAAAAAAAGACATGCGTTCACAGATTTTTCGGGGTATGATTCGACAATACAGAAGTGTGCTGAGTTTCCACAAGGAACAAACTCAGTAACGCCCTGAAGGGCAACTGCCTGACTAATTTATTCTGTAAACAAACGCAGTCCAACAAACCTCTGACGAGCCAAAGTCATGGCTAGCATATGAGCTAGGCAGAATGCCAAACTCATTTGTAACAGCATCCAAAGCAATGACAAATGTTTAATATAGCATAATCTTTCGAGCTGGTCACACTGCTAGCGTTGCAGTTGTCTACATTGTTCATTTCCTCAAATGAAAGCACAATATCCGTGTTGCAGTTTACTACATTTATTAAATGTATTGTGCAGAAGCGGGTTGTGCCAGATTGTATGGAAAGAAATATACTGTATGTTTTCTCAATGGCGATGTTTAAACAACAAATTGTTCTTGATTTCTACAAGTTGCAACGTAATAACAAAGAGATGCAAGTCAGGGTAGCTACCGTTGAAAACCAATAGCCAAATTGCTTCTGATGCTTGGCACCAAAAATGATACTTTCTGTAGTAAAGAAAAAAAAAGAGATCCCTCAAATACTAAGAGGTCGCTGATACTAGACATTTCCTTATTTGGGCCTAATGCTAGCCACTTTCTACCCTTCCCACACAGCTAACTGTAACAATAGTTTATGATGCAGTGTTTTTGTTTTTCCTTTTAAATATCGGCTTTACACCACATCATTAAGGTCGATACGAATTCAAGATGTCCACACTATAACAAGAAAAGACTACTTTCAAATAGAAAGGCCGATTTCTTGTGTAACAATAGACAGGTCGTTTAATGAATATATTGCAGCTCTGGAGGGATCATTTGATCGATTTGAGCTCGAATTAACACGTAAAACCTTAACTTGCATTTACAAATTAAGGTTATGCAACTATGCATCAACGTGTCTTATAAAAGCGTGATGTATATAAAATGGCGTATATCAAATGTCAATACGTAAAATACGATAAATAGATCGAAATAATGTTTGGTTCGGGGCGTGTTATGCTCTCGCGTTTAAATGATCAAACCCCGCGTTAGCATCAGAGTGGCTAACAGGGTTAGCTCAATCGCTGTTTCCTCCACTGACAGCTAGCCAGCCGCGCTAATTTAGCCCTATTTCCGATAGTATGACACAAATTCACGATTTTAAAAACAACACTTTACGCCACTATTAAGATGTGATGCGGTGAATTCGTCGTTTTAAATATATTGAGTATAAGGTAAATGATCTTACCGCAGCAATTGGTTTGTCGGAGTCAACAGCTACTATCGACTGCAAAGATAGAGAAAGCAAAAAAGAAAAAAAAAAAAACGCCAGGAAGTACAATGTGGGGAAATTCACTCAACTTCCGTTTTAAAGTGTGACCACTTCCGTGTTGACCCACGTTTTGCACGTTACTCGGAGGTTCCAGTTATTCTTCCAAGACTAGCATTTTTATTCATTATTATTATTAAGGATGAGGCCACTTACAGAAGAAGAGACAAAAGCAATGTTTGAGAAACTGTCGAAATAGTAAGTGCAGTGCGAGAACATTTTGTCGCGCGTTGATAACTACTTGGATTAGCATGCGAGGCTAACTTGTAATTTATATTTTCCTTTCATTACAGTATAGGAGAAAACATAAAGCTCCTCGTGGACAGACCAGACGGCACATACTGCTTCAGGCTTCACAATGACCGCGTCTATTACATGAGGTAATCATATTACTAGTAAATATAATTACATGTAAAGCATTATAATGTCAAAATAATTAAGAAAGTGCACGCCAACCTCCGTGTCCGCCTTACTCCATATTTCCTGTTACAAAAATGCATACTGGAATTCGTAATTTTTATTGTCATACCTTTTATCGATATGCACGCACACAAAATGGTGTTGCAAAATATTGTTAAGCCCCCCCAAGTGAAACTATAGTTTGGGAACATCCCAGAGGTCCAACTAAATTCCTCAAGAAGTTAACAGCAATTGATTGTTGTTGTTGTTTCCACAGTGAGAAGCTCCTCAAACTATCCACAAACATTTGCCGGACCAATTTGGTGTCAGTCGGCACATGTTTTGGCAAATTTACAAAGTCCAAGAAGTTCCGGCTACACATCACAGCTCTGGATTTCCTTGCGCCCTATGCTAAGGTTTGTTTCATTCAGTTTACTATCAAAAGAACTGTATAAAGAAATTAAAATTGTAACGTAAAATACTGAATGCTTTTTTCATAAAGTTCAAGGTATGGGTGAAACCTGGAGCAGAACAGTCTTTCCTCTACGGAAATCACATCCTGAAGTCCGGTCTGGGCAGGATCACGGAGAACACTATGCAGTACCAGGGTGTGGTGGTTTACTCCATGTCTGACGTACCCCTGGTAGGTACTCTGCACATGCTTCAAGTTCCAACCTGTTAAGGACATATCGAGGTCATCGCATGGCATTATTTTTCAGGGGTTTGGTGTGGCAGCCAAGACGACGCAAGAGTGTCGGCGAGTGGACCCCATGTCCATCGTCGTGTTTCACCAGACTGATGTGGGCGAGTTCATCAGGAATGAAGATGCATTAACATAAATCAAGATTCTATCAGTTGGACTGCAGATTGTTGATTTATCAACTCAAACACACACAAAATATTTTTCATAGAAAAGGAACATTTTAGAATGTGACAATGTTACAAAGATAACATTATTTAACATTTATTCAACAAACAATAGCTACATTTGAGGAACTCAACATCTATTCAACAAACTAACACGTTTGTGGAATACAAAAAGTAAGAAAAACTTGGAAGTTGCATAGTTAAAATAAACTCAAACCATGTTCAGTTTCTTCATTGTTCTCCATCTATCTTTTAAGTGGACATTTGTCCTGTCTCTGAAGCGGTAATACGACTTAATTTTAGTCCAGTTGCCCTCTCCAAATTTTTTGACTCCCTCCTTGAGCTTCTGGCTTTCCTCTTCTGTCCACATCTGCAACACAACAGGCAAATGTTCACTGATTTGAAGTCAAAATGGGTTTAATTCTTTACATTTAATTATTCCAGGACTATGTTGTCACAAACCTTTTAGGTCCTGAATACATTAAAGGAAAGCAAATGGAATGTAAATTAGGGCTGAACGATTATAGAAAATAATCTATGATAAAGAAAAATGAAGCATTATTTAATATGAAAGGCAGTTTATTGTTAATTGGTCATTTAGCCTTAATATAAATCCAGGCAAACTCGGGTCAAGATGTCAAATCAAACATGGTGAAGCAGCAATTAGCTCATGAACTGCACTCCTTTGATCTGTAAACATTTGTAAGACAATACAATTCCAATAGGAAAAAAAATTGTAAACATTGAGGTCAACATTTAATCGCAAAACTAAATGCTTACCCTTTTCTTGATCCCTGATGGTGGACTCATGTTAATTGTTTCTAAAAGAAAAAAAGACAACAAAAATTAGACCAAATTACACGGTAATACCAAATGTTTTTTCCCTCTTGTACTACCATCGAAAAGTTCCACTTCTTCACCCCAAGTGGCTTTGGTCTCCCTGGCTTGGTTGCACAGCTCCTTCCTGTAAAAAAAAAAAAAAAGGCTATGCTAAAAAAGCAGCAGGTTGTGTGATCCACTGAATAGCCAACCACCAAATTGCATTCAAATGTGATGAGATTTACACAATGTGTGACACCACAGAACTAAAATGTATGAATGGAATTTTAAACTCATCTGAAATATCACATTTTTTCCTTACAGCACACTGGTTGGGAATCACCGCTCATTAGAATTAGCGATCAAGAGGAAACAAAACATGCTACAACTCAAAATATTTATCTGCAAGATCCACAATTTTCCACTCTGCCTAAACTACACAATTGATTTTTCACATAAAAGGGAATGGTGAAAAGTACTGACCATTTTGCATGGGACCGGTTCTTGGGCGTAGAACTTTTTGGAGGGGTACGCAACTCAGGATTCAAAGAAGGAGAGTTATCCAATGATGAGTCTGGGATGATGATGTCACCTCTATTTTCCGTAAATCTGCAAGAATAATTGAAGATTATTGCATCGCCTGACAATCGGAAAGAATCTCGCAGAATAATTTGCACTTGCTTGCTCGGAGGATAGCCGGCACATGTTTTTGCTTGACTGCTCACTGGAGTATCCTGCACCATGTCACTACTGTCGGATGGTGAATCTTCTGATTCGGAGCTCTTTCTACAACAACAAAAGAGAAGGCTAGTTAAGGAACTGAACTGAGTAATCGTTAATAAATAGTTTAATACCCCCCCCCCCCCCCAAACTACAACTGCCTTAAACTTACGCAGATGGCGAAGCCTGCTTACGAGGTGTTCCTTGTGAGACTTGCTTGCCAGAAGTTGAGCTAGATGATATTTCCTTACGTTGTAAAGATGACGCGACATCACTACCGGAAGATCAAGAAGGTGAAAATATTCATGTTACATCCTCCAGTTATGATCAAATATTTTGACTGCAAATTTTGCATTCTACCCAGATGACAAAGCCCGATTAAGACTTGTTCCTTGAGAGACTTCCTTGCCAGATACCAAGTTAGACAATTGCTCCTCAAGTTGTAGAGATGACTCAACATCACTAGCGGAAGATCAAGAAGGCAAAAATATTCACGTTGCATTCTACAGTTGTGATCAAATATCTTGGTTGCAAATTACGAGATTGTACTCTCCTACTTAAGAGTTTATATGTTTCAGAAATTGTAACAGTGTGCAGTAATGCATACTTTCACTTTTGATCTTATGTAATCATAGGAGAAACACTGGACACATTCCAGACCCACGAACAAATGTACCTGTTCTTTGCCAACGTAACTGATCGAAGTCTCCTCAGCGGGACGACCTCCATGTCACTTTCAAGGGTTTGAAACAGCAATGATTGGGACAGCGCCGGCTCATCTGTTCTTGCCTCTTGCTCCTGAGAGACGGCAGACGACACGCTGCCCTGACTGTCCGACTCCAACACCATCCTTGACATGTTGTAACGTTTCTGTTTCTTCTTCGCTTTTCCGCTTCCTCCCCTGTGTGTGTTTCGCGTTGAAGCGGTTTTGGATTGAGGGGGGGCATCTGTTTGAGTAAGAAGGGCGGCCGGGGCAGCTTCAAGGGGGCTCCCTGAGTTCCTCTGGAAAAGCTCTTCGCTCTCTGAGTTTCCACACATGTCCTCCTCGTCAGTATTTACAGTTGTGTCTTGATTTTCAACTTCTTCCTCCAGATGGGAAAATGTTATGTCACCAGGTGCAGCCAAAGCCTGGTAGGCAATCTCCAGTCGGTCTTTTGGGATATTTGAAGCGTCACTAGAAAGTTGAAGGACAACAATGTGGAGGCGAGTGAACACATTGGAAAATAACAGCATGGAAAATATTGCCTGATGAAGCAAATGCCATAAAACTGTTTCAAGCATGGTTTTAAAATAACTTTTTTTTTTTTAATATCCCACAGCAATCTCAAGTGATTTATGAACCGACCATGTCAGCAGCTCAGCGTTGACTTGCGCACTAGTGGAGGGGCCGCATTTATCTGGCTCATCAGTTGTGTCCTTTTTTCTTTGCTGTTCAAGTTGATCAATGAGCTGCTTTGCAGCCTGGTAAAAACAATTAAATGCACTCAAATTAAATGTACTCATCTGTATATCTGTTCACACCCAAAGGAACGGCAGTAACCTATTTTTCCCCCCATAAACACAGACTCATTTCATGTCATACCTTGTAAAGAAAGCTAACAGAGAATGGGCAGAATTCCCGGCAGAAGGCCACGATCTGGTCCTTTAAGTGTTTGAAGTCCATTTCCTCAATAAGTTTATGCTTGTTGCATCTCAGATTGATGAGCTCCATGAAAATCTTTTTCTATGGGTCAAAGTGGGCGTTATTGCCAAACTTTAATTGACATTTCTATTCTAACACCATGCCCCAATTAGTTTTCTCATCTATGATGGTATAAAAGAAAATAGATTGCTGTTTTGCAAGAGCACTCACCTTGGCAAGCTGTGATTTCGGGAAACGGCGGAGAAATTCTTTTGCTTTGTCAAATTTTTCGTTCTTGATGAAAAGCTTCACAATCTGAAGAGACAAAATAACCTCACTGAATGCAATCTGCTAAATGTTTTGACGGCAATCATTTTGACCTCGGAGAAGATTTCTTTTCTATTTACGTTATTGTCGATGAGAAATTCTGTTAATAACAAATAAATTGGACCAACAACCATTGTGTTAAACTTTAACAGTACCAATATACTTGCATAAGGTATTTGTTAAGCACATATCTTCATAGTTCATTGTGTGCACGTACCATCTCCTTTAGTAAAATGCAAACTTTTTCCAAGTCATTTTGTGAAACATCACTTGTCCCACACAGATCTTCCAACTGCACAAGGGCGGATTCCAACGGGCAGAGTGACCCCTCTTGTTCAAAAGTCACATCTGTAATGACAAATATAATAAAAGCAAAGTTTGGTCCCAACATGTAGAAACATCTTTTTTTTTTTTTTTTTTTTTTCCAATCAAGTCAGAAGACATTGTTTTGCCATGTTCTTACTGCTCTTCACTTTAACATAGAGTACTCAAGTTCACAAAACAGAGTACGTCACACACAAGAATTAAAAGATAGTCCTATTCTTAATTTATATAGTAACTACAATGACATTGTGGTGACTCATTTCTCTTTGTCAATTTATTATGGTGGATGAGTTGAGACATGACACCAAGGCAGTGCCCCCAGAATGAATAGTAATAATAGTCTCACCAAGTGATTCGCCCTCGTTTATGCGGGAGATTAACTGCATTACAAAAATCTTTTTGGGTAACACTTCACTTGTTGCCACGGGACGGGACATGATACCTGCCAAACACAAAGTAATACATTTTTATTCATAAGCCACCTTTTCTAAAACACTCGCTTGGTCAGAACACAAACAAAATATGCCAACATGCACAGTCATATGGTACTGTTTTACATAAAAGCAATGACGCAGCTATGAGTAGGATGAGGAGGTACTTACTTTGGACCACTTGTCTCACTTCACAAAAGTCTTTATATTGACCTTTATGAAAATATTGAAAGGCAAGCGATATATAATGATCTAGAAGCCAGCGGTTGGCGATAGGCTCTACTTCTAAATGATGGTTGGTCTCCTCCGCCATGTTCGAACCACAGGGACTTTGAGCAATAACAACAAGGAAGCTGTTATGTTCGCGCGTTGCTTCCTCGGTAGGTCTTGTAAGCGGCGCTTCCGTTTTTTTAAGGACATACGATTTATTGGAGCGCCCCCCATTGGCTCGGAGAGGCTCGTCAGCCAACGAACGACTGGTTACGTCATTCGTGTTTCGAGTTCTGGCGTTGACGTGTTTACTTTTGGCTCGTCGAGATATGGCGTTTGTGTTTGGGATTTTTTTTGCCAGGAATATCATATAAAATCCCTGATTTACTCTGAACCTCTATCATGAAACATGGAAAAACTTGGACATAAATGGGCATCCTTATTTAAATGTTTATTTAAAAGGACATTGAACATGACATAAGATTGGCAGATATATTGAATTAAAAAGAAAACAAAAAAAGCAAGCTCAGAACATTCAATTTATACCATGATCATAGAAACCTTTACGCTCATAAATGCCGAAGGACTTGATCTTAAGGGCACATTCTCAAAAGAATGGGGAAATAAATTCCATTCGGCATAGTGTCTGAGTGAAACAATCCAGTGATGTCACTGTAGTGTAATGTAGAAATTAAAAATACTACCAGCAATAATTATAATGGTGATAATAACACCATGTGGATTACGCCAAACCTGTAAAATCTTCCATTGTTTCATCACCTTCCCAAAATAATGGCATGTATTTTTTTTCCAGCAACATAAAAAAACTTAAAACACTTTTTATAATTTCATTTCAGGGTAGAATTGACTATTCTGTTTACACACACAAAGGATGTAGCTGGTTTTAGCAGAGATATTTAAGGCAAAATAAAGAGAAGTCTTTTGTTTGGGAGGGGGGAGGGTTCAAAATGAGTTCTTCCATTGTTTTAAGATGACAATATAATTTACATCATCAACATACACGGCACTGTCCTACTGTATACATGTTTATTCTCAGCCAAAACTACTATCATCAACTACTTGACAAGCTCATATAAAATAGACAACAAACTGCTTTTTCCATTACCACCTCTGTAACAATTGTTTGATTTTGAGGGAAAATCTTATTCCAGTCCTGCATTATGCGCATTAACGAACTGAATGTTTTCAGGGGTTTTTTCTTTATAACAATTCCTCCGAGATTATATTTGCTGTCAGATTTGAATGGTGGGAGAGATCATATGGGTTTAGACTTGACTCATGCTCAGCTGGCCTTCATTCCCATTTACGCTACACCACCTTGGGGCTGATACTTTTAAGAGATAACTGCAAAACATTTAGAGTTAAAAGATATGACAGCATCAAATCAGAACAAAATGGTTGCTTGGAGAGCAAGAGAAATGAGGTCTGTGTGAATAAAACTCCCCTGATAAGTTTGTTCTGTGTGCCAGTTCTTTTACATTCGTCACATAGCTTCCATGTAGCAAACCATTTATAGTGTAAACAGCAAGGAAGAAAGACACCTTCCCCTGCCAACCACAAAAGGGAACACTTTCAAATCTGAACTCACGCCATAGTTATCCAGTGCGAAAAAGTATTAGTTAAGGGAAAGACAAATAACATGAAGAGAAACCATCATTCATGTATATAAATTCACCTCACAGGATGACATTGAAAGGCTTTAAGTGTTCTAAAAACACCGGAAAATGTTTGCTTGTTTTCAGGCCTGATACTAATGGTAGAGGCGAGTCGTTGAACGTGTTAAGCAGAAGCGGTTTTGCAATTTGACAGATCGGCCCTTGCCAACGACACTCTGTGCTTGTGGGTCCTCGTCCGCGACATCACGCCGCATGATACAATGCGAAGCCACCGGGCTCCAAAAATTTGCTGTTGCAGAAGGCTTGCAAGGCTTTCTGAAATGCTGTCAGCTCTTCTGCACACACACACACGAGCGTTCTGGTTTCCACAAGATGGAGCCACTTTGACAGCAATTTGGGATGCTGATTCTCTGGGCCTTTTGTCAACCCAGTTTAGGTAAGATAAAATTTGACTTCACAAAAACTGTTTTGGGTGAGTCATATTCATAAAAAAAAAAAAACATTATCTACTGGCTCAAGCAACAATCCAGATAAATAATGAGGCAGAACAAAACATGGCAAAAAGCCATTCATCCCTGGGGAAGGCTTGTTATGGACAATCTGGTCCTCCTTTTGCAGACAATAAAAAAGCCTCATCAGTCTGGAGCGGCTGAGGCTGATTGCACACATGCAAATCAAAGCAGCGCACTTCCACTCGTCTGGCGCGCGAGACTCGCTCAAGTGTCGTGCGAGTAGTGCGTGTCTTTTGTGTGGCTCTTCCATTAAGCTCTGGAACAATGCCGCTCGCCCCCAATGTCAAATATTTATTTTGAATCTCATCAGGATGGCAAAAACAAAAAAAGGAAGAGAAACACAAAGGCGTGTGCGCCACGAGAGCAGGAGTTGATGGTCCCAAAAGGAATAAAAGTCTCACCAAGAGTTATACAGTGCATGCTTCACCACACAAAGCAAAAAGTCTTCCAGTTGATGTTGGGAGTGAGTATGGACAGGCAGTGGAGGTGGCGGACGTCCTGCAGTCCCACCGGAGCACCACGCAGGAAGGCCAGCCCCAGGTGAACTCGCGTCCATCCCGTCACCTTCTTTAGAGTCTCATTACAGGCGCTCCGTGTCCTCAGACGGAAAACTCAGAGCCGGGGCGGCGAGCTTGGGTCAAGTGCTTCAGGCGACGCAGACGCAGTCCCGTGAACGGGTTGCACCACAGCAGGGAGGGCGGACCGCCGAACACGGCTTTCATTCCGTCCCATCTGGTGCGACGCTCCCAGGTGGGCTTCTCGTTTTTAAGACGTTCAATCTCCTGCAAGACGCCCACACAAGCTTTATGAAGCAAATGCTACTTGGAAAGTCACTCAATGATAACTAGAGTTGGCCATTACAATTGTTAGGCATTTGGTTGACTGCATGGAATTGATTGTTAAAGAAATGGAGTGCTCATCTTGACTGAGTGAAAGTGGATTTCTCATTTTATTTTGAATAATCTTTATCTTACAAGAAATCAGAACACTGATTCTCCATCATCATTTAAAGTAAATATCAATCTACAGCCAGGTTTCCATCAACCAGTGCAGTTCAGTTGCCTTATCTGGTTTCTATGCCAACGCTGTGAATTGGAATTCAATTTAAAATGGCAAGGAAGGTGCTGTTGGATTTCAAACAGCATTATCTGTGAGTTGAATGTTTTCATTCCATTCTAAGATGACCAAGCGACACAAGCAAACTACTGCAGAGAGGGGCAAAATAATGCTTGGCGCTCCAAAATGAAATATCCACCTCGGTTGCAAACGAGGCTTAACTTATCACACGATGGGTACTGACCGTTTCGTCGTTGCAGATGGAGTGGAGCTGCGTACCGAACATGACAGCAGTGAAGGTGAGGAAGAGGATGGCTTCAAGACAAAGGAATATCAGCAGTAGCACGGAGACCCCGGGAGAGAATTCGCTGCACTCTGCGACAGATGACACAAAAAGAGCGTTATGTTCCCGGCAAAAGTCACTTACTCAGCGCTTGTTCATAGTTTTCCTCCAAAGATAGTGGCGCCATTTGCACAATGTCAACAGATGTAATGTAATGTAATACAATATTCATTTAATATTGTTTTGTATTGGTTCTGTTTCTGCTGACATTGTGTAAGAATGTTTTTCCTCCCCCCAGTGTGATGAAGTACTTACCGCTCCACTGCACTTTAATGCACGTGAAAAAGTGCATACCACTGAGGCCAAGCGCATGAGCGGAAATCAATGCTATGTACATCTGTGGAGAAAGGAACCAGTTTATTATATTATCAATTTGAACTTGTACATTTGTCATTCATTGTGGTTGAGTGGACTCCTCGGAGAGGACGGGTGCACTTACAGTGAAAAGGACAAAGAATCTCTGATTCTTTTCTCCCACACAATTATTGACCCAGGGACAGTGATGATCCATCTTTCGGATGCATCTTTTACAAATACTGCAAGCGGGAAAAGATAGAAAATATTTATGAGCGATGCCGAGACGCTGATGTACCATTTAATTGTTTGACGAGACGGACCTGCAGTGGTGCGCTCTCTCGGGCTTGATACTGCAGCACTTTGGGCACTTGTAGATGACCTCACCGGGCTTCAGCTGCAAGCTCTCCATATACTCCTTGGTTGCGTTGCCTTTCGGAACTGCGCCCTAAAGAATCAGCGGCCAGAACACAAACTTGAATAGCACACGTTATTTACAAAATGCGTCTGAACGAGTGCACTTCCACTTACCGGATCGGACAACATGGTACGCAGATGGGAAGCCAGAGCGAGCACGGCGAGAGCGTTGAACGTGGCGCCGTTCAGCAAAGAGTACCAGAAGTTCTTGGCGGGTAGCAGCATGACAAAGTTGACGACAAATTCGGCATACAGCACCAGGAACCAAGTCATGCTGGCGCACACCATACCGCAGCTGTCCTGGATGAACCACAGCGTGCGGTTCCCGGCCGTGTGGTCGGCATGGGCGCCGCCGACCATCGCTCCGGCCGCCAGGCCGCCTGACTCCACGTCGCTACCCGCTGACAGCAACGGGTGGTGCTGCTCCATATCTCGAAGTCGGTGGTTGGAAGAGTGCATCCTGCCTGTGGAGGGCAACAAACTGCAATCGATTCATAGAACATAAAAATGCAAACATTTTTCACCTCAAACATAATAAACAATCGATGATCAATTTAACCGTCAACTATTTTAATGATCAAATAACCGACCGTTTAGTCGCTGTTTAACTTCAAATGACCCCCAATCCTCTGCCCAAATGGGCACCAATGGTATCTGTGGAAATGTTTGGTACGACTGACCGTGCTTTACTCCCACTAGGCTCCCTTTTAGTCAGATGGAAAGCACACAACGATGATGCTCAGGTCCTGTTTGTTTGGCTACCTTGTAACAATGTGTGAGGGAAGGTGCGTGGGTGGGTGGGAGCAGAGAGACCTCTGTCAATGTACCAATGAATTTGAAAAATAAAAAGTCTTCTTTGGCGAGGCAGTCATTCTCAGGTCCAATGATTGATGATGACGACGCTTCAACACGCGTTTGGGGATTCATCACTCAAGGCTGGCCTCGCTCAGACAAAATGTGGACCGATTGTTGCCATTGCCCGTGGACTCATCTGTCACAGCCAATTCTCCAAAGCCACCCGAGGGGATTGTGGCTGTTTGTGCAGGGGACAGAGAAACCAAAGGTTTTCTCTTGTATGAATAAAAAGTTGCAAAGGAACACGGAGGTCTAACTCCACAAACAGCGTTGGCAGCTTCTTCTTCCTCTTTGTAAGTGTTACTGCAGCAAAAGTGCACGAGGCTCTAATGACCCTTGTTACTGCCTGCCGTCTAACAGCTTCGCCGAGACTCACTCGCCGAGACAAAGGCGACGAAGCAAACAACATTGGCAGAGCAAACAACCCGAAGCCTTTTCTGACCAATTTAGTATTCAACCTGCAGAGGGGCCAAATACCTTCATCTGTCTGTTCCCAATTTCTCAAAGCGTTGATTAGGTTACAGCTCCAGGGCGCTTTTAAGCCCTCCTTTGCTTTCACCTTATATCAATATCAACACAGCTTCTTTCCATAAAATGCCCACTTTAATCTGATATGCTTCCAATCACTGACCGTGATGCTGGGAAAAAAGAGATTCGATACAGCACAGTAGAAGCTACAAAGTCTTTCAATGAGAGTGACGTGGGCAGACTGTACAAGTAGCTCCATAAATATTGGGACGCCCACACAATTTTCATCTTTTTGGTTCGAGACACCACTGAACGTTACCAAGTATTAAAATTTGAACTTTAAGTTTATAAATGACAGGTCGAGGCAAGGTTTACGATGGAGACAGTGGAATCATTCAGCTAATTTGTTTTGAAGTCTGAAGAAATCACAAGTTAGGTTGTCAAAGGTGTAATACACGTGACCAAACAGCGTTCATGTGAAGGTGTTGGAGCACAATGTTAATGTTTTATCATTGCACAAGAGAAAGTAGTAGTGTTAAGAAGGGGAAGGATACTCTCCGCTACTTCATGGAGTATTGATTCTTCCAGTGATCAATAAGACGAGGGGGGGGGGGGGGCATTCAAGTAACAGTTGGTCCTCCAGCTGTCCACTAAACACAACGAAAGTCTCTAGCAAAACGACAAAGAAGTCGTTGGGAGACTTCGTCTCACCGAGTATCCGTGTAGCGCAAAATAATGGTGCAAACAAATTACCCTTCGATATCCCGTCATGAACCAATGAAAACTTCAAAAACATATTCTAAAGAAACAACTCCACTTGCAATTTCAACACAAATACCTTTAAGTCGATGAATCAATTCCACACGGCCCAAAACTGTACAAGTAAAATTAGAGCGCATAACTCCACTTTGCTTTACTGTCACGCAAATAAAATCCCCCAAATTTTGACTTCTAGCCATTCCAGTTATTCGATTCACCATTGCAACCCTACAGCAACATCAGCCTTAACGCGAAAGCACAACTTTTGTGGTCCCAACAGTTAAGACATTACAAAAGATTTTTGTGAACTTCAAATATTAAATTGATTGAAGCAGCATCCAGAATGGTTTGCGTTTAACCTGTAAAGTTCCACCGTGTAACTGGTTAATAAAAGATGCCAAATGGCTGATGGGAGTGAATGCGAGTCATTTGTCTCTCTGTGTCAGTCCTGAGATAGCCAAGGCCTCTTGTTCACTAAAGTCAACAACAACAACTCTTTGACCCAGAATAGCATACAGTCTAAGTACATCAAAATGAATGAATGAACAAATGACATGCTGAGGAAACATTGTGTCATTCAGGCTCCTCCTGCTTAGCTGCCAAACGCAAGGAATGTCACTCATCAAGCTTTGGCGGATGACAACATAGTGACTAGAAATGCCAAAAAATGAAGAGTCCCCTACCTAGTATGTTCAATCCTTAACTTGACATGCTTTGATGCATGACTTCAGGATCAGCATGTGGTTTGGAAGGCGTGTGTAGGCATGAAGATGGAAAAGGAGACACCTAGAACATATAAACACAGAAACTTTAGTTAACGTTGGATGTAGAGCATACCAATATTGTTCGACACTCACTTCACGTCAATCACATGTTTTTCCACACCGACGATGACTAACTATTTTGACACTGACCAACTTCCGACTTTACAATTTGGACGCCTACACAACATGATAGCTTCGACAGCATTACAGCAAAGCAAGACTGAGATTGCAGCCCCTCCCCTCATCGACCAGCGAGTAAATCATCTTCTCATTTCCCTTCTTGTCTGAACATCTTAATGATACTAAGACAAATATTCAACAACCCACGGTGCTTCACAGCTGAGTTTTCCTACTTGTCTAAATGACAAGTTCCAGAACGTAAACAAACATCTGCCGTGAATATAATAGGAGCTTGACATTGCGCTAGCTAACTAGCCAGCTGGCTTGTTAGCTTCGCTACCGCGGCATGCGCGCAAAGAGTACGAATATCAGACATTTTTTCGGCGACGTACCTCAAGATTTCTGACATAGTCGTTCGTGGGCGTCTTCTAAATTCATTTTGAGGGCTTCACAATGAGCGGACTACAGCTGGGGAACGACTACCAGAGCCGCGGAAGGGGCAGTAACACATCCCATCAACCATTGTCGGAGCTTCCGGGATTCGGTTCCTCTCCGCCAATGGCTGAAAGGATGGGTACGATGTTTGGCTCGACAGCGCCACCCTGTGGGGTGAGATAAAGTTGCAACAGCTATATCTCCGATAGAGAGCGATATTGATCTGTCAAAGAGTTTGACACGCCCAATCATAAAACAAGTTGTCAGGGGGGAATATTAACTGATGTTACAATGAGTAAGATTATGAATTATGATTATGAATTGAAATGTAATACTGTAATTACTATAATAACCTTTACTCACAACAATACAACTTTATCCTTGTAAGATTGCAGGTTTTCTTCTCTGACATATATTAATATTTATCTTTAGTTTCATAACTCTTAGACTTTAAAACCTTGATTGAGTAGAATTATATGTCCGTATTCCCCTTTCATTCTAGTGAGATCTGATATAATAATTTTAGATCACACTGAGGATTTCCAAAACGACCACAATTAATTCAGGCCAAGTACATAATGGATCATTTGAACAATGATAACCGATCTTTCCTGGCATTGCTACTACATGTCAGTACTTGTAGCTCATAGACCCATAAAAGTCATCTAAATGAAGGGTGGAGTGCATTAACGACAGTTAATGCGCCATCCTCCACCCCGTTCTGACAACCGGTCCAGTTGGTGAGGCAACAATATTGACCTGAAGCACGATGGGTCATGGAAAGAGATGCCCTGCAGCTGCACTTCCCCGGCAGGGAGCAGCAGGACCTTCCTGGCAGCACCCTCCGTCATCACGTGTTTCCCAGGAGTGGATTACTATAAGGCCAAACAAGACAAGCAGCTTGCCCCCCCAAGCCTGTCTGCTGCTGCGCAGGGGCGACCCGCAACTTCACTCTGTATCAGCTCTCTAGTTTTAGAGAGAGGCACAGAGAAATACCAGAGCAATCCTCTAAAGCAGATTAAAGGCTGAATCAGTGGACTGAAGCCTTTTCCATTTCCAGAACTAACACATTCACCCCACCCCACCCTCTCTCTCTCCCTCCGCCTCTCTCTGCTCAATGAGCATCAGACTGGCAAATCAAAGGAGAACTGACAGGCTACTATAAATGAACTTTCCAGCATCCATCACCTCATGTCTGGACTGATTTAGTCCCTGAATCACCCTTTCATACCCAGACGCAACACACAAATCCAAACCGTTATTCATCGATTTACATTCTTCATCCACATGTTTAACCTACACTAAAAATAAAATAAAGATTAAAACATTTTGGGGCAATTAAGTTCAGTCATGCTTGACACAGTCAGTAATTTAACTATATGGATTATTGTGGGTGGAGTTTGCAGATGTGTATGCCTACACTACTTATGATAGCATTGTTAACTTTGTAAAAAAAATCTTATATTGAATGTCAAGGGGTTGTGCAAATGGTTTTAATAACTCTGGCTGGTGTAGCAAAACTATTAGAGTCAGCAGAAAGCAACACATTTTGATTCCACATCTTCATGCAATCAGAGGCCTTGCGTGTGATTAAATAATAAATGCTAAGTGCTTGTGTAACAAATGAAATCACTCTCGTGGGGCTTTGTGCTTTGCTATTTTGGCGCACACTTTTGTTGACATTCTGGCTTTTGGAGTGTAATGACGTGGACACAAAGTGGAAGTGGGGAACGGAGTAGTGTGACATGCTGTCGGCGTGCATGTTGCTGCAATACTGAAAAAAAACCAAAAAAACGGGGACAAGAGTTACATCATCAGAGAGGGTGAACAGCGAACACATTTGGGGAATGAGAGTGTAAGCATTGAAGATCAAACTAAGCGTAAAACAATCAGCCAATGTGTTTTCAAAGCAATCACATTGTTTTGCTTTAGATAAGTCATTTTAGCTTGATGATAACAAACAATGCAAAACACCATAGAAACACATGTAGTCAGCTAATATATAGCGATACTCAAGAGCAGGTATTTTTTATCTCATGCACGAAGTCATTCTTATTTTTTTGTATTATACTGACCTATTAATGTGTGTTTTAAAGTGTGTAACATTATACAGTGGCGTAGAATAGAATAATATATTGATTATGTTTGGGCACAATGTGCATTGCATGGTTATTAATACTATCCTTGTTGCAATTAAAATAGGCATGCAACTTGAGCGAATATCTGTTGAAAAATAAACGAGGGAAAGGAGCCTTGTCTTCTTGAATTTTTAAACGGTCACTGTGCCCAAAACAGATTTTGGACCAGGCATCACATCTGCTGCGGTAAAAAAAGAAACAAATGTTGTGAGAAGAGGTGAAATGAAGGCTCTTTGGTGCCTATCTATCTGTCCATCCATCCATCCATCCAAAATAAAATTCCAAAGAGCCCCCCTCCACTCAGACAAGCACGACTATGAATATTTACACATCATCCCTTTATTAATATTTCCTCCCTGGGGCACGGGAAGCGGCAAGAAGGACAATATAGCCCCATACCACAATGTCGCAACCTTTGACTTATCACAGGCTTATCCATGCGGCGTCCACCTTCGGTTAGCCAGTACAAATCCAAGATAGAAGCCTTTTAGAGGGGATTTCCTGATTTACTCAATCTCCTTGCTTTGCTAAAAGTGCAGGGGGCAAACAGTGCAAAGGCCCAAAGACCTTTTAGCCCGCAATGCCATCATCCCTCACCACATGTTTGGATGTAAAAAAAAATGTTGGTGAAAACACAATAAACTCAGAAGAATACAGCCCAGTAGTGATGTGCTTTTATTAAGTATAGTGCAGTCATGTTGTTGAAGTCAATGTGCTTTGACATCCTGCCAAAGGGCTTAATGCAGAAATGAAAAGGTAAGTCTCTACTACATCAGGTGTGGGGGGGTATTTATTCCGGTCTGGCATGTAATTCTTAAAAATAAAAAATAAAAACAATCCTCAGAGGAACTATTATAAAAAGGCCCAATTATCAACTTTCGCAATAATATAATAAACTTTAGTTTACTCTCCAAGTCTGACAATGATGATAAACCTTCCTTGACTTTTCTAAAGTTTACCTTGTAGTGATAAGATTAATGGTAAGCCTTGACCTAGCAGATGCCACGGATCTTTCTGGCTCAATTTGATGTAGCATGGAAAAGGTGCTGGGTTACTATGTTGCACTCTGAAGAGTCTTTTCATTCTTTGAAATAGATTAGAACAAATTTTGGATGGATTGAAACACGACGGGTGCACATTTTAATCGGCTAATTAATCGATCGGGTTTGGTTTATACTATCTGGGGATGGGCAACCTATTTCTAGGCCATGCTAGTCCTCCTGTGGCCATAGTAAGTTAAGAAATATTTTTTGATGCAATGATTGACAAAAATGTGAGAGAATAAACAGTGTCTAATTATTGGCGCAGGTAATGCAATTTTGGATGGATGGATGGATGGATGGATGGATGGATGGATGGATGGATGGATGGATGGAAATTGTCCACAAAGTGTAGTTGACCGCATTTACACCTCATGCCTCAATCAAAAACAAAGTTCTAACATCATACGAGGGCTTTTAAGGTCAGCGTTGCTTGCGCTTCAGAGCTGAGAGAGAGATGTGAATCCATTTGCGAGAGCATGTCTGTGTGTGAGAGAGAGTGTGTGTCATCAACCAAAGAGAAATCCTTCTCAAGGTTGAGACGTGGCTCACAATTCAAGCCGCTCTTTGCTACTGCACCGTGGAAGCGACCACACAGACGAAGAGCTCCTTCCATCAATAATTCAACAAAGACAGACTTGCTCTTTCTCCATAACCGCTGCACCAGCCAGCCTGAATCTTCCACGTATGGTCGACCACAAATAGTCTCCATCTGAGGTCCTCAGATATCTGTCTCTATTTAACCAAAGAGCTCCAAAACCACATAAACAACTAGATCCCAATCTGTTAAATCCTACTTTGTTTCGACTAATTTGGTTGCACAGGAATAATCCAATTTTAAAAACTGGGACACTTGTTTTTACACCCAGAAGCCACAATGTAGAAAAACAAACAGTTTTTTTATTTGTTTGTAGTTAATTAAAAAACACAATTTTTGGGGGGAAGTGTAAGTGTTTGGTGCCACGCCATTCTTTGTTTGAATACAAAATGTCTAATGCTTTGAATTACAGAGATTGGTACGGTTAAAAACAGCTTTAGTTACTATTTGTGGATTGGATCCTTCATGGAAACTTGATTTGTGTCACGTCCTGGTCGGTGCTATTCTTTTTTGACCAGTACATTTCATGCAAAGTTGCCATCATTCCCCGTTTAAATGCCCGAAAAAGAAGACTGCGAGGGTTGACCACCTTCATCAGAAGATGCATTAGTGCGCATTATATTGATAATCTCAAAATCTTTACCCGCTAATCTGGATTACAGTCATCATTTACGGCATCAGTGTCAGGATGTAAAAGTTCATTTTACACTCTTGAGTGGTTGTGGCTTTGGTTAGTATTTCCTCCATTTTCATATTTATTTCAGGTCAAACAAGCTTTATAAATTATTATGTAAATTCTCATATAAATTATGAGAAAATAAATGAAAAACGTCTCACAGCAGATGTCAGGATGAATTTTCAGCCAAATTGAGTAAACAAGCACTGACATCCCAATGAGTTATAAAATGCGCCGAGCTTTGGAGTTGATGTTTTTTTAAATGCTTAAACAAATCTGGTGCCATTTTGAAAGGTCAGAGATAAGATGGGAAGACATGATACACAGCAAACACAAATGTTGATATCATTGCCATTAAGAGTGCTGCTCGAATATGCTTTAAAAAAAAAAAAAAAAAAAAATCACGCAATGCGTGTTTACAAAATTTGGACATATAGGACATTTGGATAGCTTGCTGTGTGTGTGTCTCACAAGGAGCTGCTGCGAAGAAGACGATGTGGGGGTTCTTCTGTGAGTGATCACTCTCGTGTCCCCAGAGGACAGGTTGTATCCACCCTGTGACAAATGCAGATGACCTTACAATCATGCTGCTCCTGACGGCAAACATGTCTCTTGTGACACAGCATGGGGCGACATTTTATGTAGATTGCTGTCTGCCTCAAAAGTTGAGTCACTCAAGAATTTCAAATCTTACTTTCAATGTGTCGTGAGCAGTTCATAAACGTACAGCAATGAGTCACATTTTTGTGCTCTCTGTTTGCTTACCATGACGCTGTTAGACTTGAAGGTTACGACAAGCCAGACATTTTTAATGTGTCTATTTTAAGACACCTCACAACAATAGAGTGTAGCTTGGGGAAGACATTACCGCTTTAATTGGGGTCTGAATATTTCGGAAAACTATCAGGATGTTCACGCTATTACACCGCAGGCATTTGACCTCTTGGATTACAATAGAAAGCCTTGCCGTCGAGCGTTTCCTGAGCGCTTAAGGAGCCTCCTCCGTGCAGGAAATCACACTGATGCGATCAGTCTGAGAGCCATCGACCCGGCTGCATCTGACTCATCCCCCACACTCTTCAGTCTGAAACGCCTTGTCATTTTATCAGTGCCGACAATTGGTTTCGGGTAAGGCTGGGCATTAAGATTGGAATGCACAAAATATTGGAATAATATCGTATGAAGGCGCCCCGCTCGCTTGACAAACGTTCCTTTCGATGGAACATCTATCGTGCTGATGCGTTGATTACCTTGGGAAAAATAACTGAAGGCACCCCAGCAAGAGGTTACAGGTTGCTATGGAAACACATTGAAAGGATTGCAGCTGCCGCAATCCAAACTGAAAGAACAACCCCAAAAAATTGGACGCAGGTATTTGTTGAGTCAGAAGCAAAAACATCTCAGACGCAGTCAGAATTACACTCATTAGAGGGTGAGCTGTACAAGAACTGCGGCAACAGATAATAATACTCCAATTAGATTGACAGTTGGAGACATGATTACTTTTACACAAAATAATCACGGTGTTTTTTGTAAAGATTGACTTTGGTGTTAGAAGCAAGATTATTATAGGCAGTGAAAAGGAAAAAAATTAACACTGCTTAAAAACTGAAGATTAATTGAAACGATGTTGCGTTTATAAAACTAACTCAAATTATAACAAAAATGTCATTTGTTTTAGTCTTTTTTAATTAATATCATCCAGTCGAGGAGCTTGCAGGGTAATTTGAAAAGCATTTATTTTGGTATCGCTTGTATGTCGGAATAAAAGAAGGGTGTAGTTTACTTTTACACAACAGCGAACTTTTTCACTTGACAAAGACTCCATATATAAAAAAACTAATTCTAAGACTCATAATAAAAAAATAAATACCCCCACACCCAAAAACACACACATGATAAAAACTAATTAATACAAACTGTAAGTAAAAACTGACCAGAATAAAAAATCCTAGTATAAACAACATAAACTTTGGCATAAGTGGGATCCAAGAACTGACTCCCCCGCTCTATCATTACACTGCAATAAATTTGAATATAGAGAAAAATTCAATTTATTTTTGTAGTTGAATTAAAAAAAAAAAATCATAGTTTACCACAGTACCTTGACTTATTTATCAATCAATAATGGGGATTCTAATCTTTGTAATGCAGACTCTGAAAAATCCCTTGTATCAGATTTTAACAGATAGTGTAGAGTATTTATCGTTTAAAAAATATGTCAGAAACATCGATCCAAATAAAACCACTGCATTATTCACAAGCCGGCGATATACGACACGGACAACAACCTGAGCTTCCTTCACTTCCCCTCTCTCTGTGTGTGTGCTCAAGTCTATTAGCGTTACACCGCTGTTACCGGATCATTAGGCACCATCCGTTTCAATAATTCAAAAAGAGCAAACAGGGCAAAGACGCCAAGTTGTGCCTTTGCCATCTCTCAACACAGCGGGGCCCGTGCAGGTAAACAACACATCATCTAAGCAGTGCAACAACCCAACTCCTCCGTTGGCAACTGTATGGGCATGCAGCTCGCGCTAGCTGGAGGAGTGAAGTGTGCGCAAAAAGGGCACAGTTGAAACCTCGGGCATGGAGTCATGCATGTCAGACTGCATGGGTTTTCTCCAAATACTGACTGGGACAACCTTCCAAATTTCAAAGGTATGAATATTAGATGGATTAAAATGTGTCTCTGTGAGTGGCAATCAGTTCAGGATGTACCTCACCCAAGAACAGCTGGGATAAGACATGGAATTATTATTATTATTATTACTTTTTTATGGCTGGCGATTATATCCAGTAATCTATTAGAAAAAAAATATGTATTTAGAAAAAAAACTACAACAATGAACTTGTCCTTATAATAGTCAAGTCAAGTTTATTTATATAGCCCTAAATCACAAGCAGTCTCAAAGGGCTTCAGATATACAAAACAAATTGACAATTATTCTCAAAGCATCCCTGATCTTAAGCTCCCAAGAGGGCAAGGAAAAACTAAATAAAAAACCAATAGACATATTTGTTTTTCTCACATTGTCGAATTAACTAATGCATAATCTTTAAAAAAAAAAAATCAATTTTGACCTTAAATGAAAGTTTCAAATAAAGTCACAATTGAAATTAGCTAAAATCACCACTGATTTACTTTCCATCACCAGAGTCTGTTTTTACTCTACAGTGTGCGCGTACTTTGGCCACCTCCGATTGTTGCAGTGACTAAAAAAAAAACCGCACAAAGCGGCCATCCAAGCCGCTGAAGCCGACAAGTCACGCTGATGGAATCTCCGGTACTGTACTGGCCTAACCCAATGACGCCTGCGTGCGTCCCTCACGTGATGAGCACCCTGGCGAGCCAATCAACGAGCTCGCTCGCTCGCTCGCACTCTCCCCCTCCTCCTCTGCAGCCCGTCACGGTGGACATCGCTTTCCGCGCGCACACGTGACCACAGAATGCGCTTAGTGGCATTTAAACATCATCCATTGCGCTTTCCGACACCAAAATAGACAAGGAATCAAACGGCGAACGTCTCCATGTCGAGTGGACCCTGTCTTCCCTCTTTAACGCCGAATGACTCTCTCCGACGTTACCTTCGGACTTGATTTTTTGGGCGCCCCTTATTTTTGCCACCTGTAGCTAAGTGTGGATATTTTTAAGAAACACATTGCGGGATTATTGCGCATCCGTGCGTAAAGGAGCGAGGGGGGGAAGCTAAATCCCATTTAAGGGCGCGTAAGCCTCCTGGAGAAGAAGCGGCATGCAGGATAGAAAGGAATGTGCACTCGCATAGGAGAGAGGTGATCCACGCAGATCGCCATTTCTCTCTTGTTTGTCATATTTCTGTGGAGGAACAGGAGGAGGAGGAGGAGGAGAGCGCGCGTCGGTGAGCAGCCATGGGCAAAGAGGAGTGTAAAACTATGCTGGATGCCCTGAATAAAGTGACGGCGTGCTACAGACACCTGGTCGTGGCTCTGGGCAGCACGTCGGACTCGCAAAACTTGCGCGAGGAGCTGAAGCGGACCCGCAAAAAGGCGCAGGAGCTGGCCGTGGCCAACCGGACTAAGCTGACTTCTCTTCTTAAAGACAAGAGCATCAGCAAGGAGGACCGCGCCGAGTACGAGCGGCTATGGGTGCTCTTCTCCAGCAGCATGGATCTACTGGAGGTGGACATGAAGCGCTCCCTGGAGATAGGTCAGGACTTCCCGCTCAAGGTGCCCACCAGGCACCTGATCCAGACGGGCATGACGGGCAGCACCAGCACAGTGGCGGCACGCGCCATGAGCGTGCAGAACATGAAGTACGAAGCGGACAGCAACATCGACACGGCCGACTTGCGGGACTTGCAGGCTGAGATCGGCCAGGTGAGCCAGATGATGGAGGAGATGGAGATGAAGGTGCAGGTGGCGCCGTGGGCCGTGGAAGCCAAGCAGGAGGCGGGCGCCGAGCTGAAGTCCAACATGAGTGTGGGAAATTCCTCTGTGGGTGTCATCTCCATCTGCGAGGAGGAACCCAAGGATGAGGAGGGGGGAGGTGGCGGCGACACGGGCTTCGCGTCCATCTGCGCTGTGTTCGTTTTCTTTGTCATCGTGACCGTGGCGGTGGTGCTTGGCTATCTGGTCATCAACATGTCCTGAAGAACAGCCCGTCCCTGGAGGGGGGCGTCAGCCCTTTGGTGCAGTGGTGCACAGTGGGGCACTTAACTACAGTACAGTAAGAGCATCTCTTACTGTCGTGATGTTCAAATTATCTTCCAAATTGCAGACAAAACCATAATTTGTGATTCATCTTGCACAATCAGGAATGTTGGAGATGATATAGGGCCACAATGAAAATAAAATCTTTTACGATATTCCCATAGTAATTGTATTGTAATCTCTTGATTACAACTCTATTTGTGGTTGTTGTTTTTTTCTTCCCAATGTGGCCGCTATTCGCCTTTAAAGCATTGCCAACAGAATTGTGCAGATATATTTGCCTCATCACAGCTACTTTTCGCTAAATAGAAATTATGGGGCACAATTATTTTTCCCCATTAGGTCAATATAAATAAATTCGTGTCCGAGATATCCTTGAGACAAAAAGACACACTGTGGAAATCATTCCCCATATAGTCGAATAAGGAATTCTTAATGGACAATTTTGCTATTGGATCATTATTGTGTGTTAAATATACACGACGGGCCATCTGCTGGACCTTGTAGGGCATTGCTCCTTTTTGCTCCTGATCATCACTGGAGGGAAGAGAGTGCATCCAAAAAGCAGCGCTTTTTTGGGGTCTTGCAAAAAAAAACTGGATTTGTAACAGACAGTAAGTTATTTGAATTGTCAATGTATTTGCACTAGATAAAAAAAAAAAAAAGAAAAAAAAAAAAAGAAAGACTGCCCATCAGGCCCAATTGGAGGTAAAGTGGGCCTGTCTTTAGGGTCCAGGAGGTTGTTTAACATTTGGGAAAGAGGATAGAATGGAGAAAAAAAAAAGAATAGTGTATAGAAGTTAAAATGTATTGTCCTTGTGGGTCAGTTGGGCTTTGCTACACAATCACAAGGAACATCATGGCGGGACATCAGACACACAACAAACATTAGACCCTGACAGGCATGATTTGTACGACATACCTCACACACGACAATACGCTATGCACCATTGGAGATCTTTTTTTCAACCAATTTAAGGCTTTTACGATTTGTGGTACAGAAAAAAAAAATGGATGGGTTCTTTCTCAGTGGTGGAATGGTAGCAGTTTTAAATATGAGGTTGCGTCTAGCGCATTGTGTGTTCTTTGCCTTTCTCGCCAGTCTGTCTTCATAAATGTGTTCAATTGCTAAGGCAGTATCTGGCCATCAGCGACACGTAATCCAAGTGGATTAGCGGGAGAGCTCACGTAGCCTGACTACTAAGTATGCTTTACATAGACTTGTTTAGAGCAAATGGAGCCAACTGACCAGGGGCAAAAGCATGAAAGGCAAAAGTTAGCTTTTCACAGGCTGGGTGTGATTTCATGGGCTCCGCTTGCGAGTCGGGCATCCGATTGCACATTAAATCACAATGCTAAAACAGTTCTTTGGAGAGTTGTGGACCTTTACAAGACCACCACAGTCTTTAAATAATGCACCAGTTCACTGTTAAGCTCGTGCTACTTTTCAGGGTTGAATGTACAGTATTTATTGCGACATGTGTACGTGTGTATATATATATATATATATATGAATAGAGGTTTTGTACAAAGAGTCATCTGTGTCAGATAATGTACATAAATCGGGTATATTTATTATAATAAAATGATTCCAAAAATACATGCCTTTTTCTGTCTTTCACACATTACCATTTGAGATCTCGGTCTTAAAAGTGCCAAATGTTAAGCCGTGACACGGTAAACGCTGTCAAGCCAAAGGGATTTTAAGCAGACGATTATTAGCTCGGACATAACCACCTTAGGGTTAAATGCTGTTCAGTTTTCCAATGGAGACGCTTGATCTGCCCGGCTAATGGTTTTATTTCTAAGAGTATTTGTGTATTCCTGGAATAGCCCAGGAGATGTTAAGACTCAAAGGAGGAGTGCACTGGGGCGCCGATGAATTAAAATACAACCGCTCGAGGTTAGTGGAAAGCTGAAAGAGGATACATGGGGGGGGAAAAAAAAGAGACAAAAATAATTCATTTACAATTGTGCTGTGACGCTTTTGGCTGCAGTACAAATTCATCATTTGAAAATTACTTTCCATTAGAGACACCAAAGATAAAATGTTTCAAGCTTATCATAGTTCTGACAAAAAAGACTCATGGCGTGCCGTCATTGCTTTACATAAAAAAGCCAGAAAGTACTTAAGATTGCTGCATGAACACAATTTTGCATCTTGTTTCTCATTTCAACAAAAATTCCAAAAGATCCAAAAATATGACAGTGATTAATTAAACATGGCAAAAAGGGAACAGATTAAAATGTTGGCCCGGAGGTTTTTGAAGCGTGAAGGACGTCGACACTGGAGACGATTTCGGCCAGATATTTTTGCGAGCTTTCAAATTGAAGAATTTCCTCCCAAAAAGCGGAATTAAACATTGACGATGCAGGGTGGTTTACAGGTGAGTGACTCTTCACCCAAACAGAGTGCTCGACACAGACGCGAGCCACATGCAGCATCGCCGACAAAGACAGTGGGTTCCCAAGGCTGTGGAGTTGCCATGGTAACCCTCAACTGACTCTCCAAGGCAAACAGCACAAAGGTTGAGCGTTGTTATTTCAACTTAGCTTGTCTGTCATACAATCATGCACGCACGGACACAAACATGCACACGCACACACACACACGATGATTACAATATTGTGATGCATCACGACGTGTTGTTACTGTATATTTCCATTTACATACGCACAGTAGATGCAATTAGTTTTGATTTTCCTTCATAAAATACAAAAGACAATATAAATTGTGCTTCTTGTATTAAATTCTGAATGATAACTGACTCATTGCGCTGTGGTATCAACTATTAGAAATAATCCACAAAATTCAGAAACTTGAAATCCAGTGTTGCATAACCAATACAAGGCACGCCTAAATGGGACGAGGCCGAGGGCCGTGATGAGAGGGGGAATCGTTTTCAAAGTCTGCCACAACTCAAACAGCTTCATGTGTGTACGCCCACAAAACTTGGTGTGTTTTCCCTCTGAGTGTCCATGTTTGTGATTTGTTCCTACTGTGTTCACACAAGCGTTGTGGAGTCCACTGGTCCAATAAGAGGCAGCGTGTGGTTGTACTTGGGGATGATGTTGACCTGCAGTTCTGGACTGTACGGGTCTGAGATCAAGAAGCGATGTAGTGCAGATTTAGAACCTTCTTGATTCTCCCCATTTGTTTCCACCTTAGTTGCTTCTGAACTGTTAGATGGATACAGCTGGTCTCCTGCAAGAGAAGAGCGACAACATTTCAAAACTGGAACCGTCAGTCACGGGTGCAAAATCACACACCTGGCAGCACTGATATGTAGCTGTCGTCCTGGAGGAAGATAACAGGTAGCCACCGCTCGCAGCCGTCGGCGCCGCGTCGCCTGGCAAACGCGTTGAGGTTGCTCAGCGAGGGGAAGCGCCACATGCGACTCAGCTCGTAGAACTGCGGGGGAGGGATCCACAAATCGCGAGCCCGGAAGCTCCGCAGGATTTCCAAAGGCGTTGACCACTGAGACACATTGACACTCAAGATGAGCTATAGTAGATATAAAGGGTCTACACACCCAGATTGAAATAGCTGGTGATAGTGATATTAAATCATATTATTTTATATTATATAATTTCTGAATTTTTTTGTCCTGGCCGGTATCAGAATTCAGCCATCCATAACCTCGATATGCGCCATATTGGAACATTTTTAAGAGAGGAAATAAAAATGGACAACTAGGATAATGTGGTTGCAGAAGTGTGAACACCCTCTCATGACTGACTGGGCATGTGGCTGTGTTCAGAATCGAGCAATCTCATTCAAACCCCGAATGGAGTTCAGGGGTGAGAGACCTTCTATATTGCCACAATTGTTTCCCTCCTCACACACATATGGACAAACAAGTTCATCACACACATCTGCATGTACCACCTGTAAGTGTTGAATTTCCTTTTGGTCTTGAAGTGCATTTGGTCTCTCCTCGAGGCAGCACATGAAGAAAGCCGTGTCAAACCTTTTCACGCCATATCGTCCCTCAGGGGTCACCCAGTTGGCCCACTCGTGGAGGGCCCAGATGTTGGGCAGCACCTCCAACTCCCTGCACATCTTGATAAAATTTGACGGGTTCTGGTTCACCAAAGTTCTCCACTTGTTCAATTCATCACTGCAAAGCTCGTTGACTTTGTAATGTTTGACTTCATCAGTGGGACGCCTGTCTTGAATGCTATTTAACAAACTCAGTTCTTCCTTTTTGGAGACAAAAAGCAGAACCCCACACTCCTCGAACGTCTCCCTCAAAGCGCAGATCCGAAATGCGACCTCTCCCGGGATAGGCGAACCCAATTTGAGCCTGTCTGTAGCAAATATTGGCGGTCTGGTCTCCGGTGGTTGCTGGACGCTCCTTAAGCCAAAGTTGGGAGAGTTTGTGAAAGCTCCGAAAACGTCTAACCACTCACTGGAAAAGTCAGAAGAGTCCACCATACCTCCGGGGAACACATAGGCGTTAGGCATGAATCCGCTTTTACTGCTTCGTTTAAGGAGTAAAACATCGTAGTCAAACGGGTGAGGAACCCGAGGTTGTCCTTCGGGTTTCACCGGCGACGGAGAACGCGCAATACCCGGCGTGGATAAACTGTTCACGCCGAGCCTCTGACCCGCGACTAAAATGAGAGTAGCCGCCTCCTTCCAGTGTTTCAGTCCAGCATTCATTGTAAAACGATCAATCTTAAATTATTGACAAATTCATTGGAAAGTCACTGCGGGGTAAAGTTGTTTTGGTTCGGGAGACCCGGAAGTACTCGAAACTATTTCTGCCTACCTCAATGTTGACCTCAAGGCAAGAGGCTTCATTGCTGCCCTCTACAGGCCGGATTAATCTAAAGCAACTGCTGCCATCTACAGGCTGGATGATAACACGTTCTTTAACTGTATTCTGGACCAGTAAATCCATTCCACCAAAACAAATTCATTTGACCCCTGTAATGTTCTCTTAGGGTTGTTTTTTATCAGAATCAGTCCCCAAGCGAGCCAGTCTTAGCTATTAAATTTCTGGGGTGTAAAATGAGTCCCAGAAACCAGGGACGGGCTTCTGTTGCATTATCTACATTCATATGCACCATTTGACCATAAGTTTTTATTTTTTTTAGAATGAGGTCCTTAACCAAATTTAGCTGATAATTTTCTTTTGAGTTTCTATGAGTGGTTTTCATTACCAACCTCCATGTGCCATTGGCCAATTTCCACCCCTTCAGGGTCATCGGGTGATTCCAGACCAGAAGAAAATCTTCCAGTGGACAAGCCACTAGTTTTAATTTTTGCATTCTTGCTTGCATTTGCACTTACTGAAGCTGGCTTTGAGCATACTCATGGTCATGGATTAGCTATTTTTTTTTTCCTGACTGAAGGTTGTTTGCAGGATATAATTGTAGATTTTACTATGCAGACTTTACAATAGGCAATATAATTGAAATGAAATGATCTTTGCTTATCAAAGTTAACCATGAACTTTTTTGTGGTGCTGTGTTATGCACTCTTTGTCTTTTGTGTACCAAGAGACCAAAACGGAAGACAGAAGTGAGTAGATGGAGCACCAGAAAGGCTCCACTGCCCATTCCAGGGACTTTACAATCATGGACAAACATGAAAAGAAAGCCACTATCCTTCATAAGGAGGTGAGTGTGTCATTTACTTGAGGATCTGGTCTTAATGTAATCAAAATGACAAAGCTATTATTCTCGTATAATGGCGACGGGTAGCTACGAGGTTAATTATTCCCTCTGCCATTTAGTGGAAGAACATTCATAAATGGATGAACATTTTTTTTAGTACGTGTTTTTTTTCCTCATCCAATTTGGTGATATTGTATTATTTCGGGAGAGTCATGTGTGTGTGTGTTTGAGTTCAGGTGGGTCTGCTAAGCGCCGTGTGTCTGATTGTGGGCACCATGATTGGCTCAGGCATCTTCATCTCTCCCAAAGCGGTCTTGCTCAACACTGGAGCTGTGGGGCCCTGCCTCCTCATCTGGACTGCCTGTGGGGTGTTAGCCATGATGGGTGAGAAAGCTCTTATTGACTCCATATGTATGATGGAATTATTATAATGATGATACTACTACTAATGATACTACTACTACTAATAATAATATTAATAATAATAATAGCTCAATTAACCAATTAGTTAATGAGATAAATGAATAAAAAAGAAATAAAAGGACTTTTGGTCAACTCAACGGGCTGGTTTAAAGAATGAAGCAGGTCAAATGAATGATAGAACCGACTTACTTGGTTCGACACTAAATGAAATAAGGTTAAATTGTTTTTTTTCTCAACAAAATTTGTTTTCGCACTTGTGTAACAAATAGTGGTATTAAAATTCTTTGAAAAAAATGATACAATTTAATATATATGATACATGAATCTACTTTCTATGATTTCCTGTGTTCTACCTCAGATGTTTTCCTGCATCGTCAAGCCCAAAGAACTCCCTACATACTGCAAACTTTTACAGGCTGCCATTCCATGCCATTATCAGCCAAGCGTTTGCTTGCTTCGCATGTTAATGCATACCCCTGCTGGCTTCGTAAAAAAAAAAAAAAAAAAAATAGGGCGCATTTAGAACACTAATGCTAAAAACACTTCACCTTGTATGCATAATGGCATCAAAAGTGAACATTGTCACATGTACACATACTAGACAAACAACTGAATCATTTACAGTACAAGGAAATAAGAAATTATATTGCTTCAGACAGTGCTTCTATGTTTGAAACTAATATAATATGGCAAGTTATTTTTCAAAGATTTCAGGACTTTTAAGGCAACGGGGTACTATTAATAATAATAATAATAATAATAATAATAATAATAATAATAATAATAATAATAATAATAATAATAATAATAATAATAATAATAATAATAATAATAATAATAATAGTGCCCTGCTTATCTAATTATCCTTGCTGTCTCTTGCCTCTCATCCGAGCCAATTCAAATAAGTTGTTTTCTTGAGCCTATCATCATAAAAAAAAAAAAAATTAATGTGTTGTGCTGTGCTTCACAGGAGCTCTGTGCTATGCCGAGCTGGGCACCATGATCCCCAAATCCGGAGGGGAGTATTTCTATTTGATGGAGGCTCTCGGCTCTCCGGTAGCCTACCTTTTCTCGTGGACCACGGTGATGGTGGCCAAGCCCTCGGCCTTTGCCATCATCACACTGAGCTTTGCCGAATACGCTGCGGCTCCTTTCTATCCCGAATGCAGCCCTCCTGTCATTGTCACAAAGGGTCTGGCCGCTGTCGCCATAGGTATTCATCAGCTACTATTACTGTCCTGTAAACTACACAAAAAATGATATTTTTATGCCACCATAGATAGTTACACAAAATACATATTTATTGTCAAAGCTACTTATTTCGTGTTTTTTTAATAATAATGAACATTAGTGTCCACGCTGATATATTTATGAGGAATTTAATGCCAATATATAGCATTCTATTATAGACAACCGATCCGTAATGTTTTTTTTTTCCCCTCTCCCAGTTATTATTGTGACCATAAACTGCTTCAGTGTCAAATTGGCGAGTTACGTGCAAAACATCTTCACTGGAGCCAAACTTTTAATCATCATCATCATAGTGGTAGCTGGCATCGTTCTCTTGGCGCAAGGTGGGACTTCATCAATGTTGGCTCTATAATAGATTAGAATCTGTTCAGTTGATCTAATTTTCATATTTGTATCTGCATTCAGGAAATACAGATAATTTGTCAAACGCATTTGATGGCAAGGCAGTTTCTGTGGGAGGAATTGGACTTGCTTTTTATAATGGACTCTGGGCCTATGATGGATGGTAAACATTCATTCTCTTCAAAGTAATGCAATTAGCCACCTCATGTGTCTTAAAAAGTGTGTTGATATGACTTGTTGTGCATTTCATTTATTTCTCAGGAGTCAATTGAATTTCATCACAGAGGAGCTGAGGAATCCTTCCAGGTAGGAAACACATACAGATTTGATCCTTTAATATTTATGTCACAATTTAATATAGTCAGATAGGTGAGCTTAAATTTGAACACATGTACACTGAAAAAAAATCTTTTTTTCTTCACGTTCATTCCCCCCTCCCACAGGAACCTGCCATTAGCCATCCTCATTGGGATCCCCTTGGTGATTGTGTGTTACGTAATGGTCAACATTGCATATTTTACTGTCATGACCCCCAATGAGCTGCTGTCATCACCGGCTGTAGCTGTGGTAAGAGGAAAAGGCAAATGAGATGGATTGAAATATTCAAGGTCAACAAAGTTCAAACTTGTTGAACAGATAAAAAACACATTAGAATAAATTGGCAACAAGTCACTTCATCTTAAAGTCACGGATGATGGCTTAACAGATTTTGAATTGTTTTGTCAGAATTCCTGCATGAAAATTTTGCGACATTGTCCACATCATAATATTTATTTATGCATTCTCAATTGTCACTTATCCTCATTACCGATGAAATGGACCATGCCCCTTTCTGTTCTGTTTTTTCCTTTCGCTCTTTTTAGACATTCGGAGACAAAGTTCTTTATCCCATGTCTTGGATTGTTCCACTTTTTGTCGTCTTTTCCACATTTGGCTCAGCCAATGGAAGCTGCTTTACGGCAGGCAGGTAAAGAACCCACAGAAACTGAAGATTTGGCCCTGGTGACATTTGAGGAAGGGCAAAGTCGTGATTGCCAGCCCAGCTAAAATGAATCGTTGACGTCTAAAGTCGTCAACGGCAGCAAAGGGGTTAAAAATTATGTAAATGTATGATTTGATTCTCAGGCTGGCCTATGTGTCTGGCCGAGAGGGTCACATGGTGGAAATTTTATCTTTTATTAGTCTGAGGCGCTTCACCCCATCGCCAGCGCTCATGTTCAACGTGAGTGCCTCGTTGTTGAAATACTTCATTAACTCTTTAATGCTTAAGTAAGGCTACTAAAGTTTTTTTTTTTTTCTTTTGTAGGGTTTTCTGGCTATTTTATACATAATGCCAGCAGACATCAACATCCTCATCAACTACTTCAGCTTTGCTCAGTGGACCTTCTACGGCCTGACTATGTTTTCTCTTATCCTCATGCGTTTCACAAAGAAGGACTTGAAAAGACCAGTCAAGGTGCATGCATATCTTTTTCTTTTTGATCTGCAACAATAGCTTAAGTGTTTGCATTTCTACAAAGGTTCCCATCATAATCCCCATCCTAATGGTGCTCATCTCTTGCTACCTGGTCCTGGCCCCCATCATTGACAGCCCTGACATCGAGTACCTCTACTGTGTTATCTTCATCCTCAGCGGGCTCCTTCTGTACTACCCCTTTGTCCACCTAAAGGTCGAGTGGGCACGCAGGATCATGAGTAAGTATATTTACATCTTAAAAAAAAAAGAGTGAAAAAAAAGAAAGTGGTTATTGTAAAATTGAGAGAATGCTTTTGGGTTACATTATTGTACATGATAAAGATGAGTTTGAGACTTTTGTCTTTGTGGTATGACTAACTGATTGACAGCTAACAGAATAAACATATGTTTTGAAAGAACCCAAAATCTTTCCAGGGATTATTGTTTGTGTTGAGCCGTACACATAATTGACTTCCTGCTGCTTTGACCTTTACCCCCTCATAGGACCTATCACTGTGCATCTGCAACTCCTGATGGAAGTCGTTCCCCCTGAGAAAAGTGAGTGAGAAAGTGCTAACCAGGTCAACATCCATTTGGCTCCTGTTCCAGCGAGTGTCAGACCTTTGGAGAATTTTTTCAATCTCTTGATCCAAACCAAAACAAACACGGGTCTAAATGAGGATTCCTGTTTACATCACTGTCATATTATTAGATACAAACTGCACACTCTTGATGAACTGTCTAAACTTTTCAGCCTGTACAAAATAATGACAATCTGTTTTAACTGTTGCTGACAGAGCTATAGTAAATATTTTTCTCAATTTTTTTCAAACTTTGTTTTATACCCCAACCCCTGTCTTGTTTATCAAAACCAAACACCTCACTATTAATTTTTTTCTTTCATTGTATTTTATTGTGTAAAATTGTGCTATTTATGTGGAAAAGCCTGGAGTGGAATCACATTTATTGTCACAAAAAAACAAAAACAAACAAATAGTGGACATAAACAATAACTGCACAAACGGATGAATTGGTGATCAATTGTTTGGTATCAAATTTGTATGTGATAAACAGTTTTGTGTACTTCAATGTTTTTCAATAAAACACTATATGCAAGAAAGCTTTTGTTATTGTGGTGGACGTCATCATATTTTATCCTTAAAAATGACATCGGCATGCACGGAACCCTCTGAATCGTTACCTACACGGAATTTAGAGGGAATGAGCGAAGCCGTTTGATTAGCCAGGAATCAAGCTAGCTGTTCACTCCCACAGCGGCGGAAACGGCCATTTCTAACTGCGCCCGTCTACAAAAATCCCAAATCATTCACAAAGCAGGGGTGGAAAAGTTTGTAAAAAATTGAACAAGCATGATATTTTCTGTTTCTTTAGCAAAAAATAATAATCTCAGAATCAGGGCTTGGCATTTTTGCTAAGAAGCCACTGGTTGACACAGTTTGGATTATTTCAGCACAGTGCTCGAGAGTCAGTGTTATACAGTACAAGCCCGAAATTATTCATACTCCTGCCTGGGCTATGAATAATTTGTCTGTTGACTTTTCCATGTTGCAAATAGGCTCGATATAGTTACCCCCAAAATTATTCATACCCCTGGCGTACAAATAATTTCGTCTGTCTGATTGTGGGCACCATGATCGGCTCAGGCCTCTTCATCTCTCTCAAAACTGTCCTGCTTTACTCTGGACGTGTATTTTTACAGTGGCCCCTTCAAAATGGTACAAGTGTCTCAGATAACCTCTTTATTTATTATAATGAACATGTTGCCATGACAACTCTACATTGGTGCCAGTGCTTACCTTTCTTTCTAAAATGTTTTCGCTGTCGTCCTTGTAATAGATATAAAAACTTCCCGTTAGCCAAAAATAAAACACGTTGAACATTACCAAATTGTACGTCAAATAAATGTTTCCCTACTTTCAGTCACTTGGCTGTTTTTTTGCCTTGTGTTTCAAGACAATATTTGAGATACAATTGAGCTAAGAGGTAAGGCAGGGTAAAATTTAATTCTTAAGTCAAGGTACCGCTGTGTCTAAGATGTTCAAACAGCCAAGTGGGCATGGTGGGTCACTCTATTAATGGCCTAAAGAGAAGTTCAGATGAAGCCGAGGAATTCACTCTGATATCGTCCTCCAGCAATGCGGGGGGGGGGGGGGGGGGCACTGTGACCTCGCTGACTGGGGGAGCTGCTATTGAACTTGGTCCAGTTCCGGATAGCTAGCATCAAGGCCACAATACAGATGCCCCTTGCCCAGAAATCAGATTGAGTGGTCTCCCTCTGATGTTCACGCGCAACTCTATTGAGTTGTTTCCTTGAATCTGCAATAAGGGAGAAAAAAAGCCTCCCACTAATTGGTCTTATCTGTTTTTTTTTGTGCTTCACAGGAGCACTGTGCTACACCGAGCTGGGCACTATGATCCCGAAATCCGGAGGGGAGTATTCCTATCTGATAGAGGCTCTCTGATGGTCACTTTTGATTGACACTGTCATAGAAGTATCAGGTTAACTATATTTTTAACGTTTTTTTTTATAAATAAATGAATAAATTAAATTATATCAATATAATTCAACATATAACATAAATTGTTTAAACGTTTAAACCTTCTAGTATATATTTTCTACCTTTTTTTTTAATTCATAGGATAATTACCATTCACAATTGTATTTTGTATTTCATAGCATTTGATTGTTAATGAAAGGTGTCATTCAAATGACAAAATATTTTGTTTTGAAATAAAGCATTAATGTTAGCAACCAAAATGTTTTATTTAACGTTATGATTGCGGGAGAATAAAAAAAAAACAAATAAAAAAAAACATTACCACTAGATGTCAGTGGAACATTGTTTAATGCAGATATTAAGCCTCCTTCATACTTGTATGGTGTCTTCTCTAATGTATATTTAATGTTTCAATCGATACGTTTGGCTGCATTGGAGATGTTTTGCGAGTAATAATAGTTTAACATAGAACATACAACATACTGCAAAATATTGTTTGTTATTCTGACACATGGACATTGTGATAATTTTCTTTTGAGCCTTAACCGCCATTTATGAAGAATGGCAAAACAATTTAATGAAGCCTATTGTGTATTTGTTGCTGATGATAATTTTTTAAATACAGCACTTCTTTAAACAAAATAAAAAACAAATCTGTGTTTTATCATGTTTTGAAATAAACCATGTCGGGTCATTTTATTTGGTAACAAAATCTCCCCACAAATCAGAATGAAGATGTTAGCTTTGCCGCTAACATTAAATTGAATGCCAATGACAGAAGGGTTTCTTTCATTTAGTACAGAAAGGAGCTGTGGCATATTCAGCAAAGCTCAGCCTGATGATGGAAAAGGCCAAAGGCTTGAGCACCATCACGATGGTCCACAAATGAAGGTAGGCCAAAAGGGGAGATGAAAGCCTCTATCAGATAGAAATACTCCCCTGCGGATTTCAAGATCATGGCGCCCAGTTTGACATATCACAGTGCTCCTGTGCAGAAAATCACAAACAGATAAGGAAAACTAGTAGGAGGATGTTTTTTAAAAAATATATATATATTTATTTCTATGTAGCAGGTTCAAGAAAAAATCTCATTAGCTTTGAACTGGAGCCTATCCTACTTGACTTTTGGGTGAGAGGCAGGGTCCACTCTGGAGTCGTTGGCAGTCAATCTCATCCCAGAAGAAGCGGAACAATAATTTCAGCAGAATGTACACTGTCTAATTATTGACATCCTATTAAGATAAGCGTATGTTTCTATGAAATACAATATCATGGAGTGTTATTTTTCTTCCTAAAAACATGTTACAGGCAATACTGTTACTCTTTTATTTGGCGGTTGTTACGAATTAATAGCATTTCCATTCATTTCGATGGGATAAGATGATTTGAGTAACAAATGTTTTGAATTGCGAGCGTATTCACGGAACAAATTAAACATATGATATAATACACATTTTTTGAGTGTTTTTTTTCGTTGGCTATAAGCTAGGAAATAACCAAAATGAGGAATTACTCACTGGAACTAATTTCAGATACCTACTTGGTTGGTAACACCAACTGGTACCCCCCCAAAAAAGAGTCTTACATTTAAAAAACAAATAAAATTCAAACATTGTATGCATTTCAACATAACAGTGGCTGAAAATTGTCTGCAGGATTGCGACGACGAAAAAAACTAAGACCTGCTGCGTTCGCTGTGATGTAATCAAGAGCAGTTTCTCGTCTTCAGTTATTGAGTGAGAGCATCCTAATCAGTCTTGAATGATTGAGAGGGAAATATGCTGATGAAACCATGGCGCACTTCAGCACAGACAACACAAAAGACACTCAAAGATGGACTCATTAAAGGGATACTCTGATTAGAATTTAGCCGCATATCCTTACCATCACATTACTGGATTTTTTTTTCCACAATCAGATGCTGAATTATGATTTGCGTAAGAATATTGCAATCAATTCAGCAGCCTTTCATTTGAAAAAAAATAAAATAAAATAGATAAAGCAAATGATGTAGATAAAATGAAAGGTTAAAAAACTTATTTAAAATTGGAATGATTAATTTCTTGGAACAGGCTGTCCTCTCAGTTTCATTACTGACTATGACTCCCTGTTTGTTTTTGCAGTCAGGCTGCATCTTGTTTTCTGGGTCCTTCAGTAATGTATGAGGAAAAACTTACATAAAATGTCAAATCATGTTGTTTTCTTAAACCAAACAAGATCAACAGGAATTTTTTGAATTGTTCAACCATGGCAGAAGTCCCATTCATTTAATGAATGTGACTTAATTAAAATACCATATTTGCTCAATCAGTTATTTATTTGATTGGAATTTAAATAGATAACTACTGGTCACATTTGGATTCCTTTGCTAACCAAAACAGCAGCACTGAAGAACATAAAAGTTGTACGGCACATCATGATGAATTTCCTACACCATATTTAAGGCGATGTAAAGATGGCATTGTTAACAACAATTGGTGTTTTGGTAGACTCAAACGTAATTGCATAATATGTTTATAATCCCGGTTTCTGGGTGATTTATTAATTCTGCCAAGTCTGCCTTGTTCATATTTTCGGCATATCCTTTATACCTATTTTGTTTTAAACACTGGACCTGGTTGTAAAAGAATAAATGGAGTGCACATTTATTATAGCGCCATATCTCCACCATCAAAGTACCCAAAGTGCTTTACAGAGGCTCACGTTCACTCATTCATGCACCACCGGGAGCAATTTAGGGTTCAGAGTCGTGCCCAAGGACACTTCGACAGTGGACCACACTACAAACAGAGCCACAGATGCCAGTGAAAATGTGAAAAACTGCTTACATCTTTTTTAAATTCCACTCAGAACACAGTGGAGACACTCAAGCGAAGGCTGTTTTTGAAACTGTCTGGCAATAGTTTTTTTTCCCTGCACTCTCTTTTTCGCTCTCTCTCTCACACGCATGCACACGTTCACAAACTGCACACACACTTATCTTAAAAACGCAGCATGGTTTGTTGCAGGTTTGGATAAGCCGGATAAGCAAAAGCTGGCAGGTGGTGTCGCTGTTGAAGTTGTACAAAGAAAATAACCATATCTGAGTTATCACAATACAATTTTGTCACTTTTTTTGTCTATACAAATTTGACATCTTTTATTTGAGGTAACAAGAAGGGGACCTGACCAATATGGATTATTTAAATTTGATCCCAACAAAGAAAAATCTGCCAAAACATTGTGATTATTTTGTCCTTATTTTTTTAGATGGGTATTTGAATGAATATTTTCTTTGTCTTTAACTATAATGTGTTGGTCAACATGTAAAACAACAACAACAATTTTAAAACAACTAATATCGGATGAATCAGCTGTGCCCTTAAGACTTCCCTGAATTGACCGTGTGACATTTTTGTGTATTGTCTGCACTGTATGTGAGAGTTGCAATCTGGGGTGATTCAGGAGCATGTCTAAATTTTGCCAGTTAATTGTGTGTGTGTGTGCGTGTTTGTGTGTGTGAAAGAGAGAAGAGTGTTGAAAAGAGAAAATAAGTGGAAAATACATCATCATTATAAGTATGCTTTAAAAAATAAGGCGCGCAAGGAAAACTAGAAAAAAACAAAAAGGAAATGATGCTGTTCGGGGGGCATTTTGTCTGGAATGAAGGAGTGCAAACAGCTTTTAGTGAGTGTCTGCCAGCATCTTCTCTGATGTTTATCGCATCTGTGCACACTTCTAAACACCGCCTGGAGCCCCCAGCGCTTCACAGACTGGTTATGATCTTGCAGCTCATTGTCAGACATTCCTCTTCATCTGTCAAGCGAGACTTGTATGGTGGTAAAGCTCCAGATTGGAGTCTTTATCACATCATTTCGCCACAATCAATGAGTGGGCAAGCAAATGGAATCTGCCTTTCGCAGCTAAGAAAAATGGATACCCCATTGAAATGAATGAAAATGGACATAATCTACCCTCCCTCCAAAAAACAGCAACATCTTTGTTGATAGATGGAAGAATCTGGCCTGGCACCTGGGGTTTCGAACTATATTCCGGGGGGTGGCAGTGGCCCCGCCGTCCCCCCTTTAGCTCTGCCAGTGACTCCTCGGATAATGACAAAAAATATTTCTGATTACATAAATAACTTGAATCTGACAACAGGTAATAATACATTTTCTCTTTTCAAATAAACATTGAAATGATGCGGTGACTACTTGTCCCCCTTGGAAGGGCCAAATGACTGAAACAATTATGAAGGCAACCTGTGATAATAATTCAATTGAACCACAATTCAGGAGCAATGTCTTATTTTTATTAGTTTTAATAAATGGCCACTGCGTGTTTTTTTTCTTTCATTTACAGCAGGGAACCAACAATTTCATCCGCGTGTGTTACCTTATGAAAGATGCATGTTCCATTTGAACATGCCCCCCACATGACAAAATCCATGCTTGGTCAAGGCCTGCAAATTGTTGAACGTTTACATCCATAATAAACATCTTGCCATCCATAGAGTGTGCTTGCTCAAACCCACACCAGCATTTTCACAGTTATCTGACATCAAGGTAATCCCATTTTTCTGATAAACACCCTCAATGTGAATCCTTGAGCGGTGACATGTGGCTTGTCCTCCAGTCAATAACAAGCAGGGCTGTCTATCTGTAGATGGCATTAAAAGATAGCAAAGACTCATTTATGGACATATCTGCTGACATAGATTTCTCCTCCAAGCCATTTGGAGCATGTTTCCGAATGGGTCCCCCTCACTTTAGCGGCCAGGAATTGACACTATCAACTATTTAGTTAGTTGTATTAATATTATTGTGTTAGTATTGTTTAGCACATATTATTTATCAATAACTGTGCAAGGAGGGAGACGAAGCCTAGGGCTTGTAAAGAGCTCCACTCCTTCTAAACCCCAATTCCAACCCTTAATGCTGAGTGCAATGGGTCCCATTTTTACAGTCTTTGGTATGACCCGGCCGGGGTTTGAACCCACAACCTTCCAGTCTCAGGGTGGTCACTCTAACCACTAGGCCACTGAGCTGGTCAATTGACACATAAACCAGTTGTGTCGCTGGTTAATCAGTAATTATCTATTCCATGGGTCGAGGCATGCTACTGTACACAGTGCTTATTTTCCGAGCAAACACCTGAGATGTCTTCAACATAGAAACCTCATCTCTTTTTCATCATGTACAGTAATATGAAGAACATTTGGAGATAGCTCGGTTGATTGGACTTTGCGGGGAGCCTAGGGAAATAAACATTGAGGCTAGTGTTGCTGCTCTCATGAAAGAACAGGACTTGCCGTGTAAGGGTAAAAAAAAAAAAAAAAACGTAGCAATGTTGCTGCTCAAAGTGATGACAAAAGCACCAAATATCTGTTTCACCCTGTTTGATAGTTGAATAGTTGGACAAAGGTACTGGGATGCATGGCACGGACACCTCCATTCAGTAAAAATAGAAGAAAGAAGAAATAGAAGTATGCATCACCTGTTTTTCAGGGGAAGATTCGGCAATGCGTCTATGGGGATTTTTGTGAGATATAATAATGCTCATGTGGTGGTGATGAGTCAAAATATAAATTCAAGTTCCGTTCTTCCACATTGAACTTATTCAACCTAACCCTAACCTCTTGATTTGTGCATCGTAATGTTAGAACAAATTGAGCAAATTGCGTTGAGGACTCGTGTCAAAGTCATACTCAAAATCTCAATTACACACTTTTTACTATGTTGCCTTTACATCCCTGTAAAAGCGGCAATTTGGAGAATGTGAAAATGATAAAACTTGAATGTCCAGAATGAAATATTGTTTTTTAAATTGGAATCGTTTTAATTAGTGTAGAAATATATACGTAGTAGACGGGAAAACATTTGCATACTACTACTACTACTACTACTACTACTACTACTACTACTACTACTACTCCTAATAACAATAATACATTTTCGGGTATGCAGTAAACTAACAGAGCAATGAAACAAAGCATAATGATGCTGAGAAGTGACGCTTGAGTGTGAAAACACTTTTAAAACGTGGGCTTCCTAGTTTTGAGTTTTTTTTTTTTTTATGGAACCTACCATGATGACCCAAAAGCAAGAGCTCCCTCTAAGACATCTATCCGGCTTTTAAATTTTAATAATATTTAAATGATCTTATTAATGGGGAATTTTTTGTTATATTGTGAAGAAGAATGCAAAAGGTAGAAGATTTGGTAGCCCCGTTTGTCCCACCCCCCCTACTTTTTTGCAAGTGGGTTGTTCCTCTCTCCAGCTGATCGGCCCAGGAATCCCCGGTGGTTCCGTCCGTCATCAGCTTTGACGGCTCCCATGTTCCACTCTCGCGTAAAGCTGTTTTAACCCCCCGGACTTTGTGGCCGCTCGTGTCGGCAAACTGCTCCACGCTCATCGTGATTCTAAAACAAAAGAAAGCAAACAAGAAGAGGATTATCTCGTTGGGCCACCGCGTTTTATGCGAAATCAGACGGGGGATCTGTAGGCGAATTGAAAGGCCCTCGCTCCATCCCCGGATTCACCTGCTACACAGAGAGCCTCAACACGGAAGACCGACATGGGGGACACCGGGAGCGAGGGCAGCAAGCCCCCGAGTAATGTCAACGTTGTGCCGCCGCGCTGTCCCTGTGGTTTCTGGGGGTAAGACCAGGAGCCTCTCTAAACGTTTAGTTTGCGGCTCTTTAGCTTCACTCTCGACGGTTAGCTTAGCTGCTTAGCCATTAGCGCTAGCAGCTCAAGCGGGGATGAGCTTGTTATGAGCCCCCTCCTCCTTCCCTCCCTTCCCCATTGTTTTGAAGCATTAGCTTTTAGCTAACTCCAGCTGGCCTCGTTCACTTCCTCCCGAGAGACCAGGACGGATAATCCAGCTAATGTCTCAGGTGTATGAGGGAAAATAACACTGCGTGGTAAAAGTGCAAATGGAACTTTAGAGAACGTTTGGTTCCCCGGACACTTCGTTGTTTCATGCCCCCCCACCCCCCTCTTTCATCTTACAAGACTTTCCTGTAGCACGGAAGTGCAAAATCCTGACATTTGGAAGTATTTGAAGGAAATACTGCATTATGACACATACAGTGTACAGTACTGAATTGTTTCTTTGTTTGAGACGGCAATATATACATTTGTTAATCTGTAGATTACAACGGTAACATTACTCATACTCAACATAACTCTGCTTTAAGTAGGTCATTAGATTATTGACTAAGAGACAAGTTAGTCTACAAATACCTTTACAAAAAATTAAAAAAGAACGACTGTGGTAGTAGAATTAATATTAATGTTATCATGTTTGCGCATATCATATTAACATACACCCATGGTGGTGGTATTTGGGAATATATGCAAACATCGGAGAAACAAATATAAAGGCTTTCACATTGCCTTGTTTATAAAATAAAAAAAAGAGGGCTGTGATGAAGGTACCTGCAGCCTCATGATCAAAGTCATATGTTGACACTTGTTACTAAAGTTAAACCTTTGTAGCATTTTTTTTTTCTTCATTGTGACAATTGACTACGATCAAGTAAACTGTGGGAGAGTCCTCTTACCAGACGTCATCATAAAGATTAAGACTGACTAGTAAAGCTTTTTAGCTCTTTAGGTGTGTCATTCAGACAGAATCAGTCAGGTGGCAGAGCTTGTTGTCTTCTCTCTTCCAATCATTTTCATTAGGAGCAACGTTGGACCACCTATGGGACTGATTGGTCGTGCTGTGCTCCGACTTCCTTAGCCCTAACAAGCATGTTGACATTCCCTTCCCGTTTGTTTCCTCTCCTGCCACTGTGATGAATCTAAAGTTGATTACCTCCGCCAATAAAGTTCTTTTTGTTTTTAGCTAGACAAGATGAGACTTGGGTACAAATTTGAATGGAATTTGGTATGTAGCTGTGGTATCACCCAAGAAATGAATCTGAACTTTTTAAGGTCTTAACTTGAAAGGGAGTAGCCAGACTGTGATTTGGTGCCAACTTGTATCTGTGGGCCGTGCAACTATGTTGCAGCGCCATTTAAGCAGGCCATAGTCTTGTCTCTTAGGAAAATAGAGATTAGCCGTCATATTTCTGGCTTCTATAGGTTGTTGAGCCACATGTATGGTTGACAGTTGTGATTTAATGATCCTGATTATTTGGTCATTTGGTTAAAACAGAATAGAAAAACATTTGTCATGTAAAAAAAAAAAAGCATCTTTCATATCCCAGCTACACATCCTTTCTGTACCAATCACAAAGTGACAGACAGACCCGGGGTTTGAACCAGCTGACCCCCTTTTCAGAAATGGATACAAAGGTGTGCTCCGAATAAACAGAATGTGTGTGAGCGTCATGCTTGGTGCACAGATGGCAAGCCGGCTTGGAAAGGAAATTAGTTATCTCTCAGTGGCCAGCCAGAATCAACTCTTGTGTTTGAGCTGTCACTGAAATCAGAAAAGTCGCAGTGACACGTCCAGACTTTTGATCAAAGATCGGGAGGGTGGCGGGGTTCAGAGTAAGACATTTCCCACTGAAGTACAGACAGGGAAAAAAACACCTACTACTAGAATCAAGGGGATGTTTTTGTCTGAGCAGGGATCCTAAATGAGTAAGCCTGGAATTCTGAATCATGCTTGAAAGCATGCATATAGTCTTTCACTTTGGTTGTCGACCAGCATTTATCGTAATCTTGAGTGACTTTTTCGTGAAAATGTTTTATTTTGCTTTTTTTTTTTCTCCCCAGGTCCAGCAAAACGATGAATCTGTGCTCCAAATGTTTTGCAGGTTTGTTGTTCTTTTACTGACTTTTTGGTTTAGTCTTCACTGCTTTAAGTTTTACAGTTAACCCAAAGTGTGTTTACTGTTCAGTTAGTCAGGCTACTGTTTAAAAGAAAGTAGCTGAAGGTACTTTTTTTGTTTGTTTGGTGTGTGTGTGTGTGGGGGGGGGGGGGGTCGTACCTAAGCTGTTGCTCATCTCAACGTGGCATTATTTAGCTTGACAACACATACCATTTTTGCTAGCTCTTTCTGACAACATGGCAAGAAGTCAAAAAATAATAAGTTTAGTTTCTTACTGGAAAAAAGAACTTTTTTTCACAATAACCAGGAGCACTTTATATCAATATTGACTCTAATATCAAGTCTTTACTTTGCCAAAGACATTCAGAAGAAACAGCCAGATGGTGCCTCAAAAGCCTCTTCAAGCCCCAGCAGTAGCAGTCAAGCAGACGTATTCTGCAGTGAAACAAACAAAGGCATCGGTCAGTCCTTCATAGCCATGTCAGACTCCTCCGATGATCCTTTGCCAGGAGATGCAGCGGTAACCTCTCTACCTGCTCAGGACGGTAAGTTAGGAAAAAACTGCTGGATATTGGATGAGTGGAAAAGTACTCCAAACAGCGTGAAGGTCTCTCCTCCTAAAATTAGAGACGTGCTACAAATAAGAAAATGGTAATGACCTAAATGACCACATATACATTTTTCCAAGGCAAGTTTTTTTGTAGAACACAGCTAGATAAAGCCACAGCTGTTCAGACTATATTTATCCCGCATGCCAGAGATAGTGGAGACGAAAGTTCAGGGTTATCTTTTCAGTGTAAGAGTACACTTAAAGAGGACACCTGCAATTGCCAGGACATCTGTCACCCCTGTATGGTGGCAAGGTCATTTGCTAAGGCTTGTCCCGACCTAAAAGACATTTGCAGCAAAACTCTGCCCTACTTCTTACAGTACCAGTTCACATATTTTTGCACCTACTTTGGAATTGGCCTGCCACAGTAAATCTACTCTGTGTTAAGATGAAATGTAATAAAAGGTAAAGCTAACCCAGCACATGATCCAGTAGACTTTCAGTTCTATCCTCCCTCATGTCAATATTATGCCAGCATTTAGTCATTGTCGCGCATCTCTTGCTTGTCTCATTGAACTTCATTTGTGTTGCAGAAATATGCAGCACAGACACAGCCTTCAGCGCACTCTCCACTCCTACAAAACGCTCCTTTGAATCAGGTACGTCTCTCCGAGACTGCAAAACATCCCGCCCTGCTGCATTTAAAGCAAGGGACTTGTCGTCAGTGTCTATTTTAGTTGAGCAGACTTACAGTCAGTATTGTTGATGAAGAACAGCATGTCATTAAACTTTGGCCTTAAACTGTATACTCGCTTTCAAAAGTTAAATGGCTTTTCTGCTATTGCCATGGCAACCGTGGCTCATCTCGTCGAGTGACTAATTTAATCACAGAGTCAGTCCTATTATATTACTCTTCAGTCTTTTTTTTATGGTTACTGTACTCAAATGTCATTCCATTCCAGACTTAACTTCAAACTTTCTCTCTACATATTTAACATCGGAATCAAAATGCCACAATTAATTCTCCAAATGTTTGGAGACATTTCTTGTACCACAGGTAAGTTTGAGCAGTTTTCAATTTGACACAGTTTTGCCCGGATAGATGAAAGCCAGGGAGTAGAGCGGTCATGTGCTAACAACATATACACACACAGTCACACAATTACTGGTGCAGTCGGATGTGTTCTCACACTCATATTGATGGTACGGAGCGGTAGAATCTGGCAGCTGAGCTTGGCCTAGTTCCCAGAGATTTATTGAGCGCCGATCTGCATTCGGCTCGGCCAGAGGAAAAAGTCTGCAGGATTGATGAGAAAAGTCGTGCTGACCGGTTCAACTGGCTGCAGGTACATACTGTTCCCGTGTCCTCTCCTGCTCTTTTGACTTGAGCAAGACTCAAACACTAATGTGCAAGAGAGGTGGATTGTTTGTCATTCGTTCAAGTACACTGTACATGTATAGTGATCAGGCATAACACGTTTGCTTTATATTTAATGGAATTTAATTAAATTTTAGAAGAGCAAAAACCAAACACAGCAAAAGGGAAAAAAAAAAGAAGTTTTTTGTTTAACTGACATTATTTTTCCAAAATGTGTAAGGGTATGTCACCCTGGATTAATTTTATGTATTTATTTTCAAATCATATTGATACAAAATTGTTTGTCCTGCCTGGAATAAATCCTCTCCTAAAGCTGTTCAACTCGTTGCTCATATTCTCTTTCCATCCCTTAAGATACTTTCGGAATGTAATTCTTTTTGGATCAATGGTGAGATGTTAAGCAGCTTTTCCTCTGGAATACACTGTGCTGCAGCTGCATACACTTTCTCTTAAACTGTCTTCTCAGCAGAAATACATATTGTGGTTACGCTCCATTGTTTTGTTTTTTTGTGGTTTGTATTAATGGATGATACGACAAGCAATTAATTGGGGCATCCAAAAGATGGATGGTGCGATTTCTGTTTTGCGTCATTGTTTATGTATTTTGTGTGTCGGCAGCCTCGGAGTCAGAAAGTGACAGCTCTCCTGAGAAGCGAGCGAGAGTGGGTGAGGTGCCGGCGGCTGAGGAGTCGTCATCGTCGTCGTTGTCATCATCTTGTTCCGCGTCATCATCATCATCATCCTCTGCGTCGTCTCGCGGCGGCTCCAAACAGCGGAGCCGCAAGCGTTGCCATCGCTGCCAAACCAAACTGGAGCTGGTGCAACAAGAGCTGGGCTCCTGTCGCTGTGGTATGACAACACACTTTTAGAATCCTCACTCTATCCTCTCAGTTAAAATAAGGCTCCTAATAGTCCAATATTTACTCGTCCAACTGGACAAAAAATAGTCAGTGGGTTGGTGGGGGGGGGGTCAATGTGGGGCTGCTAGAGATAACCTTAATGATTCACTTTGAACATGAAACAAGACAATTACAAGGAATACTAATGCAGTCTAAAGCAATAACTGTGCTTGCTAATCGACTTGTTTGCATATAAATGAACGTACTTAAAAAGTCACAGCCACTCTTCACTGCTTTAAAGTCCCCCCGAGTCGTTTTTAATTGGAAATTGACTCCCTTTTTTTGTGTGCATGGGACATCCATGCCAAATAGTCTATTGTTTACTTTGAAAAGATGCAATTAGAGTTATTTCAATTTTTGTAGTAATTACTTTGTGGTTCTGCTGGATACTTAATATTGTGACAGTTTATACAGTACGATTGGGGATGTTAAAAACAGTTCAGGTAAATGTTTTGAAGTATGATAGTGCAGAGACTATTTTTTCTCGTCAAGGCAATATTCCTCATCCATTCCCGTTGAGATGCTTTTAATGTTACGTAATGTTCTCCCTTCCACTCCATTGGCGCGCTGTGCAATCACAGTGTTTTTAATTGCATATCAAGCTGCTGTCAAACTGGGCTTTTTAATCACTGCTTATTGAATGCCAACAGTGTTATTATGTGTATTAATGAATGGATTTAAGAAGATGTCAACTCATAAGATTTGTTAAGCGTGGCAACACTCTCAACAGTGGCTTTGAGTGCTGCCGCCTTTATGTTTATAGACTCAGAAGAAAAACAAAACAAAAAAAAGATTCCACTGGGTTGGTCCAACCAACATTTTAGGATACGGTAGAACTTCTAAAGTGCAGCTGACCATAGGTGGCTAGTTTTGCTACAGTGCAAAATTTGAATCACGCGACCACCCTCACAACTAATGGGTCTTGTTCAAATGATCTGATCTTTGTTCCTCCCACCACGTCCAGGTTATGTCTTCTGTATGCTCCATCGGCTCCCGGAGCAACACGACTGTCTTTTTGATCACCTTGGCAGCGGGCGCCAGGAGGCCGTTCTCAAAATGGTCAAACTGGACCGAAAAGTAGGCCGCTCCTGCCAGCGCATCGGAGAGGAGTGCTCTTGAGCGTCGCCCAAGAGAGAATCTTTACACAAAAGCCCTAGCAGGGATTTCTTTTTTTTTTTTTTTTCCCCTTCCTCCCTTCTCTTTTTTTTGTACAGTCTATTCATTTAAAAGGATGCTCGCTCTCTTTAAATCCCATTTATCCACACTCATCCCAGACTTTTTGTGCTTCTGTCAGCTTGATTGTATCCCTGCTGCTAAACACAATCCCAGTTCACAAATGAAAACCAGAGAGTGCAAAAGGACTTTGGGACTATTCAATTCTTTGACCCCCCCCACCCCACGCCCCCCAGCCTTCCCTCCAGAATTCAGACGTGTGAGTGGACTAACAAATGAGCAGAAGCATTATGAGGACAAATGATATAGACGTTTGTCCAGGAAGCTGGTTGATGATGATACCTCAAAGAAAAGAGAATATGATGATGAAGAGGGCAAGTGAGAGTTTTGAATCTCGTTACCTCAACAAGAAATCATCCACAACTGCTTGTTTGACCGAAGCAAGACGTACAACTGTGGGACTCTGCCGCCTCTAATAATCCTAACCAACCTGGTCATTACCCACCTCAGGATATAGAAACTTCTTTTTTCCAAGCTCCTCTTTCTATATTTCCATTTAGGATTTTTGTCCAAGCAGGACATCCGATCTGCAAGTCTTGAGTTTGACTCAAATGCCATCAGGCTGTCTTTTATTATTTTGGGACCGAGTAAGACACGTGTTGTTGTTCAACGAAAATCATTTCTTTCAAGCAAGGTAAAATTATTTGAAAATACATGGTTTTCACTGAACACTGATATGATTGTCTTTTTGTCCGTTTTGGTAAAAACCTCCCTATTATATCCCACACATTGTATTAAGTTGTCTGTGTTTCATGACAGCCTGCATTGTACTTCCTCTTCCAGCGTTTTGACACTTTTGTAAATACACAGATTGCCGTTTGCGCTACGTTGACTAATGCTGAGCTGTTTTGACTCGGCGGTTCCTCTCTTTGAGGGTTTTGGTGGTGGTTCAGCTTATTATTTTGGTTATACATATTTTTAAAGGTCTTCACTTCATGAGCGGGGTTATTGGGTTTTTCATTCTTCCACCTTCAGGTACTTAATCGGTCCTCAGTATTGGCCAGTGTTTTGATTTCTAACTAATCTTGTTGAAGATACTCTATTTGTTCTCTTTTTGCTCTCTGCTGCCTCTCTCCCTCTTACTAGATGAGGCGCAGCAAATAGTAAATCCTCCTTTAAAAAAAAATAAAATTGTAATGTTGACTTAAGAAAAATTGTATTGAATATCGTGTACCATGAAGAAAACTTTTATTTAACCAGTTTTTTTGCTTTTCAGTTTGACTTACACCCAAGTGTAGAGTTTTTCTGTTATGGTATTTGGGGGATTAAAAAATATTACAAAATTGTTATATATTTTTTCTTTACATGACTTTACATTTTCCTTTCCTCCTGCTTATTTTCCCTTTTAATGAGAATAAAACAAGATAAAAAAAAAGTGCCTCTTGAACTGCTTACTAATGTGTACTACTTAAAGTCAAAGTCTGCTTTATTGTCAATTCCTTCACATGCCAAGACACACAAAGAAGTCGAAAGTACGTTCCCACTATCCCACGGTGACAAGACATAGTACACAATATACATACAAGTAAACAACACAAAAAAATAAAAACAAGGCACAAGAAGATTCATTTTGTGCGTGGAACACAGGCAGGGGCGGAGATATGTGGTGGTCAGGGGTGGCCCATGACCCTCGGCACAGTGGTTGGTTATCAGATCTTGGACCAGGCGTCCCTCGGTTTCTTTATTTTGCAATCTGCATAGAACAGCATTTTGGATTTTTTAGACACGTTTTCTCCATGTGTGTTTTATGGCTTCGTGCCATCTGCTGCATCCCAGCCAATTCATTATGGTGATGTCAGCATGTGTTCGCAACTCACAAAGGGAGCGGCTATAAAGGCGCTCTCATCTACTTAACTAATATGTATATATGCGGCCGCACCCGTGTTTTCTAATGGAGAATTTAAACTAAAGAGTCTTCTGACAGCAGTAATGAGTCTTGGCGGGCCAAGCTGCATTAATTCGTGTAGTGAGTAGGAAAAACAGAAACAGGAAATGTCGACTTGATCAAAATGCAACTTCCAAGGTTGGCGTTGGAGGGCTTCCAATGCTAGTGCAACTAGACTTCTGCTTTGGAACTGCTGGAAGTTGGCATTTTCTCACGAAGTAGGTTAGACAACGTCAGGCCAAATGAAATCTAAAGTTATAAAAAGGAATATATGCTCCGATGTCAGACCAATATAAGAGCTGTTAAATAATAATTGGATTTAGTTTTGATTGACACGTTCTTCTGACAGTCTCATCTTGATTTAATGCTGCCACCTTCCATCTGAAGCATTTTGTTTTTTGACTTGAAGTTTTGAAAAAGTACCGTGATACAGATGATGATGTAGTACAAGTCAAGTTTTCTGCACAAATAGGATCTCGTGCATATTTTTTGACTCACTCATCACTTCCTGTAAATGTCAAACTGTGAAGGATAACAATTCTGTGCCTTATATTCTAAATTGGGTGTAAGAATGACAACCAATGGAGCCAAATTTAGGGTATGTAATATTATACTGTTAGGGTTCCCACAAAATAAGATTAGGGACAGGTTGGTGTGCTTTGGTTCATGTATGTCAAACTCATTTGTGTCGCGGGCCGCATTGTAGTCATATTTCCCTCCACTGTGAACGTTGTCTATATACATACAGTATCGGCTCCCCAACAAACTGACGGATAACTAGTTTTGAAATCAGAGACTAGCAAAAACTGTTCAAATAGTTTAAAAAGATGCTAAAAAAAAATGCTAGCAATAACTCTTATTTTTCAAAAAGTGTATACAATTTGTAATTTTAGTAATGACACAAAGTCGATGCAAAACTTATCTTTGCAGGCCAACATAAAATGATGTGGCGGGGCGTATCTGGCCCCCGGGCCTTGAGTTTGACACCCATGGAGATTCTCCAGTAAATGATGTAGTGAGGTTATTGAGCGCATAGTGGGCGTTTGACTGCCCGCTACTTGTATATGTAATGTCATCCGACACGTTAAGCCACTTAGTCTGAGGTTAGATTTCACACACTTTCATTAGGGAAATGTATGCATGTATACACCACATCTTCCAAAAGGTTTCTAACTGATTGATCTGGTATGAAATTCAATCCAAAATGCCTCTTTGTGTGTTATGAGCATGCATCCTCATTCCCGAAGATTCATAAGTGAACTCTAGCTCATCATGTCTGCTTGTGACATTTGCTCAGGTTCAAAAGAAAATCAGCCAGCACTATGGAAGATCCAATCCCAGAGTGGCAAGCCATTACTGTCAACTGAACACGTTTTTCTCCGTCTGACCTTTAAGAAAGAAGAAGATGGCATATCTCGCTTCTTCTGGATGACTTCCATGAATAGTGCCAGATAAAGCGATGAACAGAGAAAAAAAGGCTCTGATGAAGCTCTGCTGATGGATTGAACGGTATGTTCCACTCAGTGCTTTTGTGATGCATTTTTTGGCCCCGTACATGTGTACTTTGTCCAAAACACACAATTTAGCCTTCAACTACACTCTGCATATAATGTAATTAACTTTGAGACACGTTTATCTAATATATAAAACTGACATATCATTTGATACTGCACGGATTACTAATCAGAATGTGTAATCATGTACTCTACTTGAAATAATTTGTTGTATTGAAAGTGCACAATGTCCTCAGATATCTTATCTGATTTAAGCGTCCATTATTGTGAAGGAGCTTCCAAAGCTCATTAGATTGATTGGAAAGGATTGAAAAAAAAAAAAGGTATACTCACACAATCACAGTAGCCCCGCCCACTTCATTCTCGGATTCCATGACACAGGCAATGATACAATTTCCCCTATGACACCTGGCACATCACATCTGAAAGAGGCAGAAACATAAATTCACCATTGCGTCTAATTCTTGTTGCCGTGGCGAACAAATTGCACACGCCCATCCTGTTGGTGTACGGATGTGGGAAGAACAAATGTCTTTTATCCGGGGTGAGCCATGATATTGGATAACCCCACGGAGGTTGGCAAATTCATGTACCGTATTTTCCGCACTACAAGGCGCACCTAAAAACCTCCAATTTTCTCAAAAGCCGACAGCGCGCCTTATAATCAGGTGCGCCTTATAGTGCGGAAAATACAGTACATGTGTGGGAGGGAAACCTTGTTACTTATTCTGGAGTAAAACTAGAAATATAAAATACAACTTTTTTTCTAGAGATGCGATGTGATAATATTCATTTGATGTCATAAACTTTGAGGGAACTTGAGAAGTACATATTCTCACATTTTACATCCATCTTTGAGTTTTCTAAAATTCCGTTGGGTCATCAGTGAGTGGTGAGATATTCTCTTCCTGACAGCCAATCACGTACGAGGAAAATCCAGAAGCTGAAATGCATTCAATTCATTTCAATTTTACCAATTGACCATTTTTAGACACATTTTCCTCGTCTCCTTATGTGACATTGGATATTTCTTTGCATGAGATTTCTTGTTTGGGGAAACAAATTGAACATAAATGAGATTCATCAAGAAAATACATTTCTCGAATGTCGCTCCGTGAAGCCAAATTGGTAATACAACAAATCCATCACAAGAAAGCAATGTCCCAATAGAACGCTCCATGTGGTGGAAAACTCTGAAAGTATTAAACACTGAGTTTTATTTGTTTTGGGGCTGTACATCCCAACACATCATTTATAGGTAATAAAGAAAGAAAGAGTCTATTAAAGACAACAACTAATTCAAAGCCACTCGGCTTCCCACTGGATTCATCTCCTGTTCGCCGGAAAATCATAATTACCCGCCGCAATGTGACGCTGTGATTGCTATTAAAAATGAAGAGATACCGAGTCAATTGTCATCAACCTCTCAGAGTCACTCTCATCAGGACTTGTTTACTTAGTGCTCAATTAACACATGCTAGCTGCAATTCCCCATCTTGCGAGCATTCACACTCCTGCCTCTCCTATCTAACCAGGTAACCTCCTTATCTGGTGGCTACCAATTGAATTTCTTTGCGCATAACATTCAGTACACTCTTTTTCTTTGGGTGTTATTGGAATGGATTGATTTTTTCTCTCTCCACTGTATAGAGAAAGAAAACCCATCGAGGTGAATGCCCACATTAATAGACGAAGCAAACAAGGGGCACACAATACGAAAGAAAATACTCCAAATTGTGTCTTTTTATTGGGTTCATGCTTTTGTTTAATGTGTGTGAATGGCTTTACACATGCTTTACATGTGATCTTAGAACAAGTTAAACTCATATCCCAAGGCAACACTGTATTAGGAGCACATATTATTATGCAAGATGTGGTTTTCGTCCACATTTGACCAGTGAAGTACCGTTTTTTTCCATGTATAATGCGCCCCCATGTATAATACGCACCCTAAAAATGGCATGTCGATGCTGGAAAAAAGCCTGTACCCATGTATAATACGCACCCAAATTTGGACTCCTACTTAAGTCTGTAAACGTAAAATTATTTCAGAAAAAAGATCATCTTTGGGAACAACCGGATGTTATTCTGCCGGTCAGTATCACTGCTAGCAAACTCGATAGCGAAGAAATGTTTCGGATTTGTGTAGGGTACATTGTGACAGCAAACGAGCAGGTGATCGAGCAAGCGTCTGATACGAGAGCATTGAGTTCGTATGGAGCGTGTTTGAAGTGAACAGCAGAGAAGAAAGCGCATCTGTAATGGCGGCCTCCGTGTCATATCCGGAAAAAAAAAAAATCTTTTTTTTTGTACCCATGTATAATGCGCACCCCAGATTTTAGGACAATAAATTAGTTGCGCATTATACATGGAAAAAAACGGTAATTGATTGCGTAAGAGATTTTCAAGTATGCCTTTCACATAACTACCATCAATCGAGGCTTTTGGAGGCAAGTGTTTCACACACACACACGCACACACACTCGCACACTGAGTGCACTTCTGGGAGTGCAGAGACCTCGAGACACTCTTTGTGGCAAATCATTCATTATTAATGAGCAAGATTGTCACACAGCTTTTGATGTCGTAGCAGTCAAGCATCTTAAAGTGTGTGTGTGTGTGTGCTGGTTGTATGCTAACTTCTCGGGGGCTGTGAGCGAGTTGATAAAGCGCATGGTTTTTATCTGCGGGGTCAGAAGATGAGGGCTGACATTTCTCCTCCACTGATGATTTCCTGTGGGCATCGCAGCTTTCAGATGGCTTACCACTAGATCTGCCGAGGTGGGCCGTAGCTTGTTTTTTGTGGCGCTCACTCGTACCATTGCACGGGAGAATGCAAAGCTAATTGGAGTAATCACTCGTCCGGCTTTCGAGTGGTTTTCTTGTTAAGTGCTCGGGATGCAATGAGCTGACCCTGGAAATGCCACCACAACAAGGATCATCCCCTCAGGAGCCAATCTCTCCATTTGACTGCTTTCTTTCTCCTCCTCACCCCTTCCCTCCCTCCTACAGTTCCAGAATAGGCTTGTTACAGAAATGGAGTGTTGAATGCTTGTGCGCTGTTATGGAACAAAAAAAAAAAAAAAACAGAGGCCGAGGGCATTAGTGACCAAAGTGAAAAAATGAAGAGACTTTTTGAAGTAAAAGCTCCTGTGGTGTCAAAGTTGTGAGCAGATATGTCACACAGCCCCATGGTGGTGCATAAAAGTTAACGTCTTCTGTTTTCAGTTTTTTTCTTCTGCGATTTGGAGTCGAAAGAAACACTGAGGAATTTGTCAACATATTCTTTTAAATGGAAATGCAAAAAGTCGGTTGTCTTCTTATTGATCCTTTTGTTGACTAAAAATATTTGTTATGCTTCAGCCGTATATTTTTCATCACGTTATGGCAAGAATTGTGTCAGGTTTGGGTGGTGGAGCCTGAGGCAAAAGATCCCAAGTCCTGGGAAGCAAAATGAAGCTTAGACAAAAAGAAGAATGTATTTTCAATAAACAAATATCCAATATTTTTTGTTTGGAACAACCTAAACAAGCAAACAATCACTTTTAATAAGCACTCAAATATGAAGGAGAGCACAAAAATTAATAGAGGCTAACCCTTTTTTCCCCCCCTACTTCAATGATTGATTAAAAATGACAGGTTAATAGTTTCAAAATGTCTTTAAATCAATTATTATTGTTTTTAAATGTTAACATTAACCATGCATCGTGAATGTAATGACTTTTTAAACGACAGAGTGAGTCATTAACAAATCGTCACCGACTGATTTTTTTTCCTCTGTCCTTGTGTGATGTTTTTCATTCCCAATCAGTTCTTCCTCACCTATTCCTCGCCTCTTCTACACGTTGCATCTTTCCCAGCGCGCTGATCAGGGTGTCAGCAGCTGTCGCGGTAATGAGGATCAGTGTTGTTTTAAACATGAAATGGTGAGGAGAGCAAGAGAGTGAGGAGATCAATAAGAGCCATTACTTCTCCTCTCTAATGATGCAGCCCCCCCCGTCTCATCCCCCACCCACCAGCTCCTCACCCCTTGTCTCAGACCATTTCTACACACAATCCGATATCGGAAGGGAGGAGGTTATGAATTATCGAATCCCGAGAGCGTGTGCCTTTCCGCCAATTACCCAGTGAAAAATGGCCCTTTCTGGTTTTGTGTGTGTGTTTGTGTGTTTGGTGAGAGGAGAAGTTGATGACGACCAGCCAGTCCGTGGACAGCCACAACATTTTGTCTCATGTTGGTCTGTCTTGCAAATGTTCCATAGATTTAATAATGTCTGAGTGTTTTCTAATTGTTACCAAGCCAAAAGAAAATACACTATTTGTTTTTTTGACCAATCACATTTAAGATTCTATTTGTTGCCATGTAAATGTAAGAATCCGGAGTAATGGTGTCCAACAAACACACATTGTTGAAATATTTGTTTATTTGATTTTTTTTAGCTAGATTTTCGATCCACCGCTATGATTGGCTGAGCTAAATATGCACACCAAATATTTATTTCATGTTGTCGGGTGTGATTAAAAAAAGTATTTTCATGGTGTTCTAGACAGATCCACCCACACCTTTGATGGCTAGCTTGTTTGAAATGGACAAATTGGAATGATATAATGCATAAAGAGACATTAAGGATCATTTCAAATGAAGCCTTTGTTCACTCCAGTAGTTCATTAGCACAGTGTCATCTTCATCATCCACTAATTCCAATCTATTCTTCAAACGTGTTTAATTTGCCATGGAGTCTGACATCAAAGTTTAATAGTTGTCTTTCTTTTGTATTTGTCTAACGCACGTGCACAAATACAACGAAGTTATTGATGGTCTCAAGTGTATCTTTCCTGTCCATTTAGCCGTGAGTGTGTGCGAAGTGCTCAGCGCTGATATACAGCACTTGGAGCTCTTATTGAATTGCACTGATGGAACATCAATTACAGGCCTTGGTGCCAGAGAAAAAAGCGTTAACTAAGCTCCTCATATCACATTACAGTATGCAGCTCTCTGATGGCTGCTCTAAATAAAATCCCATCGTATCGAGTGTTTGCTGCATTGTCTCTAAGTTGGTCCACCGCAAACCTCAACAATGATGGACTGTGTTGCTTGCAAATTTGTCTGGGCGTGGACTTTTTTTTTCTTTCTATTTTCTAAGGAAAGGGAAATCATGAAAGAAACCTTTTGAACATATTAAATGCATACACAAACAAAATAAATATGATATGTCTTAGTAGCTGCTTATCAATAGCTGCACTTCCCTAATGTATCTCCAGTTTACTCATCTCAGACGTCTGCAAGAATATTACCCAGATGTGATTGCGTGCATTAGAGTCCAATGTCATTTCTTACAAGGATACTTTAACCATTGCATTAAATTATGTCCAAATTGAATTGAGGCTCATTCCTGCTTAGTGGGGATGCAGGATGAGAATTCAAATTGTGTTAATGTCATCACTTAAAATTGTTTTACGTACTTAACGCTTTCAGTCTGCACTCACTGGTCAAAGGATACGATTATATTTATGTTGCGTAACTGTGAGTGTAGTTTGCAGCGAGGTACATACAGTACGTGGGTCAAAATATTAGGAACACGTCTCAGTGTAATGCAATGCAAACAACCAAAATTATGATCATAACGTTAAACTGATTGATCTATCAGTACTATTATGTTTTGTGTATTTGTCTATCCTGATAGCAAATATGACCTATTGTTTACATGACTCATACTTAATATTAACAGATGAATATATCGCTCTGAAATAGACTACAAGCATTAAGCATATAGCTAAAGATGTACTGTGCTTTATAGTTGCAAGCAGACAACAACAATAATATCATGATTGCATTAATCTGTACATCTTAATATTAACACAATGTCCATATTAGTTAACCAAAAATATTACCAACAATACAATGCAGTAAGGAGCTGAGAAATAAATAAAAGCACAAACTCAGTGTTGAAGATGAGATTTGAATAACTAGATGCCTCCTTTGTCATGCTAATAAACATGTGGTTGACCCCCCCCCACCCCAATATTCTAATAGCCCATTTAAATAAATGTCACAGAAAAATAATTGAAGCTACAATTCTTAAAACACTAAACTTGGTACTTTGATGTCACACAAGCATCAACGGATGGAAAGAGTTTAAACTTCTGACTAAAAATAGTGTAAATTAGTGTACCCATTCACAATAATACAGCTCTTTATAATGCAGCTGGGGTACCTAATATAGTGTCCAGTTGAGTACAGGTACAGCTGTGTTGAGCTGAAAGTGTGCCCTCTTGTGGACAAACATCTAAGTACACCATTCTGAAGTAACAGCGAGAGGGGAGGGACGGAATCAGTGCGGAATCTTTTTCTGACTGTCATTTTAATTGGTCTGCAGGCAAGGGGGTTAAAAAAACTTTCTTAGCTCCTAATTGGTGTTGAACGCCTCCCAAATGGTGCACAACTCCCCATGGTGACCCATCGGAACCAAGAGGAGAGCTCCCTGTTCGTGTTCTTTTCGGACAACCTGTTCCTCGCGACCTCACCACTGTGGAGTCTCTGTTGTCCTCCCTTTCGCTCTCCTCCTCCCTCTCTCCCTCTCCATCTCCTCCCTCTCTCTCTCTCCATCTCCTCCCTCTCTCTCTCTGCGCACAAACAGGCACGCTCGTTCTCAGTCTGCGCACATCTCGCACTTGGCCAGCATCACTTGGAGTCCACAGACACGGCTCTGATTGAGCCTCCTCACCAGAGCGGAGGTCCACGCCGCTCCACCCTCAGCCACACACAAGCCTTGTAAGAGTCGCACCGTCATCCGCGCAACAATTGGAGGACTGTGTGAGGAGAATTGCTTTTATTGATTTGGGCTTTTTTGTTTTGGTTTGAATTTTGGCAGTCTGGATTGGAGCTGGTGTAAAAGTGTTTAAGGCACTGTGGAGATTTCTCTCAAGTCGATCAAGTGATTTACGGGAGGATTTCTAACTTTTCTCGTGGTGCAGAAGCGGGAGCGGTGGAATTTTCTGAGCGGAGCCCGGACGAGAGCGCGCTGCGCGGGGGAGCTGGCTGACCCACAGAACCGCACCGAGATAAGGTAGACGGACACACGGCACTGTCTAGTGGACATATGAGTTGATTTAGTCGTATCCATAACGATTTATGTGCAGGATGCATGTGTACGCACTTTTGCATGCATTTAAAATGGTTCAATGATTAAACACACCATGTTTGAAAATAAACTGGCGTCATGCCGAGCAGCGCTATCTTTGAAACAGTCATTAAAACAAAACTACTATATTATAGTGCTTTATACAACTCTCGGGTCATTTTCGTTGAGGGAATAGCATTTCTTTTTTTTTTTCTTCTTTTTTTGAGGTTTCCTAACGCGGAAAGTTCGGTCAAAATATTAGGGACACCTGCACACTTCCTGTTCAAGTCGTGACAGCTGAATGAATTGCATTTGATTGCGCAATCATTCCATATACGCCAATTGCATCGCTAAGCAAACACATTAGATAAAAAAAAAAAAATCGAGGATAAAGTCACCTGATGATCACTGGATGCGAAACATTGCGTGCACAGTGCAAAGACTGTAAGTTAATTTGAGATCAACTTAATTCATGTTTATTGTTGTGTTGCCAAACTGCACTGCATCATATGAGGGGGATGTTCCTAATATTTTAGTAACCTCCAAGAAAGTACCAAAGCACATTTGCAGTAATATTTCCTGTTTTTGGTTAACTGTCCACCAATTTTGTTTGTGATTACATCCCTGAGAGATTTGCACTCTTTGTGCAAGTGTACCTAATATTGTGACATTCCTGCATGTTCATGTATTTAGTTTCTTTACTGAGTGATTATAGCAACTGTCTGTGTTTTTGGGTCATCCCCTCCGATTACTACAGTCCGGCTCCGGTACTGACTTGGACCAGGACAGTCACGCTAAATTACTCCCAAATACAATGCATGCCCGTTGATGCTCTACCATGCCTTGCTTGTAAGCTTCCTATAATCCACCGTTTGTGATTGAATTACCCGCCCTTTAAATTGAATGAAATGTTGTAGGCCATGCAGTGGGAGCTTGTTCGAGAATATTACTTTCACGGCTTAAAGGTTTAGAATGGGGGGGGGAAAAAAACAATTGGCCAAAAAGGTTTACTGTACGAGTGCTTTCATTGTTTTTCTTGTTCATGACAGCAATCGCTCAGCTTTTTAAAAGATGTTCTCTCTTTTCCTTTGTTTAGGTTATGACGGAGCACAGCTGAACATGGAACCTTTTTGGATTTTGTTGTTTTCTACCATCTATCCCTTTGCTCGCTGCCAAGGTGTTTACGGTAAGATTGAGATTTTGAGATTTTTTTATTTTTGTTTTTACAAATCATGCTCTTCCTGCATCCATTTGGACTGAATGAATTCCAATCCTAAAAGATATTGCTTATCTGGAACTTTAGCTGTGGCTGTGGAAATGAGTGCTTCAGGAGAGCTCAAGTTTTTCTAAGTTACTTTGGCGGATTCTTCAGATCAGAATTGATTGTAGAAATGATTCTGTATGGATAAACATTTAAAGTGATTAGTCATGTTTTTGAAATGGGAGTGTTTTGCTGTTAAACTAAATTGAAAGTTGCACTTTTGTGCAAGTGGAAGATTGATTGCTAAAAACTATAATGGCAAGGTTTTGTGAGAAAAAAAATCCCATTGTCATGCATTTTGTTCAACATGACATAAGCAATGATGTCAGACGCAGAACTAACTAACTTAATGTAACATTTTTTTTCCTTGATTGTCCGAAATTAAGCACTGTCAATGGTCAAATTCAAACCTAACAAAATGTATTCACAATTAATGTTTTATATTTGGGGTAATTCACAAGTTGGGGTTATCTCAAGGCACTTTGCATACAGATCAAGAGACATGCTCCTTACGCGCTAAGAGACCAACTGAGCCCCCAATGAGCAAATGCTTAGAAAGAGAAGCAGGGAAAAACTGAGACTCAGCGTGAGGCAGCTGTCTGCCTTACTGAGTGTGTGTGTGTGTGTGTGTCTGTGGGAGGTGTGGGGGAGGTTGAGAGAGTGACAGTCAACATCATATCAAAAATCATATTGCATAGGAGTTCAATTAAAATCGCACGTAAAGATTAAATGCAAATATATTGCATCTTAAAGTTAAATACAACTGAACTGTAGTTAAATCATAGAATCAAAACAAAGTTGAAGCCACTGTAATACCACTAAGTTTTAGCTTTTAATTCAGCGCTTTACATATCACTATAGGGAGCCCGCGTAACTTTACATAACGTTGCATGCATATTTATTTTCTCAATTTAGTTTTTCATTTTATTGTTTACATTCAACATTAGAGAACATTAGTCACATCATGAGTTATCTAGGTATGGACTCTACGTTGAGGAGCAGAACTGGTGTTGTCTTGGTTTCCCCAGGCATGTGCTCCGCCTCAAAGCAAACACACGCGAGCCAATCTGTCGCCTTGGATACGCCGACTGGGATGTTCGAGGCGTTATGGCAGCCGTGGCAAACAAGGTCTGTTTTGTCACGGTGGCGTAGACCGGCGTTGTCATGAGCCAATCTTACTTCACCACACTTGGAAATCATCCTGATATCATTTTCAGTGTTACAGTGAACAATCAATACCGCCTTCAGTATCATTTGTTTTCTAGAATTAATGGACAAAGAAAGACGAGAAAATAAAAACTCTAGCCAGTACTCTAGCTGTACAGGCTAAGCCTTAGACGAAATGGATGGATTGGATCTTGCATGCAACTCGAATCTTGTCACATCTTAAAAACTCCAACAAAGATTACAGTTGTGTGCAAAAAGCTTCAAGTATCTGAATTGTTACAGATTCTGAGCAGCAACTAAATCGTAAAGTAACAAAATTTCGGTGGCTCCCCTAGTGGCCAGATGGTGTCTAGCAACTGCTCTGTTAACTTAGGCTTCAGACTCACTCCTTCGCTGGCATAGTTGAGCGGTTTTTCTTTGTGGTTTACAAAAACTGTTGGGAGTCTCCTGGGCTGTGTCACACATACAGAGTGGGTCACAAAGCCAGCCTCAGTTACTTTTGTCCATGAAGTTCTGGAAACATTCTTGTGTTTGTTTCATAAGTGTTCCTTGGATTCTTTGTAGCTTTGTATTACTTTATTTTGCAATTCTTTGATCACAAACACTTTTATATTCCTAACAGAATACTATGATGTATAAATTTTAAACTAATGCAAAAAATTCCCTGCTTCACAAGGCAAACCTCCATTCATTGCTGAAGAGAACATCACAGGAAAATGTAGGCCAGTATTTAGTGAAGATTTTTTACTTTGTGTGGTCACACTCTCTTTTCCTAGCCGCCATTCTCATCCTCTTGGCCCTTGTTTTGAATCTACGTCCTACGTCGCCTCCTCTCGTTTGATCATAAATAGCGAAGAACGCGGCCCATAACCCATAAACTATTATCTTGGGAAAGGGTGTCATAGGTAGTGCACAAAAGCAAAGTGACTTTTCATTTTTGGCCCATTTTTTTAAAAGGTGCTTATCAAAATGTCCCTATCATCACAAAGCTTGCGAAAACTGAGAACTTGACAACTTGTAGACAAAAACGATTTACAGTTGTGGAAATGTGGAAACAGTTAAGCATCCAAAAATGTTCTTCTCTCTTTTATTAACACAGTGGGATAACTTTGTTATACATATGTGTGTCAGTTAACAATGTTAAAAAAATGTTACTTAAAACAAAACTTACAATGGTGTTTCACCGTTTTATATTGGGGGACAAATTTTAATTGAGTTATATTTCCCTGCTGGTGCACAGGTATTGAACAAAGGTTAGTTTTGCACCTTGAACATGTGGGTACAGACATGTGCCAAAGCAAACACTAACACTGCATGTTATTTGTGCTATCAGATATCCTTCTCACAAATCCACTCTAATTCCTCATTGCAGGACTGGTCTTGAAATCTCACATTCTCATAACCTGTGAGCGTCGCACAGCTTTGTTTATAGTTGTACATTACTGGGTACCCACGTTGCCACAGATTTCCATGGGGCCCATCTGTACCATCCACCCACCTCCACACGGAATGTGGACGACGAGACAAACCGATCCATTGGTTTCTAGAAGACATCGTATTGGACAACTTCCTCATCAGCCTTTCTGTCTTGACAATTGCCAATCGACCTCCTCGTCTTTCACAGTCATATCGACTCTTGTCCCAATAATTTGTAACGCCCCGCTTAGAAAAGTAGTAGCATTTAGCACCTATTCGGTTCGGCATGACTTGTGGGCATCCCGTTCCTGAAAGAAGCACAAAGTTGATCATTTAAATGGAACAAAATGCATTCAAAGTAACCCTTACTTACTAAGTCTTTCCAGCTTTGCTGCAAGTTGTTGTGTTTCAGCCTGCATGTATTCCATCTGACTTTTGAAGGCATCAAGCTTAGCTTTGAGGTTGTCTCGCGCCACCTCACGAGCAATCTTCTCTTCAGTTAGAAAAGACAGCTCGGTATCCAGCTGATTTTTCAATTCTAATGAGGTGTTGTAACTGCCTTGCAATTGGAAATATTGTAATTTCAGATTGGGACACGCGCTAAAATCACTGGTTTGTTCCATGTCATTCCCACGGCACGGTCCGATGTCTGCAACAAAACAAAGCATATTGTAAATCCTTCAAAGAACCACGTAAGAATGCAAGTGTTGGTACAGCACAATCATGTACTCACAATGGCCCAGCATGGCTATGATGACACCCAGCAGGAGAAGAGCGACCAGCCCCAGGCACACTGCAACCGCTCCACTCCGCCTTGCTGAGTCACAAATACAACATTAGCAGTGTTTAAAGGTACTATTTGTTTGGAAATATCATTATTACCTGATCTTCGATATCTCTTCGAACCATCTGCAATCTGCAATTTTCTGCGATACGCCATGAATGGATTGATTTGTGTTGACACCCACTTGGATGTTACCCTACTAAAAGTTGAGGTTTGGAAATCAGGCTGAATCAAGAGATCAAAGTTTAGCTGCGTCTTTGGATGACCTGTAATGAATGTATGCAGTATTAAATAAAAAACAAAATAAAACACCGCTTGTATTATCTGTCAATTCTACTGTAGGTGGTCAACACATATAATTGCGCGCCATTTGGGTTCTGTCTTATCGCTAGAAGGCCATCCATAAGATCACAGCACAGTCCAGCAAATTTCATCTATCTTTGCTATAACAGCCCAAAGTCAATTCCTCAAAGTATTTAGGATAGAAATTTGGTCTGGCCCAAAAGTTTGCCTTTAAACTTCCATTTGTGATCCTTTGTGCCGCTATCTGACGAGGACACTTTGTGCGTTCAGAGAAATTCGTGGGATAAATATTAGTATTTATCAATTTCTTCATACTTCAATTTTGTGCGTATTCTCATTTTTTTTAACCTCCTCAGATCAAGTGAAACACGCTAAAGAATGAACTCTTGAAAAAACGGCCAACGCGTCTTTTAGCTGAATTGTGGTCATTGACAGAAATAACTTTTAATTTAGCTGAATTGCAGTCATTGACAGAAATAACTTCACATTTTGGATAAGTTGTTTTGTGTTCCACTTACCGATGAAAAAGATACTTCACACCCTCGCTCGGTGTGTGTCCACCGTGTTGTCCGTCCAGCGTCTGTCTGTTAAATAGTGTCATTTAAGAACACCACTGTGCAGGTCAGCTTTGATCATGTACCTAGAAATTCATCCAGCCGCTTGTGTTCAGAAAAAAACAAAGACAGGTACCGTAATTCTCGGACTATAAGTCGCGTTTTTTTTTCATAGTTTGGGTGGGGGGGCGACTTATATACATATATATGTTTTTTTTTTCACTTTTTTGGGCATTTTATGGCTGGTGCGATTTATACTCTGGTGCGACTTATAGTCCGAAAATTACGGTACATTTTTTGTTTTGTATTAAAGTCAGTTAACAAAGCTTAGGATCATTTGTACAAATATAATAGTCCACAAATGTCATTTCAGGAAAAAAAGAAGAACGATGAAAAAAAGAATAAAAGATTGTGTAACATAATAATTAAAATACTATATTGTAAACAATTTGAAAAAAAATATTAAAGCATTTTTTTAAGAAACTTAGAGCATCAAATGTGACTTATGCCCCTGATGGCTTGTGCACGACCAGGATGTTGACTGTCATTTACAGATTTTAGCAATTTCATCCGTGTCGGGTTTTCAAAAATTGGAAGATTGATGGAAAGCCCATTAATTTCTGTTAAGCAATGTGCCAGTTCATGTGTTTCTACTGTATTGCCGTGTGTATGCATCCATTAAAAAAAAAAAAAAAAGATAAATCACAAATAAGAAGTTCACCACAGTTCCTGCGCTGGCAGCCCATGTGGGACCAGGCTACATCTTTCCACCATGACCACAATGGCAAATAACCACAAGCAGAGGCAAATTTAGGAGAAAAATAGCCAAAAATGCCTGCAGTCGTATTTTTCCTCACATTGTAATTGTTTCTCACTCACTGTGGTAGACAGATGCGACCACGGCGTCATTCGGGAGGCCAAGTGTGAAAGCGTGCGTGATGGATTTCAGAGTGTGAGCTTCATTTACTGTTGTCCTCTCTCGAGGCGGTCCGTGCGGACATATGCAGGTGGCTTGTGCGACTGTGTGTGTGTGTGTGTGTGTACGTTACACGGCAACAGTTTGCTGGCTCAGCAGGGACTGAAGCATCAAAGCGTGCTTTGTCTTGCATCTGTCTTGTAATAGCTTAGCAAACATCGGGTGCCATGATGTAACATATCTAACGTATATGGAACAGGACTATGCAACACATTGCCATCAGTCTGCCATGATAGTTTGAGGTTTTTCAAAAACAGTCAGGGTCAGCAAAGTCTTCTCTATTGGACTAAACATTATCACGACCTAAACTGTAAGTGAATAATGAGTTAATTTTAAAGAGGGGAATCTGTAGTTTTTGTGTTTTGACAGAGAAATGTTAGAAATAATGTTTCAATAAAACACCTAGGAACTTTTTGAATTTGTAAAAAAAAAAAAAAAAGTTGCTTTAAATCTCTACATAGTCCCCGCCACACTTCCCTGCCTCCATATTGCATTTATGCCTTTTTCCTGTCCATTTAATGTGGATGGAACATAATCCGTAGGCATTACACGCGTGAACTGACACTTGCAAGCGCTAACTCGCAACTTAGTGAAGGATTAGGAGCAATACGCCGAACTTCAAAACTCTCACACACAAAGTGACTCTTCAACTCATTCAACACAACACGCACGCACACACACACGTACACACGGTCTATTTCAACATAGATTTTCTTGACAGTTTACTCCTTGTTACCTGTAATTTTCATGCAGTACTTAAGTAGCACCTTCTTACGGCACCTTACTCCGCAGTTGACCTAGAAATAGAAATGTTTCTTGGTTTCCCTCACTAGTTTTCCTGCAATGTTAACTCTTCACAATCTCATCATCAGCACTTTTTTTTGTTGCTTCCTCTTTTCATGTCCATTGCTGCTCAGTTTGTTTGGGATGCTGAATATTGCCCTTTTCTAATAAGCATCTATAATTTATCTGCGGCTCTGAGCCGGAGGAGAGGAAGGAAGAGGAGAAGGCAAAAGGAAGCGACCGGAGTATTAAGGTTGAGATAATTCCGATTTTTTACCTCCTACATGTTTAACACTTTTGAGCACACGTGCAAACTTAAACACACGACTGAGTAATTTTTCTTTCAATGTATGCTCTACCTGATTGTCATCTGTATCGTCAGCTTTTCAAGTGACATTTTCCTCAGTAGATATCAAAATTAAAGTCTGTGTAAATTTAAAAGTACACCCTGTTCTGTTTTCTCAAATGTCCACTTTATAATTCAAAGGCCAAAAGAAAGTGCAAGTGGATGGAAGTGAAATAGCAGACGTTCCTCTGGAGGAAATGAAGGTCTTCTTTCTTATCCTTAAAATTGTCACATGCTATTGCCAATCGCATGTCCTAAAAATACCAAATAATGCAAACCATATATGTAGAATATGACCAAGATATGCATACTAGGTCGACAATTAAAATTGTCCACAGATGTGAATGCTTGTTGCTCTCCACTTAAAAAAAACACAAATATATACATTGTGACCCAAGTGAAGATAAGTGGATGGATGAAAGGATGGATGAAAGGATGGATGGATGGATATATATAGTACTGTTAGATTACTATCTAGCGAGCTAGATAGACAGAGACGTTTTTATGTGCCCACAAGGGACGAAAGCATTCAACCATTCAACCAATCAACAGTATCCACAGAGACAGTGCAAGACATTTGCCTGTCCAGTCAATATATTATTGCTTTTTCTATTATTCCTTCTAAGCGGGAAAAACATACATTATAATTATGAACAAAATGATTCTACTAAATGGCTTGACTAGTTCCCCAAGGTTGGATGTTATCTGTTGCAATGTATAGTCAGTCTTCAAATACAAGGGAATGGAAAAAAGAGAAAAACAAGGTCGGAGATTCTAGTTAGCCAAAGCAATTTCCTGTTGTTTTCTTTAATTTATTTAATGATTTCATTCATCAGGTCTAGATGGGAGCTCGCACATGAGAGCGCTTTTTATCTTTATCCTTCTCCTCATGTATCGGTCATCCCCCGCCCTGTTTCAAATGTTGTCTCTTCACCTGATGTCTAAATAAGCTCTTTAGTCAAGGTGTTTTTGTTAGTAGAAGCTGTGAGATGGCTCTCTGCCTGCCTGTTTTGGGTACTTACTCAGCACATTGTCCGCTACTATCATCCCTGTGTATTCTTCCCATTTTTTCCTCTGCTCCTTTCCTTGGTGGATGGCTGAGCGCATATGAAAGCCTGACGACGTTTCTATTAACCCGCAGGTCAGCCAGAGGACTATGGCCGAAGTGATATGTTGACCGTGGTTTACACTAGCCTTGCTACCTGAGGTTAAAGGATAAGAGCGTTTAGATGACGTCTTGGGAGGTGTGATTTATCACCTCGTCCACCGGCGTCAGCAGTTAAGAGTATATCTTCTTAGCAAATATGGCAGGTGCTGCCTTCCATTCAAGTGACTACGCATATAGGAGAATCCAAAATAGATATTTCACTGGAATAAAATGCTTTCGGTGTAAAGTCGATCTCGCTAAAATAGCATCTACTAAAATGATGTAATGGTTAATCATTTTAGTTTGCAACATTTATAATTACTTTTTTTCTTTTACTCTAAGGGAAATGACACAAAACTGTTATTAGTTACAATCTTTTTGTAGCTCTTTTTTTTCTTTTAATTGAATATTTTGATTGCAGGGTGTCCTGAGTCTCCTTGAATTCCATTTTACAAAGTGAAGCCCGTAATTACTCTTAAAAATAGCTCTCCATCTGTCAAATCTACCTCTTAAAGGTTTTAAAAATACTCTACAATTTGCATGTCATGTTAAACTGGATCTTTCTTTTATGTTTTCAACAATTTGGAGGTTGAAATGTATGAATATAATCCAGATTTTCACACAATTAGAGCGTGCTTTTCCATTAACTAATAACAGCCATATGTTTTTAATGAGTCAATCCATTTAAAACAAAGACAACAAAAGCGAGCATGGTCGTTACCATCGCAGCAATTTATGTGAATCGAATGACACGAAAATGAGAAAAAAAAGTGTACCGTTTTATTGATGTCATCACATGGGAGCTTGTTTTTAACATGGCAGACATTAATGTGTGAAGATTTTCGGATCAGTCGCTGGTTAACAATGTTGATGCTACTCAACAAATTTGTTTGACCTTAGAAGTTTTCTTTTTGAGTGAAGCAAACTTCCACTGACAGCATGCATGAATACATCATGTGTGGTACACCTATTGAAGTGTATATTCCGGGTTAAGACTGGAGCAAGTCAGAATTCACAAGTTTGATAAGGAAGATCTTGCTTTTGCATGGTGGTGCCAACAGAATTATCTCTTTTGTTCAACTCTTCATTGTTATTTCATGTTGCCATCTTTGCTTCGACCAACTTTTTTACACTGTTGATGATCAAAGATCATTCTGCATTTTCACCTTTGGATGAACTTTCTAGTTTATCTCCCGACTTAGTTGTGTCAGGACCGCACACGTACACAAACACGCTTTAGGATATGGTTGGGGGTAACTTACACAGGTTGAATAGATCTTTATTTGCTTGTGACTTTGGGCATAGCTTGTAGACAGCGACTAGAACAGAATACTTATGAAGGGTTTGCACATATGTTATTAATGCCGGCGTTAAGCTTTAATTAGTTGCTATAAATCATCAGATAAGAACAGCCAGGGTGACTTCCTGCCTGCCAAATTGTGAGCCCAAAATTAGCTCTGCTGCTGAGACTCTTTGGTAGTTCAAATAGTAGCACAGAAATTATATCACGCATAGCCTACTTTTTATTTCATTCTACATTTATAATGCGATGATTTTTTTTTCACGCTTTAAAATAGTTCCCTTGTGTTTTAATAAAAATAAATCTACATATAATAAATAATCAATAAATAGTTAAAAAAATAAATAAAATAAAAAACAATAGACTTTACACACCTGCTTTTTTGAGGGAGTGGCACTAACGGATCGGCCAATGATAAGTACACATTTAGTTACCATGACGACAAAAGGCGCAGAGCTCCGGGTAGCGATGCATTGAGCTGCATATCTAAAAATAAATCAACTGTGAAGCAGGCAAGAGGGTCCAGGAAAAAAAGCATGAATTATATTTTCCCTCGTGGAAGCAGCACTTCAACACCAAACCACCTAATTACTGTGTGGATCAGTATACGTGGTGCATGCAGCGGACACATCATCAAATACCGTCCCACCGTTCCCATCACACTGACAACTTCACTGAATAGTCAAGCATGTGCCTCTCATCAGAAGCTAACACTAGTGGTGAAGGGAATTTGAAATGCAGCTCTGCTTACCTATCATCATCTTTTGCTCAATGAAGTCCTTTAGACCTTCCTGATTGTGCCTCTTGAACGTGACTCTGGGGCTTCACCGAGCTGAGCTTCAAGTCGTGGTAGAGAAACTCTGAGGAGTGGTTTGTATGTACAATAGTGTCATTGCTATGTAACGGTGCTCATTTACAGAAATAGGTGGGAAAGGTGGGAAGGCACGCTATAGAACCAACTGTCTACATGCAATACAAACTTTTATGGAGGACTTTTGTGATGTGACACTTTGACATCGGGGCGGGCTATTTCTTTCCCAATTATCTAATGCGACTTTGCTCTTGCAACTTGTGTGTGTTGTGGGTGGCGTGCATGAAGCGGAGAGGGTGGGGAACATTTGGCATGTGACTTATTCATGAAGATGACAGGATGCTTGTGAACAGCGGCGCGAACACGATTCACATCAGAGCGCCCACCTCCTCCCGTACGTCGCTCTCACTGTCACTCTCACTCTTCTTCATGTCCTTCACGTTCAGTCTCCGCCTCTGCTTTGTCTTCTCTTCACTTTGACGCCGCTGTTCTGCGCTAACCAAATCAGTCGGGTCAAGCAGTAATTGGACAGTGCAATACTTTTTTGGGTCTATAAATAAACCATCCTATTGCTGTGTTCCGAACCAATTGGACTGTTGATTGACAGTCGCGCTTGACGGCCAGGTACGGCCTCTTGCCACCTTAATCCATGACGAATCAATTAAGCGGGTTCGAAATTTGCCACTGTTCTTTATTCACGTGTGTGACTTGCTGTGGCAAGCCCTGATGGAGCAAAAACAGAAAGTCAACCCATCTGCGTTTTTCTGCTGTATCATCGACCTTAGTGTTGGCACCCCTGTTCATTTTCGCCAACAGTGACTTTAGAGGTGCAGCGCCGCAGCCTGTTCAAACCACAAATCTGAGCAACAAAACACCCACAGTGCGCTCCTGGCTCCGTCTAAACTCTGTGACAGCAGGGAGGCATCATCGCTGTGAAAGTACCTCATGTGCCGAGACACGTCTGGCCTCAATAATTCAGCCTTTCTCACTTTCCCTCCACCGCGCACCCTTTCCTCACCCATGACGCTTTTAGTGAAAAAGAAAATCCTTCTCTCAGAGATTTTTAGCTCTCTGAGCTCACACTTGGCCATGTTTTTTTTTTCTTTTCTCAGTGCCATGCATCTCGCATCTCACTCACATCGAGATGCTGTTTGTCGGCAATGTTTGAGTGAAGTTTCTCTTCTCATCCTGCTCTCCTTTAGTTTACAGAAACTAGGACAACTTTCACAGGTCAAGAAAGAGGCTTACAACTGGTGCTTGACATGCTTGAAAATCCTGGAATCTTTTTGTGCTTGTTTTAAAGCGGGCTTGAAATTTGCTTTGACAGGTCGAAATACATTACTTGATGATGAGCAGAATTTACGTGCCTTCAAGCCCAATAATCACTTTTGTCTCTTTTTCATGGCAATTTGTAGCCACAGAGAAAAACAATCCTTTGATTGCTCTCGCCTCACTCAATCCATGCCGAACTCTGACATTTTCCAGTTTCGAAGCACTTCCTCCCGCAGATTCCGGTTCGTACAACTTCAGGGGCTCTTCACTCGAGAGGTTTCACTTGAGTTGAAACGTGCTTAAATTTGGTGCGTGAACCCTTAAGAAAACGTTTCCCCATCATTTCCGTCCTCTTTCAACTCCTCTACAAACAACTTTCCTTTTCCTTAGTGTTCCACTTAAATGTTGTCCAATCTCATCTTCTCAGTATGATCCCTCCTCTCTGTTTGACTTTTTTTCCCAACAGCCGCTATCTCTCTCCTCGCTGTCAGGTCCTCGCCGATTGATTCAGCGGCGAGCATCCGCCCACCTCTCCACTTAGTTCGTGTATACGATGAGGGGCCCCAATTGTGGCTGAAATCTGCAGACAGCTGTTGGGAAGCTGAAACTGGAAGGCTGACACGAGAAAACAGGCGAGGCAACAACAGCGAGTAGCCGGTCAAAAAAGAGTGGGTGGCAAAGTTAAATAATGAGGATGAGCGCTTGAATCAGACTACACAATTTGGTTGCTTGGCCACTAGGGGGTGCTTTGTGACGTTTTCCAATATGGGCAATTTTAACTTCTGACTTTAAAACATATCCATAATAGTCTATTTGTACTTCATGTTGTCCGAACATTGTATGTAATATGAGCACTGATTATTCAAAGAGAAAAAAGGCATAAAGAGTGCTGACCTTTACAAGCAGGTGCAAAAAAAAAAGGGAACACTCGCGTCTGACGTCAGAAGAGTAAAAATAAAAGCGAGCGAGTTTATATCCGCCGCACCACCTTTCCACCTTTTACAAGCAAAGTGCCATTCGGTTCCTGTGATAGGGATCTAGCTTATGACATTGTGGAGAAAAGGTGCTCAGCGGGGCGAAAAGGTTCAAATTAAAAGCAGACAAAGGCGCAGTGAGGGCGACATTGCAAAGGGCATCCGGAGAAGCCGAAAAGAAGAAATACTTCTCTGAAGACAGCGAGACACATCGGCTCCCGAAATGAAAAAGAAACCGAAGCAATGAATCAGTGCGATGAGGCTACTTCCGTTTCGGAAATATCGTTTTGGCTCCCGATTGTTTGCGCAGCAGTGTCAATAACAAAATACAAAGAGTGACTTAAAATGACTCAACTATTTTGATTTACTGAACCATTCAGACATTTCATTTACATCAATCATTGTGAGACTTCACAACCGAATTACAATTCAATTCAATTTGCAAGAAATTCTGTTCTTGTTGCATCGTCATTACTTGTTGCTGGTTGGAATTTCATTCTCGCATGCCAGATAATTAAAATTCAATCTGTCATAAAATCTCAATGTGTCTTTCCCTGTCCGCAATTTACATTACGGACAGGGAAAGACGGCAAATCAAGTTTGTTATTATTTACAAAACCCATGGCAGTGTGAAATCATTTGGAGTGACAGTGAGCAGAATATCAAGTTTCAGCATTCAGTGACTTTGGCACATCACGAGCCGGCTGTCCGCATCTTTTTCCTGATCCCCGCTGTGCCCGGGGAGCCTTCTCTCAATGTGTTGTCTAATTGGATGGCCGGCTGCCATTCCTCGACGCTTTGCCTCTTCGGACAACGTGGCTCCTTTGAGGTGACGCAGACGAGGGCCCACTTTACCACCCTCCAACCAATTCCCGCTTGTTTTTTTTTTTCCTTTTGGTTCAACTATCAAAAACCCTCATCTAGTAACTTCTGCTTTATTGTTCATTGTATCGTCTTTTTGTTCCTTCTTCCTCTGCTTCACTATTACCGCCCGCAGCACCCTGCAATGCAAACAACCTGTTCAGGGGGTGGAAAGTGAATTATTGAAGGCACCGCCGTTGTTCGCCGGGTTCAGAAGTGGGCTGTGGAGAGAAAGTCAGCAGAGGAGGAGAGAATAGCGCTGGAAGCGAAGAATGGAGAGATTTGTAAAGACAAGGGAATTGTAAGGTTAATCGACAGGACGTAATTGTGTTTACATGCTGCGATATGGAGGAGCTTACGTCTGTTTGTATTAATCGATGTGAACGAGGCAAACTGGCCCAGATAAGCCGAACATTTCTGTAAAGTTCACTTGAGGAAGTTGGCTCATGACTAAGTCATCCATTATCCATTCAGCTGCCTCGCATGGAAGTCTGCCTGAGTGAGAATTTAGTGGGATTTTATAGAAGATGGAAATAATTAACAGATATTTTGAAATGATTTTTCATAGTTAAGGTTATATGTAATTAAATACCGATTTGGGGTTTGAGTACAATTTTCAGGGAATAGGGATGGAACCCTTCATATAATAGATGCCATAAGAATCCAGACAAGCACTACTTTTGTCTAAATGACGCTTTTTCGCTTACTTTAACAAGTAAGTAAAGGTGGTTTTATTTCTTTGACCTGAAAACAAAACACTGACATTTTAGACATCAGAAAGATTACGAGTACCAGTTCTCAGTGTCAGTCAGTACTCGCGGAGCGAATATCGGTAGAACATCTCGACTGGAAATATAACATGGGTGCGTTGCTGGACGTTTCACAAAAGCACCTTTTTGTTTTGCTTTGAGTTTTGTTGTGAATAATTTATTTTATAACTGCCCCCCCACCTACCCCCCTCTGCAGACTTGACAGAGCGCCTTAATATCATTTTTCTTAGTGGGTACACTTTTATCCAGGTAGTAACGTGAATACAAACTGAGGAGTCTTTTGGTATTGAAATGCAGACTGCACAGTCTTTCCACCTGGCTGGAGGACTGCGCTTCACTGCCTACGTCTCATGTTTGATAAGTGTAAAGAATATTAATCATGACATTTTACATGAAAGGAGACATCATATGCATATATATATTTTTTTTTACACAATGTCGGACAGTTCTCAGGTGTCTTCATCTCAATTTTCTGTGGCTCTGCTTGTTGTTTAATGAAACATTTTCAAACTCCTGCTCGATTTCGAGCATATTCACACGACTTGACCTTTTTTGGTTTGTCGGTTGAATGCGGACATAATTCAAGTGAAAACAAAGGACACAATGACCAACTTGTTTACATTAATGGCCACTTTGTCATAAAAGATTCATAGCTAAGCATGCAACATAGTAATTAAATCTTATTGACAGAGAACTCATTAAAATTCCATATGGCCATGCATTTGCCTTGTTGTTTAAGCGTGCATCTCATTAAGAGGCGTCAACATTTGTGTTGCAATGGCCGGACAGAATTGTAGCGCTTGACAAAGAGTTAAAATGATTTCACTATACGCAAAACACACGACATAGTTGATAGAAAAAGATAAAAGTTATAAATAGTCCACCAGAGGGATGTGTTATTTGTTGCTATGTGCATGTTTGGGGATTTAGTGCACTTTCATCTTCATCCCACTTGTGGAATTGCTGCATTTTCAGCTTGGCACTGACAGCTTTGAACACAAGCCCAAGAAAATATGTTCTTTTATTGGCGCCAAATTGATTTGAAACTTGTTGACGCAATATAAATGTTGTTCACCGGAGTGTCGGCTGTCTGCCAAGTTGTTGATTCATGCGCGCCAGCTCGGCTTTTAAAAGCGCCGTGACTACCTTTTGGTTATTTTGCGGAAGCTTCTCTGTTGTTCTCTGTTGCTGTCCTTGAGCTTGACAAGACATCTTTAATTTATCTCTTTTATTAACGATAATGCCCGTCGGAGAATAATTGTAAGCGAGGAGTGCTGCACAAGTTCAATAAATCTCTTCTTATAAATTGGACATGTTTATAATGAATTGCATTTTCCCCCGTTCTACTAGATAGTTGGTGTTTTATGTCAGCAGGCTTGACAGGAGTGTGTCTACGATATCCGCCGATGTGTCCTTGAAGTGTAGTCGATGCTGGTTTCACGGGTCGCTCAAAGGCTCAACCGGTTCTGTGATGCGAGACGAGTCTTTGGAGAATACCCTAGACAAGTCATCGGAGGTTTTCCCAGCCTGAACCTTGACTCACTTTTGGAAATAATGATAACAATATTGTTGAAGGAGAAAATTGTATCCATCCATCCATTTTCTATCGTTTTAGGCTGCAATAGGGCCACAGGTGAGCCAATCCCAGCTGCCAAAGTGGACACGACAAATAATGATGATGATGATGAAAAAAAAGCACCTGAGGAAGATATCCACAGCAAAAAACATTTCAATGGGCAGCAAAATTTCTTTGTCTAGATACAGATGCACACGCTGTAACTGAATTCCACAAACTGAATAATGAATCGCACCCATTGTAGCAGCACGAGTGTGGAAAATGTAGAGCGAGGATCCATCAGCCTTATTGACGACAAGGACACACACAGGCTTACGGTACAAAGTCTCACACAAGTACACAAACACACTTCCATCTAAACACGCTAACGCATACAATCGAACAGAAGCAGATGATGCTCTGTGGTCCGCTGTGGTTATAATAGCCTCATTATTCATCTCTGCCTTGTGCTTAAACAGCCAGCAAACGTACGGCGAGGTAGAAGAGAAGCTATTAGAGCCGCTACTACATACACACTTACATTTATCTATAAAGACATATAGTTTTTCTTAAATTACTCAATAAAAATCACCATGTTCATAGAAATACAAGCCCAAACCCAAACACCCCTTAAATGTGCGAACTTGCTTATTTATTGATTGTTTGATGAGGGAACTGGATTGAATGTGAATAATTTAGCTTGAGTGTGAGGCTTGCAACGTGACCAAGTTATACTTGTGATATTAACTGGGAGCGTTGGTCTAAACATGAGAACCATAACATACGACACCGGGAAAAGTATACAAGGAAGATTTTTATCTCCAGACACAGACTGTGATATTTGTGTCGAGTTTATTTGGTGAGGTGAGAATTTTTTTTGTAGTCACTCTCTGTTTATTGGTAGATTCTTTTAAAAATTCACAGAAAATTCCAGAATAGGTAAGTCAATATTAGTAACAGATAATGTTTTTATATGTTAAAAAAAGTTATTTAGAGATGTATTTTGATGAACATAAATTTGTATCGTCATAAACATATCTGGCCATCTATTTAGATTAGACTCATGTACTTTTCACAATTAAAAACGAATGGCCTTAGCGTTTGCGTATTTTGATAACGGTATTAAGGACTATTATGTTCTAGCTTTTAGCCAACCTAAAATTACCACAAGACAAGACTGGAGATTCAAAAAGGAAATTGACCTTTACTGTGTTTCCACCATTATGAGGCAGATTGCAGTATAAATATATTTACCAATAAGGCAAGAAATGGCCGTTTTATGAGGTCTTTGGTAATATTTAGAGAGACGTTAGGAGCCTGTTCTTGGCAGTTAGTCACTATTTGCCTTGAATCCCCGCAAATAACACAACCGGGGCTTTAAGCGCGGACCTAAGCTGGGCTTTATTTTATTTGCTTGTCAGCCGAGTGAGCCCCAAATGTGAGAGTCCTATGCCTCTAGTGCCAGTGACTATGATATTCCCAAGCCTGGTTAATTGCCATGGCAACGCAAGGAATATTGGCGACGTGGCTGCCGACATGCCAGCCACGGATGCAGCGTGTCTCCACGCCACTGTTCATTTTAGAACGTGCTAAAACTAAGAGTCACGGTCGTAACTTTAATAGTTTAATGCGATGGTAAATTGTGTCAGATACAACTCACACGTCACATTTTATCGCACTTCAACCGAGGGTAAAAAAGTTGAGCCACCATTTAGTACGTCATAAAAATAAACTGACTCCAAACACAATCTTTGAATGCCCTCACATGACAACTGTAAAAAAAAAAACAATCTGATTATTAGGGCTTATTTTTCAAGTTAAACACAGTTTATCACCACTATCAATATTTTTAGCGCCTGTCCTTTTCCATACCATTCATGGAAAAACACATTTTTATTTACAAGATTGATTCCCACTGCAGTGCCATCTTACTGAAAAAAAACCCCCAGAAATTAAAATGAAAACACAATCAAAAAATCAAGAGGGCAGGACTCTCATCTTTATGGATTCTGCGAGAAATCCCTCAAAAAGCCCAGTTAATGTTCCACGGCTGACGCAGTTTCATCAGAGGATTTAATAAGCTAATTAACCATATTACTGGAAGAGTATCACATGTATATTGGACAACGCTGTGACCTACGGAAATAGTAGAGCATCATTTGGCGCGTGCGAGCATTTAATGAAGGCTGGTAGATGGCTTCTTGCCTTCGGTACATTAAGCATTAGCACGCCGCACTTGAGCTCAGCTTTGATCAATTTACACGGCCCCCAAGACACGCAGCCATATGCGGAAAATTTGTTGTGGCTCAGAGCGTGGCTCTGAACTACATTTTTATTCCTAAATTAACGGCCGCTCACTGAGAAAAACATCTCGGTGAAGGCTCGGTTCTCCCAAGGCGAGCGAGAACTTAACGACTCCATACTTTTTCCATAGGCGCTCATGTACATTAGACAGTTTTATGCTTGAGTAAGCATGCAAAAGTGTGTGAATATTTTTCTGTATCTCGTTTGCCTCCATTAAGTCCATTTTAAGTGCAAACATGAATCGCAGGGTCACCCTCGTATTTTTTTTTCCCCACTCTTTTCTTGTTAGCTACAATCCACTTCAACATCTGTAGATTTCGGATTAGGCTGTTATTATAAAAAAAAATATCCTGCCACAACTAATACCTCACCACAGGTGACAGAGTGTTTTCTCCATGATTTCATCATTCACTTCAACCGAAACTATAAATCTTCCTCTTCTATGTTGTCTTGCCCATTTTTCATCCTTGTCTGAGCTGCTGCTGCTTCACTTTCAGTCCTCCAACTCATTTCCTCCTTCTTTTTACGTTCCCCTCATCACATTCTCTTTTCTGCCAAGAGATACTTTTATTTTTTTTTACACTTACCGTGTTTCCTGTTTGAACCTGGGTATATTAATAACACCAATTATCACAAATTTCTTGCAACGTTCCAATTGTTTCATTAAGTTCTCCTCATTTGGAAAATCAGTACACTGTCCGCGATTGCGAATATATCTGACGAGATGGACAAAATAGGTCTGAAGTCAGAGTTTGATCAAATTCTGTTTGTATGCTCGGCTGTGTCATAAATTTGCATGGCATCATCTTGTTTGCTGTTGTCTCTATTTTATTTTGTGTTGGTAATACAGACTTGATAACCCTATAAATGTCTTTTCAATTGCCGTTGTCAAGACAAATTTCAAAGCCGGGACTGATGATCAATTTGCAATCAAATACAATCATAAGTTTGGCCTACGGCCTTGAAAGCGCCTTCCTTTTTGGCCATTCGTGGCACTGAAGAGTCATTTTTTCGCAAGCAAACCTCTTGAGCCGCAAAAACTCTTATTTACTATGTGCTCGATTTCCAAAATAGATCTTCTAAATTTCTGCTTGCGTCCGTTTCCCAGAGAGGTGAAAATGGCAGTTCTGATCTATCGTAAAAAGAATTGCAGTGTGTAGCCAAGACAAACACCCACAAACACACAATTTGGCTTTGGTACCAAGCGTACACAAAGATGCTCACACAAGGTTTGCCGGAATCATGCACTTAGTTGAAGGACAAGGTCAAGCTTTTTCTTCCCCAGCAAAACAGTTTTGCTAATGGCGTTATTTAGTGTTGACCTAGAATTGCAAAGATCCTTTTGTGGTGGACTAACCTCTCAAGTTTGTGCGCATTTGTGCTGACAATATGCAGCAGCCAATTCTCACCGGCGCTCAAGTCGTTTGTAATTCTCGACCAACATTAAGACCATTGATTTTAAACGTGAGAGACATTGATGGTTTGCTCGCCGGACTTTTTTGGGGAATTCAGTTCCATCTTGGTCATGGTGTAAATGGCAGTCTGAAAGAATTGGCTGCTTGGAGTGACTGATGGCCAATCCGGGGATAGGAAAGTCAGCTGGGATCAATTGATTATAACCATTTTTATGACTTCATGACTCGGTATGTTTGGGGAGGCCATAAAACAAATACGCTACTGTATATCTGCTCCATTTTAAGCACATGCTGACATTTAATCACATTTGTAATGATCTTTTTTTTTAACGCTCATATCATGACACACACATACTTTGGATGGAAATGTAGGTGAGCCTCACCTCCTTCTTTCTGGCTTTCTTTAGAATTTTATTACCTACGCTCGCAGCTTATTGATCCCGTTATATACACGAGGCCAAGCAGCTGCTAAATAATTCAGTTTGGTTAAATAGGACTCTTCCATTATTCACAAGTGTGGCACGGGCTAATTAATATTGTAGAGATATGTGACAGGCTGGGTGGCATTTTACTGACTGACAGTACATCGCTCTCTTTCTACCTCTTGCTCATGTTTTTTTTCTCTCTCTCTCTCTCTTTTCACTTCACTCCCTCTTCCACCTTCTATTTAGTTTGTTTGTCTTACCGCACCTTTTCTGTGTTGCTTCTACCTGGCTGCTGAATTTTCTGCTCACTGAACTCTGATATACGTGTGGCAATGTTATGGAATATGTCTCCATTCTACACATTTTCTCGTTGTCGATCTGCAGCGTTGCCACGGTTATGCCGCACAGTGATGTTACAATGCAATCTATTCTAACCTTGATACAATACCCCTGAGCGTAGAAGAGTGTATTCAATACTCTGGTTGTTTTTGTGATACAACGGATCCCAAGATGCATGGCTATTAGAAAAACAAAATATCTTTCGTGTATAATGTTGTCATTTCTAAGGCCCCAATCTAACCCATCTGAGAGCAATTTAACCAAAAAAGCAGCGCCAAAGCACGATAAAACTTTCTTAGGTGAGTTCACAGGTGGAGTCATGTTTTTTTTTTTAAACTCCACTTTCACTTCATATATAATATTCTGGTAACATTGTTTAACTGTGTAGGTCAAAAGTGAGCATTATTTTTCTGTCAAGAAATTAAAAAAAATGGCAATCCTTGTAGCGAGCCTCATCATATGGAGGTGTACCTAAAGAAATGGCCCGTTGGTATGGACTACCTCCTCCTTGTTGTGCCTCCCTGCCTGCCGGATCACTTTTAATTCAATCAGAGCACCTCTTTGGTCCCATCTTCTTCTGCACGCTGCCAATTAGGAGACATTTTTCTCACTTTCAACAATCTTCCTCCACTTGCGGTTGTTTGACGACAACAGGAGAGAGAAGACTTCAAAAGAGCCAGTTATGTTACGCAGGCACTCATGCAGCTTTTACCAAGACGCAGAGTGAAACTACAGAGGCACCTAGATGACAAGATGAGAGCTCAAAGGGACTAATGCTTTTAGATTTGTGTACGAAAACAGCATACAGAGGGATAATTAATAATATCTCAGTATTTCCTGTGGAGGCCTAAAAATGTGCCAACTTCACCATCACTGAAGTTTTGCTTAAGTTTTATTGGTCAGGATTCTACACTACTACAAATTACACCTTTATGGAAACATAATTACCTCTCCAATCACGGCAGTCAAAAGCTTTTTGTATTGGATGTTGAACAAGTGGACCTAATTTAAAACAATCAGGGTGTGATTGACACTTGCACTTTGAAAATGAGTGTTTAGTTGGAGTTAGTCCATAAAAGTAAAAAAAAAAATTGACCTGATCAATGAAATTGCTCAGACGCAATCCATCATCGAGTGATCTTTTAGTCTTTGGCAGAAATCCATTATTTTCTCAATTTCATCCCAGTCTTGTAAAAATGGTTTGGAGATCGTATCGGAATGGATAAATTCACGCGGGACTCAGTTGACAGATTGATGAGATCCTGTCATTGGCCAGCCGCAAGATTATGCTTCATTTAAGTTTGTCTGCATTCGAGACAAAGGATGAGAACATTGCAGTCAATTGACAAATTGTTCTATTGAACGTGCTTCATTAAATTGTATTTGCACCCATGTTTTTTTTGTTTCCTAATTCCTGTCATTGTACAAGCCTCCACCACCAGATCTGGGCTTTTGTATCTGGTGAATCCGTTGTTAAATAACACCTCGAACTCCTCATTAGGACTCGATGGCAGCTAAAAGCGAGATGACACATTAACAATGCGTCGTTGATCAATTAGTGAAGCGACTCCGGTGGGTTTGTGTGAAACTAATATTAATATCCAAAGTCGACAGGCTCATATAGGCCGTTGTGCATTGACGTCTCCTTGTAATTGTCTTTAGCTTTATTGAATTGAGACCTTGTGTTTCTTTCACTTTGACAGACCCACCCTTGTGCTTTTTTTTCATGTTTTTAAATTGCATTGCTTTTTCATTCACTGCCAAAAAGATGTTCCTTGCCTTGGGTGTCTTTTGGTATTTCTTGTGTCTTTTCAACAGACTTTTTTTTTTTTTAATGAATCTGTCGAATTTCAGGAATTAGCTGCTAATGATTTTTACTTTTTTTAATTAAAAGATGGCTGAGGGTTGTGGAATTTGTTTTTATTTTCAATCCAAACAAATTAGAGTTGACCAGCCTCCTGGAACAAATTACTTTCTGCCCATCCACTGTATTAAAATCTGAGATTATAGATGAGTTCATTTAATATTTCTGTTCCGCAGCATTCAGAAACAGACTTTCAAACTTTACATCCAACCCTCCCTCCACCTTCTCCCCTATCCAGTCCAGCCTTTAATTCCCGCTCTCCGGTTCCTCCGAATCCTTTCTTCCTACCTCCTTCCTTCCGCCCACTTCACCTGGCTTGCCCGCCGCTGCTTTTCCGACGACTCCTCACGCACGCACAAGGAATTCTTCTTCTCGTTATCCGCTTCCGTATGTGTCATTAAAAAGGAGTTGGCGTAATACGGTTGAGTCGAATTAGGTCATGTCGACAGTCAGGCAGACGACCTCATCGCCTTGGAAATATAAAGCTGCTCTCTCCTCTTCCCTCCCCGTCATCCTGAGGTTATATTCTCGTTGGCCTGCGCTGCCTCCGCTCTCCTCTCTATCACGGCACACTCGTAGAAGATGGAAGTATTATTCCATGCCTCTCGTCATCACACCCGTGCTATTCTAGCTAGCTTGACCAGAATCACCATATGTTACACCTAAGGAGGTTTAGGTGGCATATGGATGGTGCCACGCTCACATACTCAAAGGAAGCTGAAGTTTTTTTTTGGTCTCCTCACCAGATGTTACCATCCCCTGTCTTTCGTTCACATCATTGGTTCTTGCCTTAACAGATGCTCCGAGACACCCAGAGGTTGGTGGGAAAGATGTGGGGAAAGCCAAGGAACAAATCAGAAACCTTAGTCTTAGAATGGGTTGTTTGTTACCAGTCTCTCCAGTGTCCTTTCAATTCTCAATTTTGAATCTTGATAATGATACCAAATGCCAAAAAGGAGGATTTCATGGGACTTAATAATAAAAGAATTGAAAGTCACATATACTAGACACTCACATGATCCCCTCACAGTAGACAGAGACAAGTCATTTCATTGATTCAGCCTGTTGAAAAACAACAACCTCATGCAAGATCTGATTAATCTTTCCAACCAAAAGCCCCTTCTATTTCAAGTATCTTTTGGGTTTTAATGGGAAAAAAAAAAAAACTGCCTCCAGCAGGTTCCGAACGCGACTGACTTGAATAGACAATATCATCCTAACTTGAACATCTTCCAGTTCCTTTTAGATATGATTTTAACATTTTACCGAACACTTTTAAACCACAGCTCCTTGCTACAGTGCCAATTTTTTAAACCTTTATGAGCCAGCCTCGATGAGAGCCTTCTTGTGCTCCTGTGTTTTAATCAGGTTAAGTTATAATTACTTTCAAGGAAGTAGATGATCCTATTTAAGAGAAACTGTCTTTGAATTCCCGTTTTCATGCTATTGTTGTACAGAGAGAAAAAAATGCTGTCGTTGGGGACGTAGCTTATCTTGTCATAGTGATCCGTTTTTTTAGGGTAGATCTTGAGCACATAATAAATATGGCACACAGAGATCAACGGTGACATTAAGATCTGATTTAAGTAGCTTGTCAACCGTTTATTGTATCATACACAATCTGTTGCCTGACTCATTAAACTCCTTTTGATGTTTTTTATTCACAAGGCTAATGCTGACAGTTAAACTGGTGTCAATGTTAGCTAATCGACAGTGTTTGCTGTGTACATGGTATTCTTATTGTAATCTTACATGTATTCATAATCCAAGGCAGCAATTTCTGTGAACTGATACTTTTTCCGTGAGACATTTTTGTTTCACTTCAACACACCTAACCCTTCTAATCTCATCACTTCCATCCATCTTCCAAAAAGATCCAAGTCATTTTTATCTCTTTGATTCTTTTCATCCTGGAGAAGAAACTGTGGAGTTGCTGTTGAAGTCGAAGTCAAACTTCATTCTAACTGCTCTGACAAGCTTAATTTGAAAAAAAAAAGAAAAGTTTTTTGAAAGAGACAACATCATATGGCCTTCAATGCTACAGCTTCTTGTTTGTCTGATGTTTTAGAAATGGACTGTGGTGACCATGGCCATCTGCAAATTAATTTCAACAAAAGGACGTAGGATTTCACACCTGTGTCAAATCTATAAATCTTTGTTCAATAAACGTTTGTTCAAACCCTTAATCAAAATGTGACCGTGATTGCTGCAATCTTCTTTTCTCCATGGTCACGTCAGCATAGGCTTTTCTTGGTTGCCATTATGTCTTTTTTGGAGGCTATTCAACAACCAAGTCTGTTTAATTGTCTGCTTGTAGAGTGTTTTTCGCTCATTACTTATGTCTAATATTACTACTTCAAACTCTCTGATCTGTGTAGTATAAATGCACATGCTTGAGTGTTTCAACTTTATGGGTAAGCACATAATCAGCAACTTATATTTGATTGAAAGCACCACTAAGGTTACGTTGGATAGTACTTTCATGTACGGCGGCCATTTACCGGTCAGGTCAAATGTTAAATCAATGCAGCAGCCGTATTTTGATATCCATAGCCCCACTTGAGCCTTGATGAAAGAGAACTCATGGGAGTTGGATGAGGGTCATGGCATCAACTGTTTAGATCTAGTCACTCTGTGAGCTAAGAGTATTTTCTTGTTGTTGTCTGTATGCTGGTGTGAAGGAATCCCTTGGTGGCATCAACACCAGTGATGCTTCTTCCTTTCCGATGTTAGCCTTTCCTTTCCCGCCATGATAGGAGAGGAAGTGCCAAAGCATCTCAGCGGCCTCCTGTGAACGAAGGGAATTGAAACGGAGCTAATCTGCATGCATGAGCGGCCCCATAAAGTAACTACGCATATCAATCACTTTCCTGCGTGGCTCCGCCTTCCAACGGATTCATGAGCCTCAGTGGGAATTCATGAGCCTCGGCGGGAATTCCTTCGCGGAAACATTCGGATAGACACGACACACAAACACGAGATACACCAGGCGCTCTGACGCACACACATTGCAACCGGCGATCTGTCAAACACTTTTTAAGCACCCCTCCAATGGCGTTGTTTGTTTTTGAGAAAGATGTCCTGTCGCCTAGATAAAACAAACAAACATGAGGACTCAATTAGTCGGAGCGGCTCCTTGCAATGTTCCACATGTGACTAATGTACATTGAATGTTTCCAAGCATGTGGAGACAACACATTCAATCAGTGTCTTCATGTACTTTTTTTTATTTTGATTGATGGATCAACACCATTGGAAGGATTCCTGGTGGAGCAGCAGCAGATTCAAAAGATTGATGTTCGTCTTTCACGCTAACTCAATTGATGCGTGTCTGAACAGCACGGAACACGGCGCCGGTGTTAGTAGGAAGAGATTTTCACAAGGGGGACCTTGCTTAATGTAGTCCTCACAATGTGACAGCACGACATAAGATTTGGTCCCAGTTCACACTGTCAGACATTTCTCATCCGCTCATCCATTTTCTGTAGCGCTTGGTTGTTTTCAAATGATCTTTTTGGAGCTCTACAGGTGGAAGCTTAGAATCTTTATCGGGCAGGGTGACGAGAAATTCTTTTTTTCAAGACATGTTGAGTGTCCTGTCCTGAGTGGTCTGACTGTACCCTCACTAGCTGTTTTTTTGTTTTTTTTGTCTTCATCACTGGTCCATTCAATAATTAGATTGTCTTCCATGTCAATGAGAGGTGTTAGAATCGGTTCCCTTCAGTTGTTTGCGCCTTTCAGACAGAACTCACCAAAGCAGTGTAGTAATCCCCCCTACCCATCACTCCTCTGTCTCACATTTCTCGCCATCTCCCGCATATCCGCCTCTCTGCCGTCACGCCTTTCTCCGATCAGACAGCCGAAACTGCCAAGCTGCCAGAGGCGGTAGCAGACAGAGAAGCTGCTCTCTCCGACCTTGCCTCTCCGGAGAGGCAAACTGATGCAGACACGCCAATCAGCGATAAGCAGACAATTATTCACCATTTATATCAGCTCCCTTTCTTTGTAACTTATTCCCACACACTCGTCCTCGATCAAGCACACAATTTCAATTGTGGGATCCTGAGGATGCCGAGACTCTAAATTCTGAGAGCATGATCATGTGTACACAGTGCATGCTAAGCTTTACCCTCCCTCCTACACTAACAGCTACGAAACTGCCCTTCTAACAAGGAATCCAACCTCTGGGTTCTGCTGTGTAATCATCAGGGAAGTCCTTGAACCAAACAGCTACTTATAAAAAACAAAACAAGACCCACTTGTCAATTAAAGAGGTTTTTTTTCTTGGTTTTTGTGTTTCGACGGTTTCCCAGTTAGAAAAGCGGAAGCATGAACTCAAATGTTGAACTTGAGATGAGCTGTGACATTACCTGACACGATTTGAACTTGTGAGGTGAACAGGCCGCCCACTCACACGCTGTCTGTTCAGTGCTAACAATTGTTGAACACTGTGTGGATTTGTTCTCCGCGGGAATCGATTCTAATCACATCATTGTGCTGTCCCGACCCCCGCGACTCTCCCGAGGGTTTAACGCTCCTCTCTGGCCTTTTTCCCTCCTCGCCCGCTGGTTTGCTACGTCTGCCCCCCCCACCCCCTCCGCTCTTCTGTCTCCCATCGTCACAGGGGGAGTGAGGACAGTTGATGCTAATTGCTCACAAGCCAAGGCTCTTCATAGGTCACTGCGAGCCTTTGGGGGATACATTAGTCATGAATTCCATTTAAAAATCACCATGCACAGGAATGTACGTGTTGCATAGCTGAGGAAAAAAAAACGATTTTGGATCTGTTTGAATATTTGTGATATTTATGTCAGACAACAAATATTGTATTATTACAAATCATTTTCTTTGCATGTCTCTGCCATTACCATGGTGATGCCAATTCATCTCCTTTGGTGTTCACATTACCTCACACTGCCTACACAGCTCGCACTGATCGTCCTAATGGTAGTAATCAGAGCAGTGCATAAAAATACCTTGAAATTTTGATTCAATTTTTGGGTGTTTTCTACGTGTATTGATAAAGTATCCAGATAAAGTTCCTGACCTTTATCGCGCTTCCGAGATTTGACAGATTACATAATCTGCTTTTTCTCCCCCCTTCTTCTTATGGTCTGTCTGTCTCGCCACCTGTGCACGCACCAAAGCTCCTGCCAACGCCCAGATTGTGCACTCGGGTGCCGCGTGCAACGTCAAGGACGATAACATCAGTGAGAGGATCTACACCATCAAAGAGGGAGACACTCTTGTGCTTCAATGCATCGTGAAAGGACACCCAAGACCGCAGGTGAGATTTTGCATCTGCTTCTTGTTTGGGATGGTTACACACATTGCCTGTCTTCTTGGGAGGCCTTCTAATAATAAGTAAGGGTTTCAAATTTCGGCAAATGGTTTCCATTAAGAATTACAGTAATGGTTGAGGACCGATGAGGACTTTGCTTTTGTTAGGATGCATTAGCACCTTGTGTAGCTTTAGGGACAAACATCACCTCGGAGATATGAGCAAACTGGTTGTTGCGGAGACATTAATGCCCCAGTCTGGATGGAATTCTCATATTTATTTTGAATTTATCGGCGCGTCCCTAGCTCCTTTTTCCATCCCTTTTGGTTTTCACGTGCTCAATGCAACCACAAAGCATTTCCATTCGTCATCCTCTGTGTTTGTACACAACCAAAAGCAGTTGAGACAAAAGCGAATTCCTCCGACAAGATTCTTTCCATTCACTTTGTCGCTTGACTTGAAACGTGCCCTGCACTTTTTAAAGCCAATCTGGCGAGAAGTGAAGAAGAACAAATGAATTTACGCAGCGGCTTTATGGGTCGCACATGCTGGCTTCTTTCCCGGGATGGCTCTCAGTAGAGACTGCAGTAAACGTTACAAGCACAACAAAACACCCACTTATAATTCCCCTCGTTCTTGTACGCCTTTGGGATTCGTATTCTTTATATGGATTAATGGAATACAAAAATGTGATTCTTTTGACTACTTGCATGATTCGGAAAGTGGAAAATAGACCCAAACCTAAAATCAAGAACCTCAGAAAATTTGAATATCACGTAAGGCCAATCAAAAACGATCAATGTGGCATAGAGGCGACCAGCCTGCGGCCTTGCAGGTGTACTGGAAACCCAGGTTGCTTTGTTAGCTGCCTTCGGGTAGTCTGCATTGTTGGGTCGACGCAGTGTCTCTCATCTTCCTCTTGACAGCACCTCATAGATTTTCCTTGGAGCTCAGGTCAGCAGTTTCTTGGCCAATCAAACACAGTAACGCCCATTGAAGCCGCCTTTGGCATCTGTGATCAAGTTCTGTAACAAAATTAAGATCAGATCAAGTCAGCTTTAAAGCAGAAAGAAGCATGAAGGTCTGGAAACCACTTTAAAGTTTGCATTTGATTTGGAAATCAAGGTGTTAGACTCTGGAGAAAAAGTGGAGAAGCACAGAATCCACATGGATTGATGTTCACAGTGAAGTTTTCACAGTTATGAAAGATAAAAAAAGCCAAGGCAAAAGAAAAACTCTATGGTGTCCTTCTTTGCCTACATTCATCTATCGTCATCTCACATGTGATTCTGAACATAAGAAAAATACTACCGTAAATTCCGGACTATAAGCCGCACCGGACTATAAACCGCACCAGCTAAAATTGGGGGATATTTTAGTTTTTTTCCTATATAAGCCGCACCGGACTATAATCCGCACGTGCACACGCGTCTTGACGCAGGTCACCTAGCGTGCATTCCTACTAAAGCTCATAATAGTCACAAGCAACACAGCCAGAATAAGCAGCAGCCATAGTAGTGTTTCAAAATAGTATTTTTTTTTTTTTTTTTTTCTTCAAGATACCGCAGTGTATAAAAGTGATCAAGTCATCACAAAAATCACGAAAAAAATCCCTATATAAGCCGCACCTGACTATAAACCGCAGGGTTCAAAATTTTGGAAAAAAGTCGCGGCTTATAGTCCGGAATTTACGGTAGATGGAATTTTTTGTCGGAAAACCGCGATGTTCTCGACCTCTTTAAAGTACGTCATACTAACATCCTCTGATGAAGCAGGAAACTCTTTCACACATATATGACTCAGCAACACAACAATTAACACCCTCAGACACACTGCCCCCGGCAACAGATGACTTTCTAATCCATCCCAAAAAGTGTTGCTTGAATGCCGATTTTTGTCACAGCCTTTTCTTTCCTAAGGGAATTCTAATTGGAAAAGATTTGTTTGGTGTTCCCTCTCTGGAGCAAACAGACTTCAAAATGTTAGTGTGTGAGATTTATCTATTTTTTTTAGAAACTGCCCTCAGGTTTAAACGCCTCCTGCCACGGTGCGTGCTACACGCGTCGACTAAGTTTAGTGAAGAATCTGTGAAAATTGCCTCGTGACAAACAAACCACTGGTGTTAAAAGGGGAAGAAAACAATAACAACCTGCTTTTCTGGGGGCCAAATTAAGACCAAGAGCAAATAGATGTTGGAAACATCTGGTGTCCTGTGGTGAACTCTGGGCTGTAAGGGTGTGTGTGTGTGTGTGCGTGTGAGTGGAGTTTACAGAAGGATTGTGTGCTTTGTGTGGGTGTGTGTTAGGTGAGAAAAGCTCGTGAGGTGTTCCTCACGGGTGCATGTCCACTAGCATCACATCAACATAAATAAAACAGTGCTTGCGTGTTTACTCCTTGTTCTTCTTCTGTTTGTGTTTATATGTACAAAGTGCGTGCACTACAGGCCCTCTTGCTTTCTTCAATTTCGTAAGATTTATTTCGCTTTTCGAAGAGCGGGAATAATAACTATTGTGAGAACAAAAAGGGAAAACACACAGGTTTATTTCCTTGGAGGTGTAGAGAGATGGAAGGAAATTTGCTATCAGTTGTGTAGAATTGTAGTGTGGTTTTGGTAATGCGGGGGAACTCCAAAAGATCCATTTTATATGATTTGGAGCAAATATGTCTCATAAGTAAAAAAAATAAAAATAAAAAATCCTTCAGATTTAAACAAAAATGTGCTGCTAACCATAGAACAGGAAGTCACTGCATAGATAGAAATCTGGCTGCTCTGGAAAATATGAATAAGGACAATTCATTGAATAAGATTTCAAACACATGAAAATAAATCTGACCACAATTTTATACAACACACAATGGCCTTTGCAAGATATAATATCACTCTAGCTTGAAAAAGAAAAAAAGATATTACTCCCTTCTTAAGGTATTTTAAACCAGTTAATACTTTTCTACTTTATTTTTGTTTTTTTTAGTACATACGTAAGCCACTATAAATTTTGCAGTTTCGCACCACACTAAAAATCTGCCTTTACAAAGAAAATGCTCAATTTCGATGATGGATGAATTGAACAATATGACCATTATTGTCGTCGTTGTTCGCAATAGTGCAGAACTGCTCTGCATCATCATGACAGCTTTTTATTTTGGTATATATGCGCATCACTACAAGCCTTACATTGTTTATGCATGCACGGATATGTTTCCAGACAGGGAAACCTTGGGGGTAGCGAAAATGAAACCGGATGATTAAATTTTCCACATATAAGCTGATAAAACAATATCGGGAGTTAATGTACTGTAACCACGGGGGAGAAGAATAGACGTTTTTATTATTGCTTTTATAACTGCATTTAGTTTCTTGTTCTCACAATGTGTAAAATCCAGCGTGAAGCCAAGTAAGGTGCAAACAGCTTGTTAATTTCACACGTGTGTCACGAAGAGCAATTTCTGATACTTGATGATAATATGAAAACAAGCACACGCGTGGATGAAAAAGCGTACGACTGGGAAAGATTAGACGGTTGGGGCAATATAGCTGAAATTGAATGATGCAAGATTACAGGAGGAACAAGGAAAGGAGCAAAAAGGAGTCATAAATGTGATGAGGGGAAGCAAAGCTAGATAGTATATGCTATTTTGTATTACTACTTGCTGTAGAATATATAGAACCAGAAAACACGACATCTTCACTTGATCACTTTGGCACAGGGTACAGAAAATGGACAAAAAAAATGAAATCAAGCAAATTATTTTTTTTAAATATTCTGACATCTTTCAAAAATATTTTTAATGCTATTTTTATTAATCAAATAATATTCAAGTTGTGTAATATATTTTTAATTCAGTTTTTAATTATTTTGTGGAGCCAGTAGACCTTTTCCAAATATTTTTGAATTTTTACAAATATATATAACTTTTGGAGTAGAACTAAAAAAGTCATGGTAGAATTCACAGTCTTGAGTTGACTCCACACACATCAGCAGTAAATATAACTTTTTCTATAGTCATTTTTTCCAGTGAGTATTTGACGGATCATTACCATCTCTTGCATTATACAGTGTGTTGCACCTTGACACCCACAAGACAACTTTTATCCATTTTACAACACATAGAATAGTGCGTAACGCCTATAGAGAAGAAACTTGTAAAATAGAAGTGATGAGTAGTTGTGCTGACCTCTGCGCCAGTGTTGTGTGTAGGATAAGCATACTGCAACGTTCTCCGTTGTCTCCCTTTGGGCATACTGCCTTTCCATTGCACTCCATCAGCTGTATTGATCATGTGATCCGTGTCACCTGAGCCCCTGCCTTCTTACTTCTTCTTCTTTTCCTTTTCTTCTTCTGGCTACAGTCGCTTATGGAATATTTCCCCAAATAAACAATTCATACTTGCTCTCAATAGCGCAATACAATACATGTATTAATTGTTTTTTTTTATTTTTTTAAATATTTTTAGCTGAAGATGTGAAATAACTTGGAACATCTAAGTATAAAAATGCATAAGTGTTTAGAAATTAGTAATTGTTTGTTAGGTTTTAGTCTTGTTCCAGTCTTTTATTGGCCAAAGGGGATTTTCCGTAAATACTGAATGAGTCTAGTGCTGATCAACCTCATCAATATGATAAGGCGAAACAGTTGATAAAAGTGCAATGACTAATAGCACTTAATTCTATCATTAAATTGTGTTAATCTACTTAAACAATTTCCAAATTATTTGTAATGGTGTACTAGCTAGTTGACTTGAATATTTATTGTACAATTTAGTGCAAAAAGTATCTAAGAACGGGGAAAAAAACATTTATCTTAAAACCATTGAAAGCTTACAAAAATTGTATAAATAATACAATGAAAGGATGCACCAAATGAAAAAGAATAAAACAATTTTTGCAGTCAACAAGCACAAAAGTTACATAAAGTTGAGCTTGTGATGTCTTTTTCTCCTCCTTTTAGCAGAAGTTTGGATTGGCCTGTGGCTGCTCAAAGTCTACTCTGGCTGCTTTATTATTTATGACTGCATTCCAGTTTATCAAGAGCGTCCTCATAATTCTCTCTGTATGCAGGCATCAGAGAGACAATACACCAAGAAATTTGTGCCGACAACATTGAAATCCATTTATTGATGAGAGGCCATGCGTTGTAGTTAATTTATTAGATAAGTGGTTTTATTTCATTCCAGAATCTTTTATCCATATTCTTGGGCTTTAGAATAGCAAATTGCCTTGTGTAATGGCTTCATTTACCATCATAAGATGTCCTGATTGAGAGTCTTTTTTTGTGCTTTTTCAATCAATGCCTATTTCTATTTGCTTGTACTCTTCCCTCAGAGGGAGGCTCCCATTTAGGCAGGTGAGGCCGCTTGGGTCAGAATGAGGCTGATTGAGGATTTGTCCAGTCCTTTATCAGGGGTGATTGTTTACCTTTGCCCGAGCTGGATGGGATTGAAAAGAGAACTCACCCACAGAGCAATCTGATCATTTCTCATTTTGGTCTCACATCTTTTTGTTTCACGTACTATCTTACTTTAAACTTCGGTTGATTGCCTCATGCTCTTCTCCGTCTCTCCCCATATTAGGTTGAGGGATTTTTTTTTAACATTTTGGACCACTTTTGTTCTTTTAGAAGAGTTCCTCTCACTTTTCTCTCTGTGCTTCACTTGAGGCAAACTGCAACAGTCAATATATCAAGTCATGACATCACTGCTCACTTAAGTGTCATTGACGGCAACAAAGAAACAAAAAAAAAGAGAATGTCAGGGATGGTGAAATGCAAAAAAGAAAGACAGAATGAAAAGGGAAAAAACAAAGGCATGACGGATTAGTTAAAAGGCAGACAAGAAAGATTGATGACTGAAAGGGAGCAGCAAAGCTTACTTGATGATGCTAAAGTAACCAAAGAAAAAAGCAACAGAAGGTAAGGTAGAATGGAGGAAAAGAAAGATGGGAGATGAAAAGCAGCAGGCTCCAATGAATCTCAGGAGGTGGAAAGAGATGGATGGAGGACGGGAAGACGGAGCTGCCGAAGAGGTCATGGCCAGAAAGAGTGATGAAAAAACAAACCATGTAGGAAAGAAGAAATGCTGTAGTAGGGGGAAAAAAAGAGGAAAAACACCCAAGGTCAACACAGAGGTGATTTTTGCATCACTTAAGTCAACTCTCTGGCCTGTTAGTTAACTAAACGTTCTAGTCGCACTCAGCAACCTCACACTCATGCACACACACACTGAGACACTTACTCACATCACCTCTTCAAGAACACAATAGGACAGTAAATGGCTTTTCTGAAAGTGATTCCTAGCCACTTTATTATTTATTCATGGTTCTGCTGGTCACTGCAACCTTGAGCTGTGGAGCTAACCATAAAAGAGTGAAGTGGCGAGGCAGAGGAGGTTTGGAATGTGGGTTTGGATTTCCGTCCTTGAGGGGTGAGTGGAGGGCGATCGATGGCGAGGACGAAGGCGGGCTGATCGGGTGGCAGCGTGAGGCTGCGCGGCTGCTGAGTGGCCACATGACTTGGACACAGACAAGGTCATAAGCTTGACCTTTGACTGGATGCTGGGGTGGACAAAGAGATGATGAGGCATGGAGATAATAACAGTTGACATTAAAGAGGCTTTCACAAGACTGAGGAATAAAGTTTTGGAACTAAGTGCTAATATTGAAGAATTCCGACCCGCTCCATGTTCTATACTGCCCCCTGTTGGCCAAGGCTCAAAGACAAAGAGGAGCAGCACTATGTCCATTGAGCTGAGGGAAAAATACGACTCCTGTGGGTTATGTTGGGTAGAGGAAGTTGTGCCCCATCTCTCATGTTTCTAGAAAAGAACATCATCATAGTGTCGCATTTATCCTATTAGTTTAATTAAATGGTGAATGACCTGCTGATGTGTTACAATGATGTCACGCTATTTTTGTAGCAAAGGAAGCTATCACCAGGCCATAGTGGAAATGCAAGCCTGGTCAGAATGCATTGATCTGAACCTAACTGAACCTGACTCCTTAGCGGCTATGCAGACGCGAAGCTATAATTAACAAGTTTTAAAAGACTTAAGTGCTTGTGATGAATCATGCGCAGTGTAAAGGACTAATAAGCCGGGGGAAGGAGCCAAGTTGAGAAGGTGGGCTGGCAAAAGAAAATTCCAAATATCTTCACCATTGCGTGTTCGACCTCAGATGATTTATTTCAAACTCGTGAACTGGGAAACATACATTTGTGACGTCAATGGAAAAAAATGATCTGCCAGGGTTCTCTGCTTCCAAGAGCTGGCTAAGGTGGAACATCTCCTGCATGTTTTGGACACAAAAAGCTTGTTCACAATTGCTCGGGATTTATTTGTGAGAGTTCACCATTATTGAGCTTAATTGGACCCATTTAGGTTTGTGGACAAAGTCTTTTTTCCTCAGTCAATTACACGAATTCTGCCTCTTGTTTGTCTTCTTTTAGGAACTTTACATTTGCTTGGAGTTTAGATAATAATGTGTTTCAACTCGGTGACCAATGCTGTTCTTATGTGCTTTGTTCCAAGTATGATCATTAAATATATTCGTTACAAATATGACGCCAGCTGCCATTCTAGTCGATAGACCTTGTGAACTCTACTATTCTGACTTCAAAATCTCTACACAGATATATTTTTTCCCATCAATTTTGATCTCTAACGCCGAGATGCAGTTATTTATTTTCCTCAAGCTTCCAGTCTCTGTATTATTATTATAGGGGGATTTTAAAAGACAAAATTTGCACTGCATCTACTTTATAAATATACTTTTTTTTTTTAAATGTCACACTTCATGTTGAATTGACAGATAGCGAGCACAACTTCTTAAAATGTGTTGGTGAAGGTGTTAAAGAATGAGTTGCAACGCCTTGGCAACTCTATCGCTAACTCCTTGATACACAGAGGCAAAAATAAAATGAAGTTGATTTTGAAGAAATAAAAATAAATGATTAAGTGAAAAGACATCACCACAAATGCAAGAAAGTCGGCTACCGTGGTAACACACTTTGCACAGAGGGCTCTCTCTAAGGTTAAAATAAAGATGTCATGAATGTTGATGCTGCAAAGTTAAAAAAAACAAAAAACTGGCTTTTTTTTGTAGGTGGTACATTGAGGCCAAACATGAACGGCATTTTAAAATTACAGAAAGTCTCCATTGTCGAAAAAGTGCATTCACCAGCTGTCAACTTTGTCTGCCCATCCATCCATCCATCCATCCATCCATCCATCCATCCATCCATCCATCCATCCATCCATCCATCCATCCATCCATCCATCCATCCATCCATCCAAATATCTGGCATATTTACAAATACAAAGAAAATTAAATCGTAACAATAAATCGTAATAATTGCAATTTAATTCAAGTTGGCAATCCGCTGTAAAGACATTCCACCATCCTTAAAACCTGATGATTCCACTGCTTCCTGTAATGTTATCACAGCTTGGGAATCATATTACTCTGGCGAAATGACCAATGGAGTCATTCATATCGTATGACAAGGTTAAAGAGAAGGAAGGCGTGTTCAATATCAATGAGTCAGTTTTATTGAGCGCTGTGCAGCCCCACCTCTACTCCTACATGGCAAAGTTGTATTACTCTCTTTAAAAGATGGATTTGAGAGTATATGCATTTATCATTTCATAAATGGTAAAGTTCAAGCTGATCTTGGACCAATCAGCATCCTCTAGAAACAGATAGATAGATAGATAGATAGATAGATAGATAGATAGATAGATAGATAGATAGATAGATAGATAGATAGATAGATAGATAGATAGATAGATAGATAGATAGATAGATAGATAGATAGATAGATAGATAGATAGATAGATAGATAGATAGATAGATACTTTCACTGGCCTTGATTGAAGTCCAGTTTGGCCACTCCCACAGTGGTGCACACCTCCCTCTTGTAGATCTCCTGACCCCACGCTCAACTCTAACCCGCCGCCACTGAGAATTTACATGGAGAATTGAACCCTCCTTTGTCACTCATCTTCGTCAACAACCGCCTGAACGTGTATCCGCTGAATCCACAACTCTTCGTTCATTCAATGCAATTTATTGCAGTATATCTTCGACGACTTGCGATTGTGTTCATTTGCCGCTCTCATACTTCACTCGGAGAAGATTATGCAGCCTCTGTGCTTTTATACGGTCTGTGCATTTCTAAGGCTCTGTGTGTGTGTGTTTCTGTATCTGTGTGTGGTTGTGCGCTGGCGCCAAGTAGTATTCCCTGATAACAGGATTACCATCTTAAGCCTATTCACGGTGAGTGAGCCAGCTGGATGGATAAAGCAGTGTATCGTTGACTCCGCTGGCGTTACATCAACAAATGCATAAAAAGGAGTAGACAACGAGCATAGCAAAGCTCATCATGGGTTAGTGAGGGGGAGGAGAAAGGATTAGAAACTTTTTAACACACAAAGAAACCACAGTGCTACTGAGGGCTGGTGCTTTGAAAGATGCCAGACAAGGAACAGATTCAAGTCTCACATTGCTTAATTTCAAATGTTGCATAACACCTAACATATGCATGAAATGTTGACTGGTACTTTGAAAGATGTCAGACAAGGAACAGATTCAAGTCTCACATTGCTTAATTTCAAATGTTACATAACACTGAACATATGCATGAAAAGTCGACAGGGATCATTCCAAAAAAAAACAACCAGTCAAACTGGAAATTGGATCCACATTAAGATAAGGAATCGACTGGTCAGCTGTGAATTTGCTTTTTGATCCTGGTTTTGATCCATTATTTGATCTGGATAGCAATTATTTGCTAGATTATCGACTTTTAATTAAGCTGTCAGATATGTAAATACAGTATCTAATCCGATTAAATGATGTTTAAGCCTTTCGACCCCTGTGGACCCCTTTGACTTTGTGGATATAGCCTTGACTTGACACCTTGCATAGAAGCATGGACCATGTCAGCATTGTAATGGAGCAAATATGAATTTTTTAGTTGATGTGTCTGGGAAATTTCCTGTCTGATGGCTGTTTTGTAACTTTGAGCCTTAACAATTTTATGTTCCCAAAATACACTTTTTTGTGACAACCTTTTAATGGGAAAAAACATTTCAGTATTTCAGTATCTTTTTTTGTTTTGTGATGCCTCAAACTGTAAAAAAAAAAAAACATGACTGAGAAAGGCCTTTTGAAGGCCAAATAAAAATTTAATTATATCTCTACAACTAAGAGACCCGTTATGACCCCATCGCTGAATCACTGGATGACTCGAGCATGGCTTGAAATAATGTTGACAATTTTTGTGACACTGATTGTGACACACTCTCTGTTTACACAACAAACTGTTTTTTTTCCCTTATGGCCGACGATCTGAGAGTCTCCAAAATTTTACCTTCTACTCAAATCCAAAAGTGATGGATCTGTTGCAAGGGTTTGTTAGTGGTAATTAGTGGTTTAAAATGTTTTACATAAAATACCCTCTTCCACATCGACCCTTTGAAAATCATACTTGACGAATATATTCGTTGAGGGCGGTAAAAATCTGGATTCCATCGGACAAATATAAACATTCACGGCAGTGAATGAGCTGAACAAGCACGTGAAAGCCCCTAACGACAGCTACACTGCAGCAAACATCAATTGTCCTTTCGACTTCTTTTTGCGTGAGAATTTCCAAGTCACTGAGACAGCTAGCAAGTGATGTCAAAGCCATGTTTGCTTTCCTTTTCTGCACTCCAGTCAATGCAGTTCATTGCTTAGGCCTCTGGTGTTGTTTAGTTGTGCTGACAGCTTACACTTTAGACAGCGGGCCAAAGAAGTCTGACAGCAGCTGGGTGAAATCTGCTGGATCCTGTTGTGATGTGTCACTCTGATGAGAGAAGCGAGCGGCTCTCAGACAGATCAGCAGGCAAGAAGCTGTGCGTGTGTGTGTGTTTTTCGGAGCATGGCCCGAAAGATATTTTTACATGTAAGGACAGAATGTCACAAGGATTCAGAGATTGAGACAGACATCTAAAGATGATAAAAGGTATGTTCCAGAGGCTAATACAGACGAAAAAAATGAAATATGAGAAGCCATACTTATACGGAGACTAGGGGTGTCCAAACTTTTTACTCCAAAGGCCACATACAGCAAAAAATAAAGATGTATGGGCCACTGTGGCATTCTTTGTTCAACATCAAGCAATTATAATCCATAGTTTATAAGAGCTACCCGGAATAAACGGACATCTTTAAAACTGTGTCTACTCGAGGACTGTGATAAATCATGAATGTGCATGATATGTTCACGTATCAGACCTTGACAATAAAGTGAAGAAAAAAAATATTGATTTTATATCTTACAAGCTATATTGTCAGTTAAAATACTAGCGCATATAAAGTCAGCCCACGATGCATCATGTGAAATATTATGGTTGCTCTTCAAATGTACATTATTCAACGTGCTGCCAGTAATGACCGCACAAAATATGACCGCTAATGGGAATTTTACATGCCTGCTACTTTAATGTATTTCTTATAAGCGCACTCTGATTGTGGCCATAATGGAGCCACCTTCCCATAAAAACAGTCAAACCCTCACAAAGAAATCGAATACTGACACTACTGTTTTCGCAGAAGTCCAGAATGGATTCCTCACACTATCTTTATCTTCGCCTTGAATTAAGGGAAAATAAAAAATCACACAGAGCCAGGTTGGGTGTGTCAGGATGTTGCTCCAGCAGAGTGAGGTTCTTCCGGGCCTGGAAGTGGACGTTTTTATGAGGACGCGGGTTGTTGTGGTAAAGTAGCTGCCAAAATGAACAGAATGAAGCAAAGATGTCTTAATTCAGACTGTCATCCAAATGTTGTACTACAAAAAGTATTTCCTCATTTCCGCAGCATCTGATGTTCCTCTTTTGAAATTGAAACATATCTACAAGTGACAGCATGACACAGCTGAACTCAAACTGCATTTTATGTCGAGTCATTTCCCAGGGGAACTGCACATGACACCCTAAAAGGAAAAAAAAGGGAGGCTCTCAACAAATGTAAATGTGGTTGTCTATCGGGATGTGCGGCATTCAAATGAAATGTATTTCAAGTCAAGATCTAATACAAATTGAGAGTTGGACTTTGCTGTAAAAGAAGACTTTGGAAGAAAGAAGCTGCCAGACATTGAAGAGATGAAGGGGGGGGGGGGAGCATTGGAAGATATTCACACGGCTCCATCCTCAAGAGACTTACACACACACACACACACACACACTGAAGAAAGCAAGTAAGGAGCGCACATGCAGGTGATGGCATTCAGCTGCCGGTGTCACAGGCTGACAAAATCTCCCCTCTCGGCTGCCTGTCATCTGCATCACCTTCAAGATCTCTTTTATTCACATTATCACCTTACCACTCGGCTGTATTTTCAATTCAGCCACCTCCCCAGTGAAGGAACTTTTTCTCTGCCCGTCACACAGTTGACAGCTGCGTTTTTTAGATACTATACAGTCGAGCACGCTTTTTGATTCCTGCTCTTTCTTGCACATACACACATAAAAGATCCTATACACACAGGCCCTTTAACTCAAAAGACCTCCACTACACGTTCGGCTCATTGTCTACATCTACCATGTACTTTATTTTTTAATTCTTGTTGATTTTTTTTCTCCATTCATTCATTTACATCCGGCTTGTTAACAACACTCCTCACTTTGGTATGTCAAATTTAAAATTTTCATTTTTTACTTTAACACTTTGCCTTTCACAAAGTGACACACATGCACACTCAGGGTAAATGACAAATGGAGTCAGCAAAGCATGGCCAAGCAGTTTGGGTCATTGCTCACCTTGACCAGTTGGATCAATGGCAGAGTGCCTGATCTAAATCCCTCCTACAAACAGAGCTGAATAAACAGACACACAGTTTTTGCATGGGCCCCTGATAATCCACTAATCCATATGGCGCAAGTTTTTTTAACACACACACTAATACACACACACACACTGTACATGCAGTGACTTTTACCCATTATCCTCTTTGACCTCCTCAACAGAACATGGCTGATAACCACGAAGGTTGATAACTGATAGAGGAGTTAATAGGGATTAATGGGATGCACACACAAACACACAGTAAGAATAAAAGTCACCCAGGCTGAGTTTACAGGCTGTTGGGTATCTGAGTGGATATTTGTGCAGTGGGTTAGTGGAAGGAATGCTTCGTTTCTCCTCATGGTGTAATTCGAGCGTGAAAAGCCTTTTAGAGTTGGTCTCCATTGCTGAATGGTCCTAGATGAGCGTCATGGACGCCACAAGTGCTGCAGTGCCTAGTGTCACTCACTGTGTCCATGATTCCATCTCTACAAGTCACACAAACTAATAATTTCATATTGATCCCGCCTGTTTTTATATCACTAGATTGTGTTCACATGACTTTCTGCTCATCTCGTCCAGGTTGGAGTGACAATGCCTAAACAGATCTATTTTTATCCTCAGGTACGATGGACGAAGACAGCCGGCAGCGCCTCCGATAAATTCCAGGAGACGTCCATCTACAATGAGACGTTGCGCATCGAAGGCATCCAGAGGGTGCAGGGGGGTCGCTACTACTGCAAAGCCGACAACGGGGTGGGGGTGGCTGCCATCAAGTCCATCCGTGTAGATGTGCAGTGTAAGTAAATGAGGAGGAGCAGCACTCCTTCCACATGTAGCTGACTCTCACTCGAGCCATTCCCACGGACGAAGGAAGCCAGGGACGATATGATGGGGCGATTGAGGGAAGAGAGAGATGAAAGACAGATTGAGGAGATTTCAGGTGGGAATGGCTTCCAGGAGTATCTGATGACTTACGGTAGAGGGGATGAAAAGCACAGCGCGCATTGAAGGGCAGATTCATCGAGTAAGTAGAACTTTGGTATCTGGGAGTGAAGATAAGAAGATGCAACAAAATTAAAAAATATATATATACATGCTAGTAAAGTGAAAGATAATGCAGGTGCGTGGTCCTTCAATTGGATTTAATCCCCCCTGGAAAAAGGTTTCAGATGCTCCTGGATGAAAAGTGAAGTCAGCTGGACTTTCTGAGAGCTTTACAACAGTTAGTCCGAGTAGTACGGGCTCCCTAACCCAATGCTTCTCTGGTCACTCTCATCACTCAAAATGTTCCAAGCCATTAGACTTAAAAGTGCCTGCTGCAGTCAATTCTTATTGAAAAGAAAGTTCTTCTTTGAAAAGTAATTTGAACTGCAGTCTATTACAGTAAGTCAGACTTTTATTGTTTGAAAGGTGCAATCTTTTACAATAAAACATCTCCTTCTGCCCAGACACTAATAATTACGAGACGAGTAATTTCCCAGAGTGACACTAGCCACATCCTGGTTATAGACGTAGTGCTAACAAATGGGGGAGAAAGAAAGAAGAAAGACTTATAGTGAGAATTATTTCAATACAAGTTGAGGGCAATACTGTACTGTATGTACCAAATGGTTTGGATGAGCTTTAATAGGCTGGAGACTTTTTTTTTAATATTCATTGTGTGTCTTTAGTGGACAAGCTCATTTTTAAGTTCTGACAGCTCTCTTAGATCATAAATGGTTAGATAACATGAGATCATATTACTGTAATACGTGATAAAATCACCACAAAAGACCAGGGGTGTCAAACTTGTTTTTGTCACGGGCCGCTTTGTAGTCATAATTTCCTTCGGAGGGGCATTAAGACTGTCAATGCAGTATAGGCTACCCAACAAACTGATTAATAACTAGTTTTGAAATCAGAGACTAGTTAAAACTGTTCAAACAGTTTAAAAAGATGAACGGTAATATGAAATTGCTAGCAATATCTATATTTAAAAAGTGAAGAACATGTGTAATTGTAATAATGTCATAAAGTTGATACAAAATATTTCTTTGGGGGCCACATAAAATGATGTGGCGGGCCGTATCTGGCCCCCGTACCTTGAGTTTGACATCAATGTTCTAAGCTATGTTCTCTGGTGATGGTCATTAAACCCGTCAAATGGCAAAATGAGAACATTCTAAATTCATGCTAACATGTGACCACTGAGAAGCCTTGTCGTGTCATAGGGGCCCCATGCTGCTGTTGCTTGTGTCACTGCCCCACTGTCCCCGTGAGCCAGGAGCCAGGTCATGGCCATTTGCCGTACACCCTTTCACACACAACAACGAGCAGTCCCACACACTCGTATCTCCACTTGCATGCTTATTTCCCAGCAGGCTTAAAATCCTTATTAATTCACTCCAGGCATACGTTGCCCCAAACAGTTCCTTCCATCATTGATCCAATCCTTTAAATGGCCATTTTAAAGCCTGATTTTCCAAGGGCTTATAAGACAAAAAAAAAAAATCAATTCCGTGTAGTACATTTACTAAATTCATCTTGCCTTCAGTCCTGTTGTGTGCGCAGTCCTCAATAGCATTTCACAGACCCTCAAACCTCTTAAACCAAACAATTTAACCTTCGCACGCTCACCCAGCCACACACACACAGATTTATCCTTCATCCACTCCCCTTACCTTAATGAGGGCCCCCTCTTTCCGTGCCTCTCCCCATGGCACCCCTCAACTGGGGAGCTGGTAATTGCTGGGGTGTCTGCCGGCTTGTATCGTCGGCGTATAGGCAACGGGACTTCTGTGAGGCTAACCAGCTCTGACGGCCAAAGCTTGTTCAATTACCCATCCCCCAAACGCAGGGTTCAGGAGCAATTCTAGCGAGCCATTTCCTACTTGGCGGTGGAGCTAAAGCGATGTAACAATTAGCAATGGCTGCCAGGTTAATAGTAGAGATATCAGAAGAGACTGCTGCCAGTGATTCAGAGAACTCACATAAAAGACACTTTCAATGGCATTAAGAGCAGTTAATACAAAAAAAAACAGGTGGAGGGCAAATTATGGAAATTGTCATCTACAAATAAAATAGACGTCATATTGTCATCTCATTCCAATGTCACGTTTTTTCCCAAGGAACTGAGCTACAACACAATTTCACACACTCAGTTAAAATCTCTATAGCCTTCACACAAGATGAAAAATGTACTTGGATTTTGAAAGGTTGGAAGCAGACTGAATGGCAGATGGAACTACAAAAGAAAAGAGGAAAAATGAGCTGAGAAATTCAAGACTGGAAAAAAATACTGCCTGAGTGCAGTCGTCCGAGAGGGAACATACTCGAAGCTAAAACAATCAGTCGTTTTCAGAAGGTTTGTCACATTTGTCCTTTTTGTCACCAATCTAACATTTATTAATCTCACGCTATGCTCAATCACTAGTTTAGTCCAAAAAAATGAGATCAATCGTATTTCGTCTGCCAGTCCCATGCATAAAAACTTCCGTCACCTCACTTCAACCCCCAACTGCAAACACTCTCCCTAGTTCTTTTTAGGGCCCCATCACATAGACTCACCCTTATCAACCAGATGACCGATGACCTGGAACCCTAACGACTGAGACAGTGGGGCAGTGTGCAGGCGAGGGTTAACTACAAGTAGCCTCTACTGATGGGATGGACTTGGTTCAGAGACCCAACCAATGATACATATTTTGTGTGAACAGAGAAATATTATATAATTATATGGGGGAAGGGCAGATGAAGGGTTGATGTCCTCCGCTGGCTATTCTTCTCCGGACAGCACCAGGTAAGTGGCAGTCTCCACGGGGCAATGCTTTTGAATACAGTCATTAATAGTGATGATGACAAAATGGATTCCCATTATGTCGCATGACTGACTTATGACAGCGTTGATGAAGCTGATGATATGTCCCAAATGCCTCCTTAGCGAGCTTCTATTTATTGCCGTCAATTCAGACATGTTATCTAGTCATGTAGAGAGTTTTAATTGGATATCATCTGCATGACATTGAATATGACGACAGCTCACTCAACGAAGAAATACGACATACGATGCTTGAGTAAACGATCAGGAGCGAGGATATAAGGTGTTGATCGAAGTGGATCCGCTAGTAGGAAAATTGACAATTTTGACACAAACTTAATGATTTGTGCCAGAACTTGCTGGATGGTGATAGTCATGTAGAATAACAGCTTGTGGTTCTTAGCAACCTGTTGATAGTTCACTGGGAAATTGGATGGTAAAAGTCAGTATGGTCGCTCGCTTTTATCATGGTGATTCATTGGTCATGATTAGATAAACTGTTTTTTTTTATTCATGAAACCGATCTTTGACATTAATTATCATGCACAATTTTCATTTGTGCAGTCTTGGTTGTTCCCATGCGGTCATTAAACTTGATGATGCTTATTCAAGTGGGACCTGATGTACTCCTTTTGTGGTACAAAAAGAAAAAGGTCTGACTCAGATTTTGCATTTCTTTTTCTCTTGTCGTCTTATTGAAGAGACATTTTGCCTTAACTGTTGTATTTTTTTTCCGCTGAGTGGTAACCTTGATTTACAAATGCACCCAATGTCTATATTTGTGGAGTTTTGAGTCATCAGTGTTTTTTTTTTTTGCAATATGTGGAAAAGCAAAACACATTGAAAATGGCCAACTGAAGCTGGAGTCTCCTGAGGTCACTCACTAGGTCACGCCCACCTAAAAACAACAAATAGTTATGTTTTTGGGGGGGTGGTTGGGTTGCAACAAATTAATGGTGTTTGAATTTATTTTAATGAGAAACATTGTTAGACTATATGGGTAAACAGACAATCTTTGTCACGGAACGAATAAAATCAAAGTCAAGGTAGCGCTGTAAAAAAACCAAAAGAGAAAAATCCCGCAAACCTTCCACATGATTGTGTAAACATACTTCAGTGAGTTTTTGTAACCTTGGCATGACTCCACACCTGGCTTGTCCTCACAACTCGTATGCTTGAGAGGACGCATGCAAGGAGGCTGAAACCCACGAGGGCTAGCTTGTGACGCTTGTATCTTCTCCGCCGGGCCTTTGGACATGCCCTAGCTGGAGCATGAAGAACACAAACTGACACGAAGCAGGAAAACTTTTTTGTGTGAGAAATGGAAGAACCTCTGGAAAGATAGTGTGACCTTTTGACAGATTAGAAGTTAAAAAGGTGATTCATTGTTCCAAGACGCACGGAAGCTCACTTCCCATTGCTCTTCATCTCAGTCCTGTTTTCTGATTTGTTTTTTAACTTGTTCTTTGAAGCGGTGAATCGTCCTCTTGCTCTTTGTGCAATGTTTTATTCGAGGTTCGATTGATTTTCCTCAGTTTGCACTTTACAAAGTGATTTGTGTGCGTTGCAAAATGCCTCGTCTCCTGTTTTTCATCTTTTTAATGGTACTTTGTTGGACACTTCTGTGCCAGTTTTAACTTATTAATATTGAGGCTCATCTGTGTCTTGTTAAGGATTAAATACTTACAGTTCAGTGCCCCTGCTTTGTGTTTTAACAGATTATTGTGCAATTGTTCCAGTGAGCTTTGTTTATTTGTATATTTTGTCATTTTAAATCATTACTTGTGTCTCTTCATTTAAATGTTCTTCCTGTGACGAGTCTGCTTAGGATTGGCTTGATGGCTGCTGCTGTCTACCTAGTTGTCATATAGGAGAGGTCATACTGTATATACACATGAAAAAGTAAAGATTAGTTTACAAAAATACTTTTTAGGGTTGCAATTAATTGCCACAGGGCCACTATCTTCAAACATAATGCGTTTGTATTCTTAATTAAGGAATTAACCCAATAGTGTACCTTAGTGTATTTGTGTGTATTTTATAACTTGTGTATTTTATAACTATTCTTCGTCTTTGGTTGTACCGATGAAACGGCGTACAAGCGTGACAAGGATGGCCTATTCGAAAGACAGATTCGAGTTCAAGTGTGTGACCAAAATGTAAATTCATTCCCATGTCACTGTTTTCTCCATCAGGGGAAAATGTCTTGATGCTACATTGGGTGCGATACTGTTGGTAATGTGCAAACGTCCCGGGGCTTTTCACACGAGCACGCACTGCTGTGTTTTGGCCAGAAGGTGTGCAGCATCACAAAGTGTGAATAAACAACCGCACAGCTATTGCCAAGGATAGCAAAACTCCTGTTTTATGGTTTGTAACATCGACATAAAGGGGAATCAATGTTCCATACGTGACTTGCGTATACAACATAAGGGAACAACAACAACAAAAAACTCATGTTGAGGACGGATTTCTATATACAGCACATAATGTCTAGACTTTAAAAAACATAAAGTCCGAGGTACTGTATTAATGTTATGTTCGGTTGAGAGATTCAGCTGCCTGTCATGATGAACTTCGAGCTAGATAGTTTAGATTAACGATCAAGCCACTGATTTACATATTTACAAAATCACAAAAGCTGGAAAACGGGTAGCACGTCCGCCTCACAGTTAGGAGGGTGCGGGTTCGATTCCACCTCCGGCCCTCCCTGTGTGGAGTTTGCATGTTCTCCCCGGGCCCGCGTGGGTTTTCCCCGGGCACTCCGGTTTCCTCCCACATCCCGAAAACATGCTTGGTAGGCCGATTGAGCACTCCAAATTGTCCCTAGGTGCGAGTGCGAGTGCGTATGGTTGTTTGTCTCTGTGTGCCCTGCGATTGGCTGGCAACCGGTTCAGGGTGTCTCCCGCCTACTGCCCGATGACGGCTGGGATAGGCTCCAGCACGCCCGCGAGCCCCGTGGGGACTAAGCGGTACAGAAAATGGATGGATGGATATATATATGTGTGTGTGTAGCTGAAGTAGTAAATTAGCCAGGTTCTTTGTTTTCTTCATCTCTCAATTGTATTGTCATTTTTTCATCACTCCTGACAGCATTCGTTTCACCTCTGCTCAAATATGCTAATTGAATGATCAGACTAAATGGAAAATACACGACATACTCGCAAATGATATAACTGCAGAGTGGGTAGAAGATGAGCAGAACTGTGGTAATTTTCACCTTCATGGCTGACAGATTATCATGCCATTGTCAACTCTGTTGGAAATTAACGTGACAGAACACTAACGTGGATTTAATTTGCAATCACTTATATTGGATGACCGCATTTTGTTTATAGACTTGCTTAGGTTTCAATTAAGAAAGAGGATTTTACAGCTCAGTTTAGACTGACATGGTTATATCAGCTCATCGATATGGACCTGGCGTCAAAGAAAGATATTGTAAGGAGGGAATATGTCACTCTTTCTATCAAGTTTAATTTAGTCCTGTATTGTCACTTTTTGTCCTAGTTTTTCTAACTCAAGCAAGCAAAAATGTATTCCATAGATATGGCTAGGCGCTCGATATGAAAAGGTACGCCAGCTATTGTCCTTTTCCTCATGAATACATCTGTTTTTGATTAAATTCATCTTTGATATTTAAGCTCAGTCGGATAAAACGTCTGGCGAGGCATTTCCTTCTCGCGTGACATTCATCTTTAATGTCTCGTTGCTTTATCTGCTTCATGAGAATATGAATAAACGTGCGTACTGTGTTAAAATCACTACATTTATTCCAAAGGACTATATTATGTTTTCTTGAGTTTTAATAACGCTTCTTCGACTTTTGTGTTTTGATTAAAAGTAAAAAACACCAGGGCTCACTTACTTTTGAACATATTTTTTTTTCGTTTAAATTGTTGCTCCGGACAAAGGGACACCATAGTGCCTCACATTTCCGTTAACTTGATTTTGTTGCAATTATTCCGAACAATGCTAATAAACAAATGTATTCGATTTAAAGTGTTTATTGTGAGCGCAAAGATTAAATGGAACCTAGCCAGAGATTGGATGAAGCGCATTAAAAGCCTTAAAGGAAATTGCAGGATGTGAAAAATACCTGGTAGTATAAAAGCACTCATGATGTGTAGCACTGTAAATGGAGCACGCATGCAGAAACAATTGTCTGGACTCAAATGGTCTTTTAATGAACCGGCTGTCGGAATGCATCTGTGTAATGATCACGGGCTTATCGTGCTTTTCTTTACCTGAGCTCTCTGCACTTTGTCTTATCAAATAGATGTGAGTGCTTTCTTCGGGGGTGGCCTTCTGTCCTCGAGCCTCTGTGGTTTTTCTTTTTAGTGGCCTGCGTTCTGTAAGGGCGCCTGTCAAAATAGTTGACGTATAAAAGCACCTCAGGTCAAATACAAACCTTTGTGGGATGCTACTTTTGAAATACTGTTGGAAGGAGAAATAAATGGTTGCGGTATTTTTGTTTTAATTTTTAACTGTTCAGCTAAGGCACGTATTTATTTACTAAAGAAATGACTTTGCTTTATTAGTTTAGTTTGTGTCCTTCAGAGTGCGCTGGAAACTTTCCTCCCAGGAATTTCTGGCAGTTTGACAAGTATGCATCATCGATTTATTTTTGCCTTCAGCATGACTTCTTGTCGTCATAAAGATGTTAAATCAGGGTCTGATTTTGAAATCAAATAAAAATGCTCACCAGTGCTTTTCATACATACAAAAGAAACAAATCATCTCACTTGTTTCAGACTCTGATTATATTGTGCTGGAAATCCCACTGGCCTTGGATTCCCCCCTCCAATTGGGCAGGTTTTTACTTAAATAACATCCTATTTTTTTCTTTTTCTTTCTCTGTATTGTCAATAGCAACCAACATGAAAATACCTTAGCAACCAATACTAAAAGCATCCCAATAACCACTTTAGTGGGAACTGGCCATTTTTATGTGCCTACTCCACTTTTGCTTTTTATTCTTCACATTGGTCAGCCAACTGACTTGCCAAGAGGTGCAAGCCATGCCACATTATCCATAATGAGTCAACTTTAGCACCCCCGATTTTTTGTATTTCCGGTACTAAGAAGAGCGCAACATTAACCAAATGAGCCACAATTTACACTGAACCCAAAAGAACTAATTTGATATGACACAATGCTTTTCCACCATTTAAACGAACATCTATTTTCTGACAACATTGACAGACCGCATGTATTAAGCGAAGCCTGTGGTACATCACCTTTGTATATTGAACAGTGGTGATTAATGCCTGACAGGCTGTGTGTGAGCAGTGTGTTAACAGCTTTTGCAGTCACACTTGTAATTAGCTCAGTGTCATTTCCTCAATAGAGCGTGACATAAGGTGCTAAAGGTAAACACCTCCGTCTATTAGGTGTATTCATTTGCAATGTTGAATTAACTCATGGGTGAAAATGTTGGGCGGTATGTGCTCTATGGATTGTAATAAGTGTTTTATACTTTCAAAATAAATATAAAAAAAAAATACAATAGATTTTTACTTAGGTGGTCGTCTTGCATATTAAAAATAAATTTGAATGGTCTAGACATTATATGCACGTGGAGAAGTTTCATAGTTTGTGTTGTCAGACAGACAGATGGATGAACAGATGGCGATGAAGAGCATAAATCACAATCAGTGTGCCATTGCGTCCCAGGCATATGCTTAATATGACAATTAATATGTACGCTTTGACAACATGGTGCCATATATCAACATTTCAGGCAGTAGTTATATCAAATAGATGCAATTAAAAAATTGGAGGCGTCAAAATCATATTATGTGGAAGTTGCTCTTTCAGACCACTTAATTTATAGAAAAATAGGATTTGGAAGAAAATAAATGGATTTCGGTCCCTTAGGGATTATTTTGAGTGTTCAGTTAATGGCAATCTGATGATGAAGATCTGAAAAACTGTTCACTAAACAAACCATTCAAATGACATTGCTCCGATATACTCCACAATTAAGTCATGAACAACAGTACACAAAAAACAGATAACGGTTAAAAAGAGAAGACTTAATGTCAGTGCAGTGACAAATAAGAGCAATAGCAACGCAAGAAGACAGAGCAAACAGATAAGTGAGGAAATACAAAGGGCCCTAGAGGTAAACCTTGAGGGATGTCACCTTTAAAAGTCACAGAGCAGGTCATTTCGAAATGGAGTGAAAACCCTCGAAAAAATGGTATCACTATTATTTGTTAAGAAACAATTAACAGAAGTAGAAATAATGCGATGTGTCAGTTTGATAAGATGGCTTTAAATGTCTTTTACGCATGCATGCCCGCACATATGGAAGAGTCTACAACTATGTTCCTGTCACTAGAATCTTGAGTGTTCATGCGCCATGATTGTATGTGCTGATAACATGTGACATCGGTTTACATGACATTTTGTGGATGTGCATGTTAATATATAAGCACGAGAAGCTACCACACTTGGAAGAGAGAGAGAGTGCTTTACAATATCGCAGAGAGTAATATATTACATGTATTTAAGAATTAAATAAATAAATTCATAATGATGCGAGAAAAACGTCCTGCATAGAAATCTGCAAAGTTCTGCAAACTATGATGCCCAAAATCACTAGGTTAACAACAATTACATAAGATTTTCAGAGTACGTAGTGTAATATGAAAAGCAGTGCAATGATATTGATTATCAGAGGTGGCAAATCTAGGTAAAGAAAGTAAAAATCCAGCCAGAGTTTGGCTTTAGCCAGAGGCGCTTCCCTCAACCGACAGGTAAACGAGATCCCTGAATAGAACCACCTTGAAGGCTGGTTGAAAAATGATCACCGTTCTTATGTGAGGTTACAAATACCATCCCTCAATTTTTCAATATTTTTTATGGTCAAGAGTTACAGTATGTGGATTTCTTTCAGATGGCAGTTTATCTGTGTCTCATGCATATTTAAGTGCAGGCTTGACGTTCACACCAAATGTCTAGAAAGAAAAAAAAAATGTATGTGATATACAGTGCTTAACAAATATATTAGGCCAGCACTCAGTGAAAAATGTATGCCATGGGTTCTGAATTAATAGCAGTTGACCAGAATAATCGGCATTTTATTCTATTATGTAAAACTATGCTGAAGTGCAATGTTTATAATTGTGTAGATTAATATACATCAATTTTATGCAAAGTCCATAATGTGACATGTGAAGAAAAAAAAATGGTTGAAGAAACTTTGTGAGATGCTGCAAAGTTACTTTTGGGATAGTTTTATATAAGGTATATTATGTTTTTTTTCTGTTGAGCTTTCCAGGAAGCGCGCGATGCTGAGTACTGTAATTGAACACGGTGAACTATAATTTGCGCAAGCCAAAGAAGTGGAAGTTGAGACCACCTGTTCAATCCAGTTATTCATTTATTTGTTATTTTTACCCATTATGACGCACGCTGCCATATTCGAGGTTAGGGAAATATAAAATACATCAATTTTTTTCTGGTTGGTTTCCTGTGGTGATTACATCACAGACAACACATGGCAAAACATTTTACTCTGCGTTTATAAAATATAATATCAATCATACCATCACCAATTGCCACTTTTAGATTTGTATGTAAAACTGTTTTATTTTGAGCACATTTCTGAGGTCACATCAAAGCATTTGGAATTCTAAATAATTATTAAAAGTTGTTTTTAACAATGTGAATAAGAACAGCTTTGCCGAGAAGCATTACGCAGATTTTAATTTGAATTAACATTTAATTAAAGGAATTTGTTAAATTAGCATCCCCATGACAAGGCAGCAAATAACACAGCCCCGTCCTTTTAGTGGGTATCCATGATCACATTTCAGGGCAGTCTTTTGAGGTCAATTTACTGAAATTTATGGACCCACTGGTACAATTATTGATGATGATGTGTTGGAGTGCAATGAGCGCAAAATGAGCTCCAATTTCAAGTGGGCAAGGTGAAGCTTTGCTTTCATTCTTGTCTTGTCATTCGCTATTTGTTACACTTACCACGTTATTAGAATGGAAAGCTAGTGAAGTTGTGTTTTTTTGTATCAGAATAAATCAAAATGTTATTGAAAAGATAGAAGCAAAATCTTTTTGGAAGTGGGTGCCAAGGGCGAGGTAATCATTTATGTAGGCGCAGATGACAGATTTTTAGTGTAGGGCAAAGAGTATCAAGAAATGACTGAAACATTTGACTTCTCCTAAAATGTAAAACATTTCCGTGCGTAGTTTTGATGTTTGATCAAATCATTCAAATTCAAGCAATGGGCAACGCTATTAATGAACACCAAGGACTAAAATTGGGTCTCTGTGGAATTGAAACCTCTTCTGAAGTCTTTGCAAAAAAAAAAAAAAGGAATTGGTCATTTCTTTCCGCTATTATTTTAGCACCACTTCAGGCATCAGGACCATATAACATTTTTTATTCAGGGTTGGAGAAACATTTCTATTCAAGAGAGAACAAAATGCAGTTGGTCGCAGAGAGGTAGGGAAGAATAGCGCTCGATTAACGAAAACTGTTGCTTTTGGGAAAATGAACATTAGGGAAAAATTTTTGATCTGGATTTTTTTCCAAGATTTAAAAAAAAAAAAAAAAAAAACATCCCAAAAGTAACAATGTGCTAAAATCATCTATCCTTCAATATCTGACACAACACCTTTTATGAAATGGGAATTAAGCAAAAGGGTCTTTTATTTCTTGAGTATTTGTACCCGACTTCAAATTGGGCAACCCCCCCCTCACGGCATCTGTATTCATCAGTGCCATAAAGCCAAGACAATCTTAATATTATTTTACGGCAATGACATTTTTCATCCCACTCTGTCGCCAATAACTTCCAACTAAGGTTTTTATGCCTTTGCCCTCGCATCTCTTATACTCACTTAGTTTCAAGCTCCATATTCATCCTTACTATTGCCTCCACAATTGACTCATTGTATGCATTTTGACCCTTCCCACTAATTCTATCCTTTCTCTTGTGCAAGCTTCCCTCCTACCACATCTTCAGTGTTCCGTCTATGGCCAGCTGCAGTGGGGCTGGGTAATGAAGGCAGCATTATAAAGTATGGACGGTGCCTCGGGGCGTTCTCACAGATAGAAAAATTGAAATAGGACGAAAATGGAGATGGGGGGGGGGGGCAGCGATTGGAGGATTAAGTCACGAGACGCACAAAAAATGTTGAGAATGTAGTGGAATACACCAGAAACAAAGTCGAGGATGATGTATGAATGATGTCGTCCTAGTGGGAATGCGTCTGCCATTACTATTCAGTCATAGTTGTACTAGGTTCATCTTGTTTTTTCTTTTTCAATTACTTCTCTGGTTCTTCTATATCAAACAAATTTGTTTTAGGTTCATTTACCTGACATGTTTCGGCGGAATCTTCCGCCTTCATCAGAGTGTCACTGATGTGTTTGTGACGCGTCTTTATCAGCTGATGGATGAACAGGGACGAGGGAGCATACATGTATACAAACACATCAGTGACACTCTGATGAAGGCGGAAGATTCCGCCGAAACATGTCAGGTAAATGAACCTAAAACAAATTTGTTTACTATTCAGTCAGTTTACAGCGAGATCGCACTCCAATATTTTGTCCTGCTTTTGTTACACCAAAATGTTAGAAACAGTTCTCAATGAGATGTGTAGTTGTAGAATAGTGCCGAGGCAAAATATGAATATTTTAATCTCTTGGATGAAACACTGATGTCTCATGTCCAATTTTGTCACGCGAACAATAGTGATAATGTCAAAAATGGCGCCAATATACTTTTAACTAATATTTTAGAATATACTTGAAATAGAATAAATTAGATTTAAAAGTGGTGTTTGTTTTAAACTCCTGTCAAATAAAACTGCTACCATTTTTGGTTCTTTATAACAATTTCCCCTACTTTGCTATGAGGTGATGCTATGAGTTTGCTATGAGTGTGTTCTCCCAGTGAGACAAAGATAACGACCGCTCTGACCTTGCAGTAACCTCAAGCAACTTCAGAAATTACAGCCATATGTCATTTAAAATTGCTAGCATTTTTTTTTTTTGTTACAAACGATACATACAAGATGAAAAGCAATTGTTTACATTGTGGTGATTTTGGACCAATAAGGGTTGATCTGCCAGGTCATCTTTGATACGAATCAAAATGAGTCGTATTCTGGCTTGGACAATGACAAACGATGCTCGGAAGTTTGAAGTAACTATTCTGACCTTTATGAAATCCGAACAATACAAACAGGAACTGTGTAAGTCATTAAATTTGAACCAATGGTACTAAATGACAACTAAACGGGATTGATAATAGGATTTACCAATCAAAATTATTAGCCCAATTATGAAACAATAATTATGCAGTGTTACATAAGACCGTAGTGCTAGCAAGATGATTCCTTGCCACTAGCCACACATATACCGGTAATATAGGCACACCAAATCCACCATTTTTTCCTTACTCAAAAAGCAAAATGAAACATGTTTCTTGATTCCAGAGTATAACAATTCAACAAGCTTTAGTTGCGTTCTAGTGCAAAATATATTATGGTGCTCAAAGGCAATAACAAATATAATCAAATGACTTTAAATCAGCCTGTAGAATAATCTCTGAAAGAAGTAAAAAGAGAAATAAAACCTTCCCAGGATACAAACAAATATCTAATGAGAAATATTCAAATCGCAACCATCCCTCTCATGGCCCCGTGTAGTCGTTAGTAGGGGTGTAACGATACATCGATACACATCGATTAATCGATATAATGCTCTACGATTTATTGGCATCGATGCTAAACGTAAACATCGATTTATATCGCCGTGTTTGACCTCGGACATTAGACGCGACTTTATTTTGAAATCCAGTTCATTGTTGCTTGCTTCCTCTCTCCGGGAGCAGTGCGCCCGGCGTTGTTGTGTTGTGAGCAGAGCACGCGCGTGAAAGGGGAGGCGACAACTAGTACGCGGCTCCTGGGCTGGTGCTATGGCTAGTGTCCAAAGAGACGAGGAAATTTGCTCCCCTTTAGGCTTCAAGTCATTCGTTTGGAAGCACTATGGATTCCAAAGAAAAGATGGCTCAACGGACAAGACACGTGCAGTTTGTAAATCCTGCCATGCGGTGATCAAATATTCAGGGAGCACAAATCTCGCCGCACATTTAAAGAAAAAACACGACATCAAAGTTCAGTGTTAAAATAAGCACTTTGTATACTACAATACTCTTGTAATTTCCTAAATAAAGAGTTTGCAGTACCTTGTTGATTTTGCGTATGAATTGTTATAAATCAGGATATTGTTCTATATTTTTTATTAAAAAAAAAAAAAAATCGGATCGTAGAGCACTATATCGCGATATATCGTGAATGAATCGCAGCAGGCTTTAAGATATCGGCAAGTATCGTATCGTAGTTCTTTATATCGATATTATATCGTATCGTGAAAAAACCCGCGATTTACACCCCTAGTCGTTAGTATCATCTACTTAGGACAAATAAATGGCTCCCTCTAATATATGTCCTGTCAAGGAAAAACAGGTAGTAAGTGTAATTATCTTAGTTCATCGCCTCTTCTTCACACACAGACACAAAATGGTCGAAGAAAGGTGAAACGTGTCAGGTGCTTGCAAGACCACAAATCTAGGAAGTAACAGAGTTACATTTTCTTAAGTGTGGTCTTGCTTGGCTCAGCAGTTTCTCGATGGTGCAAGCAAAGATTCTGGTGGCTGTTTGGCGGCCTGCCCCCACCCTCACATAAATCAGTTTGGAGAAACAGGCTAACAATTGCAGGTGTGGTTATTTATTTTCAAAAGACTGCCTGATAAGCACAATGATGAGATAAGCAACTTCTGTTAGGCGTGTGATAAGGTGGATTCCGGTCTGGAGCAGATCTATCTTGGGGCTTTGTAACTCCTTCAATCATGGAACTTTTTCCTTTGTCAAGTGTGGAGCTACCATACATAGTTCTAATATTTCCGGCTTTTGCTATAACATACACAACACTCACAGCGGGAATGAAAGGAATTCAATCAAAACCGAGTACCGTAAATTTTGGGCTATAAGCCGCACCGGACTATAAACCGCACCAGCTAAAATTTGTGATTTTTTATTTTTAAATATCATTTTTGTAAAAGACAAATTTGTAGCAGATTTCTTTTCCTAATTTTGTGTGTGTTGCAGATTATGCACATATCCATTTTTTAATACTATGCACGCACTAGATACAACGATGTTGATGCAGTGTAACAATGCAGGCTGTTATGTTACACCTTGACCCAGAAGTCATTACGTCCAGAGACAGCGTTAGAAGGGCATTTTCTATCTTCTAAGCTCCTCTCCCTGATAACTTCAGAAAAGATTTATTGGCACATGCCTGGATTTTCTGCTTTTATACTCCTGTGGGCTGAACCCACAAAACTGAGATTCATTGGTGGTTTTATCTGTGTGGAGAAAAAGTGTAGCGGCACGCCTTTTTGAATTTAGCATACAAACACACATTTAAAGACAAACAGGCAGATCACAAAAAAACTTTTGTGTTTTTAATTTCATGCAGGCATTGCACGACCAAAGTGTTTGTATTTTATGCAAAGAACATGTTTTTTTTTCAACTGATTTGTAAATCAAAACATGGGCTACTTGCAGTTAGATATAAATGAATGCAAAAGTAAAAATCAAAAATTCATTCACGATGTGCGTGAGTGCAAATGGTTGAATACGTGTCCCCACCGTGCATATAGTTTGCATGACTTGCACCTGATGGCTCACAAGGTGAACTCGCAACACCCACCTGACTCTGTGCTGCGACACCACAACACGCACTGTAAACAACAAAGCCAAAACGAGTGTCTTATTGCCCGAGATAAGACGTCATCCCGCCATTAATGTTTAATGGCATTGTGCAGGCTCGCCGCATAATTATGTCTTGTACATAACACGTTGCCTCAGTAATGTTCGGGATGAACATTTGATTTGTTTCCTGTAAACAAAGCCCTAAATATAGTACCTTTCAGCTTTTCAACATCTTATCTTAGCTTCAACATCTAGCAAAGTAGATGTCCACAGAGAAGATGAAAGAGTAGTAGAGTGAAATGAAATAGGAGCTAATCTAACCATGAGCTTGCCCATTAACTACACGCAAAACTGGTTCACCTTGACGGTTTTGCTTTCAAACTCATATAAGTGGTTCTTCGTCAGGCACGACAATTAAAGAACCCTGCGAGCTCTCCCTTTAAGTTGAGCAACTCTGCTCCTCCATTTATGTAGTCCCCCTGACTATCCTTTAGAAATATTTTTTGGTGAACACAAGCCATCTGCTACATGATGCAATGTCTTATTATCACAGTAGCATAAGAATGTTTGTGCCCACGAGTGAAGTAAACTCAAGACTTTTATGCAGTCACGCCATAGTGATGCAATTGACTAGAACAGTATTTAGTTTTTTCACATAATTAATGATGTCATTATTAATCGGCATAGCTCAGTTTTGCAATATACAGGTTACCCCGTGGCAGATATGCATTATTAAGATAATGCAGGGAATTTACATTCAAGAGCTGTCGAGCCTTCACTTTTAGAATTTCATATTGCACCTTTGCAGCACGATCGAGAATCTGTTTCACCATGGATCGATCGGTCCGTGTTATTTCAAGTTATTTAAAAAGAGGAGACCAGTAAATGTAAATATCTGCCTTAATATTTATGGCATTAGCGAATACAAAAGATCCAAAGACTTTTGTTTTTAATGAAAAAAGGAGAGTGTGGTAGACAATAATCCCATATCAATAAATCAATCTTGACTCCTTGCCTTTGCCTTTTAAATACAGGCTCTTGTAATTTCCAAACGGGGGTCTTGTGCATGTTTCATGGCCTCTTTAGCGCTATGTCTATGCGAAGGATGCTGAATAATTGACGAGACGTGAAGCTGGATCAAATGGCAAGTCTGCCTCCCTGCAGGCGCAGTCTTTTGCATCGTTTTATTTTTTGCATTTGGTTGCATGTACATTTGGGGGTGTGTGCATTTATGATGATATTTGTGTGTCTGTGTGTGCACAAAAATCCACAGACACGTGTGTTTAAACATCACACATATGGGTTGTAGCCATGGAAATTTCATCCCAGTTTCAGATTTTTTTCCCAATTTTTTTCATTTGCAAGTTATGAGTTTTGAATGAACTACCGTTAATAGAGAAAATCGGACACTCAAACTTCATGCAGAGTTGTTCCGTTGGTCTTCATTAAATTTAATTCTCGTCAGATATGCTGAGAGCAAGCGCTATAGAAAACGAATTGGGCTGTGTTAACTTTTATAATGACATTAATTTGACTCATGCCTATAATCAACATCAAACTTTTAAAGATCTAATCACTGTCTTTCTTATTTCTTGTCATTTCATTAGTGGAATGTCAGTCTTAGGGATACTCTAAGCTTTTTAATCCATTGCTGAGAAAGCAAATCCTGCAGAGGAAGCGAATTTAGCTAGTATTTTGTTAATTTCATAATACAATAAAATTTGTTGAACTACAAACTAAATCGAGTGTCAGCGAAAGCACAATCCTCGAACAAACCATAATAATTTAACACACAATTTTGTATGTACTGAGCTGCTAAAATGAAACAGATGGCCACAATCGATATTTATCTTATAATGCACATTAAATGATCCCGAAGAGCACTCATTCTTTCTTAACTGAATAGAAAATATCTCCTCGTTAAAGCACAAATACAAATTCTCTTCCATGACACGCTCTCACTCAATTGAGCCTGTCATCTTCTCTTTGCTGCCTTAATGGCCGTCTACTCCCTGAGTGCTATTAGGGAATAGAGCATGATATTGGAAATCAAAGAGGATTTGGAAGCTCGCAGGGCGCCGTCCGTCCTCTTACGGGGGCGGTCGGGGGTGATTGGCCAGCAGAGGTCAACTTGTTATAAAAACACAGATGACTTGTTACAAAGGCACACTTGCTCAGCCATGGCTGTTACAATGGATTATTTCTAAGGAGATCACTGCCATGGTTCCTCTTGTATAAGCTACTTAATGAAAGTATCTCATCCAGCCAATATGCTGCCTTTGGTGCAAATTTTAATTGGGGAACAGTGTATCGGAACTAAGCCCTGCCGCCATTAGTGAAAATCCGCTGGTAATGGACTTGCCTCAAAAAGATTTCATCTTGCCAGTAGCTGCCACAAGATGGCATAAAAACATTATTCTTATCTAAATGGAACACCGCAACTCACTTCTAAGTAGTTCTTTGGCATCAAGATGCCACAAGCACTACTTTTGTCTAAATGAAGCGCTTCAACTCACTTCTAAGTAGTTCCTTGGAATCAAAAGTTAAAATGTTTTACTGTTGACTAAAGACGTAATTCTCTTCTCTTCTATAAGTCCTTCTGGCAACATGTGCTTTTGTATCCAAAATAAGTCACATGTTTATTGTACATGGCTAGACACACATTTATATAGCACTCACACCTCAGTCGCTCAAATAACACAATCCTTAGTGACTATGAAGTCATTTCCAAAGGAATCAATCCGCTGTCTCTCTTTATTTGTGTGTGTGTCAATTGTGTACAGACAGAATGACAGCACTCTTTTGCCTTCTGTCACACACAACCGCCACACTGGAAATAATCTACCAGGCAAGGACCAAATCTGCCTGAACACAATCCCCAACATCAAGTAAACAAAGTTGATTGTGTTCTTTTTACCCAATCTCCTTCAAACGCAGGCACACGCTGGCAGTGCCAAGACGAGGCATGCGGAATTTTTTGACAAGCGCCCAGCTTTTGAAGGCCCTGTTGCTGGCATCGCCTCTCATGGCGCTCGCTGTTGCTACGCTGTCACGCCTCCCGCTGGGCCTTTTGTCGCGAGCGGCGTGTTGTCGTTATCAGAACCAGGGCGTCCGCACTGAGATGAAAGCTGGGGGGAAACAGGTGAACACTTCAGAGTGTTGAGGAAAATCTCAGCCAAACAGATCGAGAGCAACGTTAAAATGAGAGATGTATTAGAGTAAGCAGCTTAGCTGGGTCAGTCACGGTACGCCGTACTCAGGTTTTACTTGAGTTTGAACTTTTTAGATGACTTCAGTGGAGGAGTATCTGCTATGCAACAATATTTGAACATTTTTATGTGCTAATATTGGCTGTTGGGACATTGTTGGAGGTGCTGCGTCTGTATCTTTGCTAACTTTATAGTTTGTCAGCGAAATTTAAGTATGATGAAATCTTGCACCATGAAGCAGATGCTCACAGCTTTCCTGCTAAGCAAAGGGAAGATGGAAAAGTTTTTTCCTTTTGGGCAAAATAGTCTTTTTTTTTTTATTTTTTTAGATAGGTTTTGGGATAAATACATAAAGTTAAGCATATAGCCATATTTTTGTATTATCCTAAAAATAAAATGGTATATTTTTAGCTGATTTGTAGACAAAAATCAAAAAGCACATTTTTGTTTGTTGAGCATGTATCTCCAAAGTTGCATTTTTGTTCCCAAACACTTTTTATGGATAAATAAAAGGAATAAATCATGAAAATGAGGTAGTCTTCCTTCGTCCTACATGCTCCTGATATTGTTCTTGAAACATCTAATTATTTATCACTCGTTTTAATTGCTGCTTTGTTTACGTGCCATCTGTTCTGGCCATCTCCAGTAACCAAGGGCACGGAATCCAGATTTGCGTGTATAACGCAACCCATTCGTGACAAAATTGCCCTTTCCAGCATCGCACAAGATCTAGCATGCTTAATCTACCACACACGGTTCCGCCCAAATATGTCAGATTAAGAATGCAATCAGATCAGTACATGTACACCACTTCCCTTGTTACTTTGCCATACTCACATGATGGAATCGAGGAACACGGCAGTGACACGGACAAGTCAGCCCATTCCTTCGAGATGGAATGCAGTAATGATGACGTGTTTTCATCATGACCATATTATTTCATTTTGGACGCATTAAATACACATAACTTCTGCATGGAGCAAGGGGAAAGGGATTGGGAAGGACGGATGCTGATGAGAAATGGAAGTGACAGTGAAATTTGGAGAAATGGCAGATACAGAGGGAAAGCAACATGCTTGTGACAGCAAGTGAAATTGCATCCACCATGGGAAAAGGAGATGACACTAACATTGAGGAAGTGAACATGGGAGCAGTGCAAATTGTCAGATTGGATGTATATGACCACAAAAAATAATAATAGAAGCAATTCAAAGCAACAGAGGCACATGGCAAAAAGAAATCGTGGAGAGTAAATCGAATGAAACGTCTTGATGAGTGGCGAGATCTTACTTGGTATTGTATTTTTTTTTCAGACCTGGACACACCAGTTCTGACCGTTCACCAGACCATCAGTGACGTGCGCGGCAGTTACTACCAGGAGAAGACCGTGTTCCTTCGCTGCACCGTCAACTCCAACCCGCCCGCTCGCTTCATCTGGAAGCGTGCAAACGTGCTCATCGAACAAAGCAAAGACAGCGGTGTGGATATCTACGAGCCACTTTACACTCAGGTACCAAATGTTCTCCTGATTTGCTCTACATTGCAATAGTTTCAGTCAACCAAAGTAGCAAAACCAAGAAGGGATGAGCAATCAATCAGACTCCTTCATTTTACATCTCAAATGCCGACGACCATCCACATCTCCTCTGGGCTCCACCTTAATGACGCTCCTGATTCCTCAGCTCCTCCAGCCATCCATCCATCTAGTCCCCCTGCACTGACATTTCGACTGAACAACACGTTAGCAAAAATACTGCCCCGTGGCCGTATAAAGCAGCAACGATCGAATAGCGCCAGCATTCCCCTCTATAAAAACGACGATAATGCAGGCTCGAAATGATGCAACCATCCAGTACCAATATTCTTCTTCAATGATCGTCATGGGCAAAAATAATGAAAAGAATGAACACTGGGTTTACAAGACATACAACAATATATAGTGTAAGTGTAAAATTAGCAGGCCGCCATCTTTGAACTCCAAATAATCCACTCACCATTCAAGCAACCCAACTTCCAAAATTTCTCCTGCTCATCTGACCAGCCTTCTTTACCTTGACCTGCCGACGCATCCTCCTGTCTTCTAATCTCTAATCTATTTGCGATTATCAGCACAACCTGCTCCTCACCAGACATTTCAACCAACTTTCTATTTGTTTAAGAAAAGCCGTACTCTCACTTACTGATCAATAAGTTACGGTAAACAAAAGTTTTCAAGCATGTCTGAAAGGACAAAGACAACAGTTCCTTTTTACTCAGTTTCTCAGCGTATCAGTCAAGCACAAAGCAGATTCCCTGGAGTTCAATTGTCCCGGCAGCAGAGTATGGTACTCGTCAAGACTGGCTACGAATCGATCAGCCCAGTCATCGCCTATATGGTATCGAACAAACACAGCGGGTACCGAAACAGTCCGGAACACGGGTCTGCCATCGCACATGATTGGCACATATGATTGTGTTTGCACGGTTCATAAAAATGAAAAAGATCTTTCAGACAAGATTTCAATATGCAAAACAATTAAAATGAAGTCAACCGATTTGTTTGTCATCAGATTATGTCTAGCGTCAACAGCAACAGTGGTTCACTTTAAAACGTGTTTGTTTTTTTTGCACTTCAGGGTGAAACCAAAGTCCTGAAGCTGAAAAATCTGAGAACAAAGGATTTTGCCGATTATACCTGCCAGGTGTCGGTTCGAAATGTGTGTAACATTGAAGACAAGCCAGTCACCTTCAGGCTCACAAACAGCACATGTAAGTAAAAACACATTTGTTACTGCTCACCATCCAGATGATCACCTCTGACCTCTTTATTTTTCAACCACCTCCTCTTCTAACTCCACCTCATTCAGTGTTTGTTCTTCCACCTTTTCACTTTCCCCTCAAATTTACTGGGTCTCTCCTCTCGCCTGCCTCCCGGAGCGCCCAATTGCCAAGCCGTCTTGTTGAAAAGGCATCAGAGGGCCGTCAGCTGCAATTCAGTTGTCACGTTGCCTGTTATCTCCAATTCAGTCCGCAGCGCTCGATCCATCTCCACACCGCCGCCGCCCAGCAACAACATTGCCATTGACAGCTCTGTCAGCCTCGTTATGGTCAAACTGATACACTGGCTTTGTTTGTTTTTTTATTCTTGAGGCTGGCTTGTTGTTTTTGCGTGCTGTTTTCTGCTTTTTCTATGCCTCTCTTTCTGATACCAACTATATGAGTTTATCCACGGGAACCTTTCAAGAGAATTCTTTGCATCTAAAGCATAATATCCACAGCCTATGGCGGTCTGTCTGTCTGGCTGGCTTTATTCTAGTTTTATTTGCTTCAATGTATTTTGTGACACAGTTAACATTTTTCAAAATTTTGCTGATGTGACGCCGGAAACGGTAAATTAACTTTACATTTTATTTGAGAATATTTTGGAAAAGGCAACACTGAGCTGTTGCTCAGAAGTCAACCAGCCCTGTGGAACACATTGTGTTCAAAGTTTGAGGTCTCTTCCCTTAATTATTAAAAAAAAAGGATTACAGTGCTTATGGCAGTCACACACACACACAGACACACGCGCGCGCACTCACGCATGCATACATGCACACACGCGCGCACGCACACGTGTGCTGGCATAAAAGCTCACTGAGTTACCAAAACAACCAATGTGTCTGAACTTCATAGTTTAATAGTGACACGAAATCCTCTGCTCTGTGTGTGTGCGTGCATGTGTGTGTATTATAAAAAGTTCTTGTATGCCTGTAGTTTTGCAATATGCAAAGACTTTAAATAAAATGTACGGTAATCAACTTTATTTTCAATGACTGCAATCCAGTGGAATGAAAAGCAATTCAATTTTTACACCAACCTAAAATTATACTAAAGTGCACAGCCTGTAAAACTGTACTCATTTTTGAATGATATTAAACGAGTATCTTCATTCCCCCAAAAATTATTTTATATATAGGCACATCATATTTAAGATAAAATGAGTCTCAGCACTCGGGAGACTTTTAACGGGCTATAAAGTGACGAATGTTGTAAAATGGGGTCATGAATTCTAGCAACATTACAGCAGTCTGATGACTGGTGCAAAATCCCATCGTCATTGTTAAAAAAAGAAAAAATGACGACAAGAGAGAGTAAGTAAAATAAAGTAAGACAAAGACCGTTGGTTTCCATCCTCCGTGATATTTAGTTGTATTTATTCTCCGCTGAGCTTCCGTGTGTCCTTGTGGCGTCCGTCACTCACCGCTTAGATTGGATTGCCCCAACTGGGTCACGCCATCACTGCTGCTTCACTGCGGTGGGAATAGGAGATTGATTGATTTTTGGGATCATAATCCCAGTCCTACCACTTACTGACGGCAGCTGCCAAATCCTCTTCGTGCCTAATAGGAACACAGGGACAACGGTGGAGGGAGGTGAGGCCATGTTGTGGTAGGCAAAGTGCTATTAGAACTTCTGAGAACAAGATTGGAAAGATTTCGCGTGATCCAACTAAATATTAGGTTGGCACCACTGCAGAGGAGTAATCCTTGCTCTTATATCACTTTATAGAGCACTTGTGTAAATGTTTGGACTTGACTAACTTTAAGCAAGATAAACACATTGAATTGTAACATCAACAGTGCTAACCAAAGAAGCTGACAAGAATCTCTCCAGTTCCTACAATCTGTTTGAAAACCCTCAGTGGGATTTGGACCTTAGACCTTGCTGACACAAAGCCAAGTCCTTGTGGACCAAGCTACTGATGCCTCCATAAATGTTTCATTATTATCAAGACATGTCTGTGCAGATTGGCTCGAAGAGGTCATGTGACTTCTCAGAGGGGATTTGGGGTGCCGTTTGAATACTAAGTTGCTGAAGAAGGGTTAAGACACTTCTTTAAAAATGAAACGGGAGTGGAGTGGAAGTGGAGAAAAGCCGCCGATACATTCCTACGACCTACCGTCGATTTATTTTTTTACGCAAAGTCGGTGTCAAAAGAAAACAATTACACAGCAGTCTCTAAAATCATCCTGAGTTGTTTTAAGTGCCAACATTATGAGCAATTCACTTTTTCTTTATGAGCATTGTAAGTGCTTTATCTGGCCAGTTAAATGAATATCACTCTGATAATGTCAATAAACACTGAGCGGGGTTATCTTTAAAGGCAGACTCTTACTTTTATGCTGTGCTGGTATTGGACGTTATCGTGCTGTGCAGGTGTACTGAATGTTACGGCCAGTGCGTATGAGACTGGAGAGCCTGTCGCGCAGAGAACAACTATGTAAAATGTTGACAGCGTGACAAAGGCAAAATGAAGAGTGGAGTAAAAAAGAACGTGTGTTAAGGAGGGAAACATTTGTTAGCTGCTTGTAAAGTGCGGCGCTGCGCACAAATCCCATTAGCTTGGCAACGAGTGGCGGGTGATCCCGCTGTTGCCACACATCCCGGGAAAATTGAAGCTATAATTCTCAGATCCTCACTTCCCCTCCTCGGGTCACTTATCTCCTCAGTCACATATTTGGGTTTCTCTTCACAAAACACATCTTATATTTTATCTTTTCTATTTTGAAATGACAATGCTAGGTTTGGCCAATGAACATGTGGTGACTCCAATGGAATCCAATAATCTGTAGTCTTATCTAAATCTGATTTAAATAAAAAAAAAACTGGTCTTTTGTTTTCTGTACACTAACATATAGAGCTTTTACCTCGTTAAATCTGCAGTGATCCATCCAAAAATTGGTGGAGCGACTGTTTCCCCTGACATTGTGGCGTCAGAATTCAAACTGATAAGTAAAAAAATAAGGGTAAAGTGATTAAATGGTTCCAGTGATAAGCATTAATTAATTTTTTGACAGTGCTGGCACTACTGATAAAATAAAATAGAATTCTATTGATTGACTCCCAACTTATTTTTTAAACAAAAATGAGTATGCAATTGATTACAGCAACACCAATAGCGATAACCAGATCAACCAAGTGAATAAAGCTTGGAGTTATTGATCTACTTCCACCTCAGTCACTCTAAAGTCATTATGATGACAAAACTACAGGCGGTATGTAAACAGATTAGTCTCTCAACCGCCATGTCTTTGGTTTGCAAATATAACCTGCATCCAGTATTTTCGGCCTTGTTTTTATTACCCATGTGTTCGATTGGAGATCGTGTGGTGCAGTCATGCTTTTGAAGTGCAGTGTTCTGGTCTGGAAGATGTGCTGGATAATTATCAAAATCAGCAACAAACAGCTGCAGTTTTGCTCTATTTTTGCATGCTGTGATTGCTTAGTTCCTTTCACCAATAAAATAATTCTATAAATATATAAATATAGTAAATAACTGATCAGGATCAAAAGAAGGGAACTAGCTCTCGAAAGAATTACCTGATACTTAACATCATTTTGTTATAATTAATATATATAATTTTGAGCCATGACCTTTACAAGGACTCTCCACTGTATCCTAAGGGGCAACATTGCTTGACAGGATTTGTTCCAGTGTTCAGTAATTACTTCACTCAATTCCATTAATGCCAAACAATTTCCTACCAGAGCATTTTCCGCGCTTTTACTTGAAATTGCCCATCGGTGTTCGGTTTTTACAGCATACACACAATAGACTTTACCAGCCATTGATTGAATCATATTTATTGCACACTTGTCGAAACGGCACATTACCGAGGAGCTATAGTGGTGAGGGAGTTGCGCTAATCAATGAGGGGCTGAATAAACTCTCCCGCTCTTTGGATTTACTGGCGACTGTTCAAATTCAGTCAAAAAGGGGCTGCACGCAGCGTGTGTGTTGTGTTGAGTGGCGTCTGTGTATGTTTCCACAGATGTATCCTTCTTTAGGAGAAATTGCAATGCGCTGTAAGTAAATGTTTCTAAGCAGCTAGTACATGCTATATGCTTAATTACTAAAAACAGAGATGTGAGTTTTTTGACCTCGGACAAGAAACAGTAGAATATAATCTATTAGTATTGTAGCACTTTTTTTTTAATCGCAAAGACACTCTTTTGTATGGAAATTAGTGTGTATACACATAAATAGTTTGTAGATGAGTAATTCGGTAAAATGTTCTTCCGACAAATAGATTTTGTTTGTTTTCCGGACCGCTGCTGAAAGTCAAATTATCGATTCACAAACAAAGCAAATTGTAGCTTATCGTGGGCTGTCAGCCATGTTTTTTTGTTTACTTTTGGCTGGGACTTATTAAGGTCAGAGCATCAAAGCTGCCGATAAAATATTTTTACTCGTATCAGCAGGGGTGGCTGGTAATTTGCAAAAGTTGAACCACACTGCGTGCTGACTTTCATAATCTTTCTTCCGAAAATGCATCATTATACTATAGTTGACTACATTGCGTCCTACTCAGCATCATCCAAATGTTTATTATCCTTTGTAGCTCGTAGTGTTCATTCGTATCCATTCATTGTGTGCATAGGGGCATGTGTTCTTGCTTTTAGCAGAGACGTGCAGATTTTATTTTAGGTCTCTGTGTAATGTGCACCTCTTCAATTTAGGCAATTGCAGTCTGTTGAAAATTATTGATTAAGTGGATGTCCTGGAAAAAAAAAACTATTAGAGGAATGGAAGGCTTCAGTATTATGCGGAGGATTACATTTATCTCAGTTTGATAAAAAAAAAAAAAAAAAGAGAGAAATCTGCTTTAAATCCTTGCTGGAGTGTCCTCCTGTCAGCTCAAATATTACTTTGTAATCATTGTAAAACCCAAGTATATTTAAATTAATACACATACATTGGTCAACTCAATTTTTTGTAATCAGTGTTTTTTTCTGTAGCACGTCAGGTTTCAACATAATATATAGACGATAATATATTTAGTAATATTTATGAATTCATGGTTGGGTTCAGCAACATGTGGATTTTCTTTCCCTGAAATGTCATGGCCATAAATGGGTATTAAGCAAGCTTTTATAGGTCAAATTTAAAACAAAAAAGGAAAATGCCTCAAAAACCTGGTGTGCTAGAAAAAAACCTAACGCCATTTTTGCAGCCTCAGTGAGAAACATATTGAAGTTTTCAAGGTAACCTCATTAGAATTTTAATTACTTCAGGTTGCATCATCAACTCATTATATGTGGAGTAAAAGTCCAAACTAATAATCTATGATCGCATCACTTCCCAGCTCCGCCGATGATCCGGCTGTCCGTCAACGACACGGTGGTGGCAGATCCCGGCCAGGATGTTGTCATCACATGCGAAGTGACCGCAGGTTTCCCTCCGCCTACTGTCACCTGGTCACGTTACCCGGGACCGCTCCCCCTCAACGCCAAGGTCCGCGGTCCCCAGCTGATTCTGAGGGGCGTCACACCAACAGATGCGGGCTTCTACAACTGCACGGCTGTCAACAACGTGGGCAACCCCGCTCGTAAGAACATCAACGTTGTTGTCAGGAGTAAGTAGCCAAATTATTTCCACTCAGACTAATTGAGCTCAGTTAAAGTGCTGTGCCGAATCAACATAAAGAGCAGTCAGCAAGCAGATAAGAGAATAAAAAATAGAATATATTGACGAGAAAAAAAAGCTTTAAAAAAACAAGGTGTGAGCCATCATTGGGCTTTTTTTTTTTACCGCTTTGACATTTAAGCATAGTATGGTGGCAGTGAACTAAGGTGAACTCATTTCACAACTATTCTATATTAAAGAGGATTCAAGATGTAACCTCGAACAGTGGCTGCAACACCCACCTACATCAGAATGTGTATTTTTAATGTAAGCAGTCGATCCCTCATTATGACAAACTGGTGAGAATCATGTCAGAACGTGCGGGTTAACTATTCCTCTTTTGTTCACCCCCCACCCCCCACCGTTGATATAGAAAGCCTTCCATCGCTTCTCCCTTGCAGCTATTTTTAGTCCCTTTAATCATCTTTATTCACTCCAATTAGTTGGAGCGGAATGGAGGCAATTAGCGAGAGTCTCGCCCGTTAGCTAACACCGTTGACAATGTATGCTGGATGGCTTTTTCCTGTAAACCTAATGGGCCTGAACGCATCATCGCACCAACACAGGTGACAAATGAAACCCATTCAGTGCGTGCTTGTGTGTGTGAGCATGAACAGAGACAATGTCAATTTGAACACACACAATGCATGTGAAACATATGGTCAGTACCTCATGCGTGACATTACCCGGCATCTCTGAGAAGATGTTGAAGTGAAACCCCCGGCCTAAACTGCTCGCTGCCTGTAACGAGAGAAACACACAACTGTTTTGTATTCAGCGTTGAAATCTTCTGGGGAATGTGTAGCTTTTGAAAGTGAAAATGAAATGTGACACTGCAAGAGTTAGTCTGTCCTTGATTTTGCTCCTCTTTTGTAGCGACGTTCAGTTTTATTCTGTGCAAGGCTCCTTTTATGTCACACGCTTTCTCCAACCCCCCCCCCCCCAACCCCCTCATGCTTCCTTCTTTAATCAACTTTTTGCTTCTCTTTTTGGAACTTTGAGACATTTTGCATCACGTTGGTAAGGGATGATTATTTATGGCTTTTTTTTTTAAATAATAAAAAATAATCGCTGACCCACACATTTATATCATAAGTGGCAGTCGTAATCCTTCCACTGTCAAAAATGCAAAAAAAAAAGGAAATGTCAGGAACTCAATTTAAAATGAGATAGGATCGCTTACAAAATGATTTTTATTTCACATTGCAGCAACGAAACTTTCAGTTTCCTTTTTATTTTGAGAAATGTTTCTGGCTTAATCAGCTTGCAGTTAACCAGCTTTCGTCTTCTGTTGGCCCAGCTATGAGCAACCTGACCTTCCAGATTACTCCAGACTCCAACAAGGACAGCGAGAGCATCCAGATGGGTCGAGACCTCAAGCTGTCGTGTCATGTCGATGCCAACCCTCAGGACAAGGTCAACTACACCTGGTACAAGAACGGCGCCTTGGTCATCAACACGGACAGTCTGATTTTGCTGCGCAGCGACCCCGATATGGCGCCGGGTACCAGCAGCTTGGAGATTGTGGACTTGAAATTCCGAGACTTGGCAACCTACAGCTGCGTGGCAAACTTCCCGGGCAGCAGCGTGCCAGAGCTCCGAGTGGATGTCAACATCTCCCAGAACAGTGGTAAGGTCTTTGTCTTCTCTTTTACATATCTGACATATTTGCATGACTTCCAAAGTGTGTAAGTTAAAAGACTAAATGTCAAGCAGGTTTTGAAATGTGCTGATTTAGCACATTAGATAATTTCCCATTTTGTTTTTCTTCTCTCTTATTAATACAGTTCAATAACCTCAACACCTTTCAATTTGGCCCCTGTTCTGTTTGACAAAATTTCATGCCAACATGTATCTAGTTCCTCCTTGCGTAATTAGCCACAATGTTAGCGCCGAACACTGAGCGGCCGTTGCTTTTCACGATTCCCATGTTGCATTAAAGCGGTGTGATTGTTCAATAAAATGTGCCTTGTTAACGTCACTTTCTTTTGTACCTTTTTTATTCGCCATCTGCCTCTGTTTTCAAGTTTAACTGTCAGACACCATCTGTGGGTTTTACAACGTTCACCTCTTAGCCTCACAGATCCTAACCACTGCCTTGCATACTAAGCCCTAAGCCACTATAAAATGTCTATTAATGAATGTTCAATCTTTTGCATCTTCTCTCCTTCTAGTATCGCCCCCAATTCTGATGGTCCTTCCGAGCGGTCAGGTGGTTAGCGCACGAGAAGGCGGGACAGCTGAGCTGGTGTGCTTAGTGGATGGCAAACCACGACCACCAATCTTATGGTCCCGCGTAGAAAAGGACCTGCTGATGCCTTCTGGGAAGGCTGTGGTAGAGACGCCCGATGGCCGCTTGAGGCTGAAAAACATAAGCCGCGACATGATGGGGGCTTACCGCTGCCAGACTGCTCCTTACAACGGTCTCAACATCAAAAGGCGAGAGCTGCAGGTCCAGCTCAACGTGCAATGTGAGTGTTAAAGTGAATAGTTTCACACAAGAAATCCGTTTTTTAGCTCCATAACAGGAGCACCTTGGAGCTGTTCAACTTGGGCAATGTTTGGTCCCATAATATAGTAATGGCATTTTTGGTGATATTGCCTTATAAGTGAGTATACTTTCCAATCAAAAATTCCCTTGGAGAAATAAAACTTGTGCCAGAATTAAAACAACAGTTTATTGTCAGTATAAAATGATTTCCAAATCTATTTGGCACCCCTCTGACTTAACACCCACTGAAGAAGAGAATTCCCATCCCTTTGGTTTGAGGCTGCCTTTATCATTCCTCGCGTCTGTTTTATTGTCCTTTAATTATTTAAATCGGCTAAATCCTTGAGGTGCTGTAACTGAAGTAGTCTAGAGTATCGTTAAATGTACCCGGCATAAAAAGAAAGCTCAAATATTATTATTCTCTTTGAGGCACCCAAAGGCCAAGATATAATTTATATGATATACCCGAAGCAGAATGAAGCAGTTTAAATTACCGGATTCCATTGTGCTCCTTTTCTCCGCAAGGATTTACAGGGCTTGCTAATGCAACCCGGGCGGAAGGGCAACAACACTGTGTGAGCCGCGCTGTCCACACCGGCCAAGTCTGATTAATGGACCAGGTGGCCGCTCCACTCTGGGTGCAGAGAGAAACACAGAGATGAGACACACGGATAGAGTGTGTGGACCAAAAACAGGTTCAAGAGCGAGGATGAAATGGAAAAGTGGCATTTGGGAAGGTGACGAGATGGATGGTGATGTGCTAAGTTTAGAAAAAAAAGTGTTATTGTCAGGTTATGACAATGGAACAGGAGGGTAGATAACACAGCAACAACTCAGGAACGTGTTGGAAAACAGATGGGTCTACATTTCACACCATACTTAATTTGTTCTTCATTAAATGCGGGCTTTTTTGTTTGTCCATTTAGCATTGTTAATTGATGTGAGGGAACAGTGACGTTATTTTTACGGCAGACGCTATGCAGTCTTGGCACACTCGTCCCCCCTCTACTCTATTTTCTTTGCATGCTATTCTTCTTCTTTCCATCCCACTTGGCTGTTCTTCCTCATTGCCATTCTCATCATCATCAATCAGATGACGAAGGGAGGAGCCTCTCCCTCTCTCACCCTCTGTCTGGTCCGGTCTTTCCGTCTCCCCATCCTTTCGCTCATATTCAATCATCGACCTCGCTCACTTTCACGTCGCACTTTCCACGTCATTCGTCTTCCTCATTGTTGCTTTCGCCCTACCTGTCATTCCTCCTTGCTGTATCTGCACACCACCTCCTTCTCTAAATTGATTTCTACTTTGTTTATTGTAAACGTTAGGCTTGATCAGTTTTGCTGTCACCGCAGAGGAATCTATTTGCATTCAACGAAACCTTTGTTTACATTCGTTGCGTTCTTCTGATGAGACAAAACATTGCGGTGTGTCACAAAGACGGGTGGCAAACAAACCAAAATGGAGATGCCTGAGAGCTTTCGAAGGAGTTTGTGAGACGTCACGGACATATTTAGCTTTTTAAGAGATGCAAAAGTCCGATGATGGCAAAGTTTCCAAAGATCTCAAATACCTTTAACGTAGAAAGGACTGAAGTGTAACACAAGCTATAGTGAATTGAAAGACTAAGAAATATCCAAGCACATATCAAAAAGAGGATGTATCTAGGGTACTATATTTAATGATATCCAGAGAGAAGTGATTTAAAATGCCACCTGTGACCAAAGGGTCATGCTTAATTGCCCAAAAGGGCATAGACACTTTTGTTATGCTGTTAAGAAGAACTAAAAATGGATCACATAAGGGTCTTCTCTTCACAGTTTACCTGCTCTGCGTCCTTGACTTGTGTCCAAAGTCAGACATCAGCATGCATACTGTATGTGCCTATAAACGGCATCAGGTTATGTGACCGTACACTAATCAGCGCACGGCATTACAAGACGACCCTTCACCGCTCAGCCAACCTTCAGCTTCACACTACATTAAGTACATGTATGCCGCTTTGAACAAGTGGCCATTATAAAATATCCAACAGCAAAAAGTTGTCTTGTATTTCAGTGTTTTTACTGTCTTTGCATCTCCCATGAGACTGTTCTGCTCATTACGTAGATTAGACTATAATTACACCTGCGTCTGATAAACGCGACTCATAATGTACTATAGAAACGCTGCCTCGCCTTTGGGACCCCGAACACGCAATCTCATTGCCGTTAATAGGGCAATACCATCATTAGCAGGCATGTCTACGATGCACATGATTAGCCGAGGGTGAAAGACCTGCCTGGTGATTCGGGGTGGACTAATTTATCTGCGTCATGTCTTCGTTACCCTCGGGGCAACAGCGGCTAGTCAGTCATTAGTCACAAAGGCAGGCATGGCTGTACGTAGGTTAATTGTGACCTGTTAGCATAAGTTAGCAAGAGAGACGGGTATGCCCTTCCTGGAAATTCTGAATGTCTTGGTAATATTGGGTATTATCAAGAATTTAGATCTTTTAATACATGAGGAAAGGTTAATTGACCAAAATTGTCTTCACAGATCCTCCCATTCTGGACCCAGTGTTTCAGGACACACGTGCAAAGAACTCTCAGATGGTGACCCTCAGGTGTTCGGTCCTACGTGCCAACCCGCCACGTATCACGGACTTCCGCTGGTACCGCAACGGCGAATTTGTCCGGATGCCCATGCCGGACTTGAAGGAGACCCCTCAGCTGAGATTCAAACTGGAGCCGACCAATAATGGATCTTATGAGTGTAGAGTCAGCAATAGTGCAGGAACATCTACATGTAGATTCCAGGTTTCTGGTGAGTAAACAAAACAAATTCACGATGATGTGGCAGCAAACACTCAAATAAAATGAAGAAATTATGGAATTGTTGGTGGAAGAGGCATATATAAACAACAAAAATGGTTTCTTTCCTTTCAATGCTCCCCAGCACAACCTTACGAGGTTGAATTCTACTTTGATACGCCCAACCCGGTGAAGATTCTGAAAGGGAACAACTACTCTTACAATCTGCAGTGGACCCAGAAAAACCCAGAGGCCACAGATCGTATCATCGGCTACTCGATTCATGTCCTTAAGGTAAAGTCAAGCCCAAGTATGCACTGAAGGAACCTGCGGAATGAGTTGAAAGTTGGAGCTTGTGGTTTATCTCACAGTTCTGGGTTGGAATTTTGTCCATAGTTGTGATTGGCCAATGTGCTGTGTCTTGGTCCAAAGTCAGTATACAAAGACTTTGGGTGGAGGTACCCGTGTAATCCAAATACACACACATAAACACACTACGAGGTCTGCTTGTTTTGTGAAGCACGGGAACACGCATCTGTGTGTGGCGGGGTGTTCGTGCAAAGTAACCGTGAGCCTTGAAGAGCTGTGGGAGGGTGAGTAAATGTGTAGTTAATCAATTGGGGACTGAGACTGAATGAATAATGGTACCGTTCTTTTTGATGGCCTCTCTTCTGAAGCTCTCAACTGTCAGTGACTTTATTTTCACCTGACAGATCATTTCACACCAAGGTCCAGCATGTAACATTACGTGAAGTAAAAACACAGGATGGCTAAATATAAATAAAGTCTGTATCATGAGAAGTGAGTGAACAGCACCAATATTGCAACATATATAAAACAAAAGTGGCTACATTGGAAAAATTATTTTCTTTTTTGTCTCAACTGAGCCCCTCAATGCTAGACTGCCTTTTTCAAAGTGTGTGTGCGTGTGTGTGTATGCGTTTGTGCAAACCAGAATGCAGCCAATGCCAGCTTGCTTTTGTGCAGCTGAATAGTTAATTCTTCTCTTTTTATACCGGGTTGCCAGCCAAATGAAGTACGGCTCTAAAGAGAGGAGGAGAATTAGCTGTGTCCTTCCTTGAGATTTCAATTTCATTGTATGCCTCAGACCTTTCCCCTCGATCGCGACACTTTGTGCTCTGATTAGGAAAAAGTTGATAAACCACACACACGCACACAAGAATCCTTTTTATTCATTTTATTGCCGGCTTCTATGCCTGCAGCTCTTCTAGCTGTTATATTGTGTTCAGATGTTCATAGAATTGAATTAGTAGTCAAAACCTATAGTTGAGTAAAATACTGTTACCTTGGAATAACTTGCTATGATGCAATAGCTTCAATGGCACTTTCTTCGGAATATTTTTTTTTTTTTTACAATGAACGGCGTATATGTTTAGTGCAAATGAAGACAGAAGCGGGAAAAAAAAGAAAAAACGTGGACAGTATTGAAAGGGGAGAAATAAAATGGAAATGACAAGAAAAACATGATATCTCAACGGTCCCTTCAACTATTAACTCGAGGGGCAGAACATTGAAAAGTAATACCATATCCATTTCACAAGCCATCTATTGCGGCTACACTTTCCCCGGCTCATCCTCTTAACGCCTCAGCACTCCATCTTTTTAGCACATGCCCGAAGATGTGGGGCTCCCGGGGGACACGTTGAGACGGTAACACACAAGTGCTCATATCAGACGTGGAGCAGATGTCTTTACTGGAGAATTGATTTACTTTTGAACGTCACGTGTTAGCTTCTTCTTGTCTGAAATGTTAATAAATGTTGAACAAAAAGTGTATTGGTTTAGGTCATGTTCAGTCTCTGATCGCTTTTTTAGTGAGTTTCAAAAACTTTTTTGCTAGACTTGCACCGGGCTCAAAAATAACACCCAGATTGTGTCACGACACCTTCCATTATCATATATATGCGAAATGACCAAAAAAGCAAAATAAATCTAGGTGAATTAAAAGTAATAAGCATACAGCACACACCAACAATGACTTTACGTCCACACGGCTTATAGCAGCGGACTGCTGGATCAAGTCTTGAAAAAGATCCATTAATAGAGCATGAGAGAATAATTAACCTCACACTCATTATTATTTGAAGTGGCCGCCTCCTCCCATGTTCTCAATCCGTAGTTAGTTCACATGCATAATTGACTTTTTCCATTGTGCGAATGCCTCCACCATCTTACACTCTTTTGCTCATCACTTGCCGTATCTTTACAAAAGAAAATACTCTTGTGGATTTTTTTTTAATGAAATATGCAGGTATGTATCTAGTGAGGCAAGAAGTCTGTAGAGAACACTTTGATGTTATCCTTGCTCAGAGAAGTTCCATAATGGAGAGTGGAGTTCCGGATTGAAACAGTTGTTGACTCAAGAAAGCCGCATCCATTTCATGACTTATATAATCTTTTATGTCTGTTTTCATGGCTGAAAACAATATGCATACAACCAAACACACATTTCTGAGGCTCATTGCATCAGTGACTCATCTCTCCCACTTACCACATCCTGAATGCATATTACATGCGGACAGCTCCGCTTTTCTCTTATGTTGCGCCTCATTATGCACGCCGTATTTATGTGATGCTTGACTGTTTACATGGGGTGTAACTCTTGCAATAATGTGGGAACCTAAATGTTGATTAATGAGTGTTAGCTGGTAGTAAATTGATAGGAATACTGTATGACAGTGTGGGCATATGCAGTTTCTGGCATGTGAGCACAGTATATATGTGAAGGACAGGCTCTTCTGTATATTTTATTAGAGCAGGTTGTTGACAGAAAACTAACATTATCAAACATTTATTGTTTACCAGTATGCACCATCTGTATTTCACAATGTCCGTGTCTGTTGGCCACTGTGTTAAGTCACTGTCAGATGTTTGAGACACGCACATGGACACACAAACGCACATACACTGCATGCATTATCTGATAATTGCATGCTGTAGGTGTAGCAGCGTGTCATGGTCGAGTGGCTGACCTAATACATTAGAGGTAGCGTGCTGTCAGGTCTTTAAGTAGCTCGGATCAGCGGCAGATACACAGCTAATGGAGCCTTCGCTGCAGGGGTGGACTAACACAGCTAAAGCGTTGTCAATTTAAAATGGTGCCAACAAAATACACAAACCTTTTGGGGTTAAATATTACAAGATTACAACTGCACTTAAATTAGCATTTGTTCCACTCGGCTGTGTTTTAGTGCCGTATCGAATGAGGTTTGAGAAGTCAAGAGATGAATGAAGCACAATATCCAACCATTACAGCAGTTCATTTTTGTACCAAAATGCAAATAAATTTTAATAATTTCATATCTTTATTTTTTTTATTCCTCATAATCAAAATAAATAAAATATTTATCTTAAATATTTTAATCTTTTTAAATACCTCTTAATATATACTTTTCTTTTTTTTTAAATGTAGCAGCAAATTGTATCAGTTTCCTACTATTAAACATGAGCTCATTAAAATCTCTAAGCATGCTGGTAAAACGCTTAGAGTTGAATCATACTTGGTCGTTAAAGGAAATATGAAGGGCACGCACCCTCGTAAAATCAGAATATGAGGACACGCAGATCAATACGATACCATTAGCGGTTATCCACTGCACAATATCTGTAGTGGTCCAATCAGTGTTGCTCTAATCTAATTATGTCGGAATGGTGTAGATTTAGAACAAATGTCCTGCTTAACCTTGTATCCTCATTAACTGATCAGTTTTATCCACAAGGAGCCGTCAGCATGGGTGGAAGATACCACAACCGATGATGGGTCTGTTATCATATCTGGGTGATCTGGTACAAATCTTGAAATTATAGTATTTGGAAGGAAAAGAATTGAGAAGACAGCAAAATATGCCCAAAGGTAGCAGAGAAGGGAATTGGGTTTGGGAATGAAGTTATTCCGGCTGTAGTGCAGTCGCAATCTTTCGAGTGTATCTTTCATTATAGCTTCGTCTCAAGCACATTTGTTGTATTTGTGATCCTATTTGTTGAATATGTGGACTTTGGGAATTTATTTGTACTCCCTAGTAACTTTTTTCTCGTGCATTATGTCTGAGTTCCACTTTTCTCTTTCTACACTTGTGTTTGATTCAGAACAAGCAAAAACTGATGTCGGACCACATCGAACTAAAGGACAAGGAGCCTGAGAATGGGGTGCTGTTGTCCTATGCCATTCCTGACTTGAGAATACCTCTTTCCTATGAGGTCCGATTGGCCGCCATCACCATGTGGAGCAAGGGGGAATACGTCAGTCGCATCATCCAGTACTCAGAACGTGAGTGATCCATAAATAGATTCAATGGATACTGAAATGATTGAACACAAGGTTTTTCATGGATTCACAATTAACAAAACATCAGTGCATAATTTGACCAAAAACACAATTGTTTGACTTGAAAGGTTTTACTTCCTTGATTGCTGTGGATCATGTTAACCAGTGCTTCGTTTTCTTACAGCGTACACCTACCCAAGATCCACAGGTGAGTTCTCTCAGCTTCCATTTTCTAATCTTCTAAACTTGTTGCTGCCAAATGATTGATGACAGGGTGGTAAAATTAGCAGCGCATTTTTATTTTATTTTTTTACTTTCACACCGAAAAGCCAGTTTGTTTTATGGCCCCCAGAACTGTCAACAGTGATTTGTAAAGTCTTGTGATGATCAAATTTGGTTGCTTTAGGGAAGAGTGTGTGTTATGAGAAGCGTGTGAAAATTACACACTGTCTATATTTTTGATAAATGTCTGGAACAGATGATAGCCAAAGGGTCCTATGATGAAGTGTAACTAGACCTATTAAGATGTTTTTTTTTAAATTAAATTAGGTTTTGATTTCAGTAAATATGAACACATTCAATGAAAGGCTTTTTCTAGATCTTCATAAATCTTTAAACTGTTGAAACTGTTGTGCGTAATAATTTGGAATGATTTTTCTATTAAAAAATAATACTGTTATTATGGAGAGGTTGAAAAAGAGAACTAGTTTTACTCTAATGATCGATTGCTTGAAAATTATGCTGACTGTCATTTGGATCAACTGTTAAGAAAAATCAGACAAAAGTATCGTTCGCATCATTAGCGTGATTTGGTCCAAGTATTGAATATTGCCGATGAAAATGAAAGTAACCAATGTAAGGAGCTGTTTATTTGTCTTAAGATAATCCCACAGCCTTCAACTAATTGGCAAAAAAGAAAAAGTTTGTTTGCCCAGACTGCTGAGAGCCAGATTGTCTCTCCACAAACAAACAAAATCTTATTGCATTTGTCAGCCATATTTTTTGTTTACGTTCCATACTTTTCTCCTGTGGTCGAACCTCATAAACTCATCCAATCTGTCCTCTTCCCCGTTTTATTTTAACGCAGCATTCAACCTACATCTCTTTTAAGGTTGTGCGTCTCAAACTTTTCTTTTTGTAAAAACTTTTCAGTCATTCGTCTTTATCAGACCGCCTAATGTTCTCTGTCCTCTTCAGTAAGCGACATGCAGCATCTGTCTGGCACTGGTGTCACTCAGCTCTGCCAGGACGATGAAATGAAAATACAACTGCACATTGGAACAAACAGACTGTGAGAACAATGGCGCAAATTGAAACGTGTGAATGTCGCGGAGCAGGGTGTGAATAGTAATAAATTACCCCCTCGAAACAAATTCTAACACAGATGCCATTTGCTTATGCAGAGTAGCAGATATACTAGTAAACACGAGTCCGATGAATGAGTGGTTTTATTGATTTAATATACTCTTGATTATGTAGATCTTGATTAAAGTAATCAACAACGGATCCCACATGCACACGAAGACTCTAATTAGCAAATGTAGGATACAATTAATCGGCCAAGTATCAATAGGCTGGGCTGACTCATTATTCATTAATTATATAACACTTGGCTCGCATTTGAATGTGAAGATGTTAAGCTCCCTTTTTGTGATGTCATTATTTAGACATGGGTAAATATACAGAATTTAAATTACATTTCTGGTGTGTGGGGAGTTTCAGGTTATGCCAGAGTGTAAATGGACAGCTGAAAGTGGGAGAGATTCCTTGGTTGTTAACATCTAAAACACAGCGCCACAGGGTGGGTGGTCGGCGCCTGGGGCGAGTGAAATAATTTGATCTCTTAGGGCAGCAGAGTCTTCAGGTTATCATCGTTGACACCTTGCGAATGGATATATATACAATGCGAAAAAAGCCAAAGAAAATTCTTTTAGAAGAATGAAGATGCCATCTAGCTGTGCGAAGGAGATCCACTCATGGCGCTCAGTTTTGGATTGGGTCATTGAAATTGCCTGTTGAATTCTTATTTTTTTAAAGTAATTTGTAACTTCTGAATTTTAATACCTTACAGACAAGTGCAGAGAGATCCTCCAGTTTCCACTTCAGTATTCTTTGACTGAGGTTGTCAGGTTTACTTAGTAAATCTTACCCGGTAATGTCATTTACAATAGAAAAAAAAAAGATTGATTATCTTGAAAACAGTTGTGAATACAATTATGAAATCAAAGTAATATTTATAGGACTCCCTCAAAAAAATATTTCTATCAGCATAGCGAGGGATAACAATTCTCTTTTTTTTGTAGATTCTTGGCTTTTGAACCAAATCTTTTGTAAAGTTAAAATTCCATGATGTCCGACGTATGCAAAGGCTTTCAGTTCCAAACATGTTAGCCTTCTTTTTTTTTAAGTACCGTACGCCCATGCAAGCAAGCACAGGAACATTTCCTGAAGTGATCTATGTAGTGGCATTCTAGGAGCTTTCCCTTGTCCAGATTAGTTGATAAACTGCACTTGGCTCCAGTCCAACTACACAAAGAAAAACCCGAAAAGTCACACGGTGCTCTTTGGGAGGATGTGTCAGTGCACACATGTACATGAGCCGGGGTGGGAGTTGGGTCAGCGGTTTGAATTAGAAACAGCGACCAAAAAAAAAAAAGGCAACATTATTTGATGGTCATCCAGGTCAGAGTGATTCTTTTGCTTGGCTGACTGCTAGAAAATATTGATTTTTAGCCCATGAACATCCCAAGATACAAAACTGTCGGCTTATTCGTTTAACTCGCCTTCTAGTTAAGTCACTTGGAGGTTGAAGTTATTTTCATAAACCCATCCAATATGTCAGACGGATTCAAGCAGGGCAGTTGCCAGGGTGCAGAATGCCAACTTGGCTGGTTTTTTTAAATTTATTTATTTATTTATTTATTTATTAATTTTTTTATTTTTTTATTTACTTATTTATTTATTTGTTTGTTTGTTTGTTTACTTATTTATTTAAAAGTAAAAACCACCGGAGAAAATTATATGATAAAGGAACTTTTGATAGTTGTAGAAATAATATCATATTTTGTTGAAATTTTTACATATTGAACCACTTCAGACTTTCCACATTATCTGTAAAAAAAAAAAAATAGATGTAGGATTATCAGAAATGTATCCCCAATCTAACAGTTGCTTTTCCACATTCACGCACCAGACCACGTGTGTGGCTTTGAGGATGAGAGGATTTGTGGTTTTTCACAAGACCGAAGCGACGTTTTTGACTGGACGCGACAGAATCACCTGACCCAGAATCCCAAGAGGTCCGCCAATACAGGCCCGGAAACGGATCGCAGCGGAACCAAAGAGGGTGAGGAAAGGGGAATGAATATAATTTGCAGTTCCACGCAGCTATGCGGATCTCTGAATGTCGCTTTTTTTTTTCTTTCAGGCTACTACATGTACATCGAAGCATCACGGCCACGAGTTCTGGGGGACAAGGCTCGTCTGCTCTCTCCACTTTTTAACGTGACCACGGTCAGGGGCCCCAAGGGATCCGGCAGAGTCCCTTATTGTGTCTCCTTCTTCTACCACATGAAAGGCAAACACATTGGTGAGTGAATGAGAGGAGAATAATACATGCACACCTCAAGGTCCGTGATGCCGATTTTTTATTCTCGACAAATAATATTAAGGTGCATTAATGGTAAAAAAAAAAAGCAGCTCTTGCTCTGCTCTTATTTTTTTTTTTTAAATGATCTGTAGAGTTTTTAAATTCACTCTCATAAGACTCGTTCCAAACAGTCACATTTAGTGAATGCGAGGTCTTAAATTGAATCAAAATGGCCTTTAAAAAAACTCTTAAGAAGTCTGTAGATACTTTTCCGTTAGGACATTCAGTTTTCACTTTCAACTAAGATCACAGTCAAATTTCAACATTTGACATGCGCTTGAGTTTTTACTTTTTGGACTTCTTTCCATTGTGAGGGTTCAGAAGTGAAAGTTCTCAGATCTTCTCGCTTCTGTCCGACTCTTGATTTCTGTTCCAGAGCCATAGAGCTTGACGTGTAGACAAACCCTGGGGTGGCAGGTCTTTGTATGTTTCCACTTGTGCCTTTGTGTGTGTTTGTTTTTGAAGTGGGCCGTGGGTGTGTGATTTATGGCAATGGCGCCATAGACTCAGTCACTTGGCCAAGCTGTTCATCATAATATGCTCGGTCACACAGCTACAAGGCATTCAGCTCAGAGCCTGAACAACCTAAGACGCACACACACATGCACACGCCACTTGTTAATTTAAAAACCGCTTGCTTTTGCTATTTGTGTTATTTAGATGATTTGAGTTGGTAAATAGTCATAGCCAATAGTTGTAAATGTTAATTATGAGAAATATTTAGCATTAAAAAAACATTTTTAAAAATGTGTTTTTGTCTTGCTTTTCTCAGAAACCTTTTTTTGACATTTCCAGGTATATCTCTAAAATATCAATAAATCAAGTTCATCCTTTTTTTCTGGGATCTTACCTCCACCAAGCACAGAATGCTGAGCGAGAGTATATAGGAATACTTTAGGATTGATGACCGAAACACAAAAAGGGACTGTTTACAAAGGTAGTAAATTCTCCGAGAAACAGGGCAATTTTCTCTAAGGCTCAAAGTTCTCATCCCTGATGGTGGTGCTTTGCAGCAAGGCAACATCTGTCACCTGGTGCTTGCTTACAATTACAACAATCTGTTAGCAGTTCACGCCAAGCTTCTCTACAAGATCCCCTTTCATCCATGCTGTTGTTCTCCCATTCGCTTACAATTTGTTAACTTTAATTGCCTTCCACCGGCCGAGCTCACGCTGCAACCGTCTTGTCGCAACGTGTTTTCCTTGGCCATAATAAAGAAGGAGGCGAGGTGCTGTGGATGTAGCAAAATGAGGAAGCATGAGTGAAGCAGTGTTTCAGAAAAATGTTACGAAGCTTTCAAAAGAGCATGAAAGGCTTTGTTAGAGATGCAAGGTGGTGTAAAAAGGCTTGAGTAGAATGAGCTGCCGGAAAGGCCATCAGCACATTGATGTTCGCACGCAGTCCGACGACACAAAAGCACCGATACGTACGCACTCGACCCGTTTTCAAGAGGAAGTACATGGAGGTTATTGAAAAAGGCACTTTTCGCGTATCTTCTGTGTTTTGCGTTGCGAAATGTGGAACATGAAAGTCCGTATTAGGCTAGGTGAGGGTGCCATGAATAGTTTAGGTCACCTAATGCAACTCTTCACTCTTAGCAGCACGTAAACACCATTTGCTAATGTTTCTGTATTCGAGGTTTAGTTTGGCTGTTGCTTGGACCAAGCCACTGGCAAGCTGATTTGGAACGGTTGGATTGTTTTGAGTGCACGGCGATGGAAAACAAATGAACAGTTATTTAAATGATCCTCTGTTGAGGTTTTTAATTAAAAGCATTCCAGTGTGTTTTAAAAGTTTTTTTTTTTAAATCTTCCAGTCGTAATCCAAAAAGATTTCGATGTCATTTACAGTACACTTACCCTTGGCGTGCATCCCCTGCGACAGACTAAAATGTTAATTACTTACTAGCTTAATTATTTCAAGTCTCGAGTCACATTACCTCCAAAACAAATATCACCCATGAGAGTCGGTTGAACATTTTGTGGGCATATGGAGTGATGAATTTTCTAGCAACAAAAAAAAAACTCCTACCAAACTGAAACACATAAAATACCTTAGCAGTGCTGCCTAGGCATGTGTTAAGAGATTAGATGTTGGTTAATATTCCACTTGAGAGCAGTCTGAGAATGCTTAAGAAGATGAATAGTTCTTTCAACTTTGAGACCTAAGAGAGTTCGAGGATCTGTGCTCTGAGCTTGTGTATAGGACCTCAGGGAGGTTGTTTTACATCGCAAGTGAATAACTTTTGCGATTTTGTAAGTTAGATGGGATGGCCGGTCAATCGCCTAAAATTTGTGGCATAATATTAAACAGAGTTCTGATGAAGGCGGAAGATTCCGCCGAAACATGTCAGGTAAATGAACCTAAAACAAATTTGTTTGATATAGAAGAACCAGAGAAGTAATTGAAAAAGAAAAAACAAGATGAACCTAGTACAACTAGAGTTGTCAGTATACTCAAATTCATGTCTGGCAAAAAATGTTTAAAGCTAAAGTATAACTTGTACTCCAGTAGAGTTGCTTGAAAGCCACTAATGTTCTACTAATGTTTTGTTTATGTTATGGAATCTTTTACGATATGATTTAAAAAGGCTCAGTGAAATGGCCAGCACACATTACAATGAGATGGGTTCAATAAGTGGGCGCAAATCAGCCATGGTTCAAAATCTTAAAAGGTTTCAAGCCTTTGGAGTTCGATGTCAAAGCCACAAGATTACAATCTGATGTGCCATCCTTGTCCTCACTTGGGTCATGCGTGAGCTGGAACCCACAGGCACTTTTGGATCAGAGGCGCTTTTACTCTCTTGACGCATCATAGCCAATCACAAGGCACATAGAGAAGGGACAAACAACATATTCACACCTATGAACACTAAGGAATTTTCAATTTGTATTTATTTTTGGGAATGTAGATATAAGATAGAGTACCAATAAATAAATAAATAAATAAATAAATAAATAAATAAATAAATAAATAAATAAATAAATAAATAAATAAATAAATAAATAAATAAATGTAAAAATAAAAAGCACAGGGAGAATACGTAACATCTTAACAATCACAATCTATTGAGATCTTTGTAACTGGAGGTACGGCTCTTGAATTGAATGTCACGGTATTATGCGCTATGTCCAATGAATGTATTTAATCAGCTTTTCTAAATCTGCAATTCCGTTTTACAGGCACTCTCAATGTTCTTTTGAAAGTGAGGAGCATTGCCTCAGTGGATTCCATGTTGTGGACCAAATCAGGTCATCAGGGCCCAGACTGGAAGAAAGCGTACTTTGACATCAGTCCCAGTGGACCATTTCAGGTAAGAGCGCAATGAGAACAATATCCTACAGTGTGTGTTTTATCGTTACAAAACAAAAACAAAAAAACAGCACAGCACAGCTATAAGGATCATAAAAAAATGATTGTGTTGTGTTTTGGAAGAAGAGAAAATATGAAAAAGAAAAATCCTGCACGTCAGGGTCATTGATCATTTGCTGAAAACAATATTTTTGTTTATTATTAATATTATTTTTATTGTTATTATTACACCTACGTATGTTGCATGCAAAGCCATGACTTGACCTGAATTTGTGACCCAGTCATCCGTAGTAGAGACCTCAATACAATTTGTTGAAACTGGATCAGGCCCACGGCATGTTTCAACTCTGCTGTGAGTTTGCTGGTCTAAGAAGAAGACAACAAAAATAAAGAGTTCATGAGGCTTTTATTTCTATGGTATTACATGGTATTTCTTGCTTTTCTTGTCAACTCTCTTATCTTTGGGAGATTTCATCTACTGAAGGATTCCTCTCATCTGCATATTTCCCAAGAGGGAAGTTGGATAGAAAAGAGCCGGGGGGGGAGGGGGACACTCTGGGGGGCTGCTTGGAATAAAAGGAATCAAGCGAAGAATCGAGCCTCAGACTTTGTTTGGAATTTGATTCATTTTTCATCGGAAATTGTGGTGCAGAGAAAGAGGTGAATAAAATTTTTAAAACTGTAATTATGAGCTCACAGAAGCCTACTTGCGCATGCAGTTGACGCAATTCTACTCGTTCAGTCTTTCTTGTAAATGCAAATAAATGTCGGTAAGTAGCTAATTGCAGACAAGGTTATTGAATTCGTTTATTCTAATGTGTTAAAAAGAAATCTCAAAGCATCTGTCCTGTTGGTGCCTGTGCCAGAAGTGTAGCTTTTGAAATGAGTTTTCTTTGCCCAATCCGTAAAGTTTGTTAAACCAATTTTGATCAGAACTAATGAGAGCAATTCAAATAATGTCACACGTCTACATTAACTTTAAGTTTTGATATTGCCAGTGAATTGTTTTCAAGCAGTTTTCAAGATATTTTTGGATAGAGGTCCGTATTGATCAGCGAGGACCTTTTGAGCGAACATTCAGCTCCTTTTTCTGCTGAATGTCAGCAACAAGCAAAAGTATTGGAACAACAAGGTTAATTCCTTTGATTTTTTTGTACACTGAAGAAATTTGGGTTTGATGAATATCAGACAAATAAAATCTGAATTGCAGCTTTTATTTTTATGGTATTCATATCTGGATGACTTTAACAAGTCAGGAAAACCTTTTGGATCCATCCAGCAAGATCACTCTTTGCTTCTTTGCGTCAGGCCGAGTAAGTTTCCAACTCATTGGTGTGAAAAGTAGCGACAGCAAACCAATTCGGGTTTTTTCCTCTCTTTCTTTGTATCAAACTTTTTTTTTGTCTTTCCCTCTGTCTGGTTCTGCGGTGCAACACAGCTGACTGTTTGGGTACTTAGTCCTTACTAAAAAAGGAAAACAATAATCACACATATTGTTTAATCAAACATCTGTCTTTGAAAAAAACACATCCACCTGCGTAAGTACCATGTTAGATCCAATTACATTTGCATACACACACACATAGCAGCAGCAGTCTCCTATCCCCCGCAGCAATTAGCAATGACAGGTCAATTAACATGTTTATTTATGTGCAGGGGATGCCTGCAAGTTGTGCTGTAATGATTCCTGAGTCTCTCTGTGTGCGTGTGCATGGGGGAAATCGAAACCATGATGAATGTAGACTGAAGACCTACGCTGGGGGGTGCGTGAGCCCTTCATTAACTTTGTTTCTGCAGCAATGTGCTCCTTTCACTTGGATGGGGAACATTGGGATACGTGTAAAAGAGTGAACGGGCAGAGGTACACTCCTCGGGGATGTTAGGCAGTCTCGGCGGTGTATTGATTGAGCAATGTAATGAGCACCTTCAGTAAACACAGCGCACACACAAGTTCATTTCTAATGCATGGAGAACACCTTGCAGATAAAATCCATTCATTTCACGTCATGTATTTTTTTTAATGTTTTTTTTTAGACAGTTTTGATAGCCTTTTCAGGGTGCATATCATTACTGTGTCACATATGGCCAACCTGATGATGAATATTCATAAGGCAATGCCTGTGCTTTAATATCAAATCACTCCACCTTCCCCACAGGATGCGTCTTCCAAGTCGGACTCAAGTGCATTAAAAACCGTGTGATTGTGGTATCATGTATGTCCACGAGTCGGCTTGTAAAATTTTAAAATAGTGGTTGAAAATTTACCAGAGCAGCACATGCTGGTTTGGACAAACTACACAATTTCCTGCTCACAGGAAAACTGACAGCAGTCTGTAATATGAGAAAGCGTGTGTGACAAAGAGGGAAAAAAAAAACATGTGGCACATATATTTGCAGCTTCAATAAAGTGATTACTGCATTTTAAAATATTCATCATGTCGAGACTCGTAAAGTAAGATGGATGAGAGAGATGCGGGCGAAAGAAGCGTTGTCTCCATGGCAACCGATACGTGATTTCCAGCTCTCATGGCAAAAATAGAGCATTGTAAACGTGGACCTTGAATAATATACAACGAACCCAGATATAAATGCACTGAACATTTATCATTATTGTAACCCGGGGATTTCTTAGCATAACATTTGTAATCATGCTATTGGGCTAAAAATATTTACTTTGATGCCGTTACGACACTGCTCACATTTGTATAATATCAAAATTGGAAAGCCCAATTGGAATGTCTTGTCGAGCGGAACAACAACTGACCGGCTGCATTAGGCATTCGGCTCATGTGCAAAGCTTGTCTTATAATGAAGGTGGAGCGGTAGAAGGCCAAGGGGCAAGCAAACTCAACGTGGTTCTTAATGAACTGCAATAAAACATTCACTTCTTCATGCAAGCAACTCGTCCACTTATTGTCAGAGTCCGTGACGTTCAATGTTTGAGCTCAACTGAAAGGAAGAATACAAATCAGTCATGGTCACCTCAAGATGTAAAAAAAACTACAGAAGCTGATAATGTGCTAGACTTCCTCCTAAATGTCATCTATAAGACTAATGACCCTCTATTGATAGTATTTCTTTAAAGATATTCAAATATGGAGTGATAAATTATTAATGCGCCCCAAACTACACGCGCAAACAAATAACAGTTGACATTTGACTCTTTCGGAATTAATCAAGTTGTTTCTTATAGCCTCATGAATTTTATATGCCATTTTTTTAAAGCAACGCCCCAAGATATCCAAATACTTTTAAGCTGTTGAACATATACGGACACAAAGTACGATGAGTGCCGTGAATGTGGCAGGCCATCTGAGGTGAGCTGATAAATGACTTTTTTTCGCGTTAGCCCTCCCTGTCACACTTTCTCCCTCCTTCTTAAAACTTTGTTATGTATCAGCGGCCGCAGGGCGAATCCCATTTCTCTCTCTGACCGTTTCATTCCTCCATCGTTTTCTCTCTCTCGCTCTCTCTTGCTCTGTTCTGGATTTTTTGCCCTGATTAAGAGCGCCTCCGGTACCTCCGTGTCTTCCTCCCACATTGTCGCTCCTTCCCACCCTGTCGGCGGTGAGCGTTTGTTCTGTTCCGATCGATAGTGATTAATCTGTCTGCGGTTGACAAAGGGAAATACACGAATGAACTGGTTGTTGTTTCATTTTGGTTTTGATATAGTAAAGGGTTGCTTTGTAAAGTCTGTTTTGCCCTTTTGCCTTTGTCGACTCAAAATGTAATTTCCTTTTATTACATTATTACATATCTGAATTGGTTTTATTGCAAAGTTATTCTCTGCAGTTCTCCAAAATCCGGTCCTCAATGCCGTTATTGCTTCACGATGACACAATACACTTCATTAATTGAAAGTTGGATTTGTTTTCAACTTTCAAAAAAAAAATACTTGTATTGTGTTTTGTTTTTTTAGCAAATGCCAGTCCAGCCACTTTGCATATATTAGAATGAGAAGTTGAAAAATAACAAGCCCCTGCCTGTAGTGTAGTTGAGGTACGCCCGGGGACACGACCGAAAAGACAACACCGGCTTTTCTTGCTCACCGTGACAAGTACACTGACATTAACATATAAACTTCGAGAAGTTGCCCTTTTAAGTTTCCGCACGCGTGTGTGTGCGCGACTGCTCGCTTGATCTTTTTGGGAAGTCGGGTAAATGTTAAATGTCAGTAGTGTTGAGTTCAGGTACCGCGAGTGACCCGTGTTAACCTGTTCTTGTTGAAGTGATCACATGATCTTTACCTGTGAAAATGGCATTTGTCGCCAGATTTTGAGTCACTCATGGCTTGGAAGACCATGTAGTGACATCTTAACTTTTTAGATGTAAGAAAAGTTTCAAAAATATATATTTTTTCTGGTTTTACCTTTTTTCACTTTATCACCTTTCTTAAATGTCAGAACAATTGTCAAATCTATCTCTGAATCCTCCTAAGAGTTTTAAGCAAATGTTATCTGTGTCAGCACATGCGGCCTCCCATGGATGTTTGTTTCATGTCGAAAGCGTCTCCGCAGAGATGGCAAACTTTTTCCGTCCTGTGTGCAGCGTACTGACTGCAAACGCCCGAGGCCTTTGAGGTGCTGCCACTCGTCTCAGCAGCTCTCCCTCGCTTTGTTGCCACTGCCAACAAAAGTGAATGTCTTTGAGGGCCTGCCTCGCTTCCTGTCCCTCCAAAACAAGAGCTCGGCCAAACGCAACTGCTGTGAAAATATTCAAATTGTTCACTGCTGCGAACAGAAACATGATGTAAATTCATAAAATGAAAATAGCCATTTTATGAGCATTTCTTTTTCTGTTCTTAATTTTGTCTTTACTGCACCGTCAGGGGAGGCGTGTAACCGAAATAATGTTTTCTTATTTTGTTTTTAGCTTGGCGTGCACATTTCAAAATTGCCTCGCATTGTCAGTCAGCAGATCTGCGGCAATGGCTTGTTATTGTTCCAGCAAATCGCCATCTGTCTCGCGCCTACAAGCTTGCCAATCAGCATCCTGTCTGAAATTGATTTAGTTCAAGCTACTGGCCTCCATGCCAGTTGTTTATTCAGGTCAAGAACTTCTACGTACACATCTCCATTGTATTGTATAAAAAGAGCGTGTCCCGACTTGCTCCAGCGTAGACTACCCAGGGGCCATCTTGTGTTCCGTGCAGAGTTTGCTACCTGGGTAGTTTTTTTTTTATTTATTTATTTTTTATCTCAAGTCACACTCTCCTGCAGTAGCGTCCCTTGGGGCCGCGTCCTCTCTTGTACGCAAACCGCACATCAATGGCAGCGGTAAAGGTTACAAAGCGACACATTGGTAGTGCCGGCTTGGAAGCTTTACTGGATCCCGGAGTCACACACTCAAACACGCAGGCGAGTCCCTCGCCGACACGCTTCTTCGACAAGAACTTAAAAGTGAGTGCATCTTACACGTGTCACAATGTAGGGTACGTAATTACTGGTGAATGTCAGCGTTATATATCAGGCATAGTAAGGACAGCGGCAACCTTCTGTGACCCGTAACCCCATTTTTAGATCTATTTACAGTTTGACCTGACATAGCTGACAAAGTTTACTTTTTAATCGTCGTCTTTTGAAGAAAAATAGATTGTTACATTAAGGATTGCTATTCACATTTACCTGTCTATATTTTCCCTTTTTTTCACTCTTCGTTGTTATTCCAGAAAAGTGGGGGAGTGGAACACGATCCATTCTGTGTTGCTGGGTGACAAATTTCCCAATAGGAAATACAAACTATTCTAAAACCTAATGGTCCAGGCTGAAATAACATTCTTTACTGTCACAGAAGTGTAAAGGTAATATAAATACTAATGAAGCTTCTCACCTTTTGAAGATGCCTGACTACAACTTAATGGAAAGTGGCATTCTATAAGAAGAAGTTTATTGTGTATTTATGTTACATTCTTTGGATTGCTGAAAAACCAAACAAGATTTTTTGTGGAAGAGTCAAAAACCTGAATTCAAAAATTGACTTTGCAAACAAAGTGACAGACTCCTCAGATAAAGCAGCATGAATTATCTTTTATGCAATTTGCTATGCATCTTATTTGTCTTCCATACAGGTTCAAGGAAACTGTGCTTGTTTGTCAAGGTCACTTGTTAATCTCTGGATTCGCATCGCCCAATTATTTTTGCCGTGTCTTTAATTATGCGACAAGCTCAACTTTGACGTGTTTTGAGTAAACATGTTTGCAAGTGCACTGATGCATGCGGCCATGTTGTCATAAGAACATGCATTTACACAGCAAATGAAGGTCGTTCATAGATAATACATAGACTTAGCATTGGCCGTTACGGAAGAGGCATAATAGAGTACTTTTCATTTTAGAGCCTACCAATTATAAAAAAAAAAAAAAAAAGCCTGCCATCATGGTAATTTACTTTATCATGCCCCGCAATTAGTAGAAAAAAATGCAATATTTTGACAAGGAAGATTTTCACTGCGTGTTTTTTTCTTTATATGTGAAACATTTTTGCTGCAGTTTTTGATGTATTAACTTCATTATTAATGTGTAATTTAGCCAACTTTTTTTCTGTTCTTAGCTCACGAGTTAGTTGCAATAAGGAATGTAAATAAGCACACTTCAATGTGGCGCCAATCCACACCTATGACATGCCATTACATCGCTATTTTTCCCCGGACAAGATTACTTGTCATGTTTTATACAAGCAAACATTTGGCAGTATCTGCTATAGTTGTGCCATTATTGTTACTTTACCCCAGCAAAGTAGTTTCCTTGTTTGTTTGTGCTCCCCCGGTATATTCCAGGCAGAATATGCTCCGCATTTGATTATCTGGGTGCGATGGGCTTTTGGAGCCTCAGCACGCCACAGTAATTAGACTGTCAGTCAAAACCAGATGGCTTTTGCCTGAAATGGGAAAGTCGCCTGAAAGTTTGTAAATGAGTCTCTTTGTTGTATTTATGTGTTTGTTGTTGTGGTTGCATAAAAGAAGATCGCTCCTATACATTGGAAGATTGTTGGATTTATAATTCGATTCCAAAATGTTCGTTCCTACTGTAATATGTTTTTGAGAGTGACACACCTTCATTGAACTGTTGTCGTAAGGGTCTAAGGACTGACCCTTGAGGGACCCCACCGGTCATAGCCATTCGATCAGAGTTAACTTACTTAAACGTCGAGTTTCATACTGTGTTTCCATTTTTGGAATTACTCAGACCCCTTTGTCTCATTTTGTCTTTTCCAGATTGTTTTTGAAGGAATTCGAGGGAAGAGCTTCGAGGGTGACATTGCTATCGATGACGTGTCTATTACAATCGGCAAATGCAAACAGCAAAACACTATGGCTAGCGCAGGTAAGACAGGTAAGATAGATTGGGACTGTTTTTCAGAGGTAAACATGAATTATATGAAAAATCATGCAAGAGCAGCTTGTTACAGTTTGAAGAAAATTACTTAACAACTCAAATCAATGTCATTTATACAGCATTACTATGTACAAACTACAGAACATAAATGACAATAATTAAAATAAGAACACAATCATGAGTGACTAAAAAGAATATTTTTTATAAATAAAATATATGAGAACTTCTAATATGCCATGTAAATGAATGAATTAATGATAATAATAATAATAATAATGGAGCATAATAAAAGTCCATACCTGGCTATTCACAATGATTGTCTGCCAATATTGAGTCATGTTTTATTTATGGAGTGACAGATAAATGTAAAGGTGACTCATGACAATTTGTTATTTGGCTGCGAGGTCATTGTGAAAGCAAATAATGGGCGAGAAAACGTTCACAGCCAGCTTGGCCCGTAACATGAAAGCCCGGGAAAAACAACAAAACCGAGAAAGTGAATTATTAACACTCTGCTTTTTATTTAGCTTCTCAAACCCACAGCTTGCCATGTGTGCCTGCTCGCTAATGTGAGATGTGGCACATATGTGTGTGTAAAGACACTGGCGGATGCTTTGAATAATGGATGATGGTGTAAACAGGAAGGGGAAAGCTCTTGAGCGCTTCAGACTTGTATGAGGTTGTCCTGCAGGTTGTGCGCGAGTGGGAACACTCCGTGCAGGCAGATGGGTAATTATCAGGCAGGCGGGCGGGCGGCTGAGCGTTCGCTGTAAGACACAAACTCGTCTGTCTGCCAAAGTAATGCACTCCGTGAGCTAAACACAAGGAATAACAAAGTGTTCAGAAAAGTGAGAAGAACTTTTTATTAATCTTCAAGACGTACATAACATAGTGTCTATCGAATGGATTAATCAAAACAACGGAGTAATGTATAGTCCAACAAGATCATTTCTGATCGTCTTTTTGTTGGAATCATCTTGGTGGTTCCGATCTTTTCACAAATTAGCCAGCAATGACATAGACTAAAAATAATATTTTGTACACTTATACACTAAAACATATCTTTCCTACAAAATAGGTGGGGAAGGTATAACTGAATTAGCTTACTCTGACTACTTTTCTTGTTGTCTCTCGCTCGAACATTGGTTTTCTTATCCACAAAGAAGTAAATAGAATTTGCGTTCATCGTTTTGTTCGTAAATATGACCTCGTTCAATGGCTCTTCTCTTTCTTAGTTCTGATCGGCGGCTCACAGGCGCCATTAGCCAGATGGATGACCACCATCCTCTCTTGCGTCGTCGCCCTGTTCTGCAGATGATGAGCGGTTGACCGCAGCGCCACCTTCTGTCTGTGCTGACAGACACTGCCCTGACTCGCGCTCTTACTTCTTCTCTCGACCCGACTCCCAGACTTCTTCCCCCCACTCGCCTTTTGTCCTCCTTGCATCCATGATCCGTGCAAACGCAGCTTTTTACTTTATTTAAACACTTTGCTCCAATGACACACTATAACATATTATCATGTATTTAAGCCAAACCCCTCCTCTATTAGCCCATTAGATTTCATAATATTCATGTCAAGTGTCTCCTCGTCTTTATAGTTAGCCTACATTTATGACCCCCTTCTTCCCTCCTCCACAACCCCTTTCTCTCTCCCCGAGACACACCAAAGTGTCGGACACTCTTACCAAAGATTACCTGAGGGAAAAGCACGAGGGATTCCGCCGAGCTGGCGAACGAGACAGATAACGTGGTGGGATTTTTCCTTCTGCTGACCTTCGTCACCGGCCGAGCTGCTGAGCGACAGGGACGGCTTTTACGAAGTGAAAAACGAATGAATGAACGGACAGAAAGAAAGGTGGAGGAAGAGGCCGTTCGTGGTAGCCTCTTTGCTCACCATAGGGAAAGTAAGCTCAGCGTGGATTATATGTACGTGTACATTCATCATTATATATTAAATATAAGCAAAGTTTAATCATAAGCGGGGATGCTGAAGGACTCTATGTAACAAAATTAAAGAAGCACAACATTTATACGTCCTCTGTTGTTCCTTTATTGAACTTATGTGACGTTACGATTTGCCTGTTTTTTGATATTTTTGGATTTGTTTATGCCGCTATGGGCAATGGGTGATGTGAGTGTTGTAACACAGGTGTCAGGCGGTAACCATACCGAGCATAGTGAGTGTGTGCGTGTGCGTGTGCGTGTGTTACATTAAGAGCTGAAAAGTGCAAGTCATTGAATGTCCCGGAAGAAGAAGCTGGAGATGTGTATGTAGCTGCTGTGGAGAGCAGATTACGTGTACAATTCACCTTTACGCTAAATCACGCCCCAGAAATGCAGACTATCTTATCAGAGTGCAGGACGGAACGCCCAACTCGAATGAAGATGATTTGCAAAAGGCAATTGGATAAAGTTATGCGACTGTCAATGCAGTCTGTCAAAGGTCATGAGCTCAGTTTGGCAATGTAATGTAGCACAGTAACCAAATTGCTAACGTTACATTAATAACATGAGGCCCTAGCAAGCTAAGCTAACCACCTGAATGATTGTATCAGTAAACAGAGCGTTTGCTGGCTTTAGCCGCAACGTGTCGCGCCTTAATATCTATTGTCCATCATCTCGGTCATTAGGCAATGCAGCAATTCACTTTTATTTTGCAGGATTTCATTTCATCACATTGAAAGTTGGATGTGACCTTCGAAGGACTGCTCGCTGAGGTGGGCGGGTCTTGGCGAAAGGTGAATTATGGAGGAAATCTGCCTACATTGTTTAGCGCTTGAATGTCTGTCTTGTGAACAGTCACACAAATATTCTCGCTGTGCAATGAAAGCGTGTATCGCCACATAACCGTTCGTTTTTATCGACATAGTGATTTTCCTTGATACGTCACAAACTTTTGGGGTTACATGCTTTACATTGCGTGGTATGGATATGATTGTTAAAATCAAGCAATACTCATATCTATAGCTCTATAACCCATAGTTTACCATTGCATTTATAATCACATTTTATCTTCTTGTCCAAATGACATCAATAATGAGTTGTAATGTGTAATTATGTGTTTATTCCTACAGGTCTAAACTGTGAGTACAACTGTAGCCTGTTTAATCATTCATTATGTTCTGTATCGCAACAAAAATTCTCTACGTCGATTACGGCGTGTTTTCCAGTGTTTTCTGTATTTCGCCTGTTTCACCTCACATTTTTATTGTTCATTTGTTATTTTTTAAATCTCATTTTGCCTTGACCACATGCTATTGCTAAAGTGTACATTCTAGAGTATCTCAATGTCACTTTCGGTTCCCACGTATGTCGCTCACGCTGGACAAAGCGCTACAGATGGATGAATTAAATCAAGCAAAGCAAAGCAGACCTGCGCTTTTAAACGTGTCCCGTTTTGATCTTTGTTGTGCCTCACGGTGAACTGATGCTTTTGTTACATTTCCTTAATGTAGTAGCTATTTTAAAAAAAACATGTACGCAAAACATTTGTGCGTATTTTCTTTCAACTCCCAGCGGTGACGGAAGAAACATTTTCTGGTACAGTACATTGAAACCTTTTACCAACTAACTAGAATCTAACTAGATAATGTTTATGAACACGACAAGGCTGAAAGGGTGCTCATTTGTTTTTGTCTGAAGAAAAAACTCTTCAGTTTTATATCATTTTATAAACACTTTTGTTTGGGTAAGAACCATGCTCGAAATATTTCTTTCATAAACACCACCCGGTTGCTAATCTACTTTGTGTTTATCAAAGAAACATAAAGCTTTATTCCATAGTATACCTTCTGTGAATCTCGCAGATTCCTTAAAACGGTGGCCTTCAATCATTTTTATCGCTGGCGTGCTGTCTATTTGAGCAAATAAATGCCCTGCTTCAAATTGAGACCCTCAGGAAAAAAAATAAATGAAATGTCATAATTACCTTTATCACCAACACCACAAATAAAAACACCCACAATACGAGCATCAAAACAAAATAAACATGTTTTGCTATTATGAAGCTCTCTTATCACGAGAATGTACTAGAAAAGTCATATTAGAAAACAGTAGCTGGAGGGCATCTGTAATGCAATTAATCTGAACCCTTTTGAACAAATCCTGCAGCACGTCCAGATGGTGTTGCCGGCCGGACTTTTGACTCCTTGAGCAACAACCCATTTAACAACATTACTATATTTCTTCACGACATCATTGCTAGTCAGTGAAGTGCAGATTATCATCACTGGGCAAAAGTCCACAAAACGCTGATGCTTAGCATTCCACCTATTATATACTTTGTGTACTCTCTTGAATAGTTTGAATTTGGCATGTGAGAAGCACTACAGTGTAATATCAGTCCTGTTGCTTTGAGTTTGAGGTGCTTTGGCGGATTATCCAACTCAATAGAAATATGGCAGTCACTTGTTTACCAGCAAATGGGATGACTTTATTTTTTACAGTTGTGCGCCTAATATCCATTTGTAACGGAAGAATCTGATTTAATTTGAATCAATTCTAATCCAAAGCGTTTTTAAACAACACCTCACAGTCTAATATGGTAGACAAATAATGATACATGCTAAATGGCAATTCACTTGGATATGATTAAACTTTTAAATGAAGTGAAGATTTTATATTGTTCACTATCAATGTTGCATCTGTAGTGAATCATCTTTCTGGCTCTCTCTGTGGATATGATTGATTGAACAACACACGTGACATTTAATGAGATTTCTAAGGAGGAAATAAATTACCCACACGCACCCCACACACCCACCGCACTGAGAAAAAAAATCAGCATTGGCTTGCTAATGAGTTTTATATCCAAAGATGTGCAAGGCTAATTTGTGCGTAACGTCTAATGAATCACACGTATCATCTTTCGCCGTGTCACCACAAGGTCTTTCCGTCAAAACAAATACCACACCATCTATTACACTGCAGCGCTCTGCCTTGTCACACAAACATTATCACTCACCATGTATTGTTCATTTATTTCACTTATTTATTCAATCATTATCTAGTTTGTGTTCCAGCCTGGCCCATGTTTGATCTTGCATATGTATGTACGTACATACGTCACTTATAACAACACTGATAATATAATATAATATAATATAATATAATATAATATAATATAATATAATATAATATAATATAATATAATATAATATAATATAATATAATATAATATAATATAATATAATATAATATAATATAACGTTTACATTTGAAGAGTTGTTTCCATTGGTTTGATATGTGGCCACGCGCATCCCTTATGTGTTAGCCACGAGTGTGCAGGAAGAACAATTGAACATCCTTACGACTGTCCTCTTTACATTATTCATCAATCACAGCTCTGCTGTCTTCAAATGTTTCCTCAGTTCAAAAAAAAAAAGAGGGCCACCGCAAAGGTAAAAGGTGGAATTGTTCCGATAAATGTTTCACGCTCTCATGAGAGCGTTAAAAGAGTGCAAATGACCTGAATGTGTGGTAAAGGTCAGCTTTTTCTCTTCCAAGACGTACTTTTGTGCTTGCATGCCAAATGGCATCTCCATCATGTACACGTTTGGACAAAAACTGACCTTTATCAGTCTATAGATGCCCACAACCAAATCAAATGTATTGCATATTGCCTTTCATTGCCTTTTGAAATGATTATATAAATATAAATGTAGAGATTAATTATTACATTTATAATAATTCTCACACACAAACAAACACACTCATACACACCTGCAATTGGGCGATGTGCCTTGACTTGGAATATTTTAAGGCTATGCTCATGGACGAATGTGCATCTTTTCAGTTTTAAGTAAATGTTGAGGTCCGACGTTCCTTGGCAGGCAGCTGGAATTCAATTCCTATCGCTGTAATGATCACAGATATCGATTGGTGCATGCCGCATATAGACAAGGTCATGCAGTAACTCACGGACAAAAGAAAAAAAGAACGGAACAGGAAGCTGCTCTTTGATTTTATTTGGATTTACAAGACAATACTAATCCATTTTCCATTTAGGGTAATTCCAGTTTGTCTTAAAGTTTGACATGCTGAGTACATACTGTATCACTTTGTACATCAGTCTTGTGCAAAGTTACGATGGATGGATGGATGGATGGATGGATGGATGGATGGATGGATGGATGGATGGATGGATGGATGGATGGATGGATGGATGGATGGATGGATGGATGGATGGATGGACGGACGGACGGACGGCCAAATAACCTGAACCAAAGCGATTCTTTGCATTCTTTGATCATGCCACTGACTTACCCACCATCATTAAAAGCAGGATTGCAAAATGAATTAATTGGCAAAATGAATCCATTCCTAAAGTAAATTCCAATATAACCCTCGAAAGCACATTTGTAATTCGTTCCTTCCTCCCGCACACTCCTTCATTATAGGAGACCAAATAGCATTTGTCAGGTGAACACTGATTTGTATTCCTTCAGCTCAAATTAATTTTGTTCTGGTAAAACAAAAGTGAACGCCTATCAACAAATAACAAGCAAAACTAACAAGTAGGGTGAATACAAAAAACAAAATGAGGAAACCTGTGTGTGGGTGTAATTATGTTCCAATGGTTCTGCGTAGAAGAAGAAAAGCGGCACTGCTGCTGCTCAATGCTCCCCCAGGGGATGGATCAAAATCACACGGGGATGGGTTAAATGCAGAGGACGAATTTCACCACACCCAGATGTGTGTGTGACGATCATTGGGACTTTAATTTAATTTACGTGGTACCCAAAAAGTCGATTGTCCAATGATGCCGATTTTGCCACACTGATTCTGGACAATCACGTGACTTTATTTGCTTTATTTGTGAGCTTTGACACCTCTATACTAGGTTGGTGAGTTCTTGTGAGCTCACAGCTTTCCACTTAGAGTTATCATAGCAGAATCAAACACCTTCACAGTCCACCTTCCCTCAAGCTGTGAAGTCTGTCACTCACTTGTTCAATCCCGCAGAATGAGCTGGTCTCCTCAAATGAAGATTTGAGCTCATGCTGACAAATATCTCAGTCCTTGAGTTAGAAAAGAGATGAGTGGATTTGACCTCCGTCTGCATCTTAGTGGAGGACATGAGCAGGAGAAAGTGTTTTCTATTAGGACGAGGCAGACAAAGAGGAGGACTCGGACTCCTGTATGTTTTGCGGACGACTCTTTGAATGAGAGTCTGATTGGCCAAACAAAATATCTTTAGAAAAGGCTGAAGGCCTGCGTCTTTTATTTTTCCTATCATTTAAAATTCTTTTCCCCCCACACAAGCTTGGTCAAGTTAGCCCTGAAAGGACAGAAAGATTTTAATGGCGAGACACTTCCATCTTCCTCTTTTGCTCCTTTTGTCTCCGCTTTCCCTCTTGCTCCAGTCCATTTTCCTTGTTCTGCGTCGCCTCCCGCATCCATCCGCTTGGAGCTAATCAGTATCTAATCTCAGTTTTAATTCTGCTGCTATTAACCTTGTGCTGGTTTTACAATTAGCCTCCACACACATGCATGCACACACAAGGGCACGCGCACATATGCACACTAGATTGGCGTCTGAGCTAAATTGTGCTTTATTTCCACATTGAGAAAGATATTCAGAGTTAATTACAGGGCGCAAATGAGGCTGGAGGAGGATGGTGGGCCGTACCCTGGGAGGAATGAATGGATAGCGCGTGAAATACAAACTCATATCTTAACACTGATACTCAGTCACGGCATTGTCTAGCTTTGTGTTGTTTTACTTTTACTCAATTATTTTTTGGCTTCTTTACACTGATATTGCGATGTCTTCTCGCCAATATATTGATGATCACATAACTGTAATGTGATGTTGAGTTATGATGGGGATCCCCACACCTACTCACTAAGAATCCTGTCACTCGTATGCATTATGGCTCATCTTGGTCAATTCAATTAATTCAATGACAGTTTATAGTCGTTGTTAAACCTACTTCCAATAGTGCTGCGTATGTATCCGTAAATCACTTTATGAGATCTTGCCACCATATTTTATTAGCTCATTAAATATATATGTGCATGGGAATAAAACGGGCAAATGAGGACAAGCGGAAGCTTCAGGCAGCAAAAACTTAGATGGGACTTTCACATGAGCAATTGAGTTCTCCCGGCTCGTATAAGCAGCAGTATCTGCTATAGGTAACAATAAGACAGGTGTGGGCAGACATCCAAAGAATAAAGGCAAGCGGTACATTTAACCCTCAGAGGAGCTGATTTTCAATATAGCCAACTTGCTCTCCTCTGGCTGAGTCAACAGTTCTTTGGAGGTGAACAGATCAATGAAAGATGCATATTCTATTTGCCCGTGCACTGCTGTGTTTTTTCAGATATATTTCCAATGAGCTGAAGTTGCAAAGGGCCACTGTGGACAAATAGGGACCATTAAGATGCCCGGGTTTAATATACTGGCTGTGCACTCAGAGGACCTACAGCATTTGACTACGATTTACTTCAGGGAGGGGGGGGGGAGGGGGTGCTCAAAGGTTGACAGCAGGGTTGGGTAATATTTTTGTCTTTAAACTTGTCCTTGGCTTGGACATAATTAGGGCTTGTGTCTTTGTCACCGTTAGTCTTGGGACAAATCAAACATTACTTTGAGGGCTTCCCATGTCTTACAAACTCAAGAAGTTCTGCAGGCTCGCAGTCACTCGCACAAAAATCTCAAAAGATGTAGGAAGTCAGCCATTTTATGTTGAGTGACATTTCAGGGTAATTTCAGCACCCTTCAATCTCCTCCGAGAGATTTTGGAACGTGGTTGCAACAATCCTTTCGATAAAGTTGGAGCATCACAAAACCCAACAATATGGTTATGATTTCATGTTTTTTGTCTATTGCAGCGGATTGTTAAACATAATCCCTACAATGAAACTAACTGCTTTCCTTCATACTCTTCCAGAACTTTCCACACTTCGTTCAAAAGCCCACTCATGAGTACGCGCAGCTTTAATCACCACGTGTGATAGCTGGAGAGTCTCCAGTGGAGACAATTGGTGTTCTTTAGAATACCGGCTTCTTCTATCAAGAAAGACAAAGAGCAAAACCTTTGGCTGTATTTACATTTCCAATACATATGTGCTGCTAGAGCTTAATTGGCCAGGCGGACTGATGGAATCACATTCCAAGTTAGAAGTGCACGAGGCATAGATCGTAGACCCGGAGCAGTTCCCAGGTGATAGCTCTATTGCGGGAAGCTGCCTTTATAAGTCTCACAGCAATTTGCTCAAGAATGTCGAGAGGAATACCAAGCGGAGTGTGACACGGAGAGGGCGAGATCGCTTTACTTGGTTTTAGATCGTTTATCTGCACACAACTTCAGCTTTGCTTCTTCGAGTAATTGCAGCTTTGCAATCGTGTCGCTCTAATGGGCACCTTTCCATAAATTGTTGTCAAACCTGTGGATAAGATGAGAAACGTTGCTGGTACACTCGAATATACGTCGAGATAAAGTTTTGGAACAGGTTTTAAATCAAAATCAAAATGATGACTTTTGTAGAGAGAGCCTGAGAATTAATTCTATTATTTGCGTAGCTACATCAAACAAGGACACGTTTTCAACAAGAGTTCCCAAATCTGCTTTACAATAATTGCCAGTAAATTCACTCGAACATTTGGCATGTTTATATCAGTCCTGTAATTTATTTGTATTGCGCAACAGAAAGCACGGTTAGGCAACTCCGGTCCTCGGAGTTCAGTGTCCTGCATGTTTTCTATGCCATCAACAGGGAGACAGACACGAGCCAAAGGAACATTAATTCACGTAGCGCCACAGTTGCATGAAAAAAAAATCTGGACTCACTGTGTGGTTTTGTATCATAGCTAAACTTAGCATCCTGAGGAGTGTTTTACTGAAGTCTTTGTTGAGCATGTCCTGGAGCTTTTGGGAGCGGTGCACTGGGAAAACGGTACATTATGAAAAACGGACGGGAAGGGGAGGTGGGCTTGAATTGAGGGAGGGAAGTGGCAGCAAGAAGGAAGGCAAGATCTTTGATGAGGCCCCGCGAGTGTCTCTAATGAGACGCAACGTGCTGCTTTCCTCCATCGCAAACAGCGGCGTGCCACGCTGCTACTGTGTTCAAGCCAAAGACATAACCAACGGCCTTAATTAAAAATCACAAAATCACCATTCCGCCCGGCTCTCTGTGAAATCCTTGCTTTCTTCCAGCAAGAAATCTCAAAGTGGCCGCACTACAGGGAGACAACACCATCAAAAGCTTGTTTTGACAGTGATTTACACTTTTTATTCCTAGTGTTTGCAGCAATCGTTTACTTAAACGTAATCTCGTGTGTCATGATTTTGTCTGCCCCGTGTAAACTCATTGGCCATCCTTCAGCAAAATCTCACTTTTGTTTGCCCATGTCGGAGAAGTATTGTCATGTCTCCTCAAATAATTAAAATAGTTGTTTTATGATACATAAAAATCTTATGATGGTGATTGTTTGACATTGAAATTGATATTTTCGCCAATAATATAAGACCCGTGTCTGGTTTTATTACCAAAGTAAATGGTAGACTGGTGTTTTGAAGAGTTTAATTTACTTGCAATATTTACTTCCCTATATCTCTCCCATTATAGTCCAGGGCTGAGAAATTGCATATAAAAAAAAGAAAGTAGCAGAGAAAGTGTCAGGGATTTGTATTTGTATGCATTTAAATATATTTTACTTTCTCCCTCACGCCCCAAACTACTTTTTATGTTAGTATGGATTTGTGATGATGTACAGCTCAGGCTCACACCTATTAGCTATTCGCTTCAGTGGCACAGTGATGAAGTCAGATTAAGCAAGATGTATTTGACACTGACGTACCTCGAAAGGTCTTAAAATAACCACTGACTGAGGTTTTGCTTGTCTCTACTTTTTCAATCATGTTACTGCAACAACTAAAAGATTTTTAATGGTTATAGTGTGCATACGTGTAGAATAGAATACCACAAATATAAAATATATTTTGATAATATCACGTAATTAAGGAAACTAATAGCATTTAAATTACCGGTGTGGTTTCATGTGTGACTAAAAAATGGATATCAGATCAACAGACTTCTAAGAAACAGTAAATCACTATTCATGAAAATTCCTTAAAAACATGAATGAATGAACCTTAAATGAAGTACCCGGCCTGTAATACATAAACCAAATTCACTGAATTGTCTGAATCTAGCAAGTCACTGGAAAAAGAGTTGAATCTATTGATATTGCATGCTAAACACGCATAAACTGTTTTTATTAGTTTAGTGATTTCAAATGCAGCGTCCTGGGAAGAAGGAAGACGCTTCAAATTTGGATGAACTCCAAATAATGATTTTAAGAACAGATTTTTTGGGTGTGGAAGGGATGATAAAGTAGTTAACATGCTTGCTATCGGGAGAGTAATTAAAGAGGATGACGAAACAGCATCCCAAGTTTTATATTAGCAGAACACACACGCGCTGATCAATGAGGCATGAAATGAAAAGCCATTGATCTTTGCTTAGCAACTATTCCAGCATGATAGACTGCAGCGGTACCTGTGACTGATGAAGTGCAAATCCAGATTTAGAGAAATGATATAAAAATGCAGATTATCGTCCAATGCGTAGATTAGAATGATTGTAATCATTATAAGATAATTACCATAGTTTGATTTTTATGTATTTTATTTTGACATTATTTTATCAATTAACTTTTGGAATATTTGGGTGAAGGATTAAACTCATTTTGAGTTTGAGGTAAGGTCCATTTGGAGTTGGGTGACTCATAATCTTTTAATTTTATACATTTTTTACAGCCTCTGTGGAAAGGTTGCCGTGGTTACGTTCAGACATCGTGAAACAGGCAGCCAAGTTAGAATGATCCCAAGCACAATAAAGATGACAGGACGTCTTAGCGGCAACAGCTGAGCTTCGACGATAACCGCGGCGAACCAATCCGCCGACTTCCTGTCCAAGCTTGACAAATGAAGAGGGAGGAAAGATGACATAGACGACGACCCCGTCATGAGAGATGACTCAAAAGTTTCCAGTGGTCGAGCTCCATTTAGTCACCACACGCACACACACACACACACACACACACACACAAGTGGCTGAGCAAAGACTTATTTTAATTTTTAGCCAAGAAGAAGCTAGCAAACTGAAGAAAACCAGAAACATCCAAAGCACAGCTAGCCCTTTTGATTTGGACTTCTGAGACTTCATTTTCTTTTGTTCAGTGCTTTTCCAATAGAAAGTAATGAAAATGCATTTGATATTCAAAATATTCAAAATGTATTTGATATTTCTTACATCATAAGAAGATGGCATGTGTCTTAATAGGGAGACCGTGTGGGTTCCATCCAGCTTTAGGAATGAGGAGAACTGCAGTTTTGCAGAGCAGCTGTCCCTTTTTTAGATTCACTCAAACCGAAGAGACGGTTAAATTAAAACGTCCGGATTTATTCCATTGATGCTGATTTTTACTCATTTGAAACTGGCCCAAATGTAAAAAATCCAGTGCAAAAAAATGCATGGGCACCACCGTGTTAAGCTAAAGGTGAATTCAGAATGCATCCCTCTATCCATCCATTTTTGATTCCTCTTGGCCGCGGGGAGCTGGAGCCTACCCCAGTTGATTGTGGACAGAAGGCAGTCTACATCCTGTATTGGTGCTCCGGGCACGTATAATATAGATACAGATAACAATTCACACTGTCACTGAACCCAAGCTGCCTTAAATAAAATCAGGCAATTGTTGGACAAAACTATCAGCATTTTCATACCACTGCTAGAATCCCAGGTTCATTTCTCGATTTGGAATAATGGGAACACAGGGCTGTCTCTGCGACTTTCCAAAATGTTCATTTTAATTATAATCTGAATTCATTCCAAATCCCACATGTTCTCAAAGTCAGTGGTGAAATAACCCTTGTTTATGAACCCAAATCTGTCTGTTTTTTTTTTTTATCCAGGCCACCTCCCTATGATGTATGGCCACTGTGAGTTATTCCAAAAGACTCTGGGCGGTTCACGATTTGTTTACTTTTCTGCTTCACAGCACAGCCTGTGTAACTTTGATAGCTGGTACTCTGGTGGGCTTTGGGGACACAACAGATGCTAGTCAGGTAAGCATGCAAGCACGCAAAGCGGATCCTCATATGTGAGCACAATGGCAGAGGTGTGTTAGCGTTATGGTGTGATTGATGCTGCGGTGAAGAAGGTTGTGCGGAGAAGGTGAGAACAATAGCTCCTGGCTTGTCCACAACAAGAGTGTAAATCAACTCTAAGCAGGAGCTGTGTGGGCTCTGACAACACGTGTCCCAAAGCGTGTGAACACGGGACATTCATAATACTGACACTCGAGGAACTGAAGACAAATGTTGGCTGTATTTAACTTGCTTTTATTATTTTGTATGATACCCAGTGTTGCTCAAGTTACTTCTAAAATACAAATGATATAGTACTCATGGACAATACCAGATGATTTGATTCAATACCAATTCAAAACCTGTTTCGCTGAAGATGATCCTCAGGTTCCAGACTTCTTCCAGATAAGCAAGTGGTTCTCCATAAGACATTATGAACTGACCTAACATTTAATAACTACTGCAAACGTTAACCCAGTCAGTGTGTCATAACTTTGAGAGTGAGAGCAAGTATGAGAAACTCAGTCTAATATGCATTTCACGCACATTTCACTCCCACTGCACAATATTTTCATGCCAGACCCAACTTGACTATCATCAAGCCCCTTCACCTCTCTTCTGCATGTTGGCCAAATCTGAAAAAAAAAAAAATCATCCACATTGAAATGTGTGAGTTGACACATGAGAACACCCTCGACGATCACCGTCACATGAACACATGCATGCTTTCCTAACACAAGCAGCCATGCTGCGTGTTAAGCTGGGAGACCCAGATGGCCGCCACCTGGGGTCCGACGATGGGCTCCGGACAGGATCTCAGACACGCGAGCACACAGATGGAGACCCAAGTTGCTGGAAGATGAACAGGACTATGATTACTTTGCTCAGATCAGTGATTCACAACCTGGTCACCTGACGTGAGGGGGGTAGAGGTTTCACCCAATGAGCTGGATTACGAACCGTTTGTACTCTGGGAATACATTTGAACAACATATTTTATTTAAAACCGGAGAATGAAGATGATGCAAGACGATTTCATTTGAGATATTTCTATTCATATCACTTTAAAACATTTTCTGCTTTAGTGTAGGCGTGTACTGCAGACAGAAATAAACACAGACAAGAAGATCCTGGGCTGCTATGATCAACGACTTTAATCAAGAAGCAACGGAAAAAAAAAAATGGGCAGAACAGTACAATTCTTTACAGATATGTGCCCTTACATAATTAATGATGAAATAGTGTTCTCAAACATTACATGTATCATATTTAAACTTTTCATAATGGCAAAGGTCGGATTAGATTTTATGCCGGATAGTCAGGTTAAATCCTAACAAATAGACGTAAATAGTATAGCGCTGTTAGCATAGCATTGAGAATCATTTGGACTCCAAAACAGTTACAGTGGCAGGTTGTGTCATGGATCAAACTGGCCTGAAGTAGTTAATAAATTATATTAAAACAACACATGCTTGTAAAGTTTGGGAGTTCATGACCTCGGCAGGCCCCCTTGGAGCAAGCCTTCTTTCTCACTGTCGATTCTGCAGTGTTCAATTCACTGTGGGGAAAAAAAATGATGGGGCGGATATGTTAATTTTCAGATGTAATTAATGCTTAACACCCCAGAAGCCATTTAAGTTTCTTGGCTTATTAATTATGCACTTTGTACATACTAAAATATCTTCCTATGTTGAAAAAAAGAAAAATCTGCTAATTAGTCCCTCCAAAATATTGGTCGTTTTTCTTCCTAAGACCATTAAATAGGACAAGCGGGTGTTGGGAAAGCCAGCCGTGTTCTCAAGTTTTTTTTTTTTTGTTGTTTAACATGATTTAAAAGCACAGATTAACTGTAATGAGGTTCTTTAGACCAAAAAAAAAATATTGCGTTGGCACAATATGCTCGCCACACTGTCAGTGGTAATGAGCAGGCTCTTTTTCCACTTCTATCAAAACTGTTGATTTAATTTTTTTTTTGTCTCAGCTAGTCTTCCAAAGTAGACGCCATTCAATCTGGTCTTTCTGGAATGAAAGCAGTGGTGAAGAAAATGAGGTACAGTAAACTCTTGTGAGTTTTCAACATTCTCTAGAGTCACAGTATAACATTAACATTAAAGGAATGACATATGTGGGAGATGCGCTTGGATCACAATGAGAGTTGCTTAAACCTCCAATGTACACTTATTGTTACTCCAGAGGTTGTAGTTATTGTTTTTTTAGCAACATTTGAAAGAAACATTTCTAGCCACTGGAGTCTGTCCTAACAATGACAAATCCCCACGTTGTCACTGATGACAATGACAAATACCCCAGGCTATTTTTTTTTTTGATGCCTCTACTCTGGGACTCATTGTTCTAAAGCCACCTCGGAAAAGTATATCTCTTAAGGAAGTAGGTTAGTAGCCCGTGTGGACTTCATTGATGTGAACTTATATAAGAGATGTTAGTTAAGTCATGTTAGATGGAAAAAAGTGTTTGATGAGGTTTTTGGGTACTTCCGGGTCTCCCACATGAAGGTTTCCTCTTGGTTTATATGGACAGTGACATCATTTGGGTCTGGAGAGCATCACTCAGTTGCTTCTCACTCACCACCACTGGCATTTCCACAATTTATTTCTATTTCGGTAGTATTAAGCTTATCCAAGACCTCACAGGAAGTTGTGTCACAAAGCCGACAGTTAATGTGTTGAGAGAAGCCGGTGCAGGGTCATAAACTGTGAAATGAATTCTTAATGGACTTTTTTTAAGTTTAATATGTGTGAAAGAAAATAAATCTGACTGGGATACCATCTGTGATCTGACATGGTTGGAAGACAACCTGCTAGTGTCAGATGATTAAATGTGACATTAATCCGTTTTGTTGTTGTTTTTTGTACTTTTGATCCAATCATGATTGTAGCGGCAATCTTTTGTGAGATCTGCGGTTAACACCTCTCTTCATAATATGAGAAACAAATGAGAATGAAACTTTAGTCACATTATAATATTTTTGTAAGACCAAAAATCAGTTCAATATACATATAGAAATAATATTTTTATTTTCTATTAGAAAATTATAATTATTTTTTATTTAGTCTAAAAATATAGACTTTTAATGCACTTTTAGAATACATTATAAAGTTTTTAAATAATCACACTAATAATCAAAGACCAAAGACCAAGACCAAAAATCAGTTCAATATACATATAGAAACAATATTTTTATTTTCTATTAGAAAATAATTATTTTTTATTTAGTCTGAAAATATAGACTTTTAATGCACTTTTAGAATACATTATAAAGTTTTTAAATAATCACATTAATAATCAAAGTAAATGAAGTATTGTACACCTATTTTTACCAATGTTATATTTATTATTAGGCGCCATCAGGACCTCCGCAGTTCTTTCTCTGCTCCTGCCCCTCCCATCCTGTTAAATAGTGATCAGCACTTACCTGTTGCTCATTAACTACCTGCTGCTCATTTCCACACCTGCTCCCAACTCGTTAACTAGCTACTTATGCCCTGCATTGCTGTCACTTCTGGTTGGGTAATCTGGCTGTGCTTCAGACCTGTTTTGGCTCCTGTTGCCAACCTACCTTACCTGACCACATCTGAAAATCTGCTTACCCCTGACCACATCTCGGTTCTACATCTTGTCTGCCGAGATGCTCGGTCAACAAAATTGACTATTGCATAGAAATGCAGAGAAACTGCATGAAAAAAAAATCCAATGCACATTAATATTATCAGACCCTCATCGTGGGGCTCCAACCACATATTGCTGTAATGAAAAATATATCCAGGCGTCTGCTTTTTGGAGGAATGGGGGCTGAACTTTTACCTCTATGTCTCGCTCCAGTAGTCCAAAAGGTCACAGGGTCCTGTTTACCTCCGTGAGGATCCATAATGCATCCTTTGTATCGTTTACTTAAGGGACTCCCTCTGCCACTCATAACTGACTCGGCATGATGTGACGGCAAGGCTAGAGGAGAGAGAAAATAACCAACTCTCAGGACACGCCTTGGGAAGAACTGTGAATATGCACTCGTGTGCGTGTGCAATCGCAGCATACGACGCAGACTTCATGCCTATTTCATGTTCTCTGCAAACATTTATTTATTGCTCGAGTCGTGCAGTGGGCAAATGGAGGTTCCTGAAATGAATCGCATTCTAGGAGCATTGATTAGAATCGATTCCACTCTACACTAAGGCAATCATGTTGTACATTTTTTAGAACTAAAAATGTGCCTTTAGTAACATTTCTGTCGTCATATTGAATCAAAATTGCCCAAAAGATTAAGAATTTTAGCCTTGTATTTCTTGCCTTGCTGGAATTAGCTGTACACTCTACCTTCACAACATTAACATCTTCACTGAACCATTTAGTCATATTCAAGATGCCGTTAAGGAGCTTAGATTTATTTTTTATTTTTTTAATATCTTACTTTTGACTGAAATGTCGTCCTCACCAACGCCATGACATGAATCACACAACAGGAAAAGCATCGGCAGCAAATAGAAGAAACATGCAGTCTTATTTAATTACCACCAGAATAAGTAGAGCAGAAAATGAGACGGAATACCCGTCCAAAGTGATCATATGGACGGATCAAGTGTTACCCCAGCATGTGACCTGAACACAAGGTGCCGGACCCTCACTGGCCAGCGATTTTGCTTATGCATATGCTTCATTCCATGAGCATGCTGCATGTGTGTGTTTGTGGATGTGCATGCCCATGTGTCAGTGGACCTTGGCACCTGCTGATGAAGAAATCAAGTCAGACAATCGCCCCATGGTCACAAGCTGCCCTTACACCCCACGCGTCCTTCTTAGCAGTCTGTTGAATTGGCCTCAGCAATCGGAGTGGGATGATAAATATGTATCTCAGGCAAACACACACAATAACACTCACCTCTACAAAGATCTGTCCATTAAATGCAGATGTTATCAGTCGTTATCAGAGAACACAAGGTGTGTTATGCCTTGGAGGCGTTGTTCAAATAGGCCTATCATTTTGGTTGCAGAATCACTAAAGGTGATTCCAGGACAACAAAGCGGAGTCATTTCTAGATTCACAGTCTTATTTCCATTTAACCCCTTCAAGGCCAACAATTTGTAAGTTTGAAAATAGGCAACGGGAAAAAAATCCACACACAAAATCACTGGAAAGTGAAAAGAAGTCTAGTAAATTTGGCACACGTGGGCAAGAGATTTGCTTTGCCCTTTTCGATTGATTTTCACAAGTTATATAGGTCACGTGTGGAAGGAAACTTGAAAGTATTTATTATATCTCTTTTATACAACAAAAAAACTTTGACATTTGAACAGGGGGGTACAGACTTTATAGCCACTGTATGAGAACAGGCATTTCCCAGGAGCAACCAATTACAGTACATCCTTCCAGGATGAGGAACAGTGGCACTGCTCAGCTGGGACGGATATGTCCCTAAAAAGACATGACCATCCTTGGGGGGATTGCTGCAGGCAGCAGGGTTAAAGTTCTGCACACTTTAATGAAAAATGGGGGAAGAAAATACAGATGTCCTCGGGTCTTCCCAAAAAGGTGCATTGGTTATTGGAACAAACTTTACAGGAAAGCAGATTCCTACTTTTACTTTTTTAATGTCAGATTCCTACTTTTACTTTTTTAATGTCACATTTTGCTTATTGTGTGAAGTATTTTTCCTCTTGTTTGTTAAGTTTAAATGTGTTTTGGACAAAGCTTGAATGTCCATCATGGAATGGATAGTGTTCCACTTTGGAGGTTTGGCGGTGCCTCAATCAACAAATACTTTCATCGATTGACAAAAGCATAAAAGTTATCAGAGAAAAGGTTATGAGCACTATTCAGAGCCTACAGTTTCAACCGTGAAGAAAATAAAACCATAAAATGCTAGAGGAGAACGTGTCTATAGAGCAGGACCATCTGTTTTATGATACAGCATCTGTGCTGTGCGTTGAGGCGGCGACATTAAATGTAAATTGTTCCTCATCGTTTGGGAACACCGCTAAGAGCGAGTGGAGCTTGGCCACATGCAGCTTTTTGAAAATCAACTTGAAGTTGATCACTGCGAGCGGCGCTCTGAAGAGGCTCCTGTCTGGCGTTATTTAATCACCGTGTGCGGCCCTATGTGAAAAGTTGTCAGACAAGCAGAGAAGAGAGTTCTGCGAGAATGAAATGGAACAAATGGACGAGACTAGTCTAGTATCTACCTACCTACCTACCTACCTACCTACCTACCTACCTACCTACCTACCTACCTACCTAGGTAGATCTACCTGTCTATCTAGCTAGCTATATATACGTATATCTGGCCATGTCCTCATTTGAGGCACAGGTGAGCTGAAGTCTATCCTTCCCTAGACTGGTCGTCAGCCAATCACAGGCCGTATCTATCCAATTATTTCCCCAAAAAGGCAGGCTGGTGGAGCGTGACAAGTCTCTTGTGATACTCGTGAATCAGCTTTAGTTGAGTGAGTGCACGGATTACACTGCTGGCTACAATGGTCTTGCTGTTTGGCCAGTGAAGGTAGAATTTAACAGCGATTTCCCCCTGGTAGAAGCTTGTCTTGCTTTGGTGACGTTTTTCCATGTAAAAAGAAGGAAACAGGAGTTTTGTTCCGATAAAATGTCATTTTAGTTTACGATTTATGCCGGCGTGTGTTCCAGCTTGCAAGTCATTCTGCAAAATTTTCCGGCTCAGCTGTATATCCCACCTCTGTGTGTAATATCGTGTGCATGTATCAGCAAAGTGGAGAGGAAAGGCTCAATAGATTGCTTTGTATGGCTAATTTACTCCGCTCATTAAATATTGAGGCGCTTGTGTGATTGCCAATATCGCGGCTCCGCTGGTCTTTGTTATGCCTCGCAGCCTACAAAGTAGGAGTGAGCAATGGACTTGGATGGAGGGAAAACAGCACAAAACGCAGGCACACACTGGTCACGGCAGTAATTTGCGCTTGAAGAGCGTACAAATCAGTAAAAGCATTTTCAAGGTTTATTACAAGTGCAAATTTGTTTAACTCAAGTGATTTTTTTTTTTTACCACTGCTTGAGTGGAAAGATTAAAAAAGGGGGAACGGTGCAATCATATTAAGCCATTACGTGTATTTTTTTAAGTAATACTATGCTGCTTTAATAAAGATTTCCCAGTCTCTTTATTAAAATACACAAAAACAGTAATAAAAGCATTTAGTGTGATTTCTCCTTACACTGCACTTTAGTCACAAACTCATTCACTTGTTTAGCACTCTGGGGAAGAGGTACATACCGTATGCAAATGCCCCGCCCACTTATACTCACGCTCATGCAGTAACCCTAAAATATTTTACCTTCCTTCATCCTATATATCAAGTTATGTGCAGACTGGGTCAAGATTATAGTTCCACATGGAGAAATCCACCCGTGGCTCCTACTTGAATATTCCCAACAAATCCCTCCAGCTACACCACAACATCTCTCCATGGAGTACTGCACAGTGCTAAGGTTAAGCATTGGAGCCCATTCTTCTCTGCTCTTCTCGCCCTCGCATGCTTAAACGGGGTGCTAGTATGCAGGACTACATCTCTGGGCATTCCCCCAGCCCAATTGAGGAACTCAAATTACCCCTGCACGTCCTCTCAAATGGCCACTTTAGCTTTTGTTGAATTGTGCTCCGGTGCAATCCCGGCCATTGTCAGATGCAGTTTAGAGGCTATTTCTTAATGGTGCAGCCATTGCTCTCTGTCCTGTTTTCCCCCTCTTCTAGTCTCTCCATTCTTTATTGGGTTGCAACGTGCCGCTCCCTTCCGAGAGCACAAGCCTTTTTTTCCCCAAGCTGCTTCAAGGGCAGTGAGTGCTGTCAAAACAGTTTTGCTCAGCATAACAACCAAGTAGGCAAAATAAAACCAAAATATTATTGGATTTTATCCATTTATATAGAAGTATAAATCAACTAATTAGAGATTCAAGTTAGTAAACATATCCTTCCCATTTTTCTAGCAGATTAAATAGGTAGTCATACACTTCACATACATTACATAATTAACTGCTGAGTATATTTGAAGTCAGCTGACCAAAATTGCATCACTGTTAAGTTGTTCTGGGTTTGAATTTTGGCTCAAAAGTCAGTCACAACGCTCCCGCAATATGAGATGGCTGTTGCTAACCAAAACAGCAGCACCTATCAATGTTAAAAATGAGTCTCTAAGTTGAATTAAAGTCCTGAGTATTGTTGAAAATGAGTCCACAACAATATCAAATATGATCTGAAGATGATCAGTGTTCTGGTAGACTTGTAAACAATCAAGTAAACAAATAGCACATTATGACAAAATGCAACCTTTTCCATTAATCCTGAATAGACTCCTTCAACTAATGAATAGTACGGGAATGTGATGAAACGTCAGAAGAGAGTAGGAGCAGGCGAGTCTCAAAAAGTTCCAATCTGATGAAGGCTTCCAAGATCTGATGAGAGGCCACGCTGTTTATATGCTCCGTGCCGAGTCTCTGACCATCTCGGTGCACAGCTGCAATCGAACGTGTCGCCACTATATCTGGCCTGGATAACAAGCCCCGAGCTGTCAGACAGTGTCTAACCCTCCGAGGATAGCTTTGTGTCTGGCCCTCATCTCACTGATGGACAACCTCAGTCCGACAGAGAGGAAGGGGGGAGTGAGGGATTGAAAGATAAGGAGACATGGAGATTTTTGTGTATGGAAAAGAGACTGACAGGTGAAGAAAGACTGAGTCACTCGTTGACCAAGTGAGAGATTGAGAAGCACTTTTTTAAAATGTAACTAAAAAAAACAAGCACTAAGAATACTACACAATCTGGGTTCAGATCATGTGCTCCTCATGGTTCTCCGGTGACTTCAGTTTCTTCCCACATTCCAAAACATTATATGAAATTCATTCTTTTCAAACTCTTAATGCATGAACCACAACAAAGCCTGGTGGTCTCCTGGTTAGGATTTACTGGCCTGGATCAGATTCCCAGTCAGAAAAGTAGTGAGGGAACTAATCCGGTCCGTTAGTCTTCAATGCTTACTGTGCTAAGAGTGAATTGCAGAATATTGTCGGTGGGATGCCAAAAAGACTCGTGCACAGCTGTGTATTGTTTTTCTCTCAGACGTAAATAGAAATATGCAAAGTCAGCAAAGAGAAAGTCACGACGATAAACTGATCTAGCTCAAGGTACCTATTGATGAGTATTAACAATCCATATGTGGGAAAGTTTTTGTCTATATGCCCTGTGATTGGTTGTTCAGGATGCAACCCACTTCTCACCCGTAAAATAGCTCAAATAGGCCTTCATTGCAACCGTGAGGAAAAGGATAGCTTCTATTAAATTGGGCGGTAACTTCAAGAATGAGAGTAAATTGAGGGCGTTAGGGTGTCATCATTCCGCTATAAACATAAAAAGCTACATTCCAAAAGTTGTTTAGCTACTGATGAAAAACAGTCTCATAACTTTGAATGAAATAAGTGATTCAAAGTGAATCTGAGTGAAATAACGGCGACAATTTGTTTCCTCAGAGGTGCTATTTGTCTTCCGTCCAAAATCAATGGCTAGTAGTATATTATTACCATCAAAAAGTCGAGGTGTCCTTCTTTATTTGGAGAAACAAGATGAGGTGAACTTGTCTTGCATTGAAAAATATGGTGTTTTGAATAATAGACGTGGAAGAAAGCCACAGGGAGCACATACAAAGTGGGCCTCAGAATCTTTTCATTGTGACTCAGCTCTATTAATCAAAATCATGAAGTCAAAGTCATGTCTAAAATTCTGGTTTATTGGAAGAGGAACTGGCTTGCTCTTTAGCTGTGGATTTGCTCTTTCAACACAAGGTTTCTCATTTTCCCCTGGTAGTTTTTTTTTAGTTTTTTCCTTGCCCTTTTGGGAGCTTAAGATCAGGGGATGCTTTGAGAATAATTGTCAATTTTTGTCTATGTGAAGCCCTTTGAGACTGCTTGTGATTCAGGGCTATACAAATAAACTTGACTTGACTTGAACACGAAATCAAGATGATGCATTAGTGATGGTTTCATTGGAAGAAATACTAGCTAATAGTTCAGATGAGTGCATTTTTAGTAGTGTAAGTGGTTCGCTTCCACAATTTCACTTTTGTGAAAATAAAATCACACAGTTTTGTTCTTTTTTTTGCTGAAAGAGTGTCTTTTTATTGACAAGCTGATAAAACTTACTGCATTATTTTTTTACAAGAGTGGCTGATGCAACTGTTCAGTGTCCTTGGAGTTGAAGAAGTAAGCGTTCAATTGTATGGCGCAGCGCACCGTGACGACTCCCATCTAATAAGCAGTCTGATTTACCAGTAAAAATAGCAAGTGTTGTTTGGTGAAAACAAAATGGATGCCAAAAAATCCTTCATCTTTCCTTTTGCATGCAGGCATGTCTGAACCAATTCCTTTAGAAGTTTCCACAGCACCTTCCGCATGCAAGGTGACAGTCAAAGTCACTTGTTATCAATCAAAAGGCGGGATCTACGTCACATGCTGCTACCTCTCCATAATTTACTATGCCTTGAAAGGAAGAAAGGCTTTGAATGCCATTTCCACACACACCACCACAATATGAAAGACTTTTTTTCTTCCACCAGTCTACATTGTCATTCTCTACACCAAGAAAAAAGGTCTCTTTGATATTATTGCATCGTTCCGGGCCCAGTTGGCAATTAGCAGCCACGCCAAATTCGCTCGCCCAGAACGCTGTGTTGAGAGATGAAGAAGAGAAACGGAAAAGGTGGCAAAAGAGCTTCAGGGACAAAAGACAAAGTGAGCGAGAAAGAGTAGATTTACGTGTGCCCGTCAACCACAAGCAGTAAAATATCAAATTGGACTTGTGGGCAACTTTGAAGGAAGCACCTACAGAGGGGTGAAGGATTTATGTTAAACTTGACGAGGAAAAGACACTTGTTGGGAATATATTACCACTGGTGAATGACAACCTCGTATGTCATATGTTCAAAATGTTAGGAACAATAAATAAAGAGAACTTGAATATAATTTTAGGAATAATAAATAAATAGAATAAATGAATGATTTGAACTAGAGAAATTACTTCAAAGATTTTTGAAGGAGCATTGTTAGGAACCAATACCTCGGTCACTTTGCCCCCCAACACACACACACGCTCACATGGATGAAGCGGATATTGGTTAGGATTGGCTTTGCCCACCTTAATCCAAGTATGACTGGCCTGCCTCCTTAATAAATAGCAGTCTTACCTGAGACTTATTGAGTGCAGAGCAGGTCTTTGCGGCCTCATGTTTGTTTGTTTTTTTCCCATCCCCAGTCCACTCTGCTCTAACCTTCACAATTATAGTAAATTGTTCCGGACAGGACGTGTAGGGTCATCTCAAGTGGATATGAAAAGTCCTCCCCAGGTCACTTCTACTTTATTAAGAATTTTTAGGATTTTTCTTTCTTGCGATTAAGTTGTTTGGCAAACGATTGAAGTTTGTGTTTGTTGTGAGATTTAGAAGTTTCAATCATCAACGACATACGTATATTCCACAATGCACTTAGAGTAGAAGTGACTTCTTAGGTTACAAGCAAACAAAAAATAATGAACAAGAGTAAGTTGCATTACTATGAAAAGAGTTGTACAAAAATAATGTAGACAAATTCTATAAAATACAATTGAAACATAGTTACAATGGTTACCCGAATTATTATTTTTGATTAAAAAAACATTATTGGAATAAAGTCCTAATTTATGAAAACTAAATTAATTTCTGACTAAAATTATTGAAATGCGCAAATGTCAAAAATGTTTTTAGTGCATTTTGGGATTATTATTTTATTTATCTGTCTTTCTTTAATTTTTTGTTATTATTTCATTAGTATTATTAGTTTTTCTTTCTTTTTATCCAAAAAGTTGAAATAAAATGAGAGGGGAAAAAAGTGTGATTTAAACATTTTTTAGCATGTTGAATCTAGTTAGGAGGTATGCTGTTCAGTGTGGCCCCTTGACAGTAATGATTCAAATTGCCCGTCCCTGTACTACATCAGCATTTATCTTGTGACTTTCAGCCATTACAGAAAGAGATCTTATCAGCACTTGTCGAACTCCGCACCTCCAATCCCTTCCATTTCCATGTCCGATGCTCAATTTTCCAGATTGGTAAACGTAGCAGGGGACTCATAAGAGCCCTCGGCGACTGGAATGAGAGTTCAGCCTCAAAGCAATAACTGGCTCGGGGATGCAAATTGCTTGTGGCTCACCAACAACACGCAGCCACCACAGTTGAGAATTACTCCCGTTTCCTGAGTTGCACGTGGCGGAAAGCAGGAAGGTCCATTTCTAAAGGGGATGCGGATTCAAAATGTCTCTTCCTGTTGATGTTTGACATGCATGAAAGGATGATTGTAGAACAACTAACGACAAGTATGCGTATCTCTCCGGTGTGCTTGGATGTCCAATTGCATCGTGTAATGATTGCAAATGGTGCGCCGGCGGTCACACTCTGAAGCCTTGATCATCACTTAGCTATACATATTGACCTCCATTGACTTTTTATTGATGTCTCTTTTTGCTTTTTTCCCAGCAATTTGGAACACCAGACAGGAGGAACTATTCAAAAGTTCTGAGGTCGGTATTATTGAAATAACACGAGCATTTTAAAGTATTGTGTTCAGAAATACTAATCATGAGAAAGCAAACAAAAAAATACAGATGTGCAGTCCGCGTTTGAGCACGACTTGTCGTCGCAAGCTAAGCGTCCATTGTGCCCTTAATGATCGTGCAGAAGAGTGCGAGCGCACTGGCTAAATGCGGAGGGAATCCCCCCCCCCGTACCAGTCTGCCAACTCCTCTCAGCCGAACCCCGCAAGGTGATAAAAGCAGACACTTGGCAAGCCACTTTCCAGAGCGAAGCATCTGCCCATTTGCAGGCAAAGGGTTTAATGTCAGACTCTATCATTCTTATGTTGAAAATGACCTTGGCATGGGCGTACGTAAACGCTAGCCACTAACTGATGCATGGCTCTTAAGAGCAGGAGGGAGAAAATGTGACTGCAAATCAATTCAAGTTTCAACACAGGGCCGTGTGACGGCCATTAGTAAAACAAAGTCACCTTCAAAATGAGCACAGACAGCCATTACTTGTGCGAGAGCTGCGTTATTGACATGTCGCTTGAGTCTTGTCACACTAGCTTGCCTTGCAACTTTTGGAAATTGGGCTCTCCATTCAGTTATGAGCACGGACTCGGACGACTCAATCAACTTAGAGAAACTCAATTTCGCCATCGACTTAGAAACTTAACACGTACGAAATGTGGCAGGAGTAGCAGCGGTGTGACGCCGCTACTTTGGTCAGCATCACTTGGAATGTGTGCAGTTGCACAAATGAAGCCTGCTCGTTTAATGCGCTTCTGGAAGACTGCAACTTTTTTAGGGGGGGGGAACCTCTCCTCTCATATTCTTACTAAATAAAAAAGGTGACAGTTTTCTTCACAAAATACATTTTTAAAACTAAAATGCTTATTTATTTCTTAATAAAATGATGATTCTTGATAATATGACATTTTTCTTAAAATGCTAGTTTTGAACTGTGTAAGCAAACATGCTACAAGCCCTCCTTGTAATCTAGAAAAAAAAAAACATTGAACATTACTTTTTTTCCTAGGCAAAAATAGTGTGATTCTATTCTTGTAGTATTGCCACATTTTGTTGATCATTTATTTCTCTGGTTAAAGTCTACCTTTTCTTCTCTAAAATAACACACTTACTTGCGACTAGCACTTACTTAATTGCCACTTTTGCCACATACAGTTCGCGAAATAAAATGTGTGCTTTTTGCCTTGAAAGAGCCGCAACATGCTCATACGATGGCTTTTAAGCGTCGTGCGAGTGAAAGAAGTTCAGATGGACACCCACTAGCTCCTGAGGGAAACAACTTGACCTTTCCATCCTCTTTTTATAGACGAAAAAGGCACCAGTTCCGGCACATATTCCCTCGTTACAAAGCAAGGCGAGATACTGCAGGGTCTTATATAATTCCCCATGGAACTGTAAATAATTATGGCTAATATAACCCATGGCATGTTAAACATTATATTTCAGCTCCTGCATTGATTGCTTGGTTGACATAAACATAAATAGATCCAAAGATTATATTCACATTGACTTTTGTGTTGTTTGACACAAATTTCACTGTCACAGTGACCGCAACAGTAAATGTAAACTTTGAGTAAGTTCTCCTTTTGTAGATACGATGAATCCTATTTGGAAACTTTGAACAGATGCAAACACAGTTGTTATCTCTACTGATGCAGAATGCTAATCGAGGCTAATATTGACAGGAGGAAAACCCTGATGCAGAAACAAAACAAACAAACAGAGCCAATGGTGAATTGGGAGTGTCTGTCTGTCTCCCGGCCTTTTTGTCTGTCCGTGTCATGCATTTCTAAATGTTTCATTTCTATTGTTGGCTTCTCATTTGCGATAAGGACTGCAAATTGACTTACGCTACCCATAAACACTTTAGCTCAGCTCAGATTATTGTGAATTATTAAAATAATTGTAAGAGTGAAACATTTTCATTTGCAGGTATCCAGCAACCTTAGATTAAATGGTATGCATAAAAGTGAATTATCCTCGGCATGTGAGATATGGGCCACGGTAAATGTTTCCCATTCATCTTCCATGCAAACAGTGAAAGAAGTGACACCTTAGGAATGACTCCCCTGCGCCTGTCTCGAAGTTCCAGCACTTGGCCGGCAATCTCTTTTAAACGAACTGTTTGTGTTCCTCTGACACAGTCAGTGTTATTTTAATGGTCTGGAAACCACAGAGCAATATTGTAAAGGATTATTATACCTTTAAATCACCTGTGAGAAGCAATCAGAGTGCATAGGTATTCCATTAATCATCTTTGCCCGAGTGCGGCTCAAATTAAATGCTGAGCTTTAGTCACAGCAAGCAAGCACAGTGAGAAAACACTCCGCTTTTCTGGCTCTGGCTATTAGTTTTCAGAGAGAGGGGGAAAAGGAACACTTATACATTTGCCACGTTTCCTATTTTATGATTTGTGCTGAGTAATTGATGGTTATCCAATCAGGATCTGCAGAAAGTCCAACCAGGAGGTGGGCGAGGACTAATGAAAAGAAAATAAACAATTGGACACTGGCTGCCATGTCCCTTTTTTTTGTTTTGTTTTCTTTTGTTTTGTTTTTTTCCGAGGAGCACTAAAGCAGCTACGGCAGTGGACTAGCTGAAGGAAAGCTGCTTTCTGGGGGTCTTATCTGGCTCGTCAACTGCGAGAAAGTTTTTATAAATCATGATCAAGATGAAGAGCATCACTCATCACCTAGCTACGCCTCACTACTTTTTAGAAATGATCTTCAAACATGTACAATATATATATATATATAAACAAATCTGTATTCAAGCCACTGGTTCGTTTATATTTGTGGGCAACTTCCAATATATATTACATCATCCTTGATTTTGGACAGTTTTGGCAAACAGAAACACGGTATTAAAAACGGTAATTGGTAATTTAGCGACAAGGGACGACAACGTTACAAAGTCAAAATCACCATTAAAGGGCGGCCAGGGCATTTTATTGGACAGATATTCATTATCATATGACGGAGGCTTAATTGCTAACTGAAATTAAAAAGCAATCTAGCAATCTCACAAGTGTATTATTTATCATCATATAGAAATAGTAGACAAAGAAAATAGATAAAAGACAAATACTCATCCAAGCACAGTGAGTCAATCGATACATCAGCCAACCGAGCTCCATGCCAACGCCTCTTTAATTGCCTGTTCTCAGTGAATGATTCAGGTTTCCTCCGAAGCCCTTAATGAGGTGTTGAATTTCACTGCAGGGATGGAAACGCAGGCAATTAAAAAGGCAGCTGTAGCGAGGCCCAAGTGAACGAAAGGATGGCTACAAGATAGCATATAACGTACTAACATCTGCAAATCTGATGGATGGAAAAAAGGTCTCGCTGCTGGAATAAAGAATTGAGAAAACGTGTTTGCACTACCGTTGCTAATACAAATGTCTTGCAGAGATCTACATGTCATTTTTTTGACAACTGTCATAAATTTGAACTCAGAACTGATATTGATTTGGGCATCAATTACTCATGACCACTCTGAAACACCAAGACAAACAAAATGGGTAATAGCGCAGCAAATGTAATCTTTTTTTTTTTTTCTACGCAACAAGCCTTGTTTTCGTTGGTTCATTCGGGTTAATGGTGCAAAAGTGTCTATTATCCACTAATCACAATTTGCTCCCCTTTCAACTCGGATGGATCACTGAGTCTGGCTTCAATCGGCGAGCAGCGAATTCTAATTAAGGCAATTGAGTGTTGTGTGAAGCACTTACTAACCGGCTAATGGCGTCTGTGCTAACATCCCATTTATACGCAAATAGCCTATCGTGGGGCAACACGATAGGGCACGAGGTTAGCGCGTCTGCCTCATAATGAGGGGATTGGGAACATCTCTGAGCGGGGTTGAAGCCTAAATCTACATTTGCCATCAATGTGATTTGGAGCGTGACTCGTAAAAGAAGGATTGACATTGGCCCTATTTTTAGACTTGAATCAATCCTTTGCTCTTCACACAAGTTGTCTTTTTCTGGAGCCACTTGCATGCTGCTTGGCTTAGCTCAGCCTTGATGTGCCATGTTCCATCCATCCGGAACCTTTATTTTTTACGACAGCAGTTAGCGGCGCCTTACTTCATCTCCTTTCTCTTCTTTCTACCAAGAGAATGTTCACTTTGGTCTTTTGGTCTTAGCTCCTTTGTTCAATCTCACGCTTATCAGTAAGCACCTACTTTTCAAACATTGCAAGGCCATATAACGATTCAATGGTAGCAGAATAGGTCTTCGAAGCCTGAAGCTATGAGCTTTTACGGCTCTAATTGTTTTTTCCTCTCTGTCTCGCTCTCTTCCTTTACCGTGACTAGTAAGACAACCACGTGCATACAAATTGACTACAAAAGCAGACGCCTTATCTTAGACATTCTCAGTGGATGCGGTCAAAAGAGGATGCGAATGGCTTTATACATGTGAAGGGTTGAGGAAAAAAACAATAGAACCTTGGAAGAGTCAAATATTAAACCACTGTTCTCTTGCATTATTCCACACCCCCCTACCCCACCTTGAGGCCCCATTGTCACGATTTCTAATAGCTGGGGATTTACATTTAATATACTCTGCTGTCGAGGATTAGAGAATAGGTGACATCGTTTTATATCTGCGTCACATCAGTGACGTGCACCCAAATTTCATCCAGGATTACTGCATGGAGATAAAACACAATGATAGATGTTGGATGTGAGACACGTTTGATTGTTCGAGACACAACCGGAATAGATTGGTCAAACCATGTGGACTCTCTCTCTCTCTCTTGCTTTTTCTTTTAAGTATAGTGACACATTCAAATGTGACCATTAATTATTTAATTCCAGATAAGGTGTCAGATTTGAGACCTTCAGGCAGGTTTGAAGTCGTCCATCTTTTTATTCTTTTTCATTTGGATTTGGAATATGGAAGGATGGACACAAGCACGATAACAACATGCACATTCAAAGAATCGAGCCAATGACCTTGCATCTGTGAAGCAGAAATGTTAACCATGACTACACTGTGATACTTTTGAAAAATACTTTGCCCAAAAATTGGTCAAGCTCTTATAATGTTTGTTTAACCATTGGATATTCCCACAGGACATCAACATGACACACAGAACGAGTGAGTTGAATGACAGAGCATAGCTTTTGTTGCCGCAACCCTCCACGGCTCCCGCAGCTCATCAGAGGTGACAGCTCCTGCATAAAAGAAGCAAACAGCCTCTTGAAATCCTAAGTGGTGGTTTCACCGCCATCTTTGGTCAAGGAGCAACACCAGGCCAATCATGGCTTCCTGCAGAGCAGAGGCTAATTGGGTGGCTGCATGACAGAGTGTGGAATGTCACGCTATCACGCAGAGCAGAGCGGCCATCTTGGGTGAGAGGATATTTTATTTGCACACTCAGCGTATGATGTGATGGTGGTTTGACCGCATGCATGCAACAAGTAGGTAGTGCCGCTACTATTGCCAACTTCAGCTTGCCTAATTTTATTTTTATTTATTTTTTTATTTAGATTTATATTAAGTATAATTTTTTTTTTCGGCAAACAGGTGGATTTTAATAGAATCTCTTGGAAAACTATTATTTATTTTTATTTTATCATTTTTTAAATTATTTTAATATTTCTTTCCATGTAACAAATTATTAACATTAACGTAATATGAGAAAAAAATAGAACAACTGGAAGCATAAAAGAATTTCATGCACCCACAGGATTTTTTTTTTCCTGAGGCAAAGAAAAGCATAACAATGCAAATGGATTGCTTTAATTAACTCATTTCAAATTGGGTGAGACTACAACACTAATGTGCATAATTCACCATGTCTGCTTTTATTTTGTTCTTTTAGTTGCTGCGTTTAAATGACAGCGACAAGCAGATGTTAGTCACGACTGCTAAATTAGTCACCTTAGGTGACCATTTTACCATTGTGAACTAGAAATGAGAAGAATTGAAAATTGCAGAATGGTCCATTTCCTGTTGTTTGTGCATGCAGATCCAAGGTCAGAGATTGGGCCGCATGTCTTCCGAGCGTCTTGCATCACTCACAATCTTCACATTGACATTCCCAAAGCGAGTCATTCGTCAGTCAAAATAAATCATTTTTCTTTCGCAAAGGTGCGCTGAGAATCAAGGCCTTTGTCAGCTCATTGTAGCGCCGTCAAGGTCGGAAGAATGATGATGGCTTCGTCATTGTCGGACCTGTTAGCGTGCGGTGTGTAGCGCGATTATTATTTTAAGAAATATATCGAAACCCAACCGTAGTTAAACAAGCATGTCTCACAACCCGTATGTTCGACTTTGAGCCAAGGTGAAGGGCTAAGAGATTTATCAAACTTTTTTTTTCAACCCGAGGCATGACTCAAAAGAGCTTCAGAGGTCAGTGATGCAATACCGCTGGTGCAAACTGCGCACGATTAAGTATCTCTCGGCTATCATTGGATTATAGTTTGAAAGCACCAAATCACAACAGCAGCGGCTTCAGTCCTGAGCCTAAATGGCATCAGATATTTCTCCCACTTCCAGTGACCAAGAAGATCTTTTTGTGGGGGTTTTTGCAAATTACCAAACTTCTTGCCAAAATACCGTACTTTGATCACCGCTGGTGTTGATGATGTGATCCCTGTCAAACTGAGTTGCTTCTGTGGATGTGAGCCGCCTTCATCATATCCTTTCAAGTTTCAAGAAAATCACATGCTGAGATCTGATTTTCTGCTCTACAGGACATAATATACTGTGATATTTTACTTTAGTCATGTTTTAAAAGTTGAAAACAAGTGTGCATTTTCTATTGTTTCATTTTAAGATGGCGGTAACTCCATGACATTACGGCCAATGACTTAATTGGCTCAAATATTAGTTAATAAATTAAGAAAGTTGAAACAGTAGTAACATTATGCACATTTTTCAAAATCACATTGTGTTTTGTGATATAAAAAGAAAAATAAGATTACTTAAAGATAAGTTGTGCTTAAATAGTAAATATGTGAAAACAAGCAGTGATAAGATGAGGCATACATAAAAGTTCAGTAAAACTGAACAATACTGTTTTTGGAAATTTATTGCATGGTACTTGAAGACAAAAAAATAAATATGGACTTGTAAATGAAAAGTAAAAAATTGTCAGTGCCCGATGTCGATGACTATTTATACAGGCCAAAGATATGTATGCATGGCCAAGGAATTTATATGAAGCAATAAAAATGCAAAATCTCAAATTATATCTAGTATGGTAATGTTGGCTGGTTCAACCAAGACACAATGTTATGATTGTAACGATAATTGAGTCTGAATCATAATAATTAGGATTGACCTTTCCGACTTCTGACCTCTTCATTAATTATGAATGATTAGTCTGTTGAATAGTTCAAATGACATGACAAAAATAAAAAGAAAACTTTCATACAAGTAATCCCCCAAACTTTTCCCTTTGTTCCCAAAATACAAAGCTGGTTGCAGATAATTAACCTTCAAATAAAATTAAAAATAAGACCGCTTCAAATTTCACTTGATTCCTAAAAAGTGATGCACATGGCCTTGTGGATTTTACATCATGAAATGAAATGGATGATTGAAGAGCATTTTGATTATTGAAGGAATCAAATGTTAATTTTAGACAGATCATCTCTCGCCCAAAAAAATTTTCTAACTCCATTATTTCCATTTGTTTTGATTTTCAAAACATCGTACCAAGTTTAATTTCATCCCATGGCTCATTACCCCTTATATATTGATAAAACCGCCACAGACATATTTATTTCTGTGCCATGTGGAAACAATCGTTTCCATTTTGTGAACACCTGAATCATATTTAGCTTCAAGCATCCTAACTTTTTCTGTCAGTGCTTGTCAACATAGCGGCCATATTATTCCAACCTTTTATCCTTCAATGCTCCCTTTGCTCTCTGCATCAAAACAGACAGCCGTTCGTGTATTCTTATGTATTGATCTATTCATTTTTAATGGCCCCCACGCTTCCCTGTGCAGGAACCGTCGCGTTGAGGTTCCGGCGGGGCAAATGATGCTGTCAGGCCTCGTTGCCACTCTGCGCTACTTAAAAGCAGAGAAGACAACCTTGGAAGTGTGTTGAGTATATTCCCCGGGGGATATGGCCTTGAGGATGGTCTATGTCCTTGTCTTTCACAAATGTCACAACCTTTTGGTCTTTCTCCCCTTCTTTCACGTCTGTCACCATCAAACAAAGACATAAAACTGGAGAAGAAAAGGTTTTATCAAGGAGATTGAGATCCCTTAGGTAAGAAGGAAAGAATAATTCTCTGATTGCATGTTCTCGCTGCATGACGACCTTTGCACTCCGGTCGCAAAATGTCACGGCGGCATAGGAACCGACGTGCATCAATATTAATTGTATTTCTAAGGCTTTCTATTTTCTGACGCATTTGAAGCCCATTCCTCTCGTCTAGCCAGTCGTCGTTTTGTCTTCTGTTATGACCCGTTCAACTCATTTCCTCATTGTGATGTTGAAGCGATGTTGCTAATGAAGGTCTCGGACACCTAAAGGCCAGTCAAAATTCACTCGACTGAGATAGGAAGCAATTATTTGCTAAGGATTCCGAAAGATATCGGGTCAGAACTGGCCAGCCGGAAGATGAAGGTTAGGACATTTTGGGAGTGCAGCTGGAAAGCCGTGCTCTAATTCACTGTTTGAAACTCCTGACAAATTGAACTGAGCTTTTTCTCCTAATGTGTACCACAAAATGCTCCAAGAGTTTGTTCCGTGCATTTAGCCGTCAAACTTTTTGACTTTGCCAGAGATTGCATGATATTATCCGTCGTTTATATTACTCAGTCTGAAATCACAAAGGAGGATAAGTCACTGTCTAGCATGAGGCGCTACATAGTCTTCACTCAGTTCTTGTTTATATCAGACAAATGAACTCAAATGCAATTCACCGGTCACAAAAGATCCAAATCAAAGTCTATGTTCACTGAAAGCTGTTTGAGTCTTATTCATCCGACAAGAATGAGAACAAAGGGCAGTACCAACATACCAAACTAGAACCTGATACAGAAACAACACTCAGACCAGTGGAGATTATCCCAAATTCTCATGACACTGAAACAGGTAGTAACGTCCTATTGCCCTTTGTGGGTGTTTGAACTTCCCTTGTCTTCCCTTTCCACTTAATTTAAATTCCATTTGTGTCTGCTTTATCCATGCACTTCTTTTGTTTTCTTCTACTTTACAAGCCTTCTGCCCATCCTCCGTCTTATTTGGGTGACTTGCTGTGTCTCCTGCTTTGGTTCCATCAAAGTGTCACTTCTAATTTGGTGTTTGTGCTGACTCCATCCCTGCTAGCAATCAACGAAGAAGACATCCATTACTCCTCGCTGTGACAGCTCCCCTCAGACTCCCTCTGGACTTTAATGACACCTGACAGAACACAGGTTTACTACTTAGCAAACTGCCCTCCCCGAATCCCCCATGAGGCGTCCGACGGGGCCGGTTGGGATAATACAGTACACAGTTACAAACACCACACTGGGGAAAGAAAAGCCAGTGATCTGCTATAAAAGACTTCTAAGAAAGTTTGTTGAGGAACTTTCAGATCTTTGGTTAGACAAGTCATTGGTACCTTTTGAGTTATTTTTTCTTGTACAGTGGACCTTATTGAGTAAATTAATATCTAATACATAAATGTATGTGAAGTGAATAATTATGAGTAAAATGGAACTGTTTCAGGTTCAAACTGTACAATGGTAAACATCCATTAACATTAATTCCAATCCTAATTTCTAAAACATGTTTATTCAGAACAATTTTATTGGACTGATAATTGTACCACTTTGGACGTTCGACTGCATTTCCAAAAGATTGGTTCCAGACCATAAAAATGATCTTTAAGTCTGCAAATGCTTTTTAGTTTGAAAACTATTTGTGTTTTCTGTTCATGTAAAGGCAATTCAAGTGTTGCTTGTCACATTGCTCGCTCCAGCCAAAGGCCGCTTGTGACATGCATAAACAAAATAAACAATGTGGCATTGCTGAAGCAAGGCTGACTTATACCCAAGGTTGCATGAAAGAGCACGCTGTGATCACCATGCACACTCGGTGTCCTACTAACAATATTTGCAAGCGTTGTGCGGACAAAACGGCTCGTCACAATTAGCTTTAAATGGTCAAGAAACGAGTGCCATCATCATTGCTTTGTGCTCATCATCAAATGTCCTCATGAAGTGTGTGAGTCAAACTCTTTTCGGACTATTAAACTACCTTTGCTGGAGTGGCTGACTCACCCTGGAAATGAAGTCATAATTCTTATATTACTGCCAGTCTATAGAAACTTATAAATGCACAGAAACACATATCACGTAATTTGGCAAGCGCTACCGCCGGAGAACAGTGTTTGACGTGAGGTAATAATTATGTAAAATTGACCCAGATCCAGTTATAAAATGGCAAGAGCCCTCAACACTTCCTTTGGTGCAAGTCCTTTGATTTACTCTTAGCTTTTCATCTTTTCAAATTCCATTTAAAAGCGTTCACTTAATTAAGTCATTAGCATTTGCATCTGTAAATCACAATGTATGAGCTGAGTTGGGAATATCAATCCATATTAATCCATTTCATATTGCTCTAACCGTATTTCATCAACACTGACTTGGAATGCTGAGTGTGACACACCAGTCACCCGTGAATGAAATTTTAAATGGTCACGCCGAGTCTGTTGTTGTATATCATTGCGTATCCGCTGCCAAAGATTATAAAATGTTACATTCTATCTCAGTTATTTAAAAAATACTGCACTTACTTCCAAGATGGACTATTTTCAATTGTTTAGTAATATAAATAGAAAACCCCATGTACACAATGATAATATAATACTCTGATAATATAATGTGTTCAAAATGTTTGTCTCGCTGTATGCATATTTTAATAACCAACGCTACAGATGGTGATTTACCGTAGGCTTTTTCAAAATGAAGAGGTAAAAGATGAAGGCCTAGTAAAATCTGGCTTAGTACCTGGCTGGTAAAGACTAGTAGACTCATAAAGAGACTGGAAAGCTAACCGCTGAATCATAAATCCCTCTGCTTTAGGCTTTATAATGGCAGGTCTACTAATATAGATGGAAATTTTGATCAATGCCTTCGAATTGGCTGTATTAAATGTGCTTTGTAAAGGTTTTACAGCGCAATACAAAGGCCGAGATTGTAGTCGGGCAGCACAACCTCTTCGGTGGTACTGCATGCCAGACATTAGCAGCCCAGAGGGACAGTTCCTTTCATTTCGTTTTTTTTTTTTAATCAATTATTTACAATTCATCCGGGGGTGGGTTGGATCCACAGTACTTTTGAACTTCATGTTATTTCTGATTTTGTGAATGCCTAACAAACTTTGTGAATGTCTAACACTCACTCAACCACCAATGTCTCCTTCTTAGCAAATCTTAACATCTTTATGCACATTACCATTTTTCATGATTCTTATTTTTTATCCAGTCTGACTTTAAAGCAATTCTGTTGTGCTCTCCAAAATGGCACATTTGGTTTAAATGTAGCACATTATAAAATGTCAGTCTTTTGAGAGATGTGCTAAGATGTTTTTGAGCTTGACGTCAGTCCGCGTAAAAACATTACGCTTGATAAATGCCACCTGACAGGGATGCTTCTTTACCACTTCTGTGGCGAGCTCATGGAGCATTAAAAATTGTAGCGAGGGGGAAGAAATGTGGGAGTGAAAGCGTGAGCTCGAGAAACCTCGGGGCATCGATGACCTTTTCCGGCTGCGAGAGGCAAAGTTGAAGTTTGTGTGAGCTGATGAGAAGTCAGCTGCAGCTCATCTGATGACACTTCTCACTTGTGCCTCACATTTGCTTTTCTCAGGGCCAGCGGGTCCTATGATAGAGGTGACGACAGCGGAATCTGCTGAATTCCTGAGGGGTGGAGAAATATCCATGTGGAGCATGGTGTGGATATAGAAGACTTACTTTTTTTGCCGCCAAGGTTGGGGTTTGTCAAATATGCCACAGTGTGGTTTTTATACATCAGATAATCTGCAAAAGAAAATGCCATGTAGTCCGGATATTTTTTCATTTCTTTTGTATACTTCGAATGAAATATATTTACACATGTATGCTCGTCTCTATTCAGTCCTTCCATTAATTTAATAAAGATGAGTCTAAAAAAAGGCATGGTACCTATAATAAGATACGTAACGTTGTTATTGAGAGAACTACGGCTTTCTTTATAACTAGAGAAAGAAAGATCGATCACTGCTGGAAGAGCTCTAATTACGGCTTCCATTCTCATAAAGTATTTAAAAAGGGCAAGTTGAACGCATTTGAAATCTTAATCAGCTTTACCCTCGTGTGTATGATTTATATTTAATTGTACCTTATTTGTGGGTGCAAGTGTAAATTGCACTCGGCACATAGCAGAACGATCTCTATAGAGACGAGGGGAAAAGGGACTAGCATGAGGGAGACTATGGGTTTATTCTGGAAATAGGTCCAGTAAACCAGGACAGTACAGTGACACTGCATTAATAGTGGTGTTGTCTTTCTGTCATCGACCAATGAAAAATGAGTTAACGTTTTTGTAGGGTGCACAGTATATGATTAAATTCCACCAACTGGATACAAATTAGTCAGGTTGGGCATCCACTGTTAAAAGTGTGCTAAACAAATCAAGCAAAACTTTCTATGCGGTACGTGACGAGGAAAATTTAAGCCACTTTTACAGTAAGTGCTCAAATTAGCAATTTATTTGCAATCTCGATGTGAAGAAATTTCTACCTTGAAGGGATTCTCAGAGTCTCCAATAATACCACAAGAAGTCCCTTCTGGGTGAAAAATAGAGTGTTTAGAAAAGTTATTAAATACAACAATAAATACGGTCCACTTCACTAAAATCAAGGCATCGCAACGGCACAAATTAATTTAATTCTATATATAAAAATATTTAGACAGACAGACAGTGATTTTAACCTGGCATATAACAAGTAGATGTTAAGTGTACTTTTTTTTTTTAGTCACTTCTGTATGTTGACGGTAAGCGGTTTCTTAATACACTCGGAAACTGTTTAAGATTGTGATGAAATTGCATGTCTCCTTTTAGTATAGTTTATCTCTGAGGTTGAATATTACTTCTTGTCCTGCAAAATCTGTCTCAGAGTAAAATTTTTTGGGGCAGGAAAAAAACAACAAATCCCGTCGACCACAAGTCATCAGTGTCACTTCTCCCTCCGACAACCAATCAAAATCAAACAGGTATGACTTACAATCAGCAAAATCTTGCGCACAGGTTCCCTCACCCTTCCTCCTTTCCATCCTTCTTCCTCCTTTCCATCCCTCCACAGTTTCTCTGTTCTCTCCCCAGCCGGGATTATTTACCAGCACATCCAGCCAACTGAAGCGGCGCGGCTCCTCGGCCCCGGGAATGCCCGCAGCCAAGCAGCAATCAAAGCAAAGCGTCATCCCTCTACCACTTGCTCCCGTGGGTGCTGCGGAGGCACTGCAGTGGGGATGAGAAGGGAGAGCCGGCACTTAGGTATGGAGAGTGTGAGGAACATGCAAACTCCACACAGGATTTGATGTTGTGTAACAATACCAAAACCCCACATAGCAGCGTAAGCATGGCGTAGCATCATGCAGTGTCGTTTATCATCACATAACTACATTATACAAAGTTACACGGTGTAAACAAACCTCCCTATAAACATTACATAACGATATTTAATACGGCATACAAGAGGCATAACACACAAGTCCGCCCCGCACGGAGGAAGTGATTAATTCTGTAAAATAAGAAAACATTTTATTCATACTCTATTTAATTGTGCATAAATCATATACTTGGGTAATAGATAAAAGAATAGCTCCAATATACAAGTTGTATAATGTTCTGCAATATAACTAATACTGTTTCTTATTTAAAGTACATCATCAGCTAGGAAGGGGATGTTGTCATTTGATCCTATTCTCCAGATGGATGTCAGTGTTAACAGCTGGTTCAACAAATATGCTTGTGTTTGGTACTGGAAGTCGCTCATTCTATTCAATTATGCTTCATCGAGGGAAAAAAAATGCTCTTCGTCTCTGTAATATTCAGAGATATTGCATAACCCATTGAAGTTGTTGCACGTTTTTATTCTGTGTGAATAACTCACAAATTCAAAGTGGTTGCATCCTTTGAACTGCTTTGTAGCGCCTCAAGCAACAGCCTCTCCTGCCTATTAGCCACAAACGTTCGCCAATTATACCATGATAAAGTGAGTCCGTCTTAATTGTCCATTAAGGTAATTATCACAGGCAGTAATTGCCTTTTAAAATAATGGGCACCCAAAATGATCCGGTAGCTGAATTCTGATAAGCGGTACACACCTAAATTAAACCCATGATGTTTAAGATGAGTGATAAAAATGCGCCAGGGAGTCATTAAACCACAGGAGAAACATTTGCTGGGATCATTAAATGTTGAAGAAAAACAATTCCTTTGAACAAGCTTATAAAGCAACCGATCTGCAAACAGCTCGATCGACTTAGTAGAGTGCAGACCCACATTATGACAAGTTAATAAAGTCGAAAATGAGATTGCAGGTTACCGTGAGAATGAGACACCATGGCGCAAGAAATAGTGTCGAGGCTTCCTGCAAAGTGAAAGCCAGAGAAACACCTGAGCCTCAGTTGATGATGATAGCCGTCATGGAGCGAGAGGCAGCCCATGTTTGCGATAATAGTAATAAACAGCGGCATAAATGAGCTTGCTGCTTGTTTGCATCCACGTGTGTGCATATGAGCTACCCTAAGGGTTGACGGGGCTTCAAGGATGGCTTGCGTATCCTCGGGACAAAGGCGAATCCATTTGCGACTCGCATTAGGTGAGCACGCGGGTCCATCGTTTATTCCGGGGCCATCATCCATCTCCCACCTTCTCAGATCAGATCTCATCCCTCCCTCTTAAAGGCTTTTACTCTGCTCTTTCCTTTTCATACAGGCTGTCGTTCTATAGCGTTAGCTTATCCGTACATATACATAGGTATATATATTTGTATGAATTAAAAAATACATTTAAACATAGATATAGATATGAATTGGTAATGTGAATATAAATACATATCGTGATTTCCGCACTATAAACCGCACCTGAATATAAGCCGCACCAACTAAAATTTGCAGAAAATAATGTTTTTCATACATATATAAGCCGCAACGGACTGTAAGTCGCAGCTGTTCTAAATGAAATGTACTCATCTTTATTATCAGTATTACCCAAACTAATTCTCTTACTATATTATAAATCATGAAAAATCCATAGATAAGAGGCACTGGAGTATAAACCACAGGGTTCAAAAAGTACCGATAGTCTGGAAACTACAGTGTGTATATATAGTATATTATTTTTTGGACATCTGAAAGACGCTGTATTGGTGCATGTGAGATGATTCGACAAGTTATATTTGATTTTGCTGAGAGCTTCCGCTTGCTGCTGGAATTTATTTATGAGAAACTACCTCAAGAATGTCGAGCCTTGCACATTAAAAGGCTCGCATTGAAGCTCAGCATGGCTTATGAAGGTGGGATGGTCCACTAATTGGTCAGCAATATACTCTGACTCAGCTCCACTGCCATCCCAACGGGGTTTGTATCATGCAAAGGAAGTCAAATTCGTGGACTGGGCTGCTGGAAGGAATTTGAATGACCTTAATTCTTAGTAACAACCTGCATGTTAATATCCCTGAAATGTGTTAATTCCTGCCAGGGTGCCTGACAGATGACTTTAATGGTTCCCATTCGACCAATGTTCCCTATCACTACTAATTCACTTTTAAGGTCCACCTATGGCGCCGGTGGAAACATTTCAAAGGAAAAGTGTATTTCTATATTACTGCCTGCATTTTAATCAATTGCACCTCAGGGATTATGCTTCACATTTTAATCTTAGTATCTTCAACATGCAGAAAGTGTATTATGTTAGTCCTTGGATGTAGTGAACCAAAATCTGTTTCATACAAGTTATGTGACGGGATTCCGCAATGTCTTGTATCAGAGCAAAAATCGCTCCCAAGGCTTTGCATCACACAACTCAAATTTACAGCTATGAATCAAAATGAAACAAAAACTAACAGATGAGCAAGATACTTTTGGATATGAACTGCTAAAATTGGAGTTTAAACGACGCAGAATGGCGTGATTGAAGTTTGCATTCACATCACATTTCCTTTCTTCTTGGTTCACTGTCGCCATCTTTTCTATATCAAATTATATACAGAACGCTGACCTTTTCCAAAGATGCCACTTTCCTGTCTGTGCTCTGGCATTCGAGTAAGAAAAACAAACGTGAAATTTAACTTGGCGGTAATTATAGTCACAATCTTCACACCTCACTTCTGCGAGGCTGTCACATTATAAAGAAATAAAAATACCATTTCCATCTCATTTAGACGACTTCTACCACAGCAAGACTTTTCGGAATTATATTCAAACTGGACATTCCGAAAATACTTGTAAAATTAGGAACTTTGAGTCTTCCAGTTTGATTATTTTATACAACACACACTTCTGTGACTTGTTCAGTTGTATATGTCTTGTTTATATTACACAGTGTCACCAATATATTGACAAAGGTCAATTGGCAAAATAGAAAGGACAATGCCAGGTTCATGACGTCATTGAGGACTCAAATGAAAACAGCACGAACGGACAACAACCAAAATCCTGCCTCATCTTGTCTGCTATTTTTATCTCCTTGAGATCAGCATCACTTCCGCTCGACTGTCATCCCGACTGGCGACGTAATCGCCTCCTCCGAGCACTTTCACCGTGAACAAAGACGTGTCTCACACCTCGGCCCATTAGTGAGCAATTGTGGCAGGTCCGCTAGCAGAAGTCCACTTTGGCAGCTTCTATATGGTCCAGAAAGGTTCCTGTGGTGGCCCAATGAAAGATGACGCCGAATCTGTGAGCTGTCATCGTTTGTATTGATCGGGTGACAGATGAGTCCCAGGAGGAAGTACGCAACGCCAGATTGGGTTTGCTTCTTGATTTTGCTCCCTGCTTTCTTGGCATGATGCAATTGACACAGAATCTATTGATCGGGAAATTAAAGGAGTGAACCGGCAAGGAAATATTATAGATCCCCTACCGGACCTTGCAAACGTTAGCTTGGACGCTCCGGAAAACCAACAAAGGCTTTAACTGAGAACATCATGAAATTGATTTCTGCTTGTCCCTAACAACTAGCTCATTAGCTTGCGCAGCAGCGGTGGTGAGCAATCCACTAGCACATATATGTATCGATTGGCGGTGAGGATGCAGAGACTAACCCACAAACTACTTGTTAGGACAAGAATTAACCGAGAGCTGAATTGTGTTGTGTCACTTGGAATTCTTTTCGATTATCTCAACGCCCTGTTGTCCAGCTGCTCAGCATTCAGGTGACCTCAATCAAAATGGCGAACGTGGCCACATATTGCAAGGCGAGTTGGAACAACATGGGGGCAAAGATTACTTCTAATGGTGCTCTTAAATCAGCCCGAGTGTCAGGGTGAGGGGCTTGTGTGGGCGCGACATCCACCAAACCGCATTACTCACTCTCCAGAGGCCCGCAGTGAGGGGACAGCGGCGCCATATAAAAGCCGCCTTAACTGGACGCTCTAATTGCCTGTTGTTCTTTAGTAACACTCGAGCTGGCGGAAAGGCGTTTAAAGACAAGGATTATAGCTTTTAGAAGCGCGATCGATGTGGGGAGGAGGAAGCAGGCACCTCTCATGTTCAGCGAAACCTGAGAATATTGACGCTGTCAAAGCCTGAGAGGTGTCCAGTGCAACTAAATTTACCTCGACTGGGTGAAGTTTAACAAGGTTGTCTTGGACTGAAGCAAATATTTTCCTGCGGTTGTAGCTCTTACTTACCAAAACAGATCATCCATTTTGTTGGACTGGGGAGAAGTGACACGTAATGAGAAAATAATGAGCGGCACAAGTAATGAGCCTTGCTCCAGCCATTGTGATCTTGTATATGAAAAAATATAAGTATTGACGGAGACGTGGTACTTTACTCACAAATAAATGACCCATCTAGATTTATAGCACCAAGAAAAGATGGAGTACATGTGCTAATTATGAACAATTATTATTAATATGTGCAGTGATTTAATGACTCTTTATTAGTCCTATTATGGGCTGGTAAGGTATGCCAGTGGTGGGAAATACAAAGTGCCAATCAGATGTTGATCACAATAATGGTAAGAGGGGAAGTCAATATATCTTAGGTTTTTTTTTATTTGAAATTTGCTCCAGAGTGCAAATCGTAGCATCAAAAAGTCATAACAGTAACACATTTTTGCCTCTCAGACAAGAAGGTCGACTGCATAAGCTATTGTGTCAAACTCAAGGCCGACGGTCAAGATCTGAACATTTGTTTTTTATGTGGCATGCAAAATCATGTTTGTCAACTATTATCCTTTAAGTTGATGTTTACACCTTTAGGAATAAAAGTTGAACTTTTCACATACACCAATGCATGAATAAAGATTGACCACTACAACATACATTTGAAGGGCGACAAAGAAAGACAGAGGTAACAGGCCATGGCCCCACACACTCACACACGCACACCTAGAGGCCGTGCTCTAGACATCCTCAAGAGTACAATGGGGGCAAGAGAGACAGTGATGGATTACAGGCACATCTGGGTTGTAATAAGTAGGTCCCACATCCCACCTGCATGCTGCAGGAGGCAGGAACCCTGCATAATGGCTGCACATAGTAAGGCCAGGTAGCCAAGGCTCTCTAATGCCTTGTCAGCATGCAGGCACGCATCTTGTCACGGCGGGATTTACCACTCAAAGAGGGCAGAATAAGGACTTGGGGTTTTTCATACTCTCTCTTTTGTTCAAATCGGAATTGAATTGAAAAGATGGTTTGAAAAATGTTTTGTTTAAGAAATGTAAGCATGTGCAGGGAGCCTCCAGCCTCATAATAGGGAAATATTATTATCATTATTAATTATTATTATCATCATTATCATTATCAGGTGAGCCACGCCTTCATCCATCAGCTGATAAAGACGCGTCACAACCACATCAGTGACACTCGGATGAAGGCGGAAGAACCCGCCAAAACATGTCAGGTAAATAAACCTAAAACAAATTGTTTGACATAGAAGAACCAGAGAAGTAATTGAAAAAGAAAAAACAAGATGAACCTAGTACAACCATTATCATTACCATTATTATTATTATTGTTGTTTTAAAATCATCCCTGTGCTGGCCAGCTCAAACAATCAGGAAATGATTTCCATAAAGTCTGACAATTGATATCTCTAAACTTTTTTGTGTTATTCCATCTACTCTGCTCTGCCATTTGCCTTAATTTCACCATCCATCCATCATCCATTTTCTATGGCACTTGTCCTCATTTAGGGTCACCGGTAATTGGAGCCTTTGCCAGTTGACTTTAGGCAAGACATGAACCTGCACTGGTTGCCAAGCGCAGCATAATTGCATTTTTATTTTTCCCTGTGCAAAACTCATCGACCCCATTAGTTCCTTTTACAAGCAAACTCATTGGCCCCATTAGTTCCTTGTACAAGCAAACTCATCGACCCCATTAGTTCTTTGTACAAGCAAAAAAAAAAACGCTCATAATGAAATCAGTGGCTGAACTATGACGAATAAAATAAATAATAAATCAAATATGATTTATAATGACAACATAACAATAAATAAATGAGCCAGGGATTTAAATTCATAAAGGTTAGTGTCGCCACATCTAAAGTATCTTCCCAGTGAGCTATTACCTTTCTCGCCAGAGAAGTAGAACAGACACCGTGTGTTCACGCTTCAGCACCCTGCTTGCTTCAGGAGCGCTGACCCCGTACGGCAGCTACCGGCCGGTGCTGATGAAGTGCTTGACGGCCGGTTGTAAGGCAGCTTGGATTAATTAGCACCAGGGCCAGATGCTGCTGTGGTCGTGTAAAGCCCTGACCTTTTTATGTTGGGGTGAAGTCAAACAGAATTGATCTTGCTGGGATCCCACTATCTGCCAAGCGTGGGTGTTAATAGATCTCCATCAGTGTTGTATGTCTTTGGCAAACAAAACATGGCCTGTTATGAACCATGATGACAAAAGTAGGCTGGAGGAAGGACAGGAATTCAACAGCGGTTCCATAATGCAGAGCTTAGACTTCCTGGAGAGGTGTTCATCTTTATTCTCTGCTCCTTCATGCTGGCAAGTGAGGGAGTCAGTGAGCTCGCCGCCGGTGGGAAAATGTACATCTCCAAGTTTGACACATTCCGAGTGAGACCCTCAACGAGCCTCCCACTCGGGAGCACAAGCACAGCTCTTGGCTACAATATCCAAGCTAGCATCACTCTATCGCGTTTGCAACAAGCCTTGTGACCTGAACTCAGTAAACCTAACACTATCCCAACTTTTTGGAGTGTCGATGCAGTGGGTGGCTGAATATTTCACCTTTTGAGGCGTCTCTTGCAAACTATGCAGTTAAAAAATAAATAGTTGAGCACTACTTCAATTCAGTTAGTCAAAAAGCCCGAAAAAATTGGATAGCTTTAAGGTCCCCTCACACCAGGACATTTCTATTGTAGTCTACCATGCTTCAACATAGAAATGATCCAAGTCTCTTGCCGCACCACATTAACAGTGCCCTAAAAATAAATGACAAAGTAAACAAACAAACAAATAAATAGAATCTCCCACCATGCTCAATCAAAATTGTGTGTTTTTGTACGGGCACTGTAGCTGATGTCTTGTGTTGGCTCTCATAAACTGTATTGGGTGTCTAATCCAATTTCCTAATTTACATGACATGCCGAATTGCTCCTGCAATATGCTACAAAGCAAAAAAAGCAACCAGGTGACAAATAGGTTGTGAACTTGTCCATCACTCTTGGACGTGTGTTGTTGTTCTACTTCTTCTTATGACTGAAGTCATATCAAATGTGTGCCATTCTCCATCTGGCCTGCTGGCTACAGATGCTGCTGCCAGATTTTTTTTCGGATCGGGCCATCTGGACCTCCCTTTGCAAGAGGAAAGTAAATATAGCATTGGAGATTTCTAGCCTCCCTGTTGCTTTTTTATGTGCAGACATCGAGAACTTGAACACACTTAAATGGAAGCCACGGTCAAATGAATACAGTGCTTGTCCTGTGTCATAGGGATACTTTGAATGAGTCACATTCAAAAGGAGGTCATTCGTTGAGGCCATACCATAGGAACTCTTTTGAAAGGATTGTCGAGAACTTTTGTAACTTAATCTTGGTCAGTCAGGGTGACGCCGCACCCATTCCTAACCTGAGAGTAAGCCCTGAAATTCTGCATCTTCAACCCTCAACGATTAATACATTGAGCATGACCTCAGAGAAGGACTTGCTGACTTTCAATCTGACATCTACACAGCCTGAAGTTTGAAAACCTTAAACTTGTATAATTTTGAGCTTGACTTTTTTGTAATAGTATCAAACCGATATCAGCCTTACTTCAAAGAATCGAGTACGACCGACAACACACGATACTTGTCACAGATACCAATGCGCCCTCATGTGGCTTTTTTATTATCAGGAAATAATGACGTGCCTGGCTGACAGAATTATTTTCTAAGTGGATTGTATCTCTATCAGTCATCTCTATGACCATTAATATTGTGAGTTCAGTCAGTATATGTATCTTTATAAGATTTATATTGATGCTTAGTAGGAATTAATCTAGATGTCTTGTTTTTTTACACACAACCTCAAATGTAAGTTTTTTTATTACATTGAGATGTCCATTCATGCTGACCCACCCACGATCATAAACATAAACATGCTGATAAAAAGCTCAATTTGGCTTGCTTTCATTTCCTGCGCAGTACATTTCATCCATCATTTCATATTGCTTTTCTCGTCATGACAGCCATTATTGAAACTTTACCCAAAGATGCAACGTGTCTGTTGAATTTGCGTTAGATAAACATGACGTCACAACTTTGTGACTTTGCTGAGAATTTTGCATTCACGCTATTTGTTTTCGTCACAATATTTGCCCTATCAGTGGGCAGATTAAGAAGACAAATTGACCAGATTACCACTGAAAACATATCAGGCACTTACCTCAACATTGTGGGAATATAATTCACTTGAGGCTCAAATCCTCCAAATAATCTCTAAACCCTGTGGCCAATCACCCCAAGATGCACTGTAGTGACCAGATAAGACGTGTGTGTGGAAAGTGTTCAAAAATAAGATTGGAGGGGGGGGGGGAGTGAACTGCACATCCTAGCAGAGAATCAAGTCCTTAAAAAAAGAATTAGTGAAGGAAAGAAGGGATCAGAGCAAAGTGCCACGGTCAGTCAGTTGTGGGAAGCTGGGTCGAGCAAAGCGGAGACAGATGGGAATGATGAGAGCTCGAGATTAGAGTAGTCATTAGCCACAGCTAGTTCTTTCTAAATGCTTTTTTTATTGCATTTCTGCTTTATCGCGTTGTGGAAGTTTGGATTGAATCAAAGAGTTAATAAATGCTCAATTCAAATACGTGAGGTGATTGCACAGGGAGCTTGCATGGCAGGAATTGCATAAATAAACAAGTTTTATTTAAATGCGCAGAGGATTTTTTTACCATTTATTTATTTATATATTTATTCATTTGTGTGGCAATGAAACCTTGCATGCTAATTTGCTTAGCATTTTTAATGAACCATTCAACAACGCCATTCACAAATGCATTCTACCAACACCAAGCTAACCTTAGCCCAGTGGTTCTTAACCTTGTTGGAGGTACCGAGCCCCACCAGTTTCATGTGCGCATTCACCGAACCCCTCTTCAGTGACATTTTTTTTTTCTTTTCAAATTTAAGACATTGATAGCCCCTCTCTTCCTGTGTCTACTCACAATCATGTAGTAATCACAGTCACCTACCTCTCGTTACTTGTATTTAAGTCCTGTTTTCCTGCAGTCCTGTTCGGATCGCTGATGTCTTGATGTCTTCTTGTCTCACGTCTTTGTCGGTCAGTTTCGTTTCTGTTCGCCAACCCTGTCGGTCGGTCAGTCCTGTTGTTTTGTTAGGAAGTTGTTAGTTTACCGGTTCTGTTGGTCTTGTTCCCCTCATCCTTCCTTCTAACTACCTTTTCCCTCAATTAACCCTGGTCCAAGCTGCATTTAATCCCCCTGCTCAATTCCGATCCGCAGTGGAGGCTCTGCCAAACCCCTGAGACCGACTCACCGGACCCCTAGGGTTCGATCAAACCCAGGTTAAGAACCACTGCCTTGGCCCATCCCATATTCATTTTCAAGCAACAATGTCAAACTACTTTGAAATCGAAAACTTCTCACGTCAACGTTTCAGACCATTTCTGATGTCTCCATATGTTCTGTTGATGTTGCTGCACAGGCTCACTTGAACTGCTGCATTAATGTTGTTTAGCACATTAGCACGGTAAGATCGCTAAAGTGGCTATTTCTTTACAAATGAGAATTAGTATTAAATCCCTCACCACATATATTGTAATATTTCACAAAAGGAACTTGGCCGCAAACCAATTTGCACTTTAACTTGAGTTCAGAGAAGTGCTGTGTACAAAGCAATTGTGTGCATTTCGGCATGTTATTTACTCGTGAATTATCTTCACACACACACACACACACGCATTGGCGCACGGCTACGAACATGGATGCGAACACACGCGCACACACTCAATTATCCCGGTCAGTTTGTGCAGACACTTTTAGTTGCGCTTATTAAACAAGAAAAACAGTTGCTTGTTTGATTAACATCAACACAAATTCTGCTTCTCATCTAACTAAGCAAAGCGACGGGCTCAGTGTGTTCCTGTCTGCCTCAATTTGAATCTCCACGCTTCCACCCGGGCGGCATCCTTTAATAAAGGCGCCTTGCCTGCTTGTCCTGTCTCTAGTGAGATGGTTAATAAAGGCGAGATGCTCTGCCCATATCCACAGGCTTTGAAATAAGAGGTGGGGTTGAGGGAGAGGGAAGGGTGTGCGGGGGATTCTTGACTATTATTCAGTCAAGAAAAACAAGGGGCTTTACATAGCGTCACCGCTGTAGGGGGGGCGGAGGAGGATAGCGCTGCACTTTCTTCCTCTTCCTTTTTAATGTGTTTTTCTCTTCCAGAGTCTAATAGCTTCCCTGGACCCAGACAGCTTCACATTAATTGGCCAAGGAAGCGATGCCAAGGCTATTCTGCTCAGGTCCTCTGGCGCTGCTGCCGCCAACTCGATATAGACCTTGAAGTTTGCTACTGTTCTCACACACACACAAGCACACACAAACATTTGCAATGCTTTCTTCTTCCTTTTTGTCTATGTATATATAGAAGATAGATGTATCACAGACTGTATGTGATTGCTTGTTTCCATCTTTGTGAGCAAACTAACACAGAGTGACTGATCGTTCCCTCCCTCTCTTCTTCTCAGTCTCCTTTCCTCAGGAGCATGTAAGCGAAGGGCTTCAGAGCGAGCCATGACTAATTTGGAGCCGGGACCCAGCGGGACTTGCTCTGAGGTCAGCCTAGCAGGACATGAGAGGCACCTGAAGCACTTCTTCCTCTCAGTTTCCTCTTGCTCTGCCCACACTTTGGTGTTCACAAGTAGAGAAGGTCTACAAGCAGAGCTGTGCAGGTGAGCTGACAGAGGTTATTTGGAGATGGGTTTTTTTCTTCATCATTTTCTGCCCTGCTGTGACCCGATCATTACTTAGCTAAATGCAGAATTCTTGTGTTTATACAAAAGTCACTATAAGGCGGTAGCAAAGAAAGATGCTGATGACTAGAGACAATTTAGTCACAAATTTAAAATAATGATGTTCCTTCTGCCATCTAGTAGAAGATAATTTAATTGTTCTGCTTGTAAATATTTGTCAATGGTATAAAAAGGTGAACAAAGAAAAAATAATAATTATCAGGCAAATTAAATGAAATTACATAACTGCCTGCTTGTTACCGTACTGCCTCCTTATGAACCTTTGCTATTTAAAACTGGATGTGGAGACAGTCACGCTGTCTGGACCCCTGTCCCACAGTGAGTGACGTCATGTTGGGAATGAAATAAATAACTAATGAAGACATATCTCGCTCTTCCTGCTCTTTGACCCGGTCTTTAAGTGATGCCTTCGAGAAAGTCTGCAGCTCCCGTCCGTATCCGGCTGCAACTCTGAGTCATACGCTAAGCAGAATACAAATATAATAATCGAATCACTCTTTTTCCTACAAACAGATGGCTGCTGAGTTAAACATCGTGTTCAGTTGGTGTTTCAGTCTATTTAGTGGAAACTCGACGACCCTCCAGTGAGTCGACAGCTATCGATCAAAGCGAGGCTGTCGGATGTTTGAGCGAGGAGCTTCCTCTGAAAGCTCTGCTAACGAGCTCTGTTTTCTAGCCCGCTGACATTTTTGATTCATTGGCAATTTGGGAGTGAGAACAAGATGTAAGAAATGTTCTCTGGTAAATGCTCAGCTTAGTGTCAAAATCAATGAAAACACCAAAGGCTCTCTAATTGTTGGAGACACACAAACACGCTTTGGCCAGATGAAATCGTTTTTGGGAGAGGAAGCAATAGGCTATTGAGATTTATTCGAATACCCTCAACGGGAGAGCCTCTGAATTGACCGTAATTTTGCAAGGTAAAATTAAGCAGATTTCTTCCCAAGTTAGCTCAGTGCAATTTAAAAATATTGAAGAACTTTACTCTAATACAACAGCTAACTTTTGATTATCAATAAAGTATGTAAACTAATAATAAGAAACTCTTGGACTGCTAATTCATACATCATCCATCCAACTGTTTTCTATAACGTATCCCAGATGACCATTAGACAAAGGCAAGGATAATATTTTATTCAAAGCTGCTGACAATTTAAAGCCTTGAATAAACCTAACAAGTACACAAAAAAGCCTAAGCCGAGATTCAAATCAGGAACTCTGAGCTGTGATGCAGACATGCTAATCACTTGACGAGGCCACCTTACATCACAAATATAGCCATTGTATTTTTGATTTTACTCATTATAATCATAATCAGTGATTGTGTCGTAGTACATAAGTCTCCTGATTTTGGCGTAGACTGGCGTGTTTTGAAGGAATCCCGCGGACATTAGCCCCCTGGCACATGTATGTGTCACACTGAAGCATTTTGAGGTATGGACGAATACCATTCAAAATATAAACATTTTATATTACCCACTTAATCATGAGTCTATCTCTGTATTTTGTACAGCGTTCATCCTCAAATGTGAGCCATAGGCTAGCCCATGTGACTTTGGGGTAGTGGCAGCGGTTTAACCTAGCATGAGAAAACCCACCCAAGCAGAGGAACAAGATGATAATCAATAATTAGAAGAAGAATCATCGAATCATCATTATAAGAATCATGTCCAACCCTATTGTTAAGTTTTGTGTAACATCCTTTTTTAATCATTAGCATTTGCTTGCTCCCTCATGCACACAACAAGATGAGTTCCACTGACCAGAAATGATGCGCTTGTGTCAGGCAGCAGGACAGACCTCCAATTAGCTTCTCTCCATCTCTTGGGATTTGACTGTGTGGGGGGTGGGGGGTTACTCTAAAAGGCTCTGGCTGCCTCCTAATGAGAGCACTGGAGACCACCAAGGCAAACCGTCACGTTATGCGATTTTGCTTTCGCACAAGCTTTAAACTGTTTGTCCCCACTGGCGTCATTTTTTCACCGATGTCATCTTTTCTCCAGGTATCCCTCCACTCAGGCAAAGCAGCACTATCAAAAAGAAAAAAGAAATAAATTACTGCTACTTGGTAAATTCCCAGAGAGCAGGTCTTAATCTGGAGTCATAGCAGGACTAAAAGTAGTAAATTACTTTAATATCTGAATGTCCAAGCCATTAATGTCACAGTTTGAAGGGGAGCAGCAGGTTTGTTGTGTTTTGATTAAACAACAGCCCTCATTAAAAGCTTCCCTCCAGTTAGTAATCAAGACCGTGTCGATATCTGGGAATTAGCTTGCCAAACAGTCTTCTCCTGCTGTTTTTCCACTCGCTTTGCCGCATCTCTACCGCTCATCCTCCCATCTCTCCTTTCCGCCTTGGTCATGTTTTTTCCGAGTTTTATTTAATCTCATTTTGCTGTCAAATTAACGGTGACGAACTTGTCCCGGTGGTGCTAGTTCAAACTCATCTGGAACAACAGGGTCGTCATAACTGCAGAAACCAAAAAGCTGCTAACTTTACTTAATTACTCATTGCAGACATCAAAATAAGTGCAGGATACTTAACTGTTGATCTAGTTTCAAATAGTTTGGTGAAAGCTTTTTAGATTTGTCTTGACAATGCCGACATTTAATTCATCCCGCTGGGAAATTATTTTGGGGATTTAATGTGGAAGCAATTGACAGACACAACAGAAAAGCCCTGACCTTTAAAAGGAATAGTTGATGATTTACACAAGATACTGTCGTCGAAGTCAGCTCATTTTTCAAACGCAACTCTCTGGTGAGGATGGTGCATTTTGAATTATGTGGATTTGGTGGGAAATGATGCAAACTTGAGTTGACTATTTACTAGCAATTGTTCGATTAACTGATTATAGTATCATATTGAACAGGGATATACAATAAATGTCAATAACTAGCAGCTTCTGATTGCAGATGATTACATTTATTACGATTAATGCGCATAGCCACGCTTACTTCGTTCCGTGGCTTTACGCGAACCTGATGGTCTATTTTTGGAAACTCAGACTTGAACTTCCAGCCTGCAACAACGTGCCGAGTAACAAACAGAAACATCAAGAATGCTGATGTGTTTTGCATCTATTAGCTGAAAATGTATCTGCCAGTTCTGAAAATGACTCATTCGGCTCCATTCCAAGCATTCCCGTGGCAGCCTTTACATTATATCAGTGTGTTAGTCACTGCATTGACCTTATCTTGTGTATTCATGAAAGCGCTCTTCCAAATTCCTTTGTATATTCATGCCCTTTGCTAATCACAGAACACCGAGCTCCATCGGTCCCATTAGAGACTCCCTCATCACTCGTCCATCTTTTTCACAGTTTAAGAGCGAATCGGCGCCATTGCCCCCTGGGGGGACTCAACCCCAGCCACTGTCTACTCATCCCCATCCTCTTGTGTAGACGTTGTTTTTGTGGACTGCACAAAACAACTACAAAGGGTTTTTTGCTTCACACTTTGTTGGCTAATTGCATCAAAGCTGTTGGAGGCCGCTGTCTCAGCTGCCGTGTTTGTAGCGGCATCAAAAGGGGGAGAGCTTCAGAATGCAGTGCCAGATATCTATCGAGGATTGAGCAGCACAGAAATGCAAAAGATGGAAAACCGTGATAGGGATGTGTGTGTAGCATTATTAGGATTAGCATCTAAACACATGACACTGATGACAGCCAGAGAAACTTGAAGAAGAACCATCAGGTAAGTATTCCGCGAGTCTCAAACTTCTATCAGTAAAGATAGCAAAGACAGTTTGAGTGACTAAAATAAGCGAGAGGTTGAAGGAGTTAGGAAGTGACAAGCCATTCAACAAGTAGCAAAAAGGCGAAGGAGAGCAGATTGAGACCGAGAAGAATGTCAACATCAATGCGTTCAGGTGTAGGAATGATGGCGGGAGACAGATTGTGTGTAAAACCCGACCGGGCTTGTTGAATATTCATGAAGGAGACGGCAGCAGAAGGAGAGTTCAAAGTCCGTTAGATGGACTCGGAGAGGAAATTGGAAGGGACATAGTCGCCCGTCTGATGAATAATGACGGTGGTGCCATCCCGGATTAAAGCCTTTGACCACCACTTCCTTGCTAAAACCACCTTGGGGAATTTGGACAATCAAAGCAGGAGAAAGCAAGGTAAAGCAATAAGAGTGCAGAGGGAAATTGCTGCTTGAGACAATAAACAGCCTTTGCAAATCAAGATGGCAGCGTGCTGAATAAGAATGAGAATAAGAGACAACTCACTCACAATCGGAGATCATTTCACCCAACAGTATTCATGTGGTTCATATCAGTAGTTATGAGGCAAACGTTTTGGAAATCTGTTACAGACCCCACACACAAAGTAGCACAGATAGTGTCGGGAAAATTAGAGCAGTGAGTTCCTTCTGGCAGGGATCCCCTCTTGGTTTACGAGAGCAAGAGAACAACATCTGGACAATACCATCCCACTGCGCCCAATACTGGCAACTAAAGATCTGGGTCCCTGCTGTGTCTAAGACGAGAGAACGGTAGAGCTCACTGCCCAGAATTACACATCAGTCGAGACAACTGGGGCCAAGTCACATGTCCAATCTAGTGGCACAGATACAGTAGATGGAGGACAGAGAAAGTTCAATTCCCGTGTGGAGAGAAGTTTTTGTACGTAATTTCCATGATGTTTCTTAAGTCAACGTTAAGTTTTCAGGACTGGAAGCAAAACAGGAAAATGGGTCAAACATGCATTGTTTTCATTGCCCAGTGGAGAAAGACCAAAACACTCAAAGCAATGCTCAACATTGTTATCCTCTTATGCTACCAGAAAAGAAACTCCCTCACTTGCCAGCAGTCTTTGTTGCACAGGCTCCGCCCACAAACCAGTTCACCCAGTCAAATTCAGACACTCGCCCATCCAAGCACATTCACTTGACACTTGATGTCCTCGGAGACAGCAACATTTGAAAACTTTGTGTCTGGTCTTATGTGTCGAAAGTTTTTTAAAGCATTTCCTCCTTGAAATACTTTGCAATATGTATTGCAGCACACCTGCACTTGTGTTACGTGGATTATTGCGAGACTTTACGTAATTGTCTTTGAGACCTTGAGCGTGTCTTTGATTTGTGATTGGATGACTGAGTCTGGGGTTGGGCCGATGAAGTAGGAAAAAGATTGCCAGCGAGCGTCTGTGGGAAGAAAACTGACAGTTTTCTTCTGTCCATTGACCATTTTCACTTCGTTGAACGCTCACTGCTTGTCTTTGTTTTATTTTCGTCTTTTGGTTGTCGCAAGAGGTCAATTTTCTGATGGGAAATGGCCTTTCGTATTTCTACCTCAAAGGTATTCAAAGTGCTTTAACACCGTCACCTCATTCACATATTGATGACACGCAGGATCAGAAACAACTGGGAGTTCAGGATATTGATCAAAGGTCGTTGACAAAAAAGTTTTTTTGTCAACGATGCTAATCAGCAATGTCTTTGGCGGAACAAGATGGCCCTATGGTAGTTGACTATGTGGAAATTCGCAAAAAAGGATCAATGAGGATCAATGTGAGCCTAATTCAACTGGACTTGGGTGTGCGATCCCTGAATTAACCTCACCGTTTAACGGGTTGCGGCAGCTCTCGAGCGACATATCACGCTCTGATGTCCAACGTTACCTTTAATTATCTCGCGGCGTGCGCTGCATATTGTTATCGGAGGATGATTAATTAGCTCCTGGCTGTCTGTCCCCCAGGTAACGTTGATGTCAGAGCTCCGTTGAAAATCGTCGGCGCGTTCAATCGTTGCCATTTTATCATCTCCCCCACTTTGCATGTCATGAAAGCTTAAGCGGCGCAAATAACATTTTCTGAAAATAGCTTTCTCTGTTTTGCTATTATGATGCGCTGCTCTCACAGGACATGTTTCTTGTCGGTGCGCTTCACCACAAAAAAAAAAAAAAGAGAACATGTAGTAAATATCTGCAGAAAGCCGGTTTTTGCTGTTTTTTTCCTTCCTATTTCATTAAAGCAGCACGGTCCCGCGGGAACCACAGAGCTGGTGACTGATTATAGATTCTGTCTGTTGACAAGCTTAGCATCAGTGTGAAATGTGCGGTTGCATAATTACCCATTTCATTATCGTCCATCAGTTGCTGCAACACAATATTTGGCTGCATCGCAGGAAGCCTTCGTGGGAGGCAGAGTTGTCACCGAGCATTAATGGCAAAGCTATTTAAAAGGATTTTGTGATGCTGACATGCCAACATTGCTAGTAAATCAAAAAGTTTTTTGTTTGCTCCCACATTTTTGGTGTCTTTGTTCAATGGTTTGAACATTTACTATGATTTTAATTGCGAGTGACGCGGTACTTGTAACAAATCTCACGAGTTAATGTCTGAGACGGAAATTTATATCGTTGCTCAAATTTCACCTTATTAACACACTGAGCACTTTAATTGGGTCTAAAGCTTCAATTAACCCTTTGGTCAAATCCATTTTACGCACTGTGCCGCAGCCTCATCCCCTCTTATTATGCAAATACATTTGCACAAGTCCTACAAGACAAATATGTAATTGACATCATTTTAATGAATATTAAAATAACCCCACTAGTCCAAACATTGTATTTTGAATTGTGTTATGTGAATAAGCTGATTAAACCGTGCATTTTCAGCTATCCCAAGACGCTGACATTTTATGCAGCACCGCTGACTAAGTTTAAAGGTCAGGATCCCATTTTGAAGTGATTACCATACACAAACGGCCATACACAGGCCAATGGGAAATTAAGCATAATTTGAAAGTGATCCAATTTCAAGTGTCACTTGTCAGACGGAGGAATTGGGTTTTTCCACGCCTGCCTAAACAGCACCTTAATTAGTCTTTGTTGTATCTTTTAATAAGGGCCTTTGAATGTTTGGCTTGTTCTCCACTAAAATGACTATGGATACAAGGCCTGTGTACATAAATGACTTGGTTTCTTAAAAGTAAACTACTGCATAACTATGAGTAGTACAGTAATATTTCTCTGTATTGGCTGTTCGAGGGAAGAGAGGATTACATGTCTTAATACTGAGGCTTAGCCCCGTTCTGTTTGCCAGGTTTCTGGGATTCACATGTCCTTGCATTATTATGAAGTGGCCTAAATGATTTAAACCCTTCCTTGGTCTAATCAAATAATTGCTTGGGGAAGATAACCAGTTTCTATGATTGCAAAAAGGATTTTATTTTACCCTCCCCGACATGTCCCGGCTTTACTCTCCAAGAGCTCTTTGCTCACCATATTTTCTGATTATATGTGGAGTGGAATAAAGAGGCTGGGATAGTTGATAATATTGGCCGTTTGGTTTTGTTTCATTCCATTTGTTCTAATGCATGGAACGTTTTTGTTATTGTTGCTGTGGGGCTAATGAGGCTTGACTGCAAGTTACTTGCTGCTTTATTGTCATCATCTGGAAGCTTATTTATAAAAGACACAGCGTAACCAACACGCTGACATATCTTTTTTTTTTATTGTTGTCTTTGTTTACATTTTTGTTACATTTTTGTCATGGGCCACATCAGTTAGGGTGCCGTCATGGCTGTGAAACTATATGTTAACCTCATATTATTAGGGAAAAAAAACAAATTGATGGAGAACTAGTTTCAAAATCAAAAGCATGTAAGTATTATTCATTTTATTTTAAAAGGAGACCAGGTAATGTTATTCTTGGAACATGACTCAAATGCCCACCCCTCAATGAAACACACCAAATCGATAATCCTAATTCACATTCAATGAAAATAGATTTGTTGTACTTCCTGTCATTTCCAAAGAAATTGAGTGACTAAATGTCACACATCAGCAAAATGAATAACAATGATTCCAGTAAAACAAGAATCTTTTTTCGAATCCTATTTTAAAATGTCTTTCATCGAGCTGTCGAAAAATGTCATCCCAAACGATGACTCAATTCCTTGACTCATAAATTAGCCGGGTTCATTATGCGAGTGTATTTGAAGAACAGCACGGTGGCGCATATCATCAACCTGAGCGCACAAGTGCATCTGTAAAGCAGAGGCTGAGATTAAAATGGCACCTCTGTAGAGTTTCATTGCAGTTATTCCCTCAAATTTACTTGCACAAAAAATCCAACCCCCCTCAACATGCTCCAAACTTTGTGTGTACTATTATTGTTTTCAAGCCTTTCCCTCTCATACCATCCTTCATTCCTCCCCATCATTTCACCTGAGAATAAACGGGCTGTCCCGATGTCAAAAAAAGTGACGCGCCTGTTGGCGATGCGGGCTGACTGTGACACGGTGTGTAATGAGGGACTGCCGCTTGAGCGGCGAGGCTAGACGGCGGTGACACGTCAGCATGTGAAATTCATCTAAATCCTATTACCAAACAATGGCCTGAAGGCGCGCATGGCTGGCTTGTCTGCCGCTGTTGGCTGGTAATAAACATTATAATCAAGCCCACCGTGCTGAATGGCTTCACAAGAAAGATGACAGTAAAGAGAAAGATGGGGAGGAAGCATGCTAATAATGCTGAAAGTTAAGACTGTACTGTACTAAGAAGAGGATTCAGACATGATAAAAAGATTTTTTTTAGTCAGATTAAATTAATTTAGTATTACACCACTTCACTGTTTATTTAATCTCTACCAGTATTTGACATTTCTATGTATTTTTTGTCTCCAAAAAAAAAAAATGAGAAAGTTTTACAACAGTAAGGAAATTTACGGATCACAGGATTCAGATATGATAAAAAAAACATTTTTTTACTTCACCACTTCATTGTTTATGTGATCTCTCCCAGTGATTATTGGACTTTTCAATGTATTTTTGTCTTCCATGAAAATGAGAAAGTTTTACAACAGTAAGAAAATTGCACCAACGTCATGTTCTTTATATGTCCACTTGAATATCTTGAGTTCTTTGAAATTGCCTTGATTCTAACTACCCTCGCAGCTAATAGCTCTAAGCTGCATAATATACTTGTCAGTGGCACTGACAGCGCAGTGACTCAGAGGAAATGTGACAGCAGCAGCAGGAGCCTGTGTTGACGTTTATACCACATTAGCACATTCAGCTTTCTTTCAAACACACGCGCACACACACAAAGTTCAAATCCAAGCTGGAGAGCGAGCGAGCGAGAGATAATTTTGTCCTCAAGAATAACATTGAGCATACCTGGAAGTTCACTCAAAGGCAATATCTTTTATATAACTGAATGATAGCTGAAAATAAAAATTGAAAATAAGACTAGAAAGTTGTTTTGACATTTTGTCTATTTCAGAGAAATGCGACTATCAGGAAATCCAACAATGAAAAAAATACAGACATCATCTGTTGGCGAGACTCCGGAAAGTCGCTCATAAATAACTTGTTTTTTCTTTCAAGGAATACTTCCCACCTCATTGCTGAGCTAAAATGTACGTGCACGATCTTATCTTTTTTTTTTTCTGCAGCTTTCAAATTCATTGGACCATTTAAGTGCTTACACAACTGGGAGATAAACATCACAGCCACTCAATATAACGTCTCTTTCTCTTTGACTCGTCTTAAGCCACCAGAGAAACTGAGGGTTAAGCGTGTTGCCCTCAAAAGCCTCTTGGCAAAAACACACGGGGTCAGTGAGTTTACAAGGCGGAACTCTCTAGAACCTTCTGGACAGGAATGAAATGAATGTAAAGCAGTGTGCCGTCCAAAGAGAATCACGATGGGTTTCCACAATGAAAATGATCCATTGGTAGAGTCATTACTTCAAAAGCGCCAAGGGTGTTTGCTCATTGGCGGCGCATTAGGATAAACGAAATTCATCTTTGATTGCTTGAGATGTTGACCTCTCCCTCAACCTCTATTCCCTTAATTCCAAGTGAAAGCCACTAAAGCCACAAAGGCTGAATTAAAAGTGAGATCTATTCAATAGTTGGGCCCACGCTTGGGGAGCTTGCAACCTCCTGACATTTAAGACCGGATTATGAAAGCCAAGACATATATGCCTAGTGACTGGTGTTAAGTGGAATGAAGCCCACAGAATCTGGGCAGGTTCTAACCCTTTGAAGCTGACAGGCTGGCTCCCTCCTGGCATGCCATGACTCCACTCTCTGCTTTATAGGTAATTTATTCAGCTGAATAATTAAAGGCCATTTGGCAGCAGAAAGCACGAATAGCAATAAGGTTCATTTTGCTTCTGCAGGTACAGTAAAGGCAGAATGCCCGCAAGCAAAGTTGTATCCAAAATGTTATTTGAGTCGATCCTGGGTGGTGATTAGAAAAACTACAGGGTTGTGGGGAGACTGCTGATGGGAATTAAAAATAAATAAACCACAGCAAAACCTAGAAAGTCAAATACAATGTCAAACATTTTCCAAAAAGTTGCATCATAAAACCTTACCTAAGCATACAGGAAACAAGTATAAACACAAGTTACCCTGGGTATGAATATAAAAATATAATATAATATAATATAATATAATATAATATCATATCATATCATATCATATCATATCATATCATATCATATCATATCATATCATATCATATCATATCATATCATATCATATCATATCATATCATATCATATCATATCATATCATATCATATCATATCATATCATATCATATAATATAATATAATATAAAAATATAAACAGCATTTTCACCAGCTGACAGCAAGTTGGTGAAAGGTGTCATTGGAGCAAACAGTATCGTTTTCTTGCATTTCCAATTTCAAAACTCATTTTCAAAACTAGAGTCGCTCTCAGTAGGGAAACAATTCTATTTCACAACTGCATCAAATTTAACACCTACAAAGATAAAACCATCTCCTTGCCATTCAAAGATGTGAGAAAATGATGAAAGCCTCAGACCTCATGCAGTGTGTGACATTTTAAAATTTTCATGACTGCCACTGTTATTTAGAAAGTCACGATAATAATATGGCCTGATGGTGTTCCAATGTCAGAATTTGGTGACATTGTGTCTTTCTTTCCCTTCTAGTAATAACATTTTGTTGATATCCTCGATGAATGATGCAAATTCATTATGCCATATCTTTAGATATCCACATTTCAACGTCTTTACCGCAATTTCATTATCACTTATAATTGTCAAATCAATGGATGAAATGGTCTGATCTGAGTGCTAACCCATTCTCGGATTATGACAACTTTGAATCCGTGTAAAACACATTACCCGTCTAATTCTCTCTGTTCCCCTCTGCGTGGACCTCGGTGAATATATCTCAACATTAAAAAGGCTTTGATCCAAGTCTAATCAAATCTAATAGAGCATTGCATCGCTCTTACATTTTTTTTGATCTTGTGGAATTCTCTTCATAATACTCAGTATAGATTTGAGACACGCTAGCAAGCTATCCAACTTAAAGGTCGGTTGAAACAATGGTCCTGTTTCTGTAAACAATTAGAGTTTCACTTCTTGTTTCATAGTTATTGTATTGCTTTGCCAGGTTGAGAATGACTCATGAAATCCGTCTCTCTTGCTGGTTATAAAAGTGCAGTGGAGGATAACCTATTACAATCCATAAACACTTCCTCATGGGTGTGATGTACACGAATCGAACGGATGTATACGTTTAGCAGGACAGAAAGCAGAAGCTTTGAGATAATATTGTCAATAAGTACAAAATGATAAAAAAAAAAAACCAGAAGCGGTTAGGTTAAATGAACCAGTCCATGACAACTTATTTGACTTTTGACCTGTTGGCCCTATTGGGTCGGATAGCCTTTAGGGTCGTACTTATTTTTGGCAGTAAATTTTAATATTTCAGTAGCATGAGAGAAGAAGCATTGTGTGAACATATTTTTTGTGGGTGACAAGTAACTAATGCATGTATGTGAGGGGACAGAGAGAGAGAGCGAGAGAGAGAGCGAGAGAGCGAGAGAGAGAGAGAGAGAGAGAGAGAGAGAGAGCGAGAGAGAGAGAGACAGAGAGAGAGAGAGACAGAGAGAGAGAGAGAGAGCGAGAGAGAGAGAGAGAGCGAGAGAGAGAGAGAGCGAGAGAGAGAGCGAGAGAGAGAGCGAGAGAGAGCGAGAGAGAGAGCGAGAGAGCGAGAGAGAGCGAGAGAGAGCGAGAGAGTGCGAGAGAGAGACAAGCGAATGATATAAATTTTTTAGCTACATCCAAGACTTCATTGATTTTTAAATATGTCCTTGTGGGCCTGGTTCACTTTGATGTGGTGCTGGTTGTGCCTACAATGCAACAGTAGTCTGCCAGAATAGTGAGGAAATAATTGAAACAGACACATGGATGGATCCACACATACACCCACACACACGTACACACACGTATACACCCACACAAAAAGTGTCTGCAATCCACGGGCATTTGTTCCCAGAAATTTCACTTTTCAATAAAACTTGCGCCGCCATTTCCTATTGTATGACGCTAAAGGAAAAATCCTCATTTTCTAAGACCAAGAGGAACGTATAAATATTATAAGTCGACATATCAAGACTGTCAAGAGGTCTTGGCCGATCCAAACATACACGCTGCCGCAATGTTGGTGTTTCAACCCACATACTGGCTGCTTTAAAGTGAGTTTTGAGTTTTTTGTCAAAGTGAGAAATTTGTTTCCTTCGCTTATGACGTTTTGGTTCAAGGTCTTGTTTTGTGACAACTTTAATGTATTTTAGAGGGAAAAAAAACACCTTGAAAGGAGAAATAGAACTCCCCAGGAGAACTCTCTCCTTCTCTCTCATATATACTTACACATATACACACTGAACACCGCTGCCCCCTATTGGTAGAAGCTTAGCTGGAACTTGACTAATACGTTACAAATCCACACCAAAGACAAAGAAGGTGGATAAGCAGTACGTGAAGGAGAGCCGCTTACAATGATCCAATTAAACAAGAGGAGCCTGAAGCTCAGTTATTGACCCGACATTTGCACATGTAGGATGTGGACATGATAAAAACAAATTTACCCCCATGCACTTTATAATATATATATATTCATAAACTGAAGGAAAAAGTATTTGCAATAATTTAAGCAACACACTTAAGCAAGGAAATAACTACTAAACAAATATGCCCTTTGCAAAACTGCGCCATCTGTTGGAAGTGTTGGGTCAGTGTCCAGTTCTGCATTTCGCTCCATAACCAGCAAGGCATTATTAGAGTTAAGCGCTATGTCTTACATTAAATTGGGAGTTTATCCATGTCAGCCTTCCAGAGACAGACCAGCCACAGGGATGAGCCTGTGGCTGTTAAATCTAAAAAAAAAAAAAAAAACTCCATCTGCCATATCTCAAGATGCCTTGGCCGATCGCGGCCCAATCCATATCCTCCGGCCACCATATCCTAGAGTAATCTTTCTTCCCTTCTTTGTAGTTCACCCCTATCCTGATATTCTTCATTGCCTCTGCCCATTTCCCCCCAATTCTCATTTCTCCACCGAGCTCCAGTGAAGCATTGTCCTTGCCCGGGTTTTGATGATGCCCCTAAATCACACCGTCACCTGGTCTGTTTCCCTGGCTCGCTTTGATATTGTGAGTTTTGAGCCCACTGGCGTTGGCTCGCCAGTTTGTTTACGAGGGTCTTTTTTTGCTACCATGAGCACGCACATCCCAAGATTATCGTCAGCATGCCTCGGAGAAGATAAATGGATGCTCTGTTGCATGGCCACGGGCTGGGAAAAGAATGTGGGATTGATGAATGACACAAGTAGAGGCAAACTACAAATTAAAGCCAGTCATGTTTACAATTATAAACCGAGTGTTACGACGAGATGGGCATATTATTAAATCATTTCAAATGAATCATATTTTCCTACCAATGAGTTAATCATCACATACCACAGAATCTAACGCACAAGTGGCGGATCCAGGTCTTCATTCCACTACCTGACCAAAGCTACTAATATTAACATAACCACGGCGGAAGCAATGCTATCAGTATTCTGCAGAAGAGCTTATGAGTCTGCAAGGAGGCCAAACTCTGTCTAACCCTCTCAACAAGTGTCTGTTCTCTTAATTGGAGCTGGGTGTTTGGAGGTCAGATCAACACTTCTGCACACACTCCAGGGAATCCTAGTAAATCAATAATTTGGTACGGTATGTTAAAGATCATGTGAGATTGCAGTTTCACAGTATTAGTCTGCTCATCTTCGTTTAGTTATTGATTTGATTATTCTCATATTAATATGGACTTGCATGTTAATCTCAAATTCTGCTATATATTGTTTTTTGATGTGGTGATGTTAAAGACCTAGGGGATAATAAATACAATCATTGACAGTGTATGGCTAAGTAATTTACAGAGAACGAGAGAGAGAACATGTCAGGTTGAAGAGAGGCGAAAAGACGTTTAGAGATTCATTAGTGTTCTCCACTCGTTCCATTCGTATAGGCAGATGGGGCTTTTACTTTTCCCATTATATTTCTCGGCCGCGCAATCCGAGCGGCACGGCTATTTTTTTGGTCTCTTTAGTTCACCACGTGTGAGACCTTAATAATAAGTAAGAGATAAAAAGCAAGGTGTCCAAATAACAAAAAAGACTTGAATAAAAGGACAGCCCAGCAAGACTCTATGTTCTATTCTAATGGCCTTAATGGGTTCTACGGATGGTTACTGATGATATTCCTTTTTATTCACACACATTGGGGAATCGTAAAATAGGACGAGCTTGCACAACATGCCCTCAAACCTTTGCTGTGTGATAATAAAGCACAAAGTTTCAAGCCAATAATTTTACGTGACCACTTATCACTTAAACCACGGGTGTCAAACTCAAGGCTCGGGGGCCAGATACGGCCCGCCACATGATTTTATGTGGCCCGCGAAGACAAATTGTGCATCGAATTTGTGTCATTACTAGAATTGCAAATTGTCTTCACTTTTAATAATATCTGTTTTTTCGAATACTTGACCATTTTTTTCTGATTTGAAAACGAGTTGTCAGTGTGTTTTGTAGCTTTTACTGTATATAATATGAGGTGCTCATGGTTGTCTGTCAGCTGACAAGACGCTTCCAACAGGAACTCGCCACCTGATCTGAAGTATATTCTGCTAAAGGACAAGTGAGCGAAACACCTTCTCAGACCTCCCACTGTGACATTTTCCCCCTGAGGTATGTAACCTTTATCAGGAAGCCGAGTCCAGTGTTGCTTCAGCTAACTACCGATCGCCTCCCAGGGAGCTCATTATCCAGTCGCACTCTCAACGGCCGTTCCCCAGACAGTCGAGCAATTAGGATCTTCACAAATAGAAGCGCTACCTGAGGACAGCTGGCAGCCGGGGAACGGCCGAGTGGCCGAGTGATGAAAGTTGAGTGTGACCCTTGGATGACTCACAGTCTGGGTCTTTTTGTGGGAACATGTCTGCTGCTTCAGGGCCTGTGGGAGCTTTGACTGTTTTTTTGGAACATTTTGCCGGTACTGTTCTGTCAAGGGGACATCATTTGGGTAATTTTAGTCGTTGTTTTTTGTATACAAATCGTATCTGGAGTATTAAGAGTGTGAAATTAAACAGTCAAGCAAATGTTTTGTTTTACGCCTACTTCTGAAAATGTGTCTGTCTGGCAAACCATTCAACTCTCTTTTACACAACGGTGTTTTTTTTTTTTTTTTAATCGTCCATGGATGGAAGCGTGTTAATTTTAAAGTCACAGCAATCTAGGTGGGACCGCAACCTACTTTTCAACTCTGTCATGGAGGGAAAAGTTCATTTTGCTACATGAAAAAGTCAGAATATTAGAAACATTGCAGACATTTTTCATTTGATACAGTCTACACCAAATTCATCTTTGTCTTTGTCTTTCAGGTATAAAAATAAAATGGAATAAAAGTAACTTTTAAGTTTTGATAAATAATAAAACAATAAAATAAAATGAAAACCAAAATAACTAATACAATGAAAAATAAACGGAATAAAAATAACTTAAGTTTTAATAAATAATAAAACAATAAAATAAAATGAAAAATAAAAGAACTAATACAATGAAAACAAAACTGAAGTTTTCATACCAAGCTGTAGATTCTTTTTTTCTCTTGAGATGAAAACTCGCCAATTCCAGACCAATTCACTGGCCCATTTAATGGAAGCTGCTCAGTATATAAGCGCAAAGCATCAGAGCAAATGACAGGTCGCCGGGCAGAAGTCAGGTGTCGCTGATGGCTCAGTGGGTTTTAGTGACACCCTCACCATAATTGCAGCAACTTTGAACTTCTGACAGCAACTTTTGCTATTACACCAGCGAATATGAAGCATCCAATTAGATGAACACGTTGAAATTCTGCAACTTTTAAATTGATGTTTTATTTTTTAAGATAAAAGCTGGACAAGACAGGTCCCTTAATGACAGCGTCAAAAGGCAAATAAAGTGTACGTATATCTGTCACAAGTCTGCACTATTAAAAAGTTGCCAAATTCTAAAGCCGCCATTAAGTCTTTTGGTGTGACAGAGACAAAGGCTGAAAAAAGAAGCGAGATAATGAGGGATGGATTTTAGTGAGCGCCTCGTAGGGACAAGGTGAGCTGATTGCCCCAATCCGACACAATGTGACATTCTTCATTAGGCCAGCCATCTCATTAGGCACACAGTGATGCACCCGGAGGCATGCGCCCTTATTAAAGGATGTAAGGCCAATTAGATGATTCTTTGTGAAGGAGTTCCTGCAGTCTCTACAATCCCTTAAATGATCCCATGTCTCATCGTCATGTCGATCGAACATAGGAAATATGTTTACCTTCTCCAAGAGGTTGAGTTTTTGCCTTGTTACAATTGTCACTCAAGAACGACTTGACTAATTTTGCCCAAACTTAATAGAGGGTGTGTGACGTGCGTCAAGAAAGAGTGTTTTGCACCTTCCACAGATACAGGATTTGTTTTTGTTTTTAATTATTGTGACAATTAAGTTGAACGCGGCCTTTTAAACATCATAAGGTAAACTGATTTTTCAAGATTTTAGGGTGGCCCGCTGCCCACTAGTTTGGACACATCATTTGGTGACCACCTGGTAAAACACTATGATGACAAGTTCTGAAAGTACAAAAAGAGGGATCATATTCTAGACTGACATCCTTGAATCTGGGTAACTAACGACTTTTGGGATTTCTTTTAATTTCGAAGTGTTTAAAGGACAAAATGAATCAAGTGGCATCTCCTGTTGATTGGACTGGTTGAAATATATTTGAGGTTTCAGTTCAGAGAGCCAATTGGAAAGTAGCAAACTCTGCTACGAACCCTCGAAGGGATTTTAATGTTTCAAACTCAGTGTCAGAAAGTAAGGTTTCCAGATCCTTCAGTGGAGCCAGCGTGACAAAGACAAAACTGTGAGTGACAAAACAAGTAAGACTATCTGTCAATCCATCTATCTATTTATCTATCTAGCCAGCTAGCTAGCTATCTATCTAGCTTTGTCTTCTAGGCCACGGGCTACGACTGAATAATTCTGTTTGAGATATGTGGAAAGAGTCGACAGGGAAGGAGGGTTGACATATAGACTGTCAAAACAGTTGTTGCATGGTGAGAACCATTCGGTCCGCTTGAGGTTGTGTCGGTGACTGGCGGCTCCATGAATGTGATGTTACCTTTGAAATGGTGAATTATGACGCTCAAGTCACAGCCTAGTGTTGTTTTGATGTATTGACACTGCTTGGTGGGAAGAATCATGCAATTCAAGAAAACATCAAACGTGTATCTCATTGGAGTTTTAGGTTGACTTGATAAAAATAGCAAAGTTTGAAAAACGAGTGTTAAAGAAAAGTTTTTTTTCTGCCGGCGGGGGAAAAAAAAATCAAAGTACTCAAGGTAAATGAATGATGGTGTGCAGTGAGTCAAGGTGAAATATTGACTGGCGTCAACCACTTCAAAGTATAGAGCGTGTCGGGATACAGAGATACAAAAGATCTTGGTTGTTGCTTACATGCTTCACAACAGGCTTACTGAGTCGTGTTACTGGTATTTTCCCACTCATGTCAGTTGAAAATAAGTTTAAAAGAAAGTTTGGATGTGTAAAGTTTGTATTCTATGTAGAGCCACAAAACACGTTCACAAAGCTAACCTTTTAATTCCCGTGAGTAAACCGAAGTCTCATTGAACCACTCCAGTTTCTACCCATTTTGTGTTTCTTTGTTGTTGGAGCAAGGCATCCAGTGAAAAGCCAAAGATTTCCCGAGGGAATCACCGAAAAGGTGATACATTTCACCAATGATGGCGAAAAAGGAAGCTGGGGGAAAATTAGCAGGAGGGTGAAGGGATGACGTCTGAGCGGATCCTCATTATCCCTCCAGTCGCCTTGTGATCCCTATTATCCGACGCTGATCCTTCTTCTGCCGCCCAGGAGAGCGGAAGTAAGATTTCTCATATTTCCTTAATTCCCACAATGTAGCCCCCAGTGTGCCTTCAAGACAACTGGATTTTATTGTTGTTTTGTTGCTGCTTTAAAAACCTGATCTCGAGGTTCTCTATCAAGGGAGAAGCTAGCTATAAATACCACAGATGAAATCTCTAAATAAGAGACAACTATTCAAGATTATTTTGGAAGACTTTTGGAACAAAATCAAACAGTTTACGAGCTATTCGGAATGGTAGTGCGAGTTAGAGTCGTTTTAAAGCAACACAGGGGGTTTTAAGTGGTTTTTTCCAAGAGACCACCATTATAAGCAAGAAGCAACTCGGGGACCACTGCTTTAACGGACTATTATTTTATTTTCCACCAAAGGAGGATAGACCTATACAGGCTATTAATTTACATGTCTATTTTGGGACTCTTAGACACAGCTAATATAATTTGGATGAGGAAATTATTCACAAAATTACCTGGAAAATTAATCAAGTCTAAATAATAAATCCAATTGTAATTGTAAATGTAATTATTTTTCATTTGGACCACCTGCAATACCACCATGGACCACTAGACGGCCGCAGACTACGGGTTGACGATCTCTGGCCTAGTGGTTAGTATGTCTGTCTCATGGTCAGGAGGTTCTGGGTTCCTGTGTAGCATTTGTATGATGTTGCTAGAGCGCTATTAAAAATGGGAAAAAGTTTGTTTGACATATCATGAATTTGGCATGGCAGTCGGAGGACTTTATAGAAAGTGAAATGGGCCCGGAAACATGGTTCCCCGCTGCAGTCACACATACTTTCACACATCACATTATGAGTCGAGGAGCTTACATGACAAACAAACGAGCACCAATTAAAAGCAGATTGTAACGACCTCATTAAAAAACGAGAGTTCACGTGGGTGTTATTGTGTTTGATGCAACAGATTCCGTAAATGAGCGAACAATCACAAGCGAAGCCGTCGTCTGCTTGTGCTAACTGGCAAACCGACATTGGCGAGCAGATGCGCTGTTAAAACATTCTCCGGGCCGCGGAACAACGATCATCAAGGTGACGTTAAAACCTTCTCAACTGCGACCGTGGTCGAGATTTGAGGACGTCTTCTTCTGTCAGCAGCTGCGTCATAATTTTCACTGTTGCATAGCGAAACAGGAGCACTAAACGCTGCAATTATGGCCCAACATCTGTCGGCAAAAAAATACTTGTTCTAAACTGATTTTTTTTAAAAATAGAAAGGTCGTCAAATGAAACTCAAAACAGACATCTTTGTGATATTTATTTATCAGTACATCTTTCCCCTTCATTAAATCTTTTGAGTGTGTTGACCTTTTGGGAAACCCACAGAGGTTCCGATGATTCTGATAGCGCCGGTCTTTTGAGTCCAAGTCACAGTCAATCCACGCAGCCCTCCAATTTCATCATGTGGATTGTAAAAGGTAGAAAAAAAGCCAGATATGTGTTGTTTACCAGACTATCTGTTTGGCTTATCTACAAGCGTCACCATTTGTTGCCAAAAAACAACAACAAAATTGTACGGGTGGAAATGTGTCCCCAAAAAACGCCATCCCTATGCCTGCTATCTGTCCAAGCTTAAAGCGCCAGTTGTTTTCAAGATGGGCGCCTCTGGGAGAGAAAGAAACAAGTGGGCGATTACACTTCTTTTATCCTCACAAGGATGCTCCTCTCTTCCAGGAGGTCTTTGCTGTCAGCCTTTTTCTCTTCCTGCCTTTAAGGAGGTTGTATTCATCTTTGGTCTCTCTCCTGCTCCATTGTATTCATCCATGTTATCTCGTTCTCTCTCTCTCTCTCTCTCTCTCTCTCTCTCTCTCTCTCTCTCTCTCTCTCTCTCTCTCTCTCTCTCTCTCTCTCTCTCTCTCTCTCTCTCTCTCGCTCGCTCGCTCCAAATGATGGTGTTGACTTCCAAATCTACTTTTCCCCAGACTTTTATTCCCTCTTTTCTGCATCTCTCTACCTCATTTTTTTTGGAGACTATGTATTGGGATTTTACATCATCAAGGTGGGTTTGTATTTTGAGATTTTTGTACAAGGATTAAATAAATTAATCAGTCAATAAATAAATGAATGAATAAATAAATTAAAATAATAATAATAAATAAATAAATAATTATACATACATACAAATAAATAAATGCACTTATAATGGATGGATGAATATCTGTATATCTTTCTCTGTGCAAGTATTCCTAATAGTAATTCATTGTATATTCAAAGTAGAGTTAATGTTACATTTAAGGAACCCGCATATGGCGCCTATATTATTGCAATCACTAAACATTTTGAGAGCTGAGTGCTATATCACACCCACTCACACGCTGGAGAAATAGCGAGCGTGCTTATGTAAAAGGACATGCATGTGTCGCTCTTGTGCCTTTTTTGTCACTTGTTCATCAGTCAAGTTGAAATTGGAGCTCTCCCACTCACTCACACAAACACACACATGTACACATCAGCTTTTGTGAAGCATCCTTGTCTGTATACTTGATTTACTCTTCTCATTATTATTCTAGTCCAATTTTCGAAGTGATGACCTGCTGCTTTAAATTCACATCCGTGTGGTTTGTAAAGACACGGCCAATCAAAGCGCGCACACACACACACACACCAGGATAATGACACATTCCATTACAAGCAAATGATGTTTGAAAGCTATAAAAGCACGATTCACAACATATCATGTGGCTGATTATGATGCTCAGTTGTTCCATAATAAACGCTTGCGTGCATTGCTTTATGTGTGCAACTGCCAGGTGACAATAAAGCACACTCCATCAAAAAGTAACTCACATTACTTGTACAATAACTGATTAAGTTTAAGATGCTGCAAAAAATAGTAGTTGTACTAGTTATAGTGGTATTCCTTTAGTAAATATTGAAATACTATTTAAATATATTTAATGCATCAACACCAGTATTGACACCTTAAAATAAAAATATAGATAATTCAAATTCTACTATTTCCATCCCCCAATAAATAGTAATACCGCGTTTTTGACCATTGTTGTTATTATTTCTAAACAAACTGAGGATGACACGGAGTCCCTGGACAGCGTTGATGTCCTTGTGAATTCACACCATCAAATAACACCACCCGCATGAAAAATGGCTTACGATTAGCGACAGGTGTTTTCACCCGCCGTTGGGGGAATTTGATGACAGGCTGCAAACTGTTGGGGACGTACTCGAACGTCGTTTCACACGTGTTATGTTTGTGCCGTTGCGCCCGCGTGCGTGTCGAGGGAAATCAGCCGGCAGTCAACTTGGGAATGATCTTGTAAATAAAAGTAAAAAGTGAGAAAGAAAAATGAGATGGAAAGTCTGTGATTGGCATATTGTTCCTTGAGACTTAAGATTGTCGACGGAGGTTTAGAGTTAGGGACTACAGAGTTGATGTCACAAGAACTAAAAAGAGGTCAAAATGAGCTACTAGCATTGAATTGAGGTCCATCCAGTCTGAATGCCCTTTTCGCTATTTGTCTTCTTTTCATCCAGCACTGTCGGCCTTCCATCTTTTACTCCTTCAAACGCAATGTCTGCCTTCCTCCTCTTTCTCTCTCTCTCTGCATGTCTCCCTCCTCACTCTTTTTGTATAAATGCACTTCTCACCCTGTGTCAAGTGGAAGAGAGGGGACACCTGGGTGTAAATTGCTCGGCTTGCTGTGGATGAAGAAAAGCGGAAAGCAATTCCCGACACCATTTCATGGCGGGGTCCGCTTTTGCCAAGGCGCCCTGCGGATGAGACAGTGAGAGACGATGCTGCTTAATGGGCAGCCAGTCAGCATGGATGAGATTAGGAGGAAAAAGAGCGACCGGAGCCGAAAGAGAACGACATTATCTCAGCTCGCATTTGACAAGCGGTCGGAGCAGCCAGATTACTGTTATTGCCCTCCATTTTAAACAGCTGCATACATATTGTGGCTCACAAGGCACAGCATAAACGGCACTTCACGCTCTATATTAAAAATAATGTTATTTTTGTGCAGACTTTTAAAGTGAACATTGTATGGAAAATTGACTTTTAAATCCCGTGTATACAAATAGGTGCGTGGTTTTGCTATTTCTGAAAATGTGTGTGCCCCACTGTTAGTTACACAACAGCTCCTTTACCTTGCGATCATGGCAACATAGAGAATTTGTTGACCCTTGACATGATCAGCTAGTCTGGGGAAAAATATAGAGTCACTTTCTGAAACATTGGTTTCACATGGGTGCAAGGTCAAAGCCAAAACTTAAGTAGCGTTTTATGAAGATTTGTTTGCCGTACAGATTAGCATTAGCTAACAGTGTTAGCTAATTGTTTCAGAAATTTTACTCTGCTTGACATGGTAGTGAAATCAATATTTGTATGTGGGGCATGAAGAAGTCCAGTTACTCACTTCCATAAAACAGCCCCCCAAACATGAGCTGATTTCATCAACACAAAAAACAGGGTGCGTAAAGTTGGCTCTAATTTTCTTTTCCCTTGAAATTCTTTTCCAGCCCTTCACTGCAGCTCATTTTTCTCACGGGCTTCACTAGCCTCAATTGTATAGAGAAGGTCTCTTTTAAGGATACTTTACTCAGTGCTAATGCTAAATCTTAACCCAGTCGTTACCGTCAGAATAAAAATCTCCTAGCAACAAGCGCCCAGCACACAGTGGACATTCGCAATCAATAGCGGTCTTCTCAAAGTAAATTGGGGTCCTGCTTTAACCTTCTCTCTCTCTATCTAATCTTTGAGAAATACCCAGTTGGCAGCAACAAAGTCTTACAGTACATCACCGCGGGGCCTGTTAAACGAGGACAACAGGATTGTAAAGGCGACAGCGTTGTTTATTTACAGCGCCGTCTTCTGGCAGAGTTGTTACGTGGCTCATAACTTCCAGCAGCTACTCACTTAGTCCATTAGGCAAACTGCATCTGTTTTAAAAACCGAGCCAAGCAGGCACACTTTGGCCCATAACTCAGAGCTGAGCTAATACGGTACACGGACGCCCACCAGGAGTCCGTCAGAGAGACGGCGAGGTCACGGAGGAGTGAAGGCCTCACCGGATGCTTTGTGACATCTAAACAAGAGTTTGAAAATCACTCATCGAGATTAAAAAGTCAGGCATAGTAGTGTTCCTACGGGAAACAAAACAATCTTGCTGCCCTGTTAACGTAATTGCCGACATCTTATGCATTCTGTTTCTATTGCACCCAGTCTCCGGGGATATTTGGAATACTTCTAATAGCATTTTAAAAATCTCGCCTGTCTGGATCACTTAGAGTCAGCCATATTGGCTGAGGATGGACAGCCTAAAGAAAGATGTCTTTTGTCAGGCTCCTTTTAGATACAGAACAATGTAGTCCTTAGAATATTTGCTGTGTATATTCACTATTTGGCTAACCAAAACAGCTGCACCAAAGCTAACAATGGAGGAATTCATTCAATTGTGGATATCGCATAACGTTCTCTGTAATAGTCCTTGACATGAATTATTTACCAGTAACATTAATCTGGATTTTATTTTTATATTAGTCCAACCATATTTTTAGTTTTGCAACAGGACACTTTTTATAGAAATGATCGTACTGCCTCGTAAGGTTAGTCTAATAATTTGCCATCATCTCATAAAAAAACTGATTAAAGGACAATTGAGTTCACTAGTGTTGACACTGCAGGTTGATCTTATTTATAAGTTATTTTTAGCAAGACTCATATTGGCCAGGCTTAAGGCCGGTGGCTCAACTCGTACTCTGCAGCCTTCTTACAGGATTCAGACAAAGACAAACAACTTCTTCTCTAAAGTAATGGAATCATCCAAGGATCTCTTGGCAGTCTCGACCTCTCACTCTCACTCTCTCCCCCTGGTTGTCTGATAATGTCTCTCAGTCTGCCTTCTTCCCGGAGTCATCGACTGCACTAAGTTGTCGTCCTCGCCGCTCTTGTCGCCCCACTTATCTCCTTCTCCCCTCCTCTGTTGAACCTCTCCATCACTGTCAGCCTTGCGCTCTACTTCGCTGGACGGCGGCCATTGACACTTTGCACACACATGCAAGACCACGCACATTTCCCCCATATTCACACACACGTGCAGATCATTCTTCTCTTTCTCTAGCAGTCTCTCTCATTCCCAATATACACATCACTGTGTCTCTCTGTCAATGTTGTGGAACGACTCAACTCGCTTCGAGGTGACCAAATTCATCCATCACTGCGACGTTCTCCAGCGTGTTGCTGCATTTGTAAACTTCTGGTCTTATCGAGTTTTTCTATTTGGGACATAGCGGCATTTACATATGGGTGGAAAATAATCTGCACTGAGGTGTGTTAGACCACATGTTGGTCATTTAGACATGCAAAAGACTGTGTTTAAGGAAAAGAGTGGTTTGCGCCGCTGTGGGCGTGAACACATCCAACTCAATTCGCCGCCAATCAAAGCAGATGTTGTTATTCACTTTAATTGTGGTGCTTTCACATTTCATGCGGAGACATGGAAAAGTACGCTGCATCCGTCCGTGCGTGGCCGTAGAATTGCCATTGAACTTAGCAACAGAAGTGGCTAACTGCTAGCCACTTAAATATCTGTGTAGCTCAGGAATCAATCCACACCGCGGCGATGTAATGTGATTCGGATGGATTTGAGATTGGGGTAGACAGATTCATATTTCGTCTACGAAAACACCAAAAGAAAAAAAACCTCCAACCATGCACACTTAGCTTTGTGATCAACTAGTCCTCCCATAATCTTATGAGAGCATCTGTTGATGCTGTCACATACACACCGAACACAACATATACATAGAGCGAGCTGTCATGCCATTGACACATAACTCAAGCATCAGTCTGTCTCTTGCATACATACTTAATGGAAACATCTGATCCTTCACATTTAGCGTTGTCACTCTCACTATCTCATTTGCTGGAAGTGTCAAAACATCCGCGCTGTACTCTAATGATCAACTCGACATGGCTCGGCCTCCGCGGGCTCTCATAAGTTGCGCAATTAACCATGCATTACGCGTGTTAACCTTTTATTTACGACTAACAAGCAGTTAACGAACGGTGATTTCCTCCATGACCGAGCGTATTGTCGGCTCTCAAAGGAAATTCGTCTGAGTTACAACAAGTTGATGGTGCTATTTCATAAAGTGACGGGTGAGCCAGGCGCAATAACGTTGATTTAAGTCGCTGTCGGGAGCAGCCAGCAGTCCACACTGCGACGGCGTATCGCTTTATCACACTCCGCATCCATCTCCCAACACCAAACAAGCTGCGGAATAAGCACAATAGAAGTTAAGTGGCACTAACGTTAAAGAGATGTTGATTTGCTGCCCGTCTAGCAGTTTGTGTCGGGGGAAGTCATAATAAATGATTAGGAAAAGGAACGGAAGATGGAGACGGGAATGAATACAGTGCGGCGAGGGGAGGCTAACGTTGGCTTCACGTTGCTGAAAATCATAATTTTGTTTTGCTCGAAGACTTTGAACAACAATCTAAAACGACAATTGCACTCAAAAACATAACGCCATGGGTGACTTTACTATTATAGAGGCATAGTGAGGGAAAAGATGAGGCACGCAGAGAATGCAAACGAGAGGGAAGAGCATAGCAGCAATGATTGCAGTGATTTCAATTATCATTAGTGTGTGTTGCTGGCAAGCAGTCTTCTCGTTAAGGTGGATGCTATCGTGCTAATTGTGGAGGATGTCGCACGGCAGCTTGCGGGTGGTTGTTGGTGGTGTGGAGGAATTAGAGGCGCAAACGTTTAGCGACTCAGGCAACCGCTGCAAATGGTACATGCTTTTAGCTGCTAAAATAAGGAAACATTTTTTCTAAAGGAAATAATCTCATTCAAATTAAATCTTCATCTGAAACCTGTTTTGCGCCTCTTTCATTTCCTTCCTCGTCAAGCTTCCACAGTAGCATCAAGGTTGATGAAGGTCCAATTATGTACCACGCAATCAACATCTGGGCCCATTTGCTGGCAATCTCCAAGGCATTTATATGAGGATGTTGTTTGGAAACATTCCAATTTCATCAATGCTTTTGCAGACATGAAGTTCAGCGAGTAAAGTTCCCCGAGGGACTAACAACCTATCTTAAATGTTGAATGTTTCTTTCAGAGGAGGTGGTAAACGCTGAGGAAGCTGAGGATGTTGTTTTGCCTCTGGCCTACACTGAGAGATGCTCATGTTCATTAATATGTAGCAAATAAGTCAAGTGACATTTTTGCAGGTTTTTGAGCTGCCTTACCAAACATAATTAGCCAAATGCAGCAGTCAAGTTGACAACACCCAAAAAACTTCACAAACTTCATAGCCACATGATGGTCTACTTACCCGTACAAAAACTTAACGGGTTTCTTCGGATAAGATTTTGAAGTTTACACTCTGTATCTATCCTTTTGACAAAAATAGTTGTAAGCCTCCAGTGATTTGTAAGCTTTCATCTGGCGCTGTGTTACAGAGCATGTCTTTAACACCAGGTAGTAAACAATATCGAGATTTCCGCCGAAAAATCAACCTTGGACATTGTGTATGGGTCGATTCCTCCAAACACAGTAACAGTAAGTTGTAGATCAGCTAGCAAGCTGTCAAAATATTTTGAAAATGCTATAATAAAGAAATGATGGTTCGAAAAAAGAAACATCCCAGAATGCATCGCTGCACGTAAGCGACCTATATGAACAATCCAACAAGTTTGAAGAGGAACTGGGAGCTGATTGGCAAACACACATAGAGGGACGGGGCCAAAGAATGATGATGCATCATCTGTTATCCTGTGGAAAGTCAAGTATGTTATTTCTTGTTATTTCTTAACTGAGCATGTTTGGCTTCATATCATGATCTGGTTTTTGACCTGAAAGAGGGACGATGACAACAATTTTACTGATTAGGACATTTTCGCTCACACTTGATAGCTTCACGGACTACAAAGATGTTCCACCGAGCGAGTAGGCGGCCTCTTTCGCTCCCACTGAGAAGCGACGCAAACAGACTCTTGGCAACGATATTTCATTACAAGAGTCCTCTCCTGAAGCTTCATCAAGCCTCTGATTTCAAGCGCGCCAGTGACCAAACAACTGCACTGATTGTACAATTTATCTCGCAATAGTGTTGTGATTGTCTACTAGTGACATCTGAATACAAATGCAAACAAACAAATATCCCATCAGTGTTGAATATATCAAGTTAGAAAGGTGGTCGAAGCTTTTCACGATTGTGCTTGAGCAGACAAAAAAAATTGTGATTTACTTTCACGTTCTCATTTTCTGTCCATCTTCCGGAGGAATTTTTGGGTTGATGCATGTGATAATCATTCATCAAGGCCAGCGCTAGCAAGATGTGACCTCAAGACACTTGCGGGAATAAAAAAAACAAGCAGTCGTGGCAAAACTGCACGCCTCTTCCATTATTCCAGCAATCAAGTGAATCTCAGGTGGCGGCGCACGAGTGGGCGACACTAAATAGGCACAACACATCTAATTAAGTCCTCCGGTTTTCCATTTTTATTGTGCCGAGCCTACAGGACTAACTAAGGCCTGGAGTTTCTTTGATTACTTTTATTAGTCAAAGCTTCCGGATTCACAAATTTTGCATAACTCTTTTTATGCACCTTGTAATCATGATGAATTGTTTTGTATCTCAAAAACAAATGTTAGGAGGAAGAAAGCGCAAGAAAAACGTCAAAGATACCTGCAGAGAAAAAAAGAAAGAAGAGAGGAAGCAGAGAAGGCCAGAGGGAGCGTGGGTTTGTTTGTAGAAGGGCACTCGCAGCTCTCACTGTGTTCTTTGGCGGCGTCCCGCTGTAGCAAAACAGGAGCAGGAGCCAAGCCGAGCAAGAACGAAACAGCAAAAGGGTGCGATACACAAACAGGGAAAAAAAAGACGGGAGTATCGCCAGTCTGAGACCGGGGCGCTCCACTTGTCAATCAAAGCTTGGAAAGCGAGCCTTCGCCGAGAGCAGTGTGTCAAAGCGTGTTAATGATTTGCTGCATCACTGCTTTCCTCGCAGCCGTCTGACAGCAGGCCGAAGCAGGGGGAACGTAAACAGTGGAATAAAACAGTCTGTCGTCGTCTACGGATATTAAACATTCCGCTACGCAACTTTTATCCAATTACGGCGGAACCTCCAAAGTCAGACACAATTCATTCGATTGATTGGCATAAATGCTCTAATTTTCTAATTGAAAATGAATCATTTAATTCAAAGACTTTAATTATATGTGCGAGCAATGTTTAAGTCACATTTAATTCGTGCCAATTATCATTAGAGGCAGAATTGCTGTTAAATATGATTTAAATGTCAACACCTGCTATCTTATTTTAAAAATGCATTACATTTTGGAGAAATAAAGGCCTCCAGCCTATAGTCGCCATTTGCATTTGAGTAAATAAACTAAAAACGGTATTTAAATTCCCTGATGAGTTGAAGTAATTGCACAAATATTTGCAGCCACTTGGAACAGGTTGACTTTGATTCGCTCTAATCGTTACTTAGCAAGAATTTGGCAGCGCCCGTTAGCCTAAGTGCCCCCTTTACGCTGAGAAGTTAATTAGTAAGAGGAGCAGCTGCGCGGACAAGTGGCTGATAATGAGGGGAGACGACGGAGCATCGACGAGGGCAGGGTCTGCGAGCTCGGATTCATTTGAGGATGAACGGGCTCCGCAAATATGGAGGCGAGGAAAGCTGTGAAGGTGTGAGGGATGTAGTTGAGGGGCGGGGCACGGTAACAGCAGGTAAAATGTAGGTGTGGATACCATTCGCCGGGAAAAAATGTGAGCGTCAAACCACTGAAGCGTTTTCAAGCTGTGAGCGCTCCAAAATGGCTGTCAATGAAGTGGAGGAAGAAGGAGACAGTAGGAAAAGTGGGGGTGTCGAACCCTCTCACCAGGAAAAGTCTGGGTGTCAAAAGCGGGACTGCAAGTAGCATAACATTTTCCAGATGGTGGCGTCTCAAAAAATGTTGTATAGAAAACGGCTGTCACAAATTAATCTCTATAGACTCGATTATCCTCTCGATTATTCCATCAATTACCGTAATTTCCGTACTATGAGCCGCACCTGAATATAAACCGCACCAGCTAAAATTAGGGAAAATCCTTTTTTAATTAATTTATACGCCGCACCGGACTATAAACCGCAAGTGTTTTAAATGAAATCTCCTAATTTCAATCACCTGTATTTCCAAAACAAATCCTTTTACAATATCACAAAAAGCAAAGCAAAAGGAATCGACTTATAGTCCGGAAATTACGGTAATCAGGAAATCAACAATATTTCTCAAGGAATTTTCAAATTGTATTATCGGCAGTCCACAATATCATCAAAAGATTCTGGCACGTTATAAACAGAAAAACACGACAAGAATGATGATGATGAGTGATGAAGCAAGGTCCCATTCAGCAAGCGCCGACCCTAAAACAGAAAAGAAAGTCCAAGTGCATCACTAAGTGGAATATTATTTTATGTATGACCAAATTACAAATCATCAGGGGTTGGAATTGCAGTCTGAAAGCTCAGTGGAGGATCACTAACTATATCACGTGAGTGACCTGCGGGGACCAAGTATGTTAGTTGGACCCCAGAGAAGTAAAAGACGGACTGTGAGTGAAATCCACCATGAAAGACATTTGGGGAAACATTTCAAACGCAGGCGCTTGAATAATGCATCGCGTCTCGTCTCTTCTGACGGCGGATATTCATGTGCATGAACACGTCTGCACGTGGAAAGCTTGTAATGTCTGAAGACGACGTTTCTGCAGACATGTTAAATTTCCCATAATGCACCCCAACCTAATGGCTTATTTATGCAAAGGGGACTCGACTTTGATTCTGAAAGTGCGTTTAACTTTTTGCCCTATTACAGGCGATATTCATCTGATGTTGTATGTAGGGCTCATTTCCAAAGAGCCCCGCAGTAATGAGAGATTGGTGGCGAGGTTTTATTATAGGCAATAAAACATGAGGATTGTGTGTCTGTTAATAAGACCTCCAGAGGATTGGAAACGAGGGGGAGAGCTCTAAATAAAATGTCCACCTGGACAAAAGTAGAGAGGTGAGACAAGGAGTGTGTGAACAAAAAGAAAATTGTAAAAAAAAATGTAATCATTAAAACTGTTTGCGAATGTCTGGTGAACATCTTTGGAGTCTTTTGAGACCTCAACCCAAAAAAAAAAAAAAAACATTCTCTACTATATGTTTGTTAGGTTCCAAGTTTTAGGTTTGCTCCCATTCTAGTAAATCTTAAATGGGACAATTTGTGACATGTATTCTTTTTTTAATGTGTGATTTGTTTGCCTTTTAAAAAACTAAAAATAATAGTCTTGTTTTTTTAACCAAATGTGACACAAACACAGAATTCCCAGGACAATTTCACAGATATTTATTGTAAAACCTCAATTTCATCTCTTCGGATTGATCAGGAAAAATAAAATGGTCTGTGGAGCAGCTGCGTTTTATGGGAGCTGAGCCATGCCAATTTATTTAGATTGACCTTGACTGATGCATGCCTTTAGTTGTGATTCTACGGGGAAGCCAAACATTCCGGGTAAATGAAAAAAAAAAAAGTGAGAGTCCTGCTTGCAAAAACTGGAACCAGCATCTTGGAAATGTGTGTTCTCCTGAAGGTTAATGCCGATCATCATTAAATTCGCATCCTAAATGAGCTTCACACTCTCCTGCGCGGCTTTTACACAGCAAAGGAGGAATCTCCGTGGAAACTGAAAGAAAGGCTCCAACAAAAGCGACAATTAACGCTCCACTCAATTACTCAATGTTGAATTGCTTGTTTTTAAACAGGCAATTTGCGGTGCTTTTTACTTGAACGTCCTTAAAATTCCTAAAGCGTTCCTACAGCTGACACAATGTTGATATATTATTGACTCAGTGTCTTCTGTCTGGCTGAAGCTCATTACCAGCATTTCTGATAAAATGTCAGCTTGTGGAGATTGAATCATATCACACAGAATGGAGTTGAAAATGATTTGCTCAAAGTCAAAACTTTTTTTTCCCAAATAATTTGCACAATGGAGCTCAACCGCCTCACAGTTTAGAGGCGCACGGTTTGAGTCCGTCTTTACTCAACTTTGCTTTGGCGCTGCTATAAAGTATTCACAGAGAGTGTGTGTCATTACAACATGAGCGCATTTGCGATGGAGTGAAGATGAGCGTGTGATATCACCTCCGGAAATGTTGGAGATTTGATCTGGGTTTGAACTTAGCGGCCCACAGGGAGCTGACTGCGAGGAGCTTGAGTGATCTCCCCATGCTTGCTTTGGTTTTTGGACAGCAGCGGGGAGGGATCAAACAGAGATTTTGCATTCCCAAAAAGCTGCGTTTTTCATAGGAAGTCAAAACTGATCATATATTAGTTCACATATTGTTTGTTTACGAGGCAACTCGTATCCCTGGTTGACATTTTTCAGGGATTCATAAGATTTGAAAAGAGTAAAGCAAAAGTAAAAGCAGAGAACATAGCATCTGTAAATATCTTGTAAATATCTGGAAGGAATGTTTTATGTATACATGGACAGATGGACGGACAGATAGACGAGATGGCTGGATTGTATATTATGTGTAAAGTTACATTATGAAGGAATCTATGAACTCTGCTTGGCAACAAAGCATATTACGTGACCAGGAGTAATTCAATCTATCCACATTTGTGTTCCTGGTGGATAGCAACAATTGCATTTCAGGTGTAAAGTTACATTATGAGAAACCGTCATCTGTGCCAGGCAACACAAACATGTTACCTGACCACAAGGAAGAATCTGAGCAATTGAGGTGACTAAACCGACATCAGATTGCATCTCTTGCAAGTAGTGTGCATGTGAAAGGATGCTAGGGGAGATGTGGTGATTCAATATTTTTTTACGAACCTAAATCAATCAGGTTAATCAGGATTTCTTCCCTGGGTGTACTTTTGTGAAGAGACCTGACTCATAAGTGGTCTGATGTTCAATGGTCTGCGTCCTTAATGAGGCAGGACTCCTCATGAGCAGCAAGGGGACGAAGGCCCTCCCAAAAAAAATAAGCAGTAAACACAATTAAGGGCCCATGAAACAGTGCGTCATTACTAAATCCCTTCAATAAAAAATAAACAACAACCTCCTCAGTATTGTTTTATGCAAAATTTGATGTAATCTGCTTGTTAGAATAAAGTTATATTCTCCCATTTGCGCATGTTAGCAGGATTTCAAAGTCAAAGTCAAAGTCAAAGTCAGCTTTATTGTCAATCTCTCCACGTCACAACACACAAAGAGACCGAAATTACGTTTTTCTCTATCCCACGGTGACGAGACACATAACACGATAGACATACAAGTACGCGACACAATATAAAAACAAGAAGGCAAAAAATTCAAACAATCAATAGTAAGAGTGATGAATAAATAATAAATAAACAGATAACACAATAAATAAGAGGAGCAAAACGGAGCCAGCAAGCATAGCGCAAAAGTAAAAAACATCATAAACAAAAAGGCACAAACAATAAATAATAAGAGTAATAATAAATAATAAATAAACAGATAACACAACAAATAAGAGCCAGTGTGCATACAGACAGTTCAGACAGTAAAAGTACAAGACGCTACGCAGAACGGGGGAGCGAGTTCAGGATCCTAACAGCCTGGTGTACGAAGCTGTTGGAGAGTCTGGTCGTGCGGGAGCGCAGGCTTCTGTACCTCTTCCCAGAGGGCAGAAGCTCGAACAAAGAGTGAGCGGGGTGACTCACATCACTCACAATCGTGGTCGCCTTGCGGGTGAGATGCATGGAGTTTGCCCATTTTTAATGATATTAATTAAAATCCCTAACCTTGAGTCAGACACAGGGGGCACTCAAACGTTCTAAACTTCCTGTTCCACATCATCGGCCAATTCTAAATTTGGGTGTCACCCCGTGCACCTCCTACATTTTCCTCTAGATGTCACTGTTGTTTTATTTATTTCGCCACCCACGCCGCTGTCGGCCGTTTGGTCACGTGATGCCCTCGGAGTGTCAGGGGGGAACAGCATGGCGGACATGCATGTGCAGGCTGGCGACGAACTACATCGACTGTCCAGCTAACCCCGTCCGTGAGATAAGAGCCAAATTGGGTTGCGACGAGCCAGGCCCGGTGAACGTGGCCGAACGCCTCAGCGGAATGGACGAGGAGATGAAGCTCCAGTTCCCGTCTCTGCCCGCCTCCAAGGAGGAGCTCCTGGTTGGTTCTGGACGGCTAGCTCACCTTAGCTAGCCACCGCTAACTACACTCTGTGTACAAATATGTCGTTTTGGGTGAACACTATTCCTTTAGTTTTGTCACGAGAGACGAATATTGTCTGAGGAAACATGAATTATTGTCAAATTTACCTAAAAGTCTGAATTAAAGAAAACACTCCTAGCATCTTAGCATTAGCCACATAACGTTTAATTGTGGCTCAAACTTCAATGTTTTCATTTTAAATATGTTTTTGCAGGACTGGGCTTATCCAATGAGACGCGAAATGCAGGTATGTTCATCTCGACAATACCTGTCATTAAACCTGTTGTCAAAATGGCCATTTAAAAAAAAAATAATAATCTCAGGAGTAGGTACTGAAATACAGGGTTTAGGATGTACTATTTGACAGCAGCCTTCTTGCAGTTTCTGAACAAATGTGTTAATTTGACTAAAAGTCTTAAGTTTTATTTGCTGTGGAATCTCCAAGGTAGACCTGTAAGCAAATGTTCCCAACATTGGATGCTGCCATGTTTGTCATCACTTCACAACCTGCAAATGTATCAATTTTCTATTAGCTATATTATTATATTTTAGACTTAATATCACTAAGTAGCTGAGCACCAGTCTGTGTTGTGCAGATAGTTGTTACCATCTTAACTTACACCACTGCCAATATATACCTTATTTTAATCACTGGACACTTTATTTGGTATTGTTGCACAATAGATTGAGGTGCTTAGATTATTCACAAAATGGCACCTGTGTCTTGTTTTGTTTTGTTATTTTATAGGAAATATTACCCGGACTGTTTTTAGGTCCTTATTCCGCTGCCATGAAAAGCAAGGTAATGTATTATTTATTACACAGTGGCACATGTTGATAAAATGAATGTTTAGTAATAAATTGTGTTGTGGTGTAGCTGCAGTCTTTGGAGCGACAAGGCATCACGCATGTTGTCTGTGTGCGCCAAGACATCGAAGCCAATTTTATTAAACCTAACTTCCCTCATACATTTAGGTAAGAATGGTGAATTCATACAGTAGTGTCTTGTCCCTATCTGACTCATGTTTTTTTTTTTTGGTGCAGATACCTTGTGCTAGATATTGCAGACAATCCAGTGGAGAATATCATAAGATTTTTTCCCATGGTGAGTTTGAACGCTTTTCATACCTTTTATGTTTAGGTGACATCACGTATTTATGTATTATCTGTTTTGTGACATCACGTATATGATTTGTTTTCTGTCTGCAGACTAAAGAGTTTATTGACGGCTGTTTAGCAACTGGAGGTGAGATCACATTGTAAAGTCACAGCACAAGCTTAAAAGATTGAGTTTGGTTTGGTTTTCCCTTTTAGGAAAGGTACTGGTTCACGGTAATGCAGGGATCTCAAGAAGGTACTGTTTTCAGGTTTTTTATTTATTTTTATTTAGTTTTTCTGTTTTGCAATCTTATTTGACAGCATGAAGTTGTACACCGTTTGCAATTCTATATGGCTTGTATGTTGTCAATTAGATTTTTTTTTGTCCAGTTATGATAAAAAAGTTCCTCTGCAATGAGAGGAAGACATAACAGCCACATGGGGAAAGCATAATTATAGATGGAGCGATGCAAATGTCAACATTTTTCCAATTTCAGTGCTGCCTTAGTGATTGCCTACCTAATGGAAACATTTGGAATGAAATACAGGTGAGTCTTTGTACTCCATTTTAACATTTTCAAAGGATCTGAAGAAATCACAATGATGCACCACGAGTGCTTCGGGGCTATTCATGCGGTCCTAGGCGGCTAGCTCGTACCCACCATGCTGCTCTTCTCACCTGTGCGCTCACTCTAGGGATGCATTCAGCCACATCCAGGAGAGGAGGTTCTGCATTAACCCCAACATGGGATTTGTGCATCAGCTTCAGGTGAGCTTCAGTTGTTTAACAAGTGACACGTTGAGCCTTACAAAGATGTGCTGGGGCACGTTTTGTTTTGCAGGAATATGAAGCAATCTACCTCGCCAAACTGACCATTAAGATGATGTCACCAATGCAGCTGGGCCGCTCCTTCTTACAAGCGGGCATGCCAGGTCCGTACAAGCAATGAATGTGATTGTCATTGAATGGTGTTTGACATTGGTTCAACGAAGCTGTCCTGTCTTTTCTTGAAACAGGAAGCCGTAAGCGCAGCCTGGAGGAAGATGACGACTTGGGAGCAATGCAGGTCACAGCAGCACAAAATGGATGAGCCTTGCTTACATTTAGCTACTTAGCGTGTTGCACTCTTTTTTTTTTTTTTTTTTTACATTTTTAATGGGATTAAAAATGTAGACGTTTGAACCTTTTTCTAAGTGGGGGAGGGATGGGAGACCGCTCATGTCTGAGACGTGGGGGTCTGTTGGGAATGAGTAAATTTGATAACTTTGTTCTTGTTTTTTGAGCTGAATGCACTGAAAAAAGTTTTGCAATTTTATAGTATTTAAAGCATTTTTGCATTTGCAGCGGGACAGTATTGCAATAATGCACTTTCGATACTTGAATTTGTGTAGATGACCGGAAGGGGGCAGGCAGGAAAAGGGAAAGTGGCCAGGACGTCGCCCATTGCAAGATTTAACCAAGAGAGATAGTTAAAGCCTTTATTTTGGTGTCATAGGATTAACAACTAATTTCAGGCTTAATGTTGGATAGGATTAAATTGTTACATAATAAAAGTTCTGACTGAATCCATTCGATTTTTTTTCATTTCCACCTTACCTAAGAAGTTAAGAGTCAGTTATTCACTGAAAATCTTTAAACTGTATTTGGAACATTATTTAGATGAGATACAAAAGTATGGAAAGAGCATGCAAAGAAGAGATTCTTGAGAAATGAGTTTCAGATTAAGAAGCATCTGTGCTGCCCTCAGATTTCAACCACAAAAAAAATAGACTGGTGGTATGCTGTATTTCACTGCTGTTTTATTTACTTTTGTACATATTTGGCAATAAATTACATTAAATACATTCCCAAAGCCCAACTAAAAAAAAGAAAATTCACTTAAATATGAATTTACAAATCTAACTTTTGAATAATCCGTCCCACCCATCACAAATGTAATCGTCGCAGCGTTACAAAAATAAACCGTTAATGACATTGAATATTCACAAACTTCTGTTGGTTTACACCGATTTTAAATCCTATGGGATTTACACCTTCACCGAGATCATTATCATTTTTCAGATCTGATTATTGTTCTTTGGTTACTTGCCTTTCACAATGATTTATTGGTGAATTATTGGATGCTTCAAGGAAATAGCTAAATGCCTGGCTGATTTCATTCAAAGTTTGTTACCATTGTAACAAAAAAAAAAAAAAAAAACATTTACAGACATTGATGATCCCGTGTTCAGTTCTGCTGTAGTGAGGTAGCCACGGTTACCCCAAAAAAAAAGGATGGGGTGGGGCGGGGGTTCAACACATGTTTTAGTTTACTTCAGCTGTGAAGTCAGGATGTTACTCTTCAAGATGACTCGGTTATGACGCACTCCGAATCACGATAATGTTCTCCTCGTCTGACGTCAGAGGTCAGCGTGGAAAGTTGCGCTCGGAGCCCAGAGTTCCTCAGTTGGAAAAGCGACACTGCATGTAAGTCTCGTCTGAAGCGCCGTAACCGAACTTTTGATAGAAAGCAACGTTTTTGGATGCGCATTCCAGTGTGATTTTATAGCAATTGAGTTTTTTGCTGAGTAGTGTCAGTGTGGACATTAACCTGTGGGAGAGAGAAAGACAGGGCGGAAATTAAAGGAGGAAGACAAACCAAGTCCTCTTCCGATAACCAAGCACAATACTTGTGCTGAGTATCCTTCAGCAACATTGATCATTTTCTCATGAGAAAAGTTTGTGGTCAAATATTAACATTTCCTTTTGGGGCGGAGGTAACAAAAGTGTGTGACCAAGTGGTACACTCACAATTTTCCCAGCTGTTTGCCTCTGCACGCGTCACTAACCACTACTTCCTCCACTCGGCCTCTCTGCAAACAAACACCCCCGCAAATTGAGTTCAAGCTCAACAGTCCACTTGTATGGAGCATTCGCACCTCAGGGTCTTCGGTCATCTCATTAGTATGAAGGTATTTAAATGCACTTTCATAAAGTCACAAACGTACCTTTGCACAAGAATGAATGAATTTATGCTCCGTGATTAAAGTGGCCGTTGCCACTATTTGTCCAAGATTGGTGTCCTCTACCACCACCACATAGTAGTCCCCTGTTTTCTTCATGTGTTCAAACTTTTCTGAAAGATAAAAAAAAATAGGAATTCCGCTTATTACGATTTCGGAAGAAATTTGAACAGATTTTCAGAGACACTATTAAGCTACCGCTGCTCAGGATCATTTTCATTGAGTCGAGTAACTTTGACTTACTTATAAACTGGTCTGCGGTGACATCACCCGTCTCGGTTAATTGAGATAGAACCTTAAAGAACCCTGGTGGACGAAAACGAGAAACATGTTGGAGTAAGAACCTCAAATTTGTGGGCCATTTTAGCGGATGGTTCATATAGGGTCACTCACCCCTGTTGAAGTCGGCAGGGCAGAGGGGTCTGAGCACCAAGCCTTGGCCCGGGTTGGAGGGCGAGATGAGGGGGGAGAAGGAGACACTGTTGTTGCTCCAATCTAACTCCCGAAGCAGACAAGGATCAAACAATGGAGTCTCGTCCAGCAGCATTCCACAACCTTGGCCTGGGAAACCCACAAGAATATAAATGAGCTCATGCAGAGAATACACACCCATGAATGTGCGTGTGTGTATGTGTAAAAGGATGACAGAGAATTTCCCAAAAAAACAACCGTGACTTTCAATAACGACTGCTTGTTTGAACCTTGACCTGTCACACAAATTCTCAGCCTGTTTAGGGTTCATACACCTTTATTGAGGTCAAATTCAAGCACTTTAACACATATGACACTCTGTACGGTATTTCACAATTAGGCAATAATACTTTGGATTTCTGCGTGACTTGTTTTATTTTAAAACAATTTCGTAGTTCCAATATTTCCTTTTTGGTAAAGTGACATAAGACTTTTTTACAAGCTAGTGTGCTCTACAATCAGTCATAAAATCCTATTTGTCTATACAGGATATGGGCCAGGTCCCAGAACAGGATAGCAACTGGGATATGAGCCCATCCCACAAAGACCTCATTCAGCACAACCATCACCACGAAACACTCAGCCGTTGATTTGAGGTTACCATAGCAACAGAATGTAGCGTGTTGCTGTTGACTCGTATGACTGTTCCACAGATACACCCCAACAAGACCAATACGATCAAATACAAACAGCCCTGCAATAAATTATCCTCAAAACTGATGTAATTAGGTGCTACTTAATGTTATCTAACTAACTGATATCTGTCAAATAAATTCGATAAAGCCTGAACAATAAAATCCTCAGGAGGGATAGGTTTTAACTTTATTAGTTGTTTGAAAGTCCAATGTGTTCAAAGTTCATTTTGTTTCCTTTCCCTTCAAGTACTGCCCGTTTTTGTTCGATCAAAACTATTTCCAAATAAAATCATTGGACCCCTTCTAGTTTGATGTTGAGTAGTAGCAACTCTCAATTCAAATATTAAATAAGAACCCATGAAACGAGTTCTAGATTGACACTAAATCATGGCAAAAACTGTCACCACTCCAAATGCCCACATTTATTTAAATGTAGATGCTAAGCGGCTAGCCGGCTAGCTAAAGTACTTACCGGTAAACAGCAACCAAGAATAAACGACCGAGTGGAATTTCCGCAACAAATTAAGGTAGCTTCGTAGTTAAACTCTTCTACAAAATGCCGAGTAGGTCAAGCAATATAATTCGCTTGCGAAATGAAGCATTTTTGAATGGCCACACCACCACGGTGGGTGTTTGCGTCTGACACACAGTGACGTGGCAAAGTTCCCAGTGGTTGCAGTCGCACCCTGATGACGTCATTATTTTATATATATATTTTTTAATTGCATTATTATTAAAAAAAAAAGAAGTTAAATGATTAATGAAACCAACCAAGCATTGCACAATACCCACCACGTATCATTTGGTACACAAATGAAATATGTACCTGTCGGAAGGCGTTGTAGTTTATCACTTATCAATTTCACTACGGTAGTTAAAAGTGAAATAAACATTTATATAAAAAATGTTCTTACAAAAATATCATTCTTATTTCTATTTATGAGCACATGCTGGTGCAGGCCCGTCGTAAATTGCGAGGCGTCTTTCCAATTATTGAAAAATATCGGAAATGACAGTCAGTATGTGATTATTAAAAATAAAAAACTGGGACAAAATCTAACACTAAAACTCTGCAGAATTAATCTGGCATTATGAAATTTGCAAAATAATACTGACAACGCACACCACTACACTCTGCAAATGTTCAAATGACATTATTACAGTTAAAATCAACTCCTACCAATTTAACCCTTAAATTCAAACACTACTGTTTTTTTTTCTGTACACAAACAAAGCACCAACACAGAGGTGTGTATTGTGTTTCATTATGAATTCAATGAAACTGAGTTCACATCTATAACCATAAATGGCTTTTTTTTTCTTAAGATATATATGGAAATAGTTATCCATAAATAGCTTTCTTTTCTCAAGATACATTTGGAAATAGTAAACGTAAGCAAACCAGATACGAATGATCGTAAGCAATTTTATTAATACTCCTGATGCGAACACATGTTTTGTGGGTGACGAGAGACGTCGATCTCGAAAATGATGACGTAGTGTCAACGCGCAGAAGACAGGAGCGTCCCCCTTCTTTGGCAGCTGCTCGGCGAAATAAACATGACGATGTTGACAATGCTTTTCATGGAAGACTCCTAAAACCCGCTGCGCTCGACACAACGCGCAGGTTGGACATTGTATATGAGATTGTGTAAGTGAAAGTTTAATGCGTGTCAATGTCTCATCTTGAACCATAGAGTGATTAGCAAAGTAGCTAATGTTAGCCAACTTAGAAGCTAGTGTTAGCTGACGTTAGCCGTGCGAAAAGCTCAAATCCAACATTGGATTCGGTATTATTCAGCGTGGCGCTGAGAAACTCACTTAGTTTATTTGAAAGGAGTGTAAATAAATGGGCTAAATATGTTCCGAAGGGGAGGGCTTGGTGCATGGATAAACTCGGCAGGCTAGGTCGTCGTGCTAACAGGTAAACGTCTCACCTGTTTAACGTCATTCTCAGCATTCCTAGCACAAAACGTATTCGTTTATCAGAACCAGCCCATCGTCAATGTAGTCATTCAATTGCAATCTGCATTTTACAAAAGTCCTGGATGCCACCTCAGTTAACGAACTTGTGCTTTTAAAGGTCTCAACTGGGGACAAACGACAGTTTTAACAAGGGGAAAGAACGCTCGGTGCAGAAATGCCTCTGCTATTTCTGGAGAGGTTCCCATGGCCCACGCTGGATACCTACACGGTGTTCACGGTGGTTCTGCTGGCGGGGAGCATCTTCAGCGCCTATACCATTGTGACCGATCCTGGCTTTGGATCTTTGGAAGCGGATGAGTCCCCAACACCCGCGGATATGGATCTAGAACATTTGGATAATGATATTAGTAACACAGAACTGGCAACCACTGTCTTATGGTTTCTGGTGACAGACAGCATCTTTGTATGGGTGAGTTTATAATTGGCCCGACATATTACACAATCGTTCCTGAATTTGTTTTTTATCTTTATGGCTATTTTGAGCAGAAATCAAGGGAACGTTGTGGCACCCATTATAAAACATGGAGGGCTGGATATGGCCCACAGACATTTAATGCAGAACCTGTGATTATATATATATATTTAAAATGTCTGCTTTTGTTCTCCTTTTAGGTGCTAGTGAACACAGTCTGCTGGTTTTTAATTTTAATCGCAAAAATGATCCAGTATTTGGTGTTTGGCCCTCTCAGAGTCAGTGAGAAACAGGTGAGTTTTCCATACTAATATCCCCAAGTCTAAGCAAAGATGAGTGTTGTTTCTGACTCTCTCTTAACTTGAACTCCACCAGCATCTCAAGGACAAGTTCTGGAACTTCATCTTCTACAAGTTTATATTCATTTTTGGCGTGCTGAACGTACAGACAGTGGAGGAGGTGGTTATGTGGTGTCTGTGGTTCTCAGCACTGGTTTTTCTTCATCTCATGGTGCAGCTCTGCAAAGACCGATTTGAATATGTAAGTTTTTAAACCAAATAAACCAAAGTTCCTGTAGATTACGTGATTTTACATTATCCGGAATTTATATTCCATTGTAAGACATTTCAAGTGTTTTCGGAGGTTTCCCTGTATTCCAAGACACCTCCAGCTAAGCATGGCTCCCCAAGCATCATATGATACTTTGTTTTCCACCATCTGATACAGGAGCGTGTTGCCCTGTAGCCAGGGAAAATGTAGGAGTGACCAAATAGGCTGCAACATTCTGGTGCTATTAATAGTGCTCAATGGGGTTCCGTCTTAGGCCTTACAGGGACCTCTGTCTGTCTTTTCGATTAAGAGTCTTGTTTACAATACTTCCTTCAAACAGCACTGGCGTTTGTGTCATTTTGTCTTTTCAACTTTATACTGAGCTGTGCAAAAGTGAAGTGTGGCTTGTGCACATACTGCGATGGCTACAAACATCTTGTCTAATCTTTGTTTGGGAGCCAACATTCAAATGTCAAACCTGAGTTGCGAGATAAATGTGCAATCTGGCAACCCACCATTTTGCCTTGGTGTTTTCTTAATGACAGTTAAAATAGCTATGAATCCAGCGAGTTGTTGTGCACACAAACATGAAAATTTGGTTGGGTTTAAAAAAAATATATAATAATAATAATCCTGTGGCAACCAACAGTCTACCCTTAACTGTCCTTGTCATTGTTGTTGTAGCTGTCCTTCTCGCCCTCCACTCCCATGAACAGCCACGTGCGAGTCATGTGTCTGCTTGTCTCCCTGCTGTTGGACTGCTGCGGTCTAGCAGTAGTCTGTGGTCTGATGGGGGAATCTCATGGAATGCACACTCTTTCTTTTATGGCCGCAGAGGTAAATGTCTCTCTCTTTCTCTCTCGCTCATCATCGCTTTTTTTTTTTTTTTTTTTTTTTTTTTTTTTGCACTTGATTTAATCTATATGGAGCAGACTAATATGTACGTCTGTTGGCTTCAGTGCCTGATGGTGACTGTTCGCACAGGACACGTCATCATGCGGTAAGTCCCTTTAAAGCCTGCTTAAGGCCGGTCAGTCTCCACATGATATTGCATGCGTGAATTGTCTTAGGAGCTTTTTCACTTGTTAATTTGGATGCAACTGATTAATAGTGGACATTGTCCCAGGATAACGGCCTTGAGTCATTTTCCTTGTCATGTTCCTTCTCTGTTTGTTCCTTTGTAGCTACTCCATCCACCTGTGGGACCTGAAGCACCCAGGAACATGGGAGAGTAAAGGAACTTATGTCTATTACACAGACTTTGTCATGGAGTTGGCAATGCTTTTTCTAGACCTCATGCATCACATTCATATGCTGGTGAGACAATAAGTGGAACTGAACAGACACATCCGCCTGCTTGTACCTCATCCTCCTGTAATGTTGTACCTTTTCGTTGATATGTGGCCCATCAGCTTTTCGGTAACATCTGGCTGTCCATGGCAAGCTTGGTCATCTTCATGCAGCTGCGATATCTCTTCCACGAGGTGCAGCGCCGCATCCGCAGACACAAAAATTACCTTCGTGTCATCAACAACATGGAGGCCAGGTGAAAAGAAATCAATTGTCCTGAAAGTATCATTTGCTATTTTTCCCTTTGAAACAAACTATTTAATTTCCATACGCTCTGATACAGATTTGCGGTTGCCACTGCCGAGGAGCTGACAGCGAATGATGATGATTGCGCAATTTGCTGGGATGCCATGGTGACAGCACGGAAGCTCCCCTGTGGTCATCTCTTCCACAAGTGAGATTGATTTTGTACTATTTTACGAGACCTAAAGAAAGAGTCCTTTCTGAGGTGTTTTGCATGTGTATTCTTTGTGTTCCAGCTCTTGTTTGCGCTCTTGGCTGGAGCAGGACACGTCGTGCCCCACTTGTCGCACGTCGCTCAACATCAACGACGAAGGCGAGCAGGCCAGAGGCCAGCAGCAGGGCCCCCGCATGGCTGACAACGCCGGCCCCGCCGGAGCCGCTGCAGATCCGAGACCGCACATCAATCAGCACAATCACTTCTTCCACTTTGACGGTCTGCCTGCACGCACAAAAATGCGCTTTCCACACAGTGTGTGAGCTAGTCACTTTAATCGAGGATTCTCTCACAGGCTCACGTATTGCCAGCTGGTTGCCCAGTTTCTCAGTAGAAGTGATGCACACCACCAACATCTTGGGGATTGCTCAGGCTAACAACTCTCAGCTGACAGCCATGGTAAGCTTCTCTATATATATTTTTTGAATACTCCCTGTGATTATTTTTGTACCTGTGTATCACCAGGCCCATCAGATCCAGGAGATGTTCCCTCAGGTGCCCTCCTACCTGGTTATGCAAGACCTCCAGCTAACCCGCTCTGTAGAGGTCACCACTGACAACATCCTGGAGGGACGAATCCAGGTGCCTTTCCCTCCACCTTCACAGGTCTGTCAGCTGTCAAATTTGAAGTATTCTCATTTAGCAAAGGCATGCCTATTATGTTGGTATTGGTCAACTTAAAATTCTCATTACAATTGCTTTATTATGATGTCGTTTTAAAAAATTATCTATCATTTGTTTGGGGGAAATTTCGGTACTTCAAGCTGACCTGAGTACTCGTACCGGTAACGATCTGGAAAAAAAAGTAGTATCGAACATCCCAACTTCTTTTGCATGTAGGTGGCACATGCATGCACATGGGTAAGTGCAGTGCCATGAAAAAGTACTTGTCCTCTTCTCAAATTCTTACCCAACTCTGATGGAGCTCATTAAGCAAGTGTAGATACTACACGAAGATAACCCGAGTAAAAATAAAATGCAGTTTTATTAAGGATTGCTTGAAGTTTACCATGAAAAGGTTGAATATGGTTGCAGGCCATTGAGCGCGGTGCATTGCAGGTGAGTCCTGCACTCGACGAACAGGCGGGACCCAGCGGAACCGCTGCCGTCGCCGCTGAGGGTCCCAGTGAGTCCGACAACACGGAAGCCAGAGGCGGTCGCTTCTCGAAGTCTGCTGAGGAGAGGCAGACAATGTTAAAGCAACGCAAAGAGGATCTGATCCAGCAAGCGCGCAGGTACAGTGGGACCTCGAAAACCAGAGGCGGGCAAATTTTGATGCATTTAAGCATTTTTACGTTTTATGCCCACACATTCATTCCACCGTTGCAGGAGATACCTGACCAAAAGTCCAGAGGAGAGGGTTGATGATATTCCCAACCTAGAGGACGAGGAGGAAGACTCTTTCTCACTTTTCGACTCTACAACGCTGAGGCGTCGATCCGCGGCGGCGGCCGCAGAGAGACGCATGCAACAGGAACCCGAGCCCTAAAAACCAAGCTCCAAATTTCAGCATCCACCGCTAAGGCATGACATGATGACAGTGTTTTTAACTCCTCCCCCTCACGATGTACATGCAGTACAATCGGCGGCCACCATCACTTCTTCTCGAGGCCGGACAATCGGGGCGGGCCTCGACGTCACTCTTCGCAGGTAAGCTACTGGGAGCATTGTCGATCCCAATGCTCTTTGTGTACGTGCCACACATTGAAAGCAGCAGCTTGAGCAGGCAGGGAGCTACAATGTAGTTGAGCTGTCGGCAGAGCAATTTTAAGAGCATGCGTTGCGTTCAGAGAAACCAAGTCTTTGAAAAGCTCTTTGGTGACTTGTTTTTCCCCTTCCAGAATTCTTATGTTCTCTTCCGGAAAACAAAAACATCTGATGTACTAGTGTGTTATTTTATGGCTTTCAACTGTGAACTGCAGTAAATGTAAGCAAAATCCTTTTTTTTTTTTTTTTGTTTGCTTCTTACCCTCATGTAAGAGAATGTCACTTTCGTATTTTTCAGTCTGGACATGAATGTTTTAATGCTGCAAACAGAAGTATTGATGTGTCAGGTGTATCATTTCCATCCGTTGTTATTTAACCAGCAAGGGGAGTATAATTAGGTGTGTACATTTTGGGGGAGTTCTAATATCTTCTCTTGTAAGCAACAAAGAGGAAGTATTGTTTTGTATAAGTGTGATGGGTTTCCTTTTTTGAACTACTCTCTCTGTTGATGAATTATTATCAGAGTATTTGGCATCTCATGTCTGATTTTAGCATTATCAAATAGGAAAAGGGTGAATAGAAATGGTTTGCCTTTTTTATTCACATAGGAAGGGGAGGGGGACATACCAGCAAGCAACATGATCACTATTTTTTTAATTTGGAGATGTTTTATTTTTCATCGATTAGTTTTTTTGTTTTGTTTTTAAATAACCGTTCGTCTGACGGTTGATTTGTTTTTGGAATTGAACAGTGCGCTGTGAATTGAGTGCTGTGTATGGCGGACAGCCTCCAGGTTCACCACCCTTGTTTGAAATGCTGATATGGGATGGTTCTTGCTCGCTATTTGGGGAAGGCTGTTTGGGATGTGACTTGGATTATTGAAACAAGAAGCATTTGGATTGGTTTTTTTAGTCACTTAACTCTTAATTTCTAACACATTTCTGAATTTATCAAAGATTAAAAGACATGTTTTTGGACTAAATGTTACCAGTGTAAATGTGCCTACAAAATAAGATGGTTTCATCATGGGTCAACCTGTAAATTCTTTTTTTTTTTTTTTTTTTTTTGTAAATGATATACAGAATACATACATATTCAATAAAAAGAAACAAGTGGCTGCAGCTTTTTAGCAAAATAATGTAACCGTGTTCCTCATTCTTAACAGGAACTACAAACATTTTTTTTAAAAATGTAATGCGGTTCAATAGAAAAAGCTAACCAACCAAATATTAATGCTGTAGATTTATTGTTTTAACTTTTATCTTCTCGAACTACAGGTACTACACTAGTAATCCCCATTCAAAAAAATACCAATGATCTATTAATGCTCATATGCTAATAGTATTTACCAGGAGGCTGCCTTCTCAATTAAATTATTTCATGTATGCTAGAAAGATCGAGATAGCAAGATAATGGCAAGCTAGCTAATTATGTGCCAAAGAGGCCTATTCTAACATTAGATCAACTCCATTTTTGCACCTGCACTTCTTCACTTTGAGAGAGACCAGTCAGCGCCATTTTCTTCCTCCTACTTTCCTTCCTTCTTATCATTGGGAAACATTGACATTCAAACAAAAAGAGTTTGGGCCAATGAGGTTATTTAACTCACAGAAGATACTGGTCAACAGTGAAAGTTGGACTGTTTGCATTGAAAAGAATGATGACATTCCAGAGTTTTGTTCAATAACTCGTGTCCTTTTGACCGTATTTTGTTATTTGCAGAGACTTTTTGTTAATTATTGTCTTGCATTATGAGTCGTGGATGGATCAGTCAGTTTATGTATAGCGCCACTGATTTTGAACAGAAGATTTAATTCTGGTCAGGGCAAACTTTTATGGAATCAAACTAAATCTGACTGTCTCTAAGAAGATTGACTTGTCTACTGTTGCGATTTGAGTTTAAAAATGTAGTCTCTCCCATTCTTAAATATTTATTTTAAGTGTTGACTTAACTCTGGTGAGTGTGGAGCTACACAAACACTGAAGAGGTGTTCAAATCAACTCTGCAGGAGTCAATTCAATAGTGGAGTGTTTACGTGTTCTTGCTCTCATACCATGAAATTAAATTTCCCTTAATCATTATCAGGAAAAATTGGGATATCAGATTATCTGAAGTTAGCAAATTAGTACTATACGGTGAGCAATAATTCAACAGAAGACCTTACCCATGCATTCTGTCATGTGCAATTTGAGATCATTTCATAATATGTTGAGTCGATGTGCATGAATGCATATTCTAAACCAATTGTTGATCTTATGGTGAAAGCATGAGTCACCCTTTACAGGAACTTGCCCACTTTTTCATGCAAAAAAAGAGGAAGTGAGGCCTTGCTGGTGCTGCACTTTGTTTTTGCTCTTGATGCAGACGCCAGTGTCAGCATCTCACATTTGAGCGAGCTCTCTCCTCTGGATGAGATGGCCGCTGAGGAATTTGAAGGCGGAATGGTGGCGGTCTGCGTGATCCTGGGCCTGTCCTTTTTGATCGGGACCCCCGGAAACCTGCTGGTGATTTGGACCATCCTGCGCCACGTCAAGCAACGCTCGCACACGGTGGTGCTGATTCTTCACCTGGCGGCCGCCGATCTGCTGGTGCTCGTCACCCTGCCCTTATGGATCTACTCATTGGTCCACTCTTGGGTGTTTGGAGAGGTCTCCTGCAAAGTCATGGGTTTCATGATCCATTCCTGTATGTACGGCAGCGTTTTTCTCATTACCCTCATGAGCGTGGAACGTTTTTTGGCCGTGCGCTATCCCTTCGCCTCGGCCGGATGGAAGAGGCAAAAGGCCCTGAGTAAAGCCTTGATGTGTCTGTGGACTGCGGCCTTCTTGTTCAGTGTGCCCGCACTCCTCACACGGGTTGTTGGTGAGGATTCAGGAGAGGACTACTGTTTGTACAACCAGTACTCTTCAACCACTCAGGAGCTGCTGTGTGTGCTGCTGGAGACTCTGGTAGGCTACGTTTTGCCGTTCTCCATCCTGGTGGTTTGCTACGGCTGCCTGTGCAGCCGCATTACTCAAATGACCTTCAAGTCCAAACGCAAGTCTACGGTTCTCATTGCCAGTGTGGTGGTGGTGTTCGCCATTTGCTGGACGCCCTACCACATAGGAAACATACTCTCGCTGATTATCCTCGCCACGGAGACGTCCTTCCCGCAGGTCGGAGAGCATTTGGAGAACGCGCGAAACAACATGACCTACATCAGCGGAGCCATGGTCTTTATCAGCAGCTCCATCAACCCGGTTCTCTACATGTTTGCCGCCCGCTCCTTCCGCAGCTCTTTGCGGGAGACGGGCATCGGGAAGCTCTTCCAGCACATCTCCAGCACCTCTCCAGGTGAGGGCAGCAGGGAATTCTCCTTTGTGTCCAAGAGACAGAACAGAACAGATCAGACCAGCAGCTCTCACTGTGACTCGGAGACAAAAGAGCAAACTAACATTTGTGAAAACAACCCATCATAGCCATGTGAACTAATACTCTATGGAACTGCTTGTACATACCAATATATCCCTGTTTTTACTTTAATGCATCTGAAATGTAACTATTTACGAGTACATGTATTGCCATGGAAATAAAGTACAGTCATATTTTGATTCCCACCAAAACATTAAGCTCTCACTGCAACGACTGTTAACCCAAACCACCATATTGATGACATTTCAAAGTGTCAAAAAATCTGCCTTATTTTAGTCTAAGCATTTTTTTGTGGTTATTTCTATCTTTGGGTAAGTTTTACAGCACCGTGTAAGTCAGATAATAAAAACTAGAGGGGGGATGGAATAGTACCAAGTTCCTTGTCAACAATTATTCTCAACAGTGTTATGACCAGTAGATGGCGGTGTTTGCACTACCTTTCTTTTATTGGTTACTTCCTACTCCTAGACATGATGATGGAGTTTGCTTCAACGTGGTAAAGGGCACCTCTGCATATCTACTATCCAATACAAGCCAAACCCCTTTTTGAAACCCCGACTGCTTAAATATTTTATCCAATTTTGGGATAGCTGTCAAACATTGTGACCTATTGGAGTATAAACGCGCTTTCTCCATTGGTTTATCCAGGACAAACAGGTGGAGTCTAAAAGATATATTTGTGTTGAGGTAACAAAACACGGAATTTGGAAATCTTAGAAATAATAACTTTTATGCTTAATGGAAATTCTCAAGTGTGAAATGTTACATCCATAGATGGATACAAATAATTACACATTAATTATTGGTTGGAATGCCTCATGGAGCCTTCTATTATAGCCTTTTTTTTTTCTTACTACTTCCTGATTAAACGACACTGACCAATCAGATAACATAATACGTCTCATTGTCCCGCCCTCACCTTTGTGAAACAGCCAATAAGATGACGCCTACGGCACTTGCCTGGCTCAAGGGTTGAGACACACACAGGTAACTAAGAAGAAAAAAAAAAAAAACCTGAAAAACCCTCCAAGGCTTGTTATGGAGTTCGTGTGAACGAAACGCGGCTTTCCACCCTTCTTTACCAGTCAAACCAGTATCGCTGGATAGAACATTCTCAAGTACAGCAACAGGTAGAGTGACTGGCCGCAAACTCTTTCGTGGCTCCCTCTGAAAATAATCTCCCCTCTTTTTTTTCTAACTCTCCCCTTACCTCAATTGAGTTTCCAGACCTTTTTGTTCGCTCTTCTTATCACTTGGAAAAAGGTGAACCCTCGTGTTGTTTTTAGTTTAATCTTTGCTTTAATTGTAGCTTTTACCCTTGTGGTCCCTGATGGCTTCGCACAGTGATACTCTGGTGGTGTTCTTTGGGGCAACAGCTGGTGCAAATGGGGGTAAACTGGGTTCGGATGAGAGGGAAATAATTCTCTTGGTGTGGCAAATTGTGGACCTACGTGAGAAAAAGGTACGGCCCGTTCCTTCGTCCAGTGTCTTGTACTCGGTCTGTGTACTTTTTAATTCGGTATCGTGTCTTTAACTTTTGGTTGACGTAAATCAACACGGTGTGTGCTAATGCTAGCTGTTTAGCACACCCTCTATACAGGTGTGCAGGTCAAATGTAGCTGGGGGTGATGGTGGTAGAGGGGGGGCTCTCTCTTTCTATTTTTTTCCCCCTTGGGTTTGAACTATTTGGAGCAAAAACACATCTTTTTGATTTACCATGTCAACTCATCTCTTGACTATTAAATCTCCTTTGCAACCACGTTGTCATTTTATTTCTTAATTGTCCAGTTCCTGTATGGGAGGTCAACCTGTTATAAATAGGTTGTTTCTAGTTACCGAGACATAAAATGCTAAAAGTTTGTTCCATTCAGGTGGGCAAGCTAAACAGATGTCTTGTCAAGCCAGACACTTTGGAGCTTGCAGATCAGTGCAAAGAGGAGACGGGCATCAGTTTGGACGACCTTGTCAACGCTGAGCCCCTGGATAACGTTCTGCAGCAGGTGAGTCTGGAAGACCCCTTGAGCGTTTTAAAATCATCTGCTGACCTCCGCCAGCACGTTCTCAAAGATGCAATGGAACCTTTCAATGAGACATAATTTTTTCCAGGGACGTATTTATTTAAAAAACAATTGTCTGTAGGTAATCAAGAATTTGCAGGAATCAAAATATTGCCACCTTTATGAACTCTAGAGGCAGTGTTTCAAGTAGCATTTTAATGTTCCAAAAATTCAATAATACCACTCAGAAATGAAAGAATTAGAATTTAAAGATGAGAAAGCATTAACCGTGTGAGTACAAAAGTAATCTTGCCACTGTCCTCTTTGTGTGGAGTTTTTATGCGTTCCCTGGTCTTGTGTAGTTTGTGCAAAACATGTGCTTTTGTAGCAAAAGGGGAAAAATGACTTTTAATATGTTCATAATGTACTGATGCAAAATCATAATGACTATTTTAGCAGCCAGCCTGTCATCCCCTCACTCGTTAGTTTCACAAGATGGTTTTCCCTCAACTTGAGAGAAATCTTCCCAAATTTGAGGAGCTTGTAGGGCTCTTTTAGTCCACAGATCTGTTTATGCTCTGATACAAGAACAGCAAATCTCCTCGATGACCTTTTATGGAGGCGGGTTGGCGCTAACGTCTGAAAGTGTCTACAAGTTCAGGATCTTGCGTTGCCCCAGGTTGTTAGAGATTATGCGTCATCGCAGGTCCGGTCTTGTCTTGGCTTGATGCATCCTGCAGACATCTGGAAGGATGGTTGTTTACCTGCGACCACACCTCTCTCTGAGCTGGAGAAGGGAGCGGACAGTAATTGTCCAAAAAAATTGAGCAACTTTGCAAACGTGTTTGTTTGCACTGGGTGCTCCTTTTTCCATCCTTGTCAGGGTTTCTTGAAAGTCTGTCTTGATCATGCTTTCATGGGTTTAATGCTAGCGCTGTTTTGTATTCATACTCAGCGTGAACTGCACAAGGACGGTTAAGTTTTCAATCGAGGAGGGTTCCCTCAGGTTAGTTTGTGTGCTGAACCTTCAAATATTAACCCAAGCAATCACTTGGGTCTTTTCATTCCTTTGTGTCACCTATTAATCTCTTGCCATTGGTCTGTTTGTGGATTGTTTTTACTCTGCTTCACCAAGGGAAGTTAAAAAAAAAAAATGCAATTGATGATATTGCTTGACATTTGCGTTGATGTTGTGCAATACTTAAGAGGTCCGTCCTCTTGTTCTGATTCAGTGAAAACCAAAGTGTCAGCCATCTTCCCCCAACTTTACTTTCTTAACCAGAGGTCCTTGAAGTTTGGTTTATCAAAACACAGCAACGAGTTCTTGTGTTGACTGAGTTGTGACAAGGAAAGGGCATAATAAGATTCTGCACCACTAAATGATTTTGTACAACTCCAACCAACACATCCACCCTACACTTACAATTTCAAGTTTATCACTGACAGCGACCGCAAGCATATGAAATTTGAAAACCTCTTCTGCTGATAGATGTGGTGGTGGTACTGTTAAAATATGCCATCGACATGTATGCAACTTCAATGATCTATTGTCGTTTTAGAAACGCGCATTGCAGTCGCATTGCTAAAAGTTGCTAACTTGGCGCATTTGCAGCATGTCACAGCCCGTTTGTTGAATCATGATTCTTTCTTAGGGTGAAAGAAAATCACTCTACCACCTTTCAACAAACACAACAACTCCCCGGGGAATTTCAGCCTAAATCAACATGTGAAGAGTCACAAAAGTCACTCAAATCAAACATGCATCACCTCTACTGGGAGTGTCATTAAGTATACATCTATTTAAAAAAAAAAAAAAAGTCATGCACATTTGGAAGTTCAATTTACTCTAGCCCTGAAATTCTCTGCATACCCTCTGTCTCGTTAGGTTGTGTCAAGTTTGATTACAAAAGTAGCGTCAATATTTAATGTTTGTTTGTCTAATAAATACCCTTTGTGGTGGTTCTTTAGATGCCCTTTAACACTTAAGGACTTCCATGACACACCCTGACGCTCTTATCGGCGTTTGTTGCAACCACCAGCAACAGCCTTCCTCTTACCTCCGCTTGAAAAACACTTCACTGGGGAGAGACTTGTGATAGGACCACGTTCAAAGGCCGTCTCCTCCCCCTCAATTGTGAAAATACCTTGTAGTTGCTTCAAGCATGTTGGAATGAAATCTGCGGTTGTATTGTTTGAGTCAGCTTACTACTTTTCTTTTTACGTTCTTCTTTTCTTCTCAGTCCTTGTTGAGACAGGTTGGGAAAATGTGTCGAGTTAATCTGGATGCTCGCTGAAGAGAGCTCTCCAACACATTTGTTCAGTTTGAATGAAAAATTGCAGGTGTGTCGCCGCTGCTGGAGAAACTTGCATATGGCCAGCCCGCTTAATCATTTGGCAAGCCTTGCCTTGTTATGAGGAAGTCTTGTCTGGTTGTCACTTGCCGTGTGAAGCGCAAAAAATTTTTTTGGTAACATCTATGTACCAATGCAGAATCTGCACTTGGTGATAATTGATCATGAACCCAAAACTTTTCATTCTGCTGTAGCTAATTTAGCTCAGGAATTCCCACTGGATTCTATTGACAACTTTATGATGCTTTATTGTTAACCAAACTTGTTCCCCCTATAATGTTACTCTCCATTTGTTAGCAGATATTTGGCCTGGCCACGTGGCCCCGCATTTTCTACACTGAGAAATGGGTCCAAACATGCACCTGCAACATTCGCCGTCTGATTATCAGTCATGTCGCCCGTGGCCACGTGAGACTTCTGCCTGTCAGCCAATTTCACTCGACCTAATTTATGTTGTCGCCTATGGCAGCTGTTGGGCTACAGAGGGTAGAATATTCCTTTCAGTTCCCCAGGCCAGGGGAACTTGAGAAAAAGCTTTTCTCATCTTAAGACCCAAATTGTAAGTTTAGAAACATAAGCTAGATCAAAATCCATTAAATGCTTAAATTAAAAAATAAATAAAAATGAAACCGGTTTTAATCGTCACCAATTTAATTAAATATTGTTGTCGTAGTGTGAATTGGCTTTACATAGACTCCAAAAAGGTAGCCAAAGTAATAGTGGGATTTATATTTTTCACATTGGTACTAAATAATTTCTAACATCGGGTTGACACTATAGTGTGTATCTGATCTTTGTGCAGGACACTGGCGTTCAGGATCGGGTTTTAGCATCGCTTAAACAAAGCGGGTTGGACCTGTATGGCCACTTGACAAGCGTGGTCACTCCCCTCCCCTTCCCTTCCACGCTTCACAAACAGTAAAACCTGTCGGACGAGCCTCGTTTGCGACGACAAACGCACGCAATCCAAACAACAAACATGGCACCGCCTTCCCTTGTCTGCCCTTCAATCTTTAGTTACTTCTCACTTTCCTCTTTGTTACCGCTGTTTGCACAGCAGTTGAATTGTACGCAAACTTTAAAATAAGCGTGTCAATCAATTACCGCAAGATACAGTGCCTGCACAATCTGACAATATTCTATGAGCTATTTCTCCTTTGAAAAAATAATTTACTTTATTAACAGTGACTACAAGCAAAATCGTTATCTGAGAAATTACAGTAAACGTTTTTTTGTCTGTGCTTGGTTTTGCAGTTCCAGCAGTCAGTGACATCGGAACTGAAGTGTCTCGACAGGAGCTCTTACACTCTTTGTGTCAACAGTCCCCTTGTCATCCGACAGGCTCTTCACCCCGAGGCTTCCAAAAAGGTAAATGGTTTCCCACACTGGCAAAAATAACAACTCCGCTGTTTATTTTTATTTTTTATTTTTTTTGTCTTTAAACTGGTTCATGAAATAGAAAGTAAGAGATAGGTGCCGGAAAAAGATGCAAGCTGATCAAGTTCCAGATAAAATACTTTTCTTTTTCCTTCCTTTTTTTTGTGCCCCAGTAGCAAATGATTGACAGCCTTGTCATTGGACGTAAATGTACACATTTTATTTAGCTCATTGCAAAAATAAAACATGACTAAGTTAAGGTGTGGTTGACATCATGTAAGAGAACATAAAACTTTTGACAGTTGCACTTTCATTAGAGATCAAACAAAAGTTTTTGAATCTGAAGAGACTTGCTGCTCTGCCTTCGAGCACCATCACACTTCTGGCACAAGTTCTTTTATCCCATATTAGGTATATATTGAAAAGAAAAGAAAAAAAAAAAACACTGTTCCTTTGTTATAATGTTGAACTCCTGTTGCCTGCCCGAGCACATTATTGTGGTCTCTTGCAACACAGAATCTCATCCTTCCCGAGTGTTTCTTCTCATTTGTGGACTTGAGAAAAGAGTTTGAAAAATGCTGCCCCAACGCCGACCCAGCAAACAAGCTGGATCTCCCTTCCATGTTGGAACGTATCTTTTGCAAAACAGTTAAATTATGGAGATTTTATTTAATTTATTCTTGAACTAACGCGCACTGGGATTCTTTGGTCAAAGAAATACCCGTAGCATATCTTTAACCGGGCGTGCAGATGTGGGTCTCGCTGCTGTGTCAGAGCAGCTGATGGGGGTGAGGGAAGTGAGCAGCATGGTGCAGCTGATCCTCTGCATCCTGGCTGAGCCTTACAGTAAGTATCCACCACCCTTGGCATCATCTCTACTCACTTGTGGTGCTTTCTACGTGTGGTGATCTACGAGCATCCGGACATTTGCAGAAAGGCACCCGTCGAGCATAATTGAAGTGTCGTCGGTAATTAGCACATAGCTGTTAACCTTCCTGAGCTAACCACCTTATTGTTTGGGTTTCTGTAATTGTCACTTTTGGCAAACAACCTGTCTTGCTTGTTTTAGCAGAACTAGCCCAACTTGAATGTCCAACAGGAAGAATGTACACTTACTCGTTGAGCAGTTGTAAACTTGAGCTGTGTGATGTCTTTTTGATAGATTTTCTCTCTGTTTAGATCACAATTTTTCCTGCGTGGAGACTGTGAAGTACAAATTTGATTCTGGCACGTGGTAAGTTTATAAGCCTTTCGACGCACAAACGTCTTGTTTCTGTCACGCCTTGAAACTGGCTGCAGGGCATAAGTTTCAGCAGAAACTGTAGCACGTGTTATTAAAGTTTTTATAAATCTTTGCTGTCAAGCACTTGTCCATCTGTCCCACGCCACAGTGACATTTAAACTCGCCGTCATTGAGCGTGATGTGAACTAGAATTTCTCGTGCTGTCTCCCCCCACAGCAGTAAGACAGAGCCGGTAGACAACGAGACAATCATCAGAGCGCGAGGACTTCCGTGGCAGTCTTCAGACCAAGACATTGCTCGCTTCTTCAAAGGCCTCAATATAGCCAAGTAAGTGAAACTGTCGGGATTCTGCACAAAGTAGACCATGTACTACTTTGGTAGCAAGTTGGACAGATTTGAAAGATGCTCATATGTTTCAGAGGGGGTGTGGCCTTATGCCTCAATGCTCAGGGCAGGAGGAATGGCGAGGCCTTGGTTCGCTTCATCAACTCGGAACACAGAGACTTGGCGCTGGAACGCCACAAGCACCACATGGGCAGCCGCTACATCGAGGTCAGCTTGAACGCGCATTCCACAGGACGTGTAATAGTGTTTGTTTTTCTGTCAAGTCTTTAATAAGCAGTTTGAGATTGTTAAATAGCTTGTCCAAAACAAAACAAGCCTCAAGTTCTGCTGCATCACTGTGAAAAGTCAAACTAGACCATCATCTTGTCGTGGTTCCTGTATTTTCTCCCATGTGCTGTCTCGAATAGCGACCCTGACAGGCTGCTGACAGGTCAGCTTGGCCCTCAGTTGAAAAAGAGCCGTGTATAGAGAGTGGTCATGCATTTCTCGTGCAGGCTGCAAAGTTCTCCTCTTTGGTCACAGGCTCTTTTACTGGCTGTTTTGTTAGCTCGGCTCGCTGTTTAACTCCTATTGGTTGGAGTTATGTCGTTTTTTTTTTCTCTGCATGTCGGGACTTGTGGTGTAATAAATATTCTGGGAGGAACCACGCAGTCACCACCTTAATATCTACTGCATCAGTTGTGTGGCAAAACACTGATAAAACACTCTCAGATTCATACAGAGCGTGTTCAATCTTCCGGTTTATGACTAAATTCACATTTCCTCCTTGTTTCAGGTCTACAAGGCCACAGGAGAGGAATTCCTCAAGATTGCAGGAGGTCAGATTGAATTTTATTCTCCCTTCTGCACTGCGTGCAGGAGGCGTCATTGTGAAAACCTTTCTGTTTTGGTGCAGGTCTTCTAAATAGTTTTTTTTTTAAACGGAGGAAACAAGCCCCCCCCACAAACACACACACACACACACATCTCTCAAAGAGTGATTCTTTTAATGGCAGTAAAGGAAGGTTTCTTCTTTAGCTTTCTCCTGTTACCTGTGTGCCTGTCTCATCCCAGTGATCTCCAGCAGCTTATCTTGGACTCATAAAAGATGCTTTGTGAGAAGCTAAGCCCACCCCACCCCTCCCCTCCATTCCACATTGCGCACCCTTCCTCATCTCTTCAACCCTTGCAGACTAGTGGGACAGAAATTGTACCCTCACCTGTTCTGCTCCACCTCAAAGTCCACATTCCCCTGAGGGGGGAGCAGGCTGACGACCGCTGCAAAGTGCAGTCCAGTGCTGACACAAAGCGGGTGTGAAGAGACAAAGCCGGGGCCGAGGGCCTCCGGTGCGCGGCGTACTCGTAACACGAGAGAGATAGCTCGCAAAGAAATTCAGTGGACTTTCATCGGAACGAGCGCAGATCGATGTAGACTGTCACACATTGGCCTTTAAGTAAATACTTCAAGCAAACTACGTCATTTATGAAAAGTGATACAATCACAAAACAACACAGTTAACTCCAAAAAAATACCCTTTACACAATGTAAATATTTTTTTCAAGTTACCATTTTTGCAGTGTAAAATCAAATACAGAAGCAACTGGAGACAAGTACAGCTTCGCTGTCAATGTACCGTAGAAGAAGTGCTATTTAGAGTATATACACTCATTCAGAAGATAGCTAAGCTCAGAGGCTTCTTCACTTTGATCTCCAGGCACGTCAAATGAGGTGACACAGTTCCTGTCCAAAGAAAACCAGGTGATCATCCGCATGCGAGGTCTGCCCTTCACTGCCACGACACAGGAAGTCCTGGACTTCCTCGGTCCCGAGAGCCCGGTCACAGACGGCGCAGAGGGTCTGCTGTTTGTGAAATACCCAGACGGAAGACCAACGGGCGATGCCTTTGTGCTTTTCTCCTGTGACGAGTACGCCCAAAACGCCATGAAAAAGCACAGGCAGATCCTGGGCAAGCGCTATATCGAGCTCTTTCGCAGCACTGCTGCTGAGGTGCAACAGGTCAGTTAAGATGGTCTAAAACCGACCACTGCTTTCTTCTTCACACTGATTTTTGTGTCTGCCAGGTGCTGACTCGCTACCTGTCGACCCCCCTGATATCCACGCTGCCCGCCGCGCCAATAGTCCCCGTCCTCGCCACGCCGCCTTTCCTCCCGACGGCCAGCGGCACTCGCGACTGCGTCCGCCTCCGCGGCCTGCCGTACACGGCCGGCATCGAAGACATCCTGGAGTTCATGGGCGAGCACACGACTGACATCAAACCGCACGGAGTCCACATGGTCCTCAATCAGCAGGTGAGACCGAGGTTGGACCTCGTGAGCACGGGACTTAAGAACAAAACTGATTGCTCGGCTCCCCTCTCAGGGTCGACCCTCGGGCGACGCCTTCATTCAGATGAAATCCCCGGACAAGGCTTTTATGGTGTCCCAGAAGTGTCACAAGAAGACCATGAAGGACCGCTACGTGGAGGTGTTCCAGTGTTCCACGGAGGAGATGAGCATTGTACTGATGGGCGGAACCTTGAACCGCAGCGGCCTTTCGCCACCGCCTTGCAAACTCCCCTGTAAGTAGAGTCTGCTGAGCACTTCAAACTATTGTGATAGTCTGAAAGAAATCCTTTTGGCCTGCATACTGTAAATTGCCTTAAGATTCATGTACCATTTTGTGGGTTCATTTCTCAAATCAGAATGAATGATTCTGAAGAGAGGATGCCACTTTTGACTACATGGAGGCAAATTGCACTTTGCCCTTTGCTCTCTCTCTCTTTCTGGTAGAGATTAGATTGGTAGCTGGATTTTTTTTTTTTTCCCCTCCAACTGTTTCTGTCCTATGGCGTCCTTTCAATGTGCCCATAGCCTCTGACTCGATCGCAGCTGTTTATATGTAAATATGCCCATGCTGCCATTTAACTGTTTATTTTGTGACAATGGCAGCCTGATGGACAAAGTCAACTTTATGAATAAAATAGCAGGCATGTACAAAGTGATTAAAATCCCCGTTTTGAAAGGGAAAGAAACGATCATTCGAGAAGTTTCTCATGAAAAGTTGCTGTTAAATGGATCTTTGTCCTTCACTCTTTTAGGTTTATCGCCTCCTGCAGCCTACGCCTTCCCCACCTCACCTGCCATCTTGTCAGAGGCAGGCCTCTACCAGCCCCCCCTGCTGGCCGCTCCCAGACCTCTTCAGGCCACACACAGCCCCGCCTTGGCCTACTACCAACCTCAACCTCACCTCTACATGAACATGAACTACACAGCTTACTATCCCAGGTATGCTTGTCACCTTTTTGCTCAATTCTGATTCCGTTGTCTTGATGAGCTCTTATGGTTATAAACAGATCATTTTTTACGTAATGTATGGGTTTCTGTAGAACAAGTCTGTTTGTTGTTTTTTTTTTGAGTTTTTTGTTTTTTCCACAAAAATATAAAAAAAAAAAGAAAATCAAATATTTTTGCAAGTGTCTGTGCGTTTTGACCAAGCAATGGGGCTGGATCAACAGCACCATCTGCTGGTTACTGACAAACACTGCCTGTTTTTTACTATCCAGTGTTTCCCAAGCTTTGTTTGAGCTAGGTACATCTTGTCAACTTCCTGAAATAATGAACAGAATGAGCAGCAGTACCACTAAGTTATTTAACTGCCTGGTTCTCTCTGCAGCCCCCCAGTGTCCCCCTCCACAATGAGCTACTTCGCAACCTCCCCATCAGTGGTGGCCCAACCTCACCATGCGGCCGCGGCGGCAGCGGCCGCCTCGTCTCCGGTGCTGCCCCAACCTGGAGCTCTGGTGCGAATGCAGGGCCTCCCCTACAACACCGGCGTCAAAGACATCCTCAGCTTTTTCCAGGGCTACCAGGTCAGTCTCTGCTGCTACCACGTTGAGCCGCACGAGTGTGTTCAAGAGATGTGAGGGTTTTAGTCGAGGTCTTCATGCTGATGCCGAGATTGGTGTGAACGATGGCCATGTGATTTTTGGTGTTGTCACTGCACTCTTGGTTTCAAGTGCCTCTTTGCCTCCCATAATCCTTTGCTGCCAGGCCGATTGAGGTGGAGTTGTGAGGTTTGACTTGACCAGCTAGAAAGGATGGCTGGACTTTAGGTGGAGGGTTTTTTGTTCTTGGTGTTTGCCTCTGCTCTCTTTGAATTGTGTGTGATAGCTGACTTTGCTTCTGACTCTCAGCAATTAGGGATGGGGATAATTTGTTTAAAATTATGGATTTGTTTATTTTAGTCTTCTTGTGGATAATGTGGCATTCACTATGTTTTCAACTAATTTTGAATGGAAATAATTTTTCGCTGTTTCAAGTATGAAACTTGAGATTTGAAGATATTTTTAGTACATGGGATGGAAGACCTGGGATGGAAATAGTTTCACCCACATGCCACTTCTCTAATCAGGCCATTATTGATATCAGGAGTCCTGTAATATTTGGCCATTCATTTAACAGCTTCCCTGAAAGTTAAGTGAAATGTATTCTGAACAATTCATTCATCTAAATGAATCATTTTAAGCCCAAAGCTTCTCTCACTTACCAACTCTAACAACCTTTCCGTTTGTGTCTTTGTTTTTGCTCATATGCCCATCACTATTGGCCACAGGATCTTGTTCAGTTGTGCCTTGACTTATGAATTCAATGCATTCTGTCACCACATGCAAATCATCACTCCCCATTGAGATGAAAACGACACATCTTTGTAGCATGGTTTTTTTTCTTTTTCAACAAGGACAAAATGCACTGTGCAGAACAGATAAAAACAAACAAAATTGTAATAAATAGATTGTAGAGAATTTATGCTTCAATGCCCATTGACATTTTGCGCCTTATAGTATGCGTGCTTCGGCCACCAGGTAGCAGTAAAATAGACATTCAGAAATTAAGAATTTCTCAGCTCGGTAAACGGCAGTAACATTGTTTCTCTGAGAACCGATACATACGTAAGAATAGTTTTCAGTTCAAGTAGCTGCTGCTTAAATGGTTTTAAAGTTTCGTTTGCCTTTCTGTTGCAGGATAAGCGATGCAGAAAATGAATGGATGTTAGCCATAGTGCAATTTTGTTTTCTTTGTTTTAATTTCAATGTGGAACACTAAACACTTTAAAGCAAGCATTTGAGCTCTAATTTGGATAATTCGTCACTATTACTGAAACTCTTAAGTTGGGTCATTTGTAAGTCAAGGTACCACTGGATTTACATTGCAGGTTTAATTTCTTTCTTTCAGTGTGAGTGTCATCATTTAGTGTGTACGTGTGCGTGTGTTCACGTAATAGTAAATGCATGAGTGTCAGGCTGACTGTGTTGGTTACCATGCTATGTGTAGTACGCCCCCGAGGAGTACGGCAGCTTGGTTCAGATGAGCGAACAGGCCAGGAGTCTGATTCAGCCCAAAGAATGGCTTTGCCTGTAGGGGCTGACCCCAAGGTAAGCCGTCTCGGACCCCCGCGGGACGAGACGCCGCGTTGCTTCGCTCTTTGTGCTCTCTGACTCAGCTTGCTGGCTTGCATGTTTCCCCAAATGAATCCTTGCCGCTTTTTAGAGTAGTTCTGAGTGTTGATTGCTGAATAAACTGCAAGGGTCCCTCCCGTCAATATAAACGAGGAGTGGCCCTTGCTGGTTTTCCCAAAAATATATACATTATGGTAACCGGTATAACTTTTTAATACTTTCTTGACGTGCTTGCTGCTGTTGCGTTGGAAAAGTCATCATTTAATTTGTCTTGGTTGCATGAATCACAGTTTCCTCGCTAGTCAAGCCGAATAGATGCTTGATACTCTGCAGTTGACGCAAAACAACCCTGCATGTGATTATCTTGATAAATGCTTTTACCCACTGCAAGTTGAAAAAAAAAAATCAATTATGTATAGCATTTATCCTGAACTGGTTGCCAGTCAATCGCAAGGCACATATACACAAACAACCATTCATGCTCACGATCACACCTACAATTTGGAGTTCTCAATCGGCCTACCATGCATGTGTTTGGCGTGTTACTTAGCAACTTCCTGGGAGCAGTTTGTCCTGTCGCCTCCAGCTTCTTTTCTCCTTTTCGCTGCTGTGGAAAGCATGCTAGTTAACTAACCCAAATAGATCAATCTGAGCTGTGTTCTTCTGGGATCAAAATGACCTCTCATAACATTGCCATCGCCTCCCTTCCTCCTCTTCTCAGGAGTGTGAAATCATCCTCACTCACACTCGCTGGCGCCCTCTGGTGTTTGGCATAAGATTGAAACCTAAATATCTAGACATATGAGCAGGTGGAGTTTTTTTTAGTTTGTTTCTTGCTGCGCAGCTCCAGCCGGACGCCGTCCTCATCCTGTACAACTTCAACGGCCAGTGCAGCGGTGAGGCCTTGGTCACCTTCCCCAGCGAGGAGGCGGCGTGCCGGGCTGTGGCCGAGCGCTCCAGTCACGTCTTCTACGGCCAGCAGGTCCACTTGGCCTTCTGCAACTGACTCCAAATGCGCGTGTACATGGCTGCTTCCTTCTTACCAAAGCCTTTGTCTGCACTTAAACGCTTTTTTTTTTTTTTTTTTTTTTTTTTTTTTTTTTTTTTTGGTCGTCCAAATCAACAATTATTTTGTGCCAGCTTGAGCAGCCAAAAGCCATACAGTCAAGTGGAAGAACGGCGTTTTGAATACCCGCTTTTCTGCAATTGGAACCATCCGACCTCACCTCCGGATTTCATATTGCTGCTTAACAAACGTGCGATGAACCAACTTTTGCATTCCGTTTGGACTCTGCAGCTCCAATGAAAACGTTAAGGACAACAAGGCAACTTTTTGACTTTGTGTGACCAAAATACTGATTTTGTCCCCCCCCCCCCCCCCCACACACACACAATGTGCCTAGATTAGCCAGAGTGCAACACTAGCACTCCTATTGTTAAACCTCCAAAAAGGGAGGATATATATATATATACATTTTTTTTTGTTTCATTTTTTTTCTTTGCCATATATATATATATATAAGAATTGTGAATAAGTGTTAAAAATAAAAATGTTATTGATGAGTGAGCACTTCCTTTTCTGTCTACATAGTGCGGCTCAAGTTAAGCTAAGTTAGCTCAAAAGTCATTTTTATTTCAGCTTTTAGCTGGCAACCAGTCCACTGTGTAAATCAGTTGGGATGGGCTCCAGCTCATGAGCGGTAGCAAAAACGGTTTGTCTGCATGCAGTTTTCGTCAATCGACATTTTTTTTTGTGTGTGTGTGACAAAAAAAATGTTAAAATACATCAATGAATGACTCCATAAAGGAAAAAAGAAATAGAGTGAAAATCAGTGAAAAATAGACAGGGTGAAGTATTTTTTTTGTCATTTTATTGATAGTCACTACTTTTGAAAACCTACAGCATGATGCAAGTTATTCCCTTTGAATAATTTCCAAAAGCACTGCAGTCGTAGAAGTTACCAAAAAAAAAAAAATCCTTTAACATACAAAATATACAACTGTTGACAATACAAGGCTTGGTAAACATCAGCTAAACCTGCATTTCCCTTTTTAAATTTCTGTACAAAACAGTTTGTATACAGATGGGTAACACATGAAAGGAAAAAAAAAAAGCTGCAAAGGCGGTCAACGTCATATACGTGTCATCCTTTTAATTTGTCATATATCTATCGCGTTCAATATTCATACAGTATGTCCCCAATCTTTTTTTTAAGGAATGACATGACATCCATTTGTATCAAAAATAGAGTTGAGTAGTTTTTTTTTTGTTTGTTTTTTGTCAAGTGGGAACACGCTGTATTGTTCACTCTTTGGTTGCGGCCGAAGATGACACTGTTTCTTGATTTGTTTTGATGCTTTAAAAAACAACCAACGTAAAAACATCCCGCCCCCTGGAAAAAACAAATCCAACAACACACGCTGACAAAACGAGTTAAGGCATCCTAAAAAAATGTCATTCTGCTGCTGTGAAGTTAAAGTAACTCCTTTGTCATATTTATTGTACTTTGCATAGCCTTAGATACACGTGTGCTTTAAAATAGGACTAGAAACTCCTCTCTTTCTCTCTCTCTCACACACACACACACACACGCACAATAGTGGCCTTGGCTGTCTCAAGGTCTCTGTCAGGGGTGGGTTTCTTCAGTTCTCATTAAGTCATCAGATAGCTGTCGTGAATTCCTCAAAAGACCGACGAGGTGGGCTGAGATCATTTGCTCCGTCCGGTGGGTCATATATGGCCAACGAGCCGCAGGTTGCCCACCCCTGTGCTACAGGTTTCATATTTCGGGCTTGTGAAGGCTTATCAGGCTGAAGGTGAATGCATAGACTCATTATCATCATCATTATCATCATCATAAGACCAGCAGGGAGAAAAATGGTCCAGTTCAAGTGATATTGCTGGGGTTGGTTTTGGTTAAAAAAATCTTCACATCCAGACCTTGGACATTTTGTGGACTATATTATTAGAAAATACTTTTGTCTCATTGCAAACAAGGCACATGGGGAGATTTTTTTTTTTTCTGTCAAATTATTGCACAGAGAAAATGAACAGCCATCTTATATCTTGTGAATAAAATGGAGATTTCAGGTCATTTGGTTGGAAAGGGAACTTTGCTGCCATTCAATGCTAGTACCAGGTAATAGTGATAAATAATACAGTGACTTTTGCTCATTTGTGGTTCGGCATCTGCCATTTTTCTTTTTAACCTATCTGATATTTTTTTGCGCTCAGGCCAAAGCCATCCCTAATGTAAAAAATATCACTTTGGCGCCATCTGCTGACATCTAAGTGCCAAGCAACTGTTTAAGGAGTATAGGGTGGAGCTTCGTCTAATAGAAAAAATGGTATCTACTGCCAACATATGGCATCTATATATCAAGAACAACAACAGGTATTGCCAGCAGGGGGCGTGAGTGATGTCCAGAGCTTTACATGTGATTGACAGTTGCGGAATGTTGAGCTGCTTCTTCTCCTCAAAGGGATCGTAAATGCTTTGATCGTTTCAAAAAAGGGTGATTTTTGTGAAAAAGAAAATCAAATCACCCACATTCATGCTCTTGATGCATGTATACAGTATATTGAGCAGGCCTGACAGGAGTTGAAGTACCCTGGTGTTGGGACTGCCATCCGGTCGGTTGGCTACGACTGTGTGCCGTGGGCCGTTCGGACGGCGCCACGGCCGCTGGGTGACTGTGACATGTCTCGGCCGATGATCTCGTTAACTGCGGAAAAGAAAGGATGAAAATGTACATGTTTTATAACTGAAATTTCAGGCCCATTCCAGAATACGATTGCTGAACTTGGTGGATTCTTATTTAATTTCTTTTGTAATTCTGAAATGAGTATTTCCTGAAATTATAGCAGAAGGCTCATGAATTTTCTCAGCCAATCAGATGGGACTAAATCCTACATGTCGTTCGCTTGTACGAATAAGTTGAACGTTTAACTCGTTCCCGTGCGGCGGCATGTCGGCGCCGAGGCTGGATGGACTGGTTTGGTGCTGGAAGACGACTCCAGCTAGTCTGTTGGCTGATCAAGGAAACACGCATTGCATTCTTTTGGCCTTGGTTGTCACCTTTAAAAAAAAAACGCGGCAAAACAAGACCCCGCGTGCTGTAACTCATTTGAATAAAAGTCATTCCACAAAGCTGCTCCAACAAAGATTTGCGTGTAGAATGAAATATATGGTATTCCTACTCTAAAGTTGTTTTTTTTCCTAATCATTGCCACTAAATGTAACAACAAAGTCAAGTTATTGCCGTGTCGCATGTGCTTTCCGTGCCTGGCCACCATGGGTCGTGTCATCCTGTTGGCGTGGGAGGCTCTTCCTTCTCTATGTCAACCCAACCACAAGCTCGCTCGCACTGGGCTTGTGTGCGACGATGCATATATTTGAAAACATAACTACTCATGATCATAATGCGTCTTTCAGAGTACCCTAAGAAACAAAAGAACAACTTTATAACTATGTATAAAAAAAGATGAATCAAGTGAAAAAAATTAATCTGTGTCAAAATTTCACACGTAAAATTTCATTTATAGCTTGGTGCAGATTCCGTTGTCGTTACTTTACCCTTAACTAATTTGTTCCTTGTCAAAACTACATTTCTTTTTCAAAAGGATGGAACCCATGCAGGGGCATTAAATATATATGTAAAAAAAAAGCTGAGGCCCTATAATTGAGCCCTGTGGAACACCATAAGAAGAACAGAGCCTTGATTTGACTGCGAGACAGGTTCTAAAGTAATCCAGAGTGCTACCAGTAAAGGTTCCATAAGTTTAAACTATCCAAAAGTTGCCACTATAAAGCTAAAATGTATCATTCAATATTTTATGTTTGTTGATATATTTACAAAGATAAATGGAACCAAAAATAAATTAGACCAAAAACCCCTGGTCAAGTATAATTTGGATTAGCACATCTTGAATATTATATAATAATACATTTCCAAACAAAAGCCAGTTGCACAGAGGGTTAAAAGAAGGCAGTTTGTTTTGTTCACACAAATATCAACGTGTGACAATCAAAGTGGTCAGTGGAAGACATGCCGTGTCCTGTGGGTGTTTGCAGAAACAATCACTAATTTTCCCACTGCACCAAATTTCAACTTGTTTATTGAGAAAAAGTTGTGACACCCCTTTTAGACTTCCACTGTATGTGATTGTGAAATGTCATGCGTCATAAGCTCTGACCTATGACTGCTCAATGAGTGTGCTGCAAAGGTAACTTAGTGACATTTGACATCATCAACAGATTCTTTTGAATTCGTTGCCAGAAAGCCACAAGTGAAAGAGAGATTTGAGTAAAGTTTGGTTTACTGTTGCCCCACTCACGTACATTACTGGTAGAATGCTTTCCCCTGAACCGGAGGGAGACCCTCTACAGATGACTTGCAGGGGGGGGGGGGGGGGGGGGGCTCCCTATTTGTAAAACACCATGAGGCAATCCACAGCTTCAGTTGAATAACAGTTGATTGCACAAATCTCAGGAAATTATACACATTGAGATATAGAAAAAAAAAATGTCCCTGCTTTTTTAGAGCAAGAAGACGGCAAACACTAGTCGTGATCTTGAGGTTTGAAATTGTACGTATGTACAAGCGTATTTGTGGTAGCGTTCTGGATTGGTTTGAATCTTATGTTATGGCATTCCGCAGGGTTCAATGTTAAGCCCTCTACTACTCCTTCTATTCGTTACCACTGGGTTCCATCTTGAGAAAGCATGGGATTTCCTTCAATCACTATGCTGATGACAGTCCGATTTATGATCCACCGAAGATGGCCTCTCCAAAAAGCCAGCGCTCTCTGTTCTGCATTAAGCAGTCTTCATTTTCACTCATGTGCAGTGACCAACTGACTATGCCACATTTTCAAAAGTGTCGGTTGAGACCGGCACAGTGGTCTAAGGAAATAAATAGCCACAATGGAAAAGCTTTGCGCAGAAGAGGCTTGATTTGCCCACAAAAAGGGGGGGGGGGGGTATCTGAGGAGAGTTTCCACTTTGCAGGGCTTTGTTAATGACGTCTTTTGCAAACGGTCAAACCAAAAGCCAGCATTGTTGTTCTCTTTAAAAAACTAATTCCTTTGCCCAAAGTGGCTTTCTTGAAGTTGATGGATTTTTCTTTCTTGACATGATTCTTGCCTAGTAAACTGTTGAATAACTTGAAACAGTCTCCAACAACTGTCATAATGACCGACAATGTCCTTAAGCCTTTAGCCTCTATTATAGAAGATAATCACAGTGTGTGACAATTGTCTCCTGACAGCTAATTGTAACTTCTGTTCCTACATGTCATCATTCCAAGTAGACAAAACAAAATCATCAGTGCACATCTTCTCACGTTTGCATTCATGTGACTCCCACGCACATTATGTGCATTGTATGCATTTCTCCGCTTTTGGAACTCTTGTAAGGCTAATGAGTGACAACAGCCGCAACAACTTGTTTAGCGTTTGAGGAAGAACGCAAGCATGGTTTGAATTTAGTATGTGCGTGCTCATGGAGGTCTTTCCATCCTCCTGTCTGGAAGGCTGAGGAAGCACTGGCGCCATTTTCCTAAGCTTTTGCCTCTGTGAGACCTTCATGGTATGGAAAGATGACACATGACGTCCATTTCCATTTCTTTCAAAGGGGAACAGAGCCGCAAATGTTTGTTATTGGCTTTAATTTGATGGAAATATGTTTTTTTTTTCCCCATCCTGTTTCCAAGGTTCTTTTAATGTCAGCCAATCAGGAGGTTTGCTAGCCAAATCTATTAGTGAACTCAGTCACGCACAGAGGCAGCAAAAGAAATATGTTACTAAAAAGTCAATTTTGTAGAATTGCTATACTTTCTAATTATTTTGTTATATATGGATTTTTAGTCAATATTTTTTGTAAATATAGATCTGCAAAAATGTCTGGAATGAAATAAGCCTGATCGTTCGTTTGATAGTTTCTGTGCTTTTGTGATCATGAAAACAAAATTGTCTGAATGCTCTCAATAAATTCATGGGAGCTCGGTATATTTTTGGGTGGTAGTTTGATAACTTGTGCACTAAGGATTAAGTTTAAATGTGCTTGAAGCATGTGGTTAAAAAAAAAAAAAGTTTGTTAGAAAATCTGTGTATCGATAAACATTGGATCAGTGATAGCTTTGATGTCAGAGGTTGTCTCGTCTATACGCTTCACTTGCTGTGTGTACATTTGTGCCACGACGATCTATCTGAGGCGGACCTTCTGTTATGATGGCAGCTGAGTAGGACAAACAGAAAAACCGGTGTGGACGATAACGTAACAAGTATTTCTGCCGACAAAGACGGCAGAGTAAACTCAATTGTGCACTTCGTTACGTGCAACGACTAAGAAAGCGGCACGTTTTGAAAAAGAGCAGCTGTGCTTCATTTCGTACGTCTGAAGCCGAGAACGTTCCAAATTGAGTGTCTCGGCTGTGGTGCCGTGCTGAGTGATTGGACGTTAAAGTTGCCCGCCCATCTGTCTGTCAGTCTGTCACCTTACCTCCTGTGTGTCTGTGGTTTTGTGTGGCATACACACACACACACACACACACAATACTGCAACAAAATAGAGATGGGTTTGGCTCATTAATTTCATTGGTTAATAATTCCATCAACTCGTTTGTTGCGCTAAATGTAACAGCATGGAAGGAGGAGTTCCAAACAATAAAAAAAAAAAAATTCTTAACAACAATATTGAAAAGTTAGCCTTAAAGACACAAAATCTCTCTCTTTCTCTCTCTCTCTCTCTCTCTCGCTCTCTCTCGCTCTCTCTCGCTCTCTCTCGCTCTCTCTCTTGCTCTTTCTCTACACAAGCCTGTACGTCACAAGGGCCATCTGCTAGCTAACAAGGGCAGTTTTTCTACACACACTCCGGGTCCTATTTACGTTTCAGGTGCAATTGTCGTGCAGAGCGCAGTCTATATGTATATTTTAATTTTGTCTTTAATTTTGACCTATGGAAAGCTTATGCTATACTTATTTTACCATGCGTTGTAATATATAGTTATGAAGTTTCCGAAAAAAATCTACCTGTTGCAGAACATAACCTCGAATTTATAAATCCCGGAATGTAAACATGGATGCACACGATATTGTGAAGCGACCACCTGTCCGGGTCGACTGGAATGCTGTCTCGGCATAATGTACAATAACTCCTTGATCAGCGTTGGAAGATGTTTTTGGGTCAGCAACTACAACTTGTTTTTAATCTACTGCCATATGTTGCAGTTCAGTTGTATTTAACTTTTTTGCAAAAATTGTTTACATTGATTCAGGTACAATTGTGAGTTGACTTTCGGCCAAGCAGTTGCACGTGTGTAAAATTGCCAGCCATTGACCAGGTATTTGTCATAATTTAGAAAGAAACACCTGTTTGTACATGCTTGTTGCCATGTAAACGTACTTTTAGTCACGACTCAGCAGAAAGCCTTGCATGGAGTGCTGGTGAATACACTCAGTGATGCTGCGTCTGTCAATGGCACAGAGTGAATCCGATCTTACTTAGTGAGCAGGCAGTGACCTCTTAAAAACAGAGCGGGGCCAGGCTCCATGTTGCTACTTCAAAACATGGCCTACAGAGCCCGGGCTGGCACACAAAGCTATTTTTAGCCACAGGCTCAAAGGGGGAGCTCACATTCCCGGCTGAACTGTGTCACTCTCAAACTTTTTCGTAAAAGAGCACAATGTACTTTTCCCCTCCGGAAAGTACGCAAGTGTGACAAAAACGAATTGAAGAAACAAGGCAAACTTTAATACACTTTAATGTTCAAATTAAAATTGGAGATTTTTTTTTTATTTTATTTTTTTTTTAACCCTGCACACAGCCAACTCAGTGGCGTGTGCGCTTGCATAAACACGGCTCCCCGATGAACCTCACTGGATTTTCACACATGACTTATTGACAAGCAGCCTGTGTTAATTAGGCTGACCCGTGCTAGCACACAATGTAACAACAGAATCTCGACAGGCTATTTATTAACCCCCCCCCCCCCCCGTCCCGTACGACCCTGATTTGAATATGGCGAACTAGCCAAGTTCCTGACAGGCAGATAAGGGGCTGTTGGGAGACATGTACTTCAGATAAAAGAAATCCAGGGGGGGTAAAAGCCAGTGGTGTCATGCTTTGCACTGAGTTGACTGCTAATTGTTAAGTCAACATGTTCTCTTGAGCATCCCAATTAGACTTGTGAAAACACACACGTGTACACAGGATTGAACAACCGCAGCACACACAATCTGTTTTTGCTGTTCTGCTATGGACCGTACGATTCATGACCAAATTTATATTCCTCGTTCTGCAACTCTATCCAGATTGGAGCCAGAATCGAATGGATTTACTATAGCCGAAGCTAACAAATGACAAGAGTAACCCCTCGTCTGGTGGAGGTAATTAGTCTCCTAATGTCCGCCATAGATCTAATAGAATTGGAGCCTTTAATCTGATGCTTCGCTTATCAGCCCTGTGGGTCTTTCGTAATCAATAAAGTCCTGCCTCTCAGTCTGTGGCCACACTGACAGATGAAACCCTATCACTGTAATCAAACACCAAGGATTTAGCTCACAGAACATAAAGTGATGCTGACGAGTATTGTTTTACATCATGGGGTATGGCTTTGCCTCGCATGTCACATGATGTAATTGAATCCCCGAGCGGTGTCTTGTTTTAGACGTGGACGCTTGCTGTAATCTATGCAACCACTTGTTGTGAATGGCCTTGACTATCTCTCAAAGATTCATCTGGAAAGCAGCTGAACTCTTATGTGCGTGCTCTTCAACCTGACTATGATGCATGCCAATTTCAGCCGAGAATCAACCGGTTGTTTGGTACTTGTGTCTCCCTTTTTGCAATTACTGGCACAAAACCGTATTTGAACTCCAAATATCATTTGAATATCTTACCATCATCCAGCGTGATGTCTTGTAGGCCTATCGTGCGGAAGGTGGGCTCCCCGTCCTCCGGCTCTTCTTTGATGTTCAGCCTCTCCACTTCTGATGTGAAAGGCCCCTGGGGGGGACTTAGCGGGTGCACTAAAGGCCCCGTAGCGGTCGGGGACAAGCCGGCCATGACCGGGCTAGCCGCCTGAGGAGAAGGTTGTCCTGAGTGCGGATGCTGCAAAGGGCCCAAGGGACTGTTACCTGGCGAAGAGGAAGTGGGAGACTGGTAGGGCAGTGAGTGGAGCTGAGGGGATGAAGGCCCCGATTGGGCCGATGGGATCATATGTGGAGGAGGGGCAGTGGACGGCGTGGGGCAGGAGGCTGAGCGTTGACTCACTGGGTGGTAAGCCATGGCTCGCTGCAGCTGGGAAGTGTGGGGCCCCACGAGTGGGTGGCCGGTAGGTGAGGACACCTGAGTGGGATTCGGGGAGCAGTGGTAGCCTCCGAGCGTGTGAAGGTGAGGGGATGAGGGGGCCAGGAGTGGTTGGTGGCTCTGCGGGGAACCGGCGATAGGGCCCGACGACACGGGCGTCGACGGGGACGACGAGCAGGGGGAGGAGGAATACACCATCCCCATGCCCAACGGGTGTGACACCGCACCGGGACTCTGCTGGAAAGGCATCCTGTCGTAGCTCTGAGGAGAAAAGCTGGATTGACCGTTGAAGGACAGGTTATGAGCGTAACTCTGGTTGCGCTGCATGGGCTGGTAAGCGGCCCGAGAGGGCGAGGAGGAGGCAGGAAGGGGAACAGGAGAGGAGCTCGGGTGGAACGGCATGTGGCAGTCGGCGGGGGCGTGGTGCAAACCGCGACCCTGGAGGTGAGGCAGGTGCTGGAAGGACGGGGAGCCCAGTGTGGGGCAGGGAGACTGCAGGGGCAGCAGGACGGGTCCCGAGCTCGAGGCCAGGCCGTGCGGGGAGGTGGACAGAAGGTTATCCGATGGGTGGCCCTGATCGGGGGAAGGCAGCTGAGGGCGCACCAGGCTGGCAGTGTGTGTCAGAGGCATGGACATGGCAGGTACAGCCGGATGGTCCAGCTCATCCCGGTGCTCCTGCTTCACCATCGCTGAAGATTAGGAGAAAGAAGGAGATAGTGTACATCCATCAAGTCGGTACTTTTAAAGCTGCAATGATCATTTTTCAGAAATGCAGAGACAGTGTACATATGTCTTTCCAAAATGTTCCTACTAAGTTGGACTGACAGATAGATAGAAAATTCAAATTTAAATAAAGGCCACATTTTCCATTTATACAATGAAGTTGTTAGTTATTAGTATTTTCATCCAGCTCAGACTCAGAGGGCGACCATATGCTGCCGGTCAGTCTGGACGGCATCACGTGAAATGCTGTGTGACAGGCTGAATGCCCGAATGCCCCCCAGCACGGACCAGAGCAATAGAACAAACGAGTTCATTGATCTCACGCCCTCGACTCACCCCATCAAGCCTCTGGGATGGAGGGACGAGTGGTTACAAAAAAAACAAAGCTATCGTCCCGACGCATTTACAGACATCTAAATTAAAAGGAATAATTAATCTGATGTTGACGGGAAAAGACTTTTTCTACAACAGGATATATTTATTTTTTCTAATAGTACATTTCCTTTCTTGCGTAACTTTATCAAACGGACTAAATGAGGGATCGTTACGACCCAGCTCACAACAAGACAGGAAACATGACCTATTAGACAGGAAACATGACTTATTAGAAGACCACCACCCCCTGCACCCACAAGCACACACACAATAAAGCAGGTGGTGTCTGCGGTGCCTCTGATGGTGTCAGCAAACCTGCTTTTGCGAGCAAACAGAGCAGGGTTTACTCTGCTCTGCTGTCATTGGCTGCCCCGAACTGTCAAAAGAGAACAGGAACCGGAACTGCCTGAGTGGGCGTGCTCGCAAATAGAGAGAGCAGGTGGGTGGAGGGGCGCGATGTCGTGTATAGTCACACACACACACACACACACACACACACACACACACACATACACACACCGGGAGACACTCAAATGTTGGCATTCGAGTCTCAGGAGTCTCCGCCCACCACATTGAGCAGAAAAAGACTGAGGACGAAAAGAGGCTTTGGAGTTAGAGAAGGTTTGACAAAATCAACAGCAAGCAGGTGTTTGTGTCATTGTGGTACTTCACTGCGTCACAGTCAGGTTCAAAATGGTTTCGTGATACAATAGTGTGTTGCCGTCTTAAATGTACTCTGGAACTATTAGAGTGGGACGAAACAGGAAGCCACAAACAAAAAGGATTGCATCATGTCTGTGCAGAAATGTAATTGGTTCAAGAGCATATAGAAATTGCGACATTAAAAAAAAAAAATCTGAAAATAAAGATCATATTTTTTAAGCTCACCTGAAAGGTAGGTGAAGCGTTGGGATTGGCTCCTTTTTCGTTTTCCATTGCAGACATAAAACTGCACTTGCACAGCCGAGCTCACCGTCTTACTGTGGTAGGGAGGGACTTCCACGACAATACACGACTGTGGGGAAAAGCAAAACAATGCACATTATTTCAACTCACTTTATGTACTTGGTAACAAAAAATCTGTATAGTAAATTCAATTAAATTCGGTGGTTCAACCAATAGCAAATTTTGGTGCACCTCAATTAGTCAGTGGATGACTACGGGTAGATATTGCTTCTTTTTAGTCATGGTTAGCATTCTTACAACTTTTATCTTGGGACGTTTCTACTTTCGTTTCCCTTCCAGAGCAGATGATCAAGCTCGCAGCCGGTATTGTCTGAACTTTTGATTTGACTTTGACCAGTCCATTCTCTTGTTACAAGAAGTAGCGCTTAGTGTCGACCGCTACATTAGTTTTTCGGTCACTAGTAATCCAAAGGAAGAATTTAATGTATGTTTTACATTTACAATTTACATTACATTACCGGTTGATGTGTATACACTGTGACAGTGAGTCTAAACATATGTGGGATATGGATTACCTCCCCACATTTGTCTTTACCATTCTAAGATTCTGCTTTTGTGTGTGAGGTTGTTTGTATTGATGCTTTAAAACTGTTGAATTAATTTTTAAAAATTATTCTAAATTTCTGCTGAACAGACCAGATTGCGTTCCACTCGATTTACAGTTTAGGTCACAAAAAGACTACTCACGCCTTGAGTTTGCTCCCGAATGATTTTGGCTTCCACTTCCCACTGTGGCCGCCCATCTAGAAGACAGTAATGAAAAAAGAGGGGAGAAAACATTTTTACTTTTACCATCTGCACAATCGAATGGGTCCACACAATTTGTTATTGACGTGTCCTTTCAGAGTCCACGTGGAGAAAATCTGAGTGGTGACTACTCGATTCACAATCAAATGTCCAAGTAATCCTCCCATTTGTCTTGCCTGGCTGACATTTTAAAGAGCACAGTGGAATCACTGTATTTATTTAAACTGCTGAAAAACATCCTTTGCCGTTTTCCTATGATGGATTTAATTATTTGGCTAGACACGGTAGGGAACACTGACAGGCCCCTGTGGTTGGAAGACACTGCAGCCATTGACTCAAAGTTTATTTGATTTGCTATGTTAGTACAGAATGTAGATTCGAGCTACATTATTTGAAGGCCACATTTTAATGATGTTACCGCAGTCTGCACCTGCGTAGCGTCTTCCCCAAAACACCAAAGGGATCCTTCATAATTCCCGAAACAGCACGGAGGGTGAGACTTTGTGGACCTTGAGTCCACTCTCTAATCTCAGGAACATTTTAGGCTTTTCAATTTTCTGTAGCTTTAAAGCTAACCTTCAAGTAATTGTAATTGAAGATAAGAACGAACGCATTGGATGTGGTAATGCAATAGACAGTCACGTATCCACTGAGAGAAAAAATTTCCTTCCAGATGAAGAAATGACCTTGAATGTCTTGGTAGCTGACAGCAGTGCATTATTGCTTCACGTCTTGTTGACATTCAACAGGCTGGAGCAAGGGCCCCACATGCTCCGTCAGACGACAAGCACCAACAAGAAGCTCATACCTAGCTAGGAAAATGACTCGGATCAGGCAGATGCGACTTCTGTGCCAGATGATCAAATAATTAAAGTTTGTCTTTTACTAAAGAGAAGAAAACGAGCGAGTGTGTCTGTCACCGCTCTGCAGTCGCTGCTTAGTCTCATTTATAAACACTTCCATCCTTGTAAAGTTGATATATTTTATTTAGTCTTAGCTTGAATGTCTGATGAAGTGTGGTTATTTTACTATTCTATTCGAAAGAAATACTAAAGATGTGCGTACGCAAATAGTAGAAGAATTGTTTATCAGTGCTATCCAATGAGGAAAATATTTTATTGCTAATCTGCAACAGGTGAAATAAGGACACTAGACTTTTCTTGTTTGTTTCAAAACATGTCAGTTCTTATCCAAAAGGATTCCTTAGATCTTGATCTAGTGGTGTCGACTCCTCAAAGTCTTGGGTTGGATTTGGTACAAGATCCATCAAAGTCCTGATCTGGGTCTCAACTCTCAAAGTCTTGGAATAGATTTTGTCTCAAGCCCCTAACAGTCTTTGTCTGGATGTGGTCTCAATTTATCCAAGTCTTGGCCTGAGTTCCACAAAGTCTGGAATCTTCTCAATTTTTCAATGTCTTGGTCTGGACTTAGTCTTGACTTCTCAAAGTATTCCTCTGAATTTGATCTGAAATCATCGGTCTTGACTAAAAATCTACAAACGAAATGTCAAATTTTCCCCAGTTAGATCACATGTGCTCGGAGGCAAGAGATCAGTGTCAGACTCAAGCCATTTATGGTAGCCATCCTATAATAATCATGCAACTTCTGTTGTTTTTCAGTTAAGGAAAATGGAAAAATATCAGTCACTGCCTTCCATTCTTTCTTATTTCTTCCACTACGACAATTACTCCAATCAGGGCCTTTCTGAACTAAAGCGGGCAGATTAGTAGGGATGAGGGGGTTCGTTTAAACAATCCCCAATCATCATCATCGTCATGTTCCATTCCCTGTTGGCACATAGTCATTCTACCTTCTTTAACAGTCCACTTCCCAGCTTTCTCTCTGAGGTTTCCCTTTGCTCCTGTGTTTTGGACTTGACCGTTCAAATCACGCTGCATCTCTACGCCATGCTTCGCCGCATAGCCCTCAAAGAGCTGAAGACATTCCTGTGTGCCTTATTTCTCTCAGAGATCTTTAAAAGGGTCTCCCACTCACACGACTTTACTTTTTGTCACGTGTGAACTTGATTTTAACACAGCAGAACAATAGTAATTGGGGCAGGCAGCGACTGGCTCAGGGGATGCTCTATTTACTTGTTCTCTTTAGAGAACAGAAGTGAATTGATCTTTTTTACTTCTGAAAGCTGTGTTTTTTAATTTTAGCTTTAGCACTCGAAAAAAAAAAACAACGGAGCTCTTACCAGGGCCTTTCTCTAAAAAGATGACTTTGGACTCTGGAAAAAAGTTGCTCCCAGTGATGGCCATCTCCTCTCCCCCACTGACCAGACAACTGGTCAGACTGGATTTGTCAACCTGGGGCAGCTCTTGAGCCGAACGCTGGGCTGGGCGAGACGCAGCAGAGGTTACAGACAAAAGAGAGTTTACTAAGTCATCGTTGTTCACGTATACACAGGAACATTTTGACATTTCAGAAGTATATTTACATTTTCACCAAAAGAAAAGGTGGCTTACGTCAGTGAGAGAAACCTGATTGATAGTGTGTGTGTGTGTGTGTGTGTGTTTACGACTCACAGCATTCTACAGGAATGGAGGAAGCCTGCAGCGACAGAACCTTCCCGTTCGGCTGAGGGATGTGAACCCGGAACACTACGCGTACCCTTGTGTTCTTTCTTCCTATGTCCGTTTCCCCCTTCCGCAGCTCAATGTCTGAGTTCCGTAGCTTAAGGATGCCCGCGCAGTCGATACTGTGGGAAGAGGAAGGGAAAGCAGTTGGAAGTAAATTGTGAAATCCGGAAGAAAAAAAAATACAAGCACGGCAGGGTTTTGGAAGAATTATGTTCAATTTAGAATGTAAAATGAGTGGGAAAGTCCAGACCACATCCTTTCCATTTAAATCCAGTGTAAACAAACGAAGCCGGGCCTTACGCAAATATTGTCCTGATGCTGAATTTTAAATAGTCACATTAAGTTTATTTCTCTACTCTTTTGGTGTTCACCACTTTATGTTGGTTTAAATTAAAAATACATAAAAACTCACATTGGAAGAAGCCCATAAACAGGGTTGGACTTCCCTCACGGCGGGAGCTCGTAAATGAAAAATGCAGCCTGGAAGAAATACTTGTGACATGTACCTGGCGGACATGTTGTTTTCAGGCAGCAGAGGAATTTCAAGAACTTTCGTGCTGGTGATCACAATCTCCTGGCTGGCTGTGGCCACCGTTTTCCCAGTGATGCGGTGCACTTGGTAAAACGCGTGCGGCCTCAGGTAGCGGTCATCTGCTGTTCCGATGAACATCTGCAGGTTGACAGGCTTCTCGTTGTAGCCAACCAGCTGAAACATGACAGAAAGTGGAATCAAACTCGGGAGTGCCGATCCAGATGTAAGGTGTGAACAAAGAAACAGTCAGCAGTCAGACTTTTGTTTGGGAGGGATTTCAAATGGTGGCTCAAGGTTGTTATAGTTTTGGCAAAGGCACCGGAGATTCATCTGGCATTTTGACGTTCTGATGATTCACTTAATAGGCCTCAATGTTTTTTTCCAATTCCACACCTGGCCCAGGAGACGGTAATGCCTCACACCTAGTAGTTCCCCAGAAGTTTACCTGGTGCGACTGTGGTAAAGCAGAATATGACTTCAAGAAAAGAAATACAGGCAATCTCGCTACCATAACAGAATCCATACCTTCTACGTGACTCATGACTGATTGAAAAGAGCCACAATGTGTACTGACTAACTAATTGAATACTAAGCAAAGGGAACTAAGGATTTATTGTCACGTACCTCTCAGAGTACCGGCTCAGAGACAAGCCATGGTTACCCAAAGAGTAGACTGTGTCTAAAGTCCGTTCATAGTTGAAATGAGTATGACAAGGAGAGAAAATTGCCAGTAATAACGTTGTCGGCCTTTTCAAATCTCGTGTCTAACGCCTGCCAACCGTGTTGGCTTTGCACACCCGCCAAACAGCTGCTTTCTCCATTTGTCCTGAGAGTTGGCACCCTGGTTTCCACTCAAGAAGACAGGTGAGATATTTGACGGCGGAAAGTGTTGCGTGTCTGGTAGAGTCGAGGGCAAGATGGAAATGAGAGCTGGACCTTATTCTGAAACAATCCCACTACTGTTGTAAATGTTGTGCTTGGCAGACTCGGTGACGGCGGGATGGCACCCCCGCTCACATTTGCACGCCTTGTCCTGCCCTCGTAGACCCCCCCCCCCCAACCAAACCCCAGTTTAGATGGAGGGCAGCTCTTCGAGGCTAGAGGAGAACAAGGTCTTTCAGTGTTGTTTTCACCCTGCGAACTGCCAAGCCTCAACCGAGCTACAGCTGGTTACTGACCCCATCTTCTTCTGAGCTTTGCGTCACACGCCACCGCGTCAACGCTCCGTCCAATACTGTGGTAACAGGAGTGAGAGCAAGTAGGATTTGTCACATGCTGTTCCAAAACCAACCTGAGTGAAAAGGCTTGTGTGAATAGTCACGACCATGCCTTGGATTACATTGATTTATGTGACTACAACAAGCTTAATCAAAAGGCAAACCATTACTTATCACAACCAAAGTACCAGAATTATAATTCAAAGGTACGCCCTAAAAAAACTGTTATTGTCGTTATCCCCATTATGCACCTTTTTCCACTCAGCTTGCCCTGGCTCTACTGGCTACGTACGTCACTTTTATTGGCAATTGGTGGTACTACCAGTCTAAACCATATGGGTGGTATAAACCACTTCTGGTCACTCACAGCTAAAACCAGAAATGAGAAAAATAAACACAGATGCTAACGTTAGCATACCCTGCTGCTCTGCCGTTGGTTTTTGGCATTGCAGTGCCCAACTCCTTCGTCAACATTTTACTGCGTTCCATTTTCTTGCTGCCCTCAGTATCTCCCATGATATGATTTGTCTACTAATGTCGAAAGGATGAGTAGAACTGAACCAAGCTAGTCCTGTGAAAATACCGTGTAACTAATCTTATACTCCCCAACTATTTGCATTGAATCTTGAGATTGATACCGTGTGTTCTAGAACTGTCCTCTTTTGGGAGTCACATGCTATTTGTGTGAATCCCTCAAATTTATCATTGCCTTTAAAAGACATTAATGACCACAACCAGATAATATAATGCAAACCAGACAGTGATGTTATCTTTATTTCAAAGCGTAGATATTTCAAGGGTTATTTGCAGCAATATCTGGATATTGCTCAACAAGAAATACAGAACGAAACCTCTGTTGATACTTTTTAGGCGCCACTTAAATCCATTCATTTGCTCAAAGTGTTTCGATTTCAGCTACAAGTTCCCATGCCTTCGGTTGGAAAGCAAAGACCGGAGAGATGTTTATACAGAGTTCGTGTACTTCACCAGATCTTTTCATTGCGTTTCGCAATGGAAGCATGACGGGATAAATATGACGGACTACTTATTTATGTGTGTGCTGAGTTGGAACTAGAGCTTACAATCTGACACCAGAGAATTAACTTCTGGTGTAGCATATATTGAAGAGAATCCCACTCCCTGTTGTAAAATACAGTATCTGGCACTTGAAATGTATTCGGAAGGAAGTTATAGGAAGGAACAGCATGTGGCCTCCATAATAACCAGTAATGGGTTCATCTTTGGCAACCGCATTGGATCTTAAGAACCACATGAAAGCATAAATCATGCTAGTAACAAGCTAACAGGTCATTATGCACCCCAGTCTGAATGGTCCACGAGTATAAATGACATGATTTTAGAATTCGGAAAACCACACGCTCGCACTTGCTTTGCCCAGATGGTCAGCGCTTGCTCACAAAGGATTTATCAGCAGCAGCAGCACATGTTTCGCAGACAATATAAAACGAGTTAAGAGTTGCATGTGGAAAGACAAGAAACCTCACCAAAACTGATGAAGTTCAACATCATGTGATGCTTTGCCACATGCCGCAGTTGTTTTTTCCACTGCTGTGCCCGTTAAATCATCAACTGATCATTTTGAAGCCCCCTTGAAATTGCCTCTTCTAAATCGCCCTCGTAATGGCTTTGCAATATTTAAGGTGAATCTTTTTCAGGTAGATCTCACAGGTGAGACTACAGGTGGCCTTCTTTGGAAATGCCAAACCTTAAGTCAGCTTCACAAAGCAACATAATGAAATAGGCATGTCCATTAAGAGTAGAACCAACTACAAGTCTTGAAAAGCCATGTGTGAAAAAATGAAAGGAAGTCTGCCACTTGGGGAAATCAACTATTTTGAATACTTTTTGGCTTAGTACTTCAATGACTAACTTGACAGTTTGTCTAATTGCAACTAAGTTGGATGAATGACAATGAAACACAAAACTCGAGTATACTGAACTGACTCGCAGCTTCATAAAACTCTGTATATCCGTCTGAAATATACAGACATTGCGCTAGTCAGGTTTGGAATTCCGCTAAATGGATCCATTATGTCCTCGGGCTACTGTTTCAATTGTAATGGCTGAAAGGGTTGCAAGGCCCGTTCGTTACTCCTTGAAGTTTTAATTTATGTCGTTATGAATTGGTCTGACGTGTTGACAAAAACACAAGCCAGTTTTTGTCTTTTCAAGCAAGCAGGAAACCGTGATAAGAGGGCAAAAAAAAGACTCATTTTATGTTGCAATGACGCTTGAAAATCGCCGTTTATTCAAATATCCAACCGTTTCTAAAAAGCTGATTATTTTTAATTGACTTTCGCTTTGATTTGCAAATTTGATTATTTTCAATTTACTCTGGCTTTGATTTAAAAAATTCAAATTAGTTCTGAAAGGGCGCTTCAAATATCCACAAAAGTGTCTCTGTTAACTTAAAATAAACACATGAGCCATAAAAGGAAGGTTGCTGGAAGAATAACATTTACTTTAAAAACAAGAGCTGAAGCGCGGTTGCGTCGCTCATAAGGGTAAACGCTACACAAATGACGGGGGAAAAGTGTGCGGTTCTGGAAAAAAAAGTTGCGCTTTTCCAAAGACAAGAAGTATGAATAAGTCACATAACTTCACATCACACATGATGTGGGTTCAAAGCCATTTCTGGTACAACTTGATTTTCCCTCAAAACTTTTAGATTCCTAGTCTATTATGTTCCCCTGTTCTGCACCACCATTGACGAGCTAGTGCCCAGCGACAAATTTCAAGCATAGAGACAGTCTCAAACTGGATTGGCTCTCAAAGTATAAACAGTGCTAAAAAAAAAACAATTTGTTGCACCATGTTGAGCTACATGCTGGTGTGTTTCTGCATCTATCAAATTGAGACAGCCTGTAAATGACATCAAACGCGGTAAAGACACTCCGCTACGTCTTTTATGACACGGACTATTTTAGTACAAACATTTGCCTTCAGATATTTATGCGCCAAATGGAAAATCAACCCTAGTTTGGACTTGGCCCGTGTTAATTTTAGACCTTGTGCAAGTCATCTGCCACTAGCGCTCTGGCTTGAACACAATGTGTTTATGCAACAACAAAAGACGAACGGTGGCTTCTTTGTAGAAGGGTAAAAAGAGGACTCCTGCTTGAGGATGTATCTCGACAACACAAAAAAAACAAAAACAAACACCGCATGCACTCTTGACTTGTCTCACATTCCGGAGTCACCTCCTAAATCTGCGCTAAGTGTGAAATACCGCACGAGCGTGGTCTTTGCAGCAAACTGTACTGACTTTGCTAGCTTGGTCAGCAAAAAAATGGATCTTAAAAAAAAAAAAAAAACCAGATCACTTCTATATTAAATGCCATTAAGCAACTTGTAAGGGCTGCTGCCTCTGAGTCGACTGAATTTGGGCTGGGGATGAACTCTCTCCCCTAAAATAAAATAGCTGGATACAGTTACATATTCAGCTCCCACTAAATTTATTTTTGGCCTTCATCTGTTCCACTAGTCCAGTAATAAGGGCAACAAGCTCAGGGGCAAAAACATCCTCCAGCACTGCGTGTAAACATGATATTGTACACGCGGCCAAGATGTGTTCAAGGTAATACCTGGACGAAAGACAAATTGGCTATCCGTGTTCGCTCTTGAAAGGTCATATCATTTGGAATTCAAATTGAATCAGCATACGTATATGACTTCATCTGCTATCCCGATTTTGCTTGGTGACTCTTGTCACAAGTCAGCGTCCACCTCGGCTCAGACCGTAACTCGACACTTTCTTACATCCAGCGCCTGACTCGGCTAAATGTTTCCCTGTGTTGCTGTACCGTTGCCATGGTGAGACTTTTTGTGTATGCAATGGAGTATGCGCGTGTGCGTATGTATGGGAGTGAGCGAGGGGCTTCTTACGCACATAAGCTGCCGCTCTTCAAATTCAACTAGAGAGGAGAACGAGGGGGGTGGAGCCATTTGACTTTGGTGTAAATTCAGGGGTTAATAGTCGGGTCATTTTTTTTATCGGGCTGTAGTCTGTCAGGCGAGACTTTCGCAAGACACGGGAGACTTCCTGTGAATAATTTTGCTTGTGTATTTTGGTGTTTGAGTCAGATGAGAAAGTGTGAAGATAATCATAACCTTTTACTTTTTGTGACCTACAAAAAGGGTCGAGCCTCTGACTATGATACGAGCAGTACAACATATATACAATATTTGTTTTGTTTTTATTCCTGCAAATAAGCTCACGATAAGATCCCTTTGCAAAACATCTCCCTGTTCCTCCCCTTTATATTAACAGCTTTACTTTAATTCAGCTTTACTTAGTTGGAGCACTTGTGCCTCACAGTTTCAAGGTTTGAAATTGGAATCTCGCTTCAGACCTTCTTGTGGAGTTTGCATATACCACAGTTCTTTAGTTAGTATTACACTGCAGCTAACAATAACATCTTTAAATTTGTATGACAATTTGGACTTTTATAATGTTACTTAAAACATTAACTGTACAGTAAATCGAAATTGAATAATGCCAAAAGTTGGATGATTTGCTTCCTAATATGGAGGGAACTTGTTTAAAAAGCTGCTCTTTTATCTGTCAGTCTTTTTCTTTCATGCATATGTACTGCGTTCATCTCAAAGGCTCGCTGTTTGCCCAGCACGCCAGGGCGGGCAGCGGGAGCCAGGGGGCCAGTTGACTGTTTGTTTAAACAAGGTCAATACATGTGCACACACGCGCACAAGCATTTACTGTATACTGCATCAGAGCTGTATATGGCCTTGGAGGACGGCTCTGCGCTCACTCCTTCCTGTACCCCCCCCCTCCCCCATTCTATCCTCCCCCGACCTTTCTATGAAACTCATACTCCTTGTGACTTTTCTCCTCGCTGTGCGCTAAGCCTGATTCTGACCAATGGCTCCCATCTTGGTTACATCAAAAAAAGCCCGGTGGCAAAGCAACAGCAGCTTCAAGTGAAAAGCTTTGAATTGTTGTTGTCTGCACACCACTTATGGCAACCGGTCTATTTAGAGAAACGGCACGTAGAAATAAACAGAGTGCAAAATATAAAAGGGGGTTGAGAGAAGAGGGGCAATCAAAACAATAAATCAGAATCAGCTAGAATAGTTGGAGGCATTCACGGTCAAAGTGAACAGATGTATGAACTCTTGATTTCATTGCCAACTGTCCATGAAGTCACGGCATTTGGAGTTTAAACAAAATTCTGTGGAGAAACAAAAACTGGAGGACTGAATCATCTTTAACTTTGCGTTTTTTTGGTTTGGTTTTTTAATAATATAATATAATATAATATAATATAATATAATATAATATAATATAATATAATATAATATAATATAATATAATATAATATAATATAATATAATATAATATAATATAATATAATATAATATAATATAATATAGGGTGACCCCAAACTTTTGAACGGTAGTGTATATATTTATTTAGATAATTATTTCTAGATTATATATATAATCTTCTGTGTAAAAAATCTTATAATATATATGTATACTTATATTCATAGATTATATATAATCTTATACAAATATAAAATATAATTTATAATATTTAATTCATAATATTTTATTATAATATTTACACTACTGTTCAAAAGTTTGGGGTCACCCAAACAATTTTGTGACCCCAAACTTTTGAACGGTAGTGTATATAAATAATGATATAAATAATTTAATCTTTTACAAAGTATTCATAATCAGCCTTTCAATTAATTTTACATTTGTATAAAGTGTCTTTGGCAAGCTTCCCTTTACTTACGTCAGTCCACTGTCATTATAATGCCTGAATCATTTTATTTAACGTCATTATTCGGTGGACCTGTACAAGGAACGGTTATTTCATTTTCATGGGTAAAAAATGTTTTGGACGATGAACACAGATCCACAGGCATCCTTGAACTCATGCTCGACCTTGGAAGTTTCATACATTCTACCAAGACGTTTTTTTTGTGTGTGTAATGACACCGTACGCACTTGCTGAACAATGCTGTGTAATAATTTGAATGAATTGCATGTTCTTTTTATCATATCGGCACCCTGCTCGCATCCATCCTTGGTCCGGCAGGTATTACTAAAGTACTCCTTGTATTTGTGTGGGCGCAGCAGCACTCAATTAAGCTGGTTAAATACGCACAAGGATACCTCAGCCAGCCAGAGAGGCTTTGGACTTACATGTCTCCTAGCAACAGGTTCACCGATTGTGATCTGTGCCTAGCCCCTGAGAAATGGCTAACACAGCCACAGTCATTACATAGAGAAAGATCTGATGTTCAGCAATATTGTTACTCAAACTCCAAAAATCCACTTTTATAAGATACTAGCCACAGTTTTACAACACATTTATCTAGTTTTTATTTAGCAGTCAAAACAAAAGTGCTATCTATAGGTGGATAAACACACACATGACCTACAGTTCCTGTTCTCACTCCTTTTCTGTTGATGCAGCAGCTCAGCAGTGCCCAGCACAGTCACAAAAGGAAGTGACGGCCATGCCCATATGGCAGCCGTGGCATCATCGGGTGACATCACACCACTAGAGTCAAGCTCCACGGAGAATATAGTGCAGGGCTCACAGGAATGAGACGGGGGAATTTGTAACGGCGCTGTTGGTGCTGCTTCTGCTGGAGTACTTTGTGTGTGGAATATAACAAGACAAGTAGTAGAAAAAAAACGGCATTGTGTCATCCTCTTTGTAACTCTTACCGTATAATTTGTAACATAAATTGTGGCTTTTTTTTTTATTTTTAATTGCACGGCGGGATGACTGTGATTAGGTTTTGCAAGCGCAAGTGTTATTGTGCCTTCGGGGAATAGCACTATCCACACCTTGGGTGCACCTGGGAAACACGATATGCACATGCTTGTTTACACTCGCATGAGCTCTGACCCCCTTGTGACCACTGGAGTGGGTCAAGTAACTTGAAGTTAACCCTTGATTAGCTTTTGAGCAGTTTTAACCTATATGTCCTAATACGAAGTAGTTTCTGCAAAAGCACAGTGTGTGTGTGTGTTTTGGGAATAACAAGAATGATGTCACATGGTAATGACGTTGAATTAAGATGAAGATGAGATGTTTAGTCAACAATATGAGAGCTGAAGGGCAAGTTTTGATAAGAAAATCTCTTTGATTTGACGTGCCGGTCTATTAAAAATGCAACGACATACAGAAAGAGATATTTCAAGAATAGCAGCTAATTCTGGAACTGCTGTCTTTTTAAAGGCCATACGTAGCGAGGTAAGAGCCCAAACAAACGACGAGAAATTAGGGCATGTGCGCAGCAAGGCTTGGTTGACAAACTTTGACCGCTAAATTATGCATCGTCACATATGGGAGGATAGAATCTTGGTCACGCTGAGATTGAAATGGTTAATTATCAGCCTGAAGGGTTGCCTGCCTGCCTGCCTGCCTGAATGTGTGAGAACAGACAGAGGCCGTTTCTTAAGACTTTGGTCTTCTGGGTTCATTTCAAGAGAGTTCATGCCGACAGCTGTTTGACCTTTCCGACTGGAACTCGGTTATCCTCTTCTAAACTTGGTTATGATTGTTACATGTCGTGCTTGCTCTGCATACTTAACGCATCGCTGAGCTTTTAAAAGCTTGTTAGCCAACAAAAGATGACACGCAAGAAATGCCCAAGACAGAAAGACCACAAACACGTGAGTCAGCGTTAGAATTGACAAAACGCAAAGACACGTCGCCGAAGTCAAACTGCCACTTTTGAAACGTCAAATTCCTATTCAGGCTTTTTTTCTTTACTGTCCAACAAGTAAACTACTGTTAACAGTAAAATGTTGCTTCAAATAAAAGTCTTACTTCAACAAATTTAAAGCTAATGTGCCCCATGTGTAAAAAAAAAAAAAAAAAAAAATCATAAAAATCAAACAAACTTTCAGAAGTAATGCATTTGATACCAGCTGAATAGATGTACCTTGTCGTCTTGTGTAATATGCTGATAAGACATCACGGCTTTTGTTCTACTTTTGACGCATGGTAGAAAATAAGACTTTCAATCAAATATGATTACAGTGTGAATGTACCATTGTGAGATGAAGTTATGTGACGTATGCCGTGTTCCTGATGGGCTGATAAGGCCACTCACTATTAAAGCTCTTAGCAGGTATTCCGCCTTTGTTAAGTTTCACAACAGGTTCTACTTGAATCCCACGGGGGGGGATGCTTGTTACGTGTGTGTTGCTTGGAATGAGATCTCATGCTTCCTCAAGATATGCTTTTCTCTAAACGGCCGGTGACAAAATTAATCTTAATATGTGCATGTAAAATAAAACAGCAAATTTAACAGTCAAATGATTGGTAAGAACTACTTAGGGAACACCAGGAGGCATTCAAAGAAAAATAGTCCCGATACATTATCAGTTACTGCCATCGCAAGTATGAAAAGTATTCCAAGTGCAAAAGGGACTTTCTAGGCTTGCAGTGAACGCACACTGTGTCTGAAAAGCGGAAGGAAATCCCTGAAAAGTGGTGAAACAGACTCTGAGGAAGTGGCTGCTGAATTCAGCCAGTAACTTCGGCTCAGACGGTTTTATTGTATGTGAACAACTTCAGAACTTAAGGGTGCAGGAGTTGAACTCTCGGGTATGTGGTTTTTAAATAGGCATTGGAATAGTGTCAGGCACAACAATGTGCTGGTGTCAAAATGTTAACTGCGCTACCTTGACAATGGGATGGCCACTTGACGCCGCTTTGACAGCTCCTCTGCTGCCCTCGGTCTCGTAGTGGGCTCGGTGGTGTGCTTTGGGTTGCACCTCGATCTTCAGTTCATATTGGCCGAACTGACTTGGCAGCGGCCAGTCTAGGGGAGGAAGTGAGGAGGTCCTGAGGAGACAAGACCAAACACACACGAAGAAAAATCATTCAAACTAAAATGGTAGTGAGATGGCAGCCAAAAAAAAACATTACGAACGTTTCAAGAAGGTAGTGACGCAAATAGTTCAAATTTTTGACTTGAATCTGCACCAAAACTTTTAATTCTTCTAAAAAATTGACTGGAAATAATTTACTGGGCACCAACAAGAAAACAACTGTTTTGCCCTGTCAGCGGTAACATTGTGCAAAACATTGCGTAAATGGTCTGCTGAGAAAATCAAATCAAGGCGGTAACATCATTTACGTCAATAACATACCATTTATTAATTTAGATTAAATGGTATGTTATCATAATAAACAAACCGGAAACATTTGGCCAGAAAAAAATGGCAAAGGCAAATCTTGGAGATGGCACCAAAGTACATTGTTTTGCTTTTTCTTTGTCTTTTTACAGTTTTTATGATGTTACATAAGAAGTAAAGCGTGATGATCACCATAGAACAAGAATCTGTGGCAAAATTTGCAGCAGCTCACAATAACAACACCGCAAGGCACTTTTTGTTCCCAAGCTGCCTTCTATGGTGTTGTGCGCCATTTCTCCCCCTGACCCCCCCCCCCCTTTTTTTTTTTTTAATTTCCGTGGTGACAATTATATTTGAACAACCGCACTTGAAAAAATACAGCTTCTCCACTGGAACTCTCCTCAAGTGAATTTAATCATTTAAGCTCCAATTTTGCAATCACAGCCATGAATCATTAACATCAACCCAGTCACTGACAATTGAAAGGGATTTGTGATGTTATTCTTTGTATTTATATTAAATTAGAGTAAAAAAGGGAATGTGGTGATACCTAAATAAGCCCATGTGGTGTTTTGGGTTGTGGATGGGTCAGATAAACACCAGACGTTTTCCCAGGAGGAACATGACCATCGCAAAGTTTTTTTCCGACTTTTACTCTTTCCAAGTCATTCAATAAGTCACCATTGTACGGGCAATTTGTTAATCTGTAGGTTTTCTTGAGAGCAGCCATTACATAACCACCTGATCAAGTGTGACTTGTAAGGCTGTCACGGTAACAGAAGAAGAGAAGGCCAGATGAAACGTGAGAAGAGACAGAGGTTTGGCCTCTCGTTTGTCTCAGCATAACCTTTCTCTAATGTCCATGTCCTACTGGAGTGGCTCCTGGTCCAATCACGTAACTCCTATTACTCTAGATATATACAACAAACTTCTATAACATAAATTCACGTGAACTACTACTACACAAAAAAGATAATTGAATTCATAAATAACTCCATTCTGGCAATTTATCTGTAGTGTGTTTTGTCCAATTTCTACTTCAAGGTTGTTTACTAGATTCCGGACTTGAGTTGACTAAATGTGTCCCAATTCAGAGGCCGCATCCTTTGAGGGTTGACAATGTCATAACGGTGCACAAAAGCTGCTCCAATTTGAAGGCTACCTTGAATGTAGCCTCCCTTTTGTGTTTATTTCCTGCAGAATGAATCATTCCCAGTGATGTAAATCCCTCAGTGCCTTAGAAAACAACTAGAATACGGCTGGCCAAAGATAATGATCACGTTTTTACCCATTTGAACGTCATGTCAGTCATGAGACGGGAGTAATGGGAAGATAAAGCCACCTAACAATCCACTAATTGATTTGTTATTTGTTCAGAATTGTGTTGACTGTCAATTAATAATTTCTTTAGTCAAATGAAGCACTAAAGACATCAATAGCTGAGCTACTTCCCTGGAAAGCATTATTCCTCTCACAACAGCAGTGTGAAAACAGGAGTTTAGAATATTCTGGATAATTTAATTGGACGTTGTTGTTGTCTAGAAAGTAGCTCGCACGAGCAAGCGCGTTATGTCATCTGCACGTGTTGACATCAGTCTATCTTCGTAACGACGGGTGGGTGTTGTTGACCTTGCTACCATATATACCCTTTGCTGCCTTCATATAGCGAACACACAGCAGACTTTTAGCCGAATAAAATACATCATGAACGCCCTTTAATGCAGATAATATTTAGAAGACCTCTCCTCATAGATATTATAGCATAAGTACTGTATTATGAGATTTAAATAACTCAAAAGTTTCTTTATTGGATTTATTGGATTCTGAGATTTAAATAACTCAAAAGTTTCTTTATTGGATTCTGGAACAGAGTTCCGATCAAAGAGGATCGAGTCAAACAATGTTCTCCCTGGTTTTACTGCACTGTTATTTGTCTTGAAGATTAAAACGTTCAATCTTTATGGCAGCTAGCGACAGTGCACAAACTTTGTTTATGGGTCCTTTTTGTGGCCTTGACCAATTAATTGCCTTTCAAATCTTAAGAAGTAGTGATAGCGTTCATAATCATCAAAGAGATAACTGTAGTCCGCTAAGTGCGTGAAATTGCCGACTCGGAGGAAAATTCCCAATATTTCTTCAAGTAAAAATCGACTGGGATGGGTATTGCAAGGACACTGCATTGGTGGGTGTTACTGTTTTAGTGAGCGGAGCTTAAAAAGAGACAGCGGGTTGACTGTTTAACATCTGTGTCCAAATTTATGTCTGCGTCCTGCAGACCAAATTTGAAGGCCACATTACAAAAATTCCAGCGCGTCTTGAGCGCATGCCGGCATTCGAATCAAATCCGACCTTTGTTTCCATGAAGATGGGCCCTGAAGATGGCTACACCACTATTCTTTGAGACATCTCGTCTACATGCTAAGCACATTGCGGCCATCTTGCGGCGATACAAAGGACAATCAAGGGAGAGTCCTTAGCCTGTCCAGATTTGCCACGGTTTAATTCTATGCCACAACACAATATCCTCCTTGATTTTATGTTACCTGAATATAGGTGTGTGTCCAGGCTTGGGTTTATTCCATGAAAAATGGGAGGGCACGGAGAGGAACTGTTCCCCGTGCACATCCTTCTTGAGACTGTGGAGCGCCTCTTCTGAGGGAGAGTCTAGAATCTGAGGCATATTTCCTTTGTCATCTATGCCCAAATCTCCTTTTGCTGGAGGCTGCATGGCTGTGGTATCTTGCGAGGTCTTCCGTGTCTTAGATGGGATGTCCGCCTCGGACGGGCAGCACTGAAAGGGTGACATTCCGATAGAGGGACTGCCAGCCCAGGTGTCCTCTGTCACACTCCCCCGAGGTGAAGGTCCTGGCGTGGGTGAGGGAGAGTGATGTGGCGACACGGAGCCAGGATAGCAGATGTCCGCACTGGAGTGGCGCCTCTTCCCGCAGGGTGAGGTGGGACGCGAGGAGGGCCGAGAAGGTGGCCGTGGGCTAAGCCAGTTCTCGTCAGTGACACTGGTGCGTGGTGAGTGGCAGGGGGACTGTCGAGGTGACAGCGTGATGGAGTGTTGGACGAAGGAGGGGTGAGGGTGCTGCCACTGCGGCTGCTCCTCCAGATTGCCGACTCCCGTTTGAGGGGAGACGCAGCCCGGGGACGTGAGCGGCGAGCCCAGGGTGAAGCGAGCGGCGGCTTCATTGAGCTCAGCATCAACATCGTCATATACGTGGGAAAATGATTCGCAGGAGGAGGCGTCGGAAAACCAGCTCCGAGATGAGAGGCTACTGCCTGGGCTCGGGCTGAGAGAAGAGTCCCGGTACGAATGGTCGAGAGGCAAATACAGGTGGTCTCTGGACAGAGGCCTCTCACTGTGGTACTCCCTATCAGGACCATTGGCCCTCAGGTCTTGTTCATTGGCATCCATCTCCTGCTGGCAGCTCGGGGAGATGGAGGTAATCTGAATACTGGGGCATTCAAAGGCTTTTGGTGCCTCCACCGGGGCTGAATGGAGCAAGGGGGAGGAGCCATACTTTGAGTCTTGGGCCTCATAAGTCAGGTGCACGGGTCCGTGTTTATGTGACTGAAGGCGAGGTGAAGTGCTGATGAGCGGGGAGTGCGACTGCATGCCATGACGGGGGAGGCTGATTGACTGGTGGTTCGTGACCACTGATGGGGGTTGCCCCATGTTTAGAATGTAGAACGAAGTGTTGTCATCTGGCTCCAGATCTAATAGGAGACACAAAATGAAATATTAACACACAGTTTTTTTGCCAGAATTATTTTAAGAGCGCTTATTTCTCCTCATCGGGGTTGAGGGTGAGCCTATCCTGACCTAACCTTACCGACAACCTTTATTAAAATGCTTTCTTTGAGACTGTGGGGGGGTATCCACAGGGATAACAAAAAAAGTTTTCAAACGCGTTTGTGATGTCTCAGGGCCAGGCATGTGTGTGAGCTGGACATTTATATAAGATTACTGGGTCACCTTAATCAGCTGCGATGGCCGAGAGGTTAAGGCGTTGGACTCGAAATCCAATGGGATATTCCCGCGCAGGTTCGAACCCTGCTCGCAGCGTAAAATTTATTGCTATTATAAGAACAATGAGTTCCCTTGAAAAGCTCAACCCTGTTCCAACGCCGCAGGGAAAGTCACCAATGGACAAAGTGTTAAATTCATGAAAAAGATGAGTTATTATTGCTCATGACCAACTATCTCTAAATTCGAACAAATTGTTGAAACAGATTAAGGTTCGAGACTTTCCACTGTACTCTGAAAAAAGAATTGATCCAGCAATTCTGCTAACTGGAACTCATTTCTCCTCCAGAGATTCAATCCACTAGTGAGTCCAACAACAGGAGAGAAATTGCAGAGTGTTACCACATCTGCCTTACAGGCATGGTTTCAAGAGGGATAACCAATGAACAAAACTACTCAGGAAACAAATTCACACAATGGTGCGTGCTGTCAGCTGTCATCACACTGCACTGGGCAGGCTATTTATACCCAAAGTCATTCAGCACAGGGAGCATGTACACACACACACACACATGCACACACAAACACACACAAACAAATAGACAAGAGCACATTGGCTCTACATGGTTGGTATTTATTGATAAACTCCCACTGGATGCACTGGATGCACTCCGCAGCAACTATTAGGTTTCCCCAATGACCCCGCCAATAACTTCTCTACTAGTTTGATGGCGAGTGTTAATATTGTAAATTACGGAAACGGATCATGAAAAAGCAGATTAGACGCAAGATGACTGAGGCATTTGTAGGTACTCGGAAAAGTGGAAAAAACAGCTAGCTACTTTCAAGTACGATGTCATAAGACAGTCGAATGCAACTCAGCAAGTAATCAACAACCCTTCAATAAAAGCAATATCTTAAACCTTTCGGCAGAGATCAGACAGAAAACGTAATGGGTTCTTCCTTTGCTCAAAAATTTCTGTGGAAATCAGTAACGTAGTTTTTCCAGTTACACTGGTAACAAACCACACAACCTTCAGAGAAAAAGAGCTTTGCTATGTCGAGTAGGAACAAATATCTTTTGTTTTTTCTACCTGAGAAATTAAAGTGTAAAACCAGCATAACCCTAAATTCCAGATGATTCCAGATTGTGTTCTGCATAGAAGAGCCAAAATTAAACATTGGCTTGTGTTCTAACTGTAAGGTTAACTTCCAACGTTCTTTCAGTTTCTAATCACAACGGCCTGTCAAATCAGAGATTGCGGTTAAAAGACAGCGAGGGACACTGGCCCCTCTAAACTCCCTTCCTAACAACAGCAACAGCAGGAGCCGTAGCAAGCTTTCTATTTAGAGCTGCTCAGCTTCACACTGGGCCAGGCCCGCCTGTCACAAAACCTGAGCATTGGCTCCTCCGACGGCAGCATCTTACACAGAACTGAGGCAAGCGGAAGACGCTCTGTGGAAAAAACAAAGCTGCAAATTTCATAATGAAGACGCTTGTGACTATAGCTGAGTCTCAAAGCAAACGCGAGTAGTCACCTTTTAAGGTCTGTCTTTTTACCACTCTAGTCTGTAAGATTACAAAACCTTTTGTTGTCTCCTTCAAATGTTCACTGCCGTGATCTCTAAATTATACCTTGAAATGTGGCTTTTGAGAAATTGCCGTGGGGCTTTCTCTCACTTTTCATGACAAGCCGTCAAAGTCAGCAGGTTCGTGTTTTTCTGCTGAGAGACATTTTCAGGCGTCAAGTGGCAGCGTTGCAAAGTCGAGTGTCATACAGGGGACTGCCGTCGCTACCTGGTCCTGGATATTATTAGCCTGTGACCTAAAACCTCCAGAGTGGGGAAAGGAGCGGGTGATGGGGAATCCCCCCTATCAAAGCTCATTCACCTTAGGAGAGGGCACAGGGAAGAAATGGAAAAGAGTGGAGGTTCCAGGTTTTTTTTTAAGCGACGGCTTTCGAGTGAATCTCCAATGTAGGTCTAGAAAAACCAGTGCGTCACACACGACTCAAGTATCCATACATCACAGCCAATCCGTTTAAATAAAGAACTCTAAGAGGATTTGCTGTACCTCAGTTATTAATAGCTTAACCACACCGTTTCATTGTAGCACAATGTTTGTAAAGCAAAAACAAAAAACGATCATAACAACAGGGAAACTTTGTCGCTGACATCCACCTGGGTTTATTGTTACAAATTTCACTAAACCTCGGAATGATTGTAACATTGGGGATTCTTGCTTGGGGATAAGGCCACGGGGACTTTGTTCCTTTTTTTTTTCTTTTTTTTTTCTTTTTTTTTAAAATGTATTTATTATTTATTAGTTATTGTTTGTGCCTTCTTGTTTTTATTTTGTGTCGTCTACTTGTATGTTTATCGTGTACTGTGTCTCGTCACCGTGGGATGGAGGAAACAGAATTTCGGTTTCTTTGTGTGTCTTGACATATGAAGGGATTGACAATAAAGCTGACTTTGACTTTGACTTTCCTCCTCCGCCTCCTCACTGAAGTGTGTCAGGGTCCTGTGACCGACAGTGACATACAAGCCCATATTCTGAGAAAGTCCAGTTAACAACAGAGCGGTAGGGTTAGTCTCACTCAGAGCAGATTCAGGTTAATGCTGTTTCCTCATTTAGAAACACATTTACCTTTTTGGGCAATAGTTCTACAAATGTAGCTCATTGGATTCGCCTGCATTCTAATCAGTACGACACGAACTCTTCCAAGTCAACAAAGAGCTAGAACAGCATTAAATGTACCATTTGTGCACGTATGTTCATGCATCAAGACATATCATGGTCTAGGATTACACATTTGCCACAAAACCATGTGGCAGAGGAGCGAGAGGGTAACCTAAGACCAGGTTCCCTTATTGGTGGGTACGCAACTTGATTAGAACCAGATCTGCTTACACCCCACGTACAAAAGGCTTTGTATTCTGACCAGTGGCCCTGGCTCCTCTTTCTACCCACGTCGGGAGGTGCTGGACGAAGGCTTGCAGCAGAATTATGGCCCAAACAATGACTCTAGACTAGAGGATAACCAATTAGACCACTTCAATTTTGATATTTCCCCGATGAGTTTAGTGGACTGACACGACTTTTTCAAAAAGCGTGAAAACAGCAATGTTTTTCCTACCTCAGCATATTCAGGTCGATTCTTTCATTGTTTGAACTAGATGAGCTTTTTAAGTATGTTAAGTGTGGTTATTTGAGTCCACTGCAAAACCAAAAATCATGTCAAGCAAAGATGTAGAGCTCATCAAAACACAAGATTTGATCATGACACTGACTTTGACATTCTACTTGTAGTAGGTCATTCCCAATCATTAAGTAACAAATCACCTACCACGTAGTTTCACAAAGCTTTGTTTTTTTAGATCTCGTGGGCTGTCTGCTGGCCTACTTTTCTATAACGGGACCTTGTGACGCACATACAAAGGTGTGACAAAGGTTTGCCGTCACCTGTGGCTTAAAACCTTCCTGCCTGGGTTTGTGCCAAGCCTGCTGGGGTTCCCTGTATCTGCTGAGTCTGAATATAAATCTCGGATGGTAGTGGCAGGAGATTAGTCTGGGTGAATTAGACTCTTAAGTTTTTTTGCTCTCTGTTTAATTTCCACTTGTTTTTCTTTTTGCGCGTTATGTCATGTTAACGCGAGTGTGACTTCATAAAGCTTTCCCGTGCCGTCACAGAAAATTCACTAGCCAACAGAGGCTCGCCCTAAGCCACCGTTAACATACGCCGGCAGCTAAATCAGGCTCCTAATTAACAATCTCATGCCGAGATAACATTATGGGATAAAGACTCAGTGCCAAACAACAACCGGAAGTAAATACCCACGATTGTCTTAAAGATGCATTAACGTGTTTTACTGATAAACACTAAGAAAGCTTCTTACTTGTAGCTAATCGGATACAATCTGGTAATGTGCCACAACTAAAATACGCAGAGACTCTAAAGTTTAGAGTCTAAACAAAGCAAGCATGGAAGAGTCACCTTGCACCATAAGCAACATGCTTTGCTTCAAATAGGAAAACGGGAATCTTCAAAGGACGGATGTTGGGAAGCTGGATGTTGTTTATGACGATGAGAGGAGGAATAGCTGGTGCATATGGCTGGAACTCTCATCGCAGTTGGTGCAAAATTCTATTTTTGCCCAGCTGTCAGAGTCCACATGGTCCACATTCCCGGTTATGACCCATGTAGTAGGGTCGGCAAAACCTTATGGGCCGCAGATGGAATGTGGACCATCATCCTGTGATAATCTTCATGAGTGGCAAATGAAATTTACTCTCATTATGGATCCTAAATTTATTTTCTTGTCAAAGGGAAACAGTTCTTACTTTGGCTCAATCATTGGCGACTGGCGCTAAAGATGACAATAGCAACTGGTTGCTGGACTGAAATACATCCGAAAGGTGGCTCCTAAAATAATTCCGATTCAAACTACTGTAATCCCTGTGCCCCTCGGTACAAAGGGAACAGTGAGGAGAAAGAAACAAATGAAAGGAGATCCAGGAGTTAAAACAGCTTTCTCTCCGGTGTAATGCAGCCTCTGATATGTTGATACAGCACAGCCAGCAGTAGCTTCAGTTACACTAAATTTAAACTAGACAAATGCCTCACATTGTTAGTCATGCCTCGCCCTGGGGAAACAAACGTCTCATTCATCACACATGGTACTGGGACCCCCCCCACCCCAAAGTTCAGAAGGGTTAGGGGACACCCGCATGGTGGTCTGCTCCCACATGTTGACCTTGTGCATGACTCTCTGGCCGCTGACTTCGTTGCCTTTGACATTTTCGTGACGATTGTGGCCACTTAAAAGTCTCTTTTAAATTTCATCCAGCAAAAATTCTACAGAGGAAAAATTACAAATGAAAAACATATAACAACTTTAATCCAAGAGAGATTTCAATGATATGCTCTCCAGGAAAGTCATACCATCCCAAATTGCTGAGACGGTAACAAAAATGGATTATAGTTTAGTTCATAGGTCATTCACTGTCGCTGACTCAGGTCCAGCTTTGCGGGAAGCTAGAATGATTTCCAACAGACGTCATAAGGTCGTACTTGCATGGTTTTAGTCATTGCTAGACATACTCACACACCTGGCTAGAGTCTGTGAGTGCCGACACACTCACCTGGAGATGCGGCGCACAGCATTCTTCTACACCTATCCTCGTTAAGATCATGGAAGTGTCCAAGCGGTTAGAAAATATTTTAAAAAATGGCTGCTAGGACGAGACAGATCCTCCCGCACCGACTATGATCGAGTCACCAGAAACTGCCGTCTGCCCTGTGCCGCTCTCTTTTGGGAGCTCAAAATAGTTCACCATGAGAGCGATGTAATTTCAGTCGTTCAGTCGTTCCCCCGAATGAGGAGGACTGCGAGGGAATCGGTTCAGATAATCAATTTGAAAGAAATTGCTTAATTCCTTAAGGTCAATCAATATTTTTAATGTCAGGTGGCTGTATTGCTATATGTCATGTATGATGACAACCATAGAATTTGAAATGAAATTTATTGTGATATTGGAGTTTAGCAACGAATATGGTACCTGAGTAACCGGTACTGTGTGGCTTAGTAAACAAGAACCAAAAAGTTGTACAAAACCCAAAACGTTGAGTCAAGATCATTTATTTCTTACCCAAATTGGCTTATTTTAGACAAAAGTAGCAATTTTGTTGATTTTAGACGCTTCATCTGGTTTAAGAAAATCTTGCCTTTCCAATCAGAATTTGCATTTTGAAAGCTTTTTATGTTTAGCCAATCCTGTCGTATGATTGATGATAGTGGCATAAAAAAAATCAAAAAGCCCCCAAAAAAATTATATTGTCCTCCCTCAGAATAATTTGATGGACGTTCCATTTGTAGTTACTTTATGGAAACAAAAGAACTTTCAGTACTCCATTATCTTAATTTCCCCGTTTCCGCAACCGTCCTCCATTTAATTTTTTGTTTTGGGGGCAACCCACCAAATACTCTGTTATTCTCCGATCTTTAATTTTTTTCCCCCATATAAATGTCCCTACCTACAGCAGAGTTCTAATTAGGCTCGAGGGTAGCTCTATTCATCCCATTTCCAGAGGATTTCAGGGAAAATCCCGACCGGTAGAATTTGCATCTAAATAATAACGCTGACATATTTCAATTTCACCTCGTGCGTCGTATCCTGAGCAACGAAGAACTCATAAAGAGCATGATAAAGAAACGGTAGAAAGACGGATAATTAGAGGACGAGCAGGATGGGAAGAGCAAAGCGGAGGCTGGAGGGCAGTGTAGGGAAATGCACACTACTACTCAGATTTAAATTAGTATGAATGCCTGACGTGTTTACTTATGCAAGTAGAAAAGCGGCATAACAGTTTAGAGTTGAGATTACGGTAAAAGTGACTTCCCTAGTAAATAAGAGGAGAAAAGAAAGCATTGGACTTAATTGGACCTCAAGTAGCAAGATGAAGTAGAAAAATATGCACCAAAAGTTTGATTTAGCTGAACGTTTCCAAGGGCTGTATTTTTAGTTTGTGAATGTTTCATGTCACGATGAATGGAGATGATTGCAAGAAGCCATGTTAGCAGACGAAACAGAAGTGTGTCTTCTGTTGAGTCCGGCTTTTATTTTGATAGGTTCCTACTTCCTGTTTTTTTCTTCTGTTCCCTTTGGCTCTCACCCTGAGCTTTTTCTGAACTAAAGACTTTGATTTGGATTTTATGATGTGCTGCTTTTAAGACCATCCATTTGTGTGATTGAAATGTTAAGTAAAGATTTAAACTGCTATGTTAGCTTCTCGTGCTATGCTTCGACTGGACCGGTTGATTTTATTAATCATTGACACAACGTTTCGTAACCCGCTCATACATTCCTCATTAAAAAGTGTTTCAGATTTTGTAGATTTTTAACAGATTATTAATAAACGGAAAGGACTACTTCCACTTTTATAACCATTATTGAGGTCGCTGTAAATTACAGTATTGCCTGTACAGCTAACAAATAATTTTATAACAATTGGAACTCTGGAACTAAGTATCCTATATAAACTGTAGGTGATCTTAGTGGGAAATGTTGTTTTGAACCATCAACCAGCGTCATAAAGCTCTTGTTATTTTTTGCTTCTGGCAACGCAACCTCTATATTTTTACAAGACTGAAATTCCAAATTGTGAAATAACATCAGCCCAGGTCCGCAAGAGGCGATGGAACAAAACCACGTTTTGTAGAAACATGTTTGAAACATTGTCGTTCACGAGCTTGTTACTAAAAAAAAGAAAGAAAATGAAAACAAGCCATGACATGAGTGTTGCCTTCAGAGAAAGGAGAAAATAGGTTGACACTCCCTCTTAGTGTGATCCTACTTTTACGCTCTGCTTATTCATTTAAACAGGGACAAACCCCCCCCCCCCCCACCTCCCTTTTTTGGCCAAGTTGGGCTATCCAAACACAATTAAAATCACTTTCCTTACAACAGAGCTTAATTCAAAGTAGTGTAATTTTTCTCCCTCGAGCCATCTGCACTTCAAACAATTCCAACCAGGGAAAAAAACGGATTCAATCTTGCAGCAGCTATTCCGTGAATATACATACAGTATTCCAGAATTTAAGAAAAATAACACAGTGGCAGCATTCATTGGTTCTGCTGGTTTGGAGTCAATGACAGAACCAATAAGCAACACAGTGTGGATGAATAGAGGAAAGAAAAAGCTCTCAAACCATCAACTTTTACTCAGTCTTCGTGGCATGTCGATGATCACTCTATGAAAATGCAGAACTTGAATCAATCATGACTCAAATAATGACGATCACACAGATTGGTTAGTATGGCTCAAATGTGTTGTTTTTAAATAGGTGCAAACTTGCATCATTTGGGAGTATTTTACATGTGCAAAACATCCGACGCCTACTCACATCCTCTGTGAAGCAAGTCAAAGCGTTATTATTAAAACCGCTTTGTTTTTGTTTTTTGGCGAGTAAACCTTGATTTATTAAGTTCTATTAATATAGTGTGATATAGAGCAACTAATGTATTCTAGCACCCGTATGGCACTTATGAGCGATAAAAAAGCATGATGCATGACGTTGACTATCTTCTATAGTCTTTGAATGAGTGAGTAATTAACGATATTTAAATTTTTATATGGATTTTATAATACAGCGGTTCTTTATCCTCAGTTAGTAATGATATTACCTTTTAGGTTAATAAAGGTTTTAGAATACGACAGTGACAATATTGATGCTGAGGTTAAATCAGTGTCAGAAATGTTGCAGGACTGGTGTCACAAAAAAATATCTCACAAAATGTTTTTTCCCCTTTGACTTAAGTAATATTTACACACTCTGCCACGCCCCTCGGAATCCGCCACAACTTGTGTCATCCATGATTTCATAAAGAATCCCCTTGATGCCCACTTTGAGCTCATAAAGGAAAGAAAAAAGAAAAATAAATCACACAATATTAAGGCTGCTTGTGCACGACAAGTTGTTTTTTCTGCCAGGAACTGTTGGATGCTCAGCTACAAATTGTCCCGCCACACCTCTCACCATTTCTTGCACAGTGAATGAAGCAAACGCAGCACGATCTTTTATAAGACATGCTTGTTGATCATCTGGCTCACGTTGAAGAAAAAGACTTTTAGCGCGGAGTTGGCTTTGAACCTTTGTGACACCAAGAGTGGAACTTTTTGGACTCATCTTGTGCAGGAACTCGCAGGGATCAATTTGACTATGGGACAAATCCTTTCTATTTCTATTAGGGAAATATAGTTCTGAAACATGAACTGTGTATGAATGGTAAATAGCACCATTTAACGTATTTAAGCATGCATGCAAACCCTGTACACTCTGTACAGTATATGCACATATAATAATAACAAATAACTATTAAGTAGTAATAAGTAATACACCATGTAATTACATTGTAATTATTTCTGTATCTTCAGTAAACCTGTTCTTGTTTATATTTTCAAACAATGCATGAACAGCAAAGCAAAAAGCACTCAACTTTTTGAGGCAATAACACTTCCACTACCAGTTAGCACGTCAGGCTAATGACAGCTGCTGTTATTCTCTGGCTGGCGGCCATAGACAAGTGATGTGTAAACATTTGACTTTCTCAAGCACAACTAACGAGGTTAAATTCACAGGGTTAAATGGTGAAGTAGCAGGGGAAGGGGTGGGGGGTGAAGTAAAAAAAAAAAAAAAAAAAAACACGCAAATACGGGAGTTGAGTATGCATAGGGGAAAACGCGCACCGGGCAAGCACACTGACCTGCGGGGCCCAACTGCTGCTGCAGTCCGTCCTCCCCGAAGATGAGTCGGAAGTCCAGCTCCTCATTACCGGGGCAGTTTGCCGCCGTCATCGGGTTTGACAGCTCGGCTCAGTAGTCTCTGAAACCCCCCCACGCCGCCGATCGACTGTCGAAGCAGGCAGGGTTTACGCTCTCCGAAAACGTCGCAACATTTACCGAGTGGCACGACGCCGAAGCCCAACTTCAACTTTGCTTCATTTGGTGCTTGATCGAACCACGCAACCAAAGTGTCCTTCGTTATTTCTGCAAATCCAAAATAGTCTTTGGCAAAAAAAAAAAGAAAAAGGGAGGGGGGGTAACTTAGGAGAAAGTCTATGCCACGCTTTCTCAATATAAACAAAAAGAAGCGTTGTCTCCCGTTTGTCGTAATCGCAGCCAATGGTCGGGTAATGTTTAGCCCGGTTTCGCTGCCTCTGCGCCGGCCTGACTTGTGTCTCTCTCTCTCGCCCTGTGGAGCTCCGATCCCAACTTTTACTAACCCCGCGTGACAAGGCACTTCCAGCTGTGATGTCAGCAGACACAACACACACACACACACATGCACGCGTGCACGCGCGAACACGCGCTTGTTGCTGTGACGACTGCACGCTTAAAGATGGATTTGTAATGACACTGGACAACAGCAAATTTCCATCGTAAATGGCTTTATATGCCCCTAAATGTATTTTTTTTACGTCTTTAATTTTTTACCTTTTTAAAGTTTGCCATATTGCACAATACGTGTTTTACCACGCGTTGTAATATACAGCTATGACCTTTTAGGGTAATATATATAATATATTATATATTATAATAATATAATATATAATATATTAATATATATATATATATATATATATATATATATATATATATATATATATATATATATATATATATATATATATATATATATATATATATATATATATATATATAGTATTTCAGTCAGTAATAAAAATATTAACTGGTAATGTCGTAACTCTTTATAAGGTTGTGCAGTGTGTCATTTGCACTTCAACAAAAAGTAAGCATAGTACTGTGCAAAAGTCTCAAGCCTCTACTAGCTTTGTTTACATTGTTCTTTTGTTATAACATTGTTATAACATTGATTTAGACGTTTAAACCCAGTAAAGTAGGACAGATGTGGAGGGATGGTACATGAGATAAGGAAAAATAGTGTCAATGCAAGTAAAGGTGTGGATGGATTATTTATCTCTTTTATGTTTTTACCATTTGAGTCACAATGTCATAATTGCAATCTGTACACCTCCCACTTGTCTGTCAATGAGTTTCCATAAAACAAGAAGCAGGCAAAAAAAGAAAAACTTATACCAAACACTCTCTTGGGACAAGATGCATGGTTAGTCGACAGCACCTGCGTATTTGTGACACCGATGGCAGATGCGTGTATACAGAAGCCATCAATATCACATTTCCTGTGGTTCTTTTTTCTTTTTAATCTTCATCTTAAAACATCAGCGTAACCCCTACATGCAAACCTTTTAAATAGTTCTTAACTCTTGCAAAATACCTTGAGTCAATAGACTCTTGAATTTATACTTGTAGAATGAGCGTCTTTTAATAGTACTTTTCATTAAAATGCGTACATGTTCAAAATCTGTAGTTGATCAGAAGCTCCCAAATCACATAGTGTTATGATATTTAGTCGTAGAAGGTTTGTGAGAACTATTTCCCATACGTACATGTGGCATTCTCAGGTATTTACTTTATGAATTGAAAAATATGTGACTATTTTGCTTTCTAGTAGATCACTGAATAGATATAAAGACACTTTGTGTCTGTACGTAATGGTGCCAACTAACTTCCCTCCTACATTTTATAAAATGAATATAAAATGTACAGTATATCACGTAATGTGTCGTACTTAGTTACCAGACGGCTTGAACTTTCGCCTTGCATACACACCCAAGTCACATTTCAATTATACTTGCACCTGTTATCTTAACAGATGACCTTTAAAGAGTGAGGATAACAAAGGCAATTTGTGTGGGAGGCTGCCGATGTGGTTTGTTCTTCTAGAGAAAGTTAGACGAAAAACACAAGTAAGCGGCATTGTTTTCCCCATCTCGGACTATTTTTTGTGTGCTTTTGAGGCGGCACTATTCTTTCAAGGATTTGCAGAAGCACATGCGCACGCGCGTGCACACATCCAACACACACACACACACACATGTTGCAGAAAAGCAAACGTAAGCACCTACGCAACAGGTGTTTGCGACATGTCAACAAATATCAAGTTACGGGCAGTCCTGTATTAGAATGTGGACAGATAAGGGACTCACTGAGGCAATAAAGCAAAAGCAAATGATCTGCAGAAGACGTCTAATTCGAATATCCAATTTAGAACTCGTGAAAATACATTGTATATTAATTCCTTTAACCTCAATTTATAATGATCAAATAATGATGAAGAACGCAGTACGTGTGGATTTACATTGTATATTAATTCCTTTAACCTCAATTTATAATGATCAAATAATGATGAAGAACGCAGTACGTGTGGATTTACATACAGTAAAAATGACCCCGGAAGGTCTCATGAACTATTTAGGGAAATCCTCCATTCACCCCTTTTCTTTATCGCATATTTTCATCACAAGGCTGAGCTGGAGCATATCCGAGAAGGTGGTAGTACACTCTGGATATGTCATCACAGGGCCCATACACACAAACAATTATTCATAAATACATTCACATTCAAAATATTCAATGAATTGCAAGAGCAAGCCAGAGAACTCACACAAGGGGGAGAACATCCAAACTCCACACAGGGAGATTTACTGCGCCACCTATGATTAATATTTGTAAATATAATCTTTAATATGTGTCGAATGCTATGAAAACACATTGTGTGTTATATGTGTGAAGAGTTAAGTTCATAAAATGTTACTATTTCAATTTTATTATTGCCTCCAGGAAAATTCAGATGAGTTTGTGCTTCCCCTTAGTGGTCAATTAGTGAAATTGCTTTTATGAGCAGGTATAAGGCCCAATGTGATCATAAAACTTTAAGCAGATGCACTATTTTTCCTGACTAAAGAGTTTTCCTTATTGGAGTCCAGATTCCAACAGCCACATTAATTTGTGACACACTTGATGATACTGTTAATCAATGACCGGGCACTGAGTTCATTCAGCGCACCAGCTTGTGTACGATCAATTCTCTAACAGCCAGCAGCACATGAATGTGATGACTGAAACATGTTGATGAACACATTCAGATGAGTAACCCTCTTTTGGACCCCTTCCTCTTCATACAAAAAGAGATTAGTGACCCGTTATTTCAAATGCCCAATGGCACAGCAGCAACACTGGATTATCCCCATAAGAATCCCAGTACAGGCACCCAATGGTTTACAAACCTTAAGGCTTTAATTAGTCGTGAAAATCTTAATAAAAGTCGACTTTAGATTTTTTTCATAAAACTAGTACACGTGACAATCCTGCAGAGTCAAACGCTTGCCTAAACACATTTTACTGAGGTATTTTTAACATTATTGCACTCCCCATATTGATGATTTCTGCCAAAAATCCAAATCCCACACATAGTCTATAAACCACATAAATAAACAGGGAGAGAAAACAAGAGAGAGAAAAAATCTAAATCCAAGTAAAAGTAACATTTGGTGCAGTAAAAATAATGCAGTAATAAGAATAAGAATAATAAATATTATTTTTCATATACAGAGCTAGATGTTGCTAGTTGTGTGAAGTTATTTGTAAATGAGAGAACATTCTGAAGCAAAACAATTTAAAAGACAAACACTTTTTGGATTTTTAGTGTGATGAAATATTAGCGCCTGACATATACATTGATTATTATTTTTTTAACAAAATTATAAATCATTGTTTTTGTGTGAAAACTCCACTTTTTCTTTAATATGTATGCACTTTTAAATAAAAACGTCAGTGGTGTTTTTTCTAAAGCAATCATATACTGTGCGTTTGAATATTTAGACATGAAGTATTTTATTTTTAAACCCGAAAACACGTAAATAAATAAGTGCGTCATCCATCTGCGTCCGCCGACATTCGTCATCAACAATCGCGTTACGCGTGGTGGTCTCGTTTAGTTTTTTTAATGGCGTATTGGAATCATTTTGCTTTTGGGATTAATTGCTAAGGATTTATTGCTTTGTTTTAATAGGTAGCTCCATGTTTTTGTCAGGCTTCTTTGTTGCTAACTTTTAGCCGCTAGCTGACTCGCGTGACGTTTTCAGAATGTTGTCTCTGAAGGTCGGCTACTCGGCTCTGGCTTCTTTGAGAATTCACCGGACTAAAATAAGCAGTCTCTCAAACGATCATGTTTATTTTTCGGTTTGCGCGGCCTCTACGGATGAGATCCCCATCATCCGTGTCCCTCTGTCAGTGCGGAATCGCATTGAGAATGTCAAGCAAACCAGAGGGAAGAACAATATCAACACGAGCAAAGCCGGCAAGCTCCTCATCCAGAGCAGGAACCCAAGTTTGAACCAGTCTGTAGGATACACGCACGGCAAGTTTGACGAGCCGACACTCTGCTCAAAAGGATGGAAGCACAAAAAGTCCTTCGGGGATTATTTCACCGTCAACAACATCAAATCTGTTGCGCCTTTTGTGTCCGGAAGCGGAGAAGAGGAGGATATTAAAACGCCAGTGAAGACTTTCCATACACTGCACATCTGCAAGGAACTGGTGGAGACTTTGGAACGCTTAAACATCAGTCATCCCACCACTGTGCAGTTGCAGACTATCCCCAAGGTGATGAGGGGTCACAACGTCCTGTGTGCAGCCGAGACAGGAAGTGGAAAGACGCTGAGTTATTTGTTGCCAATCATGCACAAATTACATCTGCATGAGGAGATTCATGAGGAGGGGTCTCCGAAAATCCACGCTCTGGTTGTGGTGCCCTCCAGGGAGCTGGCTGAGCAGGTGGCGTCTGTGTCCAGGAGCCTGTGCGCCCCACTGGGCATGGTGACGAGGACGGTTGGAGGCGGACGTGGCGTGGGTCGCATCAAGGCGGTCTTTAAGCAAGACGTTCCTGACATTTTAGTAGCCACGCCCGGCGCTTTGGTCAAAGCCTTGCGGAGACGCTGCTTAGACTTGAGCCACCTGAGCTATCTGGTAGTGGACGAAGCGGACACCATGTTCGACCCGAGCTTCGCCAACATGCTGGAGGAAATTCTGCGGTACACCGAAATCGCCAGCGCCCCGACCGAGACGCGAGGCCCCGCCCGGAAGGCCCAGCTGCTTGTTGTGGGCGCCACCTTCCCCGGCGGTGTCGGCGAGGTCCTCAGCCGAGTCACGGATCTCGGGAGGATGGTGGTCATCAAGAGCAAGATGCTCCATTTCCTCATGCCGCATGTGAAGCAAACTTTCCTCAAGGTGAGAGGACAGGAGAAAGTCCTGGAGCTCAACCATTACCTGAAACGACTCCAGCAGGAACACGGAGGAGCAGGAGGACACGCCGTTCTTGTGTTCTGCAACAAGGGCTCCACCGTCAACTGGCTTGGGTAGGTTATAAAAAATATGATATCGTAAGACTTGCCCCTCATTTTATCTCAAAGATTTATTTCAGGTATTCTCAATCTCAAGATGAGTCATTTTGTTTCTACAACAGATACTCACTGGAGGAGATGGGGGTGGCCCACGCTCGTCTCCAAGGAGAGATGCCGGCCGCGCATCGTGCAGGCATCTTCCACCGCTTCCAGAAAGGCATGGACGACGTTCTCCTGTGCACTGACGTCGCCTCGCGAGGCCTGGACACATCCCGGGTGCGCCTCGTGGTCAACTACGACTTCCCAGAGTCACACACGGATTACATCCACAGGGCCGGCCGGGTGGGGAGGGCCGGGGGGTGCGAAGGCGGCGAAGTCCTCAGCTTCGTCACGCATCCGTGGGAGGTGGAGCTTGTGCAGAAGCTCGAGATTGCAGCACGGAGGAGGACTAGTTTGCCTGGTATGGAGTCTGAGATACGGGAACCAAAACCTGTTATAGTGGAAACTGAAGAATCAGGATGATGGACCATGCATTAATGTCCACCTGCATCTTTTTATAGCACTCGCTTATTAAGTTGTACTTATGGAAACTCCCAAAATAAATGCTACTTTTGCTATGATACAGACGCAGTGTGAGTGATTAACCACTAGATGGCAGTATTTGTCAGATCTTTAGATTTCCTAATAAACTATAGTATTTTTTAAAAGATGACCCTAACCACGGGGTGATTAATTAATGCTTATTTTTAGTTTTCCATTTCGGTGGCTTCCACGGTTGTGTGACTTAATCATTCCACGCTGCACTAATTATACACATCTCAAATTTTAATGAGCACAGGCCCAAACCTGATGCTTTGTCCACACGGTCCCGAATGTCATACCTTGCAGGGATCCCTCCCCTCCTCTTTTGCTGCAGGTAACTTATTGAAAGCAAAGTGTCAGCCTCCAAGTGAAACTTTTTCTGCGTTACTGATGCTACATGGAATGTTGCCATCAGATTACGTATTCACGGACAGCTGACGGGAATCAATCCAAATATAAATCTCTTTCCGAAGACGTTTTGCTATCACAGTTCCAAGTTTTGGGGTGGGGGTGGAGGAAATGTGGAGATTATGGTAGCAGACAGATGTGAACATTTGAATGTTTGGAATTTTCCTTGGATTCTCTGGAAACTATTCTTTTCTATCCATTAATAGCCTGAGTAGGGGGTGTTCTCTGCAACTTTATTCTTCAACCAGTCCCAAATGAAGTACTGTGCAACAAATCCTTTCATTAAAAAAATGACTTGCACAAATAGTTACAAATTGAAGTTTCTGTTGATTCACTCAGATTGTTTTATTCTAATGCATTTTAAAAATATTGTAGGTTGAGCTCCAAATCTATTAAATTGCATTTAATTGAAATAAATTGCTATAAATATAGAATGTATGTATTGAAAGTATTTATTATTTTTAGTCACCAACTATTATCCATGAGTCATTTCTACTGAAATAAAAGCTTGGTGGTTATTATCCCTTGTTGACAGTGTGGGAGTGGCTGAATGGACTACAAAGCGTGGTCCATTTAAAGTGACGTATTTCCTTTTGTGCCCCCACTGGAGGATTTACTCCTCCCCCCCCCCCCCCCCTTTTTACGCGCACGCACTCACGCGCATTACACGCGCAGTCGCCACTGTCCCTCCACGCAACACATTCACACTATCCGGCCACTTGGAAATTTCTCGCGCAGGATATTATTTGGCCGCTGAATCAGCGGAAGTATCCCCCACCGTGCGCCCTGCGATGCGCCAGTGGAGCGTTTAAAGGTAGGATGCCCTTTTTTTATTATTGTTGTAACATTAATGTAATCCGATTACCGCGGCGCACATCTCTCCTGCGGCACTCGCTGAAAAGCCGCCTGACCTTCTCTGGCTATTGGGGCTTATTAAATGGAGAAGAACCAACGCCGCGTGCGTGTGACTGCTGCCGTGTTGCGGTGCGTGTGCATTGACGGGTGAAGTTGCGTTCTCCGAGATGCTTCGTTTAATCGGCGTGCAACTTGTAGAGTCTTGACCGGTTCTTCTTGGGGCTTCACCGGCTAGGGCTGCTGCAGCATGCCGTTGAGCCAGCCGTCTCTGGTGGCTTTTGTTTGGAGAGTTGCCCCGAGGAGGGGTGGGGGGCAAATTCGAATGCACGGTTCCCCGCCATGTTCATGTGTCAACCACAACTGAATGAATTGTTTGCAACTTTGTTTAATGACCCCACCCCTCGGTTATGCATTCACCAACACCAATGTAAAGAACCATGAATAATGTTGCGCAATTAATCCCATGGCTTCCTTAAATCCTTGAAAATAGGCTGGTTGTGTCATGCGATCAATGAGTGTTTTGTTACATGCATGGATTCATCCTGCAACCCCATGCACGTTTAATTCATGGATCCACTGCCACACCCCTTCTAGTAGAGCAGCCTGCTAGCACTCCATCATGCTTTGCGTAGTGGTGTGTGGTATAATCATCTCAGTTTTACATCATCCATTTTTATGAGGCAGGTTTGTGCAGAAGGCGCTTTTCGTAATGTAAGGTGAGCTGACATGAGGGAGTCTTCGTCCACCTCACCTGTAGCTGCCTGCCACAGTTAACCTAATTGCATTAATTTTGCAATGTGAATTTTCTTTTTGATATGTCACTGGATGTTGTGATCATTCTTCCCACATGGACCATTATTGCAGAGTAGTTTAGCGATAAGCGTGAACCAGGAGGGAAGAGAACGTAAAAGGTTTGGGATCAATCATAGTTGCAAAATTGTTAACTGCTCCTGCTTGCATAAAATTTGTTTTGACGCGATAATTCTTCTGACAAAACATCTGCGTGCAATGAGAAGTTGATTTACTTCCACATAATTTGAGCAAATTTGTTTTTCCAGAAGTTTGTATCACACTGGAAGCTCCTACTATTATTCAGTATCCAAGACGGAGCTCACAGTTTTAAAAAGATTGCTGACCCCTAATTTGATGTGTGTATGTTCGAGAAACTCAGTTAAAAAGGGTAATTGCTGAATAAATAGTGTGTGACCCACAGAGCTAATCCAAAATCCAAACTGTCAGACCTGAACTGCTGCCCAAAACGGAGTTTCACAAATTATTAGCCTAAGAGCACAATTCCCCAAGTCATTTAAAAATATCTTATTTATGTATTTTCTCAGTCCACGACAATCCTTTCAATTCAACATTATGAACAGTTAAATTAAATACATTGCTGAGCTTTTGAGTTATGTTGGCGAATGTGGACCTCTTCTGTGTCCTTCAGCACAGTTGTGCATTTTTGGACGATGTGTCTTTCAAATTGCAGCTGAATCAACCGAGTCTTTTATGAAGCCTTGTGTGACTGTGTGCTGGAAATCATGTTTCTCAGCATGGAGAATGAATTATTGACTATCGCTGTGGAGGCGCCAAATGTGAGGCCTTCAGTACTTGGACAGGATGTGACATAAATTTTTTCTTTGACTCCAACTGATTTAAATGAGAAAATGTAATAAGGACTTTATTTGTATAAACGCCTTTCTTGCCTAGTTGCAACACCCTAGCTCCGCCCCTTTTATTATTATGACGCAATCCAGGATTTTTAACAGCCTAGTAGTATTTTGAGGCAGGGTTAACAGTCACACTCTCTTGCCTCAGATAAAATCACCCACTCAAAGCTGACTAATTTCAGCAGGAAAAAGGATGTCAAGCGTACTACCGTCCTTCACAGACATGATACCTAGGAAATGGATTCAGCTGTTTCGGACTCATTCAGTTGGCCTGGCTTCCTTGTGTAAAAAAAAAAAAAAAAAAAAATCCTTGCTGTCTTTTGCACTTAAACCATTTCGGCATGCAGCTCCCTGTCCATTAACGTCAATTGGCCAAACTCTATCGGACGCCCTTGTCGGCAAAAAAAAAAAGCAAATGAAGAGCTTTTTCATTACCTTTGCGTTGATCTACGGTGTCGGCGGTGGTCGTGAACAGTAATGCTATTTGCCACTTAAATTTAATGATCTCAACGCGGCATGCTGGAACAAACCGCTGCGCCGTAACTGTTCACATGTTCAGTGCTGAAATCACGAGGTAGACATGAGCTTCGTGGGATTGAAAGACGAACGAGTTGATTTATTGATGATCCGGGGGTGGTTGACTAACCTCTGGTGAGCATGTGTGAAGGGGTGTAGCCTGTAACTCTTCATTAGTCTTGCATGGCTTATTTATTGATTTTTTTAGCCCTGCTTAAAAAGAAGCCTGAGGAGAAGGAAGTGAATGAGCCTTACTGTTCATCACTTAGAACACGACAGTGAGAGAAAGAGTCATAATAATAAGAAGTTATTTGCAAGTTATCTTTGTGTGGGAGTCTTTTTTTTTTTTTCAAAGATGGTCACATTTGGTCAACAATGTGGCGACTGAGGAATTTGTGGCCTGGTTCAAGTTGATAGGGCAGATTGTCACACTTGGTTGTGACCCGGCCACTGCATATGTAACCTTTAAAAATGAGAGTCAAATCACAACATTCCAGTCTTGGGCTCCTTTTTAAGAAAAGCATCACCAATCACGGCTCAACGGTTTTCTGAAGCTGAGCCGTGATTGGTTGTGAACTGAGACCTGGTAACTGTGATGTCACTTTCAATGGACAGCGAGTAGCAAATCAACATTTTGCTGATAACTCATATTCCATGAACACAATTTTAATCCAAATGCCGTGTTTAGACTAATGGGGGCACGTACAACATATTATTGTAAAGAACATTTCGGGATTAACTTCCTCTTTAAAGCAACCTGTCAAGAAAACAAACAAACAAAAATAACAGTTTCAGTTGTACCCATAACAAAAATCCAATGACAGCTATAGTTTGCTACTTTCAAGCGTCTTCTGTATGGGCTTTCCAGAACCATTTGTCACATGATCTCTTCCAGCTGTCTGGGTGTATTTATATACATAAGCACACCAAATAAAGAATTATCCTTATTTGCCTTTGGAAAAAAAAGTCTCTAAATAACTATGCTCTTATTTGGATTTTAATTTTTAAAGCGTGACGACACTTCGATTTCATACACCACCTGTATAGAATGTTCACAATATTTTCGATTTCATACAGCCAAAGAGTCACTTTGACCTCAGGCTGAGCTCTTCAGATATCACCGGCCTTTATATGTGCTGCTTCTTCCTGCATCCTTCAAGCCCACCAGGGAAGAAACTTAACCAGGCGTTCCCGATCCTTCTACTGGCTTGCAGACCGTCTCAGAATTTCTGAAGTTCACTTATGGTGTCAGTCTTCTTGTTACTCACGTCATGTTTCATAAATGTAGCTATTAAATCCAAGAATGGCCGAACGTAAAAATAATCCACGTCGTCTTGTAACTCCAAAAGTCCTGAACAAATGGCCATCTCATTATTCAACACGTTTGTTGACAAATTTCTACATTTCAATCAGTCATCAGAGTATTTTCGTCGCCGTGACGCCGCGGCGTGTGAAACTAATCCGCTGGTAGAATTCCCCTGCAGAGTCACTCGCAGCTTTCTTAGGGAACATTGCTGGGAGTGCTGGAAATGCATCCCACCCCCTTCCATCGGTCTCTTGGGCCCCCCCACGGCCTCCGGGTGTCTATTCTTGGTTTTCCCGACAGGGTTGGATTCTCGCTGCGAATGTTTGGCGGCAAACTGTGTCGAAGGGTGTCACCCCTCTGAAAAAGGCCAGAGGACGTGAGCCAATGGAAAGGGTCAAGTTCAGCCATTGACAAATTGACATTGGTGTTCCCGAGTTTCATCACAATCTGTTTGAGACACTGACCAAATTTTGATTTAATTAATCAATTAATGTTATGAATTGCTTATCGCGGGTGTGCTAAGTAAATTTATCTGTATAAGGAATTGTTCGATCCAGGCTGAAATGAGATTTACGAAGGTTTCCTGGCGAAAGTTGAGTCTACCCCTGATGTTTGCATCTTCGAATTACTTTAAGCTCATCAGCAAACTTTGTCGGTGCCTAACAACGATCCAGAGGTTGACTGTAAATCATGGAATTTTTTTTTTTTTTACATGCATTTTGTTTTTGTGCAGTCCCGAATGTTTGTCATTTCATTGGAAACTGCCCCACTTTTCATCACGCTTCTATTGGGGAGCCCAACACGCCACTGTCCATTTACTGGTCGACAGACTTATGTGGAATGTCTGGAATGTCTATCAAACCCCCCTTTCCTGCTGCCTATTGAAGTTGGAATTTTTTCCCATGTTGTCTTTCCGCATTAAAATTACCTATACGGAATCAGGTGTCAAAGTCAACCTCCGAATTTGCCATCATTCAGCAAAACTCGCCGAATGTTGCTCTCCTTTGTTTTCACTTCATTTAACCTCTTTCATCCAGTATGTCCGAGAAACTATCGGTCAAAGAGCATTTTCCATCGAGACACGGGTTTTGTTTGCTTAACCGCCTTCCCAACTTGACACGTCCAAACCTCCGCTGACAGCCGGTACCGCAAATAGCGCTTTAAGTGGCCATTAATGAACGACTGTTACACAGTCATTCTGTCAGCCCAAGCGCCCCAACTTGGTATTTGGCCAGAACCATTCTGTCTTAAATGGGCTCTCAAAGACTTGTGTCACTTGAATCGAGCTATATAAGGAAAACAATCCTGTGTGTATTAGTTTAGGGCAAGTTCATGGAACGCTGCCAGGCCTGGGAGTAAAAAGTGGGGTCAGGAACACGACGAAGAAGAAGCAGCATTCAGAGTGTTGAGCTGTAAACATTCCTTTCCTGGCATTTTGTAGAGCTTCTGAGAAAGCTTTGTTGCTTGCTCAAGGGGCTGGAGATGGCTTCTCATTTGTCCAGCATGTTATAAGAGGCCATGTTTGCTAATGTGGTCATATTAGCTGCCGACTAATAGCTTCGATTTGGGTGGTCCCTGTCCACAGAGTTCACAGGGGCATTTGGAAAGACGCCATCCACCTGCTCCATCCTGCCAAATGTGTGATGGGTTTTTGATTTTGTGGTTCGGACCAAACTAGAAAACAATACAATTGAGCATCAACCAAAGAAATGGTCCATTTGTTGTGTGTCAGGCTTTGAAAGTCAAAACTGGAAGTGGTTCTGACTCACGGACCTGCCCAGGTTCTTGTTTGCTCTGTGGAACACCACAAAGAAGGCATTTGAATGCTATCATTTATGTACACGTGAACTGCTGCCATTTCGAGAACTTGTTACGCAGTGTCAAACTAAGGCCATATAGGATTCGTTTCGCCCCGAGTGCTTGTTGTTTACTTCCTGAAATTGAATTGCGATAATCCAGTAGGGGTTGAAACACTGTAAAGAAGTTTTATTGTGAACGCTTACGTTTGATGCAAACATGCCTTCGTGCAGCTTGTTCTCCAGCTGGCAAGGAGACAAATGCTGCATTGTCACATTCCTCTTCACATGGACCCGAGGGGGGGGGCGAGAATGCCAGGCTTGTCCTCAGTTGGGTTACTTATCTCCCCAGTGCAGTGCATACCCTCAGGGAAATTACTGGGAAAGAAGGGAGGAGGGGTGGCAGGCTTGTACTCATCCACCCACGGTCAACATGTGTCGTGGAATTCGAAATTTAAGTTGTCACTTTTTAGGTATTAACTCCTCGATTGCTTTGGTTTGCAAAATATTTCAGCTGTTCTCGCATTGTGATTTAAATGGCAGTGAGTAAGTTGCAGGTGGGATTTTTGTGATTGTTTGTTTCTTCACCACCTTATTCAAGCTTCTGCACTATGAAGTTGCCCGTGTGGATGAATGTGCCTCAGAGGAGCAGTAAAAGCAGGTAAAAAGACAAATTTCAAAGGAGAAATGGGAGGAAAAGTCTCGCTTCAGAGATTAAAGTCGTAGATATCAATTTTGGGAAATGAGCTCCTTCGCTCTGCCAACAGCAAGCTGAGAAAGATTTGGACGCTCGCATGGCAACAGACCCACACATTCAGTTGAGTTGTTGCTTTTAAGCTTAAGAACTAAGAGGTGTCTGTTTTGTTTGCAAGATTCTGTAAACCCAACTGAATTTATTTTCATAAAATCACCTCTGGCTTTCCTGTGTTTTTATTTGCATGTTCTCTTCTACTTGTCAACTGGAGTAGCAACTTGGTGTACCTAATGAAGTGTCCAGTACACTGTTGATTATTGGCTTTTTTTTTTTCGTTTCCAAAGAGTTACCCGCTTGGCTTAACATGGACATACTGTATTAACTGCAACATTTCCACCATTCTCCAGCATGCGTGTAATTCCGCTCTCCTCGTCCCTTCGGTGCTGCTTTTCCAATTTGCTGACCAAGCAGTGAAACAGTAGCAGCCTGCTCACTCTGTCTCTTCCACTCTCTCTTTTCTCAGAGGCCTTGCTCTTTCTGCCACTCAAATCTGTCCCTGACTTCTCAATCTCCATTCCTTGTTTGGCACGCTCAAACATGGCGAATAAAAAAACTCTTGAATCTTGAATGCCGCCGTGTAGCTTGCAAGCAAGTTGACACTTCATCTTCAAGACAGTTGGCGGGATAAAAAAAGGCATCAGGCGTGTTTATTCGGCTGTGAATCTGCACGCACATGAATGGTTAACGGACGACGTCTCGTGACGTTTTGGCGTTGCAGTTGCCATGACGTCCCTTAAATTGCTTAGTGTTTGTGTTGAAGACGTCTACCAAGACATGTGGCAGTATCAGATATCATGAGAGAAAAGTACTTATCTATAAATGAATTGATTAATTAATTTATTTATTTACAACTGTAATTAAAAAGTATTAGACTCTAAAGACAATATTATTTATTTATTTACATAGGTAATTTAAAAGTGTTAGACTGCAAATTATTTATTTATTTATTCGGCATTCATTCTGGGAGGGCACTATTTCAGGATATATGATAAATTGTCAAGATTTATATAGATTATATATTTTTTTATTTATATAAATGTAATATTTATTTGTTGCGATTTCAATTCCACCAATCGGAAGCTTGAAGAATGTTATTTTCAGAAAGTCACAGTATGAGCAGATCAACATTTAACATTTTGCACATCAAATAAAGTCCAGGTCATATGGTTAAGTTACATCCAAGGCCGTTCTTCAGTGTATTGGGTGACAGCTGCTTCCACACCTTCCGAAGATGATCCGCCTTTGGGGCCCTGTCCTGCCACCTCTGTTGTGTACTCCATTGGCTCATATTCCGTATTGTCCAACTTGTCCCTTCAAATGCAAACCTCATTTATTTGCTATTTAAATCCTCTGCAAATGATCTCCCAGCTCTAAAGCAGGTATATTTTCTATTCCTGGCCGTTGTAACAGGTGACATGCAAAGCAAAGCAGAGGATTTAAAGTGGCAGTGACTCGCTTATAAAAGAGCTCAAGAGAAAGAGCTTTTCATTCGTGGAGTTGAAGGAACTGGGGCTTGGTCCGAGCTGGATTGTTCAGCCACAATAGGCGTGAAGTTGGTGTACCTCTCGTGTCGTTTTGCTCCATTTCTCGAGTGTCTCCTGAGCCACGGCCTGGACTAGCACCTGTTTTGAGAGTTGGAGTGGTTTTTTTTTGCAACAGTAGATATTCACCATTGTTTTGTATAATCAACATTTTTTTTTATCTGTGAAGAATGAGCTCCTTGTATCATTTGCCCACAATAGACTTAAGTACTCCGGAGAGTTTTAGCCTCTCAAGTTCTTAGTTTGAAGTGGCCACTTGAGTGAAACACTCCAGTTGGTAGCTGAGAGACAGGAAACTGGTCATTGGTTCTGACCTGATCTCATCGTGGCAATTGGATTTTGTAAAAACCATAGCCATGTTTCCAACAAGTGGTACAAGTTCAGCTGGATTCATTTTGGAAGTCCTGGTTGGGTTTCTGCTGTAGGGGTGAAATTGGCAAATAATTCTTTAATTTAGCGATGAAGAACAAATCTTGGGGCTTTTGTGTTGTTATTGGGAATTTCTGGAGAGTCTGAGACATGAAGCGCTAACCCACAGATGTCAAACTCAAGGCCCGGGGGCCAAATACGGCCCACCACATCATTTTATGTGACCCGCGATGACAAATTGTGCAGCAAATTCGTGTCATTACTAGAATTCCAAATTGTCTTCATTTTTAATCATATCTTTTTTTAATATTTGACCAGTTTTTACTCGTCTGATTTGAAAAGGAATTATTTGTCAGTTTGTTTTGTATCTTTTACTGTATACATTATGAGGTACTCATACATTTATTTGGGTTGACAGTCATAATGGCCCTCCCAAAGAAGCTATGACTACAATGCGGCTCGCGAAAAAAAAAGTTTGACACCCCTGCGCTAAGCGATTGAGCCCGCCCGCCCTCCATCGGATGTTGTCTGGCGCCAAGACTGTCAACAGCTCCAAACTTCTGATCCTAGAATTGCCCCTGGTTTGTTTCTCATCAACTAACACTTCCAATTCCATCACATAACACCTCATTTTGCGCTTGCAGTGCTCACCCAGAATAAAAACCATCAGCTCTCTTTTAATCTTACTTTTCCACCTGTTGCCAACAGCGTGCACAATCCGTTTATAGCAACTGAACACAATTTAGTTCTGGGCCCAAAGTGCTTTTACGCTCAATTACAACTAAACTAGAAGTTATCCAATGGTTGAGAGGGAAATGGCAGAATGGGTGTCTCCGAAGTGTAAATTGACTACTGTTGCATGTGGCACCCAGGAAGTCACTCATCCATTTTGGAAAACCTCTTCCGCAACTACTGCTAATGGAAAAATGATAAGAGTGTTTATTCTAATTGAAATGTGTGCCAATGCATAGCCGCTGACTAAATTGGAATTTTGTCATGGCTGCTGGCCGACTGTCCGCTAAGTCACAGCTGTCTGGAGGATTAGAGGACTCGCTTTTCTCTACTGCGGAGATGCAAAGGAAGATTAGGCGGGCAGTTCCTGAGGGAAGGCCCGGTCGGCTCAAAGCTGCGACGCTGGTTGTGAGTGAAACGACCTCTCTATGCTCCTTCAGTCATTTGGATGGATGGAGCTGCTTGGTTGTTTGGCGATTGTGCCGATGGAAGGGAGCGTGTGCTGGAACCAGAACAAGGAAGGATCTGTCTTGTCTTCAAGTCCTCAAGGTGGATTTGATCCAGATTGTTCTGGTCTGCTTTGACCCAGTATTAAAATGTCCCAAACTTTAGAAATCATTTTGCATATTACATTTTGGGTTTGTGTGTTTTTTCTGCAGGCACCCTGGGTTCTTCTTAAACTTTCAATTAGAATTTCATACTAATTGAATATAAAACCTTCAAAACTCTGTTTTAGAGCACAAAGTTCAAAGCAAGCATGGTGCATCAGCATTTAGCTGTTATGCTGTACTTTTTTTAAGTGAGGCACATTCTTTGAGACAAAAATGTGTCTTTTTTTAAAGAGATGGAAATACAACAGCCTCGTTGCCATTCTTTGTTGGCATTGGAATGATACGTTCAGTGCGGCATAGTTTTTACATTTTCCTGCTCTACAGTGTGGAAAACTAAACAGTGTCTTGACATGCCTTCCATTGTTTGTATTCTTTTTCCTTCATGCTTAGCGTGTATATTTGTTGAACATTTCAAGGGCAAACAGAAAAATGCCATTATTTTCTGGGTGGTGGATTAAAAAAGAAAGATAAATCAAATGATTTCTCTTGCAGCGTGTGCTGTGATTAGTTGATTTGTCTCGCTGCCGGTATGTATACACAAAGATGTCTGCAGAACTAATCCATCCTATTCAACAGCAATTTTTTTGATCTGTAAAACTCATTTATATTTCCCATACAGCATTTTCTCATTTGGTGATGCCTGCAATTCATCATTTTATTTATTATCGTGACACTAGAACATTGCCAACGTATCATAGCCTCGCAGGACGAGTCTTTTCGATATAAATTACTCTGTAATATGTAGTTATGATTTGCCTTGAGGCTAGAAAGCTTCTCTTTGATTCTCTTTTTGTTTTGGCTATTTAGCCTTCCTTTCTTTGTAATTCAGCTTTTAAACGAAATGAAAGGCCGTGCACATATTTCTTGTATCATGTCATTTGAATTCTAACAATGTACTTTTGTTGTAATAGCACATTTTTGACCAGTGGGAGTCATATGAAATGTAAAAAAAAACAAAGCAAAACAAAACATGGTAACCAAGGGGATGATCATTTTTGTCCCTTTTGTTTACAGACACTCGACATGTTTATGTTGGTTACTATGGACAACTGCAATAACATTAGTTTTTCTGAAGCTGAGTCGTGATTTGTTGTGACCTAAGACGGTGACTGTGATGTCATTTTCAGTCGACAGCAAGTGGCAAAATGGCCGCCCCATAAAATAAAAATAAACAGGTGGGTTTTGCTCGTTGAATTGATATTCTACAAAGAAAACATTAATCATGTGTTTGAACTAGTCGGGCTGCACTGAAAATATGATTACAAAGACATTTTGGGGTTGATTTCATTTATTGAATTAGACAGAATAGGAACTGAGAGGCTGTAATTGAATTCGTAGACACACACACGCACACACAAACGTCCTCCACAACGCCACACGAATCAGCGACAATCTTTGCTGTCCCAAGAGTGGCAAATAGTTGGTTGCCTTGTATAGAAGAAACACGAGCGGCACTCTACTTTGCGTGCATGTGTGTTCTCTGCCTAGTTTAGTGAGAGCATTCTGTTTGATTTCCACAGATTGTCTGTAGCTGTAGCAGATTAAATAGTGTGCCTGGACACAAGGCTCCTGACCCCGTAACCTCTGCTGCTGATGCCATTATGTTGCAACTGTGTGTGTGAGTAAGTGTGTGTGTAGCATTTGATGCATAGCAACAGCTGCACTCCAGATGTCCTCAACTCTCTGGAAAAAGGGTAAGATAGTGATGAGGATAAAAATGAAGCTCTGTTGCATACTCTTCTGTGTTTGTATGATGGTTTGAATGTTGAATGCCGCCATATGTTTCTTTTAGAATTTATTAAGAAGATTTTCATCATTGGATCTTGAGTTCAATGGTTTTTTAAAGGTGAAGATCGCAATGCTTTTGTTTCAGCCGCCACTTGAAGGTGGCTCCGGATTTCCCCCCAGCCTAGCGAGTCACATCATGAGGAGGATGGAAAGATGGAATAGTTCACTCTTAATTTCACACTTGATGGGTGGTCAGGCACTCCACAGACCCAACTACTTCAAAAGTCATTTTGTCATATTCTGTCTCCCGAAATCTGACCTCCAAGCCTGTCAGCGACGAATCGCGGTAATGGTGTCAGGATGCTGAGACCCACCTTGAGCCAGACATACTCCCCCTCACACACTTAGTGGGGGACATTTCCCAATTTATTTTTTGCAAAGGGGGCACCGTGTCGTCTGAGCTCTTGCAAAGATTGTCTGCGCAGTGAATTCCCATGTGGTGTATTTGGATCTCGAGCATTAACCCCTATGGAGACCCTCCCTCCAATTGTGATCAACCTTCTATTGCTTGTTCATTTTCTTTTGCCGCTTGCTTCTTGTTACCTAACCTCAGCGTTTTGCTTTTGGAAGCAAACTCCCTCAGGAATTCAAAATGTCTGTGAAGTTGCTCAAGATAAGGTTTCTCTCTCGTTCTCTATCTCTCTCTCTCTCTCTTTGTGTGGAATGCTCACATTGATTTTCCCAAAGGCAAAAGTGAGCAGGATTAGCGTTCCTCCATCACAATGTCTTCTGCACTTTCCAGGGATCCTTTTTTTACTCGAATGTGGTTTTGATCCTCAGGACACCATCCTCTAAGGCTTTTTATGAAGATGGAATATTGAGTGCATTTCACATAACTTTGTATCTTCAGACTCTTCCTGAAAAAGTTGTTGTTATTCATATGATCAAGTGAAGCCAAAAATTAGAACTGTAGGCAAGGGGCTCTATTTTGCACGGATGTCTGTCATTATGACCAAACAAAATCTTTGTGTTTGTTAATATACAAATTGAAATATTTCCACTACCACCCTTTTTTCATCTTTCCACTGAAACTCTCCAGAAACTTTCCACCTCTTTACAATCCCTGCAGCATATCAAGGAATGTCATCTCCTGTAGTATCCACTCCAACATTTTTTCCCATTCATTCATCATTACATGGCAGACAATCATCATTTGACCTCCTGTAGACAACCCAAAAAGTGAGTTAGTGACTGCAGGAAAAATAAGCCGACTTCCTGTGACTAAGTGACACTCGGGGAGATGAGGTTAGCCCAGCCCAGCCCAGTCGGGAGGAGGCGGGTTTTGCTTAGCGGTTAGCGGCATGGTGTCATCTCATGCAGCTGTTCCAAGCTGCCCCTTTCTAATGTGATTTGGAAGCTACGTCAAATGAGATCATGCATCATGAAAATAAAATGCCCACCCCCCTGCATGCTTTGGGAAAAAAATGAGTTCCTTGGCGTGCTGCTTTGCATCATTGATCACACCGGTGGATTTCATTTCATTTTTCCTATATTGAGTCACCTTCGGAGCATTTCTCTTGTCCTCCATCAGTCATGTAGAGAAATATGGATAGTGCAGTTTGTCACTGATATTGACTACACTACTGCCCCAAGTCATTAGCTACCTTCCGATGATCATAGCAATCACTGTTACTTTGTATTAAAAAAAAAAAGCAACAAAAAAGAAAATGATCATTAATGTGAAATCTGGTAAAAATTATGTTCTAGACGTTTTACCCGTTTTCCTGTATGTGTTTCTCTAATAATGATAAAAATACAATCGTATTCGATATAGATAATCACAATAATGAGATTAAAGAGGAATAATAAATAAATGTTGACTTTTTGTACATTAGATTATGCGGAGTGCACACATTTTTTTAAATGAATAGAATGTTGTAAATATGAACAATTATATGTGATGTTAAAATCATGCATTTTATTAGTAATTATATAAAAAAAATATCTAGCCATCCTTTTTTGGACATAGAGTGTCAACCTATTAACGGTTGATGGATCCCACAAAGAGGTGACGGCAGAACAATGTTTATTCCCATCATGCCCTTTAGTCTAACATCACACCATTAAAACACGATGGGACGATTTGTTTTCATAAGTGCCGCACATACTGAATTTATTGGCATCAACCCATTTTTTTCCTGAGTGGTAACACTGCCTCACTCGATGAAGTCGCTTTTAATTGTCACAAAATGTCACTTCATTGAAGAATTTGCATTCAAATTGCTTATTTAACGACTCGACGGGTGCGGGTCGATATCTCAAAGTCCACTGTTTGTCGTTTCAGCTGTGAAGATCAGCGCAACGCACACAAGGAAGGAAGGAAGGCGGCCTTTTCCTTTCCAGCGATAAGGTGAGTTTTGCTTGTTAGCACCTGTCATCACTCTCGAGAGTGTGCAACTAACACATGGAAGGTGAGGAAGCATAATTTGGTTGATTTAATTTGCAGAGGTAAAGAGAGCTTATTTTAGCCATTGTCTGAGGGTTGCCATAGTAACATGAAGCTAATTGATGTGAATTAAAGCTCTTCTCCAGTGAAACTACTCTTTGAATCTCACCTTTTTTACAAATGGTTACTAGGTATATTTTTTGTTTTGGCTTGGATGGCTTTTTTTTTTGCTATCTCTGGTGTTGTATGAGTTTTTGTAAATAATGTGATTCATACTGATTTGGCATTTGATTACGGTATTTTCCGCACTATAAGGTGCACCTAAAAATCTCCAATTTTCTCAAAAGCCGACAGTGCGCCTTATAATCCGGTGCGCCTTATATATATGGACCAATATTGAGCCACTACGGCAGGCGTGTCCAATTATATGGACTTATATATGGACAAAGTTTTAAAATGGGCCATTCATTGAAGGTGCGCCTTATAATCCGGTGCGCCTTATAGTGCGGAAAATACGGTATGTTTGCGATTTAGGTCATAGGTCCTGTTTGATCAAATCAGAGGATGATGAAGTCAGACAAGACCATCTCCCTGGGCTAGGAGAAAACAATGGTCGTCAGATAGAGCATAGTTCATGTTTGGTGAAGATCAAATGGGCCATGATATAGAAGAGAAAGTACTGCTGTTGTTTCCCGCAAGAATATTAAATCATCTTGAAGTGTGTACAGGTCTCATTTTACCTCTAGCATGAAATCAGAAAATATTTGAGTTCCGTCACTCCATGACGACAGGCTTTTATAAGCTGACTCGGCTTTTCACAGGCCAATTAAGTGGCGGCATCTGGTTCTGCGCCGCAGATGAGGTTGGCGTTCCAGCGGCGCATCTCCGCTTTGCAATGTTTTTTTTGGTTTTTTTTTTAACGAGCTAGCGTAACGTGTTTGTCCCCTGTTGGCTTCACTGTATGGACACCCCTCCCCAGATGTGAGCTTTAAGCACTCGGCGGGTAGTTAAATGTAGGATCCTTTTGATGTGACCCACCATGTTAAAAATGCTGACACCGGCTCTCCACCTACCACCCCTCCACACACACACTTTTTTTTAGCCCCACTCCTAAAGGGCTGACAAGGACCTAATTGGAGTTTGATGGAATTTTTTTCTTTGTTCTGACATTGCTCTCATTATTGAAACACTCATAGTTGGCCTCTTTCTTGTTGATGTGTGTTACAATGGTACTTTATTTAAAAAATGAGCCCTAATTTGGGCAAAGGGGGGAAAAAGTGTCTCATGAGACTTCGCACTGTTACTTGTATTTGCAATATTTTGGTGGTTGGCAGTACTAGTACTATAAATATATGAATTGTGGCAAAAGTTATAAGAATATTGCAGGCTATTTTTCCAAAAACATGCATCAAATTGTGCTGAAATCATGCAATAGTCCCTTGAGGAAGATTTGCTTTCCACGAATAAAGATATTTCTCCACATCGTCAGTGACAAGCCGACACTGAGACAGCAAAGTCTTGCTCACTGGGAGCAATTACCAGTGCAGTAGGACACTGCAACGACGGATGAGTCGGCGGATCGGGTAACCGTCTGACTTTGGTGACTATCCTTAGCCGTGACGCGACGGCACGGACATGACAGGAACTGGCAGACTCCCGTTTATTGAATCACCTGCTCCTCTGAGGTCTTGCGGACGACCAGCATTGGCCTGCTTGGCAGACTTGTCCGCGTGGCTATCATGCTTACAAGAAAGCTTCTAAAATAGCAAACGAGTCATTGAGGTCCCTATAGTCCAAATCTCTGAGTTCATTTAGGTTTTTTGGGGGAAAAATGAATTTCTATTCATTTATTCTAGTCCTTTACATGACCTGAAAAGCTTGTTAAGTGTGAAATGTCTGGTATTTAAACAGAGGTCTTTAAAAGTAAATACGTACTTAACATTCCCTCCTCCTTCCGCTCTCTTTTCCACCTATCCATCTTGTAATTTTCCTTAACCAGTCCAAGCCTCATTTTCCCTTTCGGTGCGCTACCTTTTGTAAGCAAAAGCAGAGCACAATAGTGTGACGTTCCCTTAATGGTGCACTTGACATGACATTTGTTTGTCTATCTCCATTTTGCGGGTCAGGAGCACAATTAGTGTTTGTTTTGTTACTCATTCCAGCGCTGACCTATATATGAGACATGAGAATTCGTCATATGTAGCCAAACTTTGTTTACTTACTTAACCAACACTGAACCTGCACCTATATCATGACGAATGTTTGTGCAGATGTTTACATCCTGTATCTTACTTGATTTGGCCCGATATTGATCAACGTGCCAAAAAGATCAACTGCGGTTTGCATTTAAATCTCAAGCAGATTTGCTCTTGTGATCGAAAGGCTTGATTAATTCGATTTCCTGTCGTTCCCAGTGAAATGATGGAACAGGAGACAAGTGGATGGTGGTGAATGTTCAAGCTGTGTTAGTTTAAAGGGAGTTTTCAACAACTGTTTGCCTGCTGTAGAGATCCCACCCAGTCACCTGCCTCAGTCTTCCTCATTTACGTGCACACAAAGGCAAAACAACAACAACAATAAATCCTGGAGCTAACCATTAGAGACCAATATGCTGTGCTCTGATGAATCTTTAAAAATGGGTCCAGTATTGCTGTGAATTAAAGTCAAGTCATGAATACTGAACGAAAAGCAGGATGTCAAACCTTGACTTTAAAAAAAAAAAGATATCATAATAATAATAAAACAAATTGAAAGTGGGCTTTTTCAAATGATAGCCTAAATAGAACTGTTTGGGATGAAGTGTGTCGTGTTTATCTTGTGTTTGGACAAACACTGGCTGTAGAATACATCTGGCTCATTCTCATCGAGTAGTTTGCACAAGAATGTGGTCAATGTGACAAATATCCTTCTGAGTTCAGTTGGCTCTGATACAAATGTAGGAATGGATCTTGTTTGTGTGTAGATGTTTACATTGGCCGGACCTCCAGGTTTAGACCACGTCTCTGTGTTGTGAATCGATGAGACAAATGTTTACACCAGATGGGAGTGGACATATAGATTTGGACGATGTGTGAATCTGAATGGAGCGGACATGTTTGCGACTGAGCAAACTGACTGTTTCGATCCTTTTTTTTCAGTCAGATGTTTGTTTACATTCTATGCATGACAATATGAAAGGTTAGACAGGTGTTTAGATTTTTGTAAATCAATGGCTTGGAATGGGCGATCACTGGTATAATTTATAGATTTCATACCTAAATTTAAGGTATCGAGGACTCCCGGTGGCTGCCAATACCATCCACCGATACTTAAAAAAAATCTCTTTGGAATTAGTTCACAATAGCTGTGAAGCGGATCATTTCCTTCGTTCCTTTGTTTCAAGATGTCAAGAAACTCGTCACCATGAAACAATTTGCTGTAATTTTCTTGTCTCCTGCTAAACTTGTTGCACATCCTACGGCGAGTTCTTATCTTTCTTTCCTGGCCAAGTGGGCGTTACCCGAGGCCAGCAATAATATGCCGCACATCTGCTCTCTGGAAAAACGCAGTTGTTACGAGGAAACTAATTTATCGGCCAACCAGAGATGGCAGATGGACTAATTATCACGATGCTCCAGCCTGGTTCATTTGCACAAACTAGGTTAGCGACATGCCCATTGCCAAATATGAAGTTGATGCTTTTCTGGCCTGGCTGGGACTGCTGACTCGTGGGCCGTGCTATTATTGGATTAGAGGCCATGTTACAGTAATAAGGTCTGGGTGTGCTCTGCATCATTGATCAATCGAACAATGGCTGCATGCTCCTGCTTTCGGTCTCTGCTTACATGTCAGGACTCACGTCGGCACTCTGTTAGAAAGGGAATTGGGTCTGCAAAATGTTTTTGTCTTGTAACTGTATTATATTACGATGAGAATAATCTTAGTTGACTTTGCTTTTGTTATGTTTTTGCATTTGTATTGTTATTCATTTCGTCAGTCTTGGCTCAGATTGCTTGCTCGGCATGATACGCTTACGTGAGGCTGCAGCTGATAAAACAGTGTAGGTGTCACTGGTGGGTTGGGAGACGAGCGAGGTTTTGTGCTACTGACTCCTTATTATTAATCATCGCACTTTTTTTTTATTTCATTTTAAAATATCGGTGTGCCACGTTCACGCACACGCCGAACAATGTTTAACGAGATTACTCAGGCCGATGTAATACCTCGTCGTATTCACATCGCCTCCCCCCAGTCGAGAATGGGCGGCGGAGCGACACCTTCTGCCCCGGGTGCGAACACATATCACATAGGAAGCAAATTCTCCACGTGTGAGTCAGGGTCAGGAGCCAGACGGGCCAGAAGAGAAGCCTGTCTGTGTCTTTTCCTCTGCGGCTCATCCATAATGACCTTTTACCTCTAACCTCAGACACAGAGGAATCCTGCGCCTCCTTCATTGCTATCCAGACAGGAGATCCTTTGTTAGAATGTTTGAGAATGATTTCTGTTAGATATGGAAGAGATATGTTGGGCAAATCCAAATTGAAATATTGGCAGTTTTTCTTGAACAAGACCAAATATTAATATTTGGGCTGATTAGAATTTTCTCCTTGCTTTGGTGTAGCTGCAACCCCGCTGGCCAAGATGGTGGTGTTGTCGTTGAAAATCTGCGTGCGCCACTGCAACGTGGTCAAGACCATGCAGTTCGAGCCATCCACGGCCGTCTACGACGCCTGCAGGATCATACGCGAGAGAGTTCCCGAGGCGCAGACCGGACAGGGTGAGAACACCGGAACTGTGAAATCGCTTGACGTGAGACAAAAGTATTGGAACGCCGTTTTATTTCACAGAGTGAAAATAAAGAGCAATGATTTATTTGTCAATTTTTTTAAGAACATTTGTGATTTTAAAGGAAGTTTGTCCTCAATGTGGCTTGTTGTTTACACTAAAATCCTCATGTTTGTGGTCTAGCATCGGATTATGGTCTGTTCCTGTCGGATGAAGACCCCCGAAAAGGCATCTGGCTGGAATCTGGCAGGGCACTTGACTACTACATGCTTCGCAATGGGGTAAATATTGCAGTTTATATATGAGTGTGTGTGCGTGTGTTTTTTTAATTAATTTCATTACTTTTAATTCATTTTAATTATAATTCTCAGAAAATAAAGTCACTGCATATAAAGTGAATTTGAAATGCACCAAAGGTGTAACGCGTGACTGTGACCAATTTTTCCGCATCGAATCTCTCCTCATTGTAATTGAACCAAACGGAAATGTCGGGCTGTGATAGGCAGCCGCTAAATTCGCTTTTTGTGCTTTCTATTCGCTCGTCTCAGCCCCGCTAAAACCTGGACCCATTTGATCATTTCCTCCGCGGGCACATTCGGTCTCGCTCTGTGCTTCATCGCTATTTCATTTCCCCCCCCCCCCTTTCTCCTATCTTTGTGTTCACCCCTCTTTCACATCGCAGGACATTCTTGAATACAAGAAAAAGCAGAGGCCCCAGAAAATCAAAATGTTGGACGGGGCTGTAAAAACCATCATGGTGGATGACTCCAAGACAGTCGGGGAGCTGCTTGTGACCATATGCAGTAGAATAGGTACGACTCAAACCTCAAACTCGAGAACTATATGAGGCAGACGAGCTAACCACATTGCTCCCATACTGCCTGAGGATGCAGAGATAAAAATATATTTTTTATAATATCCGTAAAGATTGTTTACGTGACTGCCCAAAAGCAATAAAAACATCCCAAAAACTCATCTAATATTAAGATGACGTATCTAAGGCATGGCGATGACTCTTTCCCCTGAAGGAATCACCAACTATGAGGAGTACTCGCTGATCCAGGAGACGGCGGAGGAGAAGAAAGAGGAAGGGATGGGAACACTGAAGAAGGACAGAACGCTGCTGCGTGATGAGAGAAAGATGGAGAAGCTCAAAGCCAAACTGCACACTGATGACGACTGTGCGTTCCCAGCTTTTGCTCATCCTTGTTTTGAAAAATAGAATCTTTCTGCCGTCATCTAAAATGTAATAATAATACATAAGAATAGTAAAACGTATCAATGACTTGTGAAAATGCGAATTATTTTGCTAGTGAACTGGCTGGACCACAGCAGGACTTTCAGGGAACAAGGCGTGGAAGAGAGCGAGACGCTCCTGCTGCGACGCAAGTTCTTCTACTCGGACCAAAACGTTGACTCCAGAGATCCGGTCCAGCTCAATCTTCTTTATGTGCAGGTTGGGCCTCCAATCAAACACATTTATACATTTACAGATATATATATACATTAATCTCGCCCGTCTCTTTGATTGGTTCTGATGGGCGACAGTTTGAAAATTTTTCATTCATTATGTAGAAATTAAGACATCACGTAATTTGGAGGTCATGCGATACAGCACATTAATGAATGTTTTTATTTATTTATTCAAATCCAACAATTAACAAACCAGAAGATGATTCTGTATATTTTGTATTCACCTCTATGGAAAGGGGATATTCAGATAGTAGCAGTGGGTCTTAAAGTGGAATGTGGAACAAGGAGGCCTGAATTGTAGCCAGGGGGCGAGGTCATGGAGTACCTCGCACTTTGTCAGCTGGATCTTTTAAGAAGTCGAGAACAGCTAGTAATGTGGGGCCGGGGATCTGGTTCTGCTTAGAAGTCTCTGCAGAATCACTGTAAGCGATTACATGCGGGTTGGCTCGCTTTTAAGAAGCCGGTGAGGTCATCTTGAGGAAATCCAGTGAAGTTTTATTAACTCTTTACTTGTAGCCATCAATCATGAAAGGGGACAGGGGGGTGGTTTTAATAATATGAAAACAATCAGCAAAACGTGGTATCTGTCAAACATCAACAAACATCTACGTATCCTGTATTGAACTTAGCTACTGATTTCCCTACCTAAGATCATCAAATTAAAACCGTAATTACCCAAGATAGAAACATCTGAACATGTTTAAGATGATTTTTCATTTGAGATTCATACTTTTGTCCAAATGTACTATCTTGATGGATAGCTTGACTGAATGATAAACAAATAGACTGCGAAACGCTCAGAGAGAAAAAAATTAATGAACAGAAATGGGCAAGGAACAGAACCTTGAGGGACTCCGGACTTAACAAGTCTAATATTTGAATAAAATGCAAGGTAAGGTTGACTGAAGGCAGAATTTTTGATTGGTGTTAGTGTTGTTTGTCTCTCCCTACCCTTATGCAGTTACTCGATATAGACCGCTAAGCTGCCATTGTATCACCCTCGTTCCACTTTAATATTAATCCCCCATTAATGGATGTCATTTTGGCATTGCGTATTAACCACGGGGATTAAGATTGATGGAGTTTTCTTTCTTTTCAGGCTCGAGATGACATTCTGAATGGTTCACACCCAGTGTCCTTCGACAAGGCCGGCGAGTTTGGCGGCATCCAGGCTCAGATCCAGTTTGGACCTTACATCGAGCACAAACACAAACCTGGATTCTTAGAGTACGTAACTAACCTGCCTTGCCCTCATTTGTCTCCCCTCCAAACACAATTTCTGATTCTTCTTTTCAAATCTTTGTAGCTTGAAGGAGTTTCTTCCCAAAGAATACATAAAGCAAAGAGCATCTGAGAAGAAAATATTTCAAGTGAGGCTATGCGATTACTTATTGAGGAGGTTTTCCACACTCAACCAATCTTCCAGTAGTTACATCAAGCTGTGATGTCACTTCCAGGAACACAAAAACTGCGGAGAAATGACAGAGATCGAGGCCAAAGTCAAGTACGTCAAACTGGCGAGGTCTCTACGGACTTACGGAGTGTCGTTCTTCTTGGTCAAGGTGGGCTCTCAATAATTTGATTCAAGAGATGAAAAAGCTAGCCTCCGGTTCTACTTTCTTATTGCATTTGAGTTAATTGAGAAAAGACCAAAAAAATAATAAATAAAGCGGAAGCCTTTTATCTCCCAAGTGACATCTACTTGCGGAGCTTTTTGGATTTCAGTGGATAAAACGGGAGTTGAAGAAAATTACCCAGCAAGTGTTTGGGGTTCACTTCAATTTTAACTTTCCTTTCATGTCTTGTAACAAATATCCCCATTGGTCATTTCCCTCACGCTCGCTGTGAAAACCAGTAAAACTAATATCCAATATACCAAAAATAATGAATTGTGTATTTTTTTTTTTTTTTTTTAGAATGAGATCAGATGAAGTATTTAAAGGTAATTAAAATTAATTCCCAAATAAGACGTGACATGTAATGCTCTAAACTTTAAGAGGAATTTTCTTGTATTTTACAATACCACGATTGCTATCAAACAGAACTTGTTAGACCTATGCAAAAAAGTCCATCGTAAAAAAGCAAATCCATGTTAATAAATCAAAAACTATCGACAGGAAATACTCATTCGTTCATATGCACTGCTTCTACTTTAATCGCGAAACACGTAAATCTCAAACGTTCGCCTCTCCGCCTCGTCTCGGCTTTCATGTGGAATCCGCTCGACCTTTGTCAGTTGGGGTTCGCCTTGAGTGTAATCCGACAGAGCAGAGGCATTTAAAAATAGCCCTGCCTTCAGTCCCCCCCAACCTTGTAACCCCCTCGAGATTCCACGCAACTGACATTCCCGCCATAACTTTTACACAAGTGGACCCCAGTGACCCGACGTCACGGACCGTCACGTTCTGTCCATCTGCTTATCGTCTGCGCCGAATCTTTTTTTGCGTTTTCTTCTCATAGAATCTTAGTAATGACAAATCCAATGTGCTGCTCCAGCTGTTGTGAGATGAACGCATTGCCAAACACAAATACAAAAACCGACCCCACGTCGACAACTAGCTAACAGACTTTTTAACACAGGAGAAGATGAAGAGCAAGAACAAGCTAGTGCCACGCCTCCTGGGCATCACCAAAGAATCTGTGATGAGAGTGGACGAGAAGACCAAAGATGTGGTGCAAGAGTGGCCGCTCACCACCGTCAAGAGGTGGGCCGCCTCGCCCAAGAGCTTCACCCTGGTAAGATTGAAGGCAAATAGTTAGGAATTTGCGGGACGAAATATAATTTCACACCACACAGAGACTCAGAAATTCTGTTCATGAAGTATATTTGGAAATCATTTTTATTATTTTACTGATTATGAAATGAAACTTGGACTCTGCTGTCTATAATTTGTTCCACAGCAGAAATTGCCTTTATATTTAGTGCCGTTCTCCTGCACACAGCGTTTGTCTTTTTTTATCGTTTGCCCTCACCCCGAAGCACACTTGGCCGTGCCTCGCTGTTGATGAATCAGCACTCCGGGAGCTCAGTCAACCCGAGCGTTTCCCTCGCTTCTTAAATTCCCTCGTGCGCTTGTTTGACTGAACGCCTCTCCTCACTCATCGATATTCCACCGTGCGTGTGCGGCCACAAGTCAATGAGCAACACTTCATGCAGAAGCAACCCACCTGGTTTCCCTTTTTATGATGTTAATTCAGAAGGTTGCGATTACTTTGCTGCCTTGTGAACTGCTAATTAGCTTTGGGTTGGCTCTCGCTTCTGGTTTTCTCTATGGTCAAAGCTTACAGAGTTGACGTTACTGTGTTTGTGTTTGTGCAGGACTTTGGCGAGTACCAGGAGAGCTACTACTCTGTGCAGACCACCGAAGGCGAGCAGATCTCGCAGCTCATCGCGGGTTACATCGACATCATTCTGAAAAAGGTGAGGCGTTTATCTCCACGCGATCAAACAATATCCTTCAGAGGAAGATAACATCTAATTTGTGTGCAAGCGATATGTCGAAGCACCTTTTGCTCTCGATATTTGGAATATTATCACCTGTCCTCACTTGGCAATAGTTTCCTACTCTTCCTTACAAAAGTAATCTAAAAGTGTCAGAGTGTAAGCAATTTTATTTATTTAGTTATTTGTATTTTTGATTGATTTGTTTATTTGAATTCTTGTTTCCCTTGATCATATCAATTGTTTAATTTTGTCTGACAGTTGTAGGCAAATTTAATAAAACACAAATATCTCGTTTTTTAATTTGTGCCGAGTAGGGGACATTTCATCGTTTTTAATAGTAGTACTTATTCTCCAAGTGTTGCTAAGTAAAATCTGGATACTGTATATAATTAAAAAAAAAAAAGAAATCACTGAGAATATTTTTTATCCCCACTGTACAGAAACAAAGCAAGGATCGTTTTGGGTTGGAAGGTGACGAGGAAGCAACCATGCTTGAAGAATCTGTATCTCCTAAAAAGTAAGTAACAGCAAAATAATAACGTATTTAATTCGAGCTAGTTCAATTAAGAAAGAACTACATTCTTAGTTTCCCTGTATGTACAAGTTTATCAGCCGTGCCATGATGGTGTTATTATAACAACACAATGTTATTGCATTCTAGTGTTACAAAAACAACATATTACACACTGGGTTCTTTTTCCAATTTCCTCCTCCACACCAAATTGGAGCACAGTTCACGCATCTATCTTCCAGGACTTCATTTCACCACACCAGCGCTTCCTCCTCTGGATTTTATCGTGGGAGATAATCTCCAGAGGAAATTTTGCAGCACTGGGAAAGCGCAAGCTCCATCCAAACATTTCCTGATTAGACGTGCAAGCTCGTTTTCCAGTCCGAGTTTCAGCTTCCCATCGAGGCCATCTCATTTTTCTTGTTATGATGTGTGATGCTAACCAATGCCGCTCGGACCTTCAGGTCCACCATCCTCCAACAGCAGTTTAACCGCGTGGGCCGGGCGGAGCACGGCTCTGTGGCGCTGCCCGGAGTGATCCGATCCGGCTCCATCGGCACCGAGTCGCTCAGCGTGGGCTCCATGCCGTCTCCTCAGCAGCAGATCACCATGGGTCAGATGCACCGTGGACACATGCCACCTCTGGTAAGAAAAGTTTCGCCACAATTAATTAACATGAGAGGCACGAGCCAAAAATGTATTTTTTAAAAAGCTGCAAAATTGCTATTCCAGAGAAATTGAGTTAAATTGAGGCAGACTTGACAAAACTGTTCCAAAGCAAGACTGTTTATTTAAAATATGTTATTTTTCCTGTGCAGAGTTCAGCCCAGCAAGCTTTAATGGGAACCATCAACACCAGCATGCAGGCCGTGCAGAAGGCTCAGATTGATTTGGGAGAGGTCGACGACCTGCCTCCACTAGGACAGGACATGGTATGTTCATGCATTTGTGTTTTCACTATCTTTGTGGTTGTCCCATTGCTAAATGTGAAGCGTTTTGTTATCGCTTCCCTGTATGAATAAAATTGTATTGACATTGTGTGCAGGCCTCCAAAGTTTGGATCCAGAACAAGATGGATGAATCCAAACACGAGATCCACTCTCAGGTTGACGCCATCACCGCAGGAACCGCTTCCGTCGTCAACCTCACTGCAGGTCAGTAGCCTCCATTTTTATATTTTGGTTTTACGGTCTTTGTAAAAAAAACGTTACTATTTAAGTCCTCGATCATTTCTCCCCACCAGGCGACCCGACCGACACGGACTACACGGCAGTGGGCTGCGCCATCACAACCATCTCGTCTAACTTGACTGAGATGTCAAAGGGCGTTAAGCTGTTGGCCGCTCTCATGGAGGACGAGGTCGGCGGCGGTAACGACCTGATGAAGGCTGCCAGGACGCTGGCGGGGGCCGTGTCTGACCTGCTCAAAGCCGTGGAGCCTGCCTCTGGAGAGGTAAGGGAAATCGATCGTCAATGTACAGATAAATTATTTAAAACCAGACACCGGGTTTCAGCAGATATATAATTTTTTTTTGGCCAAGTGTGTGTCCTTCTGTTTGTAATGTCCTTTCTGTTGAATATTCCTCACATTTTTAACCAAGATGAGCAAAATGACAAATTACTTTTTTCTAACGCAATATAATTTTTTAGAGGTTAATATGTAAATTGGCAGCTTAATAGATTTTGAATTACGGCAAATTAGCAAGCAATTTTATTTTCCCGTGTCACGTATAGCTTTCTATATAATTACCTTTCTTTGTTGTGTCCAAATTAATTACACACCCAGAGGCCCCGGAATGAAATGTGCAATGTCTGAGTAATGCGACTTTGCCTCACCACTTTATTCAATGTGCATGTATGTACGTTGTACATTAAAGAGCTGTGAGTGACGTGAAGCTGACTGCAAGGCATTTTCAGACAGCAAGTGGCTTGTTGACCCGCCTACTTATGAATAATGGAGTAGACTTGTGCTGCAGGACTGTAACGAAATGCCTGACATTTGTTCAAAGTTGTTTATTTCTTCTGTAGCAGCAAACCAAAAAAACATTTGTCGGCTAATCATGATGCATAGTCCCTTTCATGTGTAAGGATTTTGAAGAATTAGAGCTGCTCTTCCATGTTGGAATATTTTCAAATGAAGCATTGAATCAATGTAAAGTAGCTTAAACAGGTTAAGCAGAAGCCCTTTTCAAGAGTGTGTGTATACGTGTGTGTGTGTGTGTTCAGCCCAGACAGACGGTGCTGACAGCAGCAGGCAGCATCGGCCAAGCCAGCGGAGACCTCCTCCGGCAGATTGGAGAGAACGAAACAGACGAGAGGTTCCAGGTAACCATGGTGCCCATTTGTTTGTCAAAACGGTGCACTTCAAAATATAATCATATGATAACAAAACTCGTCTCCTTAGTTTTCCTCACAGTGTGAATCAATATGTCTATAACCTTCAAACACGGCCGCCATATATTTTTTTTATTTATCTCTCGGGTCCTTCTGACTTTGCTTCCTGTGCAGGATATCCTTATGAGCTTGGCCAAGGCGGTGGCCAATGCCGCCGCCATGTTGGTCCTGAAGGCAAAGAACGTGGCCCAGGTCGCAGAGGACACTGTTCTCCAGAACCGAGTCATTTCCGCTGCCACCCAATGTGCCCTGTCCACCTCGCAGCTGGTAGCGTGCGCCAAGGTACTGCATAAACCCGAATCAATCTTGCTAAGTGTTCATCTCTTCTCATGGCATCTCCTTCCACATCCTTGTAGGTGGTGAGTCCTTCTATCAGTTCCCCAGTTTGCCAGGAACAGCTCATCGAAGCCGGGAAGCTGGTGGACCGCTCGGTGGAGAGCTGCGTCCAAGCCTGCCTCTCGGCCACAGAGGACGGAGAACTCCTCAAACAGGTTCGTTATAATTTCCTTCCCCAAGAAGGTGTCGTGGTGGCTAAACGTGGACTCGTGAGAAGCTCCTGTCCTGTTTTGTAGGTTAGCGCAGCAGCCAGCGTGGTGAATCAAGCTCTAGAAGATTTGCTGCATCACGTCCGCCAGTACACCTCCAGAGGAGAGCCCATCGGTCGCTACGACCAAGCCACTGACACCATCATGACCGTCACCGAGAGCATCTTCACCTCCATGGGAGATGCAGGTCAGGCCGAAAAGCTAGTGTCACATGCAAATTTAATTTTGGGATAAAAAAAATTCCCATTGTCGTGTATACCTCCCGCTCACAGGAGAGATGGTCCGTCAGGCCCGGGTTCTGGCCCAAGCCACCTCGGACTTGGTGAACGCCATGAGGTCGGATGCAGAAGCTGAAGTGGACATGGACAATTCTAAGAAGTTGCTGGCGGCAGCTAAATTGTTGGCCGACGCCACTGCCAGGATGGTGGAAGCGGCCAAGGTATCATCTTTGCTCTCTTTCTTGCCATCCGACTACTCGCTACTACTAAAGATTGGATCCTCTGAAATTGTGCAACGGTAGTTTAATAAAGTCAACGAGTCATTCACTTGGAATTAAAAACATCTGACCTGACACTGACCTGTACTCTTAGTTTGACATTTTAATTAAGTCTGTACAAGATTACAAAACAAAACTCTGCCTACGCTCATTGTCTCATTTTGACTCCTGGACCACGATCAAAGCGTAAGAAACATCCCAAAACTGAAAGTTGGCAATGCTGTGTATATGAATGTTAAGTCACCGTGATTCCAAGGGTGGCTTAACGCTGCTCACTTTCCGTTTGATCCTAATTTAGCTTGTGTCGTTCCCTCTCAACAAATTACTGTAGCACTACACTTGGTACACATTCCTGCCTTCAATCGAAATGAAGCCTAAAGGTGTTGTAGCTAATAATACGACCAGTCTGAAACTTAGTGTTACATACTATATGACATTTGGGTTAGCATGCTAAAAGAAGACTAAGCGAGACCAATTTAGGAAAATAATTTATCGGATATGAATAGCTCCCTATTTTCCATTGTGACTATAAAAATATGCTCTCCAGCTATTTACTTCAAATGAAGCTTTAATTTACCATCAGTTGCCTCTACACATATCAGCTGGACTTCATCTCAAAGCTGTTGCCATGGCGACTGATAAACTGATAAGATAAGACTTCTGGACACCGCTCATTGTTTGATTTCCTCTTCCATTTCTGCGTGTAATATTGCCGTAGCAAAGCGTCCCTGGGATTTGGAAAGCTTGTTAGCGTTGGCTCGCTCATGCACGCCGTGTCGTCATCCGTCCCTCTGGAAGGGTTTTAGCAGTTTTTTATAATTATGCAAATGACTTTTTTTTTTCTTTAATTGGCGTCAACAGGCAGACGGCGGAGTTAAATTCCACTGGTCTGGAATTTAATTTACCCTCGAGAAAAATAGCTGCTTGTCTTGGAATGATGCGCGTTTGCCTTCAGGGTGCAGCGGCCTATCCCGAGAACGAAGACCAGCAGCAGCAACTGAGGGAAGCCGCTGAGGGTCTGCGAGTGGCCACCAACGCCGCCGCTCAGAACGCCATCAAGAAGAAGCTGATCAACAGACTGGAGGTCCGTGGGAATCCCATTTGGGGTTAAGAGGGCAGAAATGATCATTTGAACCATTTTGTGCGATTCAGAATGCCGCCAAGCAAGGCGCAGCCGCTGCCACTCAAACCATCGCCGCCGCTCAGAACGCCGCCGCCTCCAACAAGAACACAGCCGCTCACCAGCAGTTGGTTCAGAGCTGCAAGGTGAGCGGGATTGGGTTATAACAATCAGTTTATGTTCATTTGTATCTGTCAGTCAAGTATAATGACCAACCACCACACATCAACATTAATCAGGATTTTACATATTACTGTATTTTCCGCACTATAAGGCGCACCTAAAAACCTCCAATTTTCTCAAAAGCCGACAGTGCGCCTTATAATCAGGTGCGCCTTATATATGGACCAATATTGAGCCACTACAGCAGGCGTGTCCAAAGTCCGGCCCGCGGGCCAAATGTATATATCTTATATATGGACAAAGTTTTAAAATGGACCATTCATTGAAGGTGCGCCTTATTATTCTGTGCGCCTTATAGTGCGGAAAATACGGTAACTCTAATTGACCACCGATTTTCTGTAACTTAGGCGGTGGCTGACCACATCCCTCAGCTGGTCCAAGGAGTGCGTAGCAGCCAGGCCAAACCGGACGACATCAGTGCACAGCTTGCCCTCATCATTGCCAGCCAGAACTTCCTACAGGTGCAACACATGACACCCACACGGGTTTACCAAAATGGAATGTTGAGACTCAATGTCCCAGAATTGTCAAGACTACTTTGGAAATGAGGCCGAAGAAAGTATAAATAGAGATAGGACCATGCTGGGATGTTTTTAAAATGGACCCACAACCTATTTTCTTTTTATCTAATAGCTCAAGAAACACGCCTGTGGTGGAGTTTCTGTACAAGCTCGTTGATTGAACTGCTATATTTCGACAAATGGTAGCCCCGGGAGTTTATTTGCTCAACAGAAGGTTGCTATTGCACAATGTTAGCAATAAATTACAATGTATGTCAAGTGAAGTGGAGTTTAAAAGGACTATTATGGAGAAATGGCAAGAAATAAAGCAGTCTGGATGGAATTTATATGTGTTATAGCTTTGCAGAAAGTAAACCCTAGATACACACAACATTGTGGAGCAGCCATTTAAATCATCATTTAAGAAACCACTACCTTCACATCTGAGCCTGTTTACGTGTCCACATAGGTGCTGCTGTTTTGCTTAGCAACCGAGTTCAAATCGGATCAGTAACTCTTAAACGTCCATATGTGAGCAATAGCATCTAGAGACAGCCGTTATCATAACCTTTATAGAGTTTTGCTTTACACAGCAAATTTGAAAATAGATCAATTTCCTGTATGCTCCCTGTTGTACATAGCCCGGGAGTAAAATGGTGACCTCCACAAAGTCATCAGTTCCCACGGTGACGGATCAGGCCGCAGCCATGCAACTGGGCCAGTGTGCCAAGAACCTGGCCACTTCCTTGGCCGAGCTGAGGACAGCCGCACAGAAGGTAGCAGACAATTCTTCAATTTGTGTTTTCTATTTAATACAGAGAAATAGTTCATTTATAAAAGTACTGCGTAGAAATTGGCCAGTCGCATCAGTGTTGTCGATTTGCTCAGCTGCTGAAATGTGCCTAGCAACAAGTGACATTATATGAAAACAAGGTTTGAAACAAATTAATTGGCAGTTTTTCCTAAAACTTGTGATTTTTTTTGTAGGCTCATGAAGCTTGTGGCCCCATGGAGATCGACTCTGCTCTCACTGCCATCCAAACGCTGAAAAGTGAGCTGCAGGATGCCAGGCTGGCTGCAGGCAATGCACAGCTGAAACCGCTGCCGGGAGAATCGGTAAGGAGAAGTCACTTTACTCGTTCAAAATAAGAAGTTTCTATTTAAAATTGTATGTTGTTACATTTTTCTTTAGTTGGAGAAGTGCGCTCAGGAGTTGGGCAGCACGTCCAAATCAGTTGGGTCCTCCATGGCTCAGCTACTCACCTGTGCTGCGCAAGGCAATGACCACTACACAGGTTAGTACTGCTAATTAACTTCTGCGTAGTATGTCTATGAATCGGAGCTGGGTAAAAATAAATTCTCATATTTTTTTTAAATAATGCACATGCTAACTAGGCATAGCAGCCAGGGAGACGGCGCAGGCCTTAAAGACGCTGGCCCAGGCGGCCCGCGGAGTCGCCGCCTCCACCACCGATCCCAAAGCCGCCGCCGCCATGCTGGACTCGGCCCGCGACGTCATGGAGGGCTCGGCGCTTCTCATCCACGAGGCCAAGGAGGCGCTTATCTGCCCCGGTGATGCTGAGAGCCAGCAGAGGTTGGCCCAGGTGAGATCTGACCGCATTTAACAAAAATATAGCCGTAATTTGCACTTCTTCAGACTTTTAAAGGTTACTGAGTCTATTTTCCAACCATTTCTTATTCTCATATGTACTAGAGGTCTTAAATTGATACCCCAAAAAGTTAGTGAGACTTCCATAAACCCGCAATTGCCTGATGAGAGACTTTCTGGTAAATATTTACATGCAGGCAAGGGAAGTAAGCAGCTCAACATCTGTCATAATAAGCAAGGGAAAGTATTTTAATTAATCAGGTGGCATTTTTTTATGAGCAAAACATCATAAATGATTTATGCCTTAGCATCTCATTTTCCCCAAATTCATTAATGCTGTAGGTTGCAACAAACACAAAAGTGGTGCTGCTTTGCTAGTGCGGCCGCATTTTGTATTTAGAAGGTCTTTGTTGAACCTGCAGGTGGCCAAGGCTGTGTCTCATTCGCTGAACAACTGCGTCAACTGTCTGCCTGGTCAGAAGGACGTAGATATGGCTCTCAAGAGCATCGGCGAAGCCAGCAAGAAGCTCCTCATTGAAAGCGTGAGTTGAAGCAAGCAGTAAAAAAATGTTTTTATAAGCACAGGGAGTTAATAAATGCTGTGTTTAGATCCCGCCACCTTCCAAGACCTTTCAAGAGGCACAGAGCGAGCTCAATCAAACGGCGGCCGAGCTGAACCAGTCTGCGGGCGAGGTGGTTCACGGCTCCAGGGCCTCCAGCAGCCAGCTGGCGGTGGCGTCGGGGAAGTTCAGCGAAGACTTTGACGAGTTCCTAGACGCCGGCATCGAGATGGCGGGGCACACTCAGGTCCGTTTTGCTTCCCATGAACTTGACACAAAATAAAACGAGACACTGCCAGAGGAGACGGCCAAGAAAATGAAATAATATCAGATCTTATTTCCTGCTACCTTTTTTTGACGTTTCCATTTTCTAGGTCAAAATGAATAAAACCAAAAACCCATTGTGACCACCTATTATGCATTTCGTAACACAAAGCGCATAAATAATAACATACAGTATGTTGCATAAAATACAAAGCAAACCTTCCATCAGAGTAAAACATTCATCTTCCTGGTGATTCAGCACATTTGGGTCAATATCAGTAAATAATAAAAACTGAGCCCGTCAAGACCCGCCATGAGGCAGAGCTTGTATACATTTTATAAAGCAAGGCACAGCAGTATTGGCAGCCCAATCATCCACCCATAACCATAAATTATAGGATTCATCCAGCCATTAATTTTTTATAGCGCTTGTCCACATTAGTGTCACGGGTGAGCTAGATTGGCAAAAGGCGGGGTCCATCCTAATCTGGTTACCAGCCAATCACAGGACACATAATTTGAATTCAAATCTTCAACTAGCTTTACATGCAGGTTGTGAGATAAAGCCAGTGCTGATTGTTATTCCCCAACCTCCCTATTAAAAAGAATAACTGCACCATTTCCCAATTGTGCTTTCGTTGGCTTGAAAGTTTTTCTTGCTGCTGTTGTTTATTTTGTCTCACATGGCTCGTCCTCACAGAAGCGGGACGACCAAGTACAGGTGATCGGTAACCTGAAGAACATCTCCATGGCCTCCAGCAAGCTGCTCCTGGCCGCCAAGAGCCTGTCAGTGGATCCCGCTGCGGCCAACGCCAAAAATCTGCTCGCAGCCGCTGCGAGGTACCGCCGCTGCTTTTTACGCTTTGGAATCAATAGTCACGATAAGTGTCCTTCCTTTCATAGCAAGTAGTGTCGTCGTGTAGAGCCCACATATCACTAGTGCTCCCTCTAGTGGTAGGCAAAAGGATCACTGAATTAAATTTTTGTAAATCTTAAATTCACGTTTTTGTAATCTAGCATCGTTTTAGTTGTATTTAACTTTTAAGTGTAAAAATCTGGAATGTACAGTGTCGCAGTGGCTAACAATATAGAATATAGTTTTTATGAATACTTTATTTACTGTCGGTCGTTATGGTGTTACATGAGAGAGCTTTTTTTTTTACTTGGTGTAAAAAGCTTGAAAGTGACTGCTTCAGAGTGTAATTTTCCGGTTCTCCTTTCAGAGCTGTAACCGACAGCATCAACCAGCTGATCACGCTGTGCACTCAGCAGGCGCCCGGCCAAAAGGAGTGTGATAACGCCCTGCGAGAGCTTGAGGTAAACCACACTGGTTTTTAATCATTCTGGTTCCCACCAAGCAACAAGTTGGAGGAGTATGATTTGGCTCGGTGTTGTTACGTAGATTACAATTTCAATTGGTTTTGTGTAAAAGGCAAAGGTGGGATAATGTTTTACATCTGTGTAAAAGAAGTTACTAAAACATTTCCAGGCTGTCCGAGGAATGCTGGACAACCCCAATGAACCCATCAATGACCTCTCCTACTTTGACTGTATCGAGAGTGTCATGGAAAATTCCAAGGTAAACCTTCCAGGTCTCCCTACTGGGAGATTAAAACATCCCTCATCTCACAATCTGTCACTCTGCTTTTTTTTTTTTTATTCATGTTGGTCCGGCCAGGTCTTGGGGGAGTCAATGGCGGGAATTTCCCAGAACTGTAAGACGGGAGATGTGATGTCATTCGGAGACTGCGTCAGATTGGCGTCCAAGGCCCTTTGCGGCCTCACCGAAGCTGCAGGACAGGTACGTACAAATTCCCAAATGTCATTAATTCCCGTGAAGTGATTACAATGTTCCAGCACGATATTGTGGGCGATTATTTACGCCCCGCAATTTCAGATTTTATTGTGGAACGTATCGAGCCATCTGTTACTATATTGTGGAAATCTCCAGTTTATAGTTATCGCTTTTTTTTTTTTTTTTACTTGAACTTCACAGCTTTGATTCAAAATGTTTTCCTCTCAATTCAATTAATTGCCATTATAAGTAAGAAAATAAGTTTACAATATGTTTAAAAACTTGCCTTAAATATGTTTCAAATATTAATTTTTAAAAACAAAGTTTTATTTTAATATCTAAGTTGTGGCTTTTCACTGATAGTAGGCAGTTCCCAAGACTTGTTTTTTTATTCTTAGGCATCCTACCTGGTGGGCGTGTCCGACCCCAACAGTCACGCAGGTCACCAGGGACTGGTGGACCCCATCCAGTTTGCAAAAGCCAACCAGGCAATTCAAATGGCCTGTCAGAATCTTGTGGACCCAGAGAGTAGCGCCTCCCAGGTACATTCCGCCATAAAATAAAGACTAGCAGGTATTGTTGTTTATTGTTTCTCACCTTTAAGATACAATCAGATACTTTGAGTAAATGCTACAGTGGCCTCTAATGGACCATGAATCTTATGGGCCTTATTTTTATTTCTCCTTAACATTGCAGGTGCTCTCAGCAGCCACCATTGTTGCAAAGCACACGTCTGCTCTGTGCAACGCCTGCCGCCTGGCCTCCTCCAAAACCACCAACCCGGTCGCCAAGAGACACTTTGTCCAATCAGCTAAGGAGGTGGCTAACAGCACCGCCAACTTGGTCAAAACCATTAAGGTGGGTCTAGTCCTTCCAAAGCCTAATCAGACAGATCATCACATGTCCATTCAGGACTTAAACCAGTAGGCATTGGATTAAAGAATCAGTGGAACATGACAGCAAGAGCTTGTTTGTGATTTTCTCTCTCAGGCTCTCGATGGAGATTTCTCAGATGAGAACAGGAACAGGTGTCGAGTGGCCACAGCTCCGCTCATCGAAGCGGTGGAAAATCTGACGATATTTGCCTCCAACCCAGAATTTGCCAGCATCCCGGCTCAGATAAGCCATGAGGTCAGTCACAGACTTTTTGTGTAGTATACTAGGAAAAAGGCATTTTATGTCTAAACCAGGGATGTCAAATTCATTTTTGTCGCGGGCCGCGTTGTACTCAGTTTCCCTCTGAGGGCCATTATGCCTGTCAATGTCTTCTATATACATATAGTCGAGGCTACACAACAAACTGATGAATAACTAGTTTCGAAATCAAAGACTCGTAAAAACTGTTCGAGTTTAAAAAGATGAATGGTCATAAAAATAACTAGTAATATCTCTATTTTTTAAAAGTGAAGACAATTTTAAAAATGACACAAAGTCGATACAAACTTTTTCTTCGTGGGCTACATAAAATGATGTGGCCGTCCATATCTGGCCCCCGAGCCTCGGGTTTGAAACCTTTGGTCTGAAGTCTTCCACCAACTTGTTTGGCTGCAGGGTTCTACGGCTCAGGAGCCCATCATCCAATCAGCACTCTCCATGCTTGATAGCTCCACATATCTGCTCAAGACCGCCCGCTCGTTGGTTATCAATCCCAAAGACCCGCCCACTTGGTCCGTTCTGGCCGGTCACTCCCGCACTGTCTCCGACTCCATCAAGAGTCTCATCACCGCCATCCGGTTTGTTGTGGGAGGGGGGGGGGGGGGGGACAATTACCCTGTGTTGAAGCTAATCCTATTTACTTTCATCACTATGTTATATTAGGGTCTAAGTTGACATCTTCACAGCACACACGTGGAATATTAATACAGAAGTATTTTAAAACAATATTTTATATGAAAATACAAGATTCTTCTCACTAAAGTATTTTTTTGTAGTTTTCTAGATTTCATTTTTCAAAGCCAGGATAGATGTAAAAATTGCATTCTTTAGTCAATTTTTTTTTTAACTCCGTCCTCGTTGTCATCCTTCGACCTCCCTCCCCCCAACTATTTTATTGCTCCCTCTCTCTGTGGCCCATTTCCATCTCAGTGACAAGGCCCCGGGCCAGCGGGAGTGCGACTCATCCATTGATAACATCAACAAATGTATCCGGGACATTGAGCAGGCCTCTTTGGCTGCGGTCAGCCAGAACTTACCCAGCAGGGACGACATTTCTCTGGAGGTAAGGAACCGTTACGAAAAGGACTCAACATATTTCATTTTTTCTTTCTAGTTATCAAATGATGCTTTCATTCGATGTGCCACACTGTAAAAGAAAAAAGCCAAAATTCACGCTGCAACAATATTTTAATTTTGTGTGTGCATATTTATTTATTTAACCAGGTTGTTTGTGGTTTTTCTCTCGGGAAAGATATTCAGTTTGAGGGCATTGACGTCAAGGTTCCAAATGAACCACTGTGAATGCAATTCCACCTTTCACATGAAAAGGCCACACAGGAACAAATGTACTTTCATTCCCTCTTCTTTTCAGGCCCTGCAAGAGCAGCTGACGTCCTCCGTTCAGGAAATTGGCCACTTAATCGACCCTGTTTCCACTGCTGCCAGAGGCGAGGCTTCCCAACTAGGACACAAGGTGCGCTATATAGGGCAACACATTAATGACTTTACTTAAATGATTTAAACGTGAAGCAAGACAAAAGTGGAAGTAGAGTCGATGTCATTTATCATTGGGGATACATTCAAAACCTGCTTGCAATACGTGAAAATAAATGTGATACAGAGACGCATTTTTAATTAGAATTTTTTCATTTTTAATTTAATTTTTTTTTTCAAAAAAAGCCATTTTGAACATTTTTTTAAAGTACATATATGTATATAATTTAAAAAAAAAAAAAAAAAATTCCTGTAATCAAGATTTGATGTTTGACCTTAGGTGACCCAGCTGGCTGGCTACTTTGAACCACTGAGCAGGGCAGCAGTGGGCGTGGCGTCCAAGCTGAAGGACCACCAGCAGCAGATGACCTTCCTGGATCAGACCAAAACCCTGGCTGAGTCCGCCCTGCAAATGCTCTACGCCGCCAAGGAGGGGGGAGGGAATTGCAAGGTCAGATCTTCAGTGGCAGTTGTTACCATCATCCATTGTTATTTCTCCAAAGTAATATTGTAGAGACAACTTTCAGGCGTCTCACACTCACGATGCCATCGCCGAGGCCTCTCAGTTAATGAAGGAGGCGGTGGATGACATCATGGTGACACTGAATGAGGCTGCCAGTGAAGTTGGCATGGTCGGCGGCATGGTGGATTCCATCGCGGAGGCCATGGCCAAGGTAAATCCAGTTTATGACTTTTATGAATTTTTCATTTAAAAAGTCGACAGCATATCTAGAGAACCAACTGTTTCTATACAGACATCAAAGTATTTCCATATCATTTCTTGTTTAAATTTCGTGTCAATATATAATAAACTACTGCTGCTCAATGTCAGATTCCGAAGTGTCTGTATGCTTTGTGAACGTGACGTACCTGCGATATTGCAAACTGCTGTCTGCTGGCTTCCCTGTGATCCGTTAATTTAACACAGACGCCGTAATGTATGCAGTGCAAGCTGGCAATCATATTTTTTCCTTTTTTTCTTTCCTTTTACTTGCAAGGCTTTTTTTTTTAATGGATTAAATATTCACCAGATGCTTCACAGTTATCAATTGTGCCTTTATAAAGATGATCAATTTTGTCACACAGGTGCTTATTTAACAATCTGCTTGTTAATCTAGTTGGTCCTGCATTATTATTAGTATTCCAAGCAGGAGGATTTGCACTATGCAATAGCTTTGAGCCACCTTCCACTTAAGACAAATAAATGCCTCCTTTATTTAACCTCTCCCTTTTTCCCCTCTATTAGAAAATACTGGTAGTGATAGTAAGTAAGCTCTAATTATGTGTGCTCTAGTTGCGGTACTTCATAATATTAAGTTATTTACTGAGCCCATTTGAACTCAGTTGCTTAGAAACAGCAGCACCTACCAAAGCAAGTCAAAAGGGTCTCGGTTGAATTAAAGTGTGGAGTCTAAATTATTAAGGATGATCTTGCGTTAAGTGGCCAAAGCTTCTTAAACGGCTATTAAAATTCCAATCGACTCTGACTTGTGGTTCTTACGTGTTTATGTTGCAAGAAGGCAGTTCATTTGTTTATTTATTTGTTTGTTTGTTTACATATTTATTTATTATTTAGTTTTTAACTCACTAACTGCATTTGAATATATAAGGACATTAAAAACTGCTTGAATTGGGTATTTTATTGGTTAAGGTGTAACATTTAACATTTTGATTTTTGTATTTTTTTGTCATTTAAAATGCATACTTGTTTGAAATGCAAACTGAATGTTTCTTGTTTCTTCAGCTGGATGAGGGAACGCCGCCTGAGCCCGAAGGCTCATTTGTGGATTACCAAACCAGTATGGTGAAACACTCCAAAGCTATTGCAGTCACTGCTCAGGAAATGGTAAGCCGCATTAAACTTTAAATGTTACTTAGTATAAAACGTTTGGAAAAAGATCTGAAATGATGACGTTTGGTTTGTTATGACTTAGATGACTAAATCGGTGACGTGTCCGGATGAGCTCGGAGGTCTGGCCTCTCAGGTAACGGTCGATTTCAGCCAGCTGGCCGTCGAGGGACGGATGGCCGCCCACACGGCCGAGCCCGAAGAGGTACGGTGACCCGGCAGGCATTAAACAGCAACTGCCGTGAGCAACTTGTCTACTCCATGTTTCCCAGATCGGCTTTCAGATCAAAACCCGAGTGCAGGAGCTGGGCCACGGCTGCATCTACCTGGTGCAGAAGGCCGGGTCGTTGCAGATCACGCCTTCCGACGGCTTCACCAAGCGAGAGCTCATCGACTGCGCACGCGCCGTCACAGAAAAGGTTAGCATCATCATAAACCAAAAAAACAAAGCAAACATTCTGACCGTTGTTTTTTGCCGACGTCCTCAGGTGTCCTTGGTGCTGTCGGCACTCCAGGCAGGCAACAAAGGAACGCAGGCCTGCATCACAGCGGCAAGCGCCGTGTCGGGCATCATCGCCGATTTGGACACCATCATCATGTTCGCCTCCGCTGGCACGCTCAACGCCGAAAATGACGAATCCTTCGCCGACCACAGGTGGGAGTGGCAAAATCTGTTTTTTGGAGAATTTCTCACGTCTGTAGCTTCAAATCGACTTTGGGGATCTGTTCTCAGAAGCTGACAGAATGACTTAGTAGCATGCAGACAAAAGGGGAGCTTAACATTTTCTGAACGTCAGAAAGTACAAATTACCCCTCAGGCTTTGCAAGATGAACTGTCACATCTTTCACTGTGACAACAAAAGGAGACAATAGGCTGCTTTGGTGTGACAGCGTGAGTGAAAAGATGATCCCAGATTGAAATGATAAATTGTTTTGTGACATGGCTCATCATGTTCCTCCCGTGGCATGAAACTGGAAAATTCACAAAAAGCCTCGTTTCTGATCTTTAACTTTTGCACGCATTTTATTTCTGCATTGATTCTGACACGGAAAGCTCATCTAGAAATATATCCACAGCACAGCATTTAATAGTGTAAAAGAGTGAAAATAAAATTAAGAAAATCATAACATAACACAAAATAATATACAAAATAAAATAAACACAAAATGGAAAAAAATACTCTATAAATAATTAAATGAATGATGATTAAATCCCATTTACTTGGTAAGAGAAATTGTATCGGACGTCATTTACAAATGGTGAAATTTCTCTTCCTCAGAGAAAACATTCTGAAAACGGCCAAAGCTCTCGTGGAGGACACAAAAATGTTGGTGTCAGGCGCCGCTTCTGGCCAGGATAAGCTGGCGCATGCCGCCCAGTCCTCTGCCAAAACCATCACCCAGCTCACTGACGTGGTCAAACTAGGCGCAGCCAGCATTGGTTCTGATGATCCAGAGACACAGGTTGAACTGTTTAGTTGTCATAGCAACATGACTTCACATTTCTCAATGCCTCATGAACTCATTGTTTGAACTCCAGGTGGTTCTGATAAATGCTGTCAAAGACGTGGCCAAGGCGCTGGCGGAGCTCATCAGCGCCACCAAGTGTGCCGCCGGCAAAGCTGCAGATGACCCGTCCATGTACCAGCTCAAGAGCGCGGCAAAGGTGCGGGCACCATTTCATCCATCCATTTTTTTTTTTTTTTTCGACAGAGCGTGACCTCATCATTAGGGTCATGTGTGAGGTGAAATCACTCCCAGCTGAAAGAAAAAAAATTCAGTATAGATAAAATATGTCTTCTAAATGGAGTACTACTTACAACCCTGCCAAATTTGAATGATAATTTTGCTTTCAGGTGATGGTGACCAATGTGACGTCCCTGCTGAAGACGGTGAAGGCCGTGGAGGATGAGGCCACGCGAGGCACTCGAGCGCTGGAGGCCACCATCGAGTGCATCAAACAGGAAACGGCGGTGAGATGACATCGGCTGCCGTTCGGCTCTAATGTCAATAAATGCAGTGTTAATGTATGAATCACCATTTGTTGAAGAATTAAAAACCGATAGCTCCGAATCATTCGAGACTATATAGGGATGGACAAATATTGAACAAGTGATATGTAATATATTTTAAGATAAGTGTGTTTTACCTACTCTTCATTGACTTCATTATAATAAAATATATAATATATAAAATAAAAATACAAAAAATATAAAATAAATATATATTCTAATAAAAATATATAATTCTGTTTAAAAACGTAACTATTGACATCTGCCCCCCGTTTCGGCATCCCCAGTTGTTCCAGTCCCGCGATCCTCCGAGCAAAACAACCACGCCCGAAGAGTTCATCCGCATAACCAAGGGCATCACCATGGCGACGGCCAAAGCGGTGGCCGCCGGCAACTCGGCTCGACAGGAGGACATCATTCACACGGCCAACCTGAGCCGCAAGGCCATTTCTGACATGCTCGCCAGCTGCAAGGTTCATATAGTTGATCAGGTGACCCTGAAAGCGTTTACCTCTTTAAGGTTGATTGTATTTGTGCTATGCAGCAAGCGGCTTATCATCCTGATGTCAACGAGGAAGTGAAGAACAGGGCGCTGAGATTTGGATCAGAGTGCACCATCGGATACATTGATCTACTTGAACAAGTCCTCATGGTGGGTGGTTTTTCTGTGTTGCAAATTGTTTGAGATACAATATTATTTGGACCTCACTTTTTTTGTTGGAGAACCTATCATCTGTTGTTTGCTGAAAACTCACCTAGTCGCTGTATTTGGGTCTCTAAAATCCCGTAAGATGCCACAAGATGGCAGTAAAGCTCTGTCTAATAGTACTTTTTTGTGCATAGGTGTTGCAGAGGCCCACTCCTGAGCAGAAGCAGCAGTTGGCGGCGTGTTCAAAACGAGTGGCAGGAGCAGTCACAGAACTTATCCAGTCTGCAGAGGCCATGAAAGGTAATTAGACGATATATATATATTGCGCAACTAAACAGAATTTTGAAGACAATTTTGTTTCCTTGAGGAAAAAACTGGATTCGTACTATGAGAATGGAGGTGCAATTTCTGAAGAAGAAAAAAATTACACATCCAAATTCCTCCACGTTGAGCGGCACTGATTTTACATATACATAATAGTTGTGTTCTTCGTAACAAATTGCTTCATTCCCTGAGATATTTTGTTAACCACTTGTCTTCCTCCTTTTTTGGCACCACAGATGAAGGTAAGTTAGTGTTGTTTTCTATCCAGAGACTGATTTCACCAAAAGCTTGACAGTTTTTTATTTTGGTTCTCATCTTTTGGCCGCTAACATGGCTTCATTTCATCCCATCTCAAAGTTCAGCTGCTGCACGGAGACGTCAAAGTTCGATCCGCTTTTGTTTTAGACACACTCATCACTCACTTCATGCGACGAATGTGGCACCCGGGAATGCGTGAATGTGCCGATGCTCTGTTGTCGTGAGGCATGACCCAGCGACGTTTTGATTCTGCGAGCGAGCTTGTAACTTGTATGTTGTCATGGTTCGATCCAGGTTCCGAGTGGGTGGACCCCGAGGACCCGACGGTGATTGCGGAGACGGAGCTGCTCGGGGCGGCGGCGTCCATTGAGGCTGCCGCGAAGAAGCTGGAGCAGCTCAAACCACGAGCCAAGCCCAAGGTGAGACACCACACGCCTTTATGCAAGACTCGTAAGAATTTGTTCATATGTAGACTTTTAGAATTAAATAGTTTTGAAAAGAAAACAATAAATAAATCAAATAATTTTAATGAAAAATGTCTAAAATATGAAATTAATCACAATTAAAGTATTATAAAACAAAATCAATATAACCAGATTTTTAATTTTTTTTATACAGGCTAGAATTTCATTTTAATATTCTGATATTTTTTGATCATTTCATTTTCATTCATCACACATTTTCCATCTTGCATTTCAAACATTGAATGTCAGTACAAAAGCACTACATATAATTTCTAATAAGTATCAAACCAATAAAAAAAACTTGTCAAGTGCAATTTTTTTCAAAATCTAAATAACTGTTTAAATTGTGTGTGCTTACGTGTAAATAAAGTGACAAATGAGGATTTTCAGGAATGTGGATGTTGTCTCTTGTCTCCTCCCTGTTGAAACATTCCCCACAACGTCCAGTGATGGCGCTACAATGGCTTCTGAATTATTTTCTCACCATCCCTTCTCATGTGTCCAGCCCATTTTCAGTGGGAGAGAAAATAATCGTACGTGCCAGCCAGCCCCTCATGGTTTCAAATCCAACTCATTAGTTCTCCTTGTCCATGAAAATGTTTTAATATCCCTCCCAAGATTTGGCCTTATTCCCTTTTGACTTGTTTCTTCCTCATCCCAATCCTTCCATCTGCGGTAAACTGAGCTAAATCCCTTTCCCTACATATGCTCTTGATAAATCCCACGCCAAATCAATCTAACCTTTAACCCCACTTCCACCCTAACCCTCTCCTTGTGTCCCTGCCTTGCCTGCCCCCGCCTCCGGAGGCCTCCTCTGCAGGGCTCTGTCTGATATGTTTGATATATTAGGTTGTTATTCAGTCCCAACTATATATCAAACATATTCCTACAGTGTCCCGCTCTGTCTACAGACTTGTGGCGTGTGAATGTGCATATGTCTGTGTGCAAGAGGTCACGTGTATTATTAATCCAAACACTTTAATGTAATATGATAATCTAGTCAGTCATTGCACAATTTAGATTCTTCAGCGTTGGTTTGCAGATGTAGACGTCCTTCAAAGCCAAACTGAATTTATTTGGGTCAGCACATCATTTTGTAATTTCAATTAATGACTTCTTCATGAAAATGATATAAAAATGTCAAAAACAACAACAAAAGAAATTTCAGATCCCATAACTGTTATCTTGAAATTAAGAGATTTACATTGAAAAAGTAAATACGTGATACTTTGATAATTAATCCCTTGGTTCCTTCAAATCCACACAAAGTTAAATGCAAAATAAAAGTTGTTGGATTGTGTTTAATTATGCCAACACACAATCGAAAAGGATAAAGTGAGGTAATCCTGAATTATATCCACGACGGCCCCTTCTAGGTACAGTACGAACAATTTGCATGCAAAGTGACGAACGTGTAATGGAAGTATGTGTTGTTGTTTTCTCCCCTCAGTTGGCAGACGAAACGTTGAACTTCGAGGAGCAGATCCTCGAGGCGGCCAAGTCCATCGCCGCCGCTACCAGCGCCTTAGTCAAATCCGCCTCAGCCGCCCAGAGGGAGCTGGTGGCTCAGGGCAAAGTGGGCTCCATCCCGGCCAACGCTATAGACGACGGACAGTGGTCCCAGGGGCTCATCTCTGCTGTGAGTACGAATATTTGATCGACACATTTGATAAGATGGCTGACGAAGCGCGTGGCCTCTCTCAGGCGCGTATGGTGGCGGCGGCCACCAGCAACCTGTGCGAAGCGGCCAACGCGTCCGTGCAAGGACACGCCAGTGAGGAGAAGCTCATCTCTTCGGCCAAACAGGTGGCCGCATCCACAGCTCAGCTGCTGGTGGCCTGCAAGGTGAAGGCTGACCAAGACTCTGAGGCCATGAGGAGACTGCAGGTACGCATTTCACATTGAGTGTCATTAATTTGATGCCATTTTAAGAAAAAATGGCGCATAAAAGTGTTTTTCTAAAGTTATCTATCAGTTTTTATGTATTAAAAGTAACAGTGGTATCGGTGCTCGGTATCGGTGTATAATGTACATATATAATAGCAATGGAACATTTGTGTGCCTCCTGGTGGTTTAATGTGACGGTCCCATTGGACGTTCAACCAGATTGCTGGCAATGCAGTCAAGAAGGCGTCCGACAACCTGGTTCGAGCCGCTCAGAAGGCGGCCTTCGACAAAGCCGACGAAGACAACGTGGTGGTCAAGACCAAGTTTGTGGGAGGCATTGCGCAGGTAAAAAACAAAATCACAGATTTAATGGATCAATGAGTACAGCATGACAAATATGTCACAAGATGTCATTTGTGATTAAATCTTACCTGCACCTCTGCTGAAAAATTGCAGTTCAAACTTTGGTCACTGCATTCTATTAGTTAACCACTAGATGGCCCGCTCTGTCCTTTTAGGTTCCAAATAAACGTACACGCACATTTATTTAGTATTTATCGATGGATTGATTCATGTCATTCTTCGTTTTCGTCCTTGCAAGATCATCGCTGCTCAGGAGGAAATGCTGAGAAAGGAGCGGGAGTTGGAGGAAGCCCGCAAAAAGCTAGCTCAGATCCGACAGCAGCAATACAAGTTCTTGCCAAGCGAACTGCGCGAGGATAACAACTAAAATAAGCGCAGAATCGACTTATTCTTCAAACGGCTCCTCTGCTGAGACTTGTTGGAAGCAAACAGTTCCGTGTTAATCTTCAAATTGCTGAGTTTTGGGACACAAACCTCACCGATGGGTCTCCTCCTATAACAACACAGCTACTTCGACTGATATCAAACCGAATGTGATTCAATTGGGAGCGACCGTGTGAAATGTTTCGTTCGTAAATGATTTTTTACCCGCATTGAGAAGTTCCCGTGTTGTGTGAATGTCTTTTTAATGGCCATGAGAGAGTCACGTGACCCCATCGACAAAGGATGGTTTTACATATTTGTCACTGTAAATTTATCTCATGGACATTTTTGTGTGTGACTATTTTTCCTACATGCTCAATGACCTGCATGTTTGGCTTAGACCTTGAATCTGCAGCGTGCAGCCTATCAGACTCAAAGGTGACTTAAAGAGACCGTTGAAGGAATATTTATTTTTAATTTGAAAGATTTTTATTCGCGGAAAGTTCTTTTCACACTTTGGAGAAATAAATCTGATGCAATAACGAGGATGGTGCTGTAGAGGCCAGTGTCAGTGTCCGGCAGAGATCAATGCAAAATAATAATCAATCATAACATTTATTTTTGCTTCCACCATGAAATCATTTGAAATTTGTTAAATTGGCTGATTATGAGAAACACCTCAAAATGTTGCAACTTTGTTTTATAAATAGTTTTTCGAGTAATTAAAAAAATGACAATAATCATCTTGACTATAATCAAGCACAATTCTGCAGCATGAATTGAAATCACTTTTTTTTTTTAAATGAAAGGGTGCGGCTTTATAAATATACTACCTGCAATAGTTGAGCCCTTTGTTTACCAAAATGTGATTGTAGTGGCTTTTTGCCTTACTTTATGGCCTATGTTACAATAAAACATACATGTAAAGTGTATGTTCAGGTTAGTGCATGACTTCAAGTGCATCATATCATAACTGTTCAAACTTCTATGGATGCACAAATACGTTGACAAGACTTCAAATTGACATTATGCTGTGTGTGAACGAGAATCACGTGTGTGTGCTCATAGTGTTATTTTTATTATTAGTGCCTTAGTCCGTAGCCTATTCAGTGTCTACAGTGATGTGTGTGTGAGTGGAAGCACAAGCACATTTTTTGGCAATGGAGGTTCTCATTTGTTGTCGTGGGTTTTGACATCATCCAAATGTCGAATTACCTGCCGCCGGGAAAGTCTCTCATCATTATGACATGTTTAATGGCCCTTTAGAAGGGGGGTGTTGAAACTGGTTCACTGCAATTTATTCATGTTCTCTATATTTTTCATCATGTTTCTCATCAATTTGATAAAGAATGATCAAACTGGTTCGCTGCGTTTTCACGAGGGTTCTCATCATTCTGTCTCATGTAAGGTCTTTCTATATGATGTTTCACCATGTTTTTTATTATTTGAAAACGTTTTTAGGAGATGGTCACTGCATTTTCATGATGTTTTCACAAATTCTGACTGAAGGATTCATTCATTGCATTTTTATGCAACCAGGATGATTAGGAACTCTTATAACTCGTTCACTGCATTTCATCAAACTCCTTTTCAGGCATTGTACTGTATCATGTCTCAATTTCTGACACGTAAGGCTTTTTTTGGGAATGATGGAACTCGTGAAGGGCTTTTTTTTGTGATGGTGGTTCTGCATTTCCATTGCTGTATGTTTGTCACGTTTGAAGGCCTTTTTGAGGGATGCTAGTACTGTTTCACTGGAGGCCTTTTTCCAGATGACCATAATGACAACAAGATCTGATTGTCATCTGGCATGCACGCTTTTGCTTTAAAACCAACAACAAACTGGCTTTGTTTTTCAGTCAATCACCTTTTTTAATGTGCATAGGCATTTTATGAATGAATACCCCCCCCCCCCCCCCCCCCACATCTCCCCTTTTAACCTGTATAAGAAGTAAATCAACATTTGTCACTATTAGGATGTTGTGGAACATATTACAAATGTTGTATGTGTTACCCGTAAAGATTACGTATACAAGATATTTATCCGGCCATGATAAAATTATTTTTTTGTATTTACTGGAAATAAAGTGTTGCATTGTGTCAACGGCCCTGTATTTGAGCATTTTGATTTCCTTTACTGTGGTTGTGTTCCAGCGAAGAGCTACTTTGAAGAAAGAAAAAAAATCTCCAGAGACTTCTCCTGTTTGCTAAATGTTCAGCAAAGTGTAAACAAGGCCTGACAAGTGTCTTTGAGTTGCTTTGGTGTTGGGACAAGATGGCATTAAACCTGGAGCGATACGCAGGCCTGGCCCGTCCGCTAACAGCCAAGCTAAATTTGTCTGCCACTAAAATTTGAGCAGGCGACATCAATTGTGGCCACTACCAGCTGCTCCTTGTACTCCTTTTAGATATGGAATCCCTTTTACCACATATAATTTTATGATCACCTTCCAATACTATACAAGCCACTGAAATTGAATCTTAAGAAGTTTTAAATGTTGTGTGAGGAAACACATCTGAAAAGTACTGAAAAAGTGACAGCTGCCAGTGGCCCTGTGAACTATCGAAGGAGCACAAGGTGAGGGGGGAGTGAGACGGGGGCGGGCTGTTGAAAAGCTAAAAGCCACTTGAGCCAGGGTGGCCAATTAAAGCGGCACAACTTGCCGACATGCATCAGCACAGAAAGCCACTCAGACAAGCTGGATGATGATCTTCTACGGAGAGAGCGTCTAGTAGTAGCCAGGATGTTAAGTATGCCAGCCAGGAGCTTCCTAAATGATCCCTGGAACACAAACACAAAGTGCCACAGGCTAACCTGACACCCCCCTCGGAGGGGGAGTAACTTCCACATGAGGCTTATTTAATCAGATAGATTTGCTTTGCATGAATAGCTCACATGCACAAGATACTCAGACACGACCTAATTTACCCTGACTGTCTAATGCCATAGATGACAGATAGATATTGTATCTACTGTAAATTAATATCTATAAATATATATCAATAGATTATAGTATGTATAATAAATAAAAAATAGTTTGTAAATAAATAAAGAAATACACATGCTTATTTTTAAAGCAGTCAAAGGTGAATTCTTTTTTTCACGTAAACTTAAAATCTAAAATAATGTAATTAAAACACCATTATTCAACAATTAAAAGGAAATTAAATAATATATCAAAACTTAGACTTATCCCTTGGGATCGTTCCCTCAGGAAATTCTGGTTCCACAGAAAATAGTACAAAAGAGAATGTTGCACATGAGCAATAAACAAAGAGGTGAGTAATAAAAACAGCGTTTGTAATTTATGGAAACCAAACAATCAATACATCAGCAGTACTATATTTTGAAATGAATAATGTTATATTTTTGGTTCATTATGATCAGCATGTTCCTTCATGTTACTGCATGGGTGGTGTTGAAATAGGGCTGGACGTGTTGTTGGCACAAGAAAGAGAGGGAGAAGGTGACGGGCTGTTTGACTGCCATTCATCCCCCATGTATGGTCACACGAGTGGTCAAATGTCTCGAAGGAGCGAATCGGTGAAGACTCGCAAAAATAGGGGCTCCTGTCGAGGGAGGCAGCTGCAGTGGTTTCCAAAAAAGTATTGGGTGTCCCGTGACCCGCCTATCCGAAAAGACATATTTGACCAACAACAACTTGGGTGAGCTCGCACTCCAGCTTGGCCGTTCAGTGTGGTTCAGACGCTCCACTCCGTTTTTCTTCTATACGCGCAAAAAACACCAACACTTAAGCAGCCATGGATGCCATCAAGAAGAAGATGCAGATGCTCAAGCTCGACAAAGAGAATGCTTTGGACAGAGCTGAGCAGGCTGAGTCGGATAAGAAAGCGGCGGAGGACAGAAGCAAACAGGTTGGCATCCAATGCTCGTGCGCTTTTACGCGTGGAGCGAATGGCTTTGCACGCGCTCTAGTGTTTGTCTACAGCCATAATAAATAAAATACCAGTGATTATTGTGATTATGTCTGAATATTCTTTACATTATATTGGTGAACAATTCGTAGTGGGACACCACAATTGCCTAAAAACTAATAATGGGCATCTCTCTCTCTGTGTCCCAGCTTGAGGATGACTTGGTGGCACTGCAGAAGAAGTTGAAATCGACAGAGGATGAGTTGGACAAATACTCTGAGGCCTTGAAGGATGCCCAGGAAAAACTGGAACTGGCTGAGAAGAAAGCCACAGACGTGAGTTCAAATGACCTTGAAATCTCAACCACCCAGCTCCCCTACATTAATGGCTACACAATGCAATAATTAATAAGTACCTGTGGATAGAATGTTATATTTAGCATGTCCTCTATATGGTAAGGTCACTGTTCCTGAGTACATTCCACAGGCGGTGGCACCAAACCACATACTGGTGTCGTGTGACACCAGACTGCTTTTACAAGCATGTTTGGCCCATGTAGACCTTGACAGATATGTGCTTGTTCCAGTTGGCATGGGTCATTTCCATTATGTCCATTATGTTAAATGACCAATTTTCTGACTACGTATTATACATTGAATAACCACAGTGACCCTTTTAGTTGAAAATCTTTTATTTTTTATTTTGTTTAGAGCAGTTTATCTCAAGAACGAACCTAACTAGTAACAGTGATTCAAAGCATTCAAACAGATAAGTCAACTATTTACTCAATGAGCAAGTGGATATCCCAGGGATACCCCAGTTAGTAAGACATTAATTTAGCTAGTATTAGTCAGTGGTTAGTGTGAAATCACTTATTTAGTGAATCAGTTGAGTAGGAAATTAGTCAGTCAGTTTTCTACTCGGTCAGTGGGTGATTTATTCAAGTAGTCAGTCACTTAGTTACGTAATAGATAGTTAGTTATTTAGTTTGTTAATCAGTTGGTCAGTCTGTCACTTATTTATTCAGTCAGCAAACAATAATAATAATGATGATAATAATAATAGTTATGATGATAATAATGCTAAGAATAATAACAATGATAATAATGACAATAATTGTGCAGAGATTTAAAAAGTCCGTACTGTAATAATAACGTTAAACCATATTTTTAATTGAAATTGATCACTTATTGAGATAGCTCAATTTTCCAGTAGGAGGTGCCCTTTTTATTTGTTACTCAATTAGGTCGCCCTAATTTTTAACTAGTTTATAAAAGACAATATTTTTATTTAAATAATAGGATAAACATAAAAATACATACAATTCATAGTTTGTATATATAAATTCAGTTAAATAATTTCCGTGAGAAGCGAGTCACTTCCGGGTTCGGTGGCACGTCCCAATCCTCATCAGGACTTGATTAAAGTGCGGTGGGGGCTGAGACTAAACGCGGCGCATCTCGACTTGTGTCCGGCGGCGGCGCCTTTTTGAGGAGGCCAACAAGAACGACACTAGCTTAGCCGGAACGACGGTCGGGTCACAATCATGGCCGGTGGGAGCTCATTGGAAGCGGTGAAGAAGAAGATCAAGTCGCTACAAGAGCAGGCGGATGCGGCGGAGGACCGGGCTTCTTTCCTCCAGCGGGAACTCAACCTGGAGAGGAGCGCAAGGGAAGCAGTAAGCCAACGCTAACGATTTAAGGCAATTAGTGATGAAGCTCCCGACGGCTTTAAGCGTAAATCTGGTCAAAAAAGCGTGGCAGCGAGGCCCAGACAGTGTCGCTTTATGTGTACCAGACACACTTGTGTTGTGAGTCCCCCTCCACCATCACCAAAAACGCCCTGGATCGAGTAGCTAGCTTGGCGACAGGTTCCTCCTTGTGCTAAATCCCACAAGCATCATTTAGCCTAAAACCGTTTCCATGACTTAAAATACCCTGGTTCAATCATAAACTTTTGATAATTCAACCCAAACAATGCTAAAATACTGCACCGCCGCACCCCTCCTTTCTGCATCCCTCACCACGCCCAAGATTTGTTTGGATGCTGCATGTCCCACGAGAGAAGTTTTTCTTTTTCAGCTCTCCTGCAAATACACCTGACTGACTTGTCTGGTGCCCTTTCCAGGCTGAGGGTGATGTGGCCTCCCTGAACAGGCGCATCCAGCTGGTTGAGGAGGAGTTGGACCGTGCCCAAGAGCGTCTGGCCACGGCTCTCACCAAGCTGGAGGAAGCTGAGAAGGCTGCTGATGAGAGCGAGAGGTACGTGCACTCCACTCCATTTATATATAAGAATCGAAATAAAGTTTCAACAGGATATTTAGAAACTATCAAATGTGAAGATAGAAAATACAAGCTTTGTATTGAAGGTCAGAGTTCAAAGGTCACTTATCAGGATAAGTGACCAGATAACCTCAACCTAAGCAATACTGTTACATTAAAGAAAAATATTATTCTTTTGAACACGCTCCTATTTGCCTCATTTGAGTCATTCTTGACAAAAACTGTATGTTGGAAGACCACTCCCAAGCATCTGTCTCAGTGATGCCACATCTGGCCACATGTTGTAATGCAGCGTTGAGTACATAAGGAACAAGGATAGAAAAACCTCACCACCCCTCAGGGATCACTAAACTAAGTGGGACAAAATAAAAAAATATATATATTTAAAATAATAATAATAATGGTGCAAATGTATAAATTCATCAATGGTTTCCTTGTGATAGCAAACATAGCGCTGTGGATATTAATAGCTATTGATAATAACATTTTCCAATAATAATGGTGATTGTGATGGACTCGATTAATGGTGCAGATTAAATATGCTGTAGGTATGATATGCTGTCATAAAATGAGGATCCGCCGTCTATAAGGCATTTTCATAGGCATGCACGACGTTCCCCCAGTAACTATTAAATGTACATCTAATTTTTTTGTTTTATGTTGTCAGCATTTGTGCGTTGAATGTTATAGGGATGTTTTGCAATGGTTCCTCCGAGGTTTTATTTGCTTGTAGAATTGCATGGTGAGTTGGAACTCATACTCACCCCTGATCTTTAGCCTCTTCCACATTTTGAACAGGCTCAAGTGTTCGGTATTTTTATAGCTGATTAGTTACTGACACAAGGATTCCCATGTTCCAAAATGTCTTCTTGGTAACAAAGTTGTGTGTTTTCTTTTTTTTTTTATCTTTGCTTTGAAATAACCAATGTGCCAATTGTGTCCCCTCAGAGGCATGAAAGTCATTGAGAACAGGGCGATGAAAGATGAGGAGAAGATGGAGCTGCAGGAGATTCAGCTGAAGGAGGCCAAGCACATCGCTGAGGAGGCTGACCGCAAATACGAGGAGGCGAGTTTCTCAACTGGAGGACTTGTCGAAGATTTACTCTAACCCGCATTGCATGTTTGACTTCAGGTGGCCCGTAAGCTTGTGATCATTGAGAGTGATTTGGAACGTACAGAGGAGCGCGCAGAACTGTCTGAGAGGTAACAACGTCACATTTCAAAGTTATACTTGGATATAGCGTTGTTTCATGACTACTTTCCAATCCAAACAATACAACCACAGCAAATGCTCTGAGCTTGAGGAGGAGCTCAAGACCGTACAGAACAACCTGAAGTCTCTGGAGGCTCAGGCAGAGAAGGTAAACCAGCAGAAGAGAAGAATGACACAACATGACATCATTGAAGCTGTTTGTGGTGTTGTGACACTTTTTTTGTTGTTCTTTGTATGTGACCACAGTACTCGCAGAAGGAGGACAAGTATGAGGAGGAGATCAAGGTTCTTACAGACAAGCTGAAGGAGGTAAGAAGGCTCATATTGTGTCAACATATTCACGTCTGAGAATTGGTGAAGCAAATTTTTCAATTGCGTAGTTTTGTGTTATTTGCTTGACTTTTTTTGTATTATGAGATGGTTCTATAGCGGAGGGATCTTATGTGCTTCATGCATTAATTGCATTTACCAAATATGGTTCCTTCCTGTATAAGGAGCTAAAATGACCCATTTTGAATGATCACTTTCATTATTGCGGGTGCTAATCTTTTCTTAACTCCTCGCAGGCCGAGACCCGTGCTGAGTTCGCCGAGAGATCAGTCGCCAAGCTTGAGAAGAGTATCGATGACCTGGAGGGTATGAATTTATTTCAAATCTTATTAGGGCAATAGAGGAACCCAAATTTAGGTCTTACAAATTGGGTCTTTGAAATGCAATATAGATGTCAAATCATTAACGCGGGCGTCACGCTTTTCAACGGTTTATCGCGAGTGAAAGAAAAGTTGAGGCGGCCGTGCTGTTATTTGATTTGGCAGCGATGCCCCTCGCCTGTGTCTTGCATTCCGATCCGCTGGCTGTTCAAGGCCGGCAGGTGTCAGGCCAAGGCTTTCCACGACTCCTTTGGAATCTGTCACTTCTACCGCAGCTGTTGCGTTTCTATTACTGTCCCGCTCCCTTCATGGTTTCATTGTTTGTGTGTGTGTATTTAGGTTTTATTTTTTTTGGGGCTGACTTCATTTCATTCCTTCCCTTCTTCTTTCCTCTTTTGATTTATCTCAATCCGATCCACCACCGTGGTAATAATTCCCCCGCCGTAGATGAGCTGTATGCCCAGAAACTGAAGTACAAGGCCATCAGCGAGGAGCTGGACCACGCCCTCAACGACATGACTTCAATGTAATTCAACAGGATGCTTGTGTGTGTGTGTGTGTGTGTTTGCTATTCCTTTTTAATAGTCGACCCACACACAGCCTTGAACACTTTAACAGACAATAGCTCCTCCTTGTGGCATGTCTGAGTTTGTTAACCAATTAGCTCTAGGCGTGTTTAGTCCAGAAAAGTACAGGTGCATTTCAATAGAATAAATGTCGTAGTTTGATTAAAAATTTGACTGATTCAGCACACACAGTAAGTTAAAGAAACCCCCTAAATTTAATATTTCTTGACATAAAATACAAATGAGTTTTCGTAATTTAAAAAGTATGAATTTTCATAGAACGTTTAACTCGTTTTTTTTAATGGTTCACTTTTTGAATTGAACTACTCGAATGAATTTTTCGACAATAGTTTAATTTTTTGCGACGCACCTGTATGTCCACTAACCATATCTAATAATTAAGTACGCATTGCAGTTTTTAGTCGAGAACCTCGGTATGCAACACTTTGCCTTCCTTACCATCTAATTTCTCCCCTCTGCATGCTTCATTCTGCCTTTTTGTCTTTTTTTTTTTTCTGTCCTTTTCACTTTTTTGTTTATTCTTTTCTCCTACAGCTAAATGCGTTCATCTCAGAAGCCACATGCTGCTTCATTGTCATCTGTCTGTGCAGCGCTGCTCGGACTTTCTTGTCTTTTGTTCTCTCTGTACTGCCGCTTTGTGTACACCTTGAGCCACCGCTGCCGCCACCAACTCTCATACACACCTTTCAAGCCGTTTTACTTTGCTGTAAAATAAAACTTCTTCCATCTGTGTCTGCACTTTCCCCTTTTTCCTCCTGCAATCTTCACATCCATTTATCATTTTTATTTGAGTTTTGTTTTTCTGTCTTAATTTATTTTGTTGAGTAGCTTTTGAATAAATTTCAAAGCTCCTCTCCCATTTGCTGTTCCCTGTCTCTGTGTGGGAGGACGATTATTATGAATAGGAGTTTTGTTCTCATGTAGTGTAACATTTTAAAGTAGGATGTAAATATTGGTCCATGGTGAAATTGTTAGTATTGTAGACCTTTTAGATTTATAAATGTTACATTTGTAACTGCCATCGAGGTTTTAAACAAAAATACACAGTTTAATGACGAAGGGATTTTGACAGTAATAGATCCCTGCCTATGAACATTCTTGCGGCTCAAGTTAGCCAATGTTTATAGTAAAATGTTTATTTAAATCCTCGGTTTGTCACAAGGCGTCACTTTTTTCCCCCCCCTCTCCCCCAATTGAGGTTTGAGCAAGCTCCATATACGCGCCTGTTAGGTATCCGCATTGAATTCCACGTCATCCGGCCTAGGTCCTGCATATCACAATTAAGATACCAGAAAATTGAGTGACTAGTTCCGTCACGAATTGTTATTACACTGCTTCCGCTGTGTATAGCCGTAGATCGATAACAACAGGATTGTGTGTATTTGTAGAATATCAGTAAGTATTGGACTTTAGCGGTTCCACTGATGGCAACAAGCGTTGTTGTGATTTATTATTTTTCCGGCCGACAAAAGATGCGTCGGCTGGCTCACAAGAAACAAACGTCTTTGGTATAATGCTCCAACCTAACCTCCGCCGCCCTGTTTTGTCTTCTGCTACTAACCTGCCTTCTATCTCCTCTTTTCCTTTCTTTCTCTCACCTGCCTTCCGACTGTCAAGATCACCTTTACAAGCAGGTTGAGAAAAACCGTCATCTCACCAACGAGCTACGGGTAGCCTTAAACGAGGCGTGAGGCGGTCACTTCACAAATGTCCTCATACTTTGATGCCGTGTGCATATTCAACAGGCTTCGGCGCACAGCTCCGATCAATGGGTGCTTTTAATTGGCAGAAGAAAAAAATATTTTTTGGGACTATATATCATACTGCATGATTCGATGGCTTCTCTGCGGAAGGTCAGACGCACTGGAAAATGATCAATTATTGGTGTTTGACTGCTATTTGTTTTTCCGAGTTACTGTCAGGGCTGTGGCACATTGATTGAAAAGTGATAATCTTGTGGTTCCTAAGCATCGAGAAACCCACTCTGTTTCAAATGAAGACTTTCTTTTGTGTGCTTCAGGCTTTCTCGTAAGATGGGTCTACTCTATGCAAGTACAATTCGCAGAACAGAAAGTCAAAGCTAACAATTCACCTTCCATGAAGCCACCGACCACTCTAGTTGTTGTTCCACTTTAAGTCAGCAGGGGTCAGTAATTCGCGTTTCAAATTGTTGCCAGCTTGTCAACAAATGAAAAATCCAATGCTTCCGCTGAGGGTAGACAAGGAAGTCCATTTGGATTTTACTATTTGTGTGCCTCGATATATGCGGAAAACTCGGACGCTCGTACTTGATGCACAACGAATTGTTGATACAGGCAAATACCAAATAATTCATCAATCTGACCAAAAAAAACCTACATGTTGTCTCTGAATTGTTTCTCTTCAATCAACATGGGTCTTCATATAAGGCAAGTTTTCCCTCAACTTTCACCAAACGTAAAGGGATCTTTTTAGGAGAAATGCTTCTGGAGCCGAACTTTTTACTGTGGCAGAAAACTGCAAAGATGTATACAGACAAATGAAACTGTTCTATTTGATTGATGGAGTCGTAATCACAGCCCTGCCTTTAACTCAAACTCCGAATATTGACCCCACTTATTGTTCATGTGTAGCTGTGCTTTACACTCATTTTGTGACCACGTTGTCCATAAGTGTGTACAGTATACGCCTGACCCGAGCTTTCTGTTTGTTTGCAATGTTGTTTGAACGGGTCTTAACGCTGCCATGCTATATTAACAGATAAACTTGATCGTGCTAAAGAAGAGGACCAGAGTGCAAGGCAGTTGCTGGATCAGACTCTCAATGAGATCTGTAACATTTGACCCCCAACATGGTGACTGACTGTGGCGCAACATGGCTGCCATAAACACAAGATGCGTTTGTATCTCCTCAGACCTCAATAAGAAACAAGCTACTGTAGATGAGCACTGTAACCACATAGCATTCACTGTATGTCTTTATTGTTGAAAAAATAAGCACTTTTTTCCCAGCCAAAATCATATCATGTGGTTGATCAGCTATGATCAAGCCAAGGAACCTTTTATTGAATATTTTTGTAGTTAGTTTCTTTTTGTTTGTTTGTTTACCCCTTAAACAACAAAAAAAACCTGTTACCTGAATGTACACAATATATTTGCACTCATTTTTTGTTTCATTGTTTAGCTGTTTTCTGTCATACCAATTTTATGATCATGGAAATGTTAAGATCATAAATAAATTGTTAAATGAAGTATATTTGTTTGTTCATGTATGACCATGTTTGACGATCCAGTCCATTAATAGAATGCTTCCTTACTAGTAACGTCCCAGTCTGACATTTCTGTAAACTAGTTGGACTTGGACATTTTGGTGCTACTAGTTGGGTCCAGGAGCCGAGAAGGGTTTGATACATGACACATTTCCACTTGTTGGGCGTGCCTAGTAGCCTTTTACAAGCAAAGTTTGCAATAAGTGGCCAAATGTGGCACACTTGAATCATGTTACCCGGGTAACATGACTTGATGAGGACAAAGAGGGTATAGAACCAATATGGATAAATGATAAACAAATAAATAAAAGCATTTATGGATAAATGTTCAAGCGGATTTCCATGTCGTATTATTCATAGGGATAATTTAATTTATCTTTACGTTGTAAAGATAATTTAAATCTGTGGCATCACTTGCAATTATAACTCCTGGCCGATAGGGGCAGTAGTTTCTTTTGACGTCACTATATTTAACAATTCCGGGTCGATCGTGAAATTCCGTAGCGGGGCAGCGTTGTAACAAAAACGAGAGGAAAAATGGATGATAATCCTGCTTTCGACGTCTCTCCGTCAGATAACAAGGCAACTTATGTACTGAGCAACGTTGTGGAGGTCGTTGAGCGAATTCTTACTTTCGTTCCGACCAAATCTCTACTACGAATCGCAAGGTAGGGGAATGTTTTCTTGCCCAAGTAGCAAACTCCTCAGGCGCTCAACATGGCTGTTTATGGGAAGTGAAAGTGTAACTATGACTTAACATGACGTTATTTTGCTGGTGTCTATTTTACACTAATTGTTTGTTTTTTTAAACATGCACTTGTCAGCAGTGCTTCCCCCCGCTAACAATGCTAACCATATGTTCGTGTGGTTCATTTCCAAAGTGTATGCAGGCTATGGAGCAACTGTGCCCGACGAGTGCTTAGAACACAGCAGCAGCTTACTTGGGTGTCAGTCTGTGGGCCGTCCACCACGGAGGTTAATGCCCTCTGCAACAGTCTGACTGACGAGGTGGAGGTAAAGACAAGCACACACAATATTAACTACAATGGGCTTACAGTAAAGTTGATACCAAATACTGACACTTCATAAGGCTTTTGTTTTGTAATTGAAATAAAAATGTTTTATTTCAGTCAAACATTGTTTCAAACATTGGCTTTCTTTATGTAGCTCTTAATCACTAAAGAATCGCAGTCGTTCCACAGTTGACAATTGGTGTCATCCCCTCATCACTTGCACTTGACTTGTGTTTTTACAGAAAGTGTTTCTTCTGCCCAAAGTGGTTCTCACGATGATGGACCACGAGGCTGTCAAAGTTCCAGGTTACTGTTACAGACAGAAAAAATGTTTGTATTCAGTATTACAACAGTGTTTTGTTGCATGCTTGATAAATCTGTTCCAGATCTAAGCAGTCCTCTTTTTCTCAAAGCAAAGAGGAGCCGCCACAGTCTAGTTGAGGAGCTCAGTCAGGTCTTCCCAAAGAATTGTGATATCATGGGCATTGCTGCACCAGGAATTGTCTGTAAGTTTGCTTCTTTTTGTTCTAGAGATGCCAACCACCACACTTGCTTTCAAATTCAACTTAGTCAGGCCAACTAGCTGGCATGGTTGCTTGTTAATAGTGAGTGTTTTGTGCCCATGCCAAAAAATACAACTTGGGTACCAGCATTTGTGTCCACGTGCCCAATCAAAAAAACAAAGCAAGATAAACACCAGTGGGAATTCCTTGGCTACTGCGGGCAGCAGAGAAAGGACGCGCTGGAATAATGCACAACACCTTGCAAGCAACTTGAGAAGAAGGATCGCCCGTTTTTCCGCACACAACCTCGGCATTAATCCACGCCCCCCGTGCCGAGTCAGAAGGGGGGCTGTCACCTCCCTGCCTGCTTCCGGCCCCCCACCCCCTCCCCTGATAGATGGCCCGTCTGCGGCGCCCCACACTCGCCATTTCTCCACATAATCACAACCCTGCGGAGAAGTGACTCTCCATCAGGCGGGCTCTCCTTGGCGGGGATGATGGCTTGTCAGGCCTCCGCCGTCGATCAGGCCTAATGGCGGGCCCGGGCTGTTTACCATAACACTCATTTATTGGTGATATTGCTGCCAGGGGGGTGGGGTCAGCGTGGGGTCGCTGTGGCTCTAATTCAATCTGAGAAAATCTGTGATTAGATTATGTATGAAGGCTGGGATGACATGTAATGGGTTTTCTTGTAGCCTGAAGTACAAGTAATTTATGCACGTTGGTTATGGACTGCAGGCCATTGAGTGGCGCATGTGGGAGAAATAAGACATGCGCGTGTGAAATCTTTTCTGCAATGTACGTGTCCTTTAGCACGTCAACAAAATATGGTCATCAGCAAGAGGGTGCCTTTAATGTATGGTATATTTATTTGTGCGCATGTTTATTTACAGTAACTCCCAGTGGCTCTCGCTCCAGTCCTCCAAAGGAATATCAGGAAGGGGAGGCCGGCTTTGCCATTATGTTCCCAAGCATGGAAGGCGTTCACATCAGACCGTTTCACTTCTGCAAGAAGTCCCTCTCTCAGAGCGCGCTGAAAGAAGCTGGTGAGTGTAGCAGTGTTCATAAAAATCACAATCTGAGTTAAACAACATGGTTGACATTTTAACAATACGCATGCACATGCTCACCACAACACTATTCCTTCATGGTGACTCTTATAAAAGGATACAATGTTCCATGAAGTGTATTGATTTCTTTTTTTTCCCCCATGGGCTTCTTTAGGACTCATTGACAACCCAGAGTTAAGAGTTGTGCTGCTGTTTGTCTATGAGGCGTATAAACCTGGAGGAGCCCAGTTCCTTGGCCAAATCCTGACGCCTCTGGCTAAGAGCAAAGCTCTCATCGCAGGGGGAATAGTAGAAAGTGTCTTTCCCGCTAGCCTCTGGTAAGAAACACAAAGCAGATTTCGGTACGTGCACTGTTTGCTCATGTAAAAGCAGGGGGTGTGTATTTACGCAACAGGGCGCGTTTGTTAGCGGATCTGAATGTGATTGGGTGAAAGCATCGGGGGGGTTGAGCCTGGACACTTCAGGACTGTGAACTATTGGACTATTGTAAAAATGATGTTGGTTAATCGATATTGGATTGACTAGCATCACGTCTGAAAGGAGCATTGTACTTTTCCCATCTTTGACAACATTGTTGCTCTTTGCAGTTGTAGCCGGGGTGCGTATGGTGTGGTGGGCCTGGCCCTGAGCGGCCCCAAAGTGCAGGGCGCCTCGGTGCTCCTGGACCAGGAAGTTAGCAATCCCAAAGCGGCCGAAGACACCATCCGCAGGCTGAAAGCCGCCAAAATCCCAGAGAGGAACACTCTGGGCTTCATGTTTGCGTGCGTAGGCCGAGGGCACAATTACTATAACAACCAGAACAATGTGGAGGCTGACGCCTTCCACAAGGTCTTCCCCGGAGTTCCGCTGTTCGGCCTTTTCGGCAACGGTGAAATCGGCTGCGATCGCATCGTCAAAGATGACTACACACTGTGCGACTCCGACGCGGATTGTCTTCAGCACGAGTACACCACGGTCATGACGCTGGTCCATCTGGGTTGATGGCTACAAATTCACTCCCATTTGACTAACACGAATTGAGCAGGAACGCGTTGGAGTCATTCTTCGGCCAGCCGTTTGCGTCTCTCTTAAATAGTTACAATAGGATAACACGCGTCATCTTTTATCGTATCCTACTGTGATGTAGCAGTCTTGTCAAACATAAATGTTTCAGGCGGATTTTGGGTCACCTTATAGGGTTTTGCACCCTGAGCTATTGTTAAAAAGTTTCTGGCAAAGGCACTTTTTCTTCCTGTACAAGTAGATGTCACTTTCTTTTTGAAAAGCTAGGGCAGTTTTGCGACACAATGTGAGCAAAAGTATTCAGACGCATGCCCAATATGTGCACAAGCACATCGTAGAGCTTTGGTGAAGCTTTACACTGCCGTTAAAAAAAGGAAAAAAAGCTCTCTTTCGTCATCATTCCCTTTCATACTGAACACCGGTAAAGTTGACATGACTTTTTTTTTTTGGTGGGAGGGTGTGGCACTGTACCTGTTTTAGTTCTGTTAAAGCATTTGAAGACCTTTCACTTCTTCCGTACTAAATGCATTCAAGCATGCCTTTAATGGAATGAAAACAGAAAGGAGTCTTCCCCAACTGTTATGCCAAATCTTGACAAAGTTTTCTAGGGGGAATACAATACAATAAATGTAATACCGTTGCCCTTTCATTGTTGGTTGTCAAGGTCATCGCCACCTGGCACGGCATTTAGGCTTTGTTTTTCTATCTTAAGTGGAGACCGGAACTTACTGAATAGTGATTGGCAAATGTTTTGGTACTCTCAAATTTGACAGCCTTCCAGTTTTCAATGTTGACTTTGGCTGTGGTCAAGGTGCAATTTCCACATGTATGTTGCATTGTGGTGTAAATATTGATATTTAATATTAATCCTTCTGTTTTGTTTGAAGAGTTCAAATATTTCTGCTTAGGAATACTGCCCCTTTTTTAAAAATTTGAGATTAAGTACAAGCGCTGCAACAGAAAAAGGTGGACAGCCCGTTATGCAAGTTAAACCATAGAAGGACTTTAAGAAAATATACATTAAGCCCACAAATGTTCATCATATGTCATCTTCTTGTACTAACTTTCAACAGATAATAGGTGAGTATAGTTTTCTTTGAATGTATGTAATGTAGTTTTTGTTTTTTTTGGGGGGGTGATCATTTTTTTCGTCTGGGTGACAAGTGCACTTTTCTTACCCAATGTGCCAAAATCAGATCTTCATTCTATCTGCCCAAATCAAATAAATGAAGACCTCAAACAAAACGAATCGTGAGCCGTTTACGTGCTTGTGTGTTTTTCATCTCCCACGCCGTGCAACGAGCGTCTAACATGGTCAGCATCCATTGATTGATGTGCGCGCTAACCATCGGCTGGCTAATCCCGATGAGTGACAAACGCTTAAGCCAATTGCCGCGAAGACAACCCCTTCACTCCCATAGTGTCTTTATTTTTGGAAACCATAAAAACGCTCTCGACAAGGGACCTAGCGGGCGTAAAGCTAATAAAAACATTCGTGGCTTTCCACAATTGACGATCGTGAGGGAAGCTCATTGCATGCATGGCAAGCCCTCATCCATTTAAAAAAAAAAAAATTTACACGTCGTGACTGGAGCGATGCAAATGTCACCCGAATCATCGGCGAATTGCTTTCTTACGCCGTTGAGCTGAGAATTCGCCCACATTGCTACCGTGGAAGGAAGCTGGATAGCCGCTTCAGGACTCGGACAGCTCCTCGTACTCGCTCCCTCCTCCTGCTGCTACGCGGGACTCCCGCTGAGCTCGCCGGGGAAGCCCTCCGCCGATCGGCGGCGTCAGCTCATGGCTCCGGTTCTGATGGTGGCGGTGGTACCGAACCGGAGTGCAGCAGCTGCTACTACGATGCCGGGCCACGAAGCGTGTCGCGCTTGAGGTTCACTCGGGGGGAGCTTTTACTCTTCGGCCATGTGAGTCCCACTCAGGTAGGCGAAGTAGCTCTTTCCTTCCATAAATTCCATTTTCATTCGGGTTTTTTTTGGCAGCTCACAAAATACTGTTCCCACCTGAACGCGCTCACACACTCAAGCGGGAAGTGATGAAGAGTCGTCAAAAGTTTTGACAAAATGTTGGCGTTGTTGAAAATGTTACTTGTTACTTTGTTCCCAACCAGAAACCTAAGTAGCATGCCTCAGCGTATCCTAAAAAACTGAAACGTTTTAAATTGCTCTTGTCAGAGAGGAATTAATACTGCAGTTTTAATCATGTCGTTTTTCTCTTAATAACCCTCATTTATAACGCACCAAAACTATATCATAAAAAAGTACAATTTTACATTTTGCAAATGTTTATTCGATTAATATGTGCAATTTTTTATGTAATCAAATAAAGGGAAAATAGCTTGCAGTTGTATACCACTAATTCGTACAAAAATAATACCTTTAGTCCTATTTTTTAAAACACACACAAACTCAACAAATCCATCTACATTGTGAAATGACTGACTTGATTATATTTGCAAGTCTGATGCACTTACTGGATCTCATTAGATCATGCAGGTGAAGCTAAACTACTACAACACGTTGAATGTTGGCAATGTAGCCTAAGGCTCGTCTCATCCATCGCTATGTGTTTGCTGCTTCCCACCGCCATGTCAACTTCCACTGTACAAATCCTTTTTTGTGTGTCTGTCACTCATCACTTTCAATGAATTCTGCCCAATAGGTTCACCATGAAAGCAGCAGCATATAGGCGGTGAATTACAAGAGAAGGACGGACGAGTGGAAAGTGGCAATAAGAATTAAACATCTCTCCTCCCTCTCACCAGACGACATGGCTAATGCTGGGTGAGTTTATATATACGCACACGTGCAAAGAACGACAACATTGTTCAATATGTGGCTGTGTTCTGCTTCATACGGAATTTTGCCCTCACTAACGATGGAGCATAGGCATCTTAATCCATCAGTTAATTGTTTCTCTTCTTCTTTTGGTAATAATACAAATGAGAGGTGCTTCACAATAGTGACACAAATGCTAAGACAGGCAAGGAGAGCTTGCTGTGTTTTCTGCTGCTTTGGCTTTTTCTTCCACTTCAACCATAATTTGGTTGTCAATAAAGTCCCAGAGGTTCCGCAGACCTGCCGTCTTTTGCCTCATCTTCACTTTCAAATGTGAAAATCCATATTAGTGCATGTATGATTCTGCAGAAATGTCACTCCGACCACAAAGCCATGTTGTTAAAAATCAGTGTAGGTTGCTTAGTGCTAGGTTTTTTTTTCTTGCAAATTTATTTTTGCATGAGTCAGGTTCCCTCCATTTGCAACTTGTCCTCTTTTGGGTCCCAGGTGAACTGGGCCTATCCCGACTGATATCAGGCAACTAGTCCAGGGAGCATCAATACAGAATTTCTCACTCTAGTCACCTTTTGATAGAGGCCCAGTACAATATTTTGACCAAATGTGATCATTTACATTAAATGCAAGCATACAGGAAATACACAAACAAACTGTGTGCTTTGCGATGGAACTTGAGCCAATCAAACGGTCTATTCTGAGTATCTTTGCAAGTGGAGTGAGTGGGTGTTTGCGAGGTGGGCAAGCTGTGATGAAAGAGGAACGTGAGAGAATGAAGATTAAAAAGAAGGGGGGAAAATACATAAATGATAATATTCAGTTATTTTATGGGGGCAGTCAACTTTATTCTAGTTGCTGAATTGCTTGACAAAAATATATTTGGAGTTGAATTCTAGTGCAGTATTAAGGAGTTTTCCTGAGGTGGTGCCCCTTTAATTTTCCCTGAATACGAGTTTGGTTTATGAAGTGTTTAAAATCATAAATACTCATACATACTCATAAATATATTTTTAGCACATCACGTGTGCTAATCCGAATCCAATCTAATTCAATTTTATTGACATTCTGTAAGGCATCTTTTAAGTCATTCTACCGTTTACTGCCATCTACCTGATGTGCCTCGTTCAGCTAGCCCACTTTACGGCGTCTTTATCATCGTGATTTTCATCGGGTGGTAGATCTTCGTTTTATATTACTGAAAGTCCGGGTGGAGTTGGGGTTATGATTCATGAACAGTGTCTAATAAAAGTTTAAACTTGTATAAGTGCATGGAGTTCACTAAAGCCGTTTTGAACTGATGATAAAGTAGCTGGATACCTTTACACCCCCCCCCCCCCACTTTTTATTTTACATGATCATTGCTGATATCAGCAGCACATTGGCCTAGTGATTAGCATATCTGACTCACAGTTGAAAGGTTCCCCGGTTTGAATCCTGTCAGCCTGCATTGGCTTCAGGTCAGCTATGACCCCAAACCAGATAATATATCTGGAAAATATGCATGGCTTTCCTCATTTTCAAAAAGGATGACCGTTATCATGACACTCACACTTGCTGGATGAAGAATATTCTTCAGTGGCTCTGCCTCGCAGTCACTTACATGACCTTCTGTTTTGGCCACTGAAATCCCCAGAGCAACTTTTGTCTCGTAATGACCTTTCCTACCTGGCGCTCAATATTACAGTCCGCTATTTAATTTTATCTGCCTCCCTCGGGGAGATTTCACTCCCCTGAATATCACTTCTTTCTGTGTGCGTGCATGTGTGTGTGTGTGTGTGTGTGTGTGTGTGTGTATGTTCCATGGCTCGTTAGTGTGTACATGTGCTAATGTTGTTCAGAGTATATTTGCAATTACCAAGCTGCTTTTTGTACAAGAGCGTCAGGGGGTCTAAGAAAGGTCATTATGTGTGTGTGTGTGTGTGTGTACGTTAGAGCGCAAACCACAGCAATAAGATGTGTTTGTGGAAAGCTTTGCACACGAAAGTTAACGATTTTATATTGTCCCTTTCATTATTTCTCTTGTCTCAGTCATTAATATTACATTCATCCAATAAAAAGTTGATTAAGGGCACATACAAACTCAATCGCACAAGAAAATACATCAAAGACAATGATTTATAGTTGCTGTCCAACACAAATTAAGTATTTGATTTTTTATGATTTTCTTTTTGTAGACTTTTACATTAAAATCCTCAAATAATACTGACTTTTTCCTCAGGTAGTTATTACTTCAATGCAGCAATACTTACAGCAATAAATATCTTTTTAATTATTGCATCAATTATTTTATCACAAAAAAGAAAATCCCCAGTAACATATACATAGGCTGCCACAAAATTTAGTTTTGTGAAAATCCACATATGATTAAAAAAAAAAAAAACATGCAGCAATTTAAAGTGCCTCTCATTAACCCCAAATAAAGTTCAGGAGTTCTAGCAGGCTTTTTTTTTCTCCCGAAGGTTGGAACCGACTGCTAATCTGAACTGAAGCCTGCCGAAACTTCATTTGGGGTTAATCTGAAGTACTTTATGTGGTGGCAGGTGTGTACTGACTCCCCGCTGTAACTCCAAAGTAATATCTTGGTCAAAACTAATCCAATCAGTGTGTCATTTGTTGTGCTTATGTAAAAATGTGCAGGGAGGGAGCCTTTTCTCTCATGAATTTTCTCATTTATTTGTATGCACAGGCTTGTTGTTGCGTATACACACATGTAGGCGGCATGGCTTACACACACAAATTGCTGAACAGACAATAAAAAAGTTGTGGTCTGCACAAGCTCCTTTGTTCCCCTTCAATATCAATTTTGTCGAATTGCACAATACATATTGCATTTGCCGTATGAGCAATAGCATCCTGGTCTTGGGTGAATTTGTTTTTGTGTATCTTCAAAGAAATGTGAGGCCTTCTCGCTGCGGGAAATAATCCCATCAAATTGGGATGAAGGCAGGAGCTCTTGAGATAAGACTGCAATAACATCCAATGCTCTTTTCATTAACTAAGAGGGGGGGGGAAATAACCTACTGAAAATATAATACAGTACCCATATCAGCCACTTTGTCTCTTTGTTTTCTTCTCATCTGGTTCAGCATTATTTTTCACTTTTGGGCCATTTCTTAACTTAAAATTCCAAATTATTCAACATCTAATCATTTTCAGGAAAGACCTTCGCTGTCGTCCTAAGTAAGTAAATAAATAAATATTACATTTCCTTGTAATTTGAAATCGTCTAGCTTGTATAAATATACTCCCAATTAATGTTTTCAGCAAAATGATAAAACAAGATGTTAAGCAGTTCCTCTACAACTGTGCACTTTCCGTCAAAGTTGATGCCCTTGAAGAGTTACGATTGCGCCGATTAAGCCAAAAGCCTTTCAGCGTTAGCACTGTATGCTTTAATAAACTGTGCGAGTAAGTGAACGAGTGTGTGTGTATCTTTCCATCCTTTATGTGTGTACCTGTCTCTCCTCTCCTAAAGGTACGCTGTCTATCCATCTGTCAGTCAGTCACGTTGCGTGCTTCTCTTGTGAATGTTTCAGGTCAAATGGATTTGAAACAAAGTCGCACAACCACTATTATGAGGGCGTGTGAGATTGACAATGGACGAAATCTAAGTTAATTATACTGACACCATGTCCCAATTAATGCTGGGTGTGTCATATGTTTAGCCATTAGGAAACAAAAAGTGCTTTGACGCTGATGACAATTTGCTGGTTCTTTAAATTGAGTTAACTTTGAGGGCTTTTGTCATGTTTTTAAAATGCAACAACATTTAAGCGTTTACAACATGTACATGAAACAACCTCAATAGTTACAAACACGTCAAAGCTTGCATATTCCTAAAAATGGCAAAAGCCATGGACGGCTGCGCCGCATCAGTCCAAATCGTAAAAGAAATCGAACCAAATTGAATCGTTGCGTTTTAAAATCCTCGAATCGTAGCGTCTTTTTGTGTCGAGACGCACGCCCCTAATGGATGGCACGTAAAAGCAACTGCGTGCCTCCAGCCACTACTTGCAGACACGTGTGAAATGGCCGAGCTATTTTGAATTCTTTCCCAGCGAATTGTAGCTGAAATAAATGTGAAAAAGGCTGACTTGAACAGAATGTGGCGGCTCCATCTTTATGGTTCCTCATCATCTCATTTCATTGCCCTCATCCTTCCCTCTCCTCTGCCATCCATCTTCCCCTTTCCAATCTGCACCTCCCTCCCATTCATTTATTACCTCCACTTTTCACATGCAATCCTCCCTGTCTCTCTCAGCGCCATTTCCCCTCTTTTACTGCTCAGAGCTCTCCTCTTTTTGTTTGTTGTCCCCCTGAGCTTGTTGCATAACCCCTGACATGCCCCCAACCCCCACCCGTGCCTGACTTCCTTTGACGTTTGAAGGCGAGTGGGGATCTACTCAGCTGACAAAGGAAGAGGCAATGACATCACATCAGACTCGATACAACAGCATCTGCTCTGGTCTAAAAATACAACAATCGCACACAAACACGCGGAGAGTCAGTCTGCGGCCGCGTTCGCCGTTTGTTTCCACCTCCGTGCTCAATCGAGGCCGCCCAACTGGGTCTTGGCTGTCCTGTTTGACGAAAAAACTGGTCAAATTTAAAAAAAAATATATATATTATTAAAAGTGACGACAATGACACACGAATTTGATGCACAATATGTCTTCGAGGGCCACATAAAATGATGTGGCGGGCTGTATCTGGCCCCCGGGCCTTGAGTTTGACACCTGTGGTTTAGCTGGTTACCCAAATCATTATTGCAATAATACCACAAACTATTTTATTTATATGTATTATTTATTTATTATATTTAATTGATTCTTTAATGTAATTATTATATTTAATTTTATATATATATATATATATATATAAAATTAAATAATATATATATATATAAATATATAAATATATATATATATATATAATATATCAGATTTTCAAAGCGATAACCTCTTCTCGTCCTCTCTTGCTGCTTTGTGCTGCTTGAAAATGCATTAAACAGTGGTCACAAATGTATGCGAGCGTTGCACTTCAAGCAAGACACGCCCCAGTTATTACGCTCCCTCCGAGCAAACGTCGGACCGGCAACTTCTCTATTGTTGCTAAACCGCGTGAGCGCTCAGTCGTTTCACGATGCCAAGTGGGTGTTTGTGCGTGACCCTCGGTGACCCAGCGCTGGTACCCCGAGGGCAACGCTGTGAATAAGAATGTGTTGCCCGACTGAATAATTAAACTCCTTTTTCATCTGGGCTGCCTTGCTATGTCACCGCTCACATTGCCTTGCTTGCCATCTTTCACTACTTTGACGCATCGGCCGCTGCATTAAAGAGCACAAATAAATGTCCGTTTCGTTTTCTACTGATCCATTTCTTACTCTTTATCAAACACTTAATGTCAGTCAACGAGCGAGCGTAATCATAACGTCTTCCGTCTTGTCTTGGTGGTCGACTAGGGACGTGGGGACTGCAGCTCTGTCAGACTTGGAGGTCATCTCCCAGCAGGTGGACGATGAGAACCAATGCTTGGCTCCTCCGGTCCAGCTGGTGAGTTTCGGCTACCGAGACCTTCCGCTCGCGGCGCTGGACCTCTCCATGGCTGGCTCGCAGCTCCTTTCCAATGCCGATGAAGATGAAGCCCGGGAAGGGTGAGTAAAGTGTTGATGAGTTTGCACTGATGACACATCACAAACAGACCCCCCCCCTCTCCCAAGCGGGTATTTTATTTGGAAGTATTCCGACATCTGCACTGACAGACTGCAACAGATTATTGCATAATGAGAAATATGTGATCATCATAAAAAAGGTTAATCAAACGTACTAATCACGCTGACAAAAAACCTGTTCCTTTTCATCGTCATTCTTGTTCTCTATTACGGTAAATGCGAGTTACATTTCATGCAATGTGCTTCTTAGAAATTGCTATCCAGCAAATAATGTCAGTGTTTGCTGTGAGATCACAGATATTTATTTTTGTTGCATTAATTAGCAAGCTTACATGTTACATCACAGATGTCAACATATTTCTACAAGATTTTCTCTATGTTGGCTTCAGCCGATATGAAAATAACACGCTCGTAGTTATACAACGTCATTATTCCCATTCTGGGATATAAATTAAACTCCAATGCATGAAAAGCTGAATGTAGTGTATAAAGATTTATATTACTGCAATTTAGTTACTGTACTAAGTTACTAACATAACAAAGGCTGCAGGGAAATTGTCAATGTTTGGCTAGGTAAAGAGATTTTTTTTTATTCCAATGTTTATCTTCTGTATGTGTGACATATGGAAAGAAGGTCATTCCAGTCTTTCCATTGTGTCGTGCACCTGCGACTCCATCCCAGCGTAACATACGCTCTCATCAGGACACTTATCAACACCGTAAGCGGATGCGAGGGAGCCAATGGACCCATGCTGTAATTTACGAGCCTGGTCCAACTATATCGTTTAGGTCACTAAACCGACCGTTTCACAGCGGCGCAGTTGGCAGCACTGATACTTGTACCTCACTCTGGCACGTATTTGTATTTGCACCGATAAACATTGTACATTTTGTTATTGCGCTTTGCTTCTTGTCTCGGTGAGTGCTACATTTTTTTTTTTTTTTTTTTTTTTTTTTTTTGTGTCCCGGGGAAGGCTAGTGGGAAACACGACTGTGTCTACAGTGTTGAATTATGCATGCAGCATTTGCTATTGTAGCTCCATCGGTAAAGCGCCTGCAAGGCAATGTTTTGGAGACAAGCATCACTTTAAAGCCGGGCTCAGTCGTGGGCTGTGTTACCAATAATTCAATCTACACAACCTAATTGTTTGGCACGGGAAGCTGACCGTGTATGAAATAGGTCACCATAATCGTGCATCCAATTTGCAATCATGTGAAATGAGTAGATCTCACTCGCCATGAGGACGTTGTTGACACAATTCGAGTTCATTTTTTTGATTTGAGTATCACAAGGCCTCCGTCTGCTAATTACACAATCAATATGCCTTTAAAGTTAACCCGCAGTAGCAGGTAGTTAGCTTCGCTAAATAACTCATCCACAATCATCACTGTTTACGCCAAAGTTCATTATTGCTGGTTCGTGCTGGTGATGGAGGAACTTTAGAACTTCCTAATAATCAGGAAATACCGATTTTAAGCAAAATTACGATTGGGCATACAAATGATATTTGTACGCTTTCAAAATTACAGTATTTTGTGCACCAACCACCATGTCATAAATTGTCAACTCAGCATATTCCCACCACCAAGCGGTCAAACACGATACATGGTCATTTTGGACCATGATAGTGTGTCATGACTAGCAAGAGTGCATCTACCATAAGAGAAAGACCATTTGCTGAGCTCCCTTTAAGGGAAATGGGGCAGATGACATTTTTTTTCCCTTTATGGCAGTACAGAATGATGAAGTGTTTTTGAACCGAGCCGAGACTCCGGCCGGCGGTGGCGAAGCAATCCGCGGCCGTAAAAATGAAAACGTATAGAGATGGAATGTTAGCGGCTCCACTGACCCCATCTGAGAAAGTGGATTGCCCATTTCCACTTACTCTAGAATGTGTGCAAATGTCAGCAAAACTTATTTAGGGAAGTGAAAACATAGGCAAACTCTATTTACTTTTTAGCAATGGGTCAAGGTTTCTGTATCATTTTAGCTTTTTAGCTTGTTGGAACTGGATGAGTTTAGTGGTTGCCATTCCACTGACGTCCTGTAGGTGGCAGTAGCATGCATTTCAACCTTTTGCATACTGTCAAAACAGATCAAGAAGGCCAATAAATTTTTTTGTATGTTTTTAGTCATCTGTAGATATGGACTAGATATGCTAAAGCCAGACACGCTAAAGCTAAAAAGAACGTCGGGATCTTTCGGGGAAGTTCTTAAAATCAAAGTCGAAGTCAATCCCTACAAATGAGTAAACAGCTTGTAACCAAAAGAGCCAGACAAACAAAGACAAATATGGAACTGACAGTTTTATCTTGATGGGGTTGGGTCTGCTCCCTTCTTCAGACTCGCTCCCTGTGGTCCGCAGTTTATATGATTGATTTGACACCACTATTGAATAGCTTGATTTGGTCCAGATCAAAAAGTCGATGCTTTTTGGTTTCGGGGAGAAAGCAATCTGACATCGATCCAATTCAGCTGACAAATGGCCCAGTCAGGCATGACCTTAATGGATATAATGGCGATAGAACTACAGGTAGTAAACAGATGATTCGGGCTGGATTTACACACGCTGCTTACGGCAGATTTTTAGTTCTACTGCTCTAATTTGTTTTTGGAAAGCTCTGTCTCGATCCATTGTACACGAGAAACTCAGATGCAGACAAAAATAACGAAAACAAATAGTCAACATTTCTTCCCATTTAGTTGCCTTCACTTTGACTTTTAAAGTATTCAATCCTGCCAAATGTTCCACATATTTATTCACTTATTCATTCAGTGTTGTTTCAGTTATTAGTCTGCAGATCTACATTGTGCAACCATTAACAGAGAGCACAGAAAAGACCCTTGGTGCCATACAAGTGCCACACGAGCCACCCCCCCCCCCACCCCAAAAAAAGGTGCCATCACAATTTGCATCTAACGTAAAGCTTCCGGCGTTTTATGGCGGGAAGCAAGCGGAGGGGATTAATCACAACGAGAATCTGCCACGGCGTGATGAAGCACCTCCCGTCAGCGGCTTTTTGCATATCACAGCCGGTAGCATTGTGAAGGTGGAGCTGACCTTACCGCTCTCTCCTCACACTGTACGCCACCGCCGCCAAAGTGTGCATGCGCCGACGGAACGCCAGCAAATGTATTTATAAACCGAGCGCGAGCGAAAAATCGGGGCTGTGTGGCGCTTGTTATCTAATCCTCTGTAATCATGCTTCACTTCATATTCCAATTTATCCTGCGCTGTCACAGCTCATTAGGAACAATAGCTTTGCTTCGTTGATGCACCGTATATTTAGATAGCCTCCCTTTTCCCATTTTTAAAAAAAAAATCTATTTTTGACAGATTTGAGCTGTTCTTCTCTTCCTTCCCATAATCAAGTTGAAGCTTCCAGGAGCACCTGCTGCGTTGCGATCATTTGTCGTCAGGCTCCGGAGAGCCTCCAAGTTGCGCTCGGAGGGTTCGCTTAACTGCGTTGTCGCTCCAATCGGGAGATGAGTGGGCACCACTGTGGGAGGTGATAGTTGCAACTCGTATCAGGGGCCGTTTGCAGTGTTAGCAGTTTTGGCGCCCTGTTGAGTAAAGTGTACTTGTTAATAGACTTGGGTCCATCCATCTTCCTGTCTGGAGAAATGCTGGGAGGATCAAGGTGGCGTGGGCTTGTGTTCAGCACTTTTATGGATGCCCACTCTTCCCCCACAGTGGTCATGATTCTTTTATTTGTTGGCTTTCATTATTTCAAGTTTGGGTTCCTTGCTTTTTGTGGGAGCTGATGGAGCTATCGAGGAGGCTCATTCGTTCGACCTTTTTAATGGTTGACTGATGGAGCGGTGAGTGACAAGTGGCGCAATCATAAAGATGATGATGGTCATGCTTCCTGAATCCCGCCTCCAGTCTCTTGTCCTGTTCATCTTCTGAATCGGGGGAATCATTTTTCAAACCACCTGGAAGCTTCAAATATATATATTTTGGGCCACACTAATGTATTTTATTCTTTGTGTGAGCCGGTATGTTGTTTTTTGGCTTGATTAGCGCATACGTGAGCTGTGGCATGATGTCACCTTCCATCCTGTTGGAGAAGTTCACGCCTGCCAGAAACTAAAATAGTAGCATATGCCGCTGATGCGGCCGTTCTAAATGTGCAAAGGGGGTCCAGATGGTTCTTTGAAACGTGACGTGAGCAAGGGTATAAAAGAGGAAAGTTCATCTTTGCCCGTCACCAGTAGATTTCGGGCGAAGGTCAAAAAAATCCAATTTTGGAAATAACTCTGTTGGTTTTAGGAGGCGGAGGGTGACTGCTGCCTATTTTTTTTTTTTTTTTACTGTTTAGTTGCTTACTATAATGTCAATTTAAATCTTTCTGAAAGAGTGCCATGTGAAGGTCACAGGAACTCATCATCACTCCTACTTTTAAATGCTTTGTCAGAAGTGAAAGAGAAGTACAAGTCGAGTAATTTGGCCCACTTTAATTAGCCAGTATGAGAAGTTGTCAGAGGCAGTGACCAGGGAGCGACTGCTTCATGTTATCTCCCAGACTCCTTAATTCCTCTGCTGCGGGCAAGGCCAGTGGCAAAAGAGTTCAAAGTTTCATTTGGTGTTTAAATGCATGTATTTCCGTCTGGAGCTCTTTGGTCACAAAATTAAGTACACCTGAGCAAATCTATATTTATTTTGGGTCTATTATCCAAGACAAAAGAGTATACCAGTCGAAAACGTTTGTAGTATTTCACACTATTATTTACCAGAGCTGATCATCAGACGCTTGTGGGTCTCCCAGCATTCAGTGTCTCAATCGACACACCGTTATCGATTACCCTCCCTGATTTAATCTCCCTCCCGTCGAGCCCCGCTCCATCTCGGGTGCTGACAGCTGTATCAACACATGCTTCGGAAACAGGAATTAAAATGAGATTTGATTTAGCCTGAAAAGAAATGTCCCACACGGTCACATGACAGCCAACTTCACATCATCTGCAAGTGGAGATTCTCGCAGTTCCTTTAAAGTTCGGACTGCTTCAAGCTTTTAGATTGCATACCTCACCTGTACTGAATTTTAAGGAGAGGGGCGGAGCCTCTTTGATTGGTTTACGCCAATTTCTAACAGCGCCCAGTTATGAAAATGGCTCATTTAAGAGCTCATATAAATAAATAGATAAATAAATTCATATAAATAAAATAAAATACTTTCTCTAAAATGCATTGAGCTGCAGAGGTTGAACTGCAGAGGCCAGGTGGTTGTGTCAGACTGTCAGAGCCTAATGCGTCAGAAGTACAACATTTGTTCTGTTGCTTGAGTAAGACTCATTAATATCCCCCATGTGCTGAAAGCAGCTTCTGCGACGCCCCGTCTGGACCGGATCGGGTCGGGCCACTTTTGGCGCCACACAAGAACTCACAATACACTCATGGCTGTCTTATCAGTGCTACTTCCGCCTCCTTTCCTAGCCTCATTGCAAGCTTTTTTTAATCTGTGCCCGAGTGTGTGATATGTCGCATTTAGCCTGTAACAAGATGGCCGGTGTTATCATTGGAAATCATAACTCAAAGGTTTATTGCCATGTGTACTCATTTTAATATCCTCTGATGATAAATCTGATCCTGGCATCAATGCACAAAGGCTGCTGCTAGCAAAGGAACATGGCTCCCTGTATTTTATTTTATTTTTTACTCAAATACAATAGAACAGCTAAGGTTGAACAGTGAACACAATTTGTCTGACTACAGGAAGACTTTTTCTTTTTTTTTTTAATGACATTTTAAAGAAGTTTAAAACGGTGACACAGTGCTTGAATTTCTTCCGTGCTCGGAATGCGAATCTACTTAAATCACATAACTTAATGCTTTGTGATTGAATGGAGCTTTACGGACATATGCTAAAATCTGACGTGACGTTTTGACATTATTTGTGATTTGTACTTGTAATGTGCAAATTAGGATTCTTGGCCTTGTAGCTGTTATTATGGGTCTGTTTCACCACAGTAGTAAATTGGAAAAAATGTTTTTTTTAAATCATTTGTTAAAGCAACATTAAACCCTGACGATAGTAATTTGCAGGGAAGTGTTTAAAAGTTTCGTGATTGTGGTTCTACAAATGGTTTGAGGCCATTTGGAGAATTTATTCTTAAGCGTATCAAATATTAAGTTGATGCTTGAAGTGGTTTAGATGAAAGAGACAGCTGGTGGTGGCTGTAAATTATTTGACGAAGGTTATTATTGCAGGCTGAGAAGTGCAAATCTCTCGAGTGTCATGAAGAGCGTGGATTTAGATGACTTCTCCCCAAACAGCCTTCCCTTTTTTTGTGCCGCTGAGCCCCAAAAAATAATTAGAGAGCTATAATGCAAATTGTGGTCACTTTTAGTTTATGTTGTTGTGTTAACCCCTCAAATAAGCGATGCAATTCCAAACACAGACACAACTCGTCCATTTCAGTTCAAATGAGCCTTGTGAGCTGTGTGCCAAGCAATGGAGACGTCAAATGATGAAGGGGCCAAACACTTCACCAATGTCGGCCACCTCTTTTGTGCCAGCAAATGGCGAGGAGGCAACAAATTGAGAGCGGTGCCAACTTTCCGCTCCAGCTGGAGAACTGCTGAGAGGCTTTGTTCCTTCTCAGTGCTCCTACCTCAGGCTTCTCAGTATGACTTGAAATGATGGAAAAAAATGGTCATGTTAGACTATTTAAGGCCAACATGTCAATTGCCAGACGACAGATGACATTCCATAGGCGGGCTGCAACTAACCCTTATTTTAATAATTCGTTTTTTATTGATTATTTTGTTGATTAATAGATGAATCTGATTCATTATCATTCCTATATTATGTTATTATGTCAGGACATTATTTCAGAGTAAAACCAAATGCACAAACATAGAATGATTAACATTCAATCACTTGTCAGTAATTAAAGTATCTTCACCATTCATCAAGTATAGCAAAACTAATTATTGATTATTTTGATTAAAAAACAGTTGCAACGCCAATTCCATTTATTTAAAAAAATATTTGAGACTATTTCCCATCTTATTTTACTTGTCTCACTTGACAGTCAAGATGCTGATTTTGCTGCATGCCGCTACCCCCAATCAAGCTCTGCTACAGTGGTCCTCTTCATGGCCTGATGAATTGGAAGTTCATTAAAATTCCAGCCTTAGATGCAGCTAATGCTCAAATCAGCAGTTCACAAAGCTTCACTGTTCCTTCCTCCGTCAATGCCCTCTCTTATCTCAAGTCTTAACATCCTCACCTTAGCTCAATTTAGAGCGCAGCTCTTCAAACTACCGCCCTCTGTTGGCCACAATGGGAACTCTAGATTTTATTGCTCAGCACATTCTGGTGTCACTCTTTTAAAAAATTCAATTTTAACTGGTTGTTTCTACTTTACTCCCAAATTATTTTCCATTTCCATCCGTCTATGTAAATTGACCTTCATGTCACAAATATGTCCTCATCTAGAAATAGACAACCACACTTTTGTTGTGTTGTGTTGCAGGTCCAACTGGCTAAAGCCTTGCTGTGGCCGTCGAGTGGCCCTATGGCAAGTCTGTCTGCTCAGTGCTGGTTTCAATTGTGTCCTGGTAGCTTGCGTTATTCTGGTGGTGCTCTTCCTCTCCTTGGAGCTACTCATCGACACCAAACTCCTTCAATGTGAGTCCATCCTTTTATTTCAACACATACTTTTTGATAATTGTTTTGTAACGACCACATTGAGTAACGGAGAAGGGAAAACAAATTTAAGTCAAATCCAGTAGTGCATCCTCACTGTTTTTTAGTGGTCCCAATCAAACATGCGCTGGCTGTGCACGTTGCCAATTGATGATGAACAGCAATGCCGAGACAGGATAACGAAGCAGGCATCTTGTCAATGGCAGGAGGCGAGCGTGCATCTCCATTGATTGGTGGCCAGCGTTCAGCTTTAATGATGGCACAGTCTTCAGGGAATGAACCGAAAAGATTAGCGCTGTAGACAATTTGACACTGGAGTAAATGATGGCCCCCGTGATGGACACAGTGTCCTCGCTAGTTGAAAGACGACTTGGTGCTTTAGAAGTGTACTTTCTTTCAAGGCTGCATTTATTTGTGTCTGCAGTTACCAATGCTTTCCAGTTTGCCAGCATCATCCACTGGATCAGTCTCATCATCCTGTCACTTTTCTTTTCAGAGGTAATGTGATTTAGTGCCATTATTCCGCTGAGACTCTGCCTTTTAATCACATCTACTTCTTAGTTAGCCAGATAATTCTCAAGTGATGAGTCTGTAGCTGATCTTGATGTTATCCTACTTTAGACAGCAAATTAGTTGGAAAGAATCCACTACTTATTGTATGTTAATCAACAACTAATTAAACATGATTATTTTTATTCCTAACAATTGCATTAATTATTGTTATTGGATTGGTTTTTGCTGCGTTACTCATTATTAAGCAGCGTTTAAAATCTCAGTACGTCTGGTTTAAATGCTAATGAGCGCTTTAACCAACGTCTATTTCTATTTGTTTCTTCCCCCCCCACCCCTGTTTTTCATTTCATCCGCCACATATTATAATTGGTCATATTTCAATCAATTAAAAAAAAAAAATTTTTTTTGAACACATTGCTATGTTTTATTGGATCTTTTTTGCTTTTGCGTGTTTTTTCTTATTTTCCAAAAACATTGAAATAAGACTAAGGCAATGTATGCTATGTGGCTGATGATTTTTTTTATTTGATACTGAAAATATTTACTGTAATTATGACTTTTACTATTGCGTTAGCATAGTGACAGAGATGCAGTATGGGAGAGTGTGTACTGATATTTATAATAATAAAAACAAATCTGGTTAGGCGGCTATGTTGTAAAACAAAGACCTCTTATGTCATCGATGTAGACGCTGTTGTTTGATTATGTTTACGGTTGTTCACTTTTTCCATTTAATGTCTTCCTTCCATTATTGTCCATATTAGTATTGATAGTTTGGCTTCAGAATAGCCACTTAAGGGCTTTATGGTGAGTAAACGATTGATTTTTCAAGTACAATTGTAATTTAAAACATTTAAGAGACAACACTTTATATTTGTGCAATACTAAATGAAGAGGGAAGCGTTTGACCCGCAGGCCTGACTCCAGTGCAAAACAATTACACTGCCGGCGCCGGCCTTAATGCCCTAAACCAAACGTTAATTATCATCTAGCCAGCAGGAGCAATAATTGAAGTGGAATTTAATGAGCATTGGGGGGAAGGGGGGGGGCTTCAAGCAATATGATCCATCCTCGCCAATGACGTCATATGTTAAGAGTCAACGGGAGGACGTTTAAAGGGTGTTTAATGACTTTGGTATTGTCTACCAGTCAGAACATTGTTGAAGTTCTAAAGCGTTTCACTTTGTTGGCTCCAAATCAAGTATCCAAATGGCACCAACGCATGATGGATTTGGCGGACCACTTGTGCGTGACCTCTCATGCTAATTGGCGGGTGAATCAATGGTGCTGCCGAAAGGCGCGTCGCTAAAGTGACCACAAAGTGCAAGATGGACCTTAATGCGGTTGATCACATAACTTAATGTCTTCATTTGTCTCTAGACTGTCTTCAGAATTGTTGTGCTCGGGATCTGGGACTACATCGAAAACAAAGTCGAGGTACGATTCTTCACCTTCTACCGAATCATACACAGAGTGCACTATGTGGACAAAAGTATTGGGACAAGACCACATTTAGTATTTCCTAGTCTTAGTTTGCGTCCAACTTTGTAGGAACAGTAAGAACTTGAGACTATGGTTGGTATTTCCCCCCCAATGTTAACAGCCCAATAACCTGGTTTAGGTTATTAAACCTCACTAGCATTTTATTAGCATAGCGTTCTCATCATCAGGTGTTTGACGGAGCCGTCATCGTGTTGTCCCTGGCCCCCATGGTGGCCTCCACGGTGGCCAACGGGCCCAGCAGCCCCTGGGACGCCATCAGCCTCATCATTACTCTGCGCATCTGGAGGGTGAAGAGGATCATCGACGGTGAGTCAAAGACAATGTCCACGCCGTTTATTAAATCATATGGACCGAGTTAACGGGTTGCCGTGAGCACCTGGTCCCTCCTGACCTCGTTCTCTCCATCATTATACAAATTATTTACTATTCAGAGCAATATAGCTATTGATCATCCTCAAGAGTAATTTGCTGTCACTCGTCTACTCAGGCCTGGATCGATTGTAGGGTCTGGATAAGCACATTCACAGGGACCGTAATGAATATAGTGGTTGTTCTCCTCTATGCTAATGCGCTCCGGTTCGATATCCGTGTCGAGGTCACCCTCACCGTGGTCCCCCTGCTGCATGCAAACAGACCGCACAGCAACTCTCTTTCCACTTTGCTCATCGGTGATGAGAAGTGCTTTTTTACTAATAGCCCTCGAAACCATTATAAAGTTGCACTTTATCACTGTCCCCAAAAACCAACAACAATGGAGGACATGGATATCGTCACCATGACATATTTGCTCATCGTCGTGTTAGGCTCCCATGACGATATTATTTGATTTCCTTCTTCTTCATGCAGTTGAGGTGTTGATCTCTCAGTGCACTTCCACCTGCTTTCTTTAATACAAGTGAGTGATTGAGCCTCTTTGTTAGGCTGGACAGGGACACGCCAGAAAGTGAGAGGTGCACATTTACAACAAGATTGAGTCCCTCTCACAATTAGCTTGATGCTTGTGTCAAGCCGAATGAGAGAGGACGTCTTCACCGAGTGGCCGTGTGTGAATTGGGCTCTCAGCCCGTATATTTGTCACTTAGCTTGTTGTGTGAGTTTGGATCACGTTATGTTTGTGACAAAAGCAAGAATTGGTGACTGCTTGTGTTTTAAAAGGACAGTCTGGTTCATTGGAAATTGTGTCTCAACAGTAACTCAATTGCTTTGTGAATTTAAGTGTGGCTATTCATGTCCACCTTCCTTCTGTGTTAAATGCAGCAGATGTCATGAAAATGTATATGGAAGTTTTCTTTAAATATATATTTTAGTTAACCTCATAAAACATCGGTTTTCCATTATAATTAATATTTTTAATGAATGAAAAAAGGAAAATAATTATAAAATGAAAATAATACACAAAATCTTAAGTCTTGTCACACTGGCATGACTTAAGGTGAATAGTGAAAATGATTTCAAATTTTCAATAAATGTGAATTATCTTCATTGCCACAAAAGCACTTTGCTGCCATCTAGTGGTGTAGCTGGAGGGGTGTTGAAAAAATGAAATAATTTGCTCAATGTGCAGCGTTGAAGCTCAATTTGGTATCTCGAGTTTGATTTAAGACACATTTATAGTTCCTGCTAAAGTATATTCCAATCAAATATAAGCCTTACTATACTATTTTAAACAGCTTCCCATAAAGTGTTCAATGTAATGAAGCCATTTGCTTTTTGGCCTCAGCTTACGTGCTCCAAGTCAAAGTCGAGATGGAACTGGAAATCCAACAGTGCGAGAAGACGAAAGCAGTGCGAGAGGAGCAACTGGAGCGTCTCACGCAAATCTGCCAGGAACAGGCTGTGAGCACCTTTTCATTTCATCCTAACATACACCAAACACATGAGTGAGTTGCAGAGTTGCATTCATAAATTGTGCACTGCATAATGTACATGTTGGGGGTGCACCTATTCCAGATAAAAGACCATTTGATACATATCTTGACCTACACAGTGCGACATAATTAAAGGGTGATATTTTATTAAAGTGGAATGATTTTTTTCACTGGGATTACAATTCAATTTGAAATATTACGGCTCGGTTTGAGATGGAAACTAGGCATACAATATTAATTCATTTCCCACTATGTGGACTTCCCTTTGGAGAGATTTACTGAAGAATAAAAAATAAGTTAGAATTTTCATTTAACATGTAAAAATGATCCAAAGGCCAAACTGTTCAAGTTAAATCAATTGAAATTATCAAAAATAACAAAATGATAGAGCCTATTTGTCGTTTCGTCACACCCCAGACTTTTTTTTTTGTACAAGGAGTTTAAATTAATTGGCACTGAGTAGAAAATATTTTTTGTAAACTTAAATATTAGACAAATAGATGTGTTTTATTTTGGGAGGTGTTGGTCAATCTGTTGCCACAAGAGGGCAGCAAAACTTCATCAGAGTCATTCTCTTCCAAATGCCACTCCACTGTCGCTATCCCACGCACATACTATGCAAAAAAAAAAAAAAACGTACACAATCAGTGAAAATTGAAAACTATACTTTTTTGTAAACCAAATTAACTAAATTAAACAAATTGGATATACTGATACAGATCCCTGACTTTCCTCCACTGTATGAATTCTTTCTTCCACCTCCCCAACCTGTCTTCATCTTCATCCGTCCTCATTTGCAATCCCACCGCTCCATCCTTGTGGTACAGTTTGAGATCAGGCAGCTGCGAGCTCACCTGGCCCAGCAGGACCTGGACCTGGCGGCGGAGCGCGAGGCTGCTATGCAGATGCATCGCGTGTGGGCAAAGCAGGGCAGGAGTTTCCAAGTTGTGGAGGGCTTGACTCCTGGGGAGTCTGACGACGAGGGCGCTCACAGGAATCCCAGAGAGCTGCACAACGCTGCAGGTACACTTAAACCCTCGGGGTACAGTGTAAGTAAATATTGTGGGAACAGAAGTGGAATCGTACTGTAGTTTATCTGTGACAATTTGGAAGTTCATACAAAAAAACAGACATATTAAAAAGTGTGTTAACCAGAGAAACCAGGGAAAATACGCCCCCTAGTGGACAGTAAGTGGTGAATTTTACGGTGATGACCCCTCGATGTGACATACTGAATTTCTTTTTTTTTTTTTTTTTTTTACAAAACATCAACAAAAGACTTCAGAGACTGATGTTGAGTTCATTGCAATTGAATTTTTCTATTCAGGCCAAATAGAAGGTTCTAAATTAGCCCAGTGAATGTAACCAGGCCAGGTGGAGCGTTTGCTTGAGAAGGCAGCATGACAGACTAGCAGAGAGGTGCAGCATCACGTATGTGCATAATTATGTGCAACAAACAATCCCTAAATGTTGCAAGGCCACGCATGGCCCTGGAGCGGCCTCGTAGCTCCCTCCATCCTTGCACAGCACCGCCATCTGACCGCAGGCACACCAGATCAATGCAAAAAAGCTTTTAGGATGTGCTGAACGCTGGAGAAAACAAGCATGTTTTCTGACACTGTGTCACTCCCAGCGCCCGTCGTGCTTCAGCCAACTTGGACTATTTGGGCAACAGAGTGCTCTGTGCATTGGGCCTTGTTAAGAGGGCAGTGGGCTCCTGTCAACATCTGTTCTCATTCACCTGCAAACCTCAATCGCGAACCACAATATTGACCCATGGGGTCGTCGTGGTGGTAAATCTGGCTGCGGGATACAAAGTGGGCCTTTCCACGGCGACATAGTCACTGGGAGGAGCACTCACAGGCCAGCAGGTTCAGGTCAAGTCACCTTCAATCAAGTCAGTTTGCCATCTCCCTTCTCAAACTGAACCATGGCACCATGCCCCAGAAAGTCCAAGTGTCCCCTGAGATGGAGTCTTATGCCGCCTTCGAAGTACTAAATGGTGTCACACGGTGACAACATCGGCTGTCACTCAAGCACGACATCTGCTCCTCGAAGCAGGTCATTGAGCACTTACTGCTCTGCTGCTTTTACAATCTTATCTTTACACTGCAACACCCCCAAGAAGCTACTTTTTTAGGCACCAGTACAGAAAAGAAATCTGCCTCAGCAGGTAGAATAACTCTTTCATGTGTGAAGAACAGCTTTGAGTCACAGTGACAGTACTTAATCCCTATATGTGTCAAACCCAAGGCCTGGGGGCTGGATTCGGCCCACCACATCATTTCATGTGCCCCCCGAAGACAAATTGTGCGTCAACTTTATGTGTCAATCCTAAAGTTACAAATTGTCTTTACTTTAAAAAAAATACAGATATTGCTAGCAATTTTGGTTACCATTGATCTTTTAAAAATACTTGAAACGTTTTTACTAGGTTAGTAATAGTCTCTGGTTTCAAACTTATTTATTCATCAATTTGTTGTTCATAATGGCCCTCAGAATGAAACTATGACTACGATGCGGCCCGTGACAAAACTGAATTTGACACCCCTGCTATAGAGCATGCTAATAGAATCAAGGAATTGGAATCAAGGAATCAGAGAAAAATCATTTTAATTCGTGATTCTATCCAGATTGATTGTAATAACTTGGCCACCACTACATCAGGTGTACAGTAGAGTGTACGGCTGGACTAAAAGGACCCAGCATGTCACCTCTCCTCTTCCACACACAAGTGACAGCTTGATAACAGGGCTGACTCACAAAAAAAAAAAAAAAAAAAAGAGCCGAGAGCCTTTTTATGTATGCCGGACAGCTAATCCCCCCCCCCCCCCCCCCCCCAGCCTCACCTCCATCACTCATGTGTTATTAATTGTGCAGCGATTGTCTCCGTCTTGTTTTAGTGAGTGCAATGCCTCTTCTCCGGGGGTGGCCCAGGGATTAATATTTTAGAATGAAAAATAAATGAGATTACCCATCAGAGTCTGCAGCAGCAGCAGCAGCGTGTCCCGCGGGACGGGGGCTTGCACTCAAGCTACTCGCGCTTCGCACTCAGCCAGCAGACAGTGAGCTCAAGAGCAATCAAGCGAGCACAAGATCACCGCCATTCAACCGCGCACATCGGCCCCCCAACAAAGAGCCTCCGTGCTTTTGTCAAGCCGAGGCCAGCCTAAACGGGTCCGGTCTATTTCCTGGTGCACTACTCGGCAGAGCGTGAGCCTTTTAAGCACCTGTGGCCTGAGGCACAAGCCATTTTTGTCAATATTTCCTTGTAAACACTACAGATAGTTTCCATTTGAACTCGTTGGTAGTGTTTATACTGAAATGGATCAGTACCCGCAAGGGTGTAAAATCCAATTAAGCCTGTGCCTGTTTACTTCATGACACTCATTTCAATAGTGCAATGTCAACAGTTATTGCAGTCCAGCTAAGCTAATGATGGATCATTCAAATTTATGTTGTCTTATTAATTTTTGTGGATATAATTCTGTCTTGTTTACCTACTCAGATCCAGTTGTCCGTGATGACATGAACAACTACATCAGCCAATATTACAGCGAAGCAAGCAGCGGTAGGTTTCTCGACACTGACCTTATGCAAAGAAAATATATATTAAGATGCAGAAGAAATACATCATGATCATTATGTGCCATTTTTGAAAAACGCTGGACATGACTTCAACAAGACTTGTGAACTTTTCTTTTCTAAAGATGGTAAGACGTGTGGCTTAGGAACCGGCGTGGTCACCACAGCCTCCATCGACATCCACCGCCCCACCAATCACATCCAGCCCAACCCCGCTCACGACCTAAACCAGAACTACAGCTCCCACCCCTGCCGCCCCCCTCCTTTCTCGGGACAGGACCAGAGCACAGTGGTCCAGGAGCTCCTCTCGTCTCTTTCTGAGGACTCCCGCCTCGCTCAGAAAGGACTTACGGTGGATCCGGTCAACCTTAAGCTCCCCAGTCCCACAGGCTCCGAGAAGGCTAGCCCGGAGCTGGACAACAGAATAAAGGTGTTCAACCGCAGGAACCACCAGGAGAGGCGGGGCCGAGGTTGCGTCCTGCTGCAAACCAAGCCGCTCATCCACCTACAGGGCGGCGCCGCCGAGCCCTCTTTGGAGGAGAAGTACCGTCTTCTTGGTCCGGCCGACACGCCTCTGGGACACATGTCGGACACATAGCACATTTACAGCTGCACTTGATGAAGACCTCGTGAGAGTTGTTCTGTCTTCACTGAGGACCAAGATCTCCAACATTCCCTGGTCCTCCATGATGGATATGAGGAGGAGGCTAGTTGCCCACATATAGCACAACAAATACAACAACCCCTCACGTCAAAGTGGATCTTCAAATGATGTCTTGAAACCAGTAAAGGAAAATAAGACTTGGGTGATTCAGCCTTAATTTGCTGTCTAAAGAAGTTAACAACTCAGGGTGTACTCACACTTGGTCTCTGGAATCGTGGCTGACTTCAACAGTCGGGCTTTGACCCATTCAAAAGTGCCATCGCTTCATTTTACAAATTATTGCAAGCTTACTGAGGAGCAGTGGTTGATGCTGACAAGTCCATTGCCCAGGTGCTTGTTTTTTTTACTTTGTGGATTATTTTGTGTCATTCTGTTTATTTTTATTGCGCACTGTGGCAGTTTCATGATTTATGAAGAACTGGTAAGAGGAGCAATCACAGTAAGTAATTGTATGACACATGCTCATGTGCCTTTGAATCATTGAACAATTTTTGACTTGTTTTTCTATTCTTTATTTCCATTGTGCGTTGTGGCATTTATGATGGATAGCTGGTGAGAGGAGCGACCAACATCAATCATATGAACTGGATTTTGGGAGTCAAGTGAGCCCGAGCACGGTTCAAATAGCTAAGTGTGAGTACATCCTAAGGCCTTAGGTCTTTTCGGTCATCTACTAGAACATTCAGAAATGTTACCAACCCGTGATATTGAATTGATAGTTATTCTCTCCTGGACCTGACGTGTTGTTGAACACACGTCCGAAATACTTGGTTTGAACTGCTCTTAAAAACACGGAACTTTCTACCAATAAAAACCAGCAAAGGGGCCGTTCAAGCCTTCATGAACCTCATTGGTCAGTATTCAGTAGTATATTCTTTCTTCTTCTTTTTTTTTTTTTTTTTTTTTTTTTTTTTTTTACCTCTGAGATCAATTTTTATCCACCATGGTCTCTATTTTCCTAAAAGAGACACACAGGGTACATGAGTGGATTCATTAACAAATGACTTTTTTGGGTATTATTTTCAAATGACCGAGTTGGAAATATAACAAGATTTATACATACAGTACTTTTTTGTTGTTGTTCTTGTTGAATCATTAAAAAAAAAAAAAAAGTATCTGCCAAAATGTTTGATTGGAATCAAAAGTTTGGAAGTGATGCCAGCTCTTAATGAGGTGCGAGTGTTTGCAGCATGATCCTTTAAAATTGTGAGCAAATTCTTTTGCACTTTAATGTTTACAGACAGTTTTGTAAACTTGACATACTTGGGGGCGGATGGAGGGGAATGTCATTGCCAATGCAGGTGTTGTGTTTTGATGAAAAATAGCAAAAATAAAACATTAGTATTTCTCTAACTGCTCTCTGTCTAACGTGTATCCATTTACATAATATTAGTAACACTGGTTAACAGAAAACTTTGTCACTCATGTATTTTTTTGGTCCACTCATTTTCACAGAAGGGCTCAAATGGTGACATGAAACGAAGTGAAAATTAAAGTGAAATAAAGAGAAACACGCGACACTCCAACAACGGTCAATGTGTTTTAAGTGCGCCATCTTTTAGGGAACGTGGGTATTGCAGGGAAAGGGGAAAATTAAGGAGGTTTTTACTATAATTTGGACAAGTTCGGCGGGCCGGATTAAAAAGCCTAACGGCTTATGTGGCGTTAGGGTAAGAGATATGATTAGGGTTAGACCTAAGATTAGGATTAGTTAGTAAGAGGGTAGGGTTAGAGCTAGGGATAGGGTTCGAGCTAAGGTTAGGGATAGAGCTAGGGTTAGGGATAGAGCTAGGATTAGGGTAAGAGCTAGGGTTAGGGTAAGAGCTAGGGTTAGAGCTAGAGTTAGGGTAAGAGCTAGGGTTGGGGTTAAGGTTAGGGTAAGAGCTAGGGTTAGGGTAAGAGGTCCGAGTTTGAGCCGAGTTTGAGTCTGGGTCCGAGTTTGAGTCAGAGTTTGAGTCGGAGTCCGAGTTTCAGTCCGAGTTTGAGTCAGGGTCCGAGTCAGAGTAAGGGTCCGAGTTCGGGTCCGAGTTTGGCTGTCCATTTTTTCTGTTAATTCATGTGACTGCTTAGTCTTTATTCAACCCTAACCCTCTTACCCTAACCCTAGCTCTAACCCTAGTCAGAGTTTCAGTCCGGGGTAGGGTTAGGGTAAGAGGTCCGAGTTTGAGCCGAGTTTGAGTCTGGGTCCAAGTTTGAGTCAGAGTTTGAGTCGGAGTCCCAGTTTGAGTCCGAGTTTGAGTCTGGGTCCGAGTCCGGGTCCGAGTTTGAGTCCGAGTCCAGACACCAATCCATGGAAGTTACTTTACTTTAGGCTTAGGGTAAGAGCTAGGGTTAGAGTAAGAGCTAGGGTTAGAGCTAGAGCTAGGGTTAGGGTAAGAGCTAGGGTTGGGGTTAAGGTTAGGGTAAGAGCTAGGGTTAGGGTTAGAGCTAGGATTAGGGTAAGTGCTAGGGTTCCATAGTGTAGTGGTTACCCCTGTGGATTGTCACCCCAGTGACCTGAGTTCAAGTCTCAGTGGAACCCTCAACGTTTTTGGTCAGAGTTTGAGTCTGGGTCCGGGTCCGAGTTTGAGTCCGAGTTTGAGTCCGAGTTTGAGTCCGGGTCCGAGTGCGAGTCCCAGTCCGAGTTTGAGTCAGAATCTGAGTCCAAGTTTCAGTCCGGGTCCGAGTCCGGGTCCGAGGTTTTAATGTTTATTAAAATAATAATAATGGTAAAATAATAATATATGGACATTACCGACACCTACTGATTGAAGTCATATGAACTGACAAAAAAACGAATCACCTTAGATAGTGATTCATTCACTCTCGTTCACTGAAAAGATTTGTTCTTTTTGTACGAACCGTTCACTCACGAGCCAACATTAACACAGCGACAATTTGTCAATACGTATGAGAAGTCGGCGTGAGAGCCGAGCGTCCGTGTGTGACAGGTCGACGGCGCCGAGAGCTCAAATGGCTTCAGGGACGAGGAGGCCGCCGCTCGCTGTCACGCCGATCCTAACCTAAGGGAATGAACAGTGACCATTAGATGCTTCATTATTGACATGTTTTAATAATGGCACACGGGGAGTCACTTTAGCCGCATTAACATTACATGATCATTCTTTGCATTCTCATTAAACAAAAGGTGATGGCATAATGTAAAGCTTGCGGCAAACGTGGGATATTTTAAAACTATTTTTCACAAAATTTTAAAATCAACAACTCGAATGGCTTCTGCAGCAAAAACTTCAGCTGGGCAAAGTGTGTGTAAACATGATTGGGGTGTGAGTGCGCGGTGGAGATTTTTTAGGGTGCGCGCCGCTAAACAGCTGGATGTGTGCATTTAAGAAAGAAAGGAAAAAAAACAGTCTCATTGTGAACAAACAGTGACAGATTGAGAACACGTCTCACACATATACACGTTGAAGCCGGTAAAAAAAAATACAAATGAATTATACATGGCACTTTAAAAAGCTTCTCAGGTTCTTCTTTTGGAGACATTCTTCTTAAGTGCACGCTGCTCCCAACAAGTGTGCAAGGAATCCACTCAGGAGACTGTTGTCATGGTGACCGGCATTGCTTTTTTTTCTTCTTCTTCTGGATACTTGCAATGGCTCTTAGGTTAAAAAGTGGGTCAGTGATAGGAGGAAGAGCTGAAAATAGCGAGTGACCGGCCCTTGGAGGATATGCTATTAATTATTCAATTAGCTTGTGGAAATTGAGAATAGTATTAATTGAATCGTTTTACAGAATGAGGATTATTAAAGCAGTGCAATTGTTGTTGTGGTGGCACATGCCAGGTCATGTGATAAACATGGGACTCCTGAGAGCTCCATTAAATGATCTCCCCGACATTAATTCGGCGATCCAACGTGTAAACGTGTACTTTACGCTTGGCTTGCGACGCGGCGGCTAAATTAGCAAACATTTTCGAGTAAAAAGCATTGAGACTCTTTGGGGAAATTGTCGTCCATCGGATTCTGTGTTTCTTTTTTCTATCTGAGCTGATTTACATATTCATATTCAATTAACACGTTTACTTACATGAATTTCCAATGACCTTGTTTGGATGACATGTAGAGGAAATTGAATGAAGGTGCACCGCTACCTACGCACTCATTTATTTAAAGAGTACTAATTGGGCAGGTTGCGTTTTGGCTCCCCCTACAGGTGTAAATTATAATTTCATTTTAACCCACTGTGACGTTCACAAGCGGAAAAATATGAAGAATTGGAAAAGACTGGGAAATGTTAGAACCGAAAGTATAGTGCCAACAAAATTAAGGATCGCAAAATGGTGACGTCAATAATAACATAATTGCTTGTGTTTAGAGCTAATGAGAAGAGGCCCACATTTGCTTGCTTGAAAAAAAGGTCTTATAATATTCGATGAGTGGTTTTCATTTGTTTTTTTTTAACAAATGAATTCTCATCATTTTCTTTGGTAGAAAAAATTATCTTGAGATCTACAAAATTTGGGGGAGTTTGAGTTAAAGGATTTTACTGCATCAATGTGTCACATGATTTCCCCAAATGCACATTTTCTCCTTCGCAACACTGACACACCAAGTTGATAGATTGTACTCAGTCTTACCTGAAAGGTTAGGAGGCTTGAGTTTGTCCACTACTTTGTGGCACCATTTGTGCCATATTCAGCTTCACTTGTCTCAAGCCCACACTCAATCAGTGTCCCGGGTCGGTCTGTGGGTGCTCCGTCTATGTGTGTGTTTGGACTGGAGGATGGTGGGGGGGGGGGGGGGGGGTGCCTGCAACATTTCCATGCGGCCTCTAGGGAGTCGCACAGCAATTGCTCTCAGCTAAATGCACTCACATATGAATATTTCAGTACAATTTAATGTTGCAGCTACAGCCCCACTGGAGCAGAGCATCAATTTGTGAACACAGTTCTGCTGAAGTTAAAAGCCGGGCCAGATAATACACCATGAAAGCCACTGTCAATCCAAAGGGACGCACACACACTTAAAAGAAGAAGAAAAAAAAGAACAGCACTTCACTTGGCCTGCAAAATCCAAACTGCTTTAGAGTTATTTTTTGAGGAAAGTGGCAGTGGGCGGCCAATATTTGCCAAGTTTTGACAGTTTTCCCACAGCTGTGTGTTCTTGCCATTTGGTCCATGCACACGCGTCCTTGCACACGCATTTGGGCACACAGCTGGTGGAGGGAGAAAGTCCGTCGTGCACCTGCTGTCTTGTTAATAAAATACCCCAAAGTGATGCTCAAACGTCTTTTTTCACACAACTGCGCTCCCCTTAGGTGTGAGAACATGAGTGTGCTACAAAAGATGCACACCACCAGAGACTTGGAAAAAAAAAGTCAATGAAAGTTTCTGATGGTGCATGGACACATTGCTGCTAATTATAACTTTTCTTTGGTTGTGGAATTGCACAATACAGATATTAAACTAAAGAATGAAGAAAACAAGATGGTGAGCCTCCTTCCCCGCACAATACTCATGACTTAATTGTGCCGCAGTTAATTCCTATTTTTCCGCTTTACTAAACCTGACAGAATACGACAGAAATTGAATGTAACGTCATCCATCCCTCTCTATCGAAGGAGACAAATAACAACTTGACGGACGTTGTTGTGACTGATGCAAATACACCGATGCATCGGCCTCATCAAAGTGACACAACTTCTTGTTTGAGACACTCATAAGCAACAAGCCAGGGACAAGACAATGCATTTGTAAACTAAAGCAAGTGTCTGACAGTTACACTAATAAGGTAATAATGGTTGCCTCTGCAATGCAGCGCTGCCCTGAGGCGCCAATCAAAAATTAATCCTAATTATCATGTGAATGCTGCATTAACTCCGCACGTGTAATGAATTATAAATCTGCAACATGCTTCTCCTCTCACAAAGGCCTCTATCGTTTCAGGAAGTATTTCTCCAAGTACAATAAATTCAAATGATTGTGCATTTCATGTGAAATCTTTGATGACAATGACCAGGTATGGTAAGTCTTTTTTTTTTTTTTTTGCTGTAGCCTTTAGGTAGTGTGGTGGTACACTGACTTGACTTGTCTGCAGCGTGAGTGAAGTTGATTTGGCCACGTGTCGGAGGATTTCTTTTTTTTTCGTAAAAAAAAGAAGAGCATTGTTAAAGAGAAAAATAGATAAATAAATCCAGTACACCCAAACAAACTGTCAATATTTCAGACAGATTTGGAGAGAGGTCCCGGGGAGGAAGGGAGGGTTATTGGAACAATCTTTGTGAATTACTAATCTGTCTGGCAATACAATGAAGGCAGAGTGCCATCTCAATGTAAAACATTCAACAGAATTTGGTACTGCAGCAAAGTTCCGTCAAGTGGCCTGGGAGAGACACACACACACACACGCGCACACACACGTCCAGACGTGAGTCTGTTGCCAAAGTTTAAGTGGATGATGAGAGTGTTCCATGCATATTTGATGATGTTAATGGCCCATCAAAGCTTGATTAGACATTCTTTTGGGAGCTTTGTCATGTGATTCGGACAGCAAAGCTATTGGACGAATTATTATTATTGACAAGTATGGTTTGGTCCTCCTTTAATAGGTCACCAATAGTAAATATGTGTGACTCTGTCATTCTCAAACATATACAATTGTCCGTTAGCTGAATGCTAAAACACAAAGTCACACAGTCACACACGAAAGCATGCAAATGAGAGCATGATTCCGTTTTACTTTCAATTTCTATTGAGTACGACAGTAGTGGCGGGCTCCACTCATAATTATAATAATACTAAAAAAAAACAGTCAGCTTCAGTTATTTCAATGAGTTCCATTCAAAAAAGGCGGAGTCAATTCAATGTATGCAAATTGAATCGAAAGGCCATTAGAAATGTGAGCTGACAGTACGGGACTTCACTTAAACACATTACAACTCTCAAGCTGTACAATTCAATTTGCCTTAAACTCATCTGATTACTCCTGAAAGTACAACTTCTTCATAAGAATGACAAGTCTTTGACTCTTATTTTTTTAAATTTTGTATGATTCATGTATATTTATGTGAGCTGAATGACCAGAACGTGTGAGTGCCATTGTAGCTCAAGTTACATCAGCAACAACACCGATTCTTAAGGCCCTGGGCAGTTTAGAAGGACGCGGCAACATATAGAGGTGGAAATCTGATTGGACAATAGCACCTATATATACTGGAATTAATGCAGCCTAAAGCGATGCCAGGAATTGAGAAAATATTGGGAATAAATCAACACAAATTAATGGAAAAAATGTTAGATTTTAGATTATTATTATATTATTATCAGTTTTTCTGAGCAGAGAAGGCCTTGCTATTTTGTATTTGGATTCCATTTTTTGTCTTTAACTGTAACGACTGGCCAAACCTACAAAGTTTTGTTTGCATGTGTGCACATAAATTCAAAAGAATGTAACTTTGTTTGCCAGCCTGATGATGTCAGTACAGAGAGAAGCCCAACTAAGTGTAGTTGCCACCTGAATCCACTAGGTGTCCGTCTTGTGCAGATGAGGACTGTGTCCAAAGGTGGACCTCGACCCATCCAAACCAGTCAAGGGCGTACGTCCCTATTTAACAGATTTTATTTTTTTACGTTACAATTGTATTTCCTCATTTTGAAAAAGAAAAAAAACGCAAAGTTGAATCATTGAAATAAAACCCAGTAGCACTTCTCTTTTGAGAAATAAACATTCTTATCATGGGGCTTTATCATACTCAGAAATATTCGTTGTACTGTTGATGTTACTAAATACTGCTGAATGAAAAATGAATGTAAACTATAGTGATAGATAGATAGATAGATAGATAGATAGATAGATAGATAGATAGATAGATAGATAGATAGATAGATAGATAGATAGATAGATAGATAGATAGATAGATAGATAGATAGATAGATAGATAGATAGATAGATAGATAGATAGATAGATAGATAGATAGATAGATAGATAGATAGATAGATAGATAGATAGATAGATAGATAGATAGATAGATAGATAGATAGATAGATAGATAGATAGATAGATAGATAGATAGATAGATAGATAGATAGATAGATAGATAGATATTCCTCATCCTCAGCATAATAAATGTATTTAAATGAACAGAATGAATGTCCTCCAAAGCAATAAACAATCATATTAATTATTTATATTGTATATTTGTTCATATATTTAGATTTATATATGCACACAAACACATAAATTCAAAATAGTATCTAAAACGTGTGTATTACTTTCGGCACAACTAAATGGGATTGGAGGGTCGTCCTCAGACGTGATGACGTCACAGCTGCAGCGCATGGGACCCTGCAGCCTCTTCACTGACCCCCTCCCTCCCTCCCGCCTTCTTCCTCCTGGTCTTCCTCACTCCTCCTCCTCCTGGACGTCCTGCCTGCAGTCATTCGGGGTTTGTCCCAAGTTGTGAGGGAGGCAACCTCGGGAAGGGCCACTCACTCAGTCACTCCTCACTCCCTTCATCTTTTTTGTGCACCTCCAGTTCGCCCCTTCCTCCTTCCTGTATGGTGGATATTATTTTCAGCTCTTCTTTCTTGGGTGATATGGGGGATCATTCCAAAAGTAAGTATAAGGGGGAGGCAGGCTTTATTTTATTTGTATTTATTTTTATTTATTTTTTGGTGGTCCTGGGGGCGACGTCGCCTCATCAAGTATTTTTCTCAATGATGCAACAAATCGTGGGGGGTTTCTTGCAGTTACTGCATTTGCAAAAACATGCAGAATGCAAGTCGAGTCTCGTCAAGCCAGTTTAAAAATGACTGGTGCTATTGTGCTGTGCGCAGAGAAGCCAGGATTCGCCATGTGTGTGGGATGCGGAAGCCAGATCCACGACCAGTACATCCTGAGAGTCTCCCCGGACCTCGAGTGGCACGCAGCCTGCCTCAAGTGTGCCGAGTGCAGCCAGTACCTGGACGAGAGCTGCACTTGCTTTGTGCGGGACGGCAAGACCTACTGCAAGAGAGACTACGTCAGGTAGTGCGGCTATGAGGCAAAACGCACAAAAACGCATCTAAACGGGATTCACTAATAAGTTTATTTCGGACCTGCAGGTTGTTCGGCATCAAGTGCGCAAAGTGCAACCTGGGCTTCAGTAGCAGCGACCTGGTGATGAGGGCCCGGGACAACGTTTACCACATTGAGTGCTTCCGCTGCTCGGTGTGCAGCCGCCAGCTGCTGCCCGGCGACGAGTTCTCCTTGCGGGAGGACGAGCTCCTCTGCCGGGCCGACCACAGCCTGCTGCTGGACAGAGGCTCAGCCGGAAGCCCCGTCAGCCCCTCACACAACATGCACTCCAACAGAGCGATGCACCTGGCAGGTCCGAAACGACAATATTATACTTATTTTCAAAAAATTAAAATGATTATTATTAATATTATTATTATGAGTAGAAGTAGTTGTATTAAGTCAGTGTGCACTTATTATATTAGCAGGCACGTTCCAATACATGTATGTTTATCATACGAACATGTTTTCAAACAACGTTGCAAAATATATATATGACAACAAAATTGTATATTTGCAGTGGTAGTACTGTTATTGTCACAAACGGGCCCCGTGTTACAATAGAAAACCTCAACATGTATGATAAAGAAACCAAAGACATTGAATTGAATTAAGATGCTTAAAAACAGCGTAGACTATAAGTAAATTACAAAAACAGATAGTTATGGGAAGTGCATAATTGTATTAAACAATAGAGAGCGAGGTGCACGTGCTGTTTGTTGTAATTTATTATTTTTATTATTAGTGCTCGCAGTTTGATAGTCTCAGGAAAAACGAACAAAAAGGTCCATTACAGTTACATTTCAATTAAAATAACGTATTATTTAAATAGTGAAAGATAAATGTTAAAATACACCGCATGTTTTTTGGGGGGTAGGATTGTGTCGATTAGCTTTTTTTTTGTTAGTATTATTACGGAAAAGTATTTTTTGTTTGAATTTGTAATGGCAACTTATTTTTAAGGTAGAATTTACATGGGTAAAAATACTAAACAGTAAAAATTGACACATCGCAATGAAATATTCCGAATAGTACAAGCGTATTGTGCAAAGTTTCTCAGTCTATGTTGGAGTGCCGGCTAAATTGTCATAATTGATCCCATTAAGGCGAACCTTCTGTACCGCTGTCATTATCTGAATAAGCTGCTATTACGTGTGTGTGTGCGCGCGCGAGAGAGTGCGTGTGTGTGTGAGCTGTCAACTTCAACAGCTTATACGCCGCGCGAAAATGACTTTGGCGTTTTGCGCATTCAAAAATCAAATTGACTTTATTTTGAAATATCGATGAGTTAAAAAAAAAAAAAAAAGGGAAATATATTTTTTAAATTTTCATGCGCGTGCGTAAATATCTGTTCTGGATCAGGAATATAACATTTAAAGAAGTGGTTGTTTATCTGGAAATGTGGATGGACAAGTGGTTAGCACATCCGGCTCAGTTGTGTGGACGAAGGTTCGAATCCGGTGTGCGCGCCGTTTGCATGATCAATTTAACGGACCCCGACCCCCTCCTCTATCTCCCAAGCAGAGCCCGTGACGGTGCGGCAGGCCCCGCATCGCAACCACGTGCACAAGCAGTCGGAGAAGACGACGCGGGTGCGCACAGTGCTGAACGAGAAGCAGTTGCACACACTGCGGACTTGCTACAATGCGAACCCGCGGCCCGACGCGCTCATGAAGGAGCAGCTGGTGGAGATGACCGGCCTGAGCCCCAGAGTCATCCGCGTGTGGTTCCAGAACAAGCGGTGCAAGGACAAGAAGAAGTCGATTCTCATCAAGCAGCTTCAACAGCAACACAGTGATAAGACTGTAAGCATCTTCGTAAGTCCAGCCCGCTTCCATTACTTCTCATTACCTTCTTTTTTTTTTTTTTTTTGCTTGCTGCTGTCTTGATTATGTCGTCATTCGGGTACACCTATAAATACACCTGCACACTCTTTTGCTATGCATTGGAATAATATTTTTAAAAAGGCTATTTATAGTATTTCCAGTGTGGGAAAACAAGAACATTTAGTTTTGAGTCAGGTCATGAGGTAAAGTTAAATTAAAAAAAAAAAAGTGTGAAAAATAGTTTATTTTAATAAGAACACAAAATTATTATATTATTGACTTTTCATTCAACTTGACTGTCATTATTATAAAATATTTAACTAATAATTAAATCAATTAGAAGTAAGAAAAAATTTTAAACTGACATATTGGTTATTTTATCAATATTATTTTTTATTTTAAATGACTCAACCAATTATTTTAAGAAATTATTGTTTATTTAATGGCTTTTTAATTCATTAATTTTAGGGGGGGGGGGAGAGAAATAGCACACTGAATGCAATAAATATCACCTGGCTCTTGATAATGTAAATGATTAGTTGACCAGAATAAAGAAAGGAGTGGGCCGTATGTGGACCCCGGACCACACTTTTCCCACAAATGCAAACTGATTACAAAGTTGACCTCTTGTAACATTATGTTCAATATCGTGCTTGTGAATGTTGTATTATGTTGTCTGAGGCGGTCATCACATTACAGAAAAGATGCACGCAGTGCAAAGTATAGATTGACAAATTAATACCGGACATTAAAAATGATTTACATCACTCTTATGGCCGGTGTCCCGGTCGTTAGCACGTCTGCCTCATAGTTCTGATATTCTGGTTTGTTATCTTTTATATTTGCTGTTGTTTATGAGATTAGCAGTTGTTATTGAGTCTGCCTCACAGTCGTAAAGCTTTGGTTTGAATCTCGGTTCCAGCCTTTCTGGGCAGTTTTGCATGTTCTGCCAATTGCTTCTATCGGGTCTCGTGTTACATTCCAAAATCATTCTGACAGTTGCTTTATGTTGAAAGCAATTGTCACTGTCCAACCGCTATTTTGCACATCATAGATGGCGTAGCTAATATAATTTAATTATCTGATTGCGAGATGCTGTGTGGAAAGTGTGCACATTTCTGTCAATATCTTTTTGCTTTGTTCTGAGTCATTATCATGAAGTGCCTTTGGTGTCCTCATTAAGATCACTCACATGAAAAAAGACATTGTGAGGTCTTATTGAAAGTGGGCAAACATTTGCACGCTAACTAGTACAATGATTAGTATCTTTAAATGTATTTTTAAATTTTATGTGATTTTGGCACATACCCCACTTTTTTAAATAGTGTGTGTAATGAGTGGTTGAATGACACGAGGTGGTTTTGCTGTTCACAATAGTTATTTGATTTACTAATTTATATAAACCATATTGTATTTTCCCAATCACCTTAAACATTAGCATGTGTCTATGATTCCACTCTGACATTACAGGCTAACTGGCCATTTAAAAACCTCTCTAATGTTTTCAATATCATTACGAGCAACATTTTGTCTTTCTTCACTGGAGGCTGAAAAAAAAGTTGCAGAGCAAATATTTACACTTTTGTAATTTACATCACATTATGTATATATGGTTGGATGTCATCACGTTTACCGTGTCCATCCACTCATAATGGAATATATTAAATATTTGGAGTATGCTTAATAAGCATATGCATTTCTAACAACATTAACAGGACACTCCGTTTTTAGCCACCTTTGGTGTTCAGCATACAATCAATCTAAAGTTCAATAAAAAATCGCAACAATTTTACGGGGGTGAAATGGGGACGTCTCAAAGGCACCTTATATTGACTTCAGTTCTGATGCAGCACTTTTGCATAATCATGATGTGAAAGGCAAAACTATATAAATGACGCTCATTTCAGAACCTGCAGGGCCTGACGGGAACGCCCCTGGTGGCCGGAAGTCCCATTCGACACGAGAGTACAGTGCAAGGCAACCCGGTGGAGGTCCAAACGTACCAGCCGCCTTGGAAGGCCCTCAGCGAGTTTGCCCTGCAGAGTGACCTGGACCAGCCTGCCTTCCAACAACTGGTACTTTCTTATTCTTGATGCACTTGGATCTAAAAATGGTCACAAACACATAAGCAAACAACTGTCAAAAATGTCTTTGTGAGATATTTGGGATTGAGGAGGAATTAAAAAAGTCTCAATACTTTTGCCCACGTGTTGCTCGACTCATTAAACATTATGCAAGGGCACGTAATAAGATCTTATAAGATCAACATTATGAAACAAAGATCACGAAACTCATGTCATATGAATCTACACAATAAATGAATTTCACTTTGCGAGTCGAACTGCACCTGTAATGTTGAATTGCCCATTACGCAAGTTCTTGGATGGTATGTTGCACTTTGTTTAAAACTTAATCATCATGTTCAATATATTCGAGTAGCATAAAACAAAGCATGGAAATGTGTTCGGTCAATGTGTTTGCTTTACATTTAAAAACACGCAATTGAATAAAATAATTTAATCTCTTATGTGTTTGTGAGTTAAACAGTATTAGAAATAGCTGACAAAGCAAACATTTTGCATTATATTCTGCCACTTCTAATGTGTATTTTTGTGTTTTTTTTCTTTGCAGGTGTCTTTCTCCGAGTCTGGCTCTCTGGGCAACTCGTCAGGAAGTGACGTCACATCCTTATCCTCTCAGTTACCGGACACCCCCAACAGTATGGTACCGAGCCCGGTGGAGACGTGAAACCTGTGTCCTCCGCCAAGGCACCCGCCCCCTGCAAATGTTGCAGCATGAAATCCTCCTACTTAATTCCCTTTTGCATGTGGGCAGCTCATCACATCGACCATAAAAGAAAAAAACAAGGATTAGTCTTTTTTTTTTTTGATTCCCAATCATGGAGAGGAAGATGGACGACAAAGCTGGCGATGTTGCATGAAGAAAGAAAGATGTACAGAACCTTTGGATGTGGATATAACCTCCATGATGAGACTTGAATACCATGGAAACACTTCATGGACTTCCGTCACCTTTCATTGTGATCTTTTTGTGTCATCTTGTTTCCTCGATGTCATCTTTTTGTTTTTTTATACGTTGGACTCTTTGTCTTAAACGCTGAGCATGAACAATAAGGAAAAAAAAATGCAATTTATCGGTGTTGTAAAATACAAGCTTGTTTGAGCTCCTCGAACAAACAGAAGAATTAAATTATTGTTATATTATTTATTGTTTGAAGGGCGATTCGTAAAGGGAATATTAACTGATCTAAATAATAATAATAATAAAAGCTGAATACACAAGTATGTGTCGGTGCAGCTTTTATTTGATTTGTATTTTTTGTTTAAATTAAACATTATTTAAAAATTATTTTGACTTTTTTTTTTTTTAATTGCATCCAACCCCCATCAGATCAGTAAAAACGACAACAACAAAAATTCTGTTGCTTCTCATGCATGTCCTTTATTTCTGTCCACTAAAAAAACCTGCTTGCTGCTCAGTCCAGTTCCTCTGGTCTGTGCAGACGGCGGCCAGCACGTCTTATCTGCTTTTGGCATCAGCTGATACACACTAAACTGAGACCGACAACACATCCACATGCGCGCACACGCGCGCGCGCACGCACACAAAGCTCTCCCAGACCCTGAAGGCAAGTGAAGAGAGCTGCATGGTATTTATCTAGTTTTTAATCATGTCTCGGTCGTTTTAATACACAATTAAGAAAACAGAAACGTTTCCACAACGGCATTTTAATTGATTAAATAACGTTTTGCATTGAAACAATAATTGACCTATGTATTTAATAAAGTGCGGCTGTGAGTGACGTTTGGAAAAAGAGTGGGAAAAAAATCTTAGTGTTTCACGGTGATATTGAAAGACAGAGGACAGATAAGAGACGTGTAATTGGGCTTCCCCCCAAATAAGATAAGTAAACAATGCAGCTGGATTAAGATAAAGAAGATAAGTGAGGAGAATAACAATGGCGTTTAAAAAGCGAAGAATGCAGACCCTGTTCAACTGCCCGCGCGCGCAGCGCATGGCTGCAGCCATTTCTACTTCTGAAATGTTTCTTACATACAATAAATTTGCGTCAATTCTGTCATTTTGAAAAGATAATTTGTAATCATTGAAAACAAATGTCATATTATTTTTAACTGCCCAATGCCCGCAGCGTGCGTTTTGTCTTGTTATAAAGTTTATAACAAGACAAAACGCACGCTGCGTTTATAATATAAACGAAGAGCAACATTTTTTTTACATTGTCAATTAATTTGTCAGCACCTATTCGCACCTAAATATTAAGCAGATAGACCTTTTAAAATCTTATAGAATATTAACTGAGATAGCTACACTTAGTGTGGTAAAACAGTGGCAATTTTCTCCGGAAAAATCAACACAAAAATATTTTTGGAAATAATTTAATGCAAAAAATACGTATATTTTCACATTCCTAAGAAACATTTCATTTTCTTCTTTTTTTTATTTCTTATAGTATTTGGGTGTATTTGTTTTTCTACTTGGTGACGGCAGAAACGCATGTACTTCCACCTCTAAATCAATCAAACATGTATATCGTCTAATTTAATGCAAAAAATACACTTTCTTTTTTTATTTATATTTCGAAAAAAAACTGTCATGTAAAAAATAGATTTTGGATTAGGTCATCGAGGCAGATGGTGTATTTAACAAATATAATTAAAACGCTCGAACGCCCAAATCAAATTCAATTTAGTTCAACTAAATTGATGCGTTTAACAATGACATTTATTTATTCTGATGCTTTCATTTGTTTTCAAGGTGTTGTTGAGCTCTGGTTTCAATCAGTGGGCGTTTCCCCTCATTGACAACCAAAAAATGGCAAACAGCCGCGAACGCACGCACGCACGCACATTTTCCTTATTTTCGCAATGTAACTTTACAGCTGATCAGGCTCTGTAGGTTCGAACGTGCGCGTTTCTGCGTCCGGCTGGATGCGGACGTGTCCGTAATGGGATGACGTCACCGCATGAATGATTGAAGGCGAAGCTGTGACGTCATGCTGTCACTGACAGCAAACCGTGGGTAATTAGAGCACCACAAGCCACACACACGCGTTGCTCGCGTTATTATGTCTGATTATTACATTATTCTTTTTTTTTTGACAGCTATTGCATTCTTGAGGCAATTTATCGAGAGTTATAGCATTAACAAGTAGTGTTTATACCCAACTGTGAAAAAATAAAGGAAAATTGGCTCAGGCAATCAGGCAACTAGGCTAATTATAAGGCTTATAAACAAATGACATAACATTCTTCCCTTATGTTGACAAACATGTTGTGAAAATAGCCAATAGAGAAAATTTCAGTAATTTGTACCACACTAGTGTGGCATTATTATGTCCAGTTCTCAAGAAGAATCTCTCACGTTCAAAAAGGTTGGCGACCCCTTTTATATTCAATAATACCAACATTCCTCAGTTCAGTGCTTTTTATTCCTTAGGGGTTTTGCTTAGTCTTTCGAATCTCATGGTCCAAATGTTCTTGGGGGGCCGTAGGTTGCATTTTAGATGGTTTGTGACAGCAGTTTGGAGAAGTAAGGTTTGTGCTCCAGAGTGACCTTGGTGGTCCTAAGGGGGGGCCACCAGCAGAGAGACATACTCTCCTGGGATCATCCTGACAGGCTGACTTACTGCAGCCACTCAAGTGGGATTTTTTTTTTTTTTACTTTTAAAAAGTAGAGAAACAGAGTGTTGAACCAAGTGGGAAAACAAGGACTGGATGGCCGACCTACTTCTATGAACCAATAACATGAATTTGAAACATCTGCAAAAATATCCAATATATAGTATATGATATATTTTTTATCGACTGCAAAATATCATTCATTATTGCGGCTTTCTACTTCTGTTCTATCATAACTCGTGAACTATGCGTCTGTATTGTACTGCCCCTAGTGGCCAAGGCAAACATACCCGATGGAGCAACAAATTTCCCTTTGAATTATCGTGACAGTTTAATTCTTAGAATTCTACTCAATTATTATTATTGTATGTTTTTATAAATACAGTATTGTAGAATGTTATTTTTATTTAAAAACTTTCAAAAACTACATTAATGCCATCCATTCATTTATCAATGGGTGTGCCTGGTTGTCAGGTGTTTGGTAGTGTTGAATTTAAGGATCCATTCATCGTGGACGTGTAATAGCCAATGTAACACGCTGTGACAAGGATTTAATCATAGTTGCTCCCAGGTTACAGCCACAATGAGAGCTTGAGCGCAATCGATCTTGAACGCCGCTTTTATGGTAAACTGACACAATGAGTAAATATCCACATTTTCTCCTCGCAGCTTAAAAGCATCCCAGACAACAACGAGGGAAGGATTTAAAGTTGATGCATTAAAAAGACATCCATTAAAAATGTGCACTTGCTGGCCACTATCAAACAAGCATCCTTTAGCAATGGCTAACAAACTACAGCTATATGACTTGAGCAAAATATTTGGGGCATCTTTTTCGACTGAGGATGCTAACATGTCTGGAAAGTTCCAAGACTGATGTCACAAAAGAAATAAATTGAATGTAACTACATCAACTAGCATAAGAAAATATTGAACCAACTCCAATTGAAATTGCATGTTGAATCGAAAACAATCATTTCATCCTGTGTGTAACATATTATTATATGAATAAAATAAGAAATCTATTTTTTTTCCCTAACAGTTTATAGTGAATTACAGTATCAAGCTTATTTTGGATGTTGTCATCGAGGATTTTGTTCAAATCACAGCCAGCAAAAACATTGTTTCCCTTCAGTTAAACAAAAGTGACTGATTTAGTATTTCAGCAACAAGTGTCCAAAAGAAAACGGAGCATTATTATTTTTACAAAGACCTATTTGTGTTTTTATGATTCTTGAATTGGATCCGAAACATGAATGACCTCATCACCATGTGTGTACTTTAAGTGAACCTACAGGAGGAAATGACAACAAGGAGCAGCCGCCTGGGGCATCACACCAAAGAGCTTGCACACGCACACAGAGTCACAGCCAACCCGTGTGAGCCAGTCGGCGAGTAAATCATGGCGCCACACCCACACATAAATCTGGTGCAAAAACAACACAGCAAGGGCCATTAGTAAGACAGAGCCTGGCACAATGACTCACTGTAAAACACAGCCAGTCCCCACCCACAAAATCATCGTTAGGTAAGTTGGGAAGACAAACACGTGTCAATAGAAGCAAAGATGAGGAATCAAGACCTAGACTCGGCGGCGTTCGCTTCAGTAGGTCACAAGTTCAAGAATGTCTCGAGGAAGTCTTTCTTTTTTAGATTTAGTGCCAAAGTTCAATTATGTCTCTGACTCACAAGTTCACCAACTTTAATGATACGCTCGCAGCGGATGCGAACGGCGGCGGAGATTTACAGTGGCCGTCAAAAGACAACGCCGTAACTCACTCGTGTCATCTTTGCTGCTCCCGCCCGGCACGATGAATTACAAACGTTGTCTTTATGGATGACCACGCCCTCTCAGTCAGGCTCGTGTCACATCGACGATGTGCTTGCTACCGGGGCCACACAGAGAAAACAATGGTCAAAATAGAAGGAGGAAAGAAAAAGCCGCAGAATGAAAAAGAAAAGCAATATTAGCCATTAGTCATTTTTAAAGGGAAATAAATTCAGGTGTAAAGTACAAGAAAACAATAATATAGCAGTGAAAATATTTGTTAAATAGGTGAAAAAATTTGAAATATTACAAGAAAAAAGTGCAAGTTACGACTGTACAAGTATAAAAATGTAATATTACGAGATTTTTTTTTTTAATTCATTTTTGTCCCGGGCTGAGGCCGCCTGCCGCCGGCCTCTTGGGACTCGCTGGCAGAAGCAACAATGGGTCAGCGGGCTTCTTTGTGCGCTTCCCTCCTTAATCAAACTAGCCAGAGGAGTGATTGGATTTTAATACTGCCGGGCCCACTGTAATGGCGTGATGGACGGGGTCCGCCGAATTGGAGCAGGATGTCAGCCCAGCAAGGCCTCCATTAATGATATTGCTTCATTTCTTAAAGTGGCAGCGACCACGAGATCACCAGCCGGGGCCCTGACCCCTCCCCCCTGCAGCCCTTCACACTTTTCCCTCTGTTTTTATATATTTTCATCTCACACCGTCCCCAATATCATTTTTGGCATTAGATACACAGATGTGAACACAGTGCCAGACTAATAAGTGATTTTTCTTTTTTTGTCCAATTTCAAGTGCAAAATGTCCTCATGAGAATGGAGCACTGCTACACTTAAATTTGGCATATTTTTGTAGTCAACTTTAAACTTTTCATTTTGGTAATAAAATGCATGAACCATAACTGTATAACCATTTTAGTAGACAAAATTGATCAGAAAAAACAACAACTATTTGGGTTTACTCTACGCTTTAAATCATGCAAAATATACAGGAAAAAAAAATCTTACAAAAGAGTGTGATGATATTTTTTGTACAATTTATAATGAAAACTTGAAAATTTGCCTGGCTATTTTCAGTACAAGTAGAACAAATCTATAGGTATTGTATCAGGGCTCAATATTTTAGGATATTCTTACACAATGCAATTTGATGTAAATAAATAAATAAATATTGGCTTATGAAGTCATTTCAAAATTCGAATACTTTTCCAGGAAAATGTTTTTTTCAGCAGCAAGTACAGTATGAGTTGTGAATTTGGCAGGATTTTAAAAGGGGTGCCTGACTGTGCGTTGTTTGCACACAGCGCTCCCAAAGGCACAATGATGCTCATGTTGCTGGGAAGCAGTCCACTTGGAACATAATACAGTGCCATCACTCTGACCAACACAATTTGTTCCAAGAAGCTGGGCCACCTCCAGTTTGTTTGGATGTGAGGGGGAAGAAAAAAAATTCCATTCATTTGAATGGAAAACCATGATTTGAGATACAAGTTGCATCTCAAGGTATTCACTGCGTAGTGATTAAGGATGGAGTGAAGGATCGCGAAAGCAATGGCTGCAAAGTAGCAGTCATCTCGGCTGCCTTGTGTCAGTGTCAGGCGGGCGCTGCCCCACAGGAGGAGGTCACGTCGGTCAGCTTACAGCAGCGCAGGTACGAACCTCTGCACCAAATTAAAAGCAGAAGGCCCGACCGGGGGTGAGCCTCCGTGACCGCGCTGACATAAATTACGGAGATTTACAAGATTTTTAAAACACTTTTAACAATACTCTCCGTTTAATGTGCTCTCTGTTTAATAATGCACTTTAGGCTTTAAGAGCACGATAAACAAACCAATAATTCACTGTTTTTTATCATCTGAGGGCGAAGCGCCTTCAAAGAGGAGAGTGAAGGCTTGTCGCTTGATGTTGTTGCCAGCACTTTGAGACGTAAGCGCTGATCTCTTTGCTCTCTGGGAGATAAAAGTACACTGAGGTTGATTTTCCCAAGAAGATGGAGTGAAAGGGGATGCTGAGGGAGGAGTAAACAAGAGTTCTTTGCTCATTCAACACGGACCATGTTGTACTGAATATATCACGGCTTTTTTTTTTTGCTTGATGACATCGATCCACTTTATAAAATCATTTGAAGTAAATCGAACCCACGTAGGAATGTCGATGTCGCCCAAATTCACCTGTGAGGCGAAATAACGCCAATCAAAATTCTTATAATCGGAACTAATAATTATTGGTGATTATATGTATGAAAAACACTTGCAGGGGATGAATATTAAAAAAATCCAATAAAAAAAAAACAAGTATGGCAGAAGTGGCTTTTTGGTATGAAATTGGCATCCAACATGGTGGACACTTTTTTTTGCCCGTGTGAGATGTGTCATTGTGTCTTTGTGTGTCTGGGGAAGCTCACAATAGCATCTGGGTGGCTTTTCAGGATGTGAAGCCTTGCAGAAAAAGTCAGTTCTTCAGCCTTCCAGGGTTTAAAAACAATACGGTTGCACAAAAAAAAAAATCACATATAGAGATTATTAATCTTTAACGAATGTTAGACTTGGACAAAACACCTAAAGAGTGTTTTTTTCCTCAGGAGATAAAGCGCACTTGTGAGAAGACAACTGACGTCTGTGTTAGAGCAAAGACCTGGAACTGATCACACACGTAGGTTCACACAGACACACACACACACCGGCACACTGAGGCTGACCCACAACCAGCCGCCACAAATCACTGAGCCATCTCGTATAATCCTCCACCAGCAGCGCGGCGGCATTAAACATCCAAACAAATTGCCTCTCGTCAGGCGCTCGCAGCGGGAGGACGCCAGAAGGAAACGCAAAGGTTGCAAGTGCAGCAACTCCTCTGTGGGGCTGGAAAAATAAATAAAATAATAAACGATTTAATTTAACAATGATAATAAATTCTAGCAAGGGGGATAAGGACAGCATGGAAGCCACTGATGGTTTTCACTCATATTTTGGTTTCTTTTTTGTACTGTACATGAAAGTGAAGTAAAATCTGTTGGTGATGTGAAATGTTGGTCAGATTTATTTGAATATGCCAAACAACATGTTTTTTTTTACTCTATTCTCTTCGACAAAAAATAATGCGTGGCGTATAATAGTGACAGATGTTTCTAATATATTGGCGAGCGACATATTTGGAACTTTAGGGTGTTTTGGGTGAGCCAAGGACAAAGTGATATCAAATATTTTTTGTAAATAGCCAAAGGGAAAAACGATATAATTTGTTAAAAATTGGTGTTTGATGAATGTAAGAAGGAAAAAGAAAAAAAGATTTGGGCTACCTTGCATGCCCTAAAGCAAGCGCGAGTCATTTGGATTGGCCAACAGTCAGTAAAATGCTGCTTGACAACTATTTCATTGATCCTCAACCAGACATGCCATTTAATGTCAGATAGCTTCCAAATAACATCTTCAGTGTTCTTTTCATAAGTTTGGGTTTCGGGAGAAGAACCACATTTCCAATTCTGGCCCCGTTGTGAGTACGTGGCTAAAAGCGAGCCACTGACCGTCTAGACTGGCTTGACATGGTTTATGCTGAGCCCCCGAGATGGGTCGGGAAAGCGGACACCTCAGTCAACATCACCTTGCCAGACCGCCCCCCCAAAAAAACAAAAAAACAAAACAAGCAGATCTGCAGAAGTCCGTGCAGGCTTCCTGTGGAAGTGGGCACGTTCAGTCTCCAGATAAGAACAGAGGGCACGGCTCTATCTGCTCAGAGATCTGACACATGCTCTCGGGTGGACCGACTTAAGCTGCGCCGGGGACTTATCTTTACAGTTTCCTATACCACCTACTGACAGATCCCCGGGACTGTGTAAATTCCTTCCCCAACCCTTCCCCCACCTTAAAACGACTCCGGGCAGACAATGAGACGACGCTTTGTGTACTATAACACAGAGAACAGAGGAGCTTTTTACAAGGCGTACGGGGAGACGCAGACAAACACAAGTTGGAGTTGTTGCAATGTGTGTTTGAAAATGGACAATCCTTCAAGTGAGCTCATGAAGCATGACACCCTTCTCAGACTCTCTTGTGTCTCATTTGAACATTGTGCACTCATTTGTTTGATTGCAAGAGCTTACAATTCCAGTTGCCTCCTCTCACCAGCGTTCACGATATTCATAGAGCAACAAATATGAAGAATAATGTTACGGTCAGAAGCCTAAACCGAAACCCGGCCCTAACCTTCTCTATGAAATGATTGAACTTGGAGAAGTTCAAATCATTTGCGGCCACAAACCCAATAAAGAAACTGTCATATGCCAGCTAGTCTGTTGTTTCCTTGGCAACGTCAGGCAGATGGCTCTTCTGCATTATATAACAGAAACAAGGGCAAGGAGAACTGATAACATGCAATGATACAGTATGTACTCTAAAGCCGCACTTTATGAAGGGGAAAAAATAGAAAAATAACAACGAACAAATCAAAATTGACAAGATTGATCGCATGGCTGTGTTTTGCAACCAGTGTCAATACGACTGGACACAGTCGACTTCACTAAAATGAAAATAATAAAAACAAATATATATATATATATATATATATATATATATATATATATATATATATATATATATATATATATATATATAATAATAATAAACATAATATACAATTTATATGTATTTCTTAATACACATTGTTTATTGTTTATTCTGGGAGGCGTAACAGGTGTCAAGTTAAATTTTACGAGTCATGTTCACAGTGTCAACTTTGTTGGGCTTTATAGCGAAAATGACTTCATTAAGGTTCCGACGTCAATTCATGCTAGCTCAACATGCATACCATGACACTCATTTTCCATTCCAGTCATTTTCTAAATTCTTTGTTCCCAAGTCTACACTATGGTTGATCTTCTCAATTCTATGCAAAACAAAGATAATCAAACTCACTCCAATATCAATGTACAACAGTCCCAAAGATTTGGTTCAAATTTAAACAACCAAATTCCCAGTGGATGACTCAGTGTTATTCAGAAAAAAATATGGTGTTTTTAGTAACCCTTGCAATGTCTTTTTTACTATAGGGAAGAGTTATTTATATGCGGACGATCTTGCGGGGGCATTTATCATGTGTGCTAGTGCTTCCCCCTTCAAAGTTCCCAGTTTTATGACGTGCATTATTTCTTGTGCACACACATAAACAAAGCCAGGGCTGCCGGCACTGAATCAGCAGCCTGTGTCACCGTGTGGCCCCCGGGTCAGGCTCGCTTTCTTGTGCCGCCAGTGCTTACATTAGCATGTGAAAGCCTAAAGCTGTTCCAAATATTCCCTCTAAACATTTAGCCTGCCCAAGACTCGCATGGAAAAACTCCAGGCAGGCACGACGATGAATGAGATGAGTTAGTTGGGATTTTTTTTTTTGTGAAGTTAAGAAAAGGATATGCGACAGCCTTCATCAGTACGTTTGAGCTTGTCCATGATGCGGTAGTCACGGAGGCACCAGAAGTCTGTGTTTACATTGCAAGTGCCTAAAAACCAATTTAGCCACACTAGTCCCATTTGTCTTATCAACATGTAAATGCGTTGCCGTGTCGACGGGGCATTTAAAAGATTAAAAACAATCATCGATTTCAAGCTGGTGCTTCTTTCAGCGCGGCCGGAGACGGAGAAACAGCGTGCAACAAGTTCAGCCGCCGCTGTTCATTTTTTAAATTAGCAGAGTGCCAAAGGGCCAGAGGGGCGTTGAAGCGCGGGCGAATATATAAATATTCAAAAGGCAACATGTCGTATTCCCAGTCTGCTCCTTCTGTTAACTTTTCTCAACTGGAAACTGAATCGTGTGTCATTCACCCTAATTTAATCATCAGCCACTCTCATTCAATTATCCAATATAATATGCAAATGAGATGAACAATGGCCAGCTCATGCTAATTATCTGCATCAGAATAATTAAATTGGACACAAGCGGTGGAGGGGAACTGAACTACCATAAAATAGGGAGCAGATTCTTTAATTAGGCTAGCAAAAATTTTATTAGAATCTGTAATCTGCCCGTAAATTGTGCGAGGGTGGCCGGGCACCGGGGGGACATTACTCTTATTGGAAAGCGCTCCCTGAAGACTCGCTCAGGGGAGTGGCAAGCAACATGGCCGTTATCAAGGGCAAATCCATCCGAAAACAGGTTTCCCATTTATGATATTATAGTAATAATCTTGGCTTGGGAACATTAACAAGAAACTGCAAACCAGAAAGCTGTTAATATACTAAACTGGGGATTGTGTTGTGGATCAAAGTGAATAAAATAAACTTTGTCTAATAGTAGAGAGTCAATCCATGTGGATTAGCGATTTTTTGTGGCCATCTTTGTCACAATTTTATTCATATTTTTGCTTTTTTTTTTTTAGAAATCTGTATTCATTGTATGTGCCTTCTTGTTTTTACTTTTTGTATTGTTTACTTGAATGTTTTGTTTGTCCGTGGACCAATATAATATATATATATAATATGTCGTATGTCTTGTCACCGTGGGATAGTAGGAAACGCAATTTTGATCTCTTTCTGTGTCTTGACGTGAAGAAATTGACAATAAAGCAGACTTTGACTTAAATTATTTTTTACAATTTAGTATTTTTCCTGTTCTCACTCTGTTGGTGCAATAAAATGAATTAAAATAGAATAAATCCATTCCAGCTCCTCAACTGAATGATACTAACAATGTTTTTATAGGGCTAAGCTGAAAGTAAATATTGAACTAAATGAAGCCTTTTTTGTCTCTTTCTAAAGACTAGTACAGATACAACTGCTTGAGCTTTGTTGGCAGCCATACTGAGGGCAAATTTAGAACAAAAACTAAACATTTACCGTACCTCTATGTGAAATACACGGCATAGAGTTAAAGGCCCGAGCCGCCAACTCTGTGGCTGGCACTCGCCTTTGACAATCCAAAGGAGTGAGGTTTGACTACTAGCATCCGTTAACTAAGCATAGTTAGTGAATCAATGCAATGCTGGTTGGAGTAGCTTGTTTATAAACTGATTCGGTTGTGAAAGCGTCACGAATGACTTTGGAGTTTGCTGCTGCTGCTTCAGCACAATGATGGTCATAAATGGGCACTTTGCCACCTTGCAGAACCAAGTGTTGTGAATAATTTCTGCTGTTCCAAGGCAGCAGAGCATGCCTGCTAGCCAGTTTGACACAGAGAAAAACCTGGAGCGTAATCTTCGGCTCTGCTCCTGCACGCATGCAGGCACCGCTGCCTCCGCACAACAGAGCGGCCGTGTCCGGCGGCACAGCCCAAACCGGCGTGCCACTGGACACACAATGAGTCACTCCGAGGGCCGGCAGACAACGAGCAGCAGGACCCCGCACAAGGTGCCGCAGCCACTGAAATATTTACAGAGGCGTGTTTTGTTGCTTTTGTGCTGAGTGATTGAAGGGGGAAGACCTCAAAGGCCGACGGGCGGGCGGGCGCCCTCAGCTGAGGGGAGGCGGCGGAAACAGTAATATTTCAAAGTGCGTAGCGAGTTGTGAGGTCTCCGTGGATGAAATGCACGAGAGTGTGAGTTTTAAGATAATGATAAGAAAAGCTTCAGCGCCATATCGTCCATCACTTTGTGAGCGGAGGCACAACAACATCTCTGTAACACCCTGATGTATCCTGCTCGGGCCCGACAGTATTTGTTAAACATGTCAGCGTGACAGAACAGCAGTGGGTCAGGAGCACGGCGGGATCAAAGCGGCAGTACGTTTGAGTGAGGATGTTGAGACGACTCGCAGAACACAATACACGGCACCCGCAGCCACTCGGCTGTCTTTTCTTTTTTTTTTTCCTTCCACATATATCTACTGTAGAAGCGCACATGAGGGAAAGGCCAGTGTTTACTTGGTGGATCCCCTTTTCTCTGTAAGATAAGCATGCCGAAAGTCTTGAATGTATCATTTTAATATCATCAATCACACCAGGTATACACATTGCAAAACACGTTCTTCAACAAATCATATGTCACCTCAATTTCTTTTTTGAAAAGGGTTGACATGTCAATCGAGACAATAATTGTTGTGAATCATCACCTGAGTATCAACAACCTTGCTGCATAGGAAGTTAACTTGTGTAAGGATTCATTGTATTTATATAAAGATGTAACTTTGTAAATATTCCCTGCTGCTGGCTGACGTCAGAAAGAGTTGACACAGCATGAGACAGCTTCGTGCGTCACTTCTCTTTAGGGCAGCAGTCCCCACCCAGTCATTTTTTTTTTCTCCAAAATTTGAGTAAGTCTGGGTTATTATAAAAATGATTCTGCAATTCCAACTAAAACAAACCGGCGTCCTTTCGAGTAGTCCAAAAATGTTCTATTGGAATCCATATTTAAATATCTGAATAGCAGGCTGTCTAACCACCGTCTCTGTCTTGTCTGTTCCTGTGATGGATTAACAAGGGTCAACAGTCACGCGAGTTTATTCTCACAGAGGAAACCGCCCATTCTAATGAGTTTGTTATATTGCATGGCAAGATCGTTCCGCACTTCAGGTTTTAGAAAGGCTACCAAAATCTTGCATCATCATAATTTGACATTATCATGGCAAATTTGGCTTTCCTTACTATATAGCACAGATGGATGCTTTCTTTTCCTGCTGTCAATATTGTATATCAAATGACTGGCAGCTCGTCAGCTAATATCCCGAATAAGCAAAAAGTCCACACCTTGAAACGAAATCCTTGTTCCTGGATGAAAGGCAAAATGTGCGTAAAAGCCCGATTCAACACCATCATGTCTAATAAAGTCATTACAATTAGCTTCAAATTGCTAGCTCAAGCCACTAAATGTCAAAGTTGTTCACAGCAACAAATACCAGCCTCACAGCGCTGCGGCGTTAAATCCCTACGAGGATTCCTAATGAGTCGGCAAACATTTTCCTTGCAAATTTTTGCGCCACATTCCGGCCCAAACGAGAGGCACACTTCCTCGTGTAAATATCAGCTTAAAGTATTTAACTCATACTCTCGCCGCAGCATGCCAATACCGCCACAGAGCTCCATAGCCGCCCTGTACTGGGAAAAAACAAAAAGCGAGGATGAAGGAAGGCATATTTCAGCTTCCTCTCAATAAAAATCAATGTATCTTTGGACACTAAGGGAGTGTCAGTAAAGTAGCACTAAAGAGACTACGTTAGGTCGACTGGAGGGCACGACTCCCCCAATTGACGCTGGCTACTATTTTAAATAAAAGGGCTGCTTTTTCTCGCCGAGTTGTATTCGCTGATGTTGATGGGAGTGTGGAAAGAATGAGGCAACAAGTCACAGGTTTCTCACACATATTCAGTGACGAGCATGCGGACCATCAAACGGAAGGCTGTCGTTAAAACAGAGCAGCTGGAGCTGACATGGCGGCGGGGTCAAGTGAAAGACCTCGGCGATACGAGATGTGGATTCACTACATTTACAGCTTCTGTAGAAAACACTCTTCAATTTATTCCCCGATAAGGACTTTTTCCAGATAACTATCAACTCTGGGCACAGCAACAGGGTAAGATTACATAAGCATTTGCATTCATTTTTTTGCCATCGCTCCCGTCAGTCCAAAACCTTCTTTATCACAATTTGATCAATTTAATATTCTCGTCATAAATCTGTATTATTTATTTATTTATTTATTAAATGTATTAAATTTATTAATTTATTTATTTCCCGACTTATTGGTCTGTGGAGAGTGTTTAAAACGGGTTGCCATACCCAAATATATCTACAGCACCAAAAACGGTAGATGGAGGACTTTAAAGCCATGGGATGACCGAGAAATGTAATAATAATCAAAAAAAGAAAACGAGTTGACATTTAATATGGTAAGATTAAACACCTTCACAATGCATTAGTGGGATATCACTAATTTGACTGAGAACATTCAGTACAAATGACTGGTAATTGGTCCATTACTCTGTCGCCATGTCTGCTTTAAGAAAAGCTCAGGGAGGCCGGCGGGGACCCGCCTCACCTTGTCTGAGGGGCTCAGGTATGTCAACCCCCTCCACAACAGCTCACTTCTCCTCAGGGGAAAAGATCTGTCAATCACAGCCCTCCCTGAAAATGTCTCCAAAACCCCGTCAGGTCTGGCGAGGAGTGACCTTGTGTGGAGCACGCTCCTCTTTCACGTCTTTGTTGGCGACTTTGCTCACGACAATAATTACAATCTCAAAGCCCTCGCAGCTTCCACACATCACTTGGGCTTAAGCTTGTTGTTATGACATGCTTGTGTTAAATGCTTTCACCGTGGAGGCGGCTATTGTCAATTTGTCAGCCTACGACTGTGGGCGCCACATTGAAGCTTGGATTCATGTGCCGCCGGCCACACTAGAGCTTAAGTGGGATGGCTTTAAGTACACTTTGTAGGCCCCGCCTCCTCCATGCTCTAATACGTAAACAATAGTACCAGATATAATTGTGGACCCTTAATACAATTGTACTGGCTTTACAAGCATTGCCAGGCGCACTATAACTATACTATAACTGCTTTAATTTACACAAAAATAAGGGACTGGTAATATTGAGGAAAATAAAATCTTGTGGGCAAACTTTGGTTATAGGTTGATAGCCTGATTGTTTTAAGCCCTAATTTTCACTCATTACCCTTAATTCTTTCCCCCAGTAATTATAAATAAAAAATTTCGGCGTGTTTGTCTGATTATGAAATAGCGCTTATACATAGAGATTTTTATTATTCTTTTAATTAATGTAGTTTCTCATGAGAGCAACTTTATTCTTACATTTTTTGAATAAATTAAACATTTATTTTGGTTACACATTCTAAAAATTGCCAATTCTAGTCTTAAAGTTGCTGTCTTTATATATGTTGAAAAAAAATGAAATGATCAAATACAATTAACAATTGCGGAAAAAAATACTGACAGTTTTGGTTAAAAAAAAGGGTGACAGAATCCAACCCTGTGAATAAATTTACGAATAAGCAATCTAAATAAATAGGAGTAAGGAATAAATTACGACTACACAATAAGTGATTCTGGGTCTAATCATTGTATATACTCCATCCTCCATAACGAGCGTAAATTACGAGCGAACAACAGTGCACTGAAGTGATGGAAACAAATTGGCATACGTAGCAGGAAGTAAAATGCATTCATTGAGACTTTTGTGAAAGAACAAAGGCGGGGAGGGACACAAACTTCCTTCAAATGGTTGATCACTTAATCGTGACGTCTCAAGTAAGACGACAGCTTTATGTTTGTGTTACCTAATAGCGTCAGAGTGACAGAGCATGGTCGTTTACATCGTCGCACATGTCCGCCCCCTCGCTCAATTAAAAGCCCCTCATGAATATTTATGGCTATCTACCAGCCAGTAATTCATATAAACGATGTTTCCGCTTGCGAGCACAGACTGGTCACGTCGTCTTGTAAACACAGCTCAGTCATGGGACTGTTGCTCCGCTGTAATTCCAGAGCTGGTGTGAATCGGGCCCGGGGCCAAGGCCTTGCAACGTGGCCACGCTAGCGGTGATCGGTTTCGTCAAAGCGGCATAGCGCCGACTCATCTGTCGCCAGACCCCGGCGGCCGCGATGATAGACGAGGAATGCCGGAGGGGAAAAATAAGATGGAGGTCAAACGTGTGCTATTCTGCAAGCAAATTTATAATGAGCAGTTGTCATTTTGACTTAGGAAAAAAGGTGAATGGTACAAGACGTACATTAGTGTTGTTGACTTGACCTTAAACCATCATCCGGTGTGACTTCACATGTGTAACTTTATCTCATGGAGCAGTTAAAAGATTCATTACACAAAAGTGTTTGGAGGTTCCTTTGGCTTTTTTTTTTTTCATGGATGTCACCGCATTACCAGTGAGAGCAAAAAGTGTGGTTAGAATAAATTTTAAATCAATTAGACACCAAAAAATGCTTAATATTACTGCAGCTTACTGAGCCAGTTGTAACCGTCTTTTTCACGTACTATATATCCTGTATGCGTGTATTGTACTGCCCCCTAATGGCAAAGACATGCGCACCAGAGGGAACAACACAAATATACATACGCACAATGCATGTTTAATTTTTTTTTCCCCATTTAATCATTTTATTGCGGTATGTTTTAGCAAAGTGCATACTGCAGAGTGCTATGTTCTTATTAAAGTATTTTTTTTTACAATTTTTTAGGGGGTGCTGGAACAGATTAATGACATTTCTATTCATTTCAATACAGACAGATGCTTTGTTGAGTGTTGGGAGTTCCAATTGTGGTCAAGAAACAAATTCAACTTATTGGTCAGGTCACAAACTAAAGACGTGTTCGTTCCAGCAAAAACTATACAACGTCATTCAGGGAAACTCTTTCTTCCTATCCAATATGTCAATCTCTTCAGCCAGGTAAGTAATTTTACACATTTTTATTAGTACAATTATGAATTTATTTTTTAGGCTTGTTACTTAAATCAAAGCCTCTCAAGTCAAAGCGTCAACATTTTGATTCTGGAACAGATCACTTAATTCCTATAGAGGCGGGAAAAATGACATTTGCAAGTCAAGCAGTATCACCGATTAGGTTGTGTTCTACTTTGGAGGTATGAACTTCATATTGTCACAGCAACCAAAACATGCAGCACATTTCTATGATGTTGCATTTTTTTAGTCTCATTTGCCAAGCATGGCACCACGAATACAAGCTCTTTTCCTTGTATTATTCATCAGCTGCGGGCTAAAGGCGATCGCCAGCAGTCACCGTGACAGATGCTTTGTGGTCTGCTGCCAAATGAAGGCGAAGTGAGAAGTCTCGGAAGTGTTTGTAAAGGAGCCCTGCAGGTCATGTTAGCCCTGTTCCGATAACCACGGTTAAACACGGAGGCCAAGCATGAAGCGTGTACAATGAGTTAACCCTCCAGAGGACCATTACAACATCACAGTGTCAACTTATAGCACGACGTGGGACTATATAACTTGATCCATTATATCAAGTGTGTTGAGTTTGATGTTCAAGTCTGAGCGGCTGGCCGTGACAATGTCTAAGGACACTTGTATCTAGGTTAGTTTTGTATTACATTGTTTTCATGGTTTACATTATTGACAATATGACACAATACACTCGAGGCACACAGCATTTGTTATTTCGTTTAGCCGAATTGTAATATTATTGAAGTACTTCTGTGACTAGTTTTGGGAGTAACTCCCGGTAATGTACGACTTTACAGGGCTGATAAAATATCAATAATGCACATAAAACTGCATTTTAACATTGTGGTGGAGGAAACCATTAATGTTTTCCAGGACGATTAAAACAATATTACTGGTCTACAGTCTTAGATAACACTATAATGTTAATTTGTATGTATAAAAAGAAAGTATAAAAAGACGTTCATCATTGCATAATGAAAATTAAATCAATTAAAGTGACTCCTTTTTATGCATATTTTTGGTTCTGTTCAATGCAAGCTTCCATTTTATATGGAGTATGCAAATTCTTCCTACATAAAGAAATTCACATTTTTAACTTCCACTTGCTTTTTTCCATCTATCTGATGTATACTTGCCATAAAAAAAATAAAACTACTTTTGATATACAGTTTTTGATCAGTCCTAAATCCTCAGACCCTGCCTACACTCCGTTCATGCGTTCATATGATACAACTATATATATTTTTTGGAAGTAACGTTCAACTTACGTTGGACGTCTTGATGTCACTGACTGCACATGTTCGAGTGATAAGGTCAAAGACGTTTTCTTTTTTTTCTTCTTAAACACAAACCATGTGTGCTGAATTCTGGCGAACCAGCGTTGTTTAGTCTGCACGGTTCACTTTACATGACGACGTGACAAATTCCACATCTTATGGATCGGGACTGTAGATATCTACTTGAAAAAATAACATTATGGATACTAATCAAGTTATCGGTCAAAACATTGAGAATTTGGAAAGGTTGTCGCTAACATCGTTTCGTTCATACAGGTGGAACTAATGTCATTCAAAACAATTTTCAAATATTTTCATTTGTCTCGTATTTTCAAATTCCGTTCAAACCCGTAAACGTGTCCTGCATTGCGGCAGCTGTGGATTCGCTTTTGTCTTTGCATACGGTGCTAATTCCAGAGATCTCTCTTTTCAATTATTCATGCCAAGTACATAACTTTTCAATTAAGTAATTGCCAGGCTCGGGAGATTTGTGCAAACACTGTAACACACCCACCAAGCTGCAGCAAGGTCACCCAGCAGCCTTGGGGAGGGAAAGCTTCACCTGTATTCTTAATAAACACTGACTTCAAGAGGTTTAGCAGTAAATATTAAAGAGAACAAAATGATGCGACATCCATCTGCATTAAGATCACAATGCTTCCGTGCTGCCAAAGCTTTGATTTAGGAGACACAAAATGATTAGGAAAAATGTGGAAAAAAACAGCTGCAGAGGAAGTGATGGGAAGATAGGAGGAACCTGTTTCAATCACTTGCCAAATTCTACCTAGCAACCAACAATCTAATCTCTTTGACCCAGTAACCTGTCCACACAGATAAGAGCGCAGGACACTTCTTACATAACCTGCTGTTGGATTTTCAAACAACATCATACATAACCTCCAGAAACTGTGCAGAGCATTTATAATATCTTTTTGTTGTAGCAATGCAAATAACTTTGATAGAGAAGGTTGGAAGAAGCGGATCTGGAAAATGCAAACAGCATTCGGATTTTTGATCTTGATAACCTTCAACTCTCAACTGAGAAAGGCTTAATAAAATTCAGTAAGGGTCTTTCTTTGACATAAAACAATAATTATATGTTTATAGAACTGACCTTTAAAAATGTAGCTTCTAATCCCATGTACTGCCATTGATCAAATTAACCATAGTCAAAATTACGACTCTTAATCAAAAGGTCAGATCGTCACAAACCGTCGTTTTTTCTGGCTGCCTGATCAAAAAGCCAAACCAGAAATCCGAACATTAAGCAGAAAGCCAGCGTGATAGCATCAGGCTACATTTGTGGAGTTATTCTCCAGCAAGGCCCTGTTTATACCTTGTCATAAACATTTCAACATCCATGATAATTGTATCCATCTGGCCCTACTCCTCCGACGCAAAAACGGTAGACGCGTGCAACCGCACGACGTAGCGGCCTCAAGCTTGGCCTTGCGGTTACGTTCCAGATCGAGACCATCTGAGTGAGGTTCAAATATGGCTGCCGCTGCCTTCGGACAGGTAAACACGGTAATAGGAAACTGTCACAACTGATTTTAAGCGGCACGCAGAACATGATGGCAATCTGTTGCATTGGAGGGAGTGGATAGGAAGGAAGAATAGAAACCATAATGGTGCAAATGGAGATGACAGGAGGAAAAAGAGCACGAGAAGGCGGAGCCTGGAGGAAGCGGCGACGAGGCGAGGAAGGAAAGCAAAGGTGTCAGGGTGAGTGCGCTACAGTGATAATAGGGGTGCCTTTCAGCCGCTGCACAAGGGTAAGGTGAGACTGCCTCACAAACTGTGCTTTCTGGGCAGCGGCCCAAGCCCGGGGCTGCCTCATTGATTTGCGCTGGAGAAAGGTCCGATTGTGCAGCTGTGCCAGAGCGCTTTGCACCCAAAAAAAAAAGCAGCTCCTCTTGCTTCGCGTCCCCAGCAGCCTCTTGTAAATAAATTTTGTAAAAAAAAAAATTCTTTTTAATCTTCTGGAATTAGGGCCGTTTTTTAGTTCTTTTTAGGCAATACGTATTTCCCGCCGGAAATGATCAAATCCACTCTTTAAATGAACATTCTATAAATATTTGACATTTAGGACGAGCGAGCGTCCTTTCATGCCCTAGTACGATTACATGAATCAAACCCGCTTTGATTAGTCAATTCATGGCGGGCGGGATAAGGCAAGACCCAGGTGGCCCCCTCCATTAAATGACAGATTAAGCAGAGGCCAACTAATTTCTTTAGCCTAATCTTATTAAAGGCAAAAACAGCTGTCAACTGTCATGTGACTCCAGGAAAGAACCGGAGTACGTCTGCGTGGTGACAGCGAATATTCCCACTTCAGCTTTGCCTCCATCTTTCGTTTCTCTTTTCTGTTAGCGAGCTACTTCTCCACAGATAAGCAACAGAATGCTTTCTGTTATCATTCAATTGAATTTAAATTAGCCATTAAATGTGGATATTGATGCAAATGTGAGAATTGGTTTCACACAGCTCAGATAATTACATAATGACATCTGGATTGATGTCGAAATTAGTTGTTGACAAATGCATTAGGGCAGTGAAAATGTCATTTAGGGGGAATTAAAAGAGGAAGTGACATTGGAGAGATGTTTTAATGTTTGGCGCTTGTACTGTCAACCACACACTGTATTCTTGCCATCAGCACTTTTCGATTGCTCCTCCTCTCTTGTAATTGCCGGTGACTGACCCTGGCAAGAGACATGACTGGTGAGGGTCCCTTCGCCCTATTTGCTGACAATCCTTGTCAGTGGGCTTGAGGGGCAATTTGGCCGTTGACAAGCCTTCCTCAGTCTCTGGTTACCGCGGGGGGGAAGTATACGGCGAATTCAAACTAGCCATGCGAGACAATCGGAGGTGACTAAATTCCTTTCTCTTTCGAGTTGTCTTTTCCTTCGGCCCTCCAGGAGTCTCTTCCTCTCTTAACTCTTCTTTTTTTTTTCCACAATGGACAACGCTGGCTGCTCGCAAGGCTGCGAGGGGCCAACAAACAATGGGCATATTGTTAATCGGTCCATAAGAAAGCCTTATCTTGTTGTAGACGTGGTATTAAATTTCGTGGAGGCCCCATGCGGACGAGCGAGGAGAGAGAGAGAGAGAGAGAGAGAGAGAGAGAGAGAGAGAGAGAGAGAGAGAGAGAGAGAGAGAGAGAGAGAGAGAGAGAGAGAGAGAGAGAGAGAGAGAGAGAGAGAAATGTAATAAACTGCATAATCTCTTCACCCAGTTCTAAAGAGCTTAACCCCGTGTCAGTGACTGCTGGTCCAGCGGTACCCCCGAAATGAGGCAACAAAGGGTTAAAAAAACAAGCAGGTGGAATATTATGTCAGGGTCGGGAGCTATTTAAGGTATTATAGTTTTTTGAAGTTCAGAAAAGTGCAAACCATTGTATTTATTTTGATGCACTAGGTGAGAGGTTTTAATTACTCCTTAGCCAAAAGTTTCACAGTTTTGCATATGAATACCGGCAACTATTAAAAAATTGAGTCCATGACTGCTTGAGTTTTCAGGAATTTAGCTTTCTTAACTTTGGTTGCAGCGCAGTTGGAATTCCAGGACAGATGGTTTATCAGGGTGAGGGGGGAAAGAGGATTATAAAGGAGCATTTTTGTACATTCGACATGACTTCAAATATACTCATCTGGGGCTCATTTCATTGGAGTTAAAAGACGCCTTTTAAAAATACTCGCATGTTTCCAGTTGCTTGAACAAACATGATACCCGATATGCAATTTGATGTATTTACAGCCGCTTTACGAGGTAATTTGCGCAAGGGAAAAAAGACAAAAAAAGGTTCGTCTTATGCCAAAGGATCATTGGGGATTAGCTAAATCAGGGGTGTGCATCCAAAGTTCAGATTCCAGAGTTCAAACTGGACCCCCCTGTGATAAAAAGAAGTAAGATGGGGAATCAGGTATGACCTCACACACCAATTAACAGACGAGACATAGTCTTGTTGCTGGACACAGAAATGCCGACAATCATCAAAAGTTGTTGAATTGATCTCGTCTGAAAATTTAACAACAGCCAAGTTGTGCTGACAAAGTAGGTTAAACAGTGTTTTCAAAATGTTTGCCTGGCATGAATATGCAATCTATTGTTACTGTGGCTTTTTCGATCAGGGTCTCCTTGGAAACGAGCTGATTTGTGGACTGATTGCTGACAGGAGCTTGGTGGCAAGCCCAGATTGTGGACTGCACACATGCAGAGTTAACATAGACGCACAAACGCACACACGCTCACAAACACACACATTATCTACATTGACTCAGCTGCTCTCTAGCAGCACCTACTGGGAGAAGTGTGAATCTTCTGAGACTGTCAGAATGGGAATGCAGAGCAACTCATACTTAATTAAGTATATTCTATACCCATTATACATTATTGTTAAAATACTGCACATTTAAAGTTTTATTTTACATTATTATACATTTAAAGTTTAAAGACAGTTAAAAAATGCATTCCTATTCACAATCTAATTGACAATCATTACTTTAACCCTTTATAGACACATTTACAATAACATTTAAAACGTTTATTTTTTATTTTTTTTATAATGTACTATTTTTACAAATACATGTCAAATAATAATTCGAAAGGATAAAATATAAAATGCTTTCATTATTGTATTGTTTAAAATGTTTTCTTATCAGAGTACATAAAAACTAGGATTTTTATTATTATTATTAGTAGTAGTAGTATATATTAATATATGAATATAATAATAATAGTAGTATTTCTTTCTTTATTTATTTATTTGCTTTCAAAGAGGCTACATTGGAAAGCACGCGTACACTATATAAATGTCCTCTCAACTAATAAAGGAATAAATACAGGAGATGCTTACGATGAGTAAGAACCATACTATCCAGAATAACAAAAATATAAAGCTTTCCAAAGCAGTGATGCATCATCCACAAAGGCAACATTAGCTCACATTTTCCTTGAGTGAAATAGAAATAGAGAGAATACATAAACATGGCATGTACTTATCAGATGACAGCAATACTTCACGAGGTCACTTCAAGGAAACCAGAGTGGGGGACTGACATTACCCAAATAAAAATCAATGATTATTCATTTGTTGTATTGTGTATGTTGAAGTAAAAACAAAGTGAGTGCATTGAAGAATATGAATGGCCGCATGTGTAGAGATGATGTGTGCTTGTCTTTATTTATTAGAGGACAATCGGGGTCAATGTCTTGGAGGCTGTCCATGCACATTACAGGCGTATGCCTGCTGCAGGTTCATTACTTGGTTATTTATGTAGACAGCAGCAGTTGTCTCCCTTGCGCTCATCACATGAGCAGACAAGGAGCTTTGTTTATTGCTAACACGGCAACTCAACCGTAAAACACGCAAAAGTTGACTCAAAGTGTACAACGACAAGGCAGAAGGAAAAAAAAAAAAAAAACACTAATTGTGGTCCACGTTTATAATCCAACAGACATCAGCCTCACATTACTGACGGGGGAAAAAAAACACTTCAAGGTTGCATCTTGACGCAAAGTAACTGGATTAACAGGCTCCAGAGATTCACTGAAAGGAAATGAGGTTGTCCACCAGGTAGGCAGATTTCTGCCAGCGTAATCTTTTTCAGTTAATGGTCTGATTTACTCAAGCGCTGCCAATCAATAAAAACTTGCTGAAGTTACTCTTTGGTAATGTCGCACCTCACAGCATCATGAGTGACAATCGAGGAGGAGATATGGAGATTCGTGCATGTCACTCTCAACGGAGAAAGAATAGAAAATATGCTTCAGAAATGACGGCATGAGGGATGTACGCAAATTTTAGAAACATGACGGGAGTGAGATAATCTGTGAGAATTAGGAGCCTTTGGGACCTTCCTGTGGTGCGTTATAGAATCTCCAGGAAGTAGACTGACCCCAGTAGACTTCCATTGTGCCTTCTAATGCTTCTGTATATAGCCTGTGTGTGTGCGCGTGTGTGTGTGTGTTTGTGCGTGCATGTTTTACATCTTTACTTTATTAAATGTAAAAAAAAACAAAGTGTTGATGGTGGAGGGGGAGGGGGGGGTCAAGTAAAACAGTCTTTGATGCTTATTGAACAATTTCCAAAGTGTTATGTGACCATAGAGACATAATTTCCAGAAAACTATGGTTGAATGAATTTTATGACCGCGGGAATATTCCAAAGATGTTCCACAGAGTAGAGTAAGCAAAGATTGAAAGGATAGTAATAAATAAAAGGCCCAAATGTTTTAGAAAGATTTGAGATTCAGGAGGAGCAAAGTCTAACCTGTGATTGATTAGGCGTACGTCTCAAAACTTTTGTCCATCTCAAGTATGTGTTGGATGTTAATGCTGCCTGGCTTGCACTCCTCAACACCAGAGATAGCGCGAGTGGAGATGTTTCTCACACTTACACACACACAGGAAGTCGAGGTGCTGGGGAAGCCCGCTCTTATCTAACACACACACGCACACACACACACACACACACACACACACACAAACGCACGCACCGGGATCGGCTCTGCTTTCTGTCTCCAACATTAAAACCTCTGCGGGTTATTTTCATTTGGACATCAGGCGCGCAAGAGAGGAAATCACTCGATACCTCAGGCGGAGAACTAGTTGAGGGGACTTCCACATTTTGGGAGCGGAAACTTAAATCAATTGGTCTGACATATGAGGAACATCACTTCCGCTGTGTATGCTTTGTGCTCTTCTATATTACGCTTTTGGATAATATTATTATATTTAAAATATATATTATATATAATATATATAAAACATAATATTTAATATTACGCAACTGGAGTTAGGGGACTACAATGGCGTATTTCAAACTGCATTATAAACACTGATGTCCTTCAAACTTGAATTATTTGAATTACTATATAAGCCTATGATAAAATAAAAAATGTCATATTGGTAAACCTCAGACTCACTTTTTGTTATTTTTGCTTCCATAAGCATCCATCCGCATGCAGCAACCCTTATCAAAACGTTGTCTTGTTTTGCAACTCAAACCCAGACATTTTTTCTTAATGCTTGCAAAAAAACGTACTTCATATTCCACAATTGTGTAGATTATGATATTGATCGTCCATCCCCTCTGTAAAAGCATTATAAATATAAAGAGCATTCCTCCATTAATGGAGAGTAGGAAGCTGGCTAATGCTAATGAGCCTCAGAGTGCCCATTCCAGTCCATTAAGGGCTCTTAGCACTGGGAAATGATGGTGTTGTCGCGAGGAGGGGAAAAAAATAACACGGGCCGCACGGGCCCACAGCGTGCACATAGTCGGGCTATGATGAATGCTGCTAATGGACTTGCTGTACATTGGTGAGAGAGAGGGGGGGGGGACGTATTTATTGCTGTATGCTTGAAAAATTGAATTTATTTGAGGATCTGATTCCTAATGGGTGATATAAAAGAGGAGAGCTTTTATGAAGATCCAAAAAGTTAGACAATACTGTTTGTTTGGAAAGTTGGGGGGAGATTTACTTGGCAAAAAGACCGGGACTTTTTTTTTTTAAATCACAACTACTGGAAGCCAAACTTTTTTTTTTTTTGCCATTTTTCAGGAATGCTATTGATTTTAAAGTATATCAGACACAAGCTGGTTGAGAGATTTTTTTTGAGCAAAGCAAATGTAATTTAGAACCTAAGAGGAAAAATCAGGTCAAATTCGGACAAATGGTTAAATTGTTTTCAACTCATCTTCCAAATTCCGCAGCCTATTGAATCTTATCAATTTGGATGATTGATATCAAACAAACACCAAAAAAAACCACCCCATCAATTCCTTGCCACCTGCCTGTCTTTAAATTCTTCCGGATTATTGTTTGAAATTCGAGCCTTACCATTACTGGCAGATACCAAATGCAACATGTTTGAGGTATTACGTTCTTAAATCATTTTGTCACCTCTCCACAAGGTCTTACAAGCTATTGTCCATTGTGAAAAAGGTCTGTAAAGAAACAGTGTGGAAAAGAAAAAAGGGATACTGTAAGACATGACAATGTCACCTTTGAAATGGTAGAAAGTGACACGCCCCTTTCAACTCCCAGAGTTTGGGCCAACAGTACCACCAAATTAAAATAAAATAAAACATTTATTTAGCTATATTTATAAGATTCAAAATAACATTTTTTTTCTTTGAGCAGCAGTTTTTGTCAGTGACTTCGTTTGCGGAGCAACCTTCTAATTTTAATGAATTTTTTAGGGGGAACATTATTATCAAATTTGACACTGGTAAAAAATACGACATGATTACAAATGACTAAATGGTCTCAAAAGTCAAAATCAAAACTCGGGACATTATTGTAAAAACAAACAAATAATTGGAAGATGGTTATTTGAGGTGTGTTGCTTGTGCAAAATGCCAGTAAAGAGAATTGGGTGAAAAGAACGTAGACACAAAAAGAGGGGGGGTAATGAAGGTGTGCGGGGGTCCAAGAGAACTACCTGACTGGAGCCAGAGGGGATGAAAAGGCTGGACTTATACAATGAGACCAGAACAAGGGGGCCGAACATGGGATGAGGGCATCGGGGATGCATGAATTGCACTGCTGACTGCGTGAAAGAGAGAAGAAACAAATGGATGATGTGAGGGGAGCAGAAGAAGGGGGGGGGGCTACTTGTCTGCAGAATCAGACCTGAAACATGACCCCGTCTGCATTGTTCACTCACGCACTCAACAAGACACAGTCAAGAAGCAACCAGCCAAGCCGCGGATCAAATGATTTCTCACAGAGAAGAGATTTACCCTGCGACCCCTAACCCCCCCCCCCCCCGCCTAACGAAAGCTTGCCCCTGTTTAGCCCCCCCCCCTTCATTGCTCCATAACTTCCAGACCTGAGGTGAAACTTGAAACACAACTATCCCAAAACACTAAATCTCAAAAGCCCACGCTGCCAATGCCCCTTGTCGCACAAAAGAGGCCCGTGAGTACACTGAGACACACTAAATGCCCTGACACGCCACAACATGCTCACACACACACACATGCACACGCACGCACACACACAGGGCTAAGAAGTGAGATGAAGAAGTTGAGAAGAAGCAGGTCTGTGCGTGAGGGAGGTCTGCTCTGATCCAGAATGGCGACCACGGGAGAACGTGGGAGGGAAACACGCCAAGAGAGGAAGGGGAAGAGAGCCAATGATGTCAAATACAAGAATAGGAAAAAAAAAAGGTATGCCCTAATTTAACAAAACAAAAGGTTCTATTCATGCAACTGCACTGCGTTGTGTTATTATTGAAAATGGTGTTCAAGCATCCCTTTCATAAAAAACTGTATTGAAAAATATTTGTGCTGCATTCACATTGAAGCATATTTTTATTTTCCAGCAACTTCAAGCTGTGTTGAACAAATCAGTCAAAATAGCAACAATGGATGGGAATGAGAGTCAGGCTATAGAAACTATTTTTCAGCACACAACTGAAGAAGCAACAGAAAAATGGACTGCTGCAGCAAAGCGGAGACTGTGGAAGGGGGAAGACACCAAAACAGGCTAATATTAGCAAAGCTTGACCAATGAACAACCACCAGCGCACATTATACCCAAAATATATCAGCTAGAATTTTTTTTTTTAATATATTAAAATTGAAGGTTTAAATAGCACTTGCACTCCTGACACATTTCAAATTTTCTTCAGCGCTTTTAAAAATAAAATAAAATAAAATAAAATAAATAAAAACCGAGTTCAGTAAGACCTCCCAAAAGAAAGCTCAATCTGAATGAATGGGCTAAGCCCCGCCTCCTTCAACAGGCTTAGCATAGTGCAGGACTTTCACTGTGGCAGCAGCTAAGAGGCTACATGATCCTTTTGCATTGCTCACATACTTAACCTGCTTGCAAGACTTTCCAGCCTAAGGGCTCTTTGTCAGGACTTGCAAATGATTTTTCAGTGATACAAATAACGTCCGAATGCTTTAGATAGTTTACACATGTGAGATGGTTATGAATGAGGAGAATGCACCTTCACAATTATAAACAGACCAGCGCATATATCCACAAGCAGGACACTTTAACTTTCTCTCCAGAAACGTCAACACCTTTTGTGGATTGCCAACAGCCCTGTACCTTGAAAAGTGACGCTCGAGCGCTTTTTTTGTCACACCTTGATGCAAACAGCCAGTGAAAACAGGCTTTTAACAACACAAAAATGCACACATGGTTGACCAAATTCATCAAAGATAGCTTAGGTGATGAACCATAGATTCATCAAAAATAAACATTCACGAGTAGTTGAGTCAATCTATATTTAATAGCAGCAATCCAATTGTGGAATTTGTGTATTTATATAAATAAAATATCTCTCACAATCTTGATAGTGCTGTATTACTTGCTGTCTGACCTTGGCCAGCAGGTTCTCGATGTCCTTTATCTGATTGGCAGAGTAGCAAAGCTGTCCGACCCAAATTAGCAAGAAAACTGTAAAGCCAGCTTGACTGACGTACGGCAATTTTATTGGACTCTAGGGCACAAGTGATTGTTATGATTGTAAACGGTTGTACAATGTGGAATGTGACCAGCCATAGAAACCGAGCACCGTAATCTGTCCTGTACAGTTTAAAATACAATTCTAAGGACCCTTATGATAAATAAAAGGAAACCACAAGAACCATGGCGGACTGTAGCTCCCAAATCATAATCACAAGTTTACATCATTCCACCTGTGAAAGTCTGTAAGGAGTTCCTCATAAACGTACTTTGTCCGCTGTGACCTCCTGCAAATCAATTTCCGTCATGTCAAGGACTGTGTGCATCTTGCACAGCAATTTTGAGAGGAGCTTTTATTGGCCAATCGATTTGGCCGTGTTCACACCCACAATGGCGCAAAACACCCTCTTTAAATTGGGGCAAGCCGCATGTGTCTATGAAAATACCAACATGAAGGCCGTTTTTGTGTCACCAACCTGCCTCATAAACAAATTAGACCATGCCTTGTTCCATGAAATTATCTTAAAACCTCCAACCTGCTGGACAGCACTGACAACCGCCCCGACCACACAAAAGGTTTGAACGTCCATAAAAAGGATCAATGCCAGAAGTGATTAATCGACAAAATAATATGTGATGATCCATGTCAGCAAAGAAAAGTCAAAGTCTACTTGTTTGACCCACGAGGTCAACGTAGTCGTCGCCTGAGGACATTCTAGAACAGACACACAGAGGACATCTAATCAAACAGCAGACCCAAAAGACAATATCTCTTTAATGACAGACTATTGGCCTGGCTGAGCAGAAACTAGATTAGAGGCTAAGTCGCTGAGCAGCAGACCAAAGACAAACAAGCGAGGTGGGCCGGGTGGGACGGGAAGAGGTGAGTGACACGGCCCGGGCCAGTTGTATCCCATGATTAACCCTTTGTGTGCGGGTCTTCTTGGACCTAATCAAAAGACTAGGACAGGTCTAATGGCTAGAAATGATGGCTCAGTAACAGGGGGAACAGGGTCAGTGGGTGGGCCAGACGAGGTCTTTGTACTGCCCTTTCCTCACCCCACTAATTAGCTGACATGGAAGGTGGAGGATGGAGCACAGACGAGGCGAGGGAGGAGCAAAAAGGACGAATGGGAGCACAGAGGTGAAGATTTGAGGCAACAGATGGAGAACAACTGTGCCAAGCCAAGTGTGAGGGCAGCGTTACTGCGACTGTTACACCACATAAGAAGACGCAGCCAGATGGAAAGTGACACAGTCACGGGCATCTCAACATAACTTCACAAATGCTTAGTGGAGCTGCGACGGACGCCCTCGGGTGCTCAATTCGAGTCCTACTGTTGCATTCATAATAGCCTAAATTATAAATGCACATGAAACCATCACGGCTGCATCATTGTGTGTGGAAAAGGTTCACGACTATTGTAAAAATGTATTTATCGAATGTGCTATTTAATAGGATCTATCCTGTCAAGAAATGGCAATGATTTTGCAAAACATTTTAACATGACATAAATAGCTGCCATAATATTCAAAATAATACAGAATTTACTGTTCATTGAGAACGGGATAATAGATAGCGCAAAAAGAATAAATATAAATAAATGCTGACTAAATACATGATCGAGACCAGACTCCCCAAAAATTAGGGTAAAAAATTCCGAGTTGCATGGCCATCTTTTTTTCCAATAAATTACTTTTTTGTCAATATTGGTAGATTAAATTTTTTTTTTTAAAAAGGCCTGCTATGGGTTGGAAAAAATCTCTAAAAGACAGCCAGGATCCACTTTCAGAATGACGATGCCCAGCTAGCAACCAACGATTCTACTCAATTGGAAGCAAATGTCATCCCATTTATTTAACGTTCCCCATCCAGCTCCACCGTATAGACCTTTGATTTACAAATCAACGCTATGAAAAAAAAAGCTTTGAATCCGAACAAAAGTTGAAACCTCAAGGCTCTCCAGGACCAATGGTTTTGCACAATAAATAGAAGCCATGCGGTGACCGTGAACTGCCAAGACGGCAGCAAGAAAGAAGAAGGAGTCAAAATCACCTTGGAATGCCATCCCAGAGGACAACGCTGGGCTCCCGGCATCCAGTAAACACTGTCCATCTTGGCTACCTTTTATTTGAAAGGTGTGACAAACAAAGGCAGACCTGCGTTGTAAACACGTGAGCTCATGGCTGTCTCCAGTTGCATGGCGACGGCTGAATTTGTCCAGAAAAAAAACAAAAAACGATTGAGCTGAGAGGGACCAAAATGCACTTTGACACAAAATAAACCATTAGTGGTCACCGAGGGAGCTGCACCGCCAGGTCACACGCTCGCTCGGGCCAACGAGTCGACACTGTGAGTGCGGGGAGGCTCCAAGTCTGGCGCGGTAATGAAATTTACCTAGTGAGATGACTTTTAACCTTAGCTACCTTCAACGTGTGGCGTCAGATATTGTTCATCTGCATGCTTGCTTGTTTCTTAAATCTTAGTTTGACACAGAGCAATAATCCCAGAAAGTTTGACGAGGATTGATTTAAAAGGACTTAACGACCAAATACGTTGTCAGGTAAGATTCAAAATTGACAAATCAATAACAAAAACAAGAGGCTTAGTGGATTCTGCCTGCCATTATGCATCGAATATTAATTTAAAACTACTCCCAATAGGTAGGGGGCCCCGTTTCAAATTGGATATTGGTGTTTTTAAAAATCACTTGTTGAAGGTGTAGATTTTGGGGTGGGGAGGCAGAGGAGGGGCGACGTCTACGTTGGCAACTTTTTGAGTAGGAATGTCCGAGGCGATCAGATAATCCAGAAAAAATAAACGTAATCCAGGGTGGCTCCGGGACACGAGAGACGGCGGGTGGTGAATGTGAGGTCATGTTAACACGGTCAAGACTTTGGTTTACTCTGAAGCCAACGGTTTTGACATATACTGATGCTATAAAAGTAAATTTTCAAGGCTCTAAAACCGACGACTAGTAGGTTCTTCTGCCGTAAAATCAATAGTAAAGGAGAAATATCCTCTGGGTGCGCAACAGTGGCAGCAGCCACTTTATTGACTGGAGTGGATATGTGATCTGAGTGCTAGGCAGGGGAACGCCGCGCCCTTTGACCCCACCCCCAGCCCTCAGGCATGGCCCTTATGCCCATTGGCAGATGTGACTTACTGGAGCAGACTTTCCTGTATGGTGACAGCTTGTTAGCCACCCCTTCCCCCTTTTTATGACACAAGTGCAGCCTTGACTGTGAGGGGGGGCTAGCAAGATTTTTTATTTATTTTTTGCTTTATTATTATTTTTAATAATACCGCAAGAGATCTTAAATTGGTCAAGCACTCTAAGAATATTTTAGCTATGCTGGACAGACATAACACAAGTTGGTGGGAGGCCGGGTTTTGGCGTGGCCACAATAAACTAAACAGATTCTGAATGTTTTTCAGAACTGACCACATGTGCATCCACTTTGATGAAAATGGAAACAAAAAATTTCGAGCTGGAATGCAGTTGGTAGTCGTTTGTTGATTTGGATTTTCAGCTTTAATTTCTTTTTTATGTCAGGTCATTCAACATGTAATTTATTTGGCATTTATCAAAAATACTGGCAAAAAATGGAACCTTAATGCAGCACTTGCTCAGTATGCGACTGCTGAGCTGGTTGCGGTCTTTCCTACACTATATTTCTTACTTGAACTATACATTAAAAAAAAAAATCATTCTTAATATCCAATAAATAAGAAAAACTGTCGCTGTCAGTGCTAGCTGTACAGACTCAATGTGAGCTAGTTTTGCAATAAATAGGAGACAAATAACTCAAACACGCCTCCACCACTGTTGCCAGTCCGCCCCCTTCACTCAGTCTCCTCCATTGCAATCCCCGGGGAGACTTATTAATGATCCACATGGTCTCCGCCCTCCTCGTCGATTGGCAACATCAAGTACCCATCCACTCCGCCTAGCACATCAATGACGCTCGTGTGAGTTGCTCGTTTGAAGGCAAAGAGCGACGACTGTAAGAGCATCTTGATATTGAAGACAAAACAAAATGAAAATCCAAAGCGAGCTTATCAATGAGAGGTCAAGCTTTTAAATCCAGGTCAAAAACTGCCCCATAAATATGTTTGTTGCGTTTGTGTAAAAGAACTTGACCTCAACCACATCAACCAAACTTAGATTGGTCAAAATGTCTTCCATTCTTCCAAAAAGTCATGGTTCAATTTTATTGCTCTAATAAAAAGCGAGCAGGAGATACTGTCAAGATAGCTCCACCTCAGCGAGGCATGACACAACATCTAAGTGGAAGGAAAACAGCGAGCGCTTAGCAGAGAGAGGTGTCACTTGTTCTCAGTATTAGCGCTGGAGCAGATAAGAAAACAGATGGGACAGGGCAGGTCAGAGGGCCATGCTACGGCTGACAGCTTTGTTTATTTGGCCTGTCTCTGATATCCTGCTTCCAACCCCCTGACCCCCCCCCCCCCCCTTCAATGCACACTCCTCACGCCCGACCTGGAAGTGACCACGGGTGGATCAAGGCTGCTTTCCACCCGAGACTCAATCCAACCTGGCCCGCTCACCACTCAGGCCAACTCAAAACACATGGAAGGCAAGTGTGGGCTTCTTTGACAAGAAAAACAATTGGCAAATTTGTTCTGGCTCAGTTGGGTGGCGTTAAAATATTGTAGACTACAATGTCAGCCAGAATAAACATGGCTGACCTCGACAAATAGATCAGATAAACGTGACGGAAACTCCTCAAATGAAGTCCGTGACGATGGGCGTGACCGAGATGATGTCATACATCAACCATGGGTTAAACTTCAGCTTTGTGACGATATGTGAGGCCTGAAATGCACCAGAAACGATAACCCCACATGGACAGCAGCAGATAAGAACGATCAGACCCAGTTACACCAAACTAAATGGGGTCCTTGGCCTGATGGTAGATAACCAATAACAGAAGATGTTGGATGCTATGACTAATTTCCTGCAATGACAGATGGCAAAAAAATAATAATGCTGAAGCAAAAACAAAAGAAGCACTCTGAGTTTGGCAAGGAAAAATAAAACAGAACCGCCATTTTTGGAAAAACTTAGAAATTCCTATCAACTCGATTATTTTATTGTGGAGTTCCAACATAAGAGATTTAACACTCGTTCAAATGCCCCATCGCGGTTAATTTGTAATCCCCCCCGCCACCCCCCCCCCCCCCCCCGCCTCTAAACACACCAGGGAAAACCAAAAACAAAGCGGCGCCTACCAACAACCAAAACATCTGCAGGGCATTGGAGCCGACCCGCACACACACTTTTAGGCCAAGCAGATGGTTTGTCTCCACCATCACCCTTACACACACACACACACAAGGATCACACTGCAGAGCCGCCAAGCTTCTCAGAGAAGGGGGTAGGCCGTTTGAAAAATGAGAAAAATCCCACATTTGTGTTTTCTGTATGTGCGCTGTATGCGTGTGTGCGCGTCTGGACTTCTTCTCTGTCTGTCTCTCGGCCTCGCACAGTGCGACGCAGACCTGTTGAGACAGCGAGGGCCCGCTCCTGTTTAGACTGGGCCGGCGCCAGTCGTCCCCTCGCGTCGCCCTCAGTAGCGACAGGTGAGACGCTTCAGTCGGCCATCATCACACTCTCGGCTGACAACGCCGCGACGTGCCGCATTCAATCCATCACGCCTGTCACGAGCTAAAAACTCCCCTTTCACATTTAGTGTAAAGGAATTTGCTTTTTCCCTTTCACCAATGTAAGAACCAATTTTGGAACTTGATTCGGAAGATGAGAATGGCACATATCAAAAATAGACAACATGCTGTCATCCATTATTGTTTTGGGTTAATCATCTCCACTGAGATGCCATTTATTTTATTTAAATTATTTAATTTAATTAATCTATTTATTCTGTTGATTTATTTTTTATCTATTTAATTAATGATTTGCTGACTGCCCTATTTTTATATCTCTACTAAAGAGGCAAACATTAAAAACACAACATAAACATTTTTTGTCAACAATATGTGTAACTTGTCAAAGTCACCTCGAGAGTTGGAGGTGTTGCATTGTTGGCTGCCTTCCATCAGATCTCGTTTCTTTAATCGCATGTTTAAAGCTGCGTGTGCTCCTTCACACCAACAATTGGCTAAATCCCAAATTCCCATGTCTGGAAACGTCCAATTTTTTTTTTTTTGGAACTGCTAACCCTTTTCACCATAAGGAAATATTATATTTTGCGCAACATCCTGTAAAACATCCAACATGTCTGGCTACTTTTGATGTATTTCCCATCACATGGCCTTAATTACAGGATTTGAAACAAAGCAGAGGTTGTTGGACTTCTTTTTGATCAAATTTGCAGCTATGTATTCCCTGTACTATAATTTGCCCCTTTATGAAGGTGAATATTACACTATTCCCCCACGACAGCTTTACAATCTTCAAGGTTAAATGAGGACCAATTGCTACGCAATATATTACTTCTCGACCATTCCCAGTTAAATGGGCTGATGGTTATAAATATTAGTAATCATTGGAAGGGAAAACACAAGGCTTGTGAGCTGAACTAATGATCAATGAATCAAAAGTGTCCCTACGTTCACCCCTGCGTGCGATTTGACGCACGCAAGCCTCGTCATAAAACGAGATCACGGAGGAATTTGCTATTTATTGCTGCTTACCAAGCACTGACAGTGGACATCTGTTTAAAGTACGCAGTAAGGGCGTCCATTTTTTTTTTTTTTGTGCAAAGCATTCCTCGTTTGGTGACCTCGGCATGTGACGGGGAACTTTGAAAAATTGGAATGAATTGCTGCATCAATTTGAATGCGCCTCCATGAAAAATTTCGGTCAACCGTAACCGAGATGACAGGTGAGGCAAAAAACGCCCTTTGTTATGGATGGCGATCAAACATCACGTTCCTACAAAAACATGCAAATCAAAAGCTAAAACCTTCTCCAGTTGCGAACGGTTTGATATTAGAGATAAAGATTTAAGACGTGACTGTTTGTCTCCATTTTCTTCCAAGTAGCGTATTTTACTAGCCGCTTGGCTACAGTACAACATGTCCAGCAAGATAAAGAGCTTTTGCCAAAGCCTAAAACCAACAACCAAAAAAAAAAAAAAGCCTCAAAACACCATCAATCACAAAACCGGGACATTTTCCAGCAGAGACGAAAAATAAATTTGATTCAATCACATAATATATCAATGCCATCAAGGGATGGTACAAAACCTGTAATATCTGCTCATACTATTTCCTGTATCTAATTTCACACACTCCACTCGAGTCCAATAAAAATATGACCATTCGCAGAAGCCACCGGATGCGCACATGCAACAAGAAACAATAACGCCCGGTGAAATGTCCATTCCCTCTCCTCTTGCAGCACGCATTCATAGCATCTAAAAGCCTCTTCCATTTAACAGCGGGCCCGAGGCTGTGAGTGACAGGCAACAGAATGGACCTTATGTTGTCACGTTCTCAGCCTGGAGGGAGGCCTGGCACAGCACTCAAGAAGGAGGGAGAGAGGGTGGTCTGGGCATGCGCCACACACCAGCCAAACTGGAGCAGAGTCTCAAATATCCATGCAGAGTGTCGCTGTTGCCTGCAGGGCAGAGTGGCACAGGCGGCTGCCCTTTTGTGTTCCCAGTGAATGAAGATTTGATGAGATTTGATCACCATTTGACCAAAGAGCATCTCAGCCTGGTGAGAACATTGTCCAGATGTTGTTTGATCCGCTCTTGAGTTTCCAGTCAAGAAAAACACGGTGTATACTATGGAAACTACTTGACCTCCTATTGAACTGGAGAGGGCAGAAGTGAATGTGTCGCACTTCACATGTTGTCATGAATGACAGCATGAAGAAAAATATATGTTTGGTTCTATTGGAAATCACGGAAGACTTATTAGGAATATAGTGAGCTAGCTAGTGTATCAAAAATATTTTGCGTCCAAGGCCAGAAAGTGTCAAATTCAAGTTCACAATAAACATACAAGTAGATGATTCTGCAGCAACACATAAGAATTTTTTTTTTTTTAATGAAATTTAAATACCAAAAAAGAAATAGAAAATAACTGATAATATAGAAAAATCATGAGAAAAGGTATTTACATTTTGTCTTAGGGTTACTTCTGTTGTTTTTGTTTTGTTTTTTTGGTTGAAGAACAAAACCCCAAAGCTTGGGAAGTAATTTTGTTTTTAGAATTTCATTGGATCCAAGCCCGAACTGATTGCTCATTAATCATAAATTCTTAATGATCAGTCAGTTGATTGCTATCCTAACTTCTTGCCAGAGCATCTTTAAAACATTCCAGCCCAAGAGTTTCAAAAATGTTCAAAAAAACATGATTTAATAATTACTTAAAAAAAGTCAACATTTCAGTTTACATTCACTTTACTTAAATGTGTAACAAACTATTCAATAACCATGAACTTGAACTTTATTGCTTGTTTAACTGTGAAAGTCAAGTGACAGCACACAAGTGGTAGGATTAAAATAGATGTTTAAGCCTACAAGGTATTTTGTGGAGAGAAAAAAAAAGAAGAAAGGGGAATCAAAGAACCAAAAAAATGTGAAAATGATACCTTGCCTATTGTCTGGCCCTCATGCGTAGCTACCTTCACCTATCCACAAAAAAAAATCCCCCACAATCAGGGTCTTTGAAAGGCAAATGGAGGTGGGGGGGGGGGGAGAGACCGGCCTATCACGTTCAGGTATGCGAGCTGGAAAGGCGACGTGGAGCGACGGCGAGGTGTTGACAGTGAGTGGCAGGTGGAGCAACTGTTTCACAGTTCACTTGGAGATTGATGAAGCATTTTGGACGGCCGCCTTTGCAACGGCGCTGGCAGAGGCGTAAGTCGATACCCGGCCCGAGGGATACTGTAATGTTCGTACATGAATCGCCCCAAACCAAACGATAGCCCGTTCGGCCTCCCGCTGACAAATGACACATGCTTCCACTGTCTTTCTGCTTTCCATTCACAACAGCTTGCTTTTGCATGCTCGTGTTGTGACAGGCCTCTAAATTGATTAAGCCCTGCCCCGGGATCTGACACGACAGGGTGTTGCCTCCTATTTGTTGATTACTATCGATTTTCTTTGATACTTCATTTAAAAATCAATGGCGGGGAGCGCATGAAAAACAGGCACAGTTTACACGTACTTGAACATACTATTGTGCGGCGGAGAAGGCCGCGCTTTTGGCAGTCGCCGTGATGGAGGCAGCCAATTAGGTGGAAAGCTCTTAACAGGTGAAAGAGAGAGGCCCGGCTCGGATCGATGGCGCGCTTTCTTCTACCAATCACAGAAAGTGGTCATAAATTACGGCGCATCTGTTTTGTTTCCACGACAGCCACCGACAACTTTGTTTTTTTTTTTATTATTTGTTCTTTCTTGGTAACCCTTGCTCTGTCCAGGAGTCTCACTTGCGAGCCATCTTCCATCATTACTTGACATACGGCGAGGGCAAGTGTCAAATAACAACGCTGCGACAGCGTGATATATGTCAGAGAAATGCGACCTGTCTCACTAAATGTAAATTTCCAGCTGAGGTGTTTGTCTATTTGCTCTAAGTTATGCTAGGCTCTACACGTAAACCACTCTAACTGTATTGGGGCCGCGTGCACATCAACACGTTTGATATGCGGTTTGACCTTTCGGCAACACGCTAACTGCATTTCCGGGGATCTGTCAGCCACAGAGGGAGGAGACGGGAAATATTCTATGTATGGCGTGACGAAATAATTTACAATTTTTGATTCAATTAGTTATGGATTATTCTATCGATATACAATATATATAAATATATACATATATTGCTGATTATCGTGGTAACCAATTGTTATTTATTTGGTATTGTTTCATGACTAAGAAAATAAAAATAAAACAACATTTAGGAGAGTGATGTACTCACCAACTTTACAAAGTTGATTCAGTTACAGTTTTTTTTTATTATCTTCCAAAGTAAACGAGGATGTTTTCAAATGTCTTATGATTGAACACACTGCTATTATGAAGTAACCAGAGAATAATTTGTGTTGAGCGCCTGAAATAAGAGGATTTGGACAATTCTAAAATAAACAACAGTTCTAAATGATCACTCGATTATTACGATATTTATTGATCAATTTGATAATCGATTGTTGATTTAATTTTGAAACCGCTACTCCTCAAGACAGCTCATTTTCCAGACCGTTTTGTTTTTCCTCTACGACCTTCACCTAAATTTGTTTTTGTTATTGTGCCATACCTATTTTAGGAGTTTGGAAGCTGAGCCATGATTGGCCATTACCAATACACATTTTAACTCTCAGAAGTGCCACACACTACAAAAACTGTATGCCTTACATGGTTCTTAATTTTTTTCTTTTTATCCGCTTAACAAATTTGAGGTTGAGCATTTTAGTGGAGGAGATTGTGCTCAATGACCTTGAAGGTGCCACTGTACTCTTACTTTTCAGTCTATCCTCTCATATAACCATTTCCATAGAAACAAGTGGGGTAACCCGTTCACTTAAATTGTACAGAATAGACAACTTCATTGAATTCACAATAATGTATGCCACACATTCTATATGATTTGAAATAACAATTTGATAAGAAAGAGCATTTCAAATTCTTTGTGTCTTCCCTGTGGCACGAATCTTTTCCTCTTTTATTCACACTTGCCTCTCACCACCCCCTTTAGCCCAAAGTCAAGCATGCAGAAAGGAGCAGGCAGGTCGTCTCCAGCAGACCCGAACGCTCTGTTCTCAGAGTACTCACCTTTCACCCGGCGTGAATGTGACGCGGCATGGCTCGGGCCCCTCGAGCCCCGCGGAGACCAGAACACAACACCCGCCAAACAAATGAGCGGGGCTTGTGTGAGGAGATCCAGTGGGCTGCTGAAAGACACAAGGTGGCATAAAGAAAAGCAGGCAGCACAAACAAGCCAGCGACATTGTAGAAGAGACATGGAGATGACACTGAGGTTACATGCGGAGAAGTTGAGGCGCCTTCTTACGTAAGGAAGCAGGTGCCTTTGTGCGCGACCCAAAGCTGATTGTGTACTCTGGCTCTTCATCTCCTTTCTGTAACACAAGCAACATATACCGTTATAAAGTGGAATCTCCAAAGTCATTATTTTCTGGAATATGCATGAGAAATCAAACTTCAAATCATGTTGAGATTTCAATTCAGTGAGTGTCAAACATGCTTAATTTTTTTTTTGATGCCATCACAAAAGTGCATCAAAAATGGTAAATTGTGAAAAGTCACAGACAAAATTAAGGACCAGGCAATTAAATATCAGTTACTTCTGTTCGTTCATTTTATTGTGTATGCTAAAATACTAGCATGAAGGTTAATGAAGGAAATGTTTACATCTGTCGGGTTTACTTTTATTTGAAGTTTGTAAAATACGTTTGTGTGGCTTTTATCATACATTATGAAATAGTTTGGTTTTCATTGTAATTTGATTGCCTAAATTCACTGTAATCCCTCAAAAAAGCAGGCTTGCTAATAGATGCCGCATCACAATTACTTCCAAGAAAATAAACACTTCAAATAGACTTTACAATGCTCATTCAAATATCTTTCACTTGAATTTGATCTCTGCTTCAAATAAAATTGACCACCACATCTTTGGATGAGGGAACCAAATCACACCTTCTCATAGAACCACCACTATTTTGCAACTTCATAACATGTCCGCCATTCATTTGTAAATGTTCTGTGTGTACATGACTTCCCACTTGTCTGCCCGCACGCACGGAGTCAGCGGTAGCGACCTTGCCCCTGCCCCCCCCTCCACCTCCAGCAAAAGTGACAGATGCTCAGTAATCTGTGTGAAAGGCGATCCGCCACTTAGTGGGATTGTTTCTGTTGCACCTTCAAGAAGTGGCGGACGGCAGGCTTCGCGCGATGCAGCCAACCCCTGTAACTGCTGTCCTGGGACCTCAGGTGGACACAGCGGGCGATGGGACACCACCCGTGGAACGAGGAAGAGGAGAAGGAGGAGAACGTTCACACCTCGGCGTCATAAAACAGCAGCGGGCCCCCTCCGCGTGGAGTGTATTGTCTTAAAACAGATGGCTGACATATTGACAAGAACTGGAGAGATGATATGGTTGCCAAGTGCTTTAAAAATGTGAAGAGCCTCCAACATATGGGAGCCTGATTATGGCGGCTAATGAATAAGTTGTCAGGTCCTGACAAACAGCTGCTTCCTTGGACGGCATGAAATGAACGCTTGTCGGATCAATTGATGAAGACTTTTACAACTTACTCCTGAAATCCGCACAGCAACAGTGGACGGGGATGGAATTTGTTTTGGTTCAATACCGCTTTCAATATTTAACTTGGAAGGCTCAAATTTAAGGGTTACTAGGGCTCATTTATTTTTTTTAGAACGATTTCAAATGTGTCTTGCGTGCAATCGATTGTTGATTGAAGTCGTGACTACGAGTTGCAACTTTTCCAGAGCACTTTCCTGTCTATTCTTATAGCTTCTCTTTAACTCACCAACATTGTGTTTATTATTCTTGAATGTGTCAAGACCCCGTATTTCAGAGTTAACTGCAACAAATCAAATCTGAGCATAATGGCTGCAACCAGCTGAGGCACTGTCTCAAGTAGTTACATGCACTCACTAATCTGAGCCTGCTAAACACAAAGTTTTTATTCCGCGGTATCAATAAAAGCTGATCAATACGGTGGAGGAGGATTAATCTGCCATACATAGTTGTACAAAGCTATATTATTTGCAATAATAAATATTTGAATGTTTAACATGGCTGCCTCACTGGTTAAAACAATTGAAGCAAGTGCAGTGCAATACTCCAGAGCAGCCAGCAGAGGTGCTGTTGAGTACAATATCGCGTTCTGTTTGAATCAGCTACGTGAAACACGAGTAGCAGTTTCCTTTCCACCTATGGCGGCAGTAAAACCATCTGTGTCATAACGCCCAAACGTGTCAAAATGATATGTCAAACCACGACCTGGCTATTATTAGGCACAATAGCGACCCCGGATAGGTTTCCTCTCGGTGTGAAAGGACAGATTCGCCAGCTTTCTTGTCGAGTGGCCCCTCGGCTCGCTGCTCCTCTTCAAAAGGTGCCGACTATGTGTGGGACGGGAAGACACGTGAAATATTGAGTTTCACAGCGCACCTCCATTCAGCCTCCTGATTGCCTTTGTTTCCCGGACAGATTTCCATAAGGGACGGCAAGGTGGGGACCCCCCCCTTATTATAAATGATCTGCTGCTTTGTCAACACAGGAGTGTGGTTATCTCAAGCAATAGCTGAAAGATTGATGGGGTGAGATCATAATCAGTATAGTGACATATAGACACTGTACTTACGGAGGAATGGATTATGTTACACTAGACAGTTGTGTCATTGACTTATGACTAATTGCCTCATTGTTTAGCCTGCAGTGACTCACAAAGGAACCGATTGCTACTTCAATTTTTATTTTATTTTTTGCTAGAATAATCGGTATAAGACATTTTTGGAACACAAAATGGTTGACTTCCAGGTTCTTAATTAAGGTAACAAGAATTAATTTGTTCCATGCTGAATTTATTATGAAGGCATTCTCAACAGAGATAAATGTAATGACATTTTAACTACTACCTATCCATCATCGGGAAATGCCTGACAGTCACCTCACAAATCGGAACAAGAAACAGGGTCATTGTTATATTTCAATGAAACAACCGTTAAATGTTTCTGCCAATTCTAACTGCATTACTGAGCACCGTAATTTCTCCTCACAAGTTTAGTGGAACCTCTAAAGTCGTTTTTGTTGTTAATATTATGCCTTGCGAAACGACTGAAATTGGCATAATAACGCATAATAATTATGGTCAAAGTATCATCATAAAGTGTTTATTAACGGTCACCTGTAGCACAAGTGGGAAGCTTTTTGAAGGCAAGAGTCAGAGAATAGTAAAAATAAGTTAATCGGTGTGTTAAATCACTTCCCTTCAGCGTTAAAGATAGACAAAAGCATTGGAGCCTGAAGGGCTGGCAATTAATGTGTATTTTCCTGCCATTATTAAACTTTTCCTCTCAATCATCACTGGTTGCCTGTGAATCATTTAAAAGAGGAATGTGTTCTCCGAATTGTTTTCTTTTTTGGACATTGTAATTTTAAAGCCGATTGTGCCCCAACGTCTGGCGGAAAACGAATAGCTTCTTAAAAAAACACATGTACAGTATGTGCGAAAGCAACCGGAAACTTTTCTTCTACTCGGACAGATGTGTGATGAGTGAAGGCCTGAGGGTCACAAGGGAGGAGCGTGGGGCCTCAGATCACAAGGTCCCATTCCTCCTGCAGCCTTTTCAATTAAGCCGCAGCCACACCGGCAACAATTTATGAACGTGACCTTCCAACTCTCCAGCTCCTGGAAGACCTCTACCACCCCAAAACTACATCAAACCAACGCCCTCACACCCACACTTTGACCCGGCTATCTCGACAATACAAATCGAGTTTCAAAAAGCATGTGCGTATTATGTCGGAAGTCACGCGGCCGCAAACAGATGCGGCGTTCACACGGTGGGGTCAGTGGTTATTCTTCAGCGGAGGATCAAAGGTGAGTGATAAAAAAATCCAATACAGTAAATGCATAGGGTCAGCGGCATATCAATATATAATACAGAAAGGGGACAAATGACACGCCATAAGTCGACGGAGAGCGATTGGATTCTCTGTTTCTCGCTATCTACGGATGCATCAATCTGCGGCTGTTGATAATTGAATTAAGAAGCGGACGTGATTAACAAGTTCTTCAAACAAGCCGCAATTGCCGGCGATCTGATGCGGCGAGACCTTGATGGGCAAAACTATTTGTGACGTCTCCACAGTTCAGCTAGCTGTCTTCATTTTAATTAAAAATCTTTCACCGTTACAAGAGTTATGGAAGGTGCCGCTCGGGCTTCTGGCAGCTTCCGAGTGAAATAGCACGGAACGAATGATGCGTAAGCAACGGCCACAGTTATCGGGGTTGTGACAGAGGAGGTGATTTTCCCAAAAGTGGGTCGTCCTGGGCAACTTTATTAAAACGATGAAACTTGATATCAAATTATGGGGCATGCTGTCATTAACCAGAGCTCATTACATTATCAACTTTACTGCTGAGCTGCTTGACTTTGACAAGCTTGACTTTTATTTCACCTAAAAACATGTCAGATGGATCCTCAACTCAAGTTTGACTGAACAAGGTTGTAAAGACGTTTTATTGTCTTATATTCATTCGAGTTCTGTCAGCTTCTGCATTCAACTGCCTATCAGTTGAAAGAACGGGTTTGGTTGTTCAGTTTCATCCTAACGTTTATTGATCTTGTCCAACTGGCTCAAAAATAATACAAACTGACATGGAGCATTAAGTCATGGCGTGCCCAGCATTTAGTCAGGGAAGAAATAATATTCATTATGTTTGCTATATCCTGAACAAAAAAAAACAAAAAGTCTTTTTTTTTTTTTTAAGCAGAAAGTAGGACAGAAATTGCCAATGGCCTGAAATGTAGATTTTATATTAACGTTTGACTTTGTTGTCTTACAAAGGTCCGTTAATGTATTTTCTGTCTTAATTTAAACACTCCTGACCACAAAGCCATTTCAAGTCAAGTCATTAGCTCACCAAACTATTCATACCAGCTAAGTTTATGGTTTCTTCTTGTCTTCTAATTTGGGGTGGCCGAGGGCACTTTGATAATGTTTAGAATTTATTGTAAAATTCACATCCTATTTTTATGATCACACATAACACAATGCAGGCATAATGATGACCATGTTATTAATCTCTAAATTAATTAACAACTGATCTCATTTCTTATGTCATGTCTGTGCTTGATATAGTAAAAAAAGAAAAGAAAAAAATCAGTGTGACAATAAATGTCTGTGATCCAACACATGTTTCGAGGAGGGGGTCTATATTTGCAAATCATTTGAAGATTTTGAGACACAATTAACCTGGCTGTAAGTCTGCTAACATTACACCTCATCTATGACATCACAGAGCGCAACAAAGAAATCTCAAATGCATACGTTACACATGAGCATATAAAGAAAACCGTCTGTCACCTTTTATAGTGGCTTTTAGCTATCCAAAACAACACTTCCGCCGCTCTCAACCAAACAGTTGCACTTCGTCATCTTTATTCAAGTTCACTTCACTCCGACCTCCTCTCCAGTGCCAGATTCGCTCTAATACACCGGGGTCCAGTCTATGACATCATAAATCACGTAGCTATTCTTATCTTTGCTTTGGATACGATTCTTTATCATCCAACCTCATTGATGAAGTAAATATAGTTGTACTTTTTGTTGTTTATTATTTAAATATTGTATTGTAACTTCTGGAGTCTTTCCCTTCAGAGTAGGAGATGATCCCTCCAGATCCAACATGTAAATGGATAACACGTGTGCAAAGCCACCACTGGCTAAGTCTACCTGTTACATAACAGTAGGGTGGAAGTGTAGAACAGCTTGAAAATTTAGAAACTGTCCGAAAATGTATGTCGTAAAATCTCCGACTTCATAAGTGGGCCGGCACCCATACATGTGATTTAAAAGTCATTTTTTTCGTCCCTTTAAAAATAAATAATTTGCAAAATAACTACTGCATTTAATATTTATCATTTCCTATTTGGAAAAAAAGCATTTTCAAATTAGACCAAATTGCCAATCAATTTTGTTCCACTGCCTTCATGTCTGGTTCTCAACAGCAACCAGCGCACCTTAGATCAAAACCGAGCTGGGCTCATAACAAGGTCCAGCGTGGTCATGACCTAGCAGGCTAAGCGAGGGGGGGGGGAAGTAATGAATTAGAGTGGAGCTTGGAAGACATAAGAGATTAGGCAGCGGAGAGGGCTCCGCGTTGAGGAGCGCCTGCGAGGCCAAGGGTCGGGCATATACCAGTGACGATTGTCAGGCAAGCTCAGCATGTTTATTCAGCCAGCAGTGAGATCTGCTTACTGCACGGAGGGATAGGGAAAAAATGAACAGGGGTTTACTGCAAAGCCAATAGCTGGTCCACTTACAAATGTTGCTTGTCCTCCAAAGATACAATAAATCATTTCCAAGCCTGCACGCACATTTGTCACAATATTAGGTATACTGATACAATTTCATGCCCCAAGTAGAGAATTAATTTTGCCTCAGTTGTTCCCAGGCAGGATTAATCAAGAATCCATTCCACACAAACTGGATTCTTACCACTACAAAGTTGAAATCGGAAACTCAAAGTCCTATCTGCACATGGCCCATCTCTCCTACTTGACTTTAGATAAGTCAGTTCCTATAAATGCGCAATCTTTCAAGATGTTGTGCTTCCTGGAATCTTCGCCGCAGACTCTGATCAGAGAGACAAACAACGTCCTGACTCACACTCTGTCAATAACAAGACCTTCACCAGACAGTCCACTTTGCTGCACTGACACAAGCACAGTCTTAGTCATGCTGTGAAACATTAGCCTGCGTAACCGCACGACAAAGTCGTAAATCACACTTGCGGCATTTGAGTAAACTTCCCAGATCAGGCACACGTGTTGTGATGTCATTCCTTCTGATGATGACCACAACTGACGACATGCGTTTCGGTCAATAACATCGTTGTCCATAAGTAAGTATAGTACCGTATTTTCCACACTATAAGGCGCACCTAAAAACCTCCAATTTTCTCAAAAGCCGACAGTGCGCTTTATAATCCGGTGCGCCTTATATATGGACCAATATGGATTCGTGGATGAGGACTAATTTATTAAAGTAAGATTTACGTATTTATTCTGTGTGTTGTGTGATATTAACGTTTGAGCAACGTTGAGTTATTGATATATTGTTTTCACTATTTCGAGCGTTAGTATATTGTGATTGCATTCACGTTTGAGCAATGTCGAGTTATTTATTCTATCTTATCTTTATATATGGACAAAGTTTTAAAATGAGCCATTCATTGAAGGTGCGCCTTATAATCCGGTGCACATTATAGTGCGGAAAATACGGTATGTGCCCTGCAATTTACTGTCGACCAGTCCGAGGGGTTCTTTGAATTTCTGCCCAGTCGGAACACCAACAAATATGGCTGCCTCTTCACTCAAAACAAAGGCTGAGTAACTCAAGCTATGCTTACGGTTTTTCTCCCAGCCTTTTGTTCTCCCGTAGCAATTTTTCAAAAAAATTTGAGTTGCAAAGGTGGACGTCCACACCACGAGCAGCGTGACCTCTCTCCGAAGTGGCGGCTAATGTCAATTAAACAGAGTGGCTCGGCGCCTGTGACCCTGAGATGATCTCTGGTGTCGGCTACAGGCCAAGGTCATGCCACAGTGTTAACAAGATTTGATCCACGGAGATTTTTCTATCGTGCTCTCCTCAGCTTATCCTGTCCAACAATATTTCACTGTCAGGTGTTTTTTTTTCTTACTAAACATTCTCTCCTCTTCCCCCTTCGTGCTTCTCTTTGTCTCTCCATCTCCCTCGTCTGTGTCCGAGATGGCTTTAATCAACAAAATGCCCAGTGACATTCATTCCATCAACCATTCCATTTTACTGGCTGGCATGTTTTGATTTGTAGCCCCTTGTCTCTCCTCCATACTTGTAAACGTCAATTCATTTATCATCCTGACCGCTTCATGTTGTCTTGAATGTATTCAAATACTCATTTAAATATGCGTATGCCAAAATCCAATATAGTTAACTATATATCACGCGCTCGCCGCTACAGATGATTATGTAACCAGCAATGTTTACATGCGATCCATTTGACTAATTAAATTACTACCAACCACTTTTAGATGGAAATCACAGTCAAAGAACATTATTAATAATTGATTATTCCGTTAAAAATAGTAATCTATACACATTACACTAAAATCTCTCTGCACATTTCAGCAAATTGACAATTATTATTTTTTTAACAAAGTAATTCTTGCTAATTTTTCATATAAACATTCTTTTGACCGACCAGTATATTAATTCTTAAAATGTGTATATATAGCTTTTGAATAAACTATGAAACAAATATCCACTTGCCAGCATATTTGAGAACAGACAAAATCTTTAAATTATACCATCAAGTTCAAGTCAGGTTTTGAAAATGTTGATTTTTTTTTTAAGGGTGTGAGACAAACATTTCGAAATCAATTTTAAGTTCAAAATAGAACAAAGCCACAAGAATCCCCAGCGAGAATAATTTTGACCTTATCAAATCAAGGACAGTACCTGCAGTCTGTGATCCGCCATCACAGCAAGCCATTGATTATCTCTAGATATACCTCCATCTCTTGCTAAGTGATGCTTAGGTCATCACTCAAGCTCGGTATAATGATTACTCAGCTCAATACAGACATTTTGAATATGGAGAGCAATAAAGTTGCAACCTAACAAACATGGCAGCATATTTTGTACATTCACACACTTTGCATAAATACCAGCAGAGGGAGCATGAAAATATTGACACAGACAGAACAAATATTGTGTCCATACTGTACATGATGCCACATAAGTGGGCATAAGTAAGTATAGTGGTGGTCTTAACAAGTGCATCACCATCAGAGGCTGTGCAGGTCTCACTCACATGATGTGATTATCTGCTCCGCTGGCCTCGCTCTCCTGACTGGAACGCATTAGCAACCTGGATATTTCTGCCTGGCAGAGCTGCTACCTCGAGCCTCTCTTAATGTCAATGTGTGTGTCAGTTCTTGTGAAAAGGACTGCATTTGTTCACTTTCGCCATCTGTTGTGAGAGGAAAGAGAAATGTAGTCGAGGGTAATGTGAAGGTAAATATCAGGGTATTAGTACAAAGGTCAGAGAGATTGTACCTAATGTATTGTCCTTTAGATTCGGAGCTAACCTACAGTGGCCGATCATTTTTAGAATAATTGGCTACTGTAATCTTCCGATAATATTTTTCTCTTATCGCCATTTGAGGGTTGTCCTGTATGTCTCTATCTCCTCACCCCTTGTTGATGTCTCTTACAGAAGTTTTACATCAGCTTGAAGGTACGCTGAGGTCAGCGACTTGGTTTTGGAACAAGTGTAGCCGGGAGTGTTTAGCCTGTGATGATTTCTGAATGGTGTTGACATCACCGAAGATGCCAATTCTAGGATTACTACTGCACACGGGACGATTCGAGAACTTAGTGGGGGCCCCGGGAAAAAGAAGGCCTACTTGTACTTGGTCTTAATTGGCGGTGAGTTGGGCATCCACCTGAGCCAGCTTGCTGTTGAATGAGTTCTGTGTAAGTCTCTCCCGCCAATTATCCGCCACTCAAGCTTCTGGATGGCCTCCGGTTCACCGCTGTTCCGGCGCTTCCCATGCCAATACGGCCTTCAGCTTCCTCAACCACCCCCCCGGGTTGCTTTCACTCTTGAATTTATGGAGCCACCCCTCAAGCATTTGCCAAGCAGACTGTTGCCTGAGGTGAAAAGTCCACACAATCGTGTTTTTATCTCGTCTGGTTTCTTTACACACTTGGGTATTGGGTTATTTAATTGAATTTAGACCAAGGGTGTCCAAACTAACAGAATTAGAGATGCTTTAAGTATGTCTTCTTATAAGGCATACAACACTAGGCAGTCCTCTAGAACCTAGCATATGTTTGATAGCAGGTATAAATTATTTCTCAGAGATATATCCAAGCTTTTTTGACATCTCTTTTTTTGGAGGTGAAATATTTATGACAGTGCAGGCTAGACACACACCACACTGTGCTTGTGTGTGTGTGAGAGAGGATATGAAGCTAGACCACAAACTCAAGGGAGCAGGTCTCGCTTCTAGATGGGCTCTGACTGCTCCCTCACGGGGCTATCAGCACTAACGTGTCAGTTATGGTTATGTTACCTGTCACAATGCTTTGGATCAGGCCCTCCATGTACACCGAGGGTAAGAGATAGGCCGGCTCATCATGCAGCGGCCCGCCAAGCCTCGTATCATCAGTGATGCTAGGGGAAATCTTAGAACTACGTACATCAGAGTGGTTTAGGAGTGTGAAAGTGGCTTAGTAGGTAGGGAGTATGGTCTTGGTTTCAAGAACAGAAGGTTGCAGGTTTGAGGCCAGTTAAGGACTGCTATGAACTAAAAAATCAAATAATATGTAAAAATTCAGATTGAAGAATTCCCAGCAAACCTTTGTGATACTGTGCCCTTAATCGTTGTGCCATTTATTTATGGTACAGTATTTAAAATGGAACTCACTTAACACCCAGTTACATTTCTCTGAAGATGATTTGGAGGCTTGCCGGCTGAGCTGCGTGGGTTTGGTTTTGAAACGCTTATCCTAGTGTTGACAGAAGACACTGGAGTTGATCTGGTGTCAACTCCAAATTTTCGACCGCCCTCAGACAACAATATTCCTCTGGTCTGGTATCTGCCAACAGGCTACGACAGGTTCTAATGAGGGGAGACTGGTAACTTTTGAAGGCAGTTGCTACAAGTGTTCAATGGCAACACCAAGCACATAAAATGTTTCAAAATCAATTCAGCAATTCCTGCTGTGACATACAGCAGCAGTAGTTTGATAGAGATTGATTCGAAATTGTGATCTACCAAGGAACATCAAGGTATTATTTAAAACTTGAACTCCTACCTCAAGTATCTTGCATCAGGTCTCGTTTTCTCATGCTATCATACGTCAATCAGGAGTAAACATTCCTTCCACTCATTTTGCACCCCCTTTAAGTGTATTGAGCTTGGGTGGTACTTATGAGGGTACTTGACTAAAGACCACTGGTGGGCCTGGACACCAGATTGGGTGTCCAAGCCCACACTGATCGCAAAGAGGCGCAGCAGACTCCTTAGATTAGCATCAATCCCTGAAGGCTATTAAAAAGTCATTTGTCTCAATACAAATGGCAGCCCGTCATACCCAGGCCAAGTGTTGTCTGTTTTATTTTAACCCTCAAGATTCTTCTCGAAGACCAACAGTAGGCACAAACAGTCAGTCAGTTCGTCTTCAAACCTTACCAGTCTGACACCTGACGGTATCGATCTCTCTCGCTTCAGAACTGTTTGTGGTCATAAATACCTACTTGTCTACCTGTCCGGCAATCATACTTGCCCCTTTTTACCCCGGATCAAGCTACCTCCATGTCCACGACACACCTAGAACCCAGTCTTGTCATTTGACCAATGGACTATCTGTGTATCCCCACACCTGTCCCACCACCTACCTACCTGCCTTTCCATAACCTTCAGGTTTTACCATTCATCTTCCATCCGGCTTACCTGTTCATTAATTCTATCAACTGCTCCATCTTTTTTATCCAATCATCATTCTCTACCCACCTGAGTAAGCTTGTTGTTTCCCCGATACATCCAATGGTCCAAGCTACATATCTTCTGTCAATCCCTACCAAAAACCAAGCACCTGGTTGTCTGTCAGACTTGTTTGTCCCCATCTGGCCTACCGACCTACCTCTCCTCAGTTTGAGGGTCCTACCCTGTCAGTCCTTCATACATTCCCTTGTACCCTCAGGAACATGCACCATCCTTGCTGGTGTGCACTCCTCCCTCACCTACTTACCCATTTATCTGTTTATTCATTTATCAGACAAGGCCCCTCCCTATCTGCTAATCCTTCTGTAGTTCGTACCTACCTTCCTACTTAACGAATCTTGCGCCCTACCTTCGTATGCACATCTATCTGCGCTTAGTCCATCCTCCCTATTTACTCTTATCTATCCATCGATCTTTCTGGCTTCAATTCGTTGTGACGGTGACCAATGATAGGCCAGGAGGAGTGTGAGACGGATGGACAGAGCAGAGGGAGAGCGTGACGGATCACAGCAGTTAGAGGAGAAGAAAAGAAGATAAGGGGAAAGACAAAGGGATGGCGAGAGTATCAGAGAGCGGGCGGGTTGGAGCGTGCTGGACGGGCCCCAGCGGAGTCATCGATCCAGGCTGGTCTTACATCAGAGACAGGAAACCTGAGCCGCATGCTTCATCACCTTCCCTACGGAGTCCTCGCTCTGCTCTCTCTCTCCTTTTCTTCATCCCTCCTGGCGAGCGTCTTCTTTTCGCAGACGGACCCTCGCCACGTTTCTCTGCTGCTGTCCAGAACCTGTCAGCTGCTGCTACAAGATGCTGTCAATTCATCATCTGCGGCTACTCGGCCCGAAGACCGGCTGCACCCCTACGCTAAGTGCACACTGCCGCTCATTCATTATGCTGCCTCTCCATGTGTGTGCAGTTGTGGCTTTCTTTGTGCATACATCAGTGTGTCTATTATGCACAAGTTGCCCCAATATTATGAAGGGAGGGTAGCATGGAGGCCAGTGACTTGGGGGTAACAAGGTTAGCTTATCAAATTTGTTTTGGCGTCACCGTCTCCTGTGCAAAACAGTGCATCCCGTCACTCCTCCTACTCTCCCAATTGCTCGACCCTCATTACTCACCCAACTCAATCTAAAATATCTGTGTTAAGATTAGAAAACCTCCAGTGGGACACCTGGGGTGTTTGCTTATAAACGCCTCACTGCCTGACTACATTTACCATACTTTTCAAAAGATGCTATCGTTTTGGGGTTATAATTGGCCACCATAAACAGTGGAACGCAGTGCTTTGTTTTCCACAATACATTTGCTTCTTAAATGAGCCAAAGTAAACAAATTATGCGATGCAATAATGGTCTGACTAAGAATATTATCGTTTGACCTTAAACATATTTTACATAACCATCAAATTGCTACATGACGTTAACCTATGCTAATACATTTACAAGTTAACACGCTAGTTTACACTACAGAACTTGTTCCCAGTCAGGTTATAATTTTGCTACCATAATGTTTAAGATGATTTAAGATATACACCTAAAGTGAGAAATTTGTATGGAGAATTTTAGCATTTCAGCTTTTATATACCCAGGGAAACCCCCATTCAGATCCATTCTTGTCTTCCATGGCGACTCTCAGACCACACACAGACACACTCTCAGCTTTCAGGAGGAGACGAGAGCCAAACTAAGAACCCAAATAGGACAAACATGCCTCTTTCCACAACGCACACACTTTATCGATTTGCACTGTTGATATCATACCCTCCCATGGACGCACTTTCCGACTCGCACATCGCCGCCATCGGGTCTTCAAATCTAAACGTTTTACAGTCTTAACTGAGACAAATCCTCTAGAATTCCCCACTTTGTTCTTTGTGTCTTGCTTATCCTGCATGTTCGCGATCCAGATCAATGCTGGATGGAATTCCCTAAAGAGCCCAGGATGGAAGCAGGAACGACATTTTTTTTATATGAATAATAAATAAAATATGAACAGCAGCCTGTTAGAGCAAACTGATCAAACCAAGGATTTGCTGATTTCAACGGGGCCGCTTGGAAAAAACGACATTACAAAAGTGGTTATAATTTACAGAAACTTTTAGAACATTACCAAACTGACCGCTACAAGCTTCAAAGGTAGTTCCCCCTTTCCTCATCTCAGCATCTTCATAGAAGATCTCGCTTGCCCCCCCACACACACACACCCCCAGAGAGTGAGTAAATGGTCATTATGGTCAATATCTATTTCCTGTGGTGTCAGGTTTCAGAATAATGTCCATATTGAACCAATGTTTCAGCAGACTCCCATCACACTTTTCCTCCCACTCCACCATACACTGTCTCCAAAGGAGAGAAAATCCCTACAAATGCGATTAAACAAACGATTTTTGGCCAAGCCATCGATCATCCATCTCGCTCTGGCAGCCTAACTGGGAGATCCTAACAGCACAGGCGGGGCATCTGAGATGGGAATGTGCCTTTAATCTGGTTTGTGATTCCTGTTTATCCTGCACAGATCAGCAGTGTTAACTTAATAGGTGGAAACTCTCCATCTCGGTGCTGCTCGGAGTTGAAGAAAATGGACCCTGACACCTGAGTCATTGATGTTCCTGCTACGTTTGTGAATTTTACAAGAAGGTTAGACTCAAGAACTGAGAGTCCAGGAGGCTTTGTGATTCAGAATCAGTGATCAATGTATTGTTGGGAAGGTGACGTTTTGTTTCTGGAGAATTTAATTACATCAAGCAACTCATTCACAGGCAGCGTAGTTAGCGCCATTGCAAGAGCGTGCGAGCGATTTCCCGCTTTCTACCCTCAGGGATTCTCCGCATTACAACAGAGCAGCTCATGTAAAATACATTTTACATCTGTAAACTGAGTTATTGCTCTTATGGGAAGCAAAAAGGCCAGACGTGATGCCAAGCGTTTGTGAGCGTAATCAATGTTTGGTTTGTGTTAAAAGCACCAATTGGAGGAGGGGCCACCTACTTAAAAGCTTGCACTTTTATGACTTAATCAATTTATTGGTGTACTGCTCATTCTGTTTAAGCCAATAAATGGCAGACTTACTCTAAAATACTACTTAGCCCTCTGGGCAGCCATGTTTATGAAGCGGTTCACAGTGGGTGTTCATGGACATACATATGAGGGAGAGACAAAATGGCCACTAATATTGGTCAGAATCTCAACTATACGTCTGGACCTGAAGAAATATTACACCCGGGACAGAATTAGGGAATTTAGGGAATGATGAGCGAGGAAATTGGCGTACCTGCTAGATATCACGGTTGTAGTCTGATTTAAGATAGCAATAGCATTAGCAAGTGATTTTATGTCGACTTTAAGCTAGCAAGTCATTTTATTTTTTACCGACAGTTTTTTTGTTTTATAAAAACAAGGCATTTGAAGTGGGGTTTTTTTTGTATCGCCATTTTAAAGTAGGTTTTGAGATTTCCCCTGCATAAATCACAATCTCTGTCAAACATGCCCATACAAATACAGAACACACACACACAAGACATTTACTTTCAGCTGGTTTCATTTTCACCTTTTTACACTCATCCTCTTTCTCGTCTATTGCGACATAGGGAGTGTCAGGTGAGGCCTGGTTATTTCAGGCATAATTGAGAGATTGATGCCCCGCCAGAAACCTGGCACCTTGACAGGCCTCTTAGCCTTCCGCGCACACTTCCTCCCAAACGGGCGTGAGCCAGACATGTTGACGGCTTGCTGAAACAAAAAGAGCCAACCGACATTTTGAGGAAGATGAGGATGACACCGGAGGTCATAAGGAAGCGAACCTGTTACCTTCCTGAAACTACGAAAGAAAGAGCTCATCCTTGGTCGGGTTGGAAGAATGGGAAGCATCAGTATGAACTAATGGGCCTATTTGTGTCTTGAGGAGAATGCGGCCGTAACCTGAACCTCACTTGCAGACACTTCTTACAACATCAGCAAGGAGCACAAAAGTCCAGTGGAGCATGAACTGGTCGGCGCCCTTAAAACTTTAAAGTCATTTTCCCATGCCGAGGTCAGTGGCCGATGATGTCTCAATGACACTCTCACTTATGCATTACTACATTTAAAAGCCGACAAGAATAGTAAAGAAAAAAAACAATTAGACTGATTTAAAATATTTATATCATGCTACACTTTTCAACCAAAACTGGAAACCAAGAAGACTTTTAAATTTGTTATAACCAAACAAATAACAAATGAATAAATCAAATACTCGATTCTGATGTGACTATCGGTTCGATATCTGCCAAAAGATTTTTTAATCAGTCCACATAAAAAATCTCTAATATTAGCACTCGCAGTCCATACCATCCCAAATGATTAAAGCAACATTTCATATTAAAAAATAAAAAACAAAAGCATATTTTATTCCTGCTTATACCGTATCACATCGACATACGTATTGGACATAACTCTCTACAATATTTATATTGTATGGTAGTGAAAAAAAAAAAATCGGTTTGGAGTTTAGATCTGGCATAACATGAACAAAATACCCAAATTCAGCCAATCACAGCATCACAATCATTTTGTAGATTACTGATTGGAGATTTTGTTCTGACCGGGTTAGGGCCCTAAAGACTAAACTTCCTTCCGCATTTTCCCTTCCTGTTGTACGTAACGGAATGTTCCTTACATGTGTCTTGGATTGCAGTTCTTAAAAGTTGAGGGCTTTCAGTCACACTAACACAATTTTCTTAATTGTAATATATGGCATCTCCTCCTCCAGTTAAACGAAAAGCTTTAATGTTCTCCTCCGACAAGGCACCAAGTGTGACAACTGGTCTCCCACAACTGCATCATCCAAATCCACGGCGAGATACTCATCGGTGACTAGATGGGCAGCTGAAATTACCAATTAGTTTGCCAATTGGCTGCAGCCAATTCGATTGGTTTGTAATTAATTCTAGTTACTGGCCCGTGGAGCAGGACGGATGGCGCCATGTCTTTGTCCTACTGACACACTATCCTGCCGATCTGGGCCTCGAGGGGGAGGCAGTGCACATCAATCCATGGCCCCGCAGTTACTGAGCTCTGTGCGCGCGCACACACACACACACACACACACACGCACACGCACACGCACACACACACACGCACACACACACACACACACACGGAAAGACAACACAGAAAGAGGCTGCTCCCCTTCACACAGTCCGACACACAATATCTCTCACACACTCCGACACAAAAACCCTCGCAGACGGACCCCGTGGAGCAGAGCTGATTTACAGTAGATGAAACTTCCACAGTCTGAGATGGTGCTGACTACAACGTTGAATCCTGTTTGTGTGTGTGCACAGGTATGTGAAGGAACCTTAATAAAAATACTGTACTAATAATCTGAAACATGAAATTTCAGGCCGATTTGATTTCTACAGCATTTAACAGCAATACTAGAAATGAGTCATAAATATCCACATAAAACCTTTTTTAATATAATTTTATTGTGTAGATCACAGGGGTCAATGTCAAGGCCCAAATTGTGCATCGAATTCATGTCAATTCAAAAATTCTTAATTGTTTTCACTTTTAAAAATTAGAGACATTGTTAGCAATTTTTATTACGTTCATTTTTTTTTTAATTATTTGCATTTTTAAATATTTGATTTGAATATTTCATTTTAATTTTTTTTAACAGTTTTCATTAGTTTGTTTTAAAAACTAGTTATTCATCAGTTTGTTGTGGAGCCTATAGTATATATACAATATTAGACATTTAGACATTTATTTGGGTTGACAATTTTAATGGCCCTTTGAGGAAAACTATAACTATGATGCGGCCCGCGACAAAAATAAGTTTGACATATTTACACTGTAGATATTTTCTACACTAATCCCCATTAAACGGATCTGGATCTGGCTGACTTTGGGTAAATTTTCAAATCCAGATATTTATTCAACATTTATTCATTAATGGCTCTAAAAACAAAGAGGGTCTTTCATTATGCTGAATTTGTACATTTTACTGTATGCAAGTGTGTCTTTGCCACTTACATTTGTCCGTGTGCGCGTGTGTGTGTGCGTGCATGTGTGCGTGCGTGTGTCTGAAGGTCACAGCTTCCACAGCCAGAAAAGTAAGAGGTAAAGTGGAATGAAACAAATCGATGTTCCAGATAAAAATACACTGCACCTCAGCCATTGTCTTTTATAAATACACACATGAACACACGCACGCACGTTCACACACACTCAGCAAATGACTCGTCGGTCACTGCAAGCCTTTTAATGAAAGCGATATGAAAGAAGAGGCCGAAACGGTGGCTGCCGGCTTTTAGGATATAACGACGGTGTAATGGAAGACCATTAAAAGATCATAACAGCTTCAAAGGAGGAGGTTGCTATTGTTGCTCCGACTTCAACTTCCCGCAATCAAGGCGGCGATTACGCTCGATATAGAAACAGGCCAGGTTGGAAGGTAAAGTTACTCCTGTTCCATTGCTTGGCACCCGTAAGTAAATCAAGTGCGATGATAGTTTGTGATCATTGGATCTTGATGGATGAGGATTAACGAGAAACTAATTTTTCATGCCGGCTGATTTGAGATACCAGCATTAAATAGTGGCAGTGAAGTAAACTCAATTCAACAATATTAAAATGTATTTAAATGTAAAAAAAAGAATGTTATTTGGTCTGAAAAATGCAACAAATCAGACGACAATCAATCCCAAGTCTCAAACCATCTGATCTTCTCTCGACAACACATAATAGCAAAGCTTAGCGATCCGCGCATGCTCCATAACAATAAAAGAATAAAAGAATCGATAGCGTCTTGTCCTGACAAGAGTCAAGCGCAGCCGAGGTTAAATACATCGCATCAAACACTCCGCTTGATGTCAATGCGATGTCCCCGTTCCATAGGAAGGCAGTGGAGCTTGCCAAACATAGCGGGGGAGGACAGAGGCAGGAGGAGGTTCGGGGGCGCTGGGGGCACGCCTCAGGCAAAACCTCCGTCAGATATTGTTTGTGTTTAGTAGCTGGGGTCCATGCAGAATTGATGAAGGCTCTCAGGAAGGCTTCTATCGTCGGACGAGGGGAGGCTGAGTGAGCGAGGTGAATCAGAGCATGGCAAAAGTGCATCTCAAAAGTGTTTATGAAGAGGCATCCATTAGCTCCAGACACTCCCTCCCTGTGCTCGCTATGCAGGTGGATGCGTATAGGAAGGCGATCAGACAATAGGAATCATGCAAAGATACAACCCTAAATAGATTTAGTCTGTCATGCAGCGGGGCTATTAGCACTGATGCTAGGCCCAAGGTGTTTCCAAAAGGATTAAATGTCAATTAATAAATAAAAAAGGGATCTAAATGCATGTATGGGTAAAATATATATATATATATATATATATATTAGGACTGCAGGGTTAGGATGTTCTTCATAGCAAGGCTCATTTCAGTTTTTAGTCCTCAAAGGATTATTTATGAGCGAGTATGATGCAATTCAAAACATTGTGGTATAGCGGTTAGCACGTCTGCTTCACAGTCGATTTGGTTTGAAATCTTGTCTGAGACGTTCCTGTGGGGAATTTTCATGTTCTCTCCATGCTTGTCAACTGTAATTGCTTACAAATCCCACAAGATGATGGTTACTTTTGTCTAAATGGAGCTCCTCAACGCACCTCAGCACAAAGAGGCCACCAGAGGGCACTTAATATTCTGCTTTATAAAAGCAGAGTAATCACATAATTAGAATTTATCTCCTCAGTAAGCCACAATGGTTCTTTTCAGAGGATAAAATGTGATAATATGCATAGTGTTACAATCTACATGTGTTGCTTCACCATTTGTTTTCAAATCTCCATTCATTAAAAGGACACTTAGATGCCACTGCTATTATTAGCCCATCAACCCAACCCCATTTGCTTTTTTCCCCATTAGACTTCTTTTTTTATTTCAAACAAATTGAAAATCATCCTGGAACAGATTGTGTTCACCTTTTAAAGTCCCACTGTAATTGATCAAGAGCCGCCTTCCATATAGAGACAATGTGCAGGCAGACAGTATACACACAGACACACACACACACACATTTGCACACTCACAGCTGCCCTTTTTCCACATCCTGGGCTGTGTGCAGTCTAACCACAATCCTGCCTCCCTCCAGTGCTGACCGCAAAGCAGTCAACAGAGGCACACTGGGCCTTATCCTGCATGACACGCCGGTCGATAATCATGCACGCCGCCACGCAGCCCAACACCAGTGTAACGCCGATACCTGGGGGCCCGGCAGCGCCTGCATAAACAAACACGCCTGCCTGGAGCCACACGCACGCTTACAGTAATTAATCGTCGGGAAATAGAGATTAGACGGAGATTCAGAGTATTTGCTTCCTTCCGACTACGAGGTTCAAGTGATTCGCTTGCCTGGATTGGCGTGTTTTAGAGATAACGGAGAAAAAGGATGCTTGGAAAAACAGCGGTTGACATTATCATCCAAGCAATAAGCTTTTTCCTGACAATGACATGACCTGACATGACACTGTCAAGATTCAGCCTGCATGAAGAAGACAGAATTTGAAAATATTCTGCTTCGTGTGCATCCTATCAACTTTTATGTTGATGTTATGAGCAAATCATTATTAATCACCTGCTGCAATTTGTCGATAATGCAAAATGTGTTAAATATGACACATTTAACTACTGTTGGTAAGGATTAATGTCCTTACAACTTCATTATTTTATTGAACCACGCAATGCATTCTATGAATGGGAAAATAAGGTTGAACCATTTATTTACAGTTGACCGCTATTCACAGTGAGTATAGGGACCATAAATACCAAAAAGCCATTGAAATGCTTTAAAAATGTTATTTTATGCATTAGAATTCTGTTCATCTATCAGTCAATTCATCGATTGATTTTTTTTCTGTCAAAAATTAGCATCGGCCTAATTTAACTTGGGTCAGGCCCTACTAGTTATATCGTGCTATATTTTTATGAAGTACATTTGAAATGCTGCTTGCACCAAAGTCCAAAGTGCAGTTGAAGTCTTTGGTGCAAAATGATAAAAAGGCCTTTATTGCGTGAGAGAAAACATATGTACCTGCATGTTACGATGTTTACTTTGACTTTAGAGATAAGGAATGCGAGTACATCACAAACATGGCCATCCATTTTCTAACGCAGTGAGAGTGAGCTGGAGACTATCGCGGCTGACTTTGGCCGAGAGGTGGTGTGTGTGAGATGGACATGCAGCTCGGTGATAATTCTGTCAGAAGGCCTCATCAAGTTGGAGTGAGACTGAGCAGAAAACAACAGGAATGCGCACTGAGAGTAAAAAGTCAACAGCAGGAGGATGAAACTGCTGGAGAATGACCGAAACTCAACAGCACCACCTTCAGTTCAAGTACAGTACTGTCTTTGAATAGGATGATGTTGCAGGTTAATATTTAAATTATTTATTAAAATTAAATTAAAATTCAGTCACTGCATAAGAACTAACTATTTTTTTCAAATATATTTTGCAACATGAATATGATCTTACAACAATGGTTGTATTGAGTAAAGTTAAACTATTACATTTTAGGGATATAAAAATGCATGTCATTTTTGGGAAAATCTCAATTAATCAAGTCAAGTCAAGTCAAGTTTATTTGTATAGCCCCAAATCACAAGCAGTCTCAAAGGGCTTCACATAGACAGAAATTGACAATTATTCTCAAAGCATCCCCTGATCTTAAGCTCCCAAAAGCTTTTAATAATAATTAATATTATTGCAAATGCAAAAAAAAAATTACATCGTTTAAATGTATGCTCTAAACAATTTCTAAAATGCATATTTTTTATACTTTGAAGTTAATCAACAGGTTTTGTGAATGGGAAATCACATTTCACTTTCACACACAAAGCGCATCTAAAAGAAATCAATTATTACTCATTGAAGAGAAACAACAAAGCAAAGTGTGTGTGTCTGTGTGTGTGCGGGAGAGCCACACCTCACGGCCACGTGTGGTGTGACCCTCAACCGGGCCCACTCAGACACCCCCTCGTGGATCACCCGGATCACAGAAGTGAAGCCGAGCAGAAATTGTGTCCTCTGTCAGATGGATGACTCCATTTAGCAAATTAGCAAAGCTTACCATACTGCCTTTACAACACACTCACAGACACACACACACGCACAAATTGTGCATATAGGCACACCAGCGAGCTGCATGAGGTGGGAAAGGCCAGGTCACCTGAGACTTTTCACATGCGCAAACATGAAGATGCTGGAGAGCAACCAGTAGAGGGGAAAGGATGCCCAGGAGAGGATAGAAAAACAGTATCGCCTACCAGGCAAAGAACATGCGGTAAGGAAAGTGCTTTTTCATGGACCTTGAACGCATCACTATGAGGTACCATAGTAGTAGCCCATCAACAGCAAAAATGTATACAACCAACAGTTCCGATATATTATTTGTGCGGCGGCAAGTCAACCCAAATATTTTCTTTGTAATAATATTTTCTGTTCATCCCAACGAGTCGAAACACAGTGTTCTGATTAATGTTTTGTTTGTGGATTATGAATTAAACAGGCAAAATCCACCTGTTTTTATCTATTTTAGGAAGCGGCCATTTTGCCACTTCACGGATCACCACTTTTCTGAAGCTGGGCCGTGATTGGTTGTGGCAATTGTGATGTCATTTTTAGGCGACAGCAAATGGCAAAATGGCCGCCCTTTGAGATGGATAAAAACGGTTGCATTTTGTTGCCTAATTTACACAAACCGGGACACTTACAACATATTCACAGTAAAGAACTTTTTTAGGTTGACTTCTGCTTTATCAATGCCATGTCAGTTCACAAAACAGAGTCTGTTGTCTACATTTAGTGCTATCAGACAAATAAAAAAGGTATTTCCGTATTTTTGTGCGGCAAAAGCAAAACCATGGGAATGAAAGTGATTAATGCCGCTCCTCTCGGCACTAATACTGAGGATTAAGGCTAATAAATGTTTCATTTGAGGCCGAGCTCGGATCAAAGGTGAGAAAAGCCCTCGGGCTTGCTCTCCCCTTCCTCCTCCTACTTCAGCTGTTGCCTTCAGCTGTATTCTGATCTCAGCAGCAAGTAGCACATCATTAGACCATCTTTCAACTTTTTAGCAGGTTCTCACTCGTATGGCCAAGGTTGCGATAAGGCTATTCTGTTCAAATGTAACTTTCTAATCCCAACATTAGTGCTTGTGTGCATAGACATTTTTTTTTCCGCCAATTTCACTAGTTTTGAATTTGATGCCTGCCCCAGGTCCCAAAAGAGTTGGAACAGGGACATGTTTACCACTGTGTTCCATCAACTTTCTTTTTACCAACATGTACCGTATGTTCCGCACTATAAGGCGTACCTAAAAACCGCCAATTTTCTCAAAAGCCGACAGTGCGCCTTATAATCGGGTGCGCCTTATATATGGCCCAATATTGAGCCACTACAGCAGGCGTGTCCAAAGTCTGGCCCGCGGGCCAAATGTATATATCTTATATATGGACAAAGTTTTAAAATGGGCCAGTCGTTGAGGGTGCGCCTTATAATCTGGTGAGCCTTATAGTGCGGAAAATACGGTAATAAACACTATACTTTATAGGAATACTTTATAGGTTGAAAAGGATTTACAAGTCATTGTATTCTGTTTTTATGTCTTTTATGTCCCAAATTCATCGCAATTGGTGTTTGTACATGAGTAGATAGTGGATACGCATTTAACTACACACACACACACACACACACACACACACACACACACACACATTCATTTGCACATTTGCAAAAACACATTAAAAGCCGGCACGCACAATCGCACCTACGCAGAGTCAATATTACGATAAGACAGTCCTGCTGTGGAGGCTAATATGTAAACTCAAATACGTCAGTTGCGGCAGAATTGCCACTCTGGTTGAGGTAAATGGGCTGTATGATTGTGCGTGTGTGTGTTACTTTATCTGGGGAGGGTTTGAGGGGGTCTTCGATACAGCAGTGGTTGGGTAATGGAAAGGTCATCTATCCAATTCTCCAGGTGGGAGGGCTGCTCTGACACGGCTCGTTTGTCACGGTTCAATAACTGCCACTCCAGGGAGTGTGAGGGGGGATACGACTGTGAAGTGTGTGCGTTTGTGTGTGTGTTTGCGCACTAAGGCCCTGCTTGGATGCACAGCTGATTCCCAAAGCTTGTCCCTTCCATTAGAGGCCTCAAACGGGGTCACGGCAACGGGCAACAAGTCACAACTTTCCACACAGAAAACTGACTCGTCGGGCCTGTGTGGACAAGCTTAGCCTAAAATGGTGGACATGTACTTTAAACAGAGTGTTGGTTCAACAATAGAGTGAAACTGTCAAAATCAGAATTTGTGATTTGTCTACTCATTATGCCACCTTGTGATTGGTTGACGACCGAAAAAGAGAAATTTTTACTTCTGCTTTTGCTTCTTATTTAACATGTCTTGTGCATCCTTCAGAATTTCACTCTGAGCCATCAAGCATCTGCTGAGGCACTCTGCTTTCTTCCATTTGAAAATCAATGGAAGCCTTCAGTGTTCTCTGTGACGTATCAACATGTGGCCCCCCACAGAGGTGCCCCAGGCACAAGGTTCTGCTCATCCCAACTGGGTGCACTGATTTGGGATTTTGCTTCCAAACCTCCCACACAGTCAACTTCAAACTTAACCACTGATGGGTAAAGTTCATACTCAGGTCTGTGTCTCCCTCTTGCGGCCATCACAAAAACTAGCAGCACATGGAAAAAAAGGTGGTGTGAAGAGAAGGTCAATGAACCAGGACACAGTGATGGGTGGCTCAATGCCACGAGATATTTGCCTTTTCCACAGCAATAGAAAACAAACCACACCAAAGCAAAGCTAAGCCAAACTGTCAATATGCAGCAACAAAAACACTTATTATAAGTGTACTTTTTTTCCAACCTAGAACCCAATGCTGTATGTATTTACTTCAAAAATTGCTGCAAATTGCTTTCATCACATTGACTCCTATTGTGATTAACACGGGTCAGCAAACCACTTTCAGTGTCAACATTATCGAAGCAGTCCGCTTAATATTTGCACAAAATGCAAACAGTCCTCTCGGCGGGTATTGAAAGAGGCCAAACATGGCTAACACGTGATCAGTGACATCATGGGATAGAAGCGCTTCCTCATTTAAAATGACTAAGTGCTGCTAGTCGGGGAGTTGAGTTGACCAAAAGCCCAGTGACCTTAAATCATCAAACTCGTGGCTACACAATATTTTCATTGTTTGAGAGAAGCTTCAAGGGAAATCTGAAAGATGACACGTTTAATGTTTAGAGATGCTTTTTGGGTAAGTCACTTGTGGTGGTGTATTTTAATTCATGATTTTTAAAACTAAAATTAAAGAAAAGACACACAACATGTGCTAAAAATAGAAACTTGTTGAGATTTAAGAAAGTGTTGCATATGGATATTGTTAAATCCTCATTGATAAGGACTGTGATAAATTTGCATGATCGCCATCTTTATACATCAATGTCATTCATTATTAACAATAAGTCTGCAACTAACTGTTATTATAATAATTGAATTATCTATTAATTATTTTGTTCATTAATTAATTAATAATTTAAAAAAAAATAAAACTAATTATTAGTATTATCACTCTACCAAAAACAAAACATTGTTTCAAACTGACATGGCATCATTTAATTCGTGGTCTAAAAGATGTCAGAAAATGGACAAAAATGTTGGCCAATTTCAGAAGTAATATCCCAAAAGTTGTTCCTAGATTCCAAAACAGCTGCTAATGCCTAATGTGAATGGTTTTGGCCATCCCTGGATTGAAATAACCTTTCTTGTCGAGCACTTAAACACAATTACAAGAACGACTAAAGAAGCATTGTAAGACACTTTTGCGGTTACTCCAAAAGACAAGTTCTGCTTTTTCATCCAATGGCGGGTGTCGAATTCGCTTAGGTACATGTGGCAATAGCTGCTGAGCAATACTTATTGCATCGTCAACCGCACCCGATCTCTGCTCTTTGCAGGGCTCCGATTTTACCTGCCACGCTGGCTACGAAGCTTTGATGCAACGCCTGCGAGACGGAAGACAAACGTGCAAAGATGTGGAAGAGCTCTTAAGGATGAGGTGCATTCAACATCTGCAACATTGCAATGCTGTTTACAATCAATTCAAAAGTAGTCAACATGTAAATCGGGCAACATCTTTGGCTCTTGCTTTACATACAAGTTGTGACTGTCTGTCCAAAAAAAAGATTGATGTGATAAAGTGCCACAAGTTTTTATTTTTGTAGTGTTTTGTGCACAGGGCGTCAGCAGAAGAAAAGTACGGGCGGGAATTGGTGAGCATCGCCCGCAAAGCTGGAGGACACGCAGAGATCAGGTACACATCTCGTTTACTCAATTAAAACAAAAACTAAGCCACAAAATAGTACTTAATAATCTGATCATATAATACTTCCATACAGCACGCTAAAAGATTCCTTTGAGCAACTAAAAACACGTAAGTCCATCCCAAGTGGGAGATAAAGGCTTGACACTCGACAGTTGAGGAAACAAATAGCCTTGGTTGCAGAAATGGAGAACGTGGGACACTTTCACATCCAACTGTCGGATGCAATGAAAGAGGAGGTGAAAAAGGTGGAGGCCTTCCGAGAGCGGCAGAAAGAGCAGAAAAAAAAAGTACGTTTGCTTTGAGGGGAAAGTTTGTGATATCGAAGAAGGTGGCAGGTTCTCATCGCAGTGTTTTCCCTGATAGTTTGAAAGCATCATGGAGAAAGTTCAGAAGAAGAAAGTGTCCTTGTTCAGGAAAACTATGGAGGTAAGGAAAAGATGGCTACAAGAGTTTTTCAACCAGAAAAGATTTTTTGGTCTCTCCAACCCACAGTCAAAGAAAAACTACGAGGCAAGATGCAAGGAAGCGGACGAGGCAGAACAGACGTCAGAGAAGACTGCCCATGCAGCCAAAAATGGCGACAAGGTAATTTGCACGTGTGCTGTTTGGACACTCCTGATGATTTCTGATTTTAAAGGTCGAACCGCACAAAGATTTAAAACTGATTGTATTTTGTTTTTATTTACATTTCCCCCCAACTTTAACAGAATTACCATTTGAATTTCAGCAATAAAAATGATTAAATATAGAAGTTAGTTAGGAATTGGCTTTCTGAAATCATTTTCTGTGTAAAAGGATTTTTTTAGACAATTTTTTTAAATTTTGAAATAAACTTTTCTGACATTTTAATTTGCACAATAAAAGTTTTGCTCTTTTATTTATTTAAAATCTGTCTCATAGGCACGCCACAGGGCCAAGCAATGCAGACAGGCAGTGAGTGAAGCAGGTACAATTCTGAGTCGTCATTTTTTCCTGTGTTGTCGTTTTGTACAAACTTCATCGTCCACTATTTTGACAGAGACCTTATACTTGACCAACATCGACCAGCTGGAAAATGTTCGCCAGGACTGGGAGGAAACACACAGAAGCACGTGCGAGGTAACTGGCCAAGTTTTACACATGGTCACAAACAGGAAGTCCGTACCAACTTCCTCTTTCTTGACACCACTTTGCCTCACGGGGGAAAATGCGAGTCATGTGCAGTGAATCAGCTAAAAGCGGAATAAATCTTGACGGCAAAAACGTGGACGTGGTCTTGTAGGTGTTCCAGCAAATGGAGGCTGATCGCATCCACTTGCTCAGGTGCACCCTGTGGGACCACTGCAATCACATCTCCATGCAATGTGTCAAAGATGACGAGGCAAGCACAAATTCCATTTGTGGTAGCTTTTATGTGCTAGCTCGAAGCTTCAACAGAAAAAAAAAATCCTTAAAACTATTTAACTCCATCATGATGATCATCTCATGTCAGTTCTGTGAGGAGGTAAGGAAGCACCTGGAGCACTGTGACATCACCACCGACATCAACTGCTTCATTGAGATGAAAAAGACGGGTTGGCATCCTCCAGGTCATTTCTCACACCTTTCCATCCTCATGCATACACCTTAATCCCGATCTGCACTGAAGCAAACTTTTCTTGTTACAGGTCCCATCGTCTTTGAAAGCTATTATCAGAAGGAGACCAGATCTGGGGATGGAAACGGCCTAGGACACTTCACGGGGGGCAGAGAAGATCACATGAGGAGGACCTCGGATCCTCTCCTGGAAGCTTCTGTGAAGACCAATGTTGTCAGTCGCCATTCAACAGTGCCCTCTAGTGGAGAAGGTCAGTCTGATGATGTTTCCAGCAATGGCGTATTCAAAGGACAATTTCTCACTATCTTTGCTGCCTTTTTCTCTGCTACGTCTTCAGATGGGTCGTATGCATCCCTGCTGGGTCTCCAGCAGCCAATAGCGGACGAAGATTCCTACATTGCGCTTTACAACTACAATGCACAGGTGCTATGTAAAGCGTTTATTCCATATCCTTGATATTTAATTTAAAGTTCATGAACTAGTTTTTATGTCCTCACTAGTAAGACAATTCAGCACACTGAAATTGGAAAACATGCAAAACGCGATATGGGTGCTGCATAATGCAATATTAATATTTTTGCTATATTTAACTTGCACCTAGAGAAAATACATCTTTGTCATGTAATTAAATAAATCGTTCCCTAATTTAAATTAGTGTGGGTTGGGGAAAACAGCAACAGCGACATAATAGTGGAAGTTTGAAAATGTGACAGAAGTAATAGGTCTTTAACCAAATATCTTCTCTTTTCAGAATTATGTAAATAATAATTCACTTTATAATCATTTCTTCCTCAACATTGGTTTTTTTTTGTCCATCCTGTGTTCACGGGTCTAACAATAATTGGAGATGAACTTAAACTTCTTTTGTTGTGTTTTATGCACATGCGAGCTTTGCACAGTGTTACCTTTTGCTTGTGTCGTCACTGGGCTTAGATCCGAACCGTATTTTGGGGCGAGCCGGCTGGAGTTGCATTTGGCTTGTTCAACCTCCGGTAAAACGCAGGCGAATGAACGGGATGATGAATTGCTTCCATCGCATTTCAGCAGCAGCTTTCTTCTGCACTTGCACGCTTGAGAGCGCCTCCGGTTGCTTTCTTTTCCGGGTCCATCTCACAACCTTACCACAATCTTACTACGCCTCTCACCCCCCCCCCCCCCCCCCAAAACCCTCATTTGTCGCGCAAAACGTCAAATTAAATATCTTATTTGGTCCCGTGAAATTCTGTTTATTTTATTTGACAGAAAACTTCCACAGGAAATGCATTAAACCGATTGGCACCTTTTTTTTTTTTTTTTAAATAATTCTTCACTATTTGCTAAACTGATCACTACAGTGATCCCTCGCTACTTCGCATTTCGTTTATCGCGGCTTCACTGCATCGCGGATTTTTTTCCCAAAATTAAAAAACGTTTAAAAGTCAAAATAAAACTTCTAAATTGAGGAAACATGTGTCTAACCTTTAGGACAATGTAGTATTGCTCCAAATGTTCGTTTACATTCCTTTAGAAATCCATTTACGCGTGTTAGCACGATCACGAATTAGCAGTTTTTGGAACCAATTATCCGTGATAAACGAGGAATTACTGTATTTGTATTTCAAGTCTGTGCTCGCAAGTCAAAGCAAACAACAGCTCACATCTGCACAAGCCAGGTCACGCGTATCTCAAGGCACCACTGCAGAATTAAAACTAGTTGTGTTGATGTTTGTTGTATGATCTCTTCAGGTGGAAGATGATTTGACAGTTCAAAGAGGTGATGTGGTTCAGGTCTTGGAGCGCGGTGAGGACGGTTGGTGGACCGTGGAGAGAAACGGCCAGGTGGGAATCGTGCCTGGGAACTATTTGGGAAAAATCTGAAAAAGCTTGCAGAAAGGGGCAGATGAAATGAAAATATTTAGGGGGAAAGTCAACAGACACTGTAAATGTATATTTTGTTTCAATTTCAGGCAAATATTATCTGTTACAAAATAAAATTGTTAATAAATTATATATAAAACGAAACATTGTCTGCAGTTGCCATATAGTATCCCGTACTTTAAAAAAGGTTGTCCTTTATTAGACCAAGAAATTATTATTTTAATGTATTTTTTGTAACTTAAAAAAACATTCCTATCAGTGCCTCACCTCACAAACGAAAAAGAAAAGTCAAATTGAAATGTATGACTTTATTTGTTTCCTCTTCAAAGCACAATTTGTTACCCTTTTTTTTTACAACTCCAGCAAAATATTTTGGGTTTCACATAACAGCTCCAAGTCAATGAAAACATCGCAAAATTTCACAGGAAAAAAACTATATCGAAAAGAAGTCATTCCTACGTACAAATGAAAAAAAGATGAAACAAGGGAACGCTTAATACTGATTCTACACTCACAACACTGTCAATCAAACTGGCTCACACTTTATATATTCACAGTGCTTCAACAGTGAAGCGGATTCAGAACTAAATATAAATAAACACAGCATGAGAACTAAACAGGAAATATAAAGTATCTGCTTCACTGCTAAATCAAACTTTTTCAGGGAAAAAAAAACATCATCCTGCCCTGTTTATTTATGTATTTATTTTTGTATAGACGAATGTCTGGAGAATATTTGGCGAACGTTTGGACCTTCAATAAACCCTGACGAGAACACAACATTTGCTAGATTTAGATGACTAGGATAGGATTAAAATAATAATAATAATAATAATAAATAAATAAATAAATAAATAAACAGCCACCTCTCACACAATTTAGGAGTGTTTTGTACAAGATTAACAGTGTTTAGGAGAATGGGCAATTTTCATCCTACATTGAATTCATTATCATTGGCGGAAAACAGTAAAAGCTCTAAATTAAGGTTGAAATTCAGGGGGTTAAAAAAAAAAAAAAAAAAAATCCATTTAATGTCACACATACCGTCATCATTTGCAAAAGTGCACATTTGCCCCACAAATATTCAACCATGACTTGACATATAAGCGGCTGCTTTTTCCAGTTTATTTATTTAGTTTTAAGTCATTCTGACTGAATGAGCTCATTTTTATTCTGAAAAAAAAAAAAAAAAAATGCCAATAGCTAAATATACGCTGGCTATTTATAGCTTGTCACTGTCAAGGAAATAACATAAGAGCTTACAAAGCATGTCAATAATAAGAATAAATAAGTGGTTCCTCGTGTTCCCCGGGGACCACGTCGCCAGTGTCTGCTACTTTATTGGATTGTGCAATGTGTGCTTGAGCGTATATATCTCAGCTTAAATATAGAACTACAGTTTGAAATCTACCAGGACGTGGTGACGCTTGTCTTCCGACGCGAGGCCCTCAAGCGTAGCTGTTGGTGGTGACCAGCAGCTCGTACGCCGGGTCGTGACTACGCCTGCAGAGCACCACGCAAGCGCACAGCATGCCCAGCATCTGGAGGCAAACACAGGAAGGGTAGGGCAACTTTGTTCTTTAGGTTTTATCCTTTGCACGAATACTTCAGATTCCTGACTTCCTCCTCACCTGTATGGATGCAAAAGTTAGCGCAGCCCAAATGACATACATCATGATCTCCTTCAACTTCTTCACAACCAGAGCTTCACAACCCTGAAAGAAAACACAAATATGTAAACAACTTGAATAGGACAGTTATTTAATAAAAAAAAAAAAAAGACGACTGGGACTTTTGTGCACCTCTTGGTAGAGGTCCGCCGGCCGGGTGAGAGTGCCGGTACAGTTGCTGATGTTGGGTTGGCAGCAGCTGACAGGGACGCTGTTGTTTTTCGACTCTTTGAACCAGCGAGTGTTCCTCCAGTCCGAGTAGTTGTGGATACCACAGCAGTGAAGCTAAAACAACACGCAGGAAATGTTTTCACAGCCCAACTCTAAGACATTCACGTGCTTAAAAAAACCAACGTATCACTGTAACCATTTGCCTCCCTCCTAATAGACCCCGCCCCCCCCAGAAGCATCATACTACATACTAGGTCAGAGCTTAGAATTGACAATGACAAAAAAACTTTGAAATCTTTTTTTCCCACCCCTCACCTGTCTCTGCACATAGTCGATGGCACGACTAGGCGCGTCCGTGTTGGTGCCGTTATACTCGTTGTATACCTTCTGGATGGAGTGGTTCACCTCGTCTTCCACCTGGAATGCACATCAGCCCATTTAAAAAAAATAAAATTCAAGTATTTTTGAATATTTCTGGATATTCACTTTTGGCAGCAGTTTTGGAATATTTTCCTCAACTTATATAGAAGCTTACTTTTGCTCTATAGATGTAGCCGAGCACCACCACCACACACTCTGTCACAAACACCAGCAGCAAGATGGCAGCAAACTGAGTAGAGCAAAAACAAAATTGGTTATTGATCATGGTATTTGTCCTAACATGAGCAGGCGTGCACTCACGGTGGCCAGGCCGCAGGAGCTCTCGCGTATGGTGGCACAGCAGCCGATCAGACCGATGACAAAGAGGAGAGTGCCCACGGCGATGATGACGATTGCCGGGATCAGAGTGTACACATCTTCAAAGAAGTGGTCGTAGTCGTCGTAGGTGATGAACACGTAGGCGCCGATGTAGCATAAAATGCCTGCCGCCGCCTACATAAAAATACATCGAGACGATTAGCTCTCATATTCTCCTTACCAATACGTACTCACTCAGATGAAATCAATGATTAACAAAACTGCTTTGCAAAAAATAGTTATTTCAAACCTGTATTATTTGTTCTTTTTCTGCAATGTCAGTCGAGAAATTAATTGATGATTTCAATAAATCATTTTTTTGTGGAAAAACAAACAAGCAGTTTGACAAGATAAAATCATTACATGTGGGATTATATACAATAAGACAACACTCCTGCTCGTGTGATGTTGCTTTTTAAAAAAAAATTATATTGAACCATATCAACAATAACTGTTAAAAAAAAACTGTTAAAAATTTATTTTGCAATACGGTTGAATGCGAAATCAAATTTTAACAGATGGAATAATCAAAATAGATTCCATTTGATAATGATCGTACAGAACTGCACTGTACAATATTACATTATTACGGCACTGCCGTACAATTTTGTATTTGACGTTTTAGAAACGATTTTACATACAGTAATTGTGACTTCATTAAATCGCGTACCGATTTACGCCAAAACGCAGTGCATTTCTGCTTCCTTAATGTCGTCATAATATTGAATTTTTTCCACCCAGACCTTTAAATTAAACATTATTAACACTGCAAAGGTAGACTGTACGGTGGAGGTAGCCAGTGAGTGTTTATATCATGGGATGCAGAGCTGCTAGCGTCATCCTAGCTTAAGCAGCACAGCAGGTCAACAGCTGTCACGTTACGTCACGGCAGATTCCAACGTAGTTTATTACCTCACGTTGTTATACTATAAAAATATGAATGATAACTTCAAATTCAGCTTCTCCACCAAAGCTAAAGTGAAAAGGCGCTCCTCTGTCGCAGTGCGCTAGCTTGCTAATAACATCGCTCCGTCCTCAAGGATGCCGCACATCGCTCAAATGTGCTCGAATTTGCTTACCCAAAATATGAGATTGAGGAAAACCAGGACGGTTTTCGATGACGTGATCCCGCACTGTCCCATCCTTTGCTTGATAGGAATATAAATATAAAGAAATGAAAACAATAAATCACTCTTGTCTCTATGCGACGGAGAGAAAGCGATGCACCTGCTGCACTTTATTTTACTGTTTTGATAATAAAATGGCTTCGGCGGGTCCGCCCCATTGTGTGGAGTCTCAAGGTTTCGACCAATGAAAACAAGGCAGAGGGAGACACAAGTCACGTGATGACTGACGTCACACCAAATAGGCCGAGACGTCCTATAATTTGATATTAAGGTGCTTGATGATGTCACCAATATTTATCTATTTATTTATTCATTCATTCATTTATTTATAAATTTAATAAGCTATTGAATAGATTTTTATAAGATATGAATAGTCTTTCTCAATGCATTTTCTATCCCTTTCTTTTCAGTGTTAAGAAATATACTAAATTATTCTTTAACATATGTCAATTATTTGTTAAAAATCGACTTATTAAAAAAAGACTGCTGGTGGTATACAATTACCTCACTACCTACAAATCCTTGGTTAAACGTAGAATTCAACTCAAAAGTGATTTTTTTCAATTCAAATTTCTATTCTTTGATTTTATTGTATTTTTGTAGACCTCATTAGCGTTGCATTATTGTTAAAATCCAAGATAATACATCAGTTGCTTACTAAAATCAATTTATTATATTAAAAAATACTACAGTCAATATGAATTGACCGCGTTTCATAAATCCAGACTATCCAGTTCGGTCAGAAGGTGGTAGTATATCACAAGTAAATTCTTTAAGATATCCCTTTTTAAGAAAATCTCAAGAAACCTCCAAACGTCATCATCGCTAATACATCATTTAACAAACACCATCATCTAAAATATTTTATTCAGATGCTCCTAATGTCTTAAAATATTCACTCATGCAGTATCCTGGCAGATAATCAAGCTAACATGGACATTAGTACTCTTTTGGTGGATTGTCACTAATGTGTCACACTTTAACCAGTAGTACTTTCACTGAGTTAAAAGTTCCCCCATATATCTGTGTCACCTTTTTGCAACTTACTTTTACGTTTGTATCAATTAGCATGACATTGTCTGTTGCCTTGAGTTGTGTGGGCAAAGGTAGTTGCAACATTACAAAAATACCCATCCATCCATTTTCTAAATATGCTTCTGCAATGTTTTGTTAACTAAGCAATTATTATACTGGGTTCATATAGAAGAAAGAGCAAAAAGTACTACAATCCTTTTGATCCATTCATGAGTTTATATTTTTATATGGTTTCCATTTCATCCCAATATCCTCACAAAGTGTAGTATATCAATGAGATGAGCACAATAGCCAGTTAAATAGAAACTAAAGCCTCCGAAATGAACATAGGATAAGGGTGAATAAAATCTTGACTGCATGATGTCCAATTATTGCAATAACCTTTCAAGCATGAGCTCACGCTCTCTCTTGATTCCATACAACATATTTGGGCAAGTAGAAACATGATTCAAATAATCTGACTACATTTATGTACGTCGTATTTTGCATATGTCTCACGGAATATGTGTTGATGATGTCTTGTTTTTGCTGCATCTCAGCAGAGAGCAGTGGAACTGTGAATTTTATTGACTACAAGTAAGCAAGCAAGACCAAATACTGTAGCGTTTGGGGGGGGGGGGGGGGGGGGGGGAAAAACCAAAAAATGAAAATTTTCAATGGCACAAAAATGAGTAGATTACAATCATTGTGAGCAGTGGACTGTCCTTAATGGCCATCACGTGTGTCACTTTCTTTGTGTGTAGATCTCCAAAATCCGATTCAGCATCTCTGAATCCTGCAAGAGTCGCAGACGTAAATATTCAGCGGGAAAGAAAAAAAAGATAATATACTATCATATTATAATATAATATTAAGTACTACAGAGGAACTGTAAAATATTTGGAAAAAAAATGAAAACAAATATTCACTTGGGGGAAATCCTGAAAATTGGGAAAATAAAAATAATTTGAGGGGAAAAAACAAAAACAGCAGCATTCAAATGTAGCATCCTTTTATCGCATCATTTAAAGCAAGAGACCTCACCAGAGTTTTTAAGCGGCTCTCTTGTGAGTCCACCTGCGCTTGCATGGCCACCCGCAGGAAGTGCTGGAAAAGCTCGCTGAGGCTGCTGCGCCCCTGGGTGTCGTCCGAGGGTCCCACACCCCGTTCCTCGGTGGAAGACAGCAGCGGGGTTTCCATCACACTCTTCTTGCCCATGAAGTGCCCTTAACAAACACAAATCATCATTCCACTATTCAACTCAGAACACAAAACTGTCACAATTTGCAGGTTGTTGTAGTGGTCGTGGCAAAAAAACAAGGCATATGGAATCAAAAGTATTTAATAGAACCAAACCAAACAGAATCACCAATCATGACATCAAACAATAAATTAATGACATAAAACTGTGAACAATAAAAAATGCCAATGAGGTTAGAAATTGTCTATTGTAAAAATATTGAGTCGTATTTTAATATGTTAATAGAAAATGCCAATTAGGTCAGAAATTATCAATTGTAAAAATATTGAATCATATTTGAAGAATTTTCTAAATAGCGGACCAAAACATTCAAGTATATCCAGTATGCAGAAATATATTTAGCATGCATATAAATTATGTTGAATAAAAAGTCTCCTCAACTGTGAATTGTGCATTATTAAAAAAAAATCTATTCATAAGAAAGTTAAGTAACATATGTGCTAAACTAATAATAAAATCATCTTTTGAACTTGCTCATAAATGTATCAAAGCCAGTCATCAATTAAAAAAAAACAAATTCAATAGCTTTTTTTCAATTTGCTGTTATCATTAAGGTACAGAACACAATTAAAGAACAGAGTTAAAAAAAGTTGACTTAATACAATTTTGACAATACTGTACTTTTGGCTCCTATACAAAATCAATGTCACTATTACATAATTAATAAACACTCGCTCTCTTACCTGTTGCCCAAAGGTTCCCTCTGGGATTCACTTTAATTTTGGCCACTTTATTCCTCAGCTCAGTGAGATCGAAGCTGACCGCTGTGCTGGCAGGAGCGAGAGAGAAGACAAGATAAGTCAAGAAGCCACACCAGCACACGTTGTTCACTGTCAAACCCTTCATAGTGCACATTGACCACTATGTTAGCGTATGTGTGTCTCCCATCATTCCCACTTTTATAGGCACTCCTGGCCCCTCCCCTTATGCTGCTGATGATGATGTGCATATCATGAATAGTTTTACACACAGCATTTTTTTTTTTTTAGCCCACATTTTTATAAAATCAGAACATTTACACAACGAGAGATAGACTTATTAGTTCTAAAAATGTGTCATGGTTAGCCAGCCACTTCCCACCTTGGGTAGGCAACAGTGGTGGTTTTAAGGTAAGCAGAGCTGCATTGAGTTTTGTGGGAGGAACAGATTAGCATTTTCTGATAAAAGTGCCATTCAACTTGATTACCTTGTGAAGGTGAGGACTTGCAGAGGGGTGGGAGCATTGTTACGTTCGGCCAAGGTGAGCAGGAGCGGTGCACAGACAACCACTGACTCATGTTGTCAAACCTATGGACGCAGATCTCATTGAAGATGACGTGCGTGTTGGAAGGCAGTAGAGTAGGAAAATATGCAGATGACTGAAAACCATAATTAACACATTCCCGAAGCAAAACATTGATGTTGCCAGGGTCCCTGACTGGCTTTGACACAATGAGCCACATGATACTGGAGTGGTTGCAACATGCTGGTCTCCTCAGCACGTTGGATGCAAAGAGCTGTTGAAGACACGCACAGACTCTGATGCTCTGAAGGTGATAAACTGGCAACTTTCAGCTTGCTCTTTAAATAACCTTTGACATTCTCTCACACACATACACACGCACTGCTGAATGTCAGCTCAATCGGAAGACTGTGGGACCCATCGGGTCATATTTGGCAACAAGTTCAGTTTCATCGAACTGCTTAGCTTCATTAGCTTTTATAACATTTGATGGTGGTTTTTTTTGTTTTTTTTAGGGAAAAGTATCTGCAGATGCAGGTATGAAGGTCACTTGAGACGGTGTCGGAATTATCTAGCGTCCCGGGGGGGGGGATGTGGCAAAACATGGAAAAGAAAACCCGTATGAGAGAGAACACAACTGCTAAGCAATTTTGCTCCGAATGTGAGAGCACGAGTCTGAAACTCTTTCAAATGAATGACTGACACTTATGGCAACAATGATGGTGCAACAAAGCAAAATTATATTGGATGGTAACCGGATTCCATATTTAATGTTTGTACTGTCATAAAATACTTCACATCTGTTTTTTCCAAAGACAATAAGTGGACAAGAAAAAACAGTGCTTAAACAATGTTTAAGAATTCTCCATGAGAAAATAATAATAGTCTTGTTCCCTCACAAAAATATCTTAAAGCTATTCCCACTCTTAAAAAATGCTCTAACAAATGGTACAAAAAGAAAAATTGGACAGAGCGAAAGTTAATTGCTGTATTAGAGGCATCATGACTTGCGTGTGGGTTGTTTTTTTTTTCTTCTTCTCTTTCCTGGACATAGACTTCACTCCCGGTGGATCAACACGAAGAGACCCAACACGAAGAGAAGGGCGTACTGCGCATAGACAGGACAGACACATGAGAAAATGGCACTGAGGCTTCCATTAAGTTGGCCAAGAAGTGGTTGAAACCTACTTTGAACTTGGGGTAGTCGTTCATGAGGATGGTGACGATTCCAATGTATGGCACAAACCTGCGGAAAAGACAACGACTGACTCAGCTCCACACTGATGACAAACAATCTTTGACTTGATCAAGGTCAGCCAAGATGAAAGCCTTGTGGACTTGCATCATTCACGAGGCTTTGGGAAATTCCTTTTAAGCAAGGTAGGGCACATCAAGAGGTGATGAACATAGGACTCCCCTTGATTCGCTTCTTGTGCATAATGGAAAACGTGGGTGAAGAGGACGTATCTACCCTTAATCCAATATCGTCTGATGGAAATTAATAATTGACGATCACAGACGCTTAATCCCTGACGCTGTTGACCTTGCAGCAAAGTGCTGATATGAAACAAAATGTACAGTGGAACATCCGCAGACAACTAACTTTGACCCAAAGTTTCAATTTAGTTTTTTTCTCGGGGCTGATAAAAGTCGATAAATATAGCGACAAAGTCAAAGAGACTAAGTAGCCACGGTAACCAAAGGCATGCTCAGTATTTGCAGGAGATCATTTTTCATTTGTGTATTTTGACAGACGAATGTCAGTGTGTGCTTGCGCTTCAGTTACCCCCGCGCTCGTCCCACCACATCCTTCTTCTCCAGCCAGAATTGTCCCTGTTTGTATAGACCTCGGTCATCCACAGCGTTATTGTCCCCTTTGGTCAAGAACTTAATGTCTCCATTTTCCCTGGAAACATAAGCATGATTTTAGTCCCTGATGTCTGCATTGTTTTGTTTTTCTTAATTCAGTCATACTTTTCATGAAGTTTTAAGACTCTGTGTACTATTGGGATCTCTCGGCCTTCTATCCTGAAGACCACGATTTCTCCCACCCGGACGGGCTCCTCCACGCGGTTGGTGAGGAAGAGAAGGTCTCCTCTGTGGAAAGCCGGCTCCATACTACCACTGAAATAAGCCAGAAAGAGCACGCTCAACTACAACAGCTAACAATTAACACCACATTTGAACTGTGAGGCAAACCATGAAAAAAAAAAAAGCTTTTCCAGACGTGCCTGAGAACGACAACGATGGGACTCTCGCTGCCAGTGACCACCATCAGACCCTTCCAGATCATCAAAGCCGATGAAACTATCATACCAAAGTTTAGCACTTGGTAATAGAGCTGCAACACACATGCACAGTTATTCGTTTATTTCTTCAGAAGCAGTTCAGAAAATGTATTGTTCACATTGACATAAAAGAAAACATTTAATATTACACACTAGCAGCAGGTCTTGCTTTACAACTACCTCACCCTGCCTTTTTAGTGTCCGTTCATTTCTGTATTGTACTGGTTTGATATGGGGAAGAAAATCATAAACTGAATCAAAACACAAAATCTTATCTATATTTATGCTTATTACTTTGTACTAACTGTTTAAATGGCTTTCAATGTGGAACATTATGCTTACTTGTTTTTCAAAGACAATTCACAATAATAAACTAGATGGCGGACCCATTTGCGCACCTCTGTTTGACAAAACTTAGACGATTCATTGATGCTCAATGACAATTTCAGTTACCAATAATGTAGACGGTAGCTAGCTAGCTGTTGTTCAAACCGGCTCGACGACTTCATTTTCACTTCACACGATCGAATAATTATCTTGATAGAAAAAAAACACCGAGAAGTTTGTAGGGTTTTTTTAAAGTGTGTCGGGGGCTAGCGACCGTTAGCCAAGTGCCCAAAGGGTCTCGTTGCCTCCACAAAGAATCAAAGCGACGCCGTTATACCCACCTGTCGCTTGTTCATGCGACGCACGTCATCAAGGAAATCAAATGATAACATCGTGGGAATTGATAAGAGCATTTAAAAAAAAAAGGAAATTCACATGAAAACGTGTTTTGGGGGGTAGCATATGGATGAGGCGTCAAGCGCTTGAACAACTCGCATTCTGTCTTCGTCTTCCGGGTGCGGGCTACAACCGGAAGTCCCGCCTACTTGCGCACGCTATGTTGAGTTGTCACTTCGGGATACGGTGCGGGGTGGGGGGACCTCAAAAAGCTGCAATAGTTAATGTCAATATTTTGTTTTTTTTAGAGGTGAATTAACTGTTGAATTAAATGAAAAAAAATTAGCTCCAATTAGAGTTTACTAAATCCCCAAAAAATTGACCTGCGAAAAAATATGAATCGTATCGCTTGCTCACAAACAATACCAATTCAAAACTGACAAAGCAACAAAGGTCGTGGTGTTTAATAATAATTAACCATCTTGTATCAAAAAGCAAACATCCTCCGTCTATGAAAACAACCATGGCAAAATGATCAATTATGTCAGTTTAATTAAGAGGGTAATAAACAGAGAGCAGAAAATAAATTGTGTTTATTTAACCTGATGAAGGAAAAACAAATGTAATTATAGTCACGTTTATGTTCTGTCATTGAGACAGCGTAATTTCCTTAGGGGAAGTATTGAGGTGACTAACAATATATCATTGCTTGTAAAAAAATAAATAAATTGCAACTGTCACACTGACTACCATCTGAATTTACACACGTGGTTTCTGTTACTTTGTTTGTAATAATATACTTTAAAAATATAACATATTTTAAGGCCTTCAATTTCTCCAAAAAGCAGCTTTTGTCATTTTCTGTTAAATATTGTACTCAGTATCATTATGATTGAAATTTGGTATAAGGTAGGTGTTGTAGTTTATGTATCGTTTCCATATTTTTACAAACAAAAGAAGTAACGTTTTCATGTTTTTTTGCATGTGCTTTTAACTTGTCCATGCAAGAACCCATTAAAATTGGTGCAGCTTCTGGTTAACAATGATTTTAATGCTAAAATTGCAAGAATTTGTGCCCTCACACACACTTAGCATTACTTTTGCTTCTAAATTGGGACTGTTCAGCCTTAGGAGATATCCTTGTAAGTAGTTAAAATCACAAATTTCCATTCATGCATTCATGCGCTTCAATCCCGGTTAACATAACATTCATGTCCGGCAATGGGCTGCTGCATGTGAATGTGTGAAGGCCACAACACTGAAAAGAATTTCACAGTTGATTTGCGATGACTTTACACACCATTAAAATTCATGTCATGTTCCATACACATAATAAACACATGCGCTCTATGTCTCTTTCACAATACGTCACATTAGCTGCTCTTTCGGCATTTGTTCACAAGCCTCGACTGAGTACAAGCAAGGTTATGGAAAGAAAACCTTATTTCGCATTATATGGGTGAAAAATAAGCCATTGGGAAGTTGACTAACTCTTGAAATACTTTTGGAGGGGAGTGTACCGTAATTTTCGGACTATAAGTCGCGTTTTTTTCATAGTTTGGGTGGGGGGCGACTTATACTCAGGAGCGACTTATATACATATATGTTTTCTTTCACTTTTTTGGGCATTTTATGGCTGGCGCGATTTATACTCCGGTGCGATTTATAGTCCGAAAATTACGGTAATTCCAAATTCAAGTCATTCATTCATTCGACCTGTAAAAGTGAATTATTGAGAAAAGGTGAATTGTCTAAAGGTGCGTGCAGTGATTAGCCGCTCAAAATTCAGGCAATAATGTACGATGTCTTGTATTCATCGCAGACAAAAGCGACTTTTTGCAGATAAAACTTTGCTCAAATGCCAGCCCGTCCGTGGCATTTAGGCGCCTGTGATGTTTTTCATCTCGTCCGCCTAAATGCTAACACCTAGCGCCAATGCTAATTAAGGTCAGCGAGACAACAAAAAGCGAGGCGAGGCCCTCGGAGAGGACTCTCGTCATAACACGCTGGTCGGCTCTGTCTCGTGGACGGAACATGAACTTCAGCGTGCGTCTATTGTTGGTGTTATCTGTTAAAATAAAAAATAAAATAAGAAGCGGACCCAAATGACATGCTAATAAGCTCAGGGTATTTTCACCACCTCCTAACTTGGTGTGTCACAAATCTGTGCTCAGAGTGGCAAAATAGACATTAGGCCTTGTTAAACATAGAATGTCGTCAGTTGATGACTGGCAATTCACTCATTTGCTGCTCTTATAATAGAGACTTAATGTTCAGATTGTCCCGAGTGATGTCTTCATTACATTCCGTCAGAGCTGCTCGTGCCACAGCAACTTTTCCTCTTTAATTTCTTCCGCTTCACTAACAGCTTCCTACGTAATGATATGCGGGAAGATTATTCTCAATGCTTCATTGTTTGACGATGTTCCACTCAGACTTGTTTAAACAGACGTGGACAATATGAATAAATCTTGTGAATGGAGTCAATGGGAAACGTAAATGAAAAACTGCACACAAATATGCAGTCGGTTCAGTTTTTGATTGACAGTCTTTTAATATATTAATTATTGGGGTTGTATAGCTTGTGGCACACTCTGGTTCTTAATTGCTAAATACGTTAATCGAGGTAATAAAAGCAACGATAAACATATTGTTGAACAACAAGATAAGTCAAACTAATGTATACAGTAGTCGCCCAAAAATTCTGCATCTAAATGAAATTTGCAAAATCTTGATTCATTCGTTTTATTTCAAATTATTGGCACACCAAGTTACATTATCAAGAGTCCTGTTGTATTTGTTGCATTATCCCTTGTTTTTTTTTTCTATTAATTTATTCAAAAATATCCCCCACTCGTCACCAAATAAGTAACTTTTTTTTTTTTTTTTAACTTTCCAGATGACTGAACAAACAGTAGGTGGCAGGAGTGTCTTATCCGGTCCCAGTCACAATTTCCATTGTTACAAACTTAGAGTTGACACAAGATAACCTCGAGTTAAAGGATGAATTGAAAAAATTTTTTTAAGAGAAACCTGTTGACGTGCCAAACGCAAGTCTTTGTTGTGTTGAAACGATGTGACACCCGGGTGGCTGGGCATCATCATAAATAACAACAAGTGAACTTTTTTTGGTCAAGATAACATTAAGTGTTCACGCTGAAGCTCTTACATAAAGGATGACTCACTAATGACCAACAAATCACAAGCGATTATCATGATGAGGTTAGCCTTTTGCATTGTAAACACACACACTGGAGCCCAACACGCCAATCTCCAAATTTAGCCAAGGCACCTCACTGGCACAATGTTGGCGCAGCTTTTTCATCTAAATAAATAGTTTAAGCTAAATAAGGAAGTAAACAAAGCCATGAGGAACTTCAATGTATGCAAATGAAAATGTGCAAAAACTAGGACAAGATATGATAAGAGAACTGGATAATTCATTGTTCTTATACTTCCAGAAAAGTTGAATGTATTATATGCATTTTTTTTATTCGAGACACACTCGCAAAAGCTCTTTTTATACACACGGCTTTGTTTTATTTTACAACCAGCAACATATACAATGAGAATGCGTGTCACTGTACATCTGTGTCATATGACAACACAATGTTTACATTTCCACTTGATTGGCTTCTCGCTGTACAAAAGGTGACTTCAGGTTAATAACGGTTAATGTGTTCAATATTTATAAAATTTTCTTGTAATCCACAAGCCTTGAACTCTGGTTGTCACATGAAACGTGCCGATAGCCAATCTGTGGGCAAGCTAACTCAAAACGACAGAAGCGTATAACAGTATAACAAACAATTCATGCCAACCGGCAACAGCGCCAAGTTGAAAGTGAGATAGACAAGTGTTTTTAAAATATATGTAGCTTAGTGTCGTAGAAATGTCAAGAAGATTTGGTGAGACATTCTCACTGCAGTGGCGTTGCCAGATAAACTGAAAGCTAGCGTAGCTACTACTACTACTACTAGTTATTCTTTGTAATTTATGGGAATACTTTCTACAAGATGTTCAAAAGCTCTGTTCTTGCTCATTCCAAAGTTCCTAGGTGGGCTTGATTCCAGGTTTGCCACGACGAACTGTTTACGATCAAGTGGTCCAGAGAGTTGATTAATTGACGTAAATGTAGTAAAACAAAATGAAGTAAAGACGCGGAATGGTGGTAAAATCATGATTTGTAATGCTAGACTTCAACAGTAGCTTTGAGGCATTTTGGAGCATCTTGTTCAGCCTTCCTGGGCATGCGGGGGCTGCCGGTTACTCTCCGACCAGTCTGTGGGCTGCATGAGCCAGGAGCCTGACTCTTACGTTGCAGTAATGGGCTCCTGGAGCTTTTGGGCTTGGCTGGTGCCATTAAAGAGTCCAAAAGTTTCAGTGACCTCAAGCCCAGAAGACCGCAGAAGTAGTTGCACTGGTGCTGTGAGACAAATCCTTCAAATATTTGAGGTTTGCCTTCCATTTGGAGGTTCTGATATCTGCAGCAACAACAACAGTATATGAGTCGAAAAGATATATTTGAAGTAAAATCATTTCGTTGACTAACCCTGTATATTTGACTGCAACTCCAATGTTGGTGATCTTTGTATCAACCCCTGAAAAAAAAAAACAGTGTCGTTATGGTTTCTACAATTCATTCACATCTGAAAGGATTTCGGTAGCAGTTTAGACAGCAGAGCAACTCATTTTGCAAAACAACTTTATAAATCTAAGCCGGTGACGATCAAAAGTGTTTGTATACTTTCATCTGGGACTGTCACCATAGTTTCTATATGACAACAGTAAAGAACAGAACGTTCCAAGCAGCCTCAACGTTGATAGAACCCCAGTCAAAATACTAGCTTTTTTTTTCCTTTCAATTTCTCAGGACCAATGATGTCATAAACACACACAAAGTATCACAGTTTACCTTTGAGTTGGGTGATGAGCAGGTTCCCATTGGTCCATTGAAAGATCCAGTGCTGCAGAGCACAACACTTCAGCTCTACCTCTGAAGTGGCTTTCATCTCAATCTTCCCCGTATGATCCACCACGACATATTTCCGATAGACTCCAGCCAGGTCAGCCTCCACGGTGGCATAGGGGACGGTGTTTGCTGGCCGATACATCAAGTAAACAGGGATGACCCTGGTTTGTTCAGGATCGGTGTTAAGTGAATGTCAAAGCAAAGACCAGCGATATGGAGAACATGTAAAGTCTATCCAGGAACGACTGAGCAGAAATTTGAACCCAAGACCTTTTGACTCTGAGGCAGATGTGCTAACCATACCACAATTTTCGCATTTACAGTACGGAGAGCCCAAAGTTAAACTCACTCGAGAGGTTGCCCAAAGTTCTCAATGACTCTTGCCTCTGCAGAGAAGATTTTGCAGTACTCACGAGCCAAATTTTGAATTTTACATTCCTGTATGCAGAACAATGGAAAAGATCAGGTCAGAATTACTTGGAAAATTTCAATTCGGCAGAGAGACATACCTGCTTGACTAAGTCCAAGTTCCTGTCTGTGAGGTAGTGTTCCTCCTTGCCACCATAAGCGATGTGGCGTTGGGCTTTGAGGATACACGTATGACCAGACTCAAAGACAGGCTCAAGGCCATAGATGACTTGAGCCCTCCAGACTTTGTTGGCACAGCCTTCGCCAATACAGGATTTGTGGACCATCACACGACCAAACAACTTGCTGCCCCAGACACCACTGTCAGCCAGACCTTTGCTGAACACCAGTGGCGCCATTTCGATTTCTTCCCCAACTTGATGACAGAACATAATAGTTGGAAATGCGTTCAACTTTTGGTTGTATTCAATGCTAAGATCTGAGCTTACCACTGTGGTCCATACGAAGGGAAATCCCTACCAAGCCTGAAACACATTTGGAGAGTTTTGTTGCAGCTAAATAGTTGACTTAATAATATGCAAATGAGGTACATACTGTCTGGACCAAGTAGAAAGTCAGTCGAGTCACTTCCGTAGTCATTTGTGATAGTACATTTGTAAATTCCAGTGTCTTTACTTGCCGCTTGAACGATGGCCAGATTGACCTGGCTTTCATCCGCCGCACTGAGACAAACACTGAGATCAGTCGTCGTTTTTTCCAAAACGTTTATATTCTTCATACCTTTTTTTAATCCGGGCAATCTCCAGTTGATCTCTGTACCAAGTTATGGTTGAGTCGGTTAAAATGTTGAAGAACTGGCACCACAGTTTAAGGTGTCCCATGGCATCGGCAAAACATTCACTGCGGATCTTCCGGATAACTTGAGGGGCTAAAATGAAGAAACTTGTACTTATTAAAAAGCATGACACACATTTTTTTGGGACTACCATTCATCTTCTTTACCTTTGCATGGATCCCGTTTGTCCTTCTCGGTTTTCTCATTTTGGATGTCCTCATTGGATGGTTGGCTTGATGTGTTAGTCACAACGGTCATATTCTTTCTTCCCAGCATCGGCGATCGCTTTTCTACAGGAGATGTATCGTTGTTCTGCTGAAGAAGAGGTGACCGTTGAGAAGAGTCTGATCCAGGACTGGTGGAAAGCATGCTGCCCAATGGGGAAAACTCTTCCTTCGCAGGTTGGTGATCAGATGGTAAATTGGTCTCCTCTGGTTTGTCCTTGGAAGTAGAAGTAAGGATCTTCCGACGGGCCCCTGAGGCCAATTCTCGAGGAGTTGCAGGAGTAAGAAAATAATCTGAATCTCCTTTCTGCAATACCGGACTGGCTTCGGGATTTAAATCTTCACCCTGAACACTTGTAATGGGAACTTTCAGCATACCCTGTGAACAACTGACTGGATTGTTTTCCCTTATCAGTGTTTGGGAAGTATTTCTATCTGTTTCCTGTTGAATTTCAGCATCAAATTTAATATCTGGGATGAACTTTTCCACAAGACCCAAGTCTTTGCCTTGATCCCTTTTGCCGTTCAATGTTGGTGTTTGAGTTGCTTTCTTCTTGTGATTTACAGGATCAGAAGTTTTTGAAGAACCTGCAAGGGGAATGACTGTAACATCTTGATTGCATTTTATGCTGAAGGGATCGATAACAGATGAAGGGGAGGGACTTGGATCTTCCTGATGAGTACTACTCTTTCCCAGATTATTTTGCGTTACAAGATGTTTGTTTGGAGGGTTTGCATCAACAATTTTTTTAGGTGTGCTATCAAGTACTGACTTCCTCAGTTGAATGTCCACCTCTTTAGAATTTACGGGAACAGAAGAGTAGTTATTTAAATCTGTCACATCTCCATTTGCTTCCATGCCAAGGGGATCAATGACAGATGTAGGACAAAGACTAAGATCTTGAAAAGCCCTTTTCTTCCCAAGATGATTTTGTGTCATAAGGTTTTCCTTTGGAGAGGTTCGATCAACATGATTCTGAGGTATGCCATCAGGTGCTGACTTTCTCCCTTGAGTTCCAATCTCTTTTGTGTTCATGGGATCAGAACATTCCTTTGAAAGACCTGCCCGGGTACTGTTTGTCGCATCTCGGTTCGGTTCCATGCTCGGCGGATCAATGACAGATGAAGGACAAAGACTCGGATCTTCTTCAAAAGTCCTTTTGTTTCCAGGATGACTTTGTGTCGCAAGATGATCCTTTGGAGATGTTTGATCAACATGATTCTCAGGTATGCCATCAGGTACTGACCCTTTAGCTGAAATCTCCTGTGGATTCACAGGATCAGAACAGTAGTTATTCGAAGGAAAGGCTATGACATCATGATGGCGTTCTATGCTGAGGGAACCAATGGCAGATGAAGGACTACGATCCTTTTGAGAAATCTTCTCTCCTAGATGGCTTTGTTGTGCAAGATGTTCCTTTGGTGTGGCAGAATCAACATTTTTGCTGGGTTTGATGTCAGGTACTGACGTCCTCTCTTGAATTGTAATCTTACTTTGATCAAGGTTTTGAGATTTGTCACCCACAGCGGCACGTGATCCAGAGTCTGCAGAAATGTCTTTAGCAGGATTTGTTGCCGCAGACTCAAGAGCCTTTATTTGGGCTCTCATAAGTTCTGCAACAGATACAACTCTGGTGACAGGTTTGGGGATTTCTTGGAAGTCAGTGGCTTGCTGCTCATTTTTTTTGGATGGCCCAGCAGTTTCAATTTTAGTCTGTTTATTAGACTGTAATTCCGAGTTGGGTTTTAAACTAGACACTTTTTTATCTTTATCAGACGCAACCATGGGATTAGCTTCTTTAGCTATTTTATCGTTCCTTTGTTCTGGTTTTTGAATCTTAGGTGCAACAGCAGTTTCGGTTATCTTCTCTTTTCTCACCACTGCTCTGCTACCCTCTTTACTGTCTACCTTCTTAAAACCTTGTGCTTCTGTCCGTTCAGAAGTCTTTGCTACTAAATCAGCTTGGCTTTGTCGGTCTGCAAATGAAAGGGGATGCGATTTTTGTAACACCGTGTGGCTTTCCCTTAATCCCTTGGAATGATGCTGTCTGTGTTGTGGTGATTTTGGTGCGACGAAATGGAGCCGGACGTCGTTTATTGCAGCTTCTCCTTTCGATGGGGGTTTACGCTGCGGTTGTGTATCTACTGATGCCAGACGCCGGTCAGGTGGAGGCTCCAGGTTGACAGGTGCATCATTCCTACTCTTCCATGCAGGGGCTTGTGTAACCTTGGAAAACAATTCAAGCACATGTTGCCAGGCTGTAAATACTAATGATACTTTATCCCTGTCTGTACAGTACTTGGGTAAACGTATAACTCCAACAACAATAGTGTAACCAGCAACAAACAGACAAACCTGGAATGACAGACGACTATAGATTACCGTAATTTCCGCACTATAAAGCGCACCGGATTATAAGGCGGACCTTCAATGAATGGCCCATTTTAAAACTTTGTCCATATATAAGTCCATATATTTGGACACGGCTGCTGTAGTGGCTCAATATTGGTCCATATATAAGGCGCACCGGATTATAAGGCGCACTGTCGGCTTTTGAGAAAATTTGAGGTTTTTAGATGCGCCTTATAGTGCGGAAAATACGGTATATAAGATATCAGACACTTGTGGCATATGCTCTTATGGAACGGCACTTGCGGCATCATTTTTTTTTCTATTCTATTCATGTAGTGATTTGTTTCTTTTTCCAACACAATTCTCGTGTTTTATATGTCCCACTCAAATAGCACAATGGATGCTCCAAATGTAATTTGAAGTTTTTGAATATGAACCTGAAATGTTTATCCATTCTGTAATATGTCTATTCAGATATGCACTGGGTGTAAGACCATGCTCACGTATGTGTATTTTTGTTTGTCATTATTAGCATTATACACATATTGATTAATAGATTCATAAAGAATATCATATTTTTTCCGTCATATCAAGACTGTCATGACACTTCTCACTTCTAATCCTTGGCGCCCCGTGTTGGGCACATTTGCACAGCAACCGTGTTTCTAGTGGGCAGAGAGAACCTAGTGACAGGCGCAATTTATATAAACACTGGAATAGAAATATAGTCTGATTTAGAATAAGCTCAACTGTTGGTCTGCCAAAGTAAGTTGAGACAGTGAAGATGGTCCACAAATGTATTCACGAGCTCAGTATTGGTATCACCGTCAAGACTTTTATATTGCAGCAATATTCTGATCCATTATTACAAATACTATTGCTTGTGCTACATTTAAAATTCGTTCCTGTTGAGTTACAAAAAGGTGACGAGTTGTGCGTATCGGCTCTCTGAGTTGTGCGCCAGACAGTGTCAAATCCACATCACGTCTGAGCATGAGCTATACCCCCTTTTATAATTAGCAAGAAAGGTTCCCTGAGCCACAAGACTTTCCAAAATAGATGAGATAAGCAAGGCTAATAATGTTCACGGTTTTTGTGCTGCAAAAAGTGAACTCCAAAGCTTTTAAATGCTTCCGTGTTGATTGCTCGACTGTATTATGACAATTATTTGTCGCGCATGTTTTCCCCTCAATCTAATCTGGAAAATCTCAGGTCAATTTTGTGTTGACGTGTGATTACAATGGAATGTCAATCATTTTGAGAGGCACTTCAGTGGAGCTGCCTTTTGCCTCACTGGTGTCGGTAGCTGTGGTTGCGTTAGCGCTTGCCTGGAAAAAGCATTCCTAATCATAGAAAGGCAAAACAAATTTGATTGATAATTGCAACAATAATTATAGTCTTGAAAATGATGACCGTGCAAAATTCATACTCTTTGTAACATCTCAATCTGAGACGAGGCAGTGACTAAAAATGAATTTGTTTTTAAATATGAGCAGGTTGGAGTTAGTATTTCTGCCTGATGCTGTCATACCGAAATAAGATAAGCAGCATATTGGGCATGATGCAATACTGTCCATGGTCCCCACGTTAATTCATAAGCCATTCACTGCCAGCCTAGTTAAAATGGACGTCTATAGCCGTCAATGGGAGTGAATGATTTCGAGGGTCTCATTAAGAAAAGTAATGCAGAGATTTTTCTTCTCATTGCCAGCCTGTTGCATGTGTAAACAGAAGTGCATCGTCGAGCTCCGTTGGGACTGGAGTGCGCTAACATTGTTGTTGCTATAAATAGCAGCAGTTTGTGTTGGCTTGCATGATGCTCCCATGAGCTCATGGGAGGAGAAAAAAAAAAAAGCTCACCTCACTCTGCGTGGATGGATTCTTTTGCTTCGTTTTTGTTTCCTTTTGTGGTGGCTGATCTGGGATCTTCTCAGGTAAAGCAGTCTTGTTTTTCAGGACTCCATCCACACTTCCAGGGTCAGCTGTGTGCTGCGTGACTAAGCTGGAAGGCTGTTGAGGTGAATTTTGAAGTCTGGAGAGCATGCGAGGGTTCTTCCCCAACACTTTCTCGTCACGTTTAAGTAGACTTTCCTTGTCTTTCCTTGCACTTTCTGGAGAGCGAAGCAGCTCCGAGCTTTTCTTCCTGAACAGTTTCCCAAAAGTGGCTCTGTTTGGACGTTCCGTCATGTTTTTGCAACTCTCCACTTCCATGAGCTCCTCCGAGCTGGTCTTTCTCATCTCCTCAGGCGTCCTCTCACCTCTGGAGCAAATTTTGATCTTCTTCTTGACAAAGGGAGTCTTGGCAGTGCCACCCACGTTTGCGTTCTCATTATTTGTTTTTGTACACGTTTTACTAGAAGGCTTCTCCTCCACCGGTTCTTCTGATGGTTCCTCCAATCTAACCTTTGAATCCTCACAAACAGATGGAATTAACTCCTTGTTGACGTCATCCTCTGTGGAGCTGGGCGTGCTCAAGAAGGGTTCCATGGTGGAGCGGCGCTTCCTCAGCGAGCGTTCCGGGCTGATGGTACGAATGGGCTCCTGGTTCTCCTTGCCGTCGGTCTCTTTGCCACGGCCATCCGCCTTCTGCTTGATCTTGGCAAAGTAACGCTGGTGGATCTTGAACTCGTTCATTACACCCACCTCCAGAACTCCGGAGCACGATACGATGCCTTTGCTGTTACTGGCCGATACCTGGTAGATGGCTGCGTCCTCCACAGTGCAGCTGCAAGGAGAAGACTATTCAAATTTTGGGCAATCGGAGTGAACACAAAATTTCACGGCAAACCAATCAAATTTTATGTTGAGAAATTTAACAAATTATTTTAAGTTTTGCTGATTTTTAAGTTGTTGAAACTGTGTTTATAGGCTGGATAATAAGTATACATACTTGTAAATATGCAGAGAATGGGTTTGCCCATTACGAAATATTTCATATTTCGGAAGACCACAGAATCTGTCCATCTGTTTATCATCCTTATACCAAGTTAGTTGAGGGATAGGATAACCTGTAAGACAAAAAAGAAATATTACCACTACTCCTACTACAAATAATGATAAAAATATATAAAGTGTATAAATATATATTTTTTGCATATTACACCAAAGTATGGTGGTTTAAAACAAGCCTTACAGTTATTATTTCCAGATTAAATATGTTATCCCAATTTAGCCCCGATGTCACCCTTGACAAATGTGGCTGCTCACCGGTCACCACACAGAAGAACTTGACGTTGCTGCTCTCTGACACGGCTCTGGACTTGAGCGTGGTCAGGAAGGCGGGCTGCGTTTCCTGTGTCAGTTGAGCTATCACGCTGCAGAGTGTGCTCCTACGCAGAGAGAAGACTTTCAATACTTTTAGTCGAGCTCAGATCTCCACCAAGGTCGACTTGACCTGGATGATTAGAATATCCTGCTAACTCTTATCACCACAATAACATCTGCTGGCGATGTGGATTTCGAAACGTTTCTGTTTTGATACAAAATAAAACAAAGAAATCGTGTTTCATATAATATTCAATAGAGCATTGAATTATTTCTCCACTTTTTCTGAAAAAAATTGAAATAGACCAAATTATGTTGCAAGAGCCTCCGGTTCGATTCCAGCAAAATATTTTTTTTATATTCTTATTGCATGTGGTCTCTGCCCGAGTAGTACATGGGCTCCAAAAGCGTCCCTCCTGCATAACGTCACATCCCACTGTACCTGTTCTCTGGCCGGACGTTGGAGAGGTAGCTGCAACCTCCAGGCCGGTTATTGCCAGCGCTCCCGTTCCCTTGGCCGGATCTTCCGCTATCCGAATGGGAGCGTGACATTGTCCGCCGCGAACCCATTTCAATGACTGTCAAAGTTCTCTTCTCCCAAATATCTTCCTTAAATTCCTTCAAGTTACTTTAGATGACAGCTGTAAATGAAGCCAAACATCAGATCAAATCAGCGCCATGTGCAAGTATCCTTAATGCAGTGCACTCACCGTGGAAGAGGTCACGCACGTCCCTCTTTGACAGATGCCCCACAGCTCTGACTTGAGGCTCTGTGATTTCCAATCAGACAAGAGCATGCGTCCACAGGCGGCTGCTGCACTATTTTTAGTGGGCCCTCAAATAGGCACAAGAGTGCATCACACTTTCCCACCCAACCTGCCTGCACAATAGGATGCACCAGTCGGCACGTCAACCCTGCAGAAGAGGAAATAATCATTTAAATGTGAAAGTCAAATTAAGGTCACATGCATATTTGTTGTAAAAAAAAATATATGTGATACAGTGGAAGAAAAGTGCTTCATCCTCAGGCTTCATTTTGTATCCCAAAGGAAAAAAACAATTGAAATAGAACATCCCTATAAGGGTACAACTCACTAATGACTGCATGCTCGAGCTTCTCATCATGACCCACACACAGACCCTCTTTGGACTTGCATGCATGACGTGATGAATTAAAGAGTCCTTTTCTCCCTCGAGAAGTACTAAATGAAGTTAGGCGACAATTTTCAATTATCGGACCGATGTCACGATTTGAGTGGTCTGCTCTTAGAGTGGTCTGCACTGCGGCAAACAGCTGCCATTTTATTTTGTGAGCAGGGTTACCTCATCATGGTGGAGATATTTCAGACAGGGTGTGTACGGATGGATCAAAGGCTCGGAGTGTGGAAACATTACAGAGGTAATGTGAGCGTTGTTCCTGTCTAAACAAACAGGAGGAACCACAATCTAGTCCACCAATTGGAATCATTGGCTAGATTTTTTTTTTTTTTTTCCAAGCCTTGGTTGTTTTGAAAACTTGTTCCCCAGACCTGTTACAAATATTGCCCAGTGCAAATCTAGTTGATTATGTTATTGTTACTATTAACAAGTTGACACCTACTCAGAATTCATTTTTAAAAGCTTGTTTGGTAGCAGGAGAGCTAAATAAATTCTGCAAAAAGGACAAGGCCATTTGTTTGGAGGTATTCAGTGAGGGTTTTTTTTTTTTGTAATGAAAAATGGCTGTCTTGGCTTGCGAGCTTGTGAAATTCTGGCAAGAATGTGAAATATGTGATGATCCAAAATAATGTGGAAATATACCCCCTTGTGGTTGTGATGACAAATCTCATTGGACGCTGTGAAAGCTGAGCTGACATCATTGTGAATTTAATGCATAACTGGAAAAAATTAAATGGCTATAACGTTTTTTAAGATCACTCCAACCATCATCAATAACGACTCCCCAGATATGTCAAAATATTTTTCGATATTTCTCAATACTGTATAGCGGCGTATCAAACCTGAAGTTGTATGAAGTCACACTTTCGACATCAATGGTTGTTGCCTCGTGATGATCTATGTATAGCCGCCACTCCAAATCTCACTGTGGCTTAGCAGAGCAGATTTATAGGTGGGGGATGACAGACAAGACCACGTTTGCAAGGGACTGTTGTTTGGGGATGTGTGCAAAGGTCACATCATCACACTTTGGTGCCACTTCATGAGGTCATGTTATGATGCCCCGAATGCTTCGAAAAGATAACGATAAAGATTTACGTGATGTTGAAAATGCATTCACAATAAATCAAATGAAGTCATACCTCAAATTAAAGGCCTTGAGGAATGCTGTCGCAATCTGTAAGAATTTTTACAAACATGCCAACAACAAAATTGTAAAGCAAAAAACGACGACACGAAATATCTCAAGTGTCAGCCTCCGAGCAAAATAAAGTCTTTTGACCTTGACGCATCAGAGAGAACTAACGTCAGCGTGGTTTCATTTTTCTAGATAATTAAACACCCAAATTTATCTCTGTGCTGGACTCCCCACTCTGAAACTCTGATGGATGATCTTGTCTGCAAATGCATTCATACACTTTAAGCAAACAAAATAATCTCTTGCTTTAAAATAGTGGTGTCCAACAAGCAGCGGAAATCTCCCCCCCCCCCCCCCCCCCCCCACTGTGAGCGATGATGATGAGTAAACGAAGAGGTCCACTATTCTCTCCCATCTATCCGCCATACAGGAAACAACAGCTGCTTGAGGACACGCTGTCCCACTGATCCAAGCGCCACGCTTCCAAATGTTTGCAATTGTGACGTGTCGACGCAGATAAACAGGGAGGGTGAAAAGAGGAAGAGGAAAGACGAGGGGGGGGGGGGGCACTCACATGCATGCAACACTGTTTTCTTGTTTGATGCGTCTCGATGGAAACTGTGCTCGGCTTTGACATCATCTTCTGGATATTCACACCGGTGTCAGGTCCAAGGAAGCGGCAACGGGAGAACGCTTGATTTGCCGGGACAGCTGACGCACACACACACACACACACACACACACACACACATATGCACGCACACAAGGGATGCCGGCACACTCTTAATGATTGCGTCACTTGAGTTAAATAAAGCAATAAGATTTTTCTACACCATTGCATCTCCCCTTCTGACACTAGTACAACTTGTTAGAGGCTTGTAACTCATTTTAAAGCCAGTAGGTGAATAAGCCCTTTGCAAACAATCAATACTACCTCACCATCAATTGAGATTTTAGTTTTTCTATTTTTGAGGATCTTTTAGATTTGGGAGGGGGGGGGGGGGTAAGTCAAATGACCGTAAAAGATACTTAATGGAAAAAGCATGTCATGTCTTTAAATACAAATGTCGGCCCAAACATTCCAGTATGGCGAGAATAAAAGCAAACATGACTTTTCCACAGTACACCAACATATACAAAGGTATTAAGAAACATGCATATCAAAATACCAACAAAAACAAGCACTTAACAGTATAACCAATGTAAACAACTAAACCAATGTAACCTATTAAAAGAATAGCTAACTAAAGGACTGTTAGCTTGACTTATTTCTTTGCTTTTTTGTTCAACATTTCCACAACGGAGGGGGCCTTTCGCTTCACACCTGCAAGACAAAGCAACAGAGGGAAATACTACGTTATATGACCAAAACAAAATATTGCATATGTTTTGTGAGCATGTTAAAATGAGCACCTCCTTTCTTCCTGGGCGATTCTTGAGTGTCGGCGGACCTCTTGGCGTAGGCCGACTTCATCCTATTTAAGTTCTTCTTGCTGATGATTTTATGGTCCACAATGGGAAGCGGGTAATCCTTACCCACAATGCACCCTGCTGCCTTCTGCACACTACTTGGAGCTTTCCAAGGCTCGTAGATGTACTCAGTGGGGAATTTCTTCAAGATTGGAAGGTACTTCCTGAAAAGATTGCAGATATGAGCAAAAAATTGTGACACTTTGTTTAGTTTGAGCTAACATGAGTTCTCTTGGAGATACTCTGGCTTCTTCTCGCATTAAAAAAATATATATTGTAAAACTTATAATTAAACAAAATAAATAATACTAATAAAAGTATTAAAATTAAAATATTATAATAAAAATAATTATATTTATTTATTTATAAATAAATAATTATAAACAATTAAAAAATATATATATATTCATACTTGATGTAGTCTCCATCTTTGTCAGTCTTCCTGCCGAAGGCCACAGGAGAGTAGACCCTGAAGTACTGGTGGAAGAATGTGCTGGCTGAGAGCCACTGCCAGTTGCCCGCATTGAGAGCCCAGTCGCCGTCTAACAGCAGCTCCTCAAACACCTTCAGTGAATATCGATATGAATTTCTCGGGGAGGTTCAAACGTGGTTTGATAGGTTTACCTTCTGCCCTTCCTCCCAGCTGATCCACAGATCTCCTCTTGTGAGAAAGCAGGCCACAGCATGTCTGCCCAGGTGATGGATCCATCCTTCTCGTCTAAGTTGGGTCATGATGGCATCAATGAAGGGGTAACCAGTCCGAGCCTTGACAAAATAAAGGCCCTCGTGACGACATGCATGAAAGTGACGTGGTAGTCAGACGTGATGATCGTACCTCCCTCCAAGCGGTCAGGTAGTCATTGTTTGTGTCCCAGTCTATTTGAATGCAAGCAGGATTGCCCTCCATCTTGTTGAAGTTGGGGATGCCGACACTGGCCGTGTAGAAGAATTCTCGCCACAGTAACTGTCCGTGCAGGGACACCGGTGGATCGGAATGCTTTTTCTGCAAGACAATTTGAAAATCAAAGGTTAGCCAAACCTAAACTTGAATTAAGGTTGACAATTAGCACATTGATACTCGCCCCCTGGTAGACTTCGGTCAACCTCCACCAGAACGTGCGTGCAGACAGGCACCCTAATGTGATGTAAGGGCTGAGGACCGTGGTGCTCGGGCTCAAAGAGTTGGGAGACGTCTGGGGTTTCTCAAAGCCGCACACCCATCCCTGTCGGCACACACACTTGCACATTACTGAATATGAACAACATTAAGAACAATGTGACTTTTTTTTTGTTACAAAGTGATGATATGTAAACTTGCAAAATGAAGATGAGGATTACAGTATTTTGCATATTTTCCTCTAGTCGCCTCAAAGCTTCTTGTTCTCCTCCTGGGAAAGGTTCCTCTCCGAGTTCCGCTATATCATGACCGAGCTCATCCAGCGACGGGATCGCATATTTGTTTGCGTCATCTTCAGAATGAGGGGTCTTCACACCTTTGACGATATACCCTCATTACTTATTGTGCTGCATTTATTGCATGAAAAACGGTTCCATACCTTTCATGTCCTCTGCAGTGGGAGCAGGGATTGGCTTCTTCGGCGGGCCGAGGGTCTTCACTATTGCCTGCATGCGGTTGTATGCGAGGGGGGCTTTGCCATTATTTTCCTCAATGATTCTGGGAAAACACATTCAGTACAAGTTGTTGGATTTCATTTTTGAGACTGAAACATCTGAGGAGGCTATTGAAAAATTTGCCAGAGCCCGGATCTATGTAAATCCGCTAGAAAATGCGTGGGATGAAAAACTATTGTGCATTTGTGAGTATAATCATAAATATAACAATAACAATTTGTGTTTATTTAAATATCGATATTCGTAAACGCTGAAGAAAAACTATCATGAATAAATGAGAGTTCATCAAAGTGCATCAACATGTAAAAAAAAAAAAAGTGACAAATATTTCACTGTGTGGTAAGTGTATTAAATAAGTTGTACTTTTTAATTGAACTCCTAAAATGAGTATTGAGATGGACCAACATGTTTCTGCATTGAATAAAAGGGGGCGCAAGCACCTGTTGATATCATAAAGTGTGTGGGACACTCTATAAAGGACTTCCACGCCATGTTCTTTGGCTAGCGTGGCCACCTTCTGGTCACGGGACAAGCTGTAAGGCTCTGTGTCATACTCGTACGACAACGTTGTTATTTGCCATTTGTTGAACAGTTTGGGGAACATCTCCTCTGGCTTGCCTCTGACAACAAATAGCCTAAAGCAAAGACCAAAAAAATATTAGTTACAAGAATGATCATAGTGGTAATGCTGATTGTATCTACCTGGAGTTGAGTTGCCTGAGGTTGAAGTCTAAGTCTTTGAGCGCCCCAAGCAGGAACCTCCAGCGGTTGATGCCCACCCTTTTCTTGTTAAGGAGATTTGGATCAAGGATGAACACCGGGTAGAGCTTCTTGCAATCCTTCAGAGCGGCCATCAGAGCCGGGTTGTCGTGCAGCCGCAGACCTTTACGGAACCAGTGGATGCATGTGTGCCCCATGTCTGTGTTCACAAGACACAATGAAGTGAGATCTGTCAAATAGTCACAAAATGCAATGAAGATATGTCACTGGTAGAACTGTAGTACTAGTAACCACAAGATTCGTTACACCATCTAAAGAGCTCCAAAACAATTATTGAATAGCAAAGGTCTGGCATGTCTATTATGGAACAAAATGGTTACATTCATTATTATGGGTGAACGTAGTTTCAAGGGCTGTAGAACACGCTATTTCAAATTGGTTATTTTCTTTTGTAACATTTACATCACATATTTTTTTAAGATAAATAAAAATAAATAAATAAATAAATAAATAAAATGTTCCTAGTAGATCAGTTAATCTGAAGAAAAATATCAAGTTCATTTTATTGATATTTTCTCTGATTTACACTTTCGCCAACAAAAAAGTATTTAAACTTGCATAGGTATTTAAAAAGTATTTAAAACCTGCTTGCTATGCTTCGTGGGTGACATGAAGACTCAATGCAGACATTTAAAATTTTACATTTTAAAATGCAGCGATTTGATCAGTTGCTACCACTATTAATTTGCAAACGTAGACACAAACTGACCGTGAAAAAAAATAAATAATGCAACCTCAATGAATCTACCTCAAAGTCGTCTTTTATTCCTCTCGACCGATTCTTGTTGGTACTCGATTTGTTTGGTAACAGGCACGTTGTTGAGTTATGAAACAAGAAGTGTGCTAGCCAATCAGAGGACGATATAGGCGGGGCGTCACACGCGCTGTATTTGCGATGTATACAATGGCCACTAGATGTCGCTAGAATCCAGTAAAAGCAGTGGTGCCATCTTTCCAAGTCCCTCGACGGGCCCCAGTTTGCAGCCCAGCCTGCGTCAGTGCTGCATTACCTTAATAATCCGAATTTCACCCTGAAAATTAAATGAACGTGTATATGGTGTGTGTTTATGTACCCACTGCGTTTACTTTATGGACATACTGACCCCTAGTGTTCAAGATGCGACACCAAGCAACTAAATTTACAGGTCACGCATGGACTGCTTTCTGTGTGAAATGAAAGGCAAGACTTTGACAAATTGTGTTGTTAGATGTGAAAATGTCAGTAGTGACTAGACCTGCCAAAAAGCCAAAGTGTGGCAGGCATTTTAATTTCTGGACCTGGAATTTGCCACCTCTTGTAGTGGCGAATGGTTTCATATCTAAACGCCATGTTCACCAAAAGTTTATGCATTTTAAACAATATTTGTTCAAAATGAAACAAATTTCCATCACGTGCCAGTCGTAATGGCATATTGCACGTATACTTGCACTCATATTTGGTCTGAATTAAATTATATCACTAATTTTAATTTATTTGTTTGAATGCTTAATTGCGCATTTAGATGTTTGGGTGGCGACTAACTCCTGAAGGACACATTGCAGTGTGTGTTGTTATTATTATTATAGACACGCATGTGCCATTCCGTCACGACTGCTATTCTATCAGCGGCTGCAAAGGCATGCATTCAATCGTAGCACGGTGAGGAGGGGAAGGTGTGGTGTTAAAAAAAAAAAAAAAAAGGAGGGAGGGGGGGTGACACTTTAGCGTGGACCACTGAGCAGCCAGCACCTCCAATCTCGTGCATGCTACTCCTCACTCAGCCAGTCGGAGATGCTCCATCGGCGCACATCACGGCCGCCTCCGCCGACCAGGTGCTGGAGCACGGTGCGTCGTTAACTCGCATGCATGCGCCACGCGTCGTCCTCCCCGGTCCGGTTTTCAGACCGCTGGGAAGATGCTGAGCAGACTGATGAGTAGCAGCATCCGGAGTCTGGACCGGGAGTGCAACTGCACCGTGCGGCTGCTGGACGACTCCGAGTACACCTGCACCATTCAGGTCAGTGCAGTGCAGCAACACGTCCTTATTTGAACAAGGCCAGCACTTTATAGACTTGGATTTTGGGAGGGGGTGGGGGGTATCAGACAGTCAGTCTGAGGATAATCGGGGGTGGGTGGTTAATGACATCACCGGTGTGGACATCCCATCAGCATTCTGCAGCAATGTTGGACACTGCCAAAGCTGACAACCGCATGCAACAATTAAAAGATGTCATTGCAGCTCAGAGGCAATGAGACATGCAGCCTTCTTTTGTTTTAGAATAAACAGGATTATCATGCAGGATTAGGTAATTTGCTTTTTCATGAGGTGTGTTGGCTACATAAATCAATTTGGAAAGGAACACAAAGATGAGCTTTGTATTGCAATTTGATTGTAATTGATTGCCAACATTTCGAACGAGTTGTGAGTATATGTCTGCCTCACACTTGTAATGTTTGGGATTCAAATTTTGGCTATTTATCAAGTTTGTTTGTCCTGCTTCCATTGAATACTCTAGATTCCTTCTACTTTCTCCAAACAGACTCCGCCCCAAGACTCTAAATTGCCCATATGAGTGTGATTGCGTGCTTGGATTGGATGGCGACCAGTCTGGGTAGTGATCAGTGATGGGACAGTGTGATTTCCTAGGAATATTGTAAAAGTAAATACTTGACAATGTAAACACGTGAAGCGATTCATCGGCAACAAATGTTTGTTGCCTTTCTCGATAGGTAATGTTAATACTGTTAGTTTTCTCAGCCTCATTTCCAAATAAAAATCATGTCTGACGTCATCTGGCGTTAATTATATTTGAACAAATTTGCAAATTGTGTGTACAACTTCATATTTATCCAAAAGTATCACACTCAGTTTCAAAAAGGTTAGTGACCCTTTCTGTAGATTCCGTGCTGTGGTATTTAATAGGCTGTTGTGAATGCACGTTTAATGCCTTTCCAAAAGAAGCTTCTGCGTTCCATTAACAAGAAATAATGGCGCGTACTCAATCCGACGCAAACGTACTCACTTACTCGGGGCCTTATCTTAAAGCGTTCCTTGACTTGAAAATCAATAGCGTATTGACGTGAATGAAGACGAGACGTGTGTTCCTGCAGAGAAGTCAGGGGAAGTTATTAGAGTTCATGATTGAAAGTCACATGATGCGTTTTGGAGCTTCCTCGTATATTTAGGGATTCCGTTTCTCTGCTGAATTAGAGATGATGACAGCACACGAAGACGGCGGCTAGCGGTGCTACACGTTTATTTCAAACGTCGTAACGTGACAGCAAAGGCAAAGCAAAGCCTTTTAAGCGCTGACAACTTCAAGTGATTTTTACTCTGGGGATTCTTGAAAGGTTTATTTGAAGTCACCTCAAGTTCTTCTCCACCTAAACTCTCCGTTTATCAACAAGTGTGAAGGATATTACATTTCAATTTCATGTAAAAAAAGGGAAATAATAATGTTTCCACAGTTATGGTTCAAATCTCAGGTCATCCCTCGACAGTTTATTTCTGTCCCGATATATCTTTCCATTCTATTCCCAGCATTCCTTATAGCTTCTTCTGGGATACAATAATCCAATACTTGAAAAGAACCATTTGGAATTAAACTAGTACTTAGAGACCCCTTCATCTAATCAAGACCCTAAGTTTGGAAATTAAAATTTGCCGATTCAACACTTTTCCCAAGACAGCACAACAGGGGAAAATATTTCATTTCTCTGTGCGTATCCAATTATTCCCATCATGGGAAATCATAGGAAAGGGCAGAATTTTACACAGAGGGATTCATAATGTTAGCAAATTGTTGCGCTTGTTTACAGAGGCTGCATCTTTTATTCACATTTCATAAGTCATCCTGTCAATCAATGTTTTGAAGCAGTATTAACATATTTTTGTCGTTCTGGTTAAATGTGATGCACAAGTGGGAGATGTGGCCCAGAATAAAATGCTGCTAAGTGTGGCCCAATTAGTTCAATTAGTACACATACGGTCTACGCAAGATTGTCATCTTTGTGGAATGATGAGAGATTTAACCTTCACAGATGGAGGAGCATTGAGTAGTGAAATGGGACAGTGTGTGTCTGTGTGTGTGTGTGTGCGCACATACAAGAGTCTGCTCCTTTTGTCTGTGTTGCCTTTACCTCAGCACTAAATTAATGATAATGGCTAAATTTAGCATAAACTTGCTTTGAAACTATCTAGTCAGGCAAGCACTGGTGTCCCAAAAACATCTCAGGGGGAGCCGGCGCATTCGAATAAATGGGAGTTATAAAGTCGAGAAAATTTTGTCCCGAAGTTTTTAATTTTTTTTCCGCCGGTGAATTGAAGCAATTGTCACAAAAACAGTTGAATTCTTCACGCTTCATTTAAATACATAATTTCGATGTATTTTTATGAAGTAACAATAGTGCACATTTTCACATTGCTCACTTTCCATTTTCTTTCACGTGTGTTCAAATGATGGACTATCAACTATTCCCAGTCCGACCAAGTGTGTCTGTCTCATGAGGACTCATGAGGAGGCGGAGCCTGAGCTCCTTCTCAGAAGGCATAATAAGGCTTGAAGAGCAGAAGAGTTTTTTTTAGTGTGCACCAAAGGCATCAGAGGAGTGGCTGGCGAGTTGTCTGCCACTTGGAAGCTGGCCGTGTTGAACTTACAGCTCAGACACAGCGCTCATGTGTTATTCATGAATCCTGCAGGGCTGTGCTGCTGATATTTAATTACCAAGAAGGGGCTGTTTTCACAGAGGTGGGTCTAGTCACCGGTGTGTAGCCCTCTTGTTGTGCCATTCATGTTGCCATGCACAAAGTGGATTCAGGACTTTGTTTGGACAAAAGTTTGGAAAAAGTATTGTCCAAGAAATATAGAAGTGTTTTGCCACTGAACTGGAAATAGCGTGTGTGTAAGAATATAATGAGATAGTCATGTGATTATATTTTCTGAGTGTGTACCGTATTTTCTGCACTATAAGGCGCACCTAAAAACCTCCAATTTTCTCAAAAGCCGACAGTGCGCCTTATAATCAGGTGCGCCTTACCAACATTGAGCCGCTACAGCAGGCGTGTCCAAAGTCCGGCCCGCGGGCCTAATGTATACATCTTAGATATGGACAAAGTTTTAAAATGGGCCATTCATTGAAGGTGCGCCTTAGAATCCGGTGCGCCTTATATATGGACAAAGTTTTAAAATGGGCCATTCATTGAAGGTGCACCTTATAATCCGGTGCGCCTTATAGTGCGGAAAATACGGTAATTGTAATTTAACGTTTCTCGTTGACATGTCATTCATGTGATGAGGCCTTGGGATGAAACTCAATTACAAAACACATCTACAATCTAATAAGAGCCAATACGAGAGCTGTAAAAATCTGCCTTTCCGAAAATGATGATATTAGTCAAAAATGGAGCCACGCCTACAAAGCAGACAGCCTGCCACGGCATCGTTCAGATTGTTTTTGGAGAAAATTATTTTCTGGTTTGGCCATGCAAAGCATTCATCTCACTTTACAGCCCTATCTGAGCCCCCCAGAACACCAGTCCCATTAGCTCAGTGCACCGTGGTCTATTTTTAAACACTTGCTATAGTGGAGCAACTCTATGTGCATGGAATATTAAGCACTCTTCCTCGATAAGCCGCCCGTCGTCTTTCCGATAGCAGCCAACTGTGGTCGTCATTGTCTCATTTGTAGATCTCATTTAGTATATGCTATGCACTTTTCTCCATGTGAAGTGTCTGTAAATTAAAAGGAGGAAGAGGAGCTGTCCAGCGGGGGACTCTTTGTTCCTCTTACACGTCTCAGAGGTGGACCGCATGCTAATGACCGATATACTCGAATCGCAGGAAATCAACATTTAAAAAGCTGCTGGAGATTCTCCGTATCTTAATCAGCACACTGCACAGAAGGCACAGAAGCCAGGAGATTTAGAGATTTCATTTGGATGGATTTCAATTTGGTCTTTCAGGCGTGCTTATCTGTACACGGAGGGAAGTGGGATTCAGCAAACTGGCTGGAAAATAAATTATAGCAGTTACCTGGATTTTTTTTTTTTTTTAAATACACACATACAGAAAATTAGAATATTGTGATAAAGTTCTTTATTTTCTGTAATGCAATTAAAAAAAACAAAAATTAAATGAATAAAAGGCTTGTGATATTTCAGCTGGTTTGTAATGAATCCAGAATGTATGACATTTTTTTTTGTTTTTTTTAATTGCATTACAGAAAATAAAAAAACTTTATCACAATATTCTAATTTTCTGAGGCAGTCGTGTATATAAAGAATATAATACAAATTTAAATCATATGTTCCGCTCATCATAAAACTTCAAACTGATCTAGCAATAGTTTAACATACCCTTTGACATTTGTTGGCGTCAACTCAATTTAAAAATAAATAAAAACTTATAGGGTCATTAAAACCCCAGCAGCCGACGGCACTGGAAACATTTATTTCAAGACGTATATTTTTCACCGATTGTTTCCTTCTTTGCCCCGCCTCAGAAATGCGCATGAATCCCCACCAGAGCAATCGCTAAAGCATTAGTCTGGCTTGCCAGCATAAATGAGCAGAGACCTACAAACAACATGAGTAAATCCATTATGTATGAAAGGCATTGAATGCTAATTCCAAGTTTCCGACCCGCATGGACGATCTAGTTTTATACCGTGCATGGAATTTATTCGATGAAAAATACATTCGGCCGTGAAAATGCAGCTTGTCAAGCATATTGATGCGAATGGCTTGCCTAGCCAGACAAGCAGAGTGACTTTCCACCGTCCTTGGATTTTTTTTTTTTTTTTTGGGAACCTCGGGTCTCCATGGTAACAAGATTATTGCATCACTACTCCACAGCTGCTGTCGTCAGGCTGCTGTTTGGCCGAGCTCTGCGGCAGCCACGCGCACGCTCGCTTCCGTGCATGCTAATAACCTCACTCTGAACTTTCAATTGATGAAGTCAACGTCCCTTGTCGCTTTCTCTTGGCCCAGTTTAGCGGTCGCCTCTGGGATGGTGGGCCTGAAAGCGTTTGGCATGTTTTAAATTGGGGTTAATAGCCATTTCGAGAGCAGGAGGGGGCACCTGTGAAGGATGGTTGGCCAAAAGCAAGCCGCCTATCTTGCATCTAAAACATGGTGTTTTAACAGTTACTAAAATAGAAGTCGCTCGCCCCTCCCTTCTCCAAGATGCATCATTTACTCGCTCAGTAGAGGTCACGGTGACCTTGCTGCTTGGCTGAACCTCACTCTGCTTCCTGAGTGTCTTCACTGAGCCGACGACGATGTGAGGATGCCGAGAAATGGATTGTGGATTGTTGGAAAGAGAAGACAGTCAAATCCACTTGGTTGGCATTTTCACTTCATTAAGCTAATAGCTATCAATTTTGTTTGCGAGCTTTTATATAGTCCTGTGAAGGCCTCACGGAATTTAGGAACCCATACTTGTCGTGAGATAGCTCATCTTAAACTTGAGTCCTTGCACAAGAGTGCCCACTTACCATCAGAATGATTATTTGATATTCAGGAGGAAGATTCTCCCGCCGTGCTCGACGACAAAAACGATGCTAACCCTCCAACATGGACAGAAAATGGAAAATAATTTCCCATTTCAGTCCAATTAGGGCTTCCCAATTATCTCCCTAAAGAAACAAGCATGTCTGAAAAGAAGTTTTCTGCTGATGCCGTCTCATGCAACGTTGCAGTGCTCTCCCCAGTCATGTATATAAACGAGTCAGCTCATTAATTAATCATCGGCTTTAGAATCTCATCTGACTGTGCACAAATGCATAAACAGGCTCCCTTTGTTAGTTCGCTGCACTGCTATGCAAATTTATCAGAAGGCGTTTTCTAGGTCACACTTCAAAAACACGCAGGCCGACACAAAAATATTCACGTCTCAAAAGTTCTTCTTAAACTCAAGGAGTCGCTATGCATCTTCAATGGTTGGACAGACAATATGAGGGTTGGGCAGAATAATCAATTAGTACTCATACCTTCGTCATGACACAATACCTTTGTGCGCTCGTTGGCTGGATGAAGCTCTGCAACTAATTGGCTGCTCACTTTTCGACGCTAGACAGGTCCACTATGAAGATAAAAAATTGCATTTCATGTTTTTGAACTCACACTTGATTAGGAAAAATGGCATCATTCAGAAATCAAATATCATATAATATACAATATTTAAAAAAACGTGGCATTTTTGTGTGGAATGTAAAGAGATTAAGAACTCATTTGTGCTAAATTGGATTATAACCTCAGAATGTTCAGCATAAATAATCACTGCTTCTATGTTGCACATAATACTGGATAGCCTCGAGGTGGCAAATAGATGACTGAGAATTTGTTCCCCTGGTTTGATAGGTTGAATAAAGCTTTACAGAGCATCTTAGACGTTATGAATTTCTCTATTTTGACAAGTCGGGCAATGAGTGAGTGCAGGCTCAAGTGGTGTTCCACTATAATGGGATCCTGCAGGCTGGGTTATATTGATGTGATGAAATGAGACTTTTATCCAGTAAGAAGAGTTGGTTTGGACTCATTGTCACTAGAGATGGATGGTACTCAAGTCGGGGGAAGTAGCGTGACAAAACTGGAGGGAGGGCTGAGGATTTGGCAAAGAAAAAACTCCTCATTATAGGTCCCATGTTGGAAACTGTTCCTTGTAACATTGCTAAAAAAAAAACATTCAATTCTATAATTATTATTATCAATTATATAATTATATTTGTGTGTTTTTTTTAAAATGTAATTGACACAATATTATTTGGTTCGACAAATATATTTTCAGTAGGGTTGTATATTGAATATGTAACATGTATGTTGAAATTCCTTAAAAAATAAATAAAATAAATATATATATTTTTTTAAATATTTATATTATATTTATATTATATTATTTTTTAAGAAATTCAAAACATTGAGATGTTAAATTTCATAAAAAAAATATATATATATTTCTAAATGAAATTCAACACATGTTACATATTCAATATGCAATCCTACTGAAAATGTAAAATATATAGTATTTGGAAAAAAACCTGCCCTCCATTCATGAGGCCAGCCACATTGTGAGGCTCCCTCATAATAATATATCTTTTTTACGAGGAGGAAGCAAAGTGTGCGATTTCATTACCAGGAGTGTGCATAGCATTTGTCAGTGGCTGATGAAATAAAAGCGTTTTAAAGCTGAGCGCAGCGTTTCGGATCCGAAACTTCACGCTGCCCTTCGTCGGCGGGAGGGATGCGAACGCAGCAAACGCGAGGCGCCTAGCGCCATCACGGGCTGTGATCAGTAACGCGTTTGACCCGCTGAGGTGCTCAGTCAGGGTGACAGTATCGAGCGTTGGCACTTTTCACTGCGCAAAGCCATGTTTGTGGTGTCACAGCTCAATGGCGCGCTGCTTGCTCGAGGCTGCTCTAATGGCTGCTGAAGTCAAGGCCCTTCTATGAAAATGTGTTCATGACATACAAGGTTGTGTTTGGTGTGTCGTGTCATTTCGACGCAGATATTTAGTCGGGAGTTGGCGTTGATGAATGCGACTTGGCTCTGTATGTTTCCTACAAAAAAGACAGTTGGTTGAACAAACTGTGGCTGTAAAAAAGAAAAACAAAATGTTGGCAGGGAGCAATTGCAGGGATGGCATTTTATTGTCAGCCAAGCAAAAAGAGATTCGAGGACAGAATGGCACAAGGGAACTGCAGAACTGCAACAACATACAAAAGGAGATTGAAAATAGAAATCTATTAAAGGATGCCATGAAGGCTAAAGTATGAGAAGCCGACCCTTGACTTTAACTTTTTTTTTTAAATGTTCATCGTGCAGCTTCAAGGAAATGACGCCATCTTTTATTGATGCGGTGTTTCCCAAGGTCTCAATATTTAATCGAACACGAGGTGAGGCCTGACAACAATAAAACAACAGCATAAAAAAACCATTTGCTCCGATTCTAGTTTATTTTTATCCTTTTGTATATGACTTTTATTTATGGCTGTAATAAAAAAGCAGTACCAGTACCAGATGGCCTTAGACATTACCAACCCCCCCCCCGATTGTTCTACTTCTAACCCACAAGACTCTGGCGGATAGAACTGCTCAATGCTGACTCATCTTTTTTCCTTTGGTAGGTTTCAACTGCTGCCCCTTGTTTAAAGTCGTGTAACCACCAATTGGTAAAATGATTATGTTAGGAAGATTTTTCTGTAAATTTGGATCCGGCACGGCTTTCCAACGGGAGCCTTAGTAGAATTCATCATCCACCTTGCCTATTCCCACACAACTGACATCCCTCCTATCTTCAAATGATATATCTTGTGGTATCGGTGTGTAGTATCGGGATACCTTTATTAGTACCGACATCTGTATCGGATCATCCCCAGTATGTAAGTCTAAAAAAATTGATAAAAGTGTACATTCCTAGTATTACTCAACACTCTGCGACAAGTGGAAGAGCTGAAGTCTGACAATATTCACAAAACTTTTATTTCGATACTTTAGAGACAAGTTTTGTGCGGGTCGTTGTGGATGATTTCCCTAATAGGCTAATAACTTTTGTTTTATTTACAGCCATGAGAAACAAGGGTGTAATGATTCAGACACACACACACACACACAAATGCAGTAATTGTAGCTAGCGCTCAGGAGGAAATGCTCTGGAGCAGTGATGAGAAGCTGAGAAGAGGTTTGTTGGTGTCAAGTGTAAACAGCAGATGGGGAAGGAGATTAATGTGGTGGAATTGCTGTGGAAATACTACGACTCAGTGTGTGTGTGTGTTTATATCTGTACAGGTGCACATCTATTTCCGCTGCTAGCCGAGTCAGCAGGTCTGTCGTAGTGAATAAGGATGCTGTGACAATGACAAAGAGATACGCTGATGAGGTGGCCTTCCTTTTTCCATGTAGTCTTGCAGCAAAGCTTTGCTTGACAAGACCACAGAGAAGCGAGAAGAAAATGTCCAGTGACACTTTGTCGTACAATTCGGAATCTGAATCACTGGGCTATGTGTGTGTTTGTGATGTCATCAAATCATAAATCGGGATTTAGATTTATGGTAAATATTGTGACAAATTTTTTAGCCTTAACATAAGACATTTTTTTTTTCAATCAGCAAACTAGCTGGTAGCTTCTCCTTTAACAAGATTTGGCATGTTATTCAGCACTCTCTCCTAAAATTAAAATTAAATCACGACATTTGCAGTACATTCATTAATTATCGGAAGCGTTTGTTGCATTTTCAACTTCTCGACACGAAAATGAGCCAATGAATGGCGTATCACTTTTTTCTTATTTATTCGCACCTTGGCTCTGTTTCTACTTTTTGGTGCAGCCCAGGCGTCGCAGATGGCTGCTGCTTCAATATGAATATTTGATCGTCCTCATAATCCTCCCCGGAGGATGGTGAAATATTTAAACAGTGTCTGGTGGCCCTTTTCTCCCATAAAAATAACACAAAAACATACTGGACGCAATCAAGCTAAAATGTATTCCCTGGCATTATGTTTTATAAACGTTGTTATGTTGCTGTCTATTCTTTTATTGATTATATTAAACATTGATTTGTGGCAGTTGAGCCTTAAGTATAGAAAGCAAGTACGCTATTTTCATTTGTGTAAATTAGCCATTTTGTACATCATAATTTGGTAAAATACAGAATGATGGTTACAACTTTTCAGGTATACATATAAAAGATTGTTCATTTCATTTTCGATGGATTTCAGAATCCCAACTGTTTTTCTACAAAGCCATACATAATGTTTTTTTAATTTAAGTACATAAATAAATATGTGTGCCATTCTTTCATAGCGGGATGCAAAGGGGCAGTACCTGTTTGACCTCATCTGCCACCACCTCAACCTGCTGGAGAAAGACTACTTCGGCATCAGATATGTGGACCCCGACAAGCAGAGGGTAAATCATAAATTAAATAATAATAATAAAAAAAAATTGATTTTCCTTTCTACCTTGCAGCACTGGTTGGAGTTTTCAAAGTCCATTACCAAACAAATGAAATGTGAGTATTTGAGAAATGATGTGTTCCTTTCATTCATTCAGAAATAACAAAGGAGAATATTGAGGCCCACAAAAGAAATTGTGTGTACTAAAAGTCTTAAAAGTGTCTATGTTGTGATGTTTTATAGCTCAGCCTCCTTTCACTATGTGCTTGCGTGTCAAGTTCTACCCGCCTGACCCCGCCGCCCTTCGGGAGGAAATCACCAGGTAGGACATGAGGAGATGACACGTCTTCTTTGCATGCCAGCTCGCTTTTTTCTCACACGAATGCACATTTGAACTAGAGCGATGCGACATTTTCTCGCCTCGCTGGTTCCATCTCGCAGTGGAGCTTTTCTCGAATCCACTTAAAGTTGCTTGATAAAACGGCGTGGGTGAATAACGACTTATTCTTGCGATGTGTTTTCTTCCTGCAGGTACCTACCTCTAAGATGTTCTTTTACTTTCTATTAAAGTATGAATATGGCTCACGCTGCGCTGTTTCATTGTCTCGAGCACATTTGGCTCCATCTAACTGTACCCTGCATGATTATAAAAAGCCATTGCCTTTCAGACTTCTAATTAAGTTCATTAAATGATCAATGATAAATGATAGCGGCTTGGTGCCAAACATACAATTTAGATTAACTCCAATATTGGCGCGGTGTTGGAATGAACCCAAATACGGCAAAGCAAAACCGATCATCGCTTTTGTTTGAACCTGGCATGGGACGTGTCCCAATACTTTTGTCTATGTCGTGTCTATAACAGTAGCCGCTCTATTGCTGCCCTTTCTGAGGCCTACCTGACAATTTAACAAATGATGCACAGAGCCTCTGACCCCCCCCCCCCCCCCCCCCCCCCCGCCTGCCCACAAATAAATCTCACGTAATACTCACAGCTTGGCTCTGCTTTGACGGCGCCGACAAGGGAGAGCAGCTCGCCCACTTGAATCAACTTGGGTGACACCAATAAAAGCCTGCAAAAATAATTAAAGGAAAGTTAACTCAAAAAAGTTTAATACGTGCACTTTTGATGACCTTTCAGCTTGGAAAGAAACACTTTAATGAACAGTCTCCCATTGGACAACTACGTCAAGCTTATAAAATGCACAAATAGAAGTTAACCACTGCAATAATAATAACAGCTCCAACCTGTATTCTTCCACGCTGCAGATATCTCGTCTTCCTGCAGGTGAAGAGGGACCTCTACCATGGCCGCCTGCTGTGCAAGACCTCGGACGCCGCTCTTTTGGCTGCCTATATCTTACAAGGTAACACATGGCTGAATTAATTCAAACTAGGAGTCATAAAAGTGTATACAAGACTTAAGTAGTGGAAAACAAAACAAATTGTCAAAACATTGATATGTAGCAACTTTAGGCCTTTAGGGGGCAGTAATGAGCATTAGAAATTTGCTAGCTGGTAAACAAAAGAAGGAAAATAATTGTGAAAATTGTGAAAAAAATAATGTTTCCACGATTTGATTGTATTAACCAGCTGAAATCGGTGACTATGACCCTGGAAAACATCCGGAAGGTTACAGCTCCAAGTTTCAATTCTTCCCCAAACACTCTGAGAAGTTAGAAAGGCGGATTGCCGACATCCACAAGACAGAGCTGATGTAAGTGAATATTTTGGAAGTCAATGTGCTTCGTGCGTCACTCCTGCCACTGCTTTCGGAGATGTGACATGATATACGGAGAAGGTTAAAGCAGCTTATGTTAACTTTAACCTTGTCATCAAAGTAAGATCCTTTGCCCGTCAACCTTTATGGATTCAGATTACAGATATAGTGAAATGGACACAGATTGAAGCGGCCAATTCAAAAAAGCTGTGTGCTCGAGGAAGCTGAGAATGTTTCAGAAAGTTGGACAATTAGGATTTGTATAAAAATAATTAGTTAACTACGGATATGTATAATTAACCAATGGAAAAATACAAATCTGTCCATGTACGCTCTTGACAAATTTGACTGGCCAGAGGATATTTGTTGTTTTTTTCAGAGGTCAAAGTCCTGAAACGTCAGAGCTCAACTTCCTCCAAAAGGCTCAGATGTTGGAGACCTATGGCGTGGACCCGCATCCATGCAAGGTGTGCATCATCTCAAATTCTTCCTGATTCTAATTTTATGATTATGAACCGACAACAAATCTATCGGAAATTTCAATTCATTGTCATGTTTTTGGTGTCAGGATGTATCTGGGAATCCAGCATTCCTGGCCTTCACTCCCTTTGGATTCACTGTTCTGCAAGGGAACAGGAGGATTCATATCCTTACCTGGTGAGTGCAACTACCTGTCGACGAAGGATGGAGAACCCTCGTGAATACAAACTTGGATCTTCCTATGTTGTCAGGGATGAGGTGACCAAGCTGAAGTTTGAAGCCAAGACATTCCATATTTATGCAAATCAAACCGAGGTACGAGATGCTAATGTCGATCATCTTTAGATTTGATGTCATTAAAAATGAATTTGCGTGTGTTTTAGGATCAGAAGATCATACTGACTTACTTTGCGCCCACACCTGAAGCTTGTAAGCACCTATGGAAGTGTGGCGTGGAGAATCAAGCCTTCTACAAGTAAGTCGCAAGACCTAAAGAAACTATTTAACAAGACATAATGATTCATACTGTTTGTTTTCTCCATCAGGTTAGAGAAGTCCAGTCAAGTGCGCACAGTGTCCAGTAGCAATCTCTTCTTCAAGGGTAGTCGATTTAGATACAGGTGGGGTTGAAACTTTTCTCTATATGTAGCGTAGCCGATAATATACATAATATGAATACGACAATGTGTCTTTGCAGTGGAAAAGTTGCAAAGGAGGTGATGGAACAAAGTGCCAAAATTAAAAGGGACCCGCCTGAAATCCACAGGTGAGAATTCTTTGGTTTTCTATTTTGGGATTGGTCTGTGTTTGCTTGGTTAGATTGTGGAATGTGTTGTGTTTTTCCAGGGCGGGCATGGTGCCAAGCAGGAGTTGTCCATCCATCACGCACGGCCCACGTTTGACGAGCGTGCCCAGGACACGACGGAGAGCGGTCCACATCTCCATCATGGAGGGTAATAATAAAAAAATAAAAAGTGTATTTTGCTCTTTGCACATTCCATTTAAGGGCTTCTTGTTCTAACGATTTAAGAATCGATAAATCGAGTGATGTTTTGTGGAAAAATCAGAAACTTCTGGAGATTCTGCCTCTGAAGAATTCTCCATGTTTTCCATAGCATGTCCTCTTTAATTCATTTAGACCATCTGCACTGCTGTTTTGTCCCGATTAGGATCTGACCTTGAACTGAATCGGATCCCTATCGGGTGTTTTGTCATGTCGCTCTGTCTGCGCTGGAATTCTCACTATCTAAATATAGCTCTTGCTGAGTGTGTCATGGTTAACATGAGAAGGGCGGGGGGGATTAGGATTGGAGTGGACCACATTCCCGGGCCTTGTCTTTTCCGTCAGTCCGATTGTGGCTCTCGAGCTGCTAGTGTGAACGCGAGCGGATGGTCGCTTAGATCCTTAGCTGCGGAACATTTTTGGAGGCAAGACGGGAATCCTCAAGGTCTTACCGCTCACCTTCAACCATGGTCAAGTGTCTGATCCGCATCGAGACCAAAGTGAACGTTCACTTGCGTATGGTCAACCACTGCTATCGCGATGTGAAGGTGCGCGTCTTGTCTCTGGGACCCCGATTGATGGGCAAGGCTCTGGGGGCTCTTCCGCTCTTCCCCTCCCTCACGGAAGGGCCTGCACCAGGACAGAGGTCCAAAGGTCCTGTCCATCTAGCTGTACCCACAAATGGCCGTCCAGGTAACCTTTTTCTGGACCTCTTGGAGATTTTCCGATTTGTTGTTCTATTTTCCGAGCTTAATTTGTTGGGTTGTGAGGTGTCATTTATTCTTGGAATAGAATTCCGCGTCTTTGGTGCGTGAAGTCATTGATTGGTCTCTTAAGAAGATCATTAAAAGTCAATCCAACATCTCCTCTATCCGTATAAGGATATACTCATCAGACTCATTCGTGTCACCGCAGCACAAGCAAATATATTTCTCGTTTTTTTATGATTCAGCTTTTGCGTCCCATTTGCCATCTTGTCAGGTTTGGAGTCCCTCCGTGACAGCGCACATTCCACGCCGGTGCGTTCCCTCTCCCACGGTGACTCCTTCCTGCCCTCCCACCGCCACACGGTGGACGGCCGAGAGGCGAGCGCATCGGCGGTCATCTCCGACGAGACCTACAGCCCCTCGGACAGCGTCCTGCCTACACCCGTGGGCGAACGCGGGATGGAAATGCACCTTAACGGCACCACCTACAGCGCCGACGAGAAAGACGACGGCTCATCGCAAGGAGCGACGGACAAAAGAGCCGGGAGAAAAGCTCCGCGGGTGCTTAAAAGCCGACCGTCCCCCCCTAGTGATGTGGAGGAGCTGCACAAGTTCATCCTGAGTGTTCTGCGCCTTTTCCTGGTGACCATCGGACTGCTCTTCGCTCTTCTGTTGCTCCTCATCATGCTGACAGAGTCTGACCTGGATATCGCCTTCCTGAGAGACATTCGCACGACGCCTGAATTCCAGCAGTTTCACTTTGAGTACTTTTGCCCGTTGAGGCGCTGGTTCGCCTGTAAGCTCAGATGGATGGGAGGGCTCCTCATCAGCAAGTAAAAGGAGATGAAGAAGATGGCCCAGCTATCCCCATGTCACAAGCCACGGATTGTCCAATGTTTTCTTTTCATCTGCTACTATGGCAGGGATCACTTTTATTTTACTTCACAACGTCCATTTTAATTAGTTCGAAATCTAATTCATGAATGAGATTATAGTATAGTGACCATCCAATTCAAATGCTATTTGGAAATTAGTTTTTTTGAAGATATAATGATCAATTTGGATTGAGACTTTCAAGGACCTAACAATTAAGTAGGGGGTCACAATTGATGCCTTTCTTTAGGCGCTGTTGTGGGGGTCGGGGTTAACACAACATAAACTTAGTAATAAAGGGATGCCTCTCTGACTGTGTCAATCGAAACGGAACATTATTGTCCATAATTTTAGTCGTAGCTCTTATACTGGAGATTGTCAGGATAGGTAACAGCTATAAGACAATGTTGCGGAAGGCAATCGAAGTGATGCTGTGTTCTCATTTCAAGCAAACATTGAGGGTGAGAGAAAGTGTGAGGTGAAGAAGAGTAATTTGTTTATGGTAATTATATGATCATTTTTGGTGTAGCAGGAAGGATTTTTTTTTTTGTGCCACAGTGAAATACATAATTTAATTTTATTTGAGGTACTAAAAACCTTCCATGTGTTGAAAAGGGATTCGGGATGTCATAATAATAAATGTAGCACTACTGTTGAAGTGATTTTTGGCTGCTCTGAATATTAGTCTTTTTTGTGCACTTCTTGCCATTCGCTTTTATCATCCAAAGAGTTTTGATGAAAGTTTTAGCTCAAACTAGCAGCCAAATAATGCTCATGAATACAGTACAATGTACTGTACAAAGCTAGTCAAGTGTTTGACTTGTCAACTTGCAATAGTACTACTCAGCCATGTAATGTAATGTGCACAAGTGAGTAGAAGAGCAGCCTTTTCTTTATTACCGTTTTTTTCCATGTATAATACGCAAAATTTAACTAATTTATTGTTCTAAAATCTGGGCTCCGCATTATACATGGGTACCATTTATTTATTTATTTTAACTCCGGATATGATACTATATGATGATAATAATTTTACGTTTACGGACTTAAGTAGGAGTCCAAATTTGGGTGCGTATTATACATGGGTACAGGCTTTTTTCCAGCATCAACATGCCATTTTTAGGGTGCGTATTATACATGGGGGCGCATTATACATGGAAAAAAACGGTAGTTAAAAGTTTCTTTTTTTTTTCATTATTACGCTGTAGAGACTCTGAATGGATTCGCAATAGAGCCTCAGATAAGTCTTGTTTGATGTAATGCTACTTTTATCACCACACCAAAGAAATGTTGTTCATTGTTGCTTTAGCCTTAGCCTGCAGTGTCTTTGACTGGATAAAAAAAAAAGGTACTTACATTTGTAACAACTGTCTTTCGCTCCTCAGATTAAGCGAGTGTGAAAACATCATCAATTGTGTCATGAATGCAACGATCGGAATGGAAAATACAATGAGACACCTCACATGTTTCTTTGTTCATCGTAAACTTTCAGTGTTTCTGTTCCCACATCGCAAGGTTTACTTGTATGTGTTTGGTGTAGAAAGTCTTCCCAGAGCAACTGTATTCAGCACTTAGAATGAACTGGCCAGGTGTCCCATTACTTTTGTCCTGTCAGGGGTCAGCGATGATGTCATAAGTGATCATTTGCACCAAGAGTAGAAATGCTCATACATAAACGAATTGAAGTCAGCAAATATGAACTCCTAATGTATTCAGTGATATGTTGTCAAGTTCAGTCTGAATATGATTTTGCGGTATCCACAAAAAAATTGAGCGCTACAAAATTGAGGGAAACAAACGCACAACCATGCACATTTGGTTTCCATTTTTGCTTCATTATTTCAATGTAAAGAGCAATAGTGTGAGTTTTGAAGCCTAATCATCAGATTTGAGTTTTTTTGCAGTTACTGGATGATTCTCAGAAGGCCGGTGGATGCATGTGTGAAGGATCTGTTTCTGTAGTGTTATTCAAATTCATTTGTGCTTATTGCCCCTTCGTGGACTTACTTTGCAAGTTTTGAAGCAGACATACCCATGGATGTCGGTAGCAAATCAAATCCAGGACTTCTTTCTTGAATGCAGATCGCTGTTCATCATATCACTGTGGAGAGCAGATAGTATGATTGATGGTATGATCTTACCGCACGTGCGTCTTCCGATCCATCGTGGCTCTGCACATTGGACAGTGTCTGTAAGCATGTCTTCTACATTTATTGCCTCCTGACCAGACAGATTGAGTCAACTGAAGACTGCTGTGCTCTGTTTATGAATAAATATATATTCTTGACATGTGCCAATGACTGCGATCTTAATCATTGTTTGGAACAGACAGCAATGTTGTGTCATGTATTTATTTAGATGTAAAACGACCAACCAAAACAAGGGGAAACAAGTAGCGTGAGGTAAACATTTTGGCCAATCAACCAAATTCAAGGAAAGGGAACACTTTTATAATCCAATGTGTAGCCTGACCATTAACATACTTGAAAAGGTGTCAACAGTAATTATATTAATTCCCGAGAACGACTCAAAACCTTTTAAGCAACCACAAATACTACGTGGAGACTGATGTTGAATGATCGACACAGTACAACCACAACAAAATTTGATAAATAACTTTTAGTGTGACTTAAGTATCTCGGAATCTGTGAGAACCAGCTCTCTCGAGTGAGCCCCAGTGAGCGTGTATGTCGACAGCGCCATCTTGAGGTTGTCACTTGGAATGAACGCCAGCTAATTATTGGATCAGGTTCAAAAAAATATCTTGAAGCCTATGCACCGTATCACAAACATCAACATTTGTTTCCACTGGTAAAAAATTCATTTAGAAAAAGGTACACAAAAATAAAGGACTAGGTTCTGCTAAACGTAACTTATCTTAAACTCTGATCTTTGAACGATTGCCACCGACGTAGTCGCTGAAACGGGTCGGGCGAGGTTTTAATCTGAGAAGACGTGCAGGCGTCCCGACGCGTTGCCGCCCAGGATGCTGTTTCGGGTGGGGTGGAAGGCAGCGACGGACAGCACCGTGCTTAGGTGTTCGTCGTCCGCGAACGTGTGCATGAGGCGGCCGCTCTCGTGGAACACCTGCATCCTTCGTGGCCTCAACATGCTGCCTACCAACAGGCAGTCTTCCTGTTTGGGGTCCCACACGGCCGACAGTTTGGACAGCCAGCGGCCCGTCCTCATGTCATGGCTGCGGACAAAATAAATCATCTTCCACCACTGACAACATTGACCAGGTTGCTAAGGGTACCAAAACGAGGAAAATCACCACCCTTCACCCCTCCAGACATATCATATTTCTTCTATTTTTAGTTTTCCCAACATCGGTTTAAGTCGACTCAGAACGTCTATCACGAACTGGTGCAAATGAAGCAGCGAAGTCGTCATTTTGATAAATATTTGGATGAAAAACACTTCTAGGCCATAAAGCCAAGCAATGTAAAAATAGTATATATGATGATTGCTGAGTCAGCAGTGTTATGCGTTGCGCCAAGGACACACGTACCTGATGGAGGTCAGCAGCGGGGCTTCGGTGATCATGGCAGATGTGTCATATACTCTGTTTACAAAAAAAGACATGAGGAGCCGTCCGCTGTATGAAGTACAGGATGGATGTGGCGACGAGCACGCACCTGATGTAGTTGTCCAGACAAGAAGTGACCACTCTGTTGCCAGTGCATGGAGAGAAGTAACAGCTGGATATGCTTAAAGAGTGACCCTGGAGCTGGGACACTGGTGGGCTGTTTGTCTTCAAACACCGCACGTCGTAAATGTTCACCACCCTGAAGATCAATTCCGTGCCAATGACGAACATACGATATATATGATACACATGCACGTTACGTCCGTCGACCGTCCGCACCTGCTCTCAGCCACGGCAACGTATTGTTGCTGTGCAGGATGGACGCTGACACAGCGTACAACCTTTGGGTCCAGCGAGTGGAGAGACTCGTGCGACGTTCTGCTCAGCCATAGAAATGTTTGTTACAACATTTATTAAATGACCACCTCAGAGAGACACGTGCAGCACAACGATACACTACCCTGGTGTACGCCGGTCCACAATTGCGACGTTTCCGCACCAGTGCCCGACCACGAGCGTCGAGCAATCATGTGACAGGAAGTCAAAGGTTTTCAGGGCGTCTTCCATGTTATATACCTAAACGCACCATTATTTCATAAATCCCTCCAAATTGTGAGACGGGCAGGCAAACACAGTCGAGACAGACCTGTTGCAACATACACTTGCGTACAGTGCACCTGTGAGATTCAAATATGAGCCGATCGCCGATTGAATCCGCACTTCAAATTCAGAAGGGACTAAAACATGTCTCACATCATCTAAGGCGCCCTTCTCCACATCCATGCAGCGCAGGGATCCATCATAGCTGAGACTCAGCAGCTGAGCGGGTTGAGCCTTGGAGAAGGCCAAGCAGTTCACCGGGCGAGCGTGGGGTTCAAACAGCAGAACGCCGTCGTTGCCCCAGTCGGCACCCTGAGGGAGGAATCACAGAGGGAAAGGAGAGCAGACTTTGGTGAAAAAGAAAATCACAAATGTTACCGACATATGTAAAATAATGAAAAGAAAACCCACCACACTCCAGAGGCCCACTTGGCCATTCTTGTCGCCGGCGGCCAGGAGACTCGCGGAAGCAGGGTGGAAGGCCGCTGAGAAAATGCGGCCCGTCACAACTTTGGCCACCCGGGCTTCACTTATTGTCATCTTCTTTAGTAAAGAGCAGTACCTTTAACGAAGAGTCGACTTCTCAGTATTTGTTTGGCCAATTTGGAACCGCATGAGCAAAAATATAAAAATAACGTACTCTTTCAAATCACGTTCCACTCTTTTTTCTCCTGAAGACACCTGAAAGGAGAAAAGTAAATTTCATTAACTTCTATTTCATATTCCTTTGGGTGCAAGGCAATACATTTTCATGGAATTTGCTGGACATTTTCCAGCCTTTTTGCAACCCTGTTTTGGCGTCCTTACCTCTAAGCAGAGCTGGAGGACTTGAGGCGGTAGCTTGCTTCCTTCGCCCAGGTTGACTGGCTCGATAGGTAGAGGCCCTGCAGGCTTCTTGTGCTGGGAAAACATTCAAAACAACTCACATCGGACGATGGAAAAGACACAGTGGAGGTAGAGTGCAAGAAAGTCCTTTTGGGGCTCAACCTGTTTTCCGGTATCTATTCCTCTTGGTTCAGGGGGAAGAGTGAGGACCTCAGCTTGTATGTTTTGGAGACGCAGGGACTTTCGAGGTGGGAGGACTTCTTTGACTACAGGGAGTGACCTGCCACCACAAAAGAGGAGCATTGCAGATGCAACGAGGCTACACTCGCTCAAACCTTTATTGATTTGAAACAGAATCGGGGAACAAATCGTAAAGACACCATATGAAAATAGTTGTCATACCTTGGCAGCCCCCTCTGTGATGGCTGCCGTTTTGCTGACAGTTGCTTTAAGTCCTTGGATGCCTTCAGGGACACAAACCAAGGATTAACCACGCAGAAAAAAATTGAGATGACCGTGAGATCTACCTGAAGGAGCTTGATAGAGGAGAGGAAGGCTTGATTCCGCTTAATATTCTCCAGACGCTCCAGTTCATACGCCGAGAGTCCTTTACCCTGTCGTGACAAACGTAGAACAAACGTTGGGCACAAGTTTTGGGAACATTGAATCCATTTGATCGATACTTACGTTTGTGACATCTCCGTCACTATTTTCATCATCTGAAGAGTCCTCTTTTTCTTTGCGTTGTATGTTTACCATGTTGCGCTTCTAAAGATGTTGGACAAAAATTAAACAGAGATGATGTTTTTTTCTTTCCTCGCTCAACCTTAACAATTCAGAACCACACTGGAACCTTTATTTTAGATTATCTTGGTGGATTTGTACCTTGTTTGGGTACCGAACCGCCTTCATTCTGTTTGTCGCAGGTCATGTCGATTGAACCTCACCTTACTTTTGTGTCGTAATGCAGCAGGAGAAAGAGGAGGTGAGTAGCGAAGACGCTTGGAAGCTGGGGCGGTTCGAGATGATTTCCGGAGTCCATTCGTCCGGATTGGCATCATTTCCTGCCAGGTGAACAACAATAAATGTCTCAGTCATCATTGTGCACTTTTCCCCCCTTACCACTTAAACACTGTAGGTTTTATTTTAACACCAATGTAGTACAGAACAGTGATAAAGAAAAGATAGCTTCAATAAATGTCATTACTATCCATGTAAATATAAATACTACAAAGCTAGAAATTAGGAGCGACACATAAGGAGAAACAAAAACCTTCATGCATTATTTGGCAAATTTACGAAGGGAATTGTTTTTATATTCTTTAGTCTACTCTAGAAAGTGTTTATCAGAGTTCCAGTTCCTAATACACTGTACATTCAGCTCACATGACATCACTCTGTAGTATTTGTAAATATGACATTTGTCCAGTAGAAGTAATTTTATTCGCATTTTTGTTTATGATAGCAACCTTATAAAAACCAGACAAGACGTTTTCTAGTCGTCAAACCTGTCGAGAATCACACTCGAAGCAAAGCGGCCTTTGAAACTCGGCCCTAAACAAGCGTTACCTTATCGGCAGCGTTGTACTTGAAACCTTTTGTCGCCATCCAAGTTTTTGATAAAACGGTTGAATTTACAGAGGTACTGGCTCCGCGGTCCTCTACTTGCAGTCAACTATTAAACTTGAAACGCCGAGAGTTGCCGCGTTCTACGTTTTATAACGAGTTCTCCATGGCGTGTTGTGAAACAGAGTCGCGGCATCTTATTGGTCAATTGTATGGTGTCGTCATACTAAAGGCCGGTGCTTTTGCTCTTCTTGGCCAATGAACGTCCGAGAAATTGAGCGTCACTTCCGCAAACCGCTTTGTTCTGTCGCTATTTGGCAAAATCACAGAAAGTCCTGCAAGAATTTGTATATTATTATCATTATTATTATCATTATTATTATCATTATTATTATCATTATTATTATCATTATTATTATCATTATTATTAGTAGTAGTAGTAGTAGTAGTATTAGTAGTATTAGTAGTATTAGTAGTATTAGTATTATTATATATTATTTGAATTATAGTAAACTACCCCCAAAAAATAAAGAAAAAATAAAATGTGAAATGATGCAATAGGGTTTTGCTATATAGAATACATAAAATATCCAAATGAGCAAATAAATAAATATTCAAATATTTTACATTGATTATAAACTGTTACCACAGTAAAGAAAATAAAAAATAGATTGTATTACTTTAAAGTCAAAGTCAAACACGGTACATGCATTCTGCATATCTTTCCTCAAAGAATGATTTCATTGTAAAACATTATTGCATCTTGTAAATGAGCAGAAAAAAAAAAGAGTAAACATAGGTACAGGGTCGCTGGATAAAAACAAGCACAAATTACAATAAAGTCATCGGTTGTAAAGAAGAAAAATGTCGTGGATGTGATAAACAACCAGTGGCACGTTCTCCCTCAAAGCCTCCACAGAGCTTTGTGAGCATCACATGACAAACACCTCCTCCTCATAGCCTATTTGAGTGTGAAAAACACAAAACACATTCTCCCCCTGAGAAAAAAGAGATTTATTAACAAGAGGTAACCAGGAAAGATTTTTTTTTTTTCATTTGCCAAAAAACAAACAAAACAAATATGCAAATACTGACTCAAGCTGTTGCCACACAATTGGTCATCATAGCGCTGCATATATGCAAATATCTCGTGTGCCAATTTGGGAGGGCGACTACAGCTAGATCGAGATTTTCAACATGTGAAAAAGTGGTACATGCGTGCCACTTAAGCTTCAGGCGCTCATCTGTACAAAGCCTGTAAAAATACATATAGAAATATCCCAAGAATAAACACAATTTTACTGCTGTATAGATCCTGCTAATACATGGCAATAGACAGGATGTGGTACACTTAAATATCATACGCAGAGGAATCATCATTACAATATGCTGTACACAAGAAAAACATGTACATCAGCTTCAATGGCAAAATAGCTTAACAAAATAGCTGACATACATTTGTGGTCTATAATATTATATCATCTGTTTTCATAATTAAGGCTTGAAACTATATGTAACACTAGCCTAAGAGGTTCATCTATCATGAAACACTCGGAAGTAAACTTGCTACATAAATTGCGTTACGTCCCAAGGGAGAAGAAGCAAAAGCCAAAGCGTGTTTTTCCACAGGTAAAACCCAAAAAGTATTATTCAGTGGCTACATGAAACATCTCGCCATTTCATTTGGTTCAAGCAAACAATATGTCTGATATGTATTTCCTCATTTAGTGGTTAGTTAGTGTTTGTTAAAAAAATTAGGTGGTGGTCATATCTAACTATTTGGGAAAATTAGATCTAATCAACTTAGCCTTTTCTGTTCTAAATGTAATAAAGGTTTACGGCATTATCAATTCTGTTTTTTTGATTTGATGATCTCTTTAAAAACACCTCATGAAAAAGGCAGCAGTAATTTTAAGGCAAAACTTTCATTCTTGGATATAAAGGCGACTGACGAATATACCCGGTCAATGCGAGCTTCATGGTATTGATATCCGCCAATTGTTTAAGTTTGCGTGGTTCAACCGCATCTAGTTGAACCATGCAAAAATGTGTTTTAAACAGTTAAACCACAGAGAATGCATAGATATATAAAATCTAAATATGCTACATTAGAGATAAATAATTCCCAATGGTGGTCAATAGAGGAATGTGAAAGTCACCCTCATTTAAATAAATGAGGGGAAAAATCAGAACCGGCCCTGGCCAGCTAAACTTTATGCAATGTTGGATATTTGTATTATTCATGTATAATTGTTTACATCTGTTTTGTCATTGCCAAGTATTTACTTTTTTTTTTTTTTTTTAAATATTTACTTACAATTTGGGCACATGGGATTTACTTGGAAATAGTGAGTAAAAAAAAAAAAAGATTTACTCTAGAAATTAAATGGGAATTTTCCACTTGGACCTGCAGTGTAAACCAAACCCAAGATGTGTGAATTATCACCCCCCCGCTGTTAAAATAAAAATCAACGTATACAGTACATAAGACCATAAATAACATATACTCTGTCAACTATATGAATAAAACCTCTGATCATCTACTTAGCCTCTATATTAGACATTGATTGAGGAGAGCATACTAGAGGGGCACTGCCTCAAATACAAATAGTAGCATATAGTACGTATGTACATTTCAATACGATCCTGTACACTTGCTATGAAAGTTGAGCCAGCCTCTTCACTATGATGTTTTGGGTTCGATTCTCAAGGACGTCTCGTAAAGACGTTCCTCGCCCAGCACCGAGCTGCTGTCCACCAAGTACTTTGCCACCTATGACAACAACATAGATGAGTCAGGGTTTCAAAATTAGATAGCTCCAGATTAACTTGGCGGCTCACATGCGCCAAAACCGACCGGACGGGAAATTGACCAGCCGTTCGGGCATCTCCTGAAATTCCTGCTGGCCACCACACTCTAAATCCAATTTATCTCCAAAGTGCAGAAAAGAAGAAACAATTCGATACTCACCTTTGGTTGGTAATCGATCTTGTAGGCCGTCTGCTGGAACTGCCTTATTTCTCTGATGATGTGAGATATCTGAGAACAAAACAAGATTGCGGTCATTTCAAGACCACATAGATCATTCCATGATCCTGTCCTTTACCATTCTCATCTTGGAAAAGTTGACCAGGTTGTCCTCAGTGTAGTTGGGTGTGCCTTCCTCAATGAAGGCCAAGTCAGTCAGGTACATGCCCAGGTAGGGAACACAAGGTGGGTCGCAGCTGAGAACACAAACAGTACAGTTGTGTTGATTCCTGATAAATATGGGATAGTCAGTTTCCTAAGGAACTCATCAGACAAGAGGCTGACTCACTTCTTGAGCGCCTCCCTCAGGTTTTTGAAGCGGCCCTCAGATGACACCAACTTCTGTAACTTGTCAATTACTGTCTTAGTCTAAGAAGATCAGACGGAGAGCACAGATTCAAAACGAGAATGGCGCGTTTGTAAAAGACCACAAGACACGATTTCCTGCCGACCTGCTTGGAGACTTTGAGCCAGGTCCTCTTGAGGCGGAAGATGGCACTGCGGTTGAGCGAAGACGTGATCTCCAGCACGGCGTTGTAGTTGTGCAGGCAGCGACAAATGTCCGCCGCCGCCACCCACTTCTCGATGGCCGCCACCCGCATGTTGACGTCGTCCCACTGCAGGATTTCGGTGGCAATCCTGTCGCTGATCTGAATCAAACAAAGCATGGAAATGGCCATCACTCTTTTTGGGCTTCAAATCTATTCTGCCTGTTATTATTATAATTTGGTGGACGTACCTCGTTGAAGTGCTTGGTTGTTTTCATGATGAAAGGAGTTCTCTCGTTCTTGTCGTTCTTCATCCAGCCTTGACCGAAGAACTCCCTGGGGAAACACCAAATGCAGTAAGTAGAACACAACCAACGATTAATGATGTAGCGCAAAATCCGTAAAAATGGTTTACAAAAAATGTTGCTGGGCTGCTCAGCGTCAACGTTTTCCTAATTTCCCTCATGCAAATAACCTTTTACTACATTTACTCAAACAACTGTCCAGACCAACAGTATAGTTTGTTACACTCACTCGTACGGGATGACCTTAAAGACCAAGTGATCAAGCAGAGTGAGCTGCTCGGCGATCTCCAGGGCAGAGTGGTTCTCAAACGGCTCACTCTTGCACTCCTCCATCGCCTTAAACACACCACATTTTATAACACGGGCGCCGACAACATAGGGCAAGCAGGCTGTTTCTTTCCTCTCACCGTTTGAATAATTTCTTCCATAGTGACCTGGTTGTCTCCGGGGTCCTCCTGTGTTAGAGTCCTGCATGCAAAATGACAGGAACACTTAAAACTCAACAACTGTTTTGGCAATAGACAGAATCCATGGCCTCTATTTTTTATAAAGCACCAGTGGTGCTTGTTTATTGATAACATTAATGTAAACAAAGAACTAGAACTAAAAGACAGAAGCCCACCTAATAATGTTAGCAGCAGCCTTCCTTTCCTGTGTCAGCAGTTCTGGGTCATGCATCACCTCCTCAAGAAAGCCAATTACCCTTGTCTTCAGCTCAGAGTTCAGCTCAAAGTCCTGCACATCAACAACAGTAACGTCATTGCTACGTATTTTCTTTGGAAGTCAAAAGTGTGTGTACCTGGGCGTGTTTGGAAACCCAGTGACGCAGCACGTTCAGAACTCGGTTTGTAGCTGCTCTTCTGATGACAAACTCTTTGTCTCCGTTCCTCTGGTCTGTAGGAAAGCCTGACAACAGATTGAAGTTATAAATGCAGTTTAAGAAATTAGAAGAAGAGAAAAAAAAATGGAGTTGAATTCAAAAAAGTACTAATGGTAATATTTTTGATGATTAAATGTTAAAGCTAATAAAAATCCCCCAAAATTACAATATCAAATAAAGGGCAACCCAAAACATTTTAAATATAAACATTAGGTATGCAAGGATATTCTAAAAACAAGATTGGCTAAGCACAAACTGGCTTCCAAATGCCCGAGCGCCGTCCAATCCATCAAAAACTCCATCCAACCATTTAAGGCGTTTATATTTCTAACGACGGTCTGACCTGTGGCAGCAAGGGACATGCGGCGGTACTTCTCCTTCGTTGGCGTGCCCTCGTTGGCACCAGCTGTGGCGATAGCGAAGGCCGAGGCCGCCGAAAGAGCGCTGCGGTTATTCTCCAGCTCCCGGCAAGAGGACACCACCATGCTGTTGTTGAAGGAGAACAGCGTAAACTCTGCGGACCAAGAAGAATTGACATTCAATACAGGTGTCTTGCCCAAAGCTTGCGAGGAAAGGCTCCATTTTTACGTTCCCAAATGACAGTGTTGCCCATTGGAGGGCGACCTTGAGCCGAGGCAGAGCGAACCGTGTGTTTGTCCTACAGCTCGCATCAGTGACGGTGTTTGCCTGTGCTGCCCCCTCACACTTCCTCCCTGCCTTCCTCCATCGAACCGGGGGTGGAATTAGAGGAACACACGCATGGTTGCTAAGGTACAAGGTTTCCTTCCACCTACACTCGCACCGAACTGGCTTCCCTTGTTTCCAAAACCGTGGGAGGAGAGCTCAGTGGGGATTAATTGCGCCTGACTGCCGAAAGGCATCCAACCAATGCCGGATTTATGAACAATCCAATTTGGGTTGAAAATTGGACCGACCCAGGATGTTAGGTCAATTTAACCCAACTTCCTGGGTCAGTCGAATTTTTAACCCAGCAGTCTTAAGGGTATGGATGCTCCTTCTTGGAAGCTGTGGGTGTTTGTTTTTTTCCTCTCTCTCCCGACAATCCCTTATTTGGTTGCTGCCAGACTTTCCACTTTCAAAAGTTGACCGACAAACATCTGCCAATAATGTCATCATGCGAGGAGGGAAAGTTTATATTAACTCGTGTGACGTATTACCGTTTTTTGATTTGACGTTTTTGGGTGTCGACGGGGACTTGGGAGGAGACATCTCCGCTTCAGTCTCGTCACTCTGACATGGTTCTTTGTCACATTCCTCTCTCACTGACAGATCTGCATAGAGATAAAAAGATTTGTAAGGAATATACATTTTTATTTGTTCAAATGGTGTCTTCAGTCCATCCAATGGCGGTCTAACCTTGCTTGTTGGGGGCAGGCTCATCGGCTTTGCTCTCAGCCTTGGTTTCCCCCTCGTCGGAGATCTTGCTTGCCAGGGTGCTGGTCACAAACAGCTTGTTGATGTCCAGGGCGGTCTTACCGAAGGGAGACATGGCGGCGTGCATGCTGTTTGGGGAGCAATTGAGCGCGGCCAGGTCCAGCGCTTTGCCTCCTGTGATAATGGGAATGTTGAGCGAGAGCTTGCGGCGGCGATTGGGTGACGACGTCTTGTTGATGGTGAGCGGCGGGGGGGATGAGAATTTGCGACTGCCACGTGGCGATGTGGGTGACTCGCCGTACAGAAGTTTGTTACTCTGGCTGCTGGCGAAGAAGAGCTCCAAAGCACTGTAGGCAAGGAAATATCATTTGAATTGAAATAAACATTTGTACTGTATGGAGTGTGTCTGTTGTCTTTTTTTTTTTTTCATAATCTCTACTAAAATCCAGCAATGATGGAGGAACTAAAAAAAAATTTGAATATAAAATAAATTAAATAATAATGGTGCATGGATACCACACTTGGTGGGCGCATTGTGTACGCAGAGGGAGCACATTAACATCAGTCACATTTGGGAGCAGCTCCAGCCATCTTTTCTTTTTTTTCATGGGAGCAACATTGTTTAAGACAGCATCCTCCTTGCACTGAGAGCCACCCCCTCCGAAGGCCTATAAATAGCATGCCAAGTGACAACGTTGGAAGGCACGGGCGCTGCCAACAGCAACCAGCCCGGGGGAGATCCATTGAGACACAAGGAGAGCGAGAGAGAGGATATGGATTCCTCCACAGTGAAGGCTTTTGTATGAAAACGGTTGTGAAGGGACGCTACCGCCATTATTTGTTGAGAAACATAAAGCGCTGTTGTGGAAAAAATAAGCAGGAAGCGGACATCGATGGAAGCTCCAGACAAAAAAAGGAGGGCGGGGGGGATCGGGTACAAAACACCACCATCAACATTTAATACTGCTGCAGATGAGAGGAGGGGTGCGGGGGGGGTTGCGAGGGAGGAAGAGGATGAGGAGAGGGTGGGGTCCTGCAGCAAAGTAAAGGGTTGTCATGGCGACAGCGCAGCGGAGAGAGGGATGGTCAGACTTGTGAAAAGAGAAAGAAAAAGCAAGAGGAGGGTGAAGGGAAAGTGGGTGGGCTTCAGTGGAGCGTGACGTCCTCACCTGGACGACAGTGGAAAGAAGTACGGGGGGGGGTCATTGCAGGGGGGAATATATGAAGTTCGTAAACTTGACAGCACAGTGCGCTTGTGGTTAACACTTGCGCCTCGCAGTTTTTAAGACCGAGGTTCAAATTTCAGCTCCTGCCTTCCCATGTGGATTTTGCATGCTCACTTCATGCTTGCACGATTTTCTCCAGGTCAGTGAAGATAAGTGACTGAAGACTCAAAAGGTGTGGACGAGTGATCTGATTGGCGGGCCACCAGTTCAAGCATAGACTCCAGCTCACCAAGTACTATAAATAAAATATCTCCTATCCAAATATTAAAAGACGATGCTAACCGTGCGGGGATGGCACTGATAGGCTTCTTGTAGATGGTAATGAGCTTGTCCAGCATGACGTCTGCGCTGGTGAAAACGCGGTAAGAGTGAAGGAAGGTGTTGAGGAAGTCGATGGAGAGGAAGCGCAGGTCGGTCAGCCTCTCCAGCAAGCGCTCCACGCTGGCGTAGCGGATCTGCAGCACCTTGCACGAGTTCATCATCTTGCTGAAGCGGATGTCCACGTCGTCGCAGTACAAACTGGTGTCGGACCTACGGAATGAATTGTAGGTTGTAATATACAAACGCCCATGAGGGAAGGTTCCCCATCAGTGTTTGAGGGATTTCTCTCATGCTTTACTGGCGCGGGGCGGTAGAGCATGTCAAATGGATGGCGGGACTCTCACTTAATCATCTGTGGCACGGAGACTTTACTGTTTTCCTCAAAAGCGTTCATCATCAGACCATTGCAGCGGATGTTGTCGATGCACTAGGAGGAGAGACAAAAAGAGAGCAGATGGAAGCGCAAGAACAAGTTCTCAGCGATGGAATTCAAGTGAGGGCCCGCTGTCGCTTCCTCGCTGAAAGTGTTTTGCAGCCGCACCTTGGATTTTACAATCTGGCGGTGGTATTTATTGGTCTTTACCTGGCTGATGTCACTGGTCCACGCCGACTTCTCTTGTCGTGATGAGGCCACCAGGATGACAGTGTAAGGCTGCCCATCTTTGGGCTCCACTATGACTTTAAAGTCCAGGTGCTCCGTGTCCTGGCCATTCCGCTCTCCTTTGACTAAAACGTACAAATTGGGTCCATTCAATTCAAGGCTCTTTGGTTGCGCTACAAAAGGCACTTTGCATGTCTTACAAAATAGATTGATTCAATAATGCATGGTGGAAATATAAAACATTATAAATATTAATACTAATGAAAAATCCTTGGCATGTTATTTCCGTAATTCTTGTCTTATGATTATTTTATTTGTATTGATTGGCCTGATTAAATTAAGAATAATTTATTAGTTGTAATAAAATAAAAAAATATGAATACAAGGAATGATTATTTTATTTGTATTGATTGGCCTGATTAAATTAAGAATAATTTATTAGTTGTAATAAAATAAAAAAATATGAATACAAGGAAACATTCTAAAGATGCATTTTGATAAAAACATTAAATACTCAAAATAACCTTTAACCACATTTACAAATGAATTGTCTTTACAATGGCAAAACACTTTTTCTTATTTCATCTCGAATGTGAAGCGGAAAATGCAATCAAAATGCGGTTTTGGTGACACTAGTCCTGGGACTTTTCTGACACAGTAAGGCTTAGTAGCTCATTGCAACTTACACTCATCATCAGTGCCCTCAGGATCCTCCATCAGTGTGCAGTCAATGAGGGATACCACACCATTCTGCAAAACAGGGGGCCAATTCATCAGATTAGAAGTCATTAAACCGCCAATATTGGCCATGATTGCATGAAAGGGGTCCAGCTCGGAGTACTAAAATCGATTGATTTGGAGTGGATTTAATCAACTCTTTTAAAATGTGGTAAATCACACAGTTACTGGAGATTGTCGGCATTTGGTGCTGCAGTGTCAGGGCTAACTATTTCAAGTCTGTATGTGCGCAGATGTTTACAGTGACTGCACTTTTTTTTTTATGTGAAAAGAGAAGACTTTATTTGCCTTAAGTGGATGACATCTACTAGAGGGGTGATACAAATTCTTCTCTCAGCACAAATTTATTATTACCATTATTGGAGTCAAAAAGGTTTTTCACGTTCCTGTGTGCAATGTTCTTGCTTTACCTTGGTGACGTGCAGTTTCCCTCCTGAGCCTCGAGTGCAGATGATGAGATGTTTGGAAAAGAGGAAGCACTGTCTCTCGCCTTCCTTCTTCAGAGATAAAGAGCCCATGCGGCCCCTGGTGATTTTGCCTTTCTCGCTCATGGGCACTTGGATCAGAGAACCTGTGGAAGGCCAGAAGGATCGGAATCGCATACAAAAGCACAATGATGCCGACAACTGGATAAATAAAGCGACATTGAAACACGCCTTGAGATGAAGGACTCTTCGTAACTTAGCGGTAGCGGTTCTTTTGGCCATTTTCTCTCTTAATCTAAATGTTGTTTTTTTGGTGGGTAGAATCTAAAGAAATGAAACAGCCATCCATAAATTTGTGGTAAGTGGTAGAAAATATCAAATCAGTACGAATGGATGGATGGAGAAATGCCAGCGAGTGGTTATAAAACAAGCCTACCTTGTCTGACAAAGGTCTGGCTGGTGTCCAGCAGTACTTCGCAGCCCTCCACAATCATTCGCTCAATTGCCAGATTCTTTCGAATGTTCTCGGTTTCGCTCACCTCGTCGTGCATTATTCTAAAAAAATTAAAATAAACCAGGACTTTAATATATATTCAAAGCAGAAGTTTGGGATGGATCCTTATGCCTCGTTATTCTTGGCAGTACATGTTTGAATGATCGACAACATGGAGATGTACCTCGAAAGTTCCTCCAGTTTGGATTTGGCATAGTCCAAGCTATTTCTCTCCACATGCTCATGAGGAGTGTGAGCCAGCAATTCATGGAGGGTTAGGATATAACGAGGGATCTGAAAGAGAAATACAGACTAATTAAAAACTTGTATGAGTCACAAGATGATCAACCTGTGCTTGCTGTACAAAAGTACTGGACAGGTTCCACATTTCAAGATTACTACCATACAGTCCAAATAAATTTGGTCATTGAACTAATCTAGATAAAAAAAAATGTCTTCCCGTTGAATAGTACAGCTGTCGTTTAGCAACTGTTGCCACCTCACAAGAAGCTGACAGTCATTACCGAGCTGTGAGAACCACAAATACGAATGACCTCATAGATACAAAACATTAACGGCCATAACTGCTGCATGTAACCATGATAAAAGTGAAATAGCGCGGGCTGCTGCAGGGGTTGTAATTAACAACTGAAGTTTCAACACTTAAATTCCGTTCCACGGTTCATACTAAACCTTAAGGATGCCCGGATTTATGCTAGCACTTTAAACGTTTTGCTAGCACTTTAAAAGGCTATTAAAAAAAAATCTGTGCTACCAAAGCAGTAACAATTGACGTTTAAAGTGTTATTTGTGGGACCTGAAACATGGGGTAAGTTAGGAAGGTCTCCAGAGTTCTTTCCTCGCAGTCTGGGTTGGTCTCGTACTGCTTCAGCAGCTTGTCAAAGTCCCGGTTCTGCTTGCAGTGGGCCAAGATCTGCAGGCTGTACTGGTGGTTCCGTACAAACTCTTGGTAGATGTTTAACATGGGCAGCAAAATGTCAAAGAGGTCCGCTGAAGGGAGGACAGAAGTATCATTTTAAACAACAAACAGGAAAGAAGAAGAGAATCAAAAAACACTCGATGATGATGTCCCTTTTGAAAGCTACAAGATGGCAGCTCCAAGTTGGCAAAGACCTACGTGACTTTTGCACACTCATCTACAGTTTGGAGAACTTGATTAAAGTCTCAGTCAAACACTTGGCGGCAACAGGAGAAGCAGATTGGATGTCTGCGGACAACAGGGAAGCGCGGTGGAGATTTCTTACGATTTGTGGACTCACACAAGTCGAGACGGATTTACTGAACAAAGTCTGAGGCCAGATGGCTTGCACATCATAAATGTTTTATGCCGGCATTATTCAAGTGGTCCTTTATAAAACGGGGAGGTGGAAGAGGGAATTAACATGAGAATGACAGCGCACCTTTCATTGTGCATACTGTGTGTGTGGTGTTGTTTACAGGCAAGCGGTTTTATTCATCCATCTGTGACCAACATGATTGTCAATGAAAAAGGAGAAGCTCATGACACTTTTACAGAGAGCAATAAAAAATTGTTTAAGAGTGACATAAGACACAAGTGTCCGTGATATGTCCGTTTCACTGGTTGTGTGGCAAGATAAATAAAACCCGCCTATTTGGAATTTTGCAAAATTTCGTATTTTCCCCAAAACAATTTATTTTCAAAAATGTACTTTTATATATTTTTTTGCCCTTGTGGACTCTATCATTAGCTAGGCACTCCAAAAAGTAATAATTGGAGTGAAGTAAGTATGTTGGATTTTTTTTTTTCAAAGTCAAATAATGTGCAAAAATGTTATGGTATAAAAAGATTGGCGTCTTGTAAACGTCTCTCTTACCCAGCACCAGTGTAGGCCAGCTAGCTATCCTTGCCTTCAGACCTTGGTAGAAGATCTGATGGAGGAACATGATGGTCTCGCTGACAAAACAAATAATCACAAATGTCGTCATCCGATTGGTAGCGACGAGAAACGGATTCGGGATCCTGAAGCGATCTCACCTGTTGAGGAAGATGCTGCTGACGTCATCATGGGTGATGGGCGGCTTCTTGGAGCTCGCAGCCATGCGTAGCGGCCGCAGGAAGTTGTTGACCAGGATATGCAGTTGCTGGACGTATTCGGCCTCAGCCTCCAGCATGCTAAACACAACCTGGTTCCTCTTCCTCATGCTCTCCGCGTGGGGTGAGCGAATGTAGTCCTGGATGATGGTTTTCCACTTCCTGCGGCAAATCCAACCTCGCAGGAAACTCTGGACCTGTCAAGGTCATTCATTACACGGCTTGAAGTTGCTGACCGGTTAACTTAATCAGTGAATTTTTTGATTGAGAGCTGCAATCCGAACGAGTCCCTGAAGGTGAGCAGCTGCTGAAAAAAAGTTTCTTTCCTTACATTAATTATTTTTAGCTGCTTGCTAAATCTGTTCCCCCCACCTTTTTTATCTTCTGGATCTCAGTGTCGTCATCACTTGGCGGTACCTCCGGATTGGACTGGATCTTCTCGTTGTCCTTCAGCAGAGAAGCAATCTAATGTTCAACACAAACAAGAAATGAATTATTATAAATAGTGTCATCCATGACAGAAATGCTTTTTTTTTTAGGATTCTTCAGATGATTGACAGGTTTTTGTAGAGTTCGAAACTTGCGTACTGGAAGATTGAGTTGATGATCCCAAAAAAAAGATCATAAAGCCTTTATTTAAAGTAACTATAAAAATTGCCGATTTGAATCCCGATTTTACAGGACTTTCATAAAAAGAACTTGGGGATGCTTGGAAGTCACAGTGTTGACTTCTCCAGAGTGATTTCATGAAACCTTTTTCTCGCCGATTCATTATTTGACACCTTCGTCCGATCTCCTGTGTGGACATTCTGGACAAAAACATACGTTAGTGTTTCTTGCTAGATAGCAAGTAGCAGGTTACCTCAGATTTTAGCCGCTCTATCTCGATTTCCCCATCCTCTATCTGTTGTCGAAGTTGCTTGGCAACCGTTTTCTCCGTCTCCACTATTTGTAGAAGGTGCAGATACTTCTGCATGAGGCTCTCATGCTCTGTAGCTAGGTTCCTGTAACTACAGTGACGGACACATTAAAGCCATGTTTTAGCTGACGTACACACAAAGAGATGTTTACTGGACCTGAGTGTTACCTAGCCTGCGTGATGGCGGCGACCCACTCGTCACAGTCCTTGACGTCTTCTGTGCGCAGCTCCAAAGCCTTCTGGTTGTCATGATTGAATGTGATTGTAAAATAATACTAGAAAGGAGAGAAAGAGACACAAAGAGATGCGGTTTTCACAATCCATTCTTCTGTCGGCATTAAAATGTGCGAGAGAATATTTTTGGAGATAGAAACAAACAGGATTGACGTGATTTCACTGTTTCGTTTTGTTTCCACGAAACCCGTCGTTGGCTGAGCTTAAACAAGAACACTATGAACAATATGATAATTACCAAAACTCACTGAGCAGTTGTGCAAATCCATCCATCCATTTTCTGAACAGCTTATACTCTCGAGGGTCGCGGGCGTGCTGAATCGATTTTCTAAAAGCAGCTCGCCCAGAAGCATTTTTTTGTAAACTTGGCTTTACATATTTGTTTTGTCCTTTATGTGTGACCTACTTTTGCATTGCCACATTTCTCAGTCACCCTCTGCCACCTGTCATATTTGTTTCATCCCGAAGTGCACAATAACAAGTCTCTCGTTTTTATTGGCCCCTTGAAATACACTTTTTCCCCCGATGCAAATAATGGTTGCCATGGTAACATTCAGCTTAAACCCAGCTCGCCTTCTAAAATGGAGCAAAGTGGAACATAAATACTACAATGAGAAATGAAAGCTAATTGAAGAGGGATGGAGGGGGAAAAATGCTTTTTTGTTGTAGTTTTTTCGAGTGGAGCTATTAAAAGCACTGGAGGCCTACAAGGTGGCAGTTGGCTTGGCATCGATTCGCTGCGTTGTCCCTTTCCCTGTCACACACTGATAAGATCCACTCGCACGGCCCTTCCCCCCGCACCGCTCACACACATATCCAAGCAGGTGTGCATATATTCATGCCCGAGATGTCTCCCCACATGACCTTAGCAATCTGCTCAGCGCTCATTGATTCAAGTTCTGATCTTTGCAGAAATCTGGAGGCCTTCAGATACTTTCTGTTGGTTCCTTTCCATGTCCTCCTTTCACCTCCGGTGGATGCAACATGAGCTACAAGCAGTGTCGGGAAAGTTCATTTTCTACACAAACTAGTTTAAAGTTCAGTTCACACATTTTGAGATGAACTTGTTCAGTTCATATTTCATAATTGATTTTTTTTCCCCCAAAATTAAAAGTTCATAATTCTTTTTTGTTTTCTTTTGTTGCGAGATGTTACCTTCTGGCATATTAGTATTTTCTCATTGTTTACAGTCTTTACACCCATACATGAAAAAAATGATTGAATTATTTAATAAATTGAAACAAATACATGACTGTGGTCCAAAATGTGCAAAGACAAATATTCTGCTGTAGAAAAAAATTAATAAAAAATCCGCTGACTGAGGTAGGAAACAAAGGCTGTACAAATGAAGTATTGAATTCAATTCAAAACATTTGAAATCACACGATATTTGTTTTAACTACCTTTTCATTTTATGTTAATGTATTATTTCTTAACGTATTGACATATTCCATCATACCTTATCGTTGGCATTTGACAAGAAAGGGCGAGGCTAGTTGCTAGTCGCGCGACATTGATGACGTCGACTTACGCGTTCGCTCATTTAAGTACTCGTCGCATTTTGATGACGTAGCGCCTTTTTACGCTCGCCTAATTAAACCGAGTTTAACGTGTGTTAAGATGGGTAATATTTTGAACTCTAAGTAAAGAAAACCTGGCACTATTAAACCCAAACAAAATGTACTTCGAAAACTTTTCATTGGCCCTAAAATGTGCCCGTTCACAAAAACATTTACGACGCAAAAATGCGCTGTTCGTGCAAAATATGAACGAGTTCATGAACTTTTTGTTCATTGAACGCATTCAGGTACTGCACTAAATTATCCAGCAATAAATATGTCTTGTAAATTTAATTCACCACAAAAATGTTGCCAAATACCTGCCAAATTTGAATAATTAGTCAAATTTGTTTGTTGAAGATTCCATATTGCATAACTTGGGGCACATGTACTGTACAATTTGTACCGATATTTGTGATTATTTGCTGGATAAAAATAACGAGCATGCGGAGACTTTCTGCTTACAAGCTGTGCTGCAAAAGAGTGCACGCAGCTTGGAGGAACTGGCCGTCAGATCCCTCATCGATCTCCGTCTTCATAAGCTTTTGCCTCCAACCTGCCATACACTTTCCCCAATAGTGTTTTGCATTTAATTAAAAGTGGTGAAATGCAAGCGGAGTCATTTCTCATTGCTTTGGTGGAAATGCAAGCAGTCTATCCGCAGATTCATGCCGCTACATAACGGGTAGACGCGGTTGCCAAGGTAGGATGCTATTAATATCAAGACAAGGAGTTCAATCAATACGTCAAAACTGCAGGGGAAGGGGCAGCTCGCTTCCGCCGGAAGGCAGACTACAAAAAGTTTGCATGCAAGCTTTGCTTCTACAAAGTTCCTTTTTAACAATGCATTATTAGAATGGCAGCTTTGCCGAGGAAGTCCAAAGGCACAAATTCCAAAGCAGTCTCTGCATCCTACCTGCAGACATTCCTTAGCGGAGGGGGGCGGCTTGGGTGAGGGCGCCCTGTCGCACACGCATCCCTCCAGCAGGTAGAGTCCGGAGGGGCGCGAGCTGGAGTCGTTCTCGAAGTAGAAGAGCATGTTCTGCAGCAGGCAGAACCACTTGGGGTGCCATTTGGTGTTGTCCGAGCTCTTTTTGCTTAGGCACCCGCGCCTGGTGCCGTCTTTCCTGGCCAACAGCGCCAGATAGGTGACATGGCCATCGTTGAGCCTCATGCCCTTCTGCATGTTGCATCCCCCTGGGAGGACGCGCACTTACATCTTCCTCCTCCTCCTCCTCAGCACCTCGGAGACACACACTTGAGCAAGCGCCGCATCTCTTGGGTGAGAACACCCCCTCCTCTGAAATGGCAAAAATAAAATAAAACGAAGATGCACTCAAAAATGACTACACGCGCATACAAGTCTGAAACCAGAGCATCCACGCGAGAGAAGCCCTCATTGTGAGGGTGGAAGTGCGCGCGCGCACTCGCTTCGACGCATAAGCGCGCAAGAAAGCGCGATCACGTGACTTGCCCCCCTGAGCGGCAGCTTTCAGCACGTTGGACAGATGCTCTAACTCACCACGAATACAACACACACACGTGCACGCACACACACACGGCTTTTGCACTAAAATATCGATCATTATGATATTGATTTAATGCACAATCAAGTGAGACATGCCACAAAAATATATTTGCCAACAGGGGCGGGGTGGGGGATCGGCCCTGATCCGCGGCAATGGACCGGTCGTTTGGGAATCTTCAGAAATTACAGATTGCCAGAGCCTCTTTCAAGTGAATACACTGTCTCATTGACTATCTTGCAGAAACATTCACACACACACCCTGCTGTCAAGTCAAAGCCAAAAGGTAAGCAGAGCTGCACTGTTTTCTTGGATACGCAGATTAGCATTAGATAGCAGCATTAGCTTCAGACAAGCAGCAGGAAGTACAGTGAGAGCATTTGATCTGTCTGGATCTCAAAACCTCCGAAAAACTGTTATAAAAGCCCACACGGTTCAAATACATTATAATAAACATTTATTTCATCATTGCATTATATTTTCCATAAATGTCTGTGTTGCAAATGCTTCTCTTGCGTCCAAAGGAGCCGTAAAAGCGCACTTCCTGCAGCTTTGCCCATATTTGCACTTCCTGTGTAATTACTGGGCTGAAAGACAATTCATCTGTCATGCTGTCAAGGCGACAGGTATCAACTGCTGTGATGAGTGTGACGTCAGTAATCCCGCAATAACCATATGGAGGGGCAGCTTTGATTTTAATTTCATTTTTAATAATCTCACTCGCCCGAATCCCCAAAGGTGAACTCGGATTCATGATTACATTTGCACTCATTTCTATTACACACATATATGTCTTATCGTTTAAATTATTCTGGAATATTAAATGATTATTATCTGATGTCCCATCACTCGCTTGACGAATACGGTGTGAACAAAAGCCATTGATACATTTCCACATCTAACACAGTGAGAGAGACCCTCATTAGTGCCAGCCCATAATTAAACCTGGATTAGCATATTGAAAAGAGGACACACACAATGGTTTGTTTCATCACAGAGGGATTACGGCACTCTGCCTGGGCGGGATCATTAAAAGCATACGGCCAGGTTGCAGGGCCCGGATCGAAAAATTTGCTGACCAGAATCAGCTAGTTTATGATTGGAAAATATTTTCCATTATCATTTAATTGTTTTTGAACTGTCAGATAAACAAGGACAAATATAGAGCACATTATCGGGGTTTTTTTTCCCCACTTGTTTGAATAGTTTAATAGATTATTGTCATTTGTTTTTTATTACAATGGAGACATTGTCCAGCCCGGAAAAAAAAAAAAAAAAAAGATATAATCCAAGTTCTTATATTAACCTTGAACAAACCACTATTTGGCCTGTTTTGATACAAACAGACTTTTTTTTTTCTTCACTGCAGTTCAACCTTGCTGGATGTCTCCATCTATTCTAGTTTAATTGTGACAAGTTAAAAAAAAGTGAGGGGGGGGGGGAGTGACAGGAAAATGAAGCACGTGTGTGTAGGGGTGTGTAATTTAACCTTGCCCCCTTACCAGCACTATCACGCCCCATAGGCTCCAGCTATGAGCTTCTTCCATCCCATAATCGTGTGCCCTCAAACAGCGACGGTAATGAGGTGGTGATTCTCCTCCATGACTGGCACTGACAGTAAAGATGTTTTTTTTTTGTTTTTTTTTATGACCTCTTATTATAGACGGCGTGATACGAGAGCAAGGCAGAAGATTGGTGAGGCATTCTACGGGTGACATTTGACAAAGGTCAGGGATGAGATTCAAACGTGCAGAACGAACTCCCCCCCCACCACCACAAGTGGAGATGATTTCAGTCATATTAGGCGACGTCTTTTATCAAGAATCCTGTAATCATTGTTCAAGTGGATGAAAAGGAAGCTGAATTCATTTGGACTTCAGATTTTACCTGACAGATTTAACATCAAAAACTGGTGGATTCATAATTGAGACAACACACACAAATTGCGATAGCCTACTTTATAATGTGCTTTTTTTTCGGCCAAGATTGTTCAGACTGGGCAGCCAGCCTTCAGGCTCTGCGTCGCCAAGTTCTCCGCAGAGAGGCTGCTACCGCATGCCGGGTCACCACCTGGCTGCAGCATCCACGAACTGAGCTCCACCAGAACCCAGATTGACATTTTATCCTAATTTGACAATTTTTCCCTCCCTACAGGAAAATAATATATGCTTGATAATTAAGATCAGTTAAGATTTTTGGGCAGGTAGCCCAAAAGTAGCTAAAGTAGATAAATGTGTAATCAACACACTTTATTAACAGTGATTTAATACGATTTCATTCCCACAAGCTTTGCACCTTGCTGTTTATATGATGTATGCTAATGGGTTGCAAATGCCATGCGGCCAATCTGGAGGTGAAATATATTGATGTCATCATCAGTTATAGGGTTGTCCTTGACACACTTTTTTTTTTTCCGGTGGTTTGTGGGCCCAATCTGTCGCTCGCTATGGTTTCGGGGATACGGTGTGCTGAAAGACATTTGCTCATTATGATAATAAAATCAGTGTGGATGCATCTTTAACAGATCATATTTTATGTTTTTAGGTCAACGTGTGTTGGAATTATAAGACAGACTGTGCTCGCCAAGGAAATAAATCAGGTCAAATTATTAGGGGAAGGCGGCAGAGCAGATTCCAGCATGAAAGGAAAAATAGTTTTTAGTTTTGGAAGTAAAAAAACACGACTTAGTAGTGACAAGAATGTTGGGGACATCATCAGCGTCCTATTTTTCTTTTTTCTTGTTCTCTTGAAAATAACTAAAATAATTAATAATAATAATAAAAATTATTCCTGCTCTTTTCTCTTGACTTCTTGCTTCTCAAAACTTGGACCCTCCATCTTGCAAACCTCGAACTTTGAGAAAAACGATATTATCATTGTGCGACGTTTTAATTATCACAGCAACCTCTCTGACACCAAGTAGGACAATGGCGCCCTCTCGTGCTTGAACGCGTTTGTGACAGTTCTGAAGTTTGCTGTGTTTGCAATTTTGTAGTGTGTTTTGGGAGCCGGTTGAAATTGGTGAGCAGCCAATCATTGGGCACATCAAATACAACAAATAGTCTTATTTCCTCCATCAGTGTTGTGTCAGTATTATGACTGGCTATTGCAAGATTCCACAAGATATATATTTTTTCTTTATCTTTTATTATTTAGCAATTAAGTTCATTTTAAATTTGCGTGACAGGTTAGGGTGTTACAATGTACTCTTAAATTAGATTTGACCATGGCAACAGTTTGACTTCTGGACAGATTCTGTGCTTTTATATGCCCAAGTTTGAACATACAAACATAACAAAAAAATGTTTGATTTGATGGGAAAGGGGGGAAAATATCATTTATTATAGATGTAAAATTCTTTACATATTCAAAGGGAGTGGGTGGAAGTACAAAGAATTTACCACTGTCATCTGTGTTTTTATTTAGATTATATTTCATTGTGCATCATGTTGTCAGTTTTGTTTTCTTGTATTCCATCTTTATGTTCTGTCTCGCCGATTACGTTTCGACCTCTTCTCGTTCACTTGTGTCGACCAATCAGCAGGCCCCGCCGGCCGGCCACTCGGTGTAACTTGCCGGCTCGTCAATTTGCAATTTGTCATGTGTCTGTTTTTGTTTAAATGATACTTTCAATTTAATCAGTTTGAATTTGTAATTGAGTTTTTGATTCTCTTTTGTTTGGCTTTATGTTTTGGGGAAAATACAACTTTTTTAAGCTTCACCTTCTTTTGCCTCCTTGGCTCCTCCACCTTTTGCAACACCGGAAAACCCTGACAAGATAAGAATAATAAAAAGTGATGGAAAATATTTTTATTTCACGCCATGTGAACTCACTGCATAAATATCCACATCAAGCGCAGCACAAGGCCCGATCGGTGGGAGCCAGAAGGGTCCCAGGAATGTGCACACTCTAATCCCAGAAAGGGACACAAGATGTTTTAGCAGAGCTCCTCTGGTCCACATGAGTGGTCCCGGCATCCGACGTTCCCGCAAACTCCGGAACCGGATAAAGTGAGTCCGAAGCGTGTTTGCATAGCAGCAGACTTTCACACTGACGAGAGCAAGTCAACTAAATAATCGGCAACAATGCCGACAGAGGCGCTTACAGCCCTTCCTGTCCTGACGGTATGCTAAGACATCACTAGATGTTAAGTGCACACTGTCAGGCCATGTGGAAAGAGGGATGTGTGTTTAACCCTTTACTGGGTACAGAGAACTTCATTTTTCCCTTTTTGTACAGGTTTACAACATTAAGTACAACAACTCCATCAAATGAACTCTAGTACCGTAATTTTCGGACTATAAGTTTCATAGTTTGGGTGGGGGAGCGACTTATACTCAGGAGCGACTTATATACATATATATGTTTTTTTTTCACTTTTTGGGCATTTTATGGCTGGTGCGACTTATACTCCGGTGCGACTTATAGTCCGAAAATTACGGTATAAAAAAATTGTTTTGTTGGTTTTGTTTTTTGAATCTCAAGCAAAAATTTGAGATGTGGCGACAGCCGACTCAACTCATCTCAGAACAGTGAAAAGCTACTGAAAGTGAAATACAACTGTTCAAAAAAGAATTTTGGAAAAGTTGAACTGTTCAAATAACCCATAAAAGAAAGAGAATTGTATATTTAAAACAATGACAAAACTTTGCCTGAAAGTGTGCACACATAAAGGACCAACAAATATTTTTCGGGCTGTTTTGAATTATTTTGAGTTGCCAGCATAATCACGGAATGAGTTCAACTTTTATCTCAAGGCATAATTCAATGACTCAAACAATTTCCATGAAGTTAACTATAACTAAAGTTCACGTTCCCAATGGGTAAGGTCAAGGGCATATTTAATATTCCATTCCATACACAATAAAAATAATAAGAACCGCATAACACCAATGCTGCCTGAGGACCTAAAGCTCCTTTATTAAATGTTGACTTGATTTTATTACAGCAATAAATGTAAATGTGTCAGTCAATATGGTTTTGAGAGTGCAGCAGCTCTTAAGAAGCTGTCGGGAAGCATGCGGTGCTTTTCCAAGCGGGCGGGGAGGTTCAACGTAGCGTGCGCTGAGTGGATGCGAAGGCCGTCTGACTCAGCAGCTTCTGCGTGCTCGCTCCACAGTGCCTTTATCCCCGGTGACGGGACACTGCCTCGGGCCTGCCAACACACCTCGCAGTCAGCCTCGAGCGAGATCTGGATTTGTCTCATTGATCCAGATGATCGCCACCTTTCATTTCCAATCATAATAAAAGTGAGTGATGTGTGTCTGCAGACTAGAAGAAGTTCTGAGATTAGGATCCTGGTTAAATTCGATATTTGTGGATGAAAAACTTTTAGTTTTAAACTCTGGAAGAGGGTGTGGGGGGACTGCAAAAAGAAAATATGACCCCCCTCGATCCCAGGCCAGATAAGTAACATTTCCACCCTTCCTTCATAGGGAACACATTGGAGGCCCCATAAGCTAAAAAAAAAAAAAGATGCCACCATTTAAGTCACACAGAGCCATTTTTTTTTTATTTAGCTTTTTTAAAAAAAATTATCCTTGGCCCCCCACGAAAAAAATCCTAGCTCCGCCAGTGCTTCTGGAAATTACATTGTGCCCAATGTGAAAGAAATGCAATAAAGCAAGCAAGTATAATGTGCTTTGAGGGTGTGTTTGAGCCCATGTCATTCTAAGAAGCACAAACAGGTTCTTAAGAGCAACATGTTCTGTCACCCACTCGCCTCTTTGGTCTTAGTCACTGGAGTTGTTCTGATGAAGCTCCACGCATGCACAGGCTAGTCCCACAGTCAAGACAACCACGTCAGCCCCCTTTCGTGATCAGCCCGTGAATGCGGTAAACCTGCATTCCCGCATCTGCCTCAGGCGCTTATTGCTCCAAGAAGGAAAGAGGTCATGGAGGTCAGTATTGAGAGAGGAACTTCAACTCCCCCCCCCAAAAAAATAGTCATAGCGAGGAAGGAGTGCATACCAAAGGGGCAGACAGCACAATCCCTGCCTTCACGCATATTCTCCTCCAAACTTTATGATCTTTCCAGAGTTCTTGTTGGGGAGGGGGGGGGCGACTGCATGCCATTGCCTGCACCTGTATACTATGTAAAAAATGAAATGTACCGTATTTTCCGCACTATAAAGCGCACCGGATTATAAGGCACACCTTCAGTGAATGGCCCATTTTAAAACTTTGTCCATATATAAGGCGCACCGGATTATAAGGCGCACCTTCAATGAATGGCCCATTTTAAAACTTTGTCCATATGTTAGATATATACATTTGGTCCGCGGGCCGGACTTTGGACACGCCCGCTGTAGTGGCTCAATATTGGTCCATATATAAGGCGCACCTGATTATAAGGCGCATTGTCGGCTTTTGGGAAAATTGGAGGTTTTTAGGTGCGCCTTATAGTGCGGAAAATACGGTATGTGTAGGTCATTGGGTTGAATATGTATTCACGAGAGAGAGAGAGAGAGAGAGAGAGAGAGAGAGAGAGAGAGAGAGAGAGAGAGAGAGAGAGAGAGAGAGAGAGAGAGAGAGATTTAGTTTGACATTATGGCGACAATAAAGGTTAAATACAACATAGCTGATTCATTCTTTCATTCATGATGTTTTTTTTTTGTGGACTCTCAAATTACGGCTGAACCTAAAGACATTGTGTAAAACTAAAAGTATGCGTCCAGTCCAGTGTGGCTGGTGCACATCGTGACAAAAAGTTTTTTGGAAATGACTCGCATGTGTTTACACTTGCGTCGTGCCTGGAAGGCACAAAGCAAGCATTTCCCGTGACATTTTTTCCTGTGACGCCGAGCTCCACCTTTCTTAAGCTGATGCTTGAGAGAAATAATGTGGCTCTAATCTTGCATATGCGTGCCACGGGACCTCTGCCTGTCCCTCCGCGTGGGCCTAGCAAAGCAGGAAAGCAAAGAGCGGAAAAGGACGGGAGAGGTCTCACTCTGTCGGAGCTGACAGGTATGCGTATATTGGAATTTGCACGTCAGCGTGCGCACCTGTGAGGAAAACACACTCACTGAGCCTGTCCTCTCTCATCCTGCCGGCTCACATGACTGACAAGGACTGGGGAACTTTTTTTTTTTTTTTGCACAGCATGGGGGCAGGTTGGGTGACCTTCTGGACCAATGGCGTGGAGAAGATAGCAGCCAGGCGGGGCCACACTGAAATAAAACTCCTGAGTGGGGTGTGTCTCCGAAAAGTTTGTCAGCAGTCAAACTGGGAAGAGCAGCAGGCTTTTTTTTTTTAAAGGGGAGAACCTTGTCAACCCCGAGGAGCTTCTCGACGGGACTCCAGAATCTGAGGTCGGACGGACCACTGTGAGCAGGGATGGCGGTTCCCCCTTGCTTGAGAGGACCTTACTTGTTTGCCAATTACGTGACATCAATGCTGTTTTTATCGTAGTCGTTCACATCTCCTTATCACTTTTCCAGCCCAGCTATTGATTCTGTATCCGTTGGACGGAGAACTGATAAGGGCATGTGCATGACATTACCACCAGAGAGGCGACATCAGGTCCTAAATGGTGACCAGAATCACTTGTTGCTTAAGTATAAAATTGTTTGGGTGGGTAATCTGGAAGAGCTTTGAGTCAAGTTCCAAAAACTGATTTGTTGTTGGTGTTGAATGCTGTAAAAAAATTGAGCTTTTTCTTTTTTTTTTTTGCAAAGGGCATTGCGATTCATGTCTGTTGTGTTGTTAATAATTTGATTTTATCGACATAGTCTAACTTCATTCTTTCATTGCAATTTCAGCGGTGAGATCAGTTGCAGGGGGAATATGAACGGAAGCAAAACAATTCCCTTCAGGCAGCTCCGGGCACACACACCTGGTGCTTTGCTCATATTTGTCCCAAAAAATTCAAGCCAGAGACAAACTATTCCCGGTGCAGACAATGTTTGCAGCAGTCATTCAAATATTTTTTTGCAAATGTGCTTTAGACTCATTGGCAACTTAATGCAACTTTAATTGGGGGAGTGCAGGAATTAGGTGAGTCATGTTAACGTGTGGAGCAAAACGCCGGGTTGCGTGTTGAGGTTTTTTTTTTCTGAGCAGCCAAAAGCGCAGTCTTTGCATACTTGTGCTTTTTTAACGAGCGTGCATCTCATACTTTGCTCAACGTGCAAGAGCGAGCTTGTTAAATAGGTGCGAATTGACACTGGGCGAGTGAACTGACAAGAGAATCAACTCCTATTTTAACGAGCTTTTTTAGCAATCGTCATGTAAGACGTAAATCCCCCATAAGGCTCATAAAGCTAGTTTGTAATTAGAAGTGTCAAAAGTGTGGTCTGAGGGCTATTGGTGTACCACTAAATAATTGTTACTGCCACACATCAGGTTAGACTAAAAAATTCAAATGTTAGATGATATCCCAGAGTTTGAAGTTTAAAAAAAATCCCATCTGTTTTGCACCAGTAATCTTGGTGCAACATTTTTTTTTTCTGATTGTTGGATTGTGTTTTTTTTTTTTTTTTTAATTATGAATTCTATTTATCACTGTTATACCATTCATCCATTTTCCATAGCACAAAGTAGGGTACACCCCTGGACTGATTGACAGCCAACATTCACACCCATATTAACAACTCTGGACCATTTAGAGTCTAAATTTTAGACTCTTTAATGAGCCATGCATGTTTTTGGAATGTGACAGTGAGAGGAAGTTGGAGAAAAGCCACACAAGGATATGGAGAACATGTAGACTCCACACAGAAAATCCCAAGATGAGACTTGAACCTCCAATAATATAAATTTAAGATAATGACGACTAGTGCAATAGAAAATGGATGAATGGGAGTTCTCGTAAGGTTAGAAAATGTAAGTATACAGACCCAAAGTCACAATATTTTTTGTTTTAACTTAAATATGTTTAATTTGGTGCACATAAATTGTCCTAGCACAGGGGTCATGACAGAAGGGAGTTGTTTCATAAATTTTCATTTATGTTCAGTCAAATGTTGTAATATTAGAAAAAATGTTCAAGACTTATTTTATTCTCTGCACGTTTGCGTGCCAAGGTTGATTCATGTTGAAACTTCACTTTAAACTGGAACTGCAGGTATGCAAATACATGCAATATAATGAACTGGATTTAAAACAAACTCAATAGTTGAATTACATTTAAAAAAAAAAAGATATACAGAGGATTCAAAAGTCTACAGGCCACTGTTGTTGGGTTTTGTGATATAAAAAATGAGAACAAAAACAATCATTTTGAACCTTTGTTTGCTTTTCCTGACTTTTTTCTTTCGAGCACAAACCTGAAGGTTTTGTAATAACACTGCTAATTACCAAACAGTGACACCACCTGTCACAAGAGGGTGTGCACACTTGTGCAACCACATTATGTCAGTTTACAGGTGTAGATCGCATTTTAGGATTAAAGTTTTGGAATAATTTTGAACAGGGGTGTGTAGACTTTCTCCATCCATAGACAAAAAGGACATTTGCGACAAAGGACATACTGGAAAGAAACTTACATTGAAAAAAATCAACTTTAATGACAATGAAAATGTATGAGTAACAGTCTTTTCTACATTTTTCTCATCACAAATTGATCTTTTTTAATACTACAATTTTATTGTAACTCTTGTGTCCCTAATAATTTCACAGATCACAGAATGTTTACAGTGCAAAGTTTATGGGTCTCATTAAAACCAATGCGGGGGAAGAAAATGCAGTAAATGACTTTTTTGACCTGTGCATCATGAATAGCGGGATACTGACTTCAGACCAGGTCGACCATGGAAGAACTGAGACTCCACAGTTTCTTGGCCACGATATCATCCAAGGCCGCTGGGGCAGGAGTCTTGGGGGCGCAGTCACTGTTGCAAATATAAGGAGAGGACACCACATGAACATGGACTTGAATATGAAAATATCCTAAAAGTCTTGAAAGCTAGAGATTGGTTCAAAATGTTCCATTTTCTCATATTTTTATCTTGAGTGATCCTTGCCTGTAGTAGAGGCCACTTTCGTTAGCCAGGCTCTCGTCCACGGCACAATAAATGGAGGTCTGAGCTCCTTCCTGGGGAGTTTTGATGGTCATCAGGTAAGGCAGCAAGAGCAGGTTCTTCCACACGGATGTAGGACTCAAGTGGCGGCCCAGCTCGGTCCGGGCCACGCCGGGGTTGAGGCAGTACATGTTCACCCCGGTGCCTGACGATGGGAATCCGTTTAGCGCAAAATAAAACATCACCGAAAATGGATGTTGATTTTAGTGCACCTTTCATCCTGTTGGCCAGTTCTCTGCTGAAGAGCACATTGGCCAGCTTGCTTTGGCGGTAGCTTACGTTAGGTTGGTAGTCTAGCTCCAAGTTGATGTCCTCAAAGTGGATGCGACCTGGAAGAGGCCACTCTTACCATAGGTACATCAAGAAACTAGGAAGAAACAAACCTTACCCTTCTCATGCTCCAAGCTGGAGACGATGACGACTCGACTCGGCGCGGACCTCTTCAGCATATCGATGAGAATGTTGGTGAGCAGGAAGTGTCCTAAGTGGTTGACGCCAAACTGCATTTCAAAGTTGTCGTCCGTCTTCCATTTCGGGCACATCATGACACCTGGGAAATAAACAAGAAACTTGAAACAGCTCTCAGATACATTTAATTGTCGGAGCCCGAGTTGGAATATCTTAGTAGAAAAGACAAACCTGCATTGTTTATGAGAATGTCCAAGCGATTCTCTGTCAACATAACCTCCCTTGCCAAGTCTCGGACTGACTGCAAGGAGGCCAGATCCAGCTTCTTCACCACCACATTGTCGTTGCCACTCTGCTGGCGGATGTCGTCGGCCGCCATGTGGGCTTTGGTCAAGTCCCTGCAGGCCAGGATCACTCTGGCCCCTAAGAAAAAAAAAAGGGGTGCTATCAAAAATTTTTTAGATAAGAATCAAGGGATGCTGAGTGCTTACCTCGTCGCGCCAGATCCAGGGCTGTCTCCTTGCCGATGCCGGTGTTGGCGCCCGTGATCAGCACTGTTTTCCCATCCAGCCTGGCCTTGCTCCGACACACTTCCCCCGCCATCCACCTCCGCAAGGCCAGCAGGCTTGCCCCTGAAAGAGTGAAAACATGCTATGAAAGCGTCCAGCCATGGTTGTTTTTTTCAATCTTTTTATTCCAAAATGTCCCATCAAAGGTGATTCCGGTTAAAGGAAAATAAAGCAATGATGTGTCAATGATGTCATATCTGTTCTGATGTCACGCCTTTAAAAAAACAAAAACAAACAAAAAACATCTTCAGCTGTCCGCTTTGCCTGCTTCTTCTATATTGACAGAAATGGTCGAAACAATATTGTGTGTCACTTATAATAAAACACAATTTCCCCCCCTACAATTACAAATTAAAGTGCAGACTTTGTGATGGCTGGTGGTGTCCATTGCATGTGGATTTCTATGATGTGCTGTGATCTATCCTCCAACAATTTGCTCTTGGCAAGATTACTTTAAAAAATGTCAAAGTAATCGATTGTACCCACCCCCATCCCACACTCGCGTCGACGGTCACCATGGAAACGTATTAAAAACATGATCAATTAAAAAAATGTAAATCCGTTTTACCTGTTACAACTGCGACGGTGATACCGATGGCGTGCGTTTTAACAAACTCCCTCGCTGTCTCAACGTAGAGTTGCATTTTAGTTTTTGTTAATGTTGTTAATAAAAGAAAAGTCAATTAAACAATTGAAGGAGTGTTTTTAACTCATTGGCGTTTGACCCTTTTTGGTAACACTCATCAAATCACTACCTAGAGCAACAAACGTGATATAAAACTGTATGAGCTGTAACCTGACGTGACACTTTAATAAACGTTGGCACAAAGCGGAAATGACGTTTTAGACTTTTTTTTAAATTTAATTAATACGTTCTCTCCGGAAGCTTACATTAATAGTATAATTTAGCGGTTTTACTTTTACAATCCAGGTCTTTTTTGATTTCTTTTGTTCAATTTAAGAGCAATCTGGTGAAGCTGAAATGCGATGGAAAAATCGACATTGCGTCGCTTTTTTAACTGCTTTTATTCTTTTAACTTGGTTTCCATTTCCTGTTTCACGATTCAGAATTATTTAATAGAAACAAATATAATATATATGAAATGTTATTTAGACACAATATTTTGGCAGAGGAAAATATTTAAAAACTATTAAAACATAATATATCGTAACCCGGAAGTGTCGAGCCGCCGTGCCACGTCACAGGTAACTATCAAGTAAGCAGTAGTGTAACATCGCTTATTTCATGCGGTGCTACTGTAACAATGCAACAGCTGGTATCGCTGGCCTGTCTGCTTTTCCACGTTTTCGTGGTGTTCGCCACTGAGTTCACGTTTGAGCTTCCCGATAATGAAGAAATATGTTTCTACGAGGAGATGGAGCATGGTGACCAGTTTGACTTTGATTTCCAAGTAAGTCATAGCTGCATGTAACGATCTGCTTCCTGCGATAAAGCTGCTTGACTTTTAAGTTTCAATTTTTATGTTTTATGTGTATTCATCCATGCATATACGTGCATTTAGGTCAGAGGTTAATAGAAAAGTTTGACCAAATTTTACATATTTTTGGGGGATTATTGGAACAGCTGTAAAGAGCCTAACCTGATAGGATCAATACAGGGTACTCGGTTTACGACAGAGCGACGTACGTAACGGATGTAAGTCGGAACGAATCAAGTGACGTTAGTCAATAATTGTATGGAAAAGAATTATAGTCCATAAATTTTATAGTCCATAAAATGTAAAAAAATGGCCCATAACCCTTCTTGTCCTGGGTTTACGCCATGCCATGTTTTATTTTTTAAAATAGAATATTTTATTTGGAGCACAAAAGTGAAGAAAAAATATGACAACGTTAAAACTGTAAAGTCACAACTAGAGTACATTAAATTTGGATGCAAAACACTTGTTGGCAAGAAGTATAATCGGTGGGTAGTAACAGAGTTTGTCTATTTAACCTAACACAGGTAGTGCCTAAGGCAGGTCATTAACCTAAACTAACTAGTAGTAAGGACACAATTCCAGTGAATATTTTAATGCAAAACTCTGTAAGACCTGGAATTTAAAACAAACAAATGAAAACTGGTTTCTCTGTAAGTGTAACACCATGAATTTGAAACAAACAAATGCAAACTGGTTAGCATGTAACTAGTTAAATGTGCATTAATGTCAAAACTGTATGTGAGGGACAATGTAGATCTACTATACTAATTTATCATGCAGTGATCTCTCAAATGTCTTCAAAGGTGACATCTGGAGGAAACTATGACGTGAACTGTTATGTGGCGGACCCTCATGATAAAATCTTGTACGAGGAGGAGAAGAAACAGTATGGCAGCTTCTCCCACACCACCGCCATGAAGGGTGTCTACAAGGCCTGTTTCACCAACAAATTCTCCACCTTTTCACACAAATACGTCTATCTGGATTTCCGACACGGTGGCGAGAAACCTCTCCTGCCCGACATGACCAGAACCACAGCGCTGACTCAGGTAAAACAGTCTCATTTTTTGCTGAATGGCTTTGTGTCGCATAAAAAAAAAAACATGGTCACTTGAGTTTCTGGTCTTTTTCCCTCACAGTTGGAATCAATGTGCGTGTCAATCCACGAGGTTCTGAAGGTGGTTTTGACGTCGCAGAGCTGGTACCGGCGCAGGGAAGCACATGACCGCATCAGGGCAGACCACATCAATAGCCGCGTCACTCAATGGTCCATCGGCGAAACGGTTCTGCTGCTTGTCATCACCGTGGGACAAGTCATGTTACTTAAGAGCTTTTTTACTGACAAGAAAGGCCCAGTGGCCGCCCCGACTTAGACACGTCTCATTCCAGCACTCCAGGAGTGCACCGTTTTTTTTCCTCAGTTTCTTACAAATTGTTTGGAAAGCGATACCACTCAGGCTTGTTTGAAATTCGATTCTTTTAGTGATAATTTATTTTACGTTACTTAGTCATAGTGCAAAGCGGAGGAACCAGGTTGCCAAGGGTTGCAGTATAAAATGTCATTGTTACTCAAGTTGAAGCTGATATGTTTTAGTGTTCTTGGTCCTAAATTATGTGAGGAAAAAGATGTTTGCGGGAAAAGAGTTTCTACTTTTTCCATTTGCTATCAATGTGATTTATTTTATACTGAATGTTGGTGACTTGTAAAATAATAATAATTAATCTTATCCCAAGTGACTTCGGTAGGAGGGGAACCCTGAACTGGTTGCCAGCCAATCACAGGGCACACAGACAAACAACCATTTGCCCTCACAATCGCACCTTTGGGGAATCAGGTGTGGTCAATCGGCCATGTTTTTGGGAACATCGGATAAAACCCATAGGAAACCCTCGTGGGCATTGGAAGAACATGCCAATTCCTCACATGAAGGATAATGTAACAAAAGAATGTTCATGTTTGAAAAATTGAATTCATATTCAACATAGAAAGGCTGCTTTGTTGTCATTCTGCATCAAGTGAAGCTAATGGACAAAAGATGACGGCCGTCACCATAAACTATGAGGTAAGGGCCTGAATATTCCTCTTGTACTCCAGTTCATAACACGACAAAACTTTTAGCCACTAACTAAATTCTGATTTGCTAAGTACGAAAACAAAAACACGACTGGGAAAAAAATGTCAAAGCAGTAAATAAAGAAAAAATAAATGACAATGTCGGTCGGCATCGCTGGAAATAATTTGGTCAACGTCAGTAATTACCACTTATTTCCAGCAGATGTCAGTATTGTCCCCGGGCATGAGGCGTTCACTGCTGTGCCCTACAAAAAACAGCCATTACATTTTACAAAATTGAACCGATTCATTTTAACTACTGAAATTAAAATTCCCATGATTTGAATGCAGCAATCTGAAAGGCCATTTCTGACTCGGTCATATCAGTAAATATTTGTTAATAGTACTGCTGTTGATTATGACTTTATTACAAGTCATCTGTCTTTATTTCCATAAAAATCACCCATTATATCGTCTTGATTCTCGTCGTTTTCAATATATTGCTTATTTTCAGTATGGCCCAAATGTGTTGAGAGAATGCTGCTATAAAAACAACCAATTTGCCCTTATTTTTTAATGTCTTCTTTAGAGATGCACCGATCCGATATCTGGATCGGATATCGGTCCCGATATCAACAAAATAGATGGATCGGGTATCGGAAAATACAACCGATCTGTGAGCCGATAGTAACAATGAGAGCGCCACTGCCCCCTGCTGTAGTAAACGCGCAATTACACTTTATTCTAGTACTGCCAAAAAAAAAGCCTGTTCCCCAGGGTCAGACGCGCCCCCCCAGGAATAGCACCGCGCCCCCCAAGGGGGGCGCGCCCCACTATTTGAGAAGCACTGCCTTAATCTATTGGGACGCGGGCTACGTCATACGTCAGCAGCACGTGTGCCGCATGCCACGAGAGTTTTCTAAACAAACGCAAACATGGAGCGAACGTTCGCTTCTCTTCCCCGGGTTGCTAAGCGGACGTCAAACCATGCGCGTTCGCTTCTCTTCGGGTTGCTAATGGGACGTCAAAGGCTGCGCGTTCGCTTCTCTCCCGAATGGGGGGGGGCGGAGGCTAATCGGATGTGAAACGCTGCGTGTTCGCTTCTCTTCCGGGGGGGGTGTTAATGGGACGTCAAACGCTTTGTGTGGCGGGCTCTATCTAGTGTGGAAACTGAGAAGCTGAGCTCAAGCTTCTTGTGCGGGCCATATTCAATTATGTTTTCAGAATTTGCTGCGGGCCAATAAAAACTGGACCGTTAGTTTGGACACCCCAAATTTAGAGCAAAGAACTGTGTAGTCTGCCTGATGCCATTGCCTTTGGTCTTTTCTGTTCCACATGTAGAGTTATGTAGCTTGTTAAGTTTGAACTGGACTGCCCCTACACCTGTCTATGGACCCCGTGGAGGCTATTTTGTGTGTTTTGGGGTGTTCTCTTGTATTGAGGGGTGCTGGTTGGCCGCTGTTACTTTTTTTCCTTTGTCTTTTAGCTTTGTTTTGCTTTGATGGCTTTTATCTTGAGCACTTTCTGCCTTTCTTTGTGGCACCGTTGTGTGGCAGCCTTATGAGAGCCTATTGAGTTGCGCTCATGCCATCTGTGTGTCTTTTGTATACCCACTCTGTGGTATGAATACGGCTGGGGCCTGAATTTCCCCACCCCTGGGGATCAATAAATATACAATCAATCAATCAATCAAGTCAACCATAATATCGGATCGGTATCGGGTATCGACCGATACGCAAAGCCACGGCATCGGTATCGGTATCGGAACTGAAAAAGTCGGATCGGTGCATCTCTAGTCTTCTTAGATTAACTTGATTTACAGATGTATACGCTTAAAGGCACGTCAGTCTGATTTAATTAAAAGGGGTTAACAGTGGGATTCAGATTACTTCTAGAATTTAAAGACTCAATGATGACATGTAGGCAAGTCATTTAAACTAGAGATTTTTTTAATTAAATAATTCATAAGTCAGTTCCCATGATATTTGAAGTCCTCATCAACTAGTCCAGTGATTCCCAACCGGGGTGCCGCCGTGGCACACTATTGTGCCTCAATAGTTCACGGGAGCTGCAGTAAATGATTAAATTCCAATTAATATGTCAGGATATGATGTATTAATTACAAATATATCAATTAGGCCAGTTACAGGAGGAACAATGACTCGCTCTTCTATTTAATAGCCTAAGGTACAATAAAGCTCCCACTGGGTAAAAAATAATTTTTTGAATGTGAAACGTGTGCCTCGGCTCAGCAGGGGTTGGGAAACACTGACTTGGTCGACTGTTGCGATGGTTTTGTGTGCATATCGAAGTTGACTGACCTGCATGGCAGGACAGGGGAAGCAACAAAATTGTCAATAGAAGCAGAACTAGTCTCAGTCCACTTTTAACCCACATTTCTTTTGAACATGTACACAAGCCACACTTCGGGAGCTTTTCAAACGTTTTTGACCAAACCGAATAGAAAGTCAAATGAAAACAAGTTCTTCAGAAAACAAGCCTCCCGGAATGGCTTCGAACCACAGTTTGTCTCAAGTTTACAGTAACGGAAATCATATTGACAGAGCTTTTTACAATCTTGTTTCCTCCAACCCAATGACTACCACCTTCTTTAAACCACTCAAAAAAAAAAAAAAAACTTCCTTAACAAAATCTTCATGTGACGTTTGCTCAATTATTCAAAAGGTTAAGAAAAAATAGGTTAGATCATTCTAAACTGCATATTAACTTATTGGGGTGAAAACCTGCTGATTGGTGTAGATGAGGGAAACAAGGTGCTGATACTACTTCAGTCCTTTCACCACAAACATTCCTGGAGCTCTCAAAACTATGAAGGGTGGACAAAAAAAAGGGAAAAAATGTACTAAAATGAAAGATTTAGACAGTAGGAATTTAAACAGAGGAAGGAGCACAAGAACTATTCTTTTTTTCGGTAGCGACTACAATGACTAATACTTTCGAGAAGTCCAGGTAACCTTTGTGATGTGCTGACCATATCTGAAGCGATTCCAAATACCAAGAATTCTTGCAAGTTGAGGCAGAAATGAGTCTACAGACGTGCACATTAGAACTGTCATGTTGAGTAAGTGCGTTCAAACCTAATAAGAGTTGAGGATGTATTAAAGATGGTGTTTAAATAGACTATATAGCGCGAGTACATTGTCGTTTTCAGTTCAGACAATAAGGGTTGCTTGTGCATGACTCACATCGAATGTTATTGATGAATATGGAACTTTTTTTCTTTTTGCATTTTTTGTAACAAATCCACACACAACATATAAGGTTCGAGTCAGTGGTGTCCCAAAAATGAGCAGCTCAATGTCAGTTGTTAAACCTTCCCTCTGGGCAAAATACACACACACACACACACACACACACACTCGTTTGTCCACTCAGGGTGTGGTGTAGGTGCTGGTGTCCTTGCCGAAGTTGTAGTACTCCTCCATGTCGTCCATGTTGGCTGTAGTCAGCTTGGTGAGGTTTTGCGAGCCGTTATTTTCCATGTTGTCCCCGGACGGGAAGTTGAAGTTTTGCCCTTCGTACTCCGCCTGGCTCTCCATTTCAGGAAGTACTTCAGCGGAATAGAAAAAAAGAAAATGGGTTTAGCTTATCAGCCAATCGGAGAAGGCTGTTTCCTGTGTCGTTTTGAATAAATGCTGGTTTTCTGTGCCGACCAACCACCTGTTGAGCTTAATGTCTGTGTCATCGCTCCATACTTGCTCACCTTGTCCTTCGGGTGACACATCCATGCCGTGCTTGACTTTCATGTGCCTGCTTAAGTTGCCCTTCAGATTGAATTTGCTGGTGCAGTAGGGACACTTGAAGGGTTTACTGCCAGCGTGCAGATGCATGTGGCCCAGCAGGTTGTACATTCTGTTGAAAGACTTGCCACACACCTACAAACAATACACAAAAATATAAAAAAATAAATAAAATATGCTACTATGTTAGTGAAGGACAAGTGGCACCCTGCTGGGCAAATACCGGCCTTGCATTTAAAGGGTTTGACGGGCAGGTGGACGATCATGTGGGTCTTGAGCGTTTGCTTCTGGATGAAGCTCTTGAAGCACACGTGACATTGGAAGGGCCTCACGCTGTTGTGGATCAGCATGTGTCTCTTCAGGTTGGCTGACAGTGTGAACTCTCGTGAGCACACTTCACACTTGTGCCCTTTCATGCCCTGCAAAGGTGCCAGAGAAATTTAGCCTTCGAACATGAGACATATCGGGTTAAAATGATGAGTTCCTCCATTAAAATTGATTCCCCTATCATTTGTGATTTCCCGAAAAACTCATCTATTTGCAGTTTTCGAGTGCAGGTTTCCAATTTGAAGATTTTGCCTTGGCGCCATCTTGTGGCTTTATAATTCAAAGCATCTTGGGCTAAACTGCAAAAACTGCTTTTTTCTGCAACCAGGTTCATTTAATCTCATAAATTACAATTTGCTACAAAGATTTGCTTGTTTTTCCAATTGACTTGAACATAAAATGTGGAGTGTTTTAAAATGATTCCTCTTGGTCTCATTTTCACCAGGCATTTGAATTTGTGGTGTGACCCGAGCTGTCAATCCCACGAGTGACCCACAGATAGTGAAGACGAGCTTACCTTATGTGTGAGCGAGTGCTGGCGGAGGTGGTGCAGCTGCATAAACTCCAAGCCACATTGGGAGCAGGTGTAGGGTCTGGGACTCTGGTGCTTCAACAAGTGGTTCTGGAGCTGACTGCGGTAGGCAAAGGATTTGTTGCACTCCGTGCACTGGAAGGTGTGGGGTCCCTGGTGGCTCGTCTGGTGGCGCTTGAGGTGGGCGTAGGTGGGGAACTCCAGGCCGCACTGCGAGCACACGTGGCAACGGCCGCGCTCGTGCTTGACCTCGTGCGCCCGCAGCTCGCTGGGGTAGGCGAAGCCGCGGCGGCAGAAGCGGCAGCTGTACGGCTTGACGTCGGTGTGCTGCAGCATGTGGCGCTTCAGGTGGCTGGTCTGCGTGAAGCCCTTTTTGCACACGGTGCACTTGTGAGGCCGTGTGCCCTGGTGGGTCAGCAGGTGAGTCTGGAGGTGGCTGGGCTGCTTGAAGAGCTTGCCGCAGTGGGGGCACGCGTGCGGCTTGATGCCGTTGTGGCCCAAGATGTGCGTGACCAGATTGTACTTGGACGTGTACGACTTGTCGCACATGCGGCACTTCCAGCGCTTCAGGCCGTCGCCCACGTCCACGCAGTACGACTCGTCGATCTGGATGTTGATGTCCAGGCGGTCCACTCTGCGCCCGCCGTGTCGCCGGGGGGGCTGCGGAGGCTGGGGTTGCTGGTGCTGCCCCCCTCCGCCGCCGCCCCCGTCCGTCCACATCATATTTTGGCCGCCGTCTTCGTATTCGCTCGGCATGGACATTTCCCCCGAGTCGTAGCTGCCCACTTCGCTTGTCTGGAAGTAGCTGCTGATGGCTTCATCTTGCTGGTTAGGCTTCATCATGTTGTTGCCCTGATGATCTACCTCCTCCTCACCCTCACGGACGCCTCCAGCGTGGCCTCCCAAGGGGCGCTGGCCCTGCAGTCCTCTGTGCTCCGCCCCTCGGTGGGCCACTTGGGCAGGAGGAGGAGGAGCAGGAGGAGGGTGCACGTGGGCGCCCGCTTGCTGCTGGTTGGACGCCTCCCGCTCGCACTCGGAACAGTTCTTGTTGGTTCCTCTCAAGGTGGCCGGGTCCACTTGAACCAACCCCCCCCTGGGAGCCATATTGTTAAGCATGTGGACGCATGAGGGCATGACAGAGTTCACCACTTCTCCTTTTATGTGAGGAACGGTCCCGTCAACACCTTGGAGGGTGTGGCGATCGGGGAGCACCATTTTCACATCAGGGTGCTGAGGTGGCCCCTGCTGCCACCGTCTCTGACTGCAGCTAGGTTGCATCTGTCCCTCCTCCGCCAAGTTGTCCCCGAGGTAATCTCCGTTGGCGCCGATGAGCTGGTCCGCGTACTCGTAGTCCACGCCGTCTACCGGTGGCGCCGGCGACTCTTTGGGCTCGCCGGTGTAGAAGCCGTTGGGTGCGATGGTTGCGCCGAAGACTTCATTCTGGGAGATGAGACCTAGCACGGCAGCCTGGGCCAAGGACAGCACGACCACTGGATCTGTTTGCGTGCCTGTGTCCACCAACCTGGCCATTACCTTGGGCTCACATCTACCCAGGCGCCGGCTCGCCTCCTCCTGGAATCACAGACACAGATGCTTAGTCATGAGAGCAATGAAGAAATGCATATTTGTCGTAGCGCCAATACATGACATATAATAGACACCAATGCTAAATCCAGCCAAGACACCATCCCTGATCCAACAAGCTTGCCATGTGTTTTCCGCGTTGAGGGGGATTAGATGACCCACCAAGATACACTACTCAACAAACGGCCTACGAGGGAAGGAAGGGAGATTAAGATTAAAAACAATGGGGGGTAAAAATGTAACAAAAAGATGACAACAAAATGGATGGAGAGGAAAGATCGAAGCAGACAGGAGGGAGAGGAGTGGGGGGGAGGGCAGAGAGAGAGTGACGGAGGAGAAGAGGATGAGAGCCATATATAAATATATGTAGGGAGACAGGAGGGAAGATGATCAAGACAAAAAAACGACAAGCAGACTGAAAAAAAGCACTGCTTAAGGACCAATTGGAACAAAGTTTAAAAGCCCCTTAGTTAAAAAAAAAAAAAGGAAAAACACTAATGACGCCACTGTGAACTCACCACATTTCTTCTGCTGTGAAGCTTCAGGTGCTTTAAGGATCTCATCCCTGAGAGCGACAGTGCCGAGTGAGATGAGGCTCTCTCGCTATTTATACGCCGAGGAAAACGGGAGGCGGTACCTGTCTCAGTCTACCTCCCTTCATCTCGGCCAAACGAACAAGCCGGCTTTTTTTTTTTTTTTATAAAAAAAAATAAAATAAAACTGAAGCCTTATCACGAATGCTCGCCGACCAGCATCTTCTGTATTGCAAACATCCATCATGCATCAGTGTGGAAAGGCGAAGACAAATGGGAGAGCGGAAGAATCTGTCAGGTGACTGACGTGTGGAAGAGCGAATGAAGAATGAAGGAGAAGAAAAAAAAGAGGGAGGGGAGAGGAAGAAACCGGGGCACTGTGAAGTAACGCTTTTAAAAAAGGTCGAGGGAACAATAATACCTTGTGTTTTTGTGATATTTTTATTAAATTGTTAAGAGAATTCCATAAAGTAAATCAAGCGCATTTAATATACAAATAAAAATAGAAATATGGCATGATGTAAAAATTAATTTGATAATAAGAATTAGATCAAGATTTATTTGTTGAATCAATCAAACTACCAACAACATTGTGCTCAGGTCTTGATTTGTTTCTGCGCTGATCATATTACATCATTTTGAAGGTGAGCAAATGTATTTATTGATGCATTCAAAGCGCTTGTCACACACAGGATAAAGTCTGACCTCTCATAATATTTCCATCGGGTTGTGCTCTAGCCACTTGTTGCGTGCATATGCAAAACACCCGGCAGGTTTTGACCAAAGAGCGAGTTAAATAACGAGACTGACAAGCACGAAAAGAACGGATCGACATTGTCTCTAAATGTTTGCCTTTGTCAAAGTTTGTATTTTCAACCTCACTCATTGGGGTGGCCGGAAGGGGGGAACAAACAACAGGATAGAGAGAACATGGAGAGAGAGAGAAAGGAGGAAGGCTGCAGAGGACAAAATGGGGGCACAATAGCGGAAGTAGGGGAAGAGAACAGATGACTGCATGGAATGAAAGAGAGATTGAAGGGGGAGGAGATAAAGAGAAACAGGCTGGGAGGAGGGAGAGAGAGAGAAAGAGAGAGAGAGGTGGCAGTGGGGGAAGGGAGGATGGAGAAGAAGAAGGGAAAAAATCAAAAAGGAAGAGAGGGAGGATGATTGGAGAAAGTGAAAGAGAGAAGAGTGACATGGTAGCAATGGAGCGAGAGAGAGGGGAGGGGGAGGAAAGGGGAAATGAGAGAAAGAGTGAGAGAGAGTGCACAAAGCAAAGCCTCACAAAAACATGGCTGCAGCAAAGAGAGAAAAACGGGACTTGGGCATTGCTGGTTTGGGTGCTGCTTTGTTTTTTTTTTTACGTCAACACGCGTGACAATTAAGCATGTGTCACCTGTCACCACCAGGCTGGCGTGCCATGTGTTCCAAAGTCTTCCATGGACACATCATTAGGTACACTCGAAGAGGTCACTGCTTACTTGAAGATTAAACTGAATATAATAACCTTCAAGACGCAAACTTGACCATTTCAGGTAACCTTTGGAATCTTTTGGCAGTACTGACTTGGTAATAGCAGGTACTATTTTGAATATCAGGTCAGCTGGGGATACAAGTGTGGCGAAGCGATGCCATATCGGTGCGAAATTGCAGTCCTGGCCGATCGCTCATCAGATGAGCACAGCCCGTTTCTCTGCGTACGCTAGTATTGCACTTCCCCTTTGCTGCAATGTTTCATTTCCTCGCTTCCGTCGCTCTCGTCTAGAATAACATTCAATATCATTACCGCGGCCCACGGCAAGAAAACTTGCTGCGTTACACAATGGAAAGCAGAGACGGCAAACACAGACTTTCAAACTGCTTGCATGAATTGTTATCAGGCTGTTCCACTCCAGTCCTGATGGTGGCAGTAGTGGTCGTTATGAAGTGGCCAACTGCCAAGCAAGCAAAGCAAAACTAAAAAAGTTATTATATTTTCCTACTCGATTCCTACTAAGGTAAGTGCATCTTTTTTTGCATTAAAAAATAAAACATTTAGCTTCTAATTAGAATAGCTCATCTTTCTATCCAACAACATCAAGTTGTAAACTCGATTTGAAGCGACATTAATAGCTGAGCATTTGTCAGTCAAAAAAAAATAAATAAATAAAAATGCCCACAACCAAAGTCAGTGTTACCACTGGTGCATTGATGGACAAAAAAAAAGGGAGACATTGTTACAGAAAAGAGGAATGGAGGAAGCCATGTGTATAGGACACACACACACGCACGCACAGACACGCAAAAGCTAAAATTACATTGAAGCGGTCACAAAGTGGGCCAAGTCGGTCCCCCCCCAGAATTCACATGGAATAGTCTAATCCATTTAATCTTAAATCGATCTCGAGACCCCGGGAAACAGCCTGCTAACTAGCACACAAACAAATCTCAACAACACCTCAATCTGTTAATTTGTCAGACTGTTCTGCTGACGGTAAGAATCTTGGTTAACCCGTCAGCAGCTTTTGTTTTTGCCATTGTTTAGCTTTTAAAGTGCCAGTTCTCCTATTAGGCTTTAATGGTTAGTTGTCCATCTTATAAGAGAGTTAAGTTTTGAATTCATTTGTCATAATATTGCATGCCAAGCCCCTAAAAATCCAGTAGGCTCCTATGCTCAAAGCTCATTATTAACGGATTCACCAACGTGTTTTGTTTTCTTTCAATAATGAGGCAATTATTTTCATGCAGCTTTTATTTTTCTTTAAGGGTTTTCCTGGCACTCGTTAAAAAGTAGAGTACGCTCAGCATGGTTGGAACGTACATACCCGACACATTCGGGTTGTCTAATTCCAGATTCATCAGCCTCTTTTTTTTTTTTTTTTAAACAAAAACTCGGCTTGGCTCTACTCAACGCTAAACTTGAGTTCGAAATATTTATAGACATTTTCCAATTCCATGTAAAAATATCCTTTTTAAAATATAAATCTTTTGATAAATATATATATAATTGGTGAAGGACATTTAGTCAAATGTGTGCCACTTTGTGTGACTGAGGCTTAACTGCCACCATGACAAAGCTATGCATCAATTTTAATACAGCAGCCAGTTAATTAATATTTAGCCAGCGGCCATTAAACAGCTTCATACTATCATCAGCCTTGACAGCATTGCAGAATTGTGGACACTCAAAACCTGAGTAGCTGCAGAGACTTAAACGAGTTTCTCGGTGAACTCTACACAGAGAAATACATCAGGCCGAGTCCCCCCCCCCACCCCCCGCTCCCCATCGGGCACTGAGAGAGGATGAAAGTCAAAGTGGCATCAAAATGGGTCACTTTGGCAACCAGTAGAAAATGTGCAGCACGAAGGAACATCTGCATCGTGCTGATACCAGAGTGACATTTTACTATCACCATCCATGACTCATAGACCGACAGGAAGAAGAAGAAACGGTCTACTTCTGTTTAGCGGCAGCCACTTTGTTTCCAGCACAGCACTGGACCGCTGAAGCAGGGTGCACAAATACTGATAATCACGATTCATTTCAGCATTTTTTTTTTTTTGGTTAAAAGTCAGCAAAGGCCAGATTGTCAAATGTCTCTCGTGCTCTCACACGTTTTGATCAATTAAAAATTGTGACGTGCAGCTTACAGAATCAGCATACCATCGACTCTCGGACCAATAGGGTGACGTATTAGGACACACTTCTAATCAATCAATCAATGGTTGCAACTGACACCTTTGTTCCCCTTCTTTTTCAGGAACCGGGTGCCCGAACATTTTTGTCAACATAGTTGGATCCTGAGGTGAAAAAGTCAAGTGTTGGTTGTTGCGGCCAGCCAACGCGAGGGAGTCGAGTGTCAAAAATTCCATGGGAAAAGGTGCGCCTAAAATGGAATCTTTATCACAAAGAACAAAAGCTGAACTGGAAAACATGCTAGGACACATCCACAATACCCTTCTTGGCAACTTCTACATAATAGCTTGGTTGGTAAGTGAATTCACCCAAATCCACCAAAACTAAAGAGACAGTTTGTTTCCTTGCTGCCCGCAATCTCCTGTTGGATAAAACTACCAACCCAAGATGGAATTACCAGACTCTTGGTTGTTCTCGCTCGTTCCGAACAATACACTCAATGCGTCATCTGTGCAGTTAGTTACCCAGCAAAACTAGTTTGAAGGCAGGTTCCGTGGCTCCTGGTTAACAAAAGCGCTACCAAATTTTACAACCAGTAAACCGTAACGGAGCATGCCTTCTTGTGTTGTGAGATGGAACTTTTGCACAAACTAGGTAGGAACCTTGAGAGGACAAATATCAGGATAGTAAACGAGGGGTCTCCAGTATTTTGCAGGAAATATGTTTCGTCTCGCCCTCAGAATGCAAGCACTTTCTGTACCCTATAAATATAGAACTACGTTTATGCCGTTTTTAGGCTCCTTGCATCAAAGTGCAATGTCAAGTGCACAAAAGTACCAACCAGTGAAAAGCCCCAATGACCCCGAGAGCACGATCGTATACTTTTAAATTATATTAACCGGTTAATGTTATGCAAGAAAACAAACATCAAAAACATTAAACGACTGAATATTAAGTATAAGATCGGGGCCTGTGTGCGAGGCATCCCCGTGTTGCGGGGCAGGGATGGGCAGAGCGGGGCTAATGTGGCCTGGTAGCCCCGGCTCCTGCTCCAGCATGCGGCTCGTCCACCCCTTCCCTCGGTGCCGACTGTTTTTGGCACGGCCCGACATGCCCAAATCCACAAAAAAATGCAATCGACCGTCTGTAGATCAGCTACGCCGCTTGTTTGTGGCACAACACAAAAAGAAGCGACCGCGGAAGAGATGTGGTGGTCAGCCCCCGAGCGGGGGAAATCGAACCAAGTTACCGTTGAAGCAGTCCGAGCAAACACTTTCATAAGCGATCACCTCGCTCCGATGTCCGGAAGGAAGGAAACTAGCGAACATGGTAGCTTACCTGGTTCCAAAACGGGTTTATGGTGGCGACGAGACTGGTGGTGGTTTTTGAACGGAACGAAGAAAAGCGGTTGGAACGACGGACAGCGGCCGTTGTGTGAAGCAGGAGGGAGGGGGGAAAGGAAGAGGAGGGAGAGGAGGGAGGGGAGGAGCTGACGTGATGAATAAACAAGAGCGCTTCCTTTCCTCCTTTCTCGCCCCTAAAACAATATTCTGGGCTCTAAATGTATTTTTTTTTTTTATGTATCGCGTTTGTAGCAGTCAACATAAATAGCAGATCTCACGTTTGTTTTTTTGTTTTTTCAATTGTCTCTCGCGCTGTTTGCACGAATGTAATACTCAAATTGACGTAAATGTTTTTTTAGATGAGGCAAATGCAATCGTAAAACGCTATTTAGTGTTAAAAGTAAAATATGGAAGCCAATTTGACGTTTATAATGTTTACGGTTTTGACGTCACTTGTGTCGTTTCGGAGTGATCCACAAGATGGCGTCATGCCTTTTAGATTTACATAAAATGTCATATCTTCTCTTCCAGTCTATTGTTTCATGGTTTTTCATGTGCACGAGTATAAAATGTCATTTTGACTAATTATCAAGCACAATTAAGGCAGTGACCATAAAAACACTTTCCTTTTTTTTTAGCTTGTGCTCTGTGAAAACGTCAATGTGGGACTGAATGGTAAGTTTTTATAATAATAATAATAATAATAATAATAATAATAATAATAATAATAATAATAATAATAATAATAATAATAATAATAATAATAATAATAATAATAATAATAATAATAATAATAACAGTCTGACTCTCGAGTCTTTCATTGCATGGAAGAGGATTCGGGTCAGAAGAAAAAAAACTGACTTTTTTCTCAGAATTTTGACTTTAAAGTGAGTATCTGAAATTGACAACTTGACACTAGAGGGCGTTAACACCCCATATTTAATCCTAACCAAAGCTGCTTCAAGTCTCAGTGAGGCCTCCCTGTGATTAACGTCCCTTCATTAGTTTTCTCTTGATCATGACGGAGCATAGACTTCCTATTATATTCTGAGAGTTTAGGAGCAAACCATTGTTCAGAATCTCAGCAGTAAATCAATCGTTTCTGTGGTCACCGGGTTCAACTTCAGGAAAGATGGCCGCCATATTTATTTTGGATTAAGTCAGAGAATGAACAAGAAAAATGAGCACAACATAAGCAAAAATTAGATAGCCCTGAGTCGGGTGGAGTACAATGTGCTCGCAAATTAACACTGTGGTGTTAGCTCGTATTTCAAACAGATTTGACTCAGCAAAAGAAGAAAATTATTAGTCCTGACCCGTGGACTCATAGAACTCTTTCACCAGTTCAGGGCAGAAAAACAATTGATGCTCACATTCCAAGTTTAGTATTCAATGAACTCATCATGCATGTCTGGAACGTGGGAGGAACCCGGAAATAAACGTGCAAACCCAGATAGCCCGTATAAATTGTTGCAAGCGCAGTAGCAGACAAACATTCAAATTCGAACCCTGAACCTTAGAACTGTGAGGTCGATGTGCTAACCATTAGGTCCCTGCGCTGCCCAAGCTTGAAATTACGATTTTCGACGATGCATTCTAATCTGGACCTGCATGGCAATGAGCTGAATGCATTTGTGATCGTGAATAAGTATTACTTGTGGGCGCCAAGGCGCTGCAATCGCCTGCCCACCTCCTCATGTCTTTCATGCACAAATAACCACAAGTTTTTTTTGTCTCATATGGCAACTGTTCCACTTTCCTTCAGGTAGAGCAAAGTTCAACCGGATAATAACGAGTGACCATTAACCTCTTCTTCTGATCAAGACTTGTAATTTTTGATGAGGTGTGTGTTGTTGGTCTTCACGAGATGGAGCTCTCAGTACATGCATGCCAATTTTTTTTCCTCGCACCATGGGGTCTTGCGCATTTCATCAATAGGTAAGAAAATCAGAATGTATGTAGCCCCACTTCAGAGACAATCTACCAGTAAATATTGGGTTGTCCATCCAAGCGAGCCACTTGCAGCTGACATCTGGTTGCGAGGATGTGAAGCATGTTGCATAACAGTCAATGAGAAACAGACATTGTGCGAGAGGAGGAAGAAGGAAGAATTAGCAGCGGGCCTCTCGGCCTGCATTTCAACCTGTTGTGTCATCAAGTAGATTAAACAAAAAAAATCACAGATGTACGTATGAGCACGTGCGTGTATATAAAACACTTGCAAAATGATTTATTTGCTAAGATTTTTTACTCATGTCTCTATAATGTTTGACTCCTTCCAAATGGCAAATATAGTGAGCAATTATGGATATGTTAATACAGAAGGTAGATCAAAACCGTGCATGATTTATACTTTTGATTTCTTAAACGATTGTTATCTTTAAAAGCTATTTTTTGTCATCTATCAACAACACGGAAAGAGCCAGATCGATACATTTATCAATCTGCACTGCGATCTGCTCGCAAAAGGCGGGACAATTAAGTATTCTTCAAGATGATTGGGTGACGTGACAATTTGTGCAGGCTTACCAAACTGACCAATCACGGCAACGTAAATCCTGATCGGGAAGTAAAAAACAACAAAAACAACAACAACAGAAACCTCTTTTCCAGTTCAAAGTCTACAAACTCCTCCAAAAAAAAAACTGAGTAAATCTGCGAGAATTATTTGCTACTGGTGTCGCCATATTACTTTTTGTATTTTCCCGACGTTTCGCGTTTTAGCGGCATCTTTATATCCCGCCCCCCCAATTACATTGTTGCTTTGTGATTGGTCACTGGATGACCGGCTCAGGAAATTAGCGGGCTCAGGACAAGCCGCATTCTCTATTTTCGTGTTTTTGTGAACTCACAAATACTGTCATAATTCATCTTACATTGAGAGCTCTCTTCAAATTGTTTAGCAAACGTGGTTTTCTTTAATTAACACCCACACCAATTAGTAACCGCATAATAGAGGGAGGAACACGCAACCGAGCATCTGTTCGTAGTACTTGGATCCACGGTATGTTTTGGTTGGGCGTAACAGAATGAGCTCATGGCAGTGCTTTGCTGAGATGTACATACAGGGCGTGTCTGGGCAGCTCAAATTCACGTTCAAATTCAAAACTTATCCCTAGAGAATGCAGCTCGAGATTGCATAAAACTCTCTTTCCAAGAAAAGAAAAAAAAAAGTTTTTGTCTTTAAGCGCGCACGTTCCTGTGCAGCTGTTGCGGAAATTCGATTCCATATGTTAAAATTGGCTCAGTCTGCTCAGATCAGAGCTAATATGGTTTGATGGTGAGGAAAACATTTGTAGAACTGGTGGCACCATTTCATACAAAATTCATGCATGTGAGTTCACGAAACACGTGACCAAAGTTGGACGTGCAATGTTTTCATATATCGAGGTTGCAATGTTATGAAAGTGGACACTTTCATAACATTGAGGAAATTAGCCGAGCTGTTGACCTAGCATAACATTCATCAGAGCAGCATATCTTCAGGAGAAGTTTGAGAATTTGTCTGGATATTACTTTGCTTTTTGACAACTAGTACTAGCTGTTTAGGTTTAAATTTAGTTACAAATGCATGTGGAGGCTTACCAAAATCTACGAAATGAATAAAACTCAACAATGTTTTCCATTTCGCCAGAGTTTTCTCTCTTTGTCATGTGAACCGTTCTGCTTAAATCAAAACCATAGATCTGTCACACCCAAGGGGCTGGTAGGAGCTGCTTCGATTGGCGACGAATCAATTTCCCTCTGTTCACGCCCACAACGGCGCAAAACGCCCATTTCTAACCGTGTGTCTGCAAATATACCAAAACGTAGTTGAATTGCAACGCATACGTTTCATTAGGAAAATTCATGCATATTTTAAATTAGTATGTATCAAAGACACGGCAGCAAACAGCCTTGATGCTTGTACATTTAATCCTCGGATTGGAGCAGAGATGTGTGAACTCTAGCGCCAATGTAAACACCACAGCTGGTTCTCGCAGCATCTCAACAGTGAGCGAAAGGTTTACTTTAAGCCTTTTTGGAAAAGACCGGCAGTTAATGCCAGGAGCATCCCCTTGCTGACTTGACTCGTCTATTTAAGGCTACAAAGCTCAGGTTTAGTCTGCTCAGGAGTTCACCGTGTTAAATGTGGCCGTGTAGATAGGCTGTCTAGAGGGAAGATATGTCTTCATGAGGGGCCGTCATGGTGGTCTTTTCCCTTCTGCAGCTAGAATACATGTTTGTTTTTTTTTCACAGCCAGAAGCATTTATTTCCGGGAATCATTTCAGGCGAATAAAAGGTGCATTAAATGGTTTCAAAGTGTATTTATGAGCTAATTAACACCCGAATCATCCTCCATAGAATGTTTGCTGTGCTTTTGCAGACGTGATAATGCCTCTGAAGGATATCCCTCATCAAATGATGGTGGAAAATAGAAATGGCATTGACCAGTCGGGTTTCCATGGCAACGCTTCGCTGTTCCACAATGCGTTTCATTTTTGACTCGCAAAACCGCTTGTACTGTATGGAGAGTGTTGGATTGATTTTCATCTCAAATTTCACTAAATTAGCAAAATGAGGGTGTGTGACTGGAGGATTTATTAAATTGCCACAAGTAAAAAGAGATTTTGTGATGAAGCATCAAAATGCTTACATCAGCAGGTCACCACAGCGCACCTCTGCCATCTGATGCGTGTGTCATTGATACATGTTCTTAAGTGTCCATTAGCTCGAGCAGTCAGAGGTTCTCCTCATATCTGTAACACCGACGATCGCTCGGTCAGCACATCTTGTTACGGCACCAAAACAAGAAGCTGTATTCATCCCAGAAGCAGGATATGCTCTAATAAGACTTAATCGTCAATGGGGATGTGACTCATGTGGTTGATGTTCAAAGACTTTTTACTTCGACTTTTCTGTGACGTTTGAAGTCAGATTTTTGAGTTTTTTTTTCCTAGGGTTGACATTTGAAGACAAATGTAGCATGAAGTCATCACGCTTGAATTGCGCATGGTCACTTGGAGATAATCGTATTTTATGATCAGCAGACCATCTCGTAATGGCTTTTTTTTTTTAATTATGTTTCAACTTCGTGTTATATTGACGTAACAGTATCCAATGTCACATTTTTCTTTGAATTTTCAAATATTCATGAACTTTCCCATGTTGGGTCCCACGCTAGGATCAGTTACAGATCGTACCCATCCAGAAACTAAAATATTTTATAGCGTCTCGATAAGTGGTTGTAAACTATCATGACCGCATTTACCGTATTGTGTTACATAGCGCGCTTCTCATTCAGAAAATTTTGCGTATCTCAGCTGTAATATTTTTTTAACTTTTTATAACTCAGCACCCAGTTGAGAACTTCTGAGCAAGGCGACAGAAGACGCCGAAATGAAAAAGGAAAACTATCGACATATGCACTTAATGTTGCTATAGAACACGAGGAGCATGACGTTAAAGGGCAGAATTTGCTAAATGAGTTGATGATTCAGACGCGATGTCATACGTATGCATCATATCCTCTCATTCGAGTGAACGCCATGGGCCACTATGACACTTCTTGAGAAAGGACTGTTTGTTCTCTGTCTGTCTCTTCAAATGTGTCAGCCCATCAATGATAGATGGACCTCACCTTCTTTCAACTCGACTCATCTTTCACCCACAGCTCACCTCCCAGAGGCTCAGTCAGTCAGCCTCCGTTTTTTTTCTTCCCACTGGTGCAACTAGATGAAACTGAAGAGCCATTAAAATGCGGTTTTTATTTCATCCATTATAGTCTAATATAATTAAACAAATTCATTCGGAATTGCTACTATTAAAAAATAATATTCTATTCACAGAGCTCTGCACTCAAATTGAGTGCTCTTGTTTTTTTTTTCTTTTTTATAGCATGTGTTCACAAGTTACCATGGCGCCCTTGTATAAGAGCAGAAGGGTGATTATGACAACTCGACAGTGTAGCCCTGCCCCTGTCTGACCGCCATTCCGAGCAGCGGCGAAATAAAAAGGCTAATGCGGAGGCTGTAACTCTATGTTGTCACAGCCTATTGTGCCCAAGCCGAGGCCACGTCTATTCTCCTCTGGTGTTGTGTGTTAAACGCAAGGATGCCTCGACAGGCTCTGTTATGTTGAGTAGAAGCAGCGAGAATACATTTCCTCACAGGCGCTTCAGAAGTGAAGGAATGTTGAAAACCGTTGCTTGTCAATGGAATAATGCGTTTATCTCAAATGACACATTGCCGCGGTCGGCGTTGTCGTACAAATATGAGCAGTTTGTAATTAAAATGACTTTGGTTGCTTTTTTTTTTTTTAATCGTGCTTTTTCACATATGGCATATTATATTCCAAAATAATTATTTGTAATAACTCCATCCATCCATCCATCCATCCATCCATCCATCCATCCATCCATCCATCCATCCATCCATCCATCCATCCATCCATCCATCCATCCATCCATCCATCCATCCATCCATCCATCCAATTTTAGCCAGCTAGCTAGTTGACACGAGATGAAATTGTCACCCTGATGCTTCTGTCTCGTCAAGGAAATAACAATATATATAGTAAATTATAGTAACTATAATTACAGAAAATAATGGTTTTTTTTTGGTTGGTGTGATGAGCAGCTGGGTTCAAAGTGTCCTCCACCCCCATCAAGTCTTCCCCACTCCTCCATAGATGCAGCCTACACCTCCCTAAAGGGAGGACAAGCAGAGCGTGGCCTGAATGTAAAGTGTCCCTAATGATGCCATGTGCTTCTATGTGCATGGTCTATCCTGTGGATCTAATACAAGAGCTGTACCACCAACAATATTTGATTGACAGCGCCACTGAGGTGTTAATTCAATGATTAGCATCGAATCACCGTGGTTCATTGAGTCCAGCTTTGTAGGTCCCAATACATCCCCAAGAACTCGTCAATTTGAACAACATGGATTCTTGTTGTTGTAGTTTTCAATGTTTTTTTTTTATTTTGCTACATCTCAGTTCTGCCAAATGTTGTAGCCGGTGAATCAGGGTAAACATCTCCCCACCCTTTTGGTATGGAGTCAAACGATTATGCACACAGCATGCAGCCATGAGCCAGAATTTACTTGCGATTTAGCCTGGAGCCTGTTGACCTCATCAACATGAGACTCCTAAAAAAGGTTGACATCATGGATAAATGATCCACTGCCTTAATATTAATCCACTAAACCCTTCCTTTTATATAACGGACCTCCAAAGTCAAACAGCTCCAAAGTCAAGTACCATTTGGAGTTGAAACCAAACGCGCTGAAAAGTAATTGGCGACTTCGGGAGGTGATGCGAGCGGACTATCCCAGAAATAGGCCGGCCGGTCGGAAAAATCTATTTTCCCGACATTCCCGATGGCCACCACGCCCCTTGCCTGTGATGGAGTGGCAACCAGTCCAAGTTGTTGTCTGTCTGTCACTCAAAGTCAGCTGACCTAGATTAAGTAAAATAGAAATGGATAAATAGATGGACTTGGCACAACTTAAGATAAAAACAACGTTAAAAGTAAAACGATTTTGTTTGAGTTTGGAGGTTTCCAGCTGTAAGGCAGATTTTTTTTCCCTACATCTGAATGAATATTTTTTCCTCTCAAATACCTTCCATCAGCATTTTCCTCATGTGCCCAGCATATAATCGTTCTCGTGGATGACTGGCTGCAGAGCTGATTAATCGGCTGGCTGGACACACTTTTCAACCGGGGAACAGCGCCGCGATTGTGTGACAGCACGGCGGATTTGCGGAAGCCTCTGACTGATCCAGGTGGCCGACTGTCGGCCGCCCTGGCTGGCTGACAAGCTCATCCGTTTGCTGTTACCCGATGGAAAAGACCGGAATGATTTTGAATTTGACGGGAGGCATCTTGTGGTTAACACCCGACACGTCTGAAGTTCTGACTTCGAAACTCGGAATCAACTTTTCTGTGTGAAGGTTGCATGTTCTCCCCATGCTTGTTTGGGTTTTGTCTGGGGACTCAGTCTTCCTCCCACATTCCCAAAAACATTTTAGTGAATGTTGTGCTTTGTGAATCCAGCTGGAAAAGTGTTCCAGAAAATGGATGGACAATTGTGTCATTAGTGTGTCTTTTTTTTAGAATAATCTAAAATGATGGTGTTCATAAATCTGCACATTTTTGGATTAAAAACACACTGTTGAGGTTGGATCAATGTTGTTTTTGTCTTTAAACCTCATGTGAGCCACAATCCCTTATAAGGTGAGGGTCACATCTTTCGACTCAATGGACCATTCAGTCAATCTTGTTTTTAACGTTGCATGAAAGGGATTAGAATGATAAAGATGATTTGATTCTAGGTTCTTTCACAAGTTATCTCCTTAGGTTCCGCCAATGATTTGTCTGTCCAGGCCAACGTCAACAAAACAAAATGTTCCGCACGTGACCTCGCAGTCAAGGATCTCGGCGAGACAAGTCCTTATTTGTCCCTGTTTCAATCTCTCTTAACGCACACGCTCTGACAACTCTGAGTCTGTCTCTCGATTATCAAACAAAGACTAAATAATCTCTTCACTGTTAACACGCAATAAGAAAATAACATGACAGAATTAGCATAAAACATTTTGCTGCTCCAAAGCCAATGCATTTGTGTTTAAGAAAAATACTGCAAGGTGACAATTAGCTCCTTCACTGCTAAAATCCTTGACGTCTAAAGCTGTCAATGGCGCTGAATGAATTAGGTCACTCTTACAATCTTGTAGAAACGACCATTAGGCGTGAACATTTTGCAGTAAGTGCTTTCCGCCCTGCTGTTATCAGCTCAACATCTGCTTTTGCTCTTAAAATTGTACCCGGGCCTTGATGAATTACACTTCCACTCAGCCAGAACAATGTGCTTTTCAAGTGGCTCAGCCGAGAACTGACTCGTAAAAGGTTCGGTGCGCAACTTGAATGAATATCACCCGAGTCGTTTGAAAGTAATACCTATTAGACGATCAAAACTGAATTCAACTACTGTATGGTTGCTAACAGGAAACACGTTTTGGTAGCGGTTAGCATGTTTTGAGGTTGTGGGTTTGAATCTTGTATCTCCAGTACTTTGGTTTCCTTCCATTTTACGGAAACACGTTTTGGTAGCGGTTAGCATGTTTTGAGGTTGTGGGTTTGAATCTTGTATCTCCAGTACTTTGGTTTCCTTCCATTTTACGGAAACATGCATGTTAGCATTTTCCAAAAACGTGCATGTTAGCATTTTCCAAAAAACATGCATGTTAGCGTCATCAAATTAGCCGTAGATGTAGAAATAGACAAATGGATTGGATAGTATAAGCAGTAGTCATCCCCGAGTATCCATTTAAGACCACTACATGCAATACATTGTGGACTAATGGCTTTTATAATTTGTAATTAGGCCTTATTCTCATGTAAACGTACTTGAAATGATGCACCGCGTGTCATGCGCAGCGGCAATCAAGACATAAATTCACACTTATCAGCTGGAACCAGGGCGCTCCCCGAACGAGGGAATTTGATGAAAAATATTCTTTGCTAGCAATCTGCACATAGCCTTGTGTATTTTGCAAAATGTTCACGTGGAAAGAAATTTCTTTAGGCTCGGAGAAATCGCAGGATTCTACTGCCTTGTAGTCGGGCATCCATTTCACCCGTTAAGGTTCCCAAATATGGTTCCTTAGCCTTAAAAAAGCTTCCCTCAATAACATTAGCAGCTCATAACTTTCTTCTGTTCTCATGCAGTCATGAAGAAGACTCGATTCGCTTCCTGTTGAGCTTTTGATTCTTTTTTTTTTGACAACCCACGGTCGTAGGAGTGTCGCGTCGGAGGCGGGCAGGAAAGGATGAGCATGTGCACCTTTTTCGAAGAAAAGTCCTCCAGCTGCTCGGAGGCGAGCACACAAGTCACCGTTGTGTCCCCGGAGAAAGAGAGAGAGAGCGAAAAGTGAGAGAGAGAGAGAGAGAGAGAGAGGCCCGGCTGGCCTAAGGTTGCCAAGGCAACAGGGAACAGTGTAGGCATGGTGAAAGAGCTGACAGGGATGAGTGGCGACGCCAGGGGACACCTTTATGCATGAAGACACTGACTTTTGGAGGAGAAATAGAGAAATATACTTTTAAAACAAATCGAATTGCATTATTAATAGCACCGCTTAGGCGCCGTCCCGAATCGAAGGGCACAGTGCTCGGGATCGAACCTTGCGGGCAGTATATTTGACGCTAGCCGGTAAAGGATGAGCGGCTCATTTCTTTTATTCCTGCAATATTAAATACAAAGTCTGCAGCATATTAAATGTGGGTACACTTAAGATGGTGTGAAATTATTCACAAGATTGATGAAAAACTTCAATCGACTGTTACGCTTTAAGATGAGTGTATGTCCACTTCTAAAAGATTCGTGTCAAACTCAAGGCCCGCCGCCCGGGGGCTACATTCGGCCCGCTACATACTTTTATGTGGCCCTGTGAAGACAAATTCGTCAGTACTAAAATTGCAAATTGCCTTCACTTTAAAAAAATAGAGCTATTGCTAGATTTTTTTTTGACCATTCATATTTTCAAAATATCCGAACATTTTTTATGAGTTATTCATGAGGAGTTCACACATTTATTTGGGTTGACAGCTTCTTCTCAACAAAAACGAGTTTGACACCCGTGCTCTAAAAGGAACCGGTAAAGAACATCTGAAATTTTTGTACAAGAGTTTTATCTTGTTAACGATTAATCCTCGAAGGAGGTCTGTAGTGGCGTTATTCTAGTTGTCTCACTGTTTGTCGAGTTCGCTAACCTTCTTGTGTGTTGACACAGTGGCCTCACTCTTCATTTGTCTCCAGCTGTTCTCTGTCTACATTTGCTTGTACTTGTTTCCACGCTTTAAAAAAGAAAAAAAAAACTCCCACATTAGCTCATCTTCCTGCTTGCCGGATGTAGCGTTCAGCCCCCCCAAAAAAAGGCTCAACATTTTTCAAGAAGTCTCCCTTAAAGTGTCCCAAAGCAGAAGTGACAAATTTGGACGGATCCAGTCCTTGTTGACTTTACAAACTACACCTTCCTCAGACAGCTTAGTTTTGTTTTGAGGCAGCTTCACTGGAATCAGGAAGATACACAGCGCCAGCGTTGTGTTTTTCTTTTGCCTTAAGTGGATGTTAACATGTGTTTCTAAATGCGCTTTCCCAAAAATGATTTTGTTCCCAGTGGGATGACGCATCCCACGTCTCTATTTCCTGCAGCGTCTGTTGGCATCATAATAAATAGGAACACGTCAAGAACTAAATTATTCACTTCCATTAACACAGGCGCCCATTACACATTTGATTTGTTTAGGCCGCAAAATGTCCGCGAGCGATCGATCATAAACAGGAAGTGGAGAATATACAGCATGACCAATGAGGGCTCTATTTTAAACATGCTTTATCTAAATAAATTTAAAAAAAGACATATTATGCTTTTTTGGCGGGTGTGGAAATGGGTTTATTTAAAAAAATAAATAAAAATGTCGTTAGTGCTTCTCTCAGCATTATTGACGTGATTTTAACACATGAATTCTGACTTTGAAGTATGATACAGTTAGTTAAGGCGGGGCAAAATATCAATACAACAATGGAGTATTGATACAGCAGGATCAAAATATCAATACAGTATGTTAACATGCCGGCGGTTCTGCCTCGGTGGTATTGATTTCTTCATGGCTCAGTACTTCAGGGCGCCTCATGGTGGCGCTGATCAAAGTCAAATATCCTGAAATGTTGTTTGATATCCTTTGAGCTTGTCAGGTTTTTCTTGGAACACCTCAGTATTCCCTTTGCTACACATTTTGGGATGGAATTACAAATCGAATACCTTCTTGTTCATATTTTGCGTTTGGAAAGAAATGAAACATTTTAAGGACTTTTAAACTTCTCAAACTTTTTGGGAAACACACTGCTACTGCAAATAGTTGTGTTCTCAATTTTGCTGTTTTAGACTCACTTTATTAATACTGCAAAACTTTACCAACTATTTCTGCTGTGTTCCCTCCCACAACGGCGCCAACGCCCCCTTCTCCCTACGCACACAGTTCGAATGTGACAGTGTCAATGTGATTGCTTATTTTGACTGGCGTCCAGGCTCTTGTCCAAAATCAGCTGGGCTAAGCTCCTACCGGGATGGATTGTATGCACCTAGAAATCCTTGGAAGAGGTCTCCAGTTATCTTCTAAGACGTAGCCACACTATCTCCTAACTTGATGTGTCTGCTTTCTCCATCCCGACCTTGACGCGAGGCCCCTTCGTTTACGCCTGCCGTGTGAGACTCTGATTTAACGGCGAGAGAAGGACTTCCTTATCAGTATGTTTCCCGTGCGGCTGCTGTCTCACTCGTGCTTTTATGACCCTGAGCTGTCATTGTTTTTACTCCTGACACCCTTTTCCTCCAAACTACTCTCCCCCACCCTCACTTTTCCTTTTTAGGCTCCACTAACAGGTGATGTCTGTATGCTCTTGCGCAAAAGCTTTTCCCACACCCGAAAATGTCAACGCCAAAGACGTCCATCAACGCCGGTTCAAACTGACAAGCGAGCCATTAGGGGCGTTTGAAAAAGGGCGTTTTCGCCAATGTCCATCTGCCGTTCACTTTTACATGATGAAAGCTTGCTTTATTTACCGTCTCCCTCTCAATGGTTGTTAATCACAGCTCTGTGCAGGTGCAACATGACCATGTTTAATCATCCTGCAGAAAATATACAAGGACACACACACACACACGGACGTACACACACCTTCCCCCACCCCCTGCAGAACACAACCGTTCTCCTCGCCCATGATGTAATGCTAGCAAACCCCTCCTCTGCCATCTCTCGCACACCCTCTCCTTCCCTTTCGCCTCTTTCTATTGGTGGCTCCAGTCTGCATCTGCTGGATCAGCACACACACATGCACTCACTTTACACACCGGTAGGAAGAGGATGAGGAGGGGGATTCCGCCGCAACTGCAGGCTTAGATTACTCCACCTGGCTGCGGTGAGTCCCTCTTTTTTTTTTTTGATACATGACAGGCGGCCAGTGTGGCTCACACAAAAGGAGGCTTTTACTTTGTCGTTCAGGGGGTTGATGAAGTGGAGTGAGAAAGAGCACCGGTGCCGTGGTCGTGCATCACACTGAGTCAGCTTCTTGGCTGGTGTGTGTGTCTTAAAGTCGTTTATAAAAGATGGCATGCGCTCGGCGGCTGCTAACTAGGAGGGATGTCGGTCACCTTGTCGGGAGATAACGCGCGCTGAAGATGCTGATGATGAGGAGGCTGCGTTAAGTTCTCAGGGAGGAGTGCAGTGATGTAGTTTGCGGTGAGTCCTGGCCAGATACACAATGAAGATGCATTGGCTACAAATAAAGCCCTGACACTGTCATTATGTGGAGGTGTGTGTGTGTGTGTGTGTGTGTGTGTGTGTGTGTGTGTGTGTGTGTGTGTGTGCATGTGTGTTTGTGTGAGAAACATATGCATGGCTCCTCCTTGTCCCTGAAGTCCGCGGAGCTCATTCACTGGAAGGCTCAGTGGGATTTGAAAAAGGAAAATGAGTTATTTTATCCTGACCTCAACCTTTGAATCCCACAAGAGGATATCTTTTTTAATCTATTTTATTTTATATTTAAAATGAATTCATTTGATTATGACCTCAGCGCATTGAATTCCAAGAGCTGAATTTATTTTCAATCTTCTCTTCAAAACCCCTCCTTCCCAAAAAGTTTATTTTTCTTACTTGTTTCAAGTACTTTCTTTTTTGTTTAATTTCGTTTTTTTTGTATTTTATTTCAGTTGTCATTTAGTTGATCAAGATCTCAAACATTGTATTCATTTTTTATAATTCATAAATCAAGTCTAAATAACAAATCAATTTTAATTTTTAAAATGTTACAATTATTTTGCATTTCCAAATTTGGGTACCACTTGCAATACCGCCAGGGCCACTAGAGGGCCGCGGACCACCAGTTGACAATAACTCATGTAAAATTCATTGATGTTGTCATTTGTCTTTTATTATTATTAATATTTTTAGTAATTCATTTTCTATTATGATTCCACGATAAATGCATTTTTATGTGGTATAAGTTGGTGTCTTTTAAAACGTCTGACATAATTTCATTAAATGATTACACATACTTTACACACCCTATTTCTTGCCTCGATGAAATTAGAAATCAAGCCTTGTCCTATGCAAGTAAACGACCTTATACCCCACCCTGTATCCTGCCATGTCAATGGCGTGTTCAACTTTCATTCGCATGACAACCGGGGGGAAAGCCCTGATTACAGTGACTTCCTCTTGAGCCGAGAGCGCCCATGAAGACCATAAAAGCGTTTTTACTCATGGAGGCAGTACATCATGCACTACTCTGGGGGTTGCTGCATGCCCGTGCTTCTTCGTGCTCCAGACAGGGTGTGGTGAACCCAAGTATTTTTGCAGTTCACCATTTGCAAATTTACCCGGGTTTTCTTTTGGTAGCGGTACCTCAATGTAGCTATTTGGGGGGGGGGGGGGGGGGGGACTCACCTATTCACTAGAATAGGCAGATCACAAGACCAAACTATTTGTCTACAAGCAATGAAAAAGCTATTTTCTCCAATAACATGTCCCTTTTAAGATTATCTCTCCACTTCATGTGGTTGTCATTGATTTTCCCCAGTGAGTCGATGCATCATTTCAAAGAGCTATCGAGTCAATCTGTAGAGAAGTTTAATCCAGCTGCAGCAGCAACAACACGCTATTCTCCACGCCGGATAATCAACGTGCTGCTCTTCAATTAACCAGCAAACAAATTAGCTTTGCTGTGCCTTTCAACTCACTCATTGCCTGTGATTGCAACCATCTTCATCATTGTCTTAATCGTCATCATCATAGCGAAGATTTGGAACTTGGGTGGGTGGCAGTTGTCGCCAGCCTTTTTTTGTGCTTGAGTTCCATGTCGAGTCATGATTTGAACTGGCACAGAAAGAAACAAAAAAGTAATTAAAAACACAATTCGCCATTACACTAGTTAATTAATTAGTAAATAGTGGGAGCTCAGTGCTTGTTTCTCTTCCGCATGACTTGCGGTAAAAAGCCACTATGATGCTCAAAGTGTGTTATTTATGCATACATTTTTTTATTTTGGTTGCCATCAATGCAGAACATCCTGCTTTGCAAAGATAGAAGGTTGCAAATGGAAGCAAGGAGCTTTTTGTAAAACTGGATTTTCTTCACTTGTGGAACAAATTGCAGTGAAATCAAATGAAATGCCATTAATCAATTCCAACCCAGAAAAAGTTTTCTATATAAAAAAAAAAATCATAAAAATAATACAAGTGAATATAATTTTTTTCTTTTTTTTTTAAAGAAACAGTTGATCGTCATGACAACAACAGTTTACCTGTTTGCTAGCGACATCACGACCGCAAATAGCACTCGACAACTGAACTCAAGCCAAGTGGTCTCTTACGGTAGATACCTGAAATGATCAATATTTTTTTTTTCCAGTCAGCATCAAATGACCCATGGGCCGGTGGTCAGAACAGTTGTTGTACAGGATATACAGTAATTAGGCTGCAACTCCAAACTAATAAAGCAACAGGAAATGGGTGCTGTCGGCTCCTCGGAAGGTTAACGTGTGTTCTTGCTGAGATGCTTCATTGATTTCTGACCGCTTTAAGTCCCGTTACAGTCCATGAGAGACACGCTGTCTCCATGGTGACCTTTTTAAAAGTGGCCTCAACACTTAATATTGTAGCTGGACCAGCAGTGGAAGGAAGAGCTGCTATACTGTGAGGCACACGTGCAAACCACTAGGACACCGTTTTGCCTTCAAGTAAAGAAAATCGGACTATCTGAGCTCACGAACGGAGACGTGGCCAAGCAGCTGTTGAACCAGTTTGCATCTTGACTATATTGACGTTCCAATCACCTTGATGAGTCGTTCAGCCTGTTTAATCGTATTAACTCTGTGAGAGTCTAAGCTCACTTCCATATGATTTGAACCAAGGCTTTTACTTCCTTTAATGGCTTTTTGGCCGGAGACAGAGACGCCACGACTACACTAGACGCATCACGTGACGGCGTGGAGCTCGTCTCTGGAAAAAGCCAACGGAAAAGTCCATCCTGGAATCTCTGTTCCGTAAGTGGATAAGTGGACGACCTCAGCTTCCTCAGCATACTTGTGTTGGACAAATGTAAAATCAATAAGGCTTTGACGTAGAAATGAAAATTGTTTCAAACTTCCTGTTAAGAAAGGAAGATTAAATATCTTGACTCAGGTATTCAGAGTTAGCGCAAGATCCGGAAGCACTTTCAAGTAATATTTGATGTTTAGTTCAAATATTGGTCTGCATTTTTACAAAATCATTAACACATCATCAATGCCACTTTCTTTCTTACACCCCCAGCCCCCTCAATCCTCCCATTGTGCAGCTGTGCAGGACCTTGACCTCTGCCCCTTTACACAGACTGCAAAGGCACAAAGAAAGCGCAAAATAAATGTAATATATTCATCGGCGTCTCATTAGAAGCCCGCACGTGGCTGACGTCATGTCACGCCGGTCCCCCCGAGGCATAAGCATATTAAACTGGAGATAATTCATATTAATGCCACATGTCCCGCCGTGGCAGATATTGTCTTTTATTGCCGATGGAAGATGAAGAGAGGAAGGGTTACTAGTTTGGCATCAGCAGGCGAGCCCCTGCCAGATGGCTTTTGGTCATTATTTCACTTTGGTGTTTTTTTTTTCTCTTTGTTCACTGACCACATGACATCTGCGCAGCAATAAACTTCATTTAGTCCCGGCACGGCACGACTAGACAAAACTGCTCAGATTAGTGTTAATGAATCTGGTGGGTCAAAGTGCGAGGTTATGAGTTGAAAATATTTTGGGAATACAGACAAAAAGAGTTCTCTCCTCTTTTTGTCGCCTGTCTGAGTTTCATCTGAAGGTTATCAGACACTGAGTCATGTGATGCCCTCGTGACTTTGTAGTAGCCTATGTCAGCATTTTTGCTCCCCTCCGAAAGGCCTCTCTGATGACACTGATGCACAAATCCAGTGTGACAAAGAGAGCTTGTCATGTACTTAACCCCAATCAAATGTGACCCGATCTGAATGGCCGCTGTGTAGTCGGCGGGTGCGTTGGCTTGTCTGGACAACGGCGGGATGTTATTGGAGCATGGCGGAAGATTGAGAGTGATGTGTTCAACAATGGAGCCCGCTGTCACCTTTGGCAAAGTGGAGTTTCCTATCGGATTGTCATATGGTTGCAGAGCACATCGTTTTTGATTAAAATAGGATTTACTGAACAATTCTGACTTTTTAACACTAAGGCCACAGCAGGATCGCCGATACATTGCATGAATTGTGTCGACGAGAGAGAAAAAAAATCGACTAAACATTCAACTGCACTTGCATGATTACACACGGTACATAAGTACACACCCTCGCACATATCACGAAAACAAATATGTCTTAAGAGTTACAAAATGTCTGCAATGATGCTGACTCATACTTGATTTATGCTATTTTTTTTATTTTTGTATCTCTTTTGGAACACAGCAAGTGATTCACACAATTGCAGGTCGGTTCCAAAATGGTTGCACAATTGCACACCTTTGTCTAATATTTGCTTGTTTTGAATTTTTTTTGGACATACTTGGACCCCTGAAGTCCAAGTACCTGTTGTAGGTTTGAAGTTACTTTGTACTTCATCTGAGCTACTTTTAACTCAAGTAGGTCCTAAAATGTCAATATTTTGTTTGCTGAGTAAATAATTTGTTGTTCCTGTATGTTTAGATTGATTCCTAATTAATATTTCTCTTTTTTCTAGATTTGTTGTTGTTTTTTTTCCGTATAATGAACAACAACATGTACAGTTAGGGGGCGGAGTTCTATGGATGCTCTTTCAAGACAAGACAAAAGTGATCAAAGCAGCAAAGACAATAAGATGCAACAAAGTTCTTACATATAACCCCGCCCCTAACTGCAGGCCTGCTCCTAAAGTCCAACACAACTCCAAGGTGATCTCATCGGAACATATTGTTGCTTTAATAAGCACAAGTGTACAATAGATATCTATTATAACTTTTGAGAAATGTTCATCATCACATTTCTGCAAAGCAGAGATGGATGGTGTTGTTTTAAGCTTTACTGATGTCAAAGCATAGTGGAGATGTGACAAGCACAACGTGACATTTTAGTCTTTTTTGCAGCAGTGAAAGGAGATTACATGAATGGCTGCGTCCGCCTGTGTTCAAGTCTTTGCCTTTGCCCGTAATCCTCTGTAATGCTCTTTGTGCCGGACGCTCGCTAGCTCTCCTTCATTGTTCTACTTGGCTGCAGAGCACAGCAGAACAACAAGAAGAAGCAGCAGCAGTGACTTAGTCATAGTTAAAATATACACACAGCCCAGAATTGATCATCTTGAAAGATTAGCCAAAAATAAATAAATAAGTCCTTGATTCAAAATTAAACAACTTGAATCTGTGAAATAAATCCAGCTGGTTTTGATGCTGTGAATCCACATAATCTGAAAAAAAAAATAATTAAGAAATGTTTGTAGTGTCTCCAATACAAACTTTTTTTTTTTTAACCCCCTTGCCCCATGTGTAAAGTTGAGAAGCTGTAATATCAAACTAGAGCTGCTCAAAATTTGGATTTCATGGATGACAAAAGTTACTGGACTTTTTGGACTTGATCGTTTGAGGACTCCCTTGTGGCGCGTGACGTCACGAGAGAGGGGGCGTGGGTTGTGGGCGGAGCTGAAAGTTTCGCAGCCAGTGGAAACACTACGCAAGCACACATAGGCAGAGTGGACTTCATTGGAGCGACACGTCAATGCAAGGAGCTGCTGGATTTAAACCCTGATCTCTTTTATGTTATTGTTTTTTAACTTCTTTTCAGCGCCCCAAAGACTTCAGCCATCAAAGGATCGTTTGCATGGATGTGTGTGCGTTTTTTTTTTTTTTTTTAACTGCAATTGGCAGCCAAGAATGGTGAGTAACAATTTTCTATGTATACAGAGGTTTTTAACGGGTTTGTTTCTTTTCTTCTAGTTTATTTGAACTGTCTCAGGCTTGTACAGTTCCTTTGAAATGAAGCAACTATATTAAGTATTTTCTCTTAAAGTCAGTCTAACAAGTTTAGTGATGTGCAAACATTGTTGCTGTTGACCTAATCAATATTTAAAAGTACTGAGTTGAGTGTAGGGAGGAAGACAATCTTCAAAATATTGTTGTTTGTTTAGGTTTTATCATATCGGGTACTTTTGGGACACTGAGAATTTGTGCATAGGGCGACACAAGGAAATCAGGATCAGATCTAGATTTAATTTGGTTTATCACAGTATCATATTTATAGTTAATAAATTAATAGCATTTCATCTAGAGTCATTTGTCTTTCACAGATTAAAACTGTGACATCATCAATCATCAAAGCAGGATCAGTTGAAACTTGCTCTTTTATGCTGCATCAAATTGGATGCACACTGTTGTTTTTTTTGTACAGTTAAAAAGCAAGAAATTGCATTTATAGTTTATGGTTGAGGAAGTGTGAATGTTTAGTGGTTAGCACACCTGGCTCACAAAGCTGAAGTTCTTGGTTTGAATCTCGGTTCAGGCCTTCCTTTGTAGGAAGTTCTCTCTGAACTTGCACTGGTTTGCAAGTTTAACCAAAGAGTCTGAAATTAAATTCACCATTAGTGTGAATGTGTGAGTTTTTTATGTGTGTTCCGACTTCCTCAGGAATGTCTCTAAATCATAGGTGTCAAACTCAAGGCCCTGGGGCCAGATCCAGCCTGCCGTATCACTTAAGTGGTCCACTAAGGCAAAGAAAGCATGTCTACTTTGTTTCTCGCTCAATATCTTATTTCTCTTTTAACACTTTTAACTATCACACACATTAGTCCCCAGTCCAACAAATAGTTTCTTAACATAAATTATTTTATTTATTATTATTATATATTATCAGTCCAAACAGTTTGTTGAAGAGTGAAATTTCTTAAGATTTCACAAAACATTCAGGATGTGACTAAGCTTTTCTTGTGTAATATTTACCCAGAAACTTCATTTTTGTATGTGTAAAAAAAAAAAAAAAAAATCTTTACTGGGTTAATCAAATTGATGAGTGTCTTATTGTGACATCACACAGAGGGGGAGAAAACAAACCTTCAGACGACCTCATGTGAGAATGAACAACACTCATCCTCCCTTATTTTACTGTAAACCAAAAACTGCAGGAAGCAGTATTCCTTGAAACACTTAAATCCCCCCCTCCTCTTCTTCCGCATCCCCTCCTTTTGCCTAAAAAAAAAAAAAAAACCTCACACGCACACACATGGGATCCCCACCCACACAATCACGTACACATTCAAACACTCAAAACAAACACACATGCTCCACCCACTGCTCCGCTGAGGAATGGTCAGCATGTGGAGACCAGAGTGGGGAGACACTCATTCCTTTTAACAAAAGTTCACAAGGGCCCTTAAGTCTCCGAAAAGCAGATAAAGCGAACCCCCAATCCATCGCGGGACATCGTTGCCAAACCCATCCGCTATCGGCTTCAACAAAAACAAACCAGCATGTGCCTTTAAGAGGCGGGGCTTGGCAGGTTAGCGTGTTGAAGTGCGCAAGCCTCCACGTGAGTGCCTGGACATGAGATGTGCTTGACAGCAATTTCTGTGGGACTGTTTGTTTTTTTTCTCGCCGTGCCATGCAAGATAGCGAGCTGCCCCCATCCGGCCGGCCCCGTATATCAGTATGAGTAATATCCGATCCAACTTTTTGCAGTCAGTCCACAAGGCCTTTTTGTGTTGAATAATTTGCATTTGCTGCATCATGTATGTGTCTTCAAAGTCAAGTTTTTTTTGGCTTGCCTCTTGCTGCTCTTAGGGAATGCTTGCTGTGTTTTTTTAATTATTATTCTTTTTAGATGCAGGTCAGCCAAGGTCCATCTCATTTGTCTCCCTTGACTTGCTCATTTTCCTTATCTTTATTTGGTAACACTGTATTAGTCAGTGTATTTTTTGTGTTTTTAGCATTTCTGGACCTTAACTTAATTTAACTTTGCATTGGTAGTGACACCGAGCATTAAGTCTAGGAAGAATTACTTGCTGATTGATGGGAAGTCCTTTTGGAACATTTCTTAATATTTTTCTTACATTCAACTCATCAGCTGTTTTTTTGCTCATTTAATGTTAGTCTGAGGAAATGTATTCTTATTTGGAATCGGTGTTTAAAATTATTGCTATTATTGTTGGGTTTTTATTTCCGTGGCGATATATCGGGGGTGGCATTTAAGGGAGGCGCACGTTTGTCACAATTTAGTATCGGTTTGAAGAAGTCTGCGATGGAAATGGATTATGCAACAAGCTCCTCTTTCTCCAGAGACAAATTCCTGCCTCCCTCTCTTTTCTTATTTTTTTTTCCTGCTTCTCTGTTTTGAATCGAGTGCAGGGGAAAAAGATAAAACTCTCACTTGGCGATGAAAAACAGCTGGTCGGGAATGAAAATCCACACTTTTTGCTCTTTCGAATCTCGCTGGCTTACTACGTTTACTATTGTTCAACGCAGCTATAGTATTGTGCGACCGCAGCTGTCATTCAGAATAATACAGGGGAGCAGATGCTTATTAGAAAAGAGAACATTCAACCAAAAAAGAAAAAAAAGCTTATTATTCTCAATTTCACAGTTAAAGACAAATAGCTTCAATGTGACTGGTTATTATCTATGGCCTCCATCAGGGAACTGGTGCCAGGAGGGACCGCCACATGCTGTTTTATGACTTCCTTCATTGGCACCAATTACAAAAGCAAGGACCACTTACCTGATATCTAACAAAGAGCCTCAGCTGGTTTGTTTGAAAGCTGCCAGACAGCAGAATAGCGCAATAGCAGCAATCTCGACTTGATTTCGACGGAGACGAGCTTGATAATCGGGTGGATTAATCGTGTCCCGAGGCGATTCAAGCTAAATGGAGTCCACTATGGGTTTGAAGTTGAGATTCATCCATCTTTGTGAAGTTTGCTCCACTTCTTGCATTAGATCTCATTAGATTGTGCAGATGTACAGACGTCCATGAATGCCCTTTTCAAAACCTTTTGTCCAGCTTGTCAAAAGCGGTAATGAAATGAGTCTTCAGGTTGATGAAACCGCAGGGGATTTAATGGCTTGCTTCCAACACGCACTTGGAAGTCATGAGATTGCTGGTCCGCTGTGGCCAGTCACGTATTTACTTTTGCTTCCTCGTGTGGCCTAATCAGCGCAGTGACCTCACGGAAGGCCTTGTTGTGTAATCGCGTGAGTGTTACTTTGATCGCTTGCACGTCGTCACGCAGGTGGATCATCTACTGTACAAGCTTGTAAACAACAACAGTGTGTATCTTTGGTGAACATATTTTTACCTGAGCAATTCAATTCTTATTTCGCAAGTTCAGGTTGATGAAAATACCTAAAGTTCAATGTTTGAAATGAAAAAAAAGGACACAATTTAATATAATTAACTCTGAAGAGATTAGAATAGCAGAAGTAGTCAAAGTGGACCGCTTGTAATAACACTAAAGGCCTCTAGGGGTGCAATTCATGTGCTTGGCCATTTCCTAACAACTTCTCTCGCGTCACGCTATTTCAAATGAGTCGGCAAGTTAAACGCACAGAGAGGTCTTGGAGCCGGGTAAACAAAGGAGATTAGTTTAATCTACTTTGCTCCCGGTTCTGAGACTAATAGCGGCCATTTTTAAATGCCATAAAGGGATTTGCTGGTAAGTGCGCGGCAGTTTGTGTCAGAGATGCCGTGGTCAAGTGGCGACTACGGGGAATTACGAAACGCAGCCCATTAATTATACTTTACACTTTTACTGAAAATGATCTCCTACGGTTCAAAGTCAACTGCATATTAGTGGGCAACACACTTGACCCCCCCAAACTCTCCTTTAAGCACTCCTCTGGCACTCATTGAAAATGAAGCCTGACTCTTCAACAATACTGAGCTGTGATTGGCCGACGACAGTTCCGGGAAGAATCCGACCTTTTGCCCAAAATCAGCTTTACCGCGACACGAGTGAAGACAAGCGCTATAAAAAAAAAAAAAGATGACTAGACCATCCTTAATGGAAATAGCTGTTTTGTGGTCATTTTCATGAGTTGGAACACGTTAGCAAAATAAAAAATAGTTGTGTTATTTTAGCTGCGGTCTTGTGGAAAGACGCATGTTGTTTCTTGTTTGGCCACCACATGTGCGTGCATACAGCTGCAACAAATATGCGCGGCGGAATTGGTAATGTCATGCTGCGGTGCGCCGTGTACTTAAAATGATATATGTCATTTTCGGTGCCTGTATTTATGGATGCGTTTGTGACATTATTGCCACTGAAGGCCGTTCAGGTACGAACTGAACAATTACTTTGTATTATTTGCAAGTATTTCATTACTGATTATCTTCTGTGTGACTCGTATTAGAGGAATTTGCTTTGAGAGTCTTATCTTGAGCCGCGAGAAGCGGCTCGACTCAAGGCCGTCGCAAATCAATAGAAAGATGATTCGGTGAATAATTAATGATACGTTAGGGGAGCCCCCTCTGGGATGTTTCGCAAAAGATGCTTTTGGTTTCAATTTGCACAGATATTCATATCACCAGTGTCCATTTATAAGTACTGCCTGTAAAGGAGCTTGCTTATATTCCGAAGTTAGCCTCCATCTTGCTGTAACTCGGAATGCGGTGAACGGTAAACAAAATGGACGGTAGAAATGACAAAAGTAAACACAAATGCGAATGTAGGAAATTCTATTGCTGTGTCTTGGCTCTGGATGATTTATGTGATTTTTTTTTTTTTAATCAGGATTTAAAAGCATTTACAGCTTGGCTATCTTGGTTCACAGTTCAACATGCACTTTCATAATGAGCCAACTTCCTCGTTGCTAATTTTTCAAGCCTGCTCCTGTTTGGCTCGTGTTGGAAGTTGCCCGGAGATCGACTATTCCATCGATTAATTAATTGAATACTCGAATAATAATGGTAAAATCGAATAATCGGGTACAATTTTATTTTTGCCTGAAAGTGTATTACAAAATATTTTTCCCTATTTACTGTGTTGATTTGGTATTGTTTGGTGATAAAAATAACAAAAAATAAAACAATAACGCACACGAGGTTAGTATTGTACTCGTCAAACTCCTTGAAACGTCCTCAGTTACTGGTGCGGCGTTTATTTTCTCAAGTAAAAGCAGTAGACTCCAAAGTCTCCACTTTGCTACAGTGCTCTGTTTACTTTTTGCCCTCTTTCTCTTCCTGCAATAAAACTTGTTTCATCGGGGAAGTAAATTCAGGAGTGCCGCGTTGTCCCGCATTTTTATTTTGCTGAAGCATTCAATACCCGCCTGGTTTCAGTAGTTTCCAGAGGAACAGTTCTGAAATTCATAACTATTATTATGTACAATTGTGAAGGTCATGTTGCCCTGTTTTAAAAACCTTACATACCTGCTACTGTTTGAGCTCAAGCTGTGATCACGTCTACTTTATGATGATGATAATAATGATGACGATGAGGATGAGGTAGTCAAGTTTAAGCTTGTCATGATAGAAATTAGTACAACCACCCCTTGATGTCATGTTGCACACTGTAAAAGGTGTGCCGCACGTTTCGTTCCCAATGATGTCATCGCACTCTCCTGCCCTTTTTCATTATTTTCGTCGGACTTTGTTTTTTTGCCAGACGTGCTGAGTCACGCTTTGTTTCGGAAAGTCACCGGCGTCGATGCATTAAGTTGTAGTCGATCGGCGGCCGGCCTGACTGCGACAAGGAGGGGCTGCAGTTTATTTTTAACCCACTAGTGATTTATTTAGGAGTCTGGGAGACGGCTGCAGGAATTCTGTCTCCGTCGTCCCCCACCTGTCTTGTTCCTCCCACCTGTCTCATTCCACACGTATATTATTGAGCATGAGGTTTGGGGTTTGAATCTCACTTCTGGCCTTCCTGTTTGGAGTGTGCATGTCCCAACTGTTGAAATTCCAAAATTCCCAAAACATGCCAGTACAACATGTACATTTGTATAATGAAATATTAAATTGTAACTTAAAACATTCTCTGCAAAATTAATTAATATTTCACGATGGTCGCAGATTATTTTAATTCATTCAATTAAATTTTGGGTTTTTTTTAAGTGCAAATTTTATATACCGTGAACAAAGTTTAGCAAGTCAATAAAAAGCCTGAGTCAATAAAACTTTGCTGCATCACCACTATGGCAACATCTTAATACCTTTGTGAGGCGACGAAGATGCGGCTTTTGTTATGCAATGTGAACAACTGACGGCGGATCCTCGTGTTGACTCGTCTCTTTCCCTAATAGTGCAATTCAATGGAGTTCATGCTGTGACGAGCTCATCCCTTTGCTAATTTACATTTTATCGCCCATTTTGTTATGTTTATAATATGCAAATAAGTGAATAATACACACAGTGTTTTCGCCATCAATTCAATCCAAGATCATAGTTTGGAATTGGAAAGTTAATGTACTGTACGCATTTTAAATCTGTTTTTTCCCCTGCTACATTTTAGCAGACTGCGCTAAGTGTGAGTTATAAAGACAGAGCCAGCATGATGCCTCTGTCTTGTCCGTCACCCACTGAGCTCTTTCTCTTCAACACAATGGCTCCGCTAACTTTGCTGGAATCCCAAACCCCAACCGGTGTGGTTTTCAGGCTTGTACTTGGGAATAACAGAAAGCTCTCAAGTAGTGATAATAGTAGTCCCTCCTATGAGCCGTTTTGAAGTGCCGTGACTCTGAGACCAACTATTTTGGTAGCGGATGCCTAACCAAGCATCACGTCGATTCCCTCGGCCGAAGACTCACCAGAGACAAGATGATTGATTGCATGATTGAGTTACTTGTGGGTTCGACTCTAGTTTTGGCTCGGACCTGTTGTGTGGAGTAGTTTGCATGTTTGGTCTTGCCCTTGCTTCTGAAGGCTTTTTCTTCATTCCCTAAACGTGCTTAGGTTAATTGAGGGCTTGACCTTCGGTGTGTCTATACGTACCCTGTGATTGACTGGTGACCAGTCTAGGGTCTACCCTGCCTCTCGCCCGAATTTCATAGTACCCCAATGAGGATGAATGCGACTGAAATTGGTCCAATGGATGAGCTCCTTAGCATTCACGCTCTTCCAGAAATGTCATGACCCGGGTCCGGTCTATCAGCCAATGAGGTTGTCACGTTCCTTCCTTCAACTCAACAGATGTAGGTGTTAATGTGGAGCCTCCAGGGGAGTTCTCAAGGTTAATGAATCTGTTGCTGTGAGCAATATGGCACCAGATTCCCTCAATTATCCATACAGTGCACGGAGCCTGATGAGACAGATGGGCTACACGGCACTAAACTTGGTAGTTATATCTCGTACCAATAAATTACTTTTTTTTGCGCCCCTTGCAAATGCGGTTAAATGTTTGATAGAAGTGGTCAGTTTAATTTAGCATTCGGGACATTTGAAAATTGAAGTCACTTTGTTGTCAGTTGCATCCCCATTACTAAGGTCTTAATCACGGGCTGTTGCGTTAACCGGATTATCCAAATCCTCACGGTTTAAATTCTTCAATTCTTTGAAAGCATGTGATTTCTCTTTTCCATTCCGTGCAAGCTGGCATGGATGCTTTGTGTGACAAAGCTGTATCAGGCCACCAACTGTACATTCACGCCAGGTAAAAATCATTCTTGGTGGGCCTAAGCTTCTCATTGAGGTAACAAAAGGTCAGGAGAAATGTTTTGACACATTTTCTCTATGGATTACCATTTCATAAAGAGTGCCAAGAATCCTCCCTGAAAGCACTCGCTTCTCATTAAATATTCAAAGACGTCTCACGTTGAGTAATGATATGCTGGGGAACTCCAGTCACGGAGTAGTTTCAGTTAGAATCACACTGTCACTGTGAATAGTTTTGAGTACTCAATACTGTTCCTCTCCAGTCCTGTGGGTGGCAGTAATGAGCGTCATCAGCTTGAAACCATGTTTGTGTGTGCATTAATATAATATTCTATCATGAGAGTTATCTTGTCTGCTTCCACTCAGCGACTCTGTAATGGTGCCTGCCAGCTAAAGTTACGACCACCAGGAAGTCTGCCATCAGCGGTCACCAGACAACCAGGGGCCGGTCGCCCCGCCCCCTCTTACCCCTCTCCAGCCAGCCTGCCCTGCCAATGGATTTATTACCTGCTCTAAAACCCTTTGAATGAGCTCTTGAGGGAACATTCACATTGATTATAAAAAAAAAAAGGCCTCATCCAGAGACGCCATTAGAGTCCTGTTTACTCTCAAAACTGTTGGGGACATAAACATTATGTCTCTTGTATTTCAAGATCAAACTTTTCCAAACAATTGATATTCATCAATTATATCCGACAAAGAAAATGACAGAGTTGTCTTTGGACTTTTCATTCATCATCATGGCAGCCAAAAAATATGAAGTCAAGCTTCCCCACGATTATCTGCGGTTGCTAATGACAGCGTCGTTTTTTGGACTGGGGTACGAAAAAAAATCGTTTGTGGCGCTACCATATGCGTGGAGTGCCAGCCGCTTGCATTTTGATGTCGTTCTTCTGGCGGCGTGCTCAAAGAGTGGCCTTGCTTTTGTTTTTGGCATCACTTTGACAAATACATGTTGCGCTCTCGGGACAGAGAGTTAAGGGGGACGCCCCGTTTCCGTCGGTGGAAAATCCGAGTATCTCTTGCCCTAATATCGTCGGCCAAATTTCTCTTTTTGTTCTCCGAAACGGAATGTGTTGTTGTAACTCCGCTTTAATTCTGCCTGTTCTTGGATGAAACTCAGAGAGCGTATTTTCCCTCTGTTCTCTTCACAGATGACCATTGCTTGGAGCTTAGTGCGGATCACATCCACCAGCAAAAAACAAGCAGGCTTTTAATCCAGAAAGGATTCCTCGCCTTTGTGCAAAGAGTCTGCTCGCCGTGTGCGAGGAGGACCGGCGGGAATACAAGGATCAAGTCAAGGGCACGTTCGCTACCTCGCTGCAACTCTTCCAAAGATGCCGGCGAGGATAGAAAGCTGAGCTCGGGAGTTTGGTGGAGCTTCAAGAATTCCGAGGAAAGTTCAAACAAACACTCTTCCCCCCTTGTGTTTCTTGGTGTGAGGCTAGGATAACCATGTGGACGTTAGCGGCAGGCACACGCTGCCTCGCGTTTGCCGCCATCCTATTGGCCCTCTGCGTCCAATCAGCAATGACGGTGGATGACGACGTCACGCCGCGAATCTCTTTCCCATACGGTAAGTGAAACAAAAAAAAAGACACCTTTAACATCTCACAGCTCAACATTTTTGAAGTTATTACTATTTTTCCATCACATTAGGGTTAGGGTTTTGACAAAAACAAAATAAAATGGGTTTTAATGGATTTTTAACGTTTCTGAATGTTCAGAACTCCTGTTTCCATGTCAGTGTTGTATTAGGCTGTCATTTTAAGACGTTTATTGACCTTCAGGATAACAATAAAACACTCAGGACATTCACACTGGAGCTGCTGCCGGCCACAGCTCACAACCAGACTCTCACGCCTCTATAAAATCCAGCATGCTCAACTTTTTAATGGCCTCTGTACAATACATACAACAATTTCTTTACACCTCATCCTTTGAAATTAGTGTCAGTTGCTTCAAGCCACAATTCATCAACAATCGACAAAAGACCCGAAATAATATCATGTCAGGGTGAGAATGCTCTGATGAGCGAGCGAGAAATCCCAATCAATGCTCGGCCATCTGCAGGACTCAAGCCTTCATTTGCATGAGTGAATTATCGTGATGAGCGAGGCGGACCGGCATAAGTGCTTGCAGGCCGAGGTGCACGCATGCCCAAATAAAATGCGTGCAATCATAATTGTGCCCACACACAGACACACACTGACAGTCATTATGCTTTGTGTTCAGGAATGGCAACATAGTGTACTATACAAATATGTCTGTGCCAAGGATAGACATAATAAAGAGCGTTTGTTCTGTTAGGCAGGTGTCCACTGCATTGTAGTGCTCACTACAGCCACCTACGGGGCCGGGGTGGAATTTTCATTTGAGCAGTTTTTCTTAGGGGCAACCAGGCTTTGCATCTTTTACACATTTTGTGAAGCGCTGCGGAAAATACTATTTTTGTGACTACAGTTATTGCCAAATCACTAAAGCATTATGGTAATTTAGCTCCATAAAATATATTTATATAATAACGTAGAGCGGCCATTAGAAGCGGTCAGTTATCCCTTTGGATTATCTCCTGGTTTGTAACGGTCCAAACTCCTCTTTAGAAAAATGCTTTGGTTTTAAGTCACATGTCAAGCTGCTGTTATTCATTCTCAAGCGCATCCTTTCTCTCACTTAAGCCATTTAACTTCTTTGTCAAAGACCTAAATGGATTACGCTAAGTCACTTTGCAGAAACAATTTAAAAACGCAAATAACTAGCCTGTACCACACCATGTCAAACAACACAATTGTATGCATGGAAAAAAAAAGGGAGGGGGAACTTTCCCTCGCTTAAAGTGAACTTTTTTCCCTGGAAAGATGTCTTTTTTTTTTTTTTTGTCCTTCCTCTATTGACTGCCATTCACCATGCCTCTCTCCTAATGAGCAGGCTAATCTCTCGTGTGCGCCGAGTGGAGGGTTTTTTGTGTGGCGGTTGCGGCGGGAGCGCTCGTCTGTTATTCATTAGGGCTGCACGAAGGTTCATGGGAATAAAGTTGGGCATGCGGCGTGTTTTTCATTATCGCAAACGTCTTTCGAGCCAGCGGACGTTTATTTCTTTCTTTTGCTTGCATCAACAAAGAGTCGCTCTGAGTTTTAAACCGGAGAGGATTGGAGGTCGATGTTTTTCACCACTGTGATGTGAAAAACCTCAGTAATGTTTGCATGTTTTAGCGCCGGATACGATTTCATGTGGACTTTTCACGGCCTTTTCACATTGTCTGTTCCATGCTGCTCCACCAACGGCGTAAACTGAAAAAGAAAAGTTTGTTATCGAAGAAAAGAAATATGCTGTTACTGACTTTGTGGAGTTTTTTTTTTTGCCGGTTAATCTAGGGAACTGAAGCAAGAATTTGATTAAATAGTAAAAATATGACAACATAATGACGGAACAATTGGAATTTTCTCAAATTATGATTTCACGTTTCAGTTACGCCTTGCAGAATTTCTCTCCCCATGATTGGCCATTTTGGCAAAACAATCTTACGTTAAGTGTGATTCGCGTTGGCTTCTCATAACCAGCACATGCTCAAATTTTCGTCGACTAATCTTGAGAGCGATGTCATGCGCCATTTCTCCTCCAACAGTGGACACGACACACACTCTGAAATGTTTTATTTACACGAGCGTGGCACATACTTTCTGTGGCATTTGCCCCTTTCGGTGTACACGGTGTCCTTTACACACACGTGTTTGCTTTCCATTGGCCGTATATTGTGCGCCGGCTCTCATGCATGCTAATCCAACGACCTTGGCAGCACGCAGACAAGCAAAGGCGACCTGCCCGTGATTTTAGGCATCGGGCCCAAATACAAGTGTCCCTTTTAGACAAGCTACGATGCCTTCCTAAAACCTAGAACACGCCTACTGATCCTGAAAGAAATGCAGGCTGTGAAACCACGACTCGTAGGGGGGGGGGGGGGTCGCACTCACGAGGACCTTCGACCGACGCCATCAATAGCGACGTTATTGCGACACCTCATGTGCAGTGCTCTGGCCTCTGCAAAAAAAAAAAAAAAAAAGATAAGACAACTATATATTTCTTAAACAAAATTGCTTTTAGAGCATTTTTCCACACTCACCGATGTCAAATGATCCCTGAGGACACGCCCACTGAGCCTGAAAGAAAGGCCGCCTTTGGACCCCCCCCGCACAAGTGACACTCATTAATGCTTGCATCCGACTCAACAATGGCGACGTGATTGCGGCACGGTTTTGATAGCCTCATCCCCCCTTTTTTTTTTTACACGCTCCAGAGGATGAGGAGAAAAGTTCCGCTGTGACACATTTGGACAGCTTGATTGGCGCAGAATAGCAGGCGGCGCGAAATGACCTTGTAGAGTTTAATTAAGGTGGACAGACAGGAATGCCAGGGTCATGACACTCATTTTTAGGGATCGCCGCGTTCATTTTTTTTTTCGTGTAGGCAGAGATTTTGTAGCAGGATTTATGAAGTCTGGGCAACATTTCGCAACAAGTCATTTTATTTTACGACAATGACAGATACAATGTTTTTATCCACTGCAATGTCGCATTTGTAGTGCAATTAGCATTCAGCATGCATCTGCAATTTTTGTCAAGAACTTACAAATTAGCATGAATCAAAAGTGACAACTCAACCCCTGATTTTGGAATGTAGAAGACATTTAAAGCATCCAATTGGCACAACTTTACTGTTAATTTTTTCCCCTCTAACTAATTGCAGTTTCTTTCTATTTTTTAAAAATGGATTGTGGACAGTAATGCTGCAAATTATAGCAATATACCAGATATCATTTCTCCAGAGACGGTCAGCAGCATAAATCAGGGCTTTTGCGTGATTGGATTGGGAGATTAGGTCATGTTTTGATCTTCTGCTAATGCCATGACATCATCGCTGTTATGTTTTCAATGTCAAGCAGTGAACAAATGCGCAACCATATATAAGGCTGGAATGCTACTCAAAACAAGTATTTGGAGATTTTATAATTCAGTTCCACAAAAAAAAAAATACCTGAGTGAAATTTGCAATCCACACTCTTATCAAGAAAGCCCCCTCCTGGTCCTTATCAGAACTCAGCCCCCGGCTGGGATAATTGGACCAATCAGCAAAGCGATGCTCGCGTGGAATACGGCGACAGGAAGCGAGCGGTGGCGGCGGTGCGGCTCGGTCAGCGTTAAAAGCTTCCAGCTGTTTGAGGAGCGCGTGCACAAAACCATCAGCATGCGACGCTCAGACCGGCCCCGACCGCCCGCTCGTTCTCTGGGCTTACTTTGCGGTGCATGTGCAACCAGAGTGGCAGACTACTGCACAACTCATCATTATAACACACACACACACACGCACGCACACACACACAATTGTGGGTCTGTATGCTGCGTTAGCACTTAGGCCTCAATCACATGGCTGCTTCCAGAGAGTGCACTTAGCGAGCTGCACAAACCCTCTGCAAGAATGTGCAAGTGACTGAGACTGTGAATGTTAAAATATGTACACGGTCAAAAGTATTGGGACAGTTGTCAAGGTAACTGAGTCACTGGCGGAGCTAGGTATTTTTTTCTTTGGGGGGGGGGGATATCTTGGGTCTGCAAAATAATTAAGAACTCTAAATGTTTTCATCATATGGCCAGAGCCTGGCCTGGGACCTGGATATTTTTTTTGGGGGGGGGGCATTGCCCCCGCAGATCCCTTCTAGCTCCGCCAGTGAACTTATAGTATATGCCAATGGGAGCATTCTTTGCTGCCAGTTCAAGTGATTCAATCATCACCTCATTGAGTTGCTGGGCTCTCGTTGCCATGACAACCCCCTTGTATATGCCTCCTATTTCTCATCTGTCAGTCAACAGCGTTCTTAGCACCAATCAGTACAACATTTACTCTGACATTCTTTCACACAACATGGCATCCGGTGGCTTTCCGTGTTTTCAGGCTCCGAGCGCCTCGTCGTCAGACTAGCGAGGACACGTCTCTCTCTCTCTTTTTTTTTTTCAGGAAATTACATCCGACTTGTCGGAATAAGTTGCTTGCAACCCACAAAGGCATACACATTCCACCTCGGGGATACAACCACCAGCATGCCTGCAGAATGACACCTGAGAGTCTTGCTATGCTGTCATCCTCGTGTGTGTTGATTCTGCACAGGTGTTAAGTTCCTCTGTAATCCTCGAGTGCCCGCATTCTATTTACTTGTCACCATGCGACACCTTCTATGTTGCTTAATCAACATGCATGAGGCACTGCCAGCCTGTCGTTGTTGTTATCTGTGAGGTGCAGCCGTCTCTCACTGTGATGTGCACACACACACAACCCGGGTCTTTAAAAGCCCCGCTGAACAAAATAAAAACTGTGCATGAATATCACGTCGAAAAAAAAATCATAATTTGAGTTAATCATTGCTACTATGGTCATGATTATCTTATTCTGTTTTATTAAAAGTAGGCGTAATCATATTTGCAAGGGCAAAAATTTGAACGTATACTAGGTGTACCGAATGGAGTGTCCAAAGCTGGACATGGCTGCCCCGTGCTGCTTTCGTCAATGCGAGGCCATGTTTACAATCGGATCCTCGTAGGAGCGATTAGCGGCCCCACCTTCGGTCCGACTCGGCGCTACAAGACATCTGGAATGCGATATGCAGCTGCGTCTACGTGCATGCGCGCCTCTCCTTTGTATGCAAACTGGCGCCAGAGAATCATTTCTGCTTGCTGAAACAATGCAAAACAAGAGGCCAGAACTAATCCGAAAATGTATTTAATTACGCAAAAATGTACCGTAATTTTCGGACTATAAGTCGCACCGGAGTATAAGTCGCACCAGCCATAAAATGCCCAAAAAAGTGAAAAAAAAAACGTATATATGTATATAAGTTGCTCCTGAGTATAAGTCGCCCCCCCCCCCCCCCACCCAAACTATGAAAAAAAACGCGACTTATAGTCGGAAAATTACGGTACAGATGTTAATTTATGCTTTTCGGATATATTAACATCTGCTTCACTTTATGGGTTGGCGTATTTTTTTTTTTTTTGACTGATAACATCATCGATAATACTTGTATTAAAATGCATTGTCTGGATCATCATGCAAGTTGATAGGCTGTGGCGATCTTATCCCGGGAGCCTTCGGATCAGAATCGAACACTATCAGATGCAAGATGATGTAGTTATGTATGAAGAGTTCTGCATATAGATAGTCAAGCAGAGACAATTTACATATTTTACGAGAACCCCGTTCGGAGAGTGGGTTTCCCGTCGCAAGAGTTGAAATGAGACGGCGTATCTCATTGTCTTGCGGACAGTTTGCACATGGTCGCTATGGAGCAGCTGCTCAGATATACGACTTGCTCCTAGCATCCTTTATTTATTGAAGGGGAGGGGGGGGGGGCGTCTTGAATGAATTGGCTACCGGAATTGAATTTCACCTGATTTATTGCTAACTTCTACGATATGGCCAAAAGTCTTGGGACAGCACACAAAGTTCCTAAAAGCAAGTTTGGATCCGTCTCCTGTGTCCAACCACACATGACCTCTTCAAAAGACAGTGACATGTTATTTTTTTTCTCGGATGACCTCTGAACGTTACCACGGCTACTGTTGTTAACGATGTCCATTCCTCAATACATTCATGAGTGTGCCCTCCTCTACTTTTTATGTTATTGTCCTGCACGGTGATGTACGTCAGGATGTTAATGTGCCAAAAGGGAAGCAGTTTTTTTTTTTTTTTTGTGGATGACTAGAACCCACGGGACCAACAGAGATGGTGATAAACATGATTTCATATTTTGTGCTTTGTTTACTTTAATTGGATTGTAATTTTATTCGTACCAGATTAGTTTTAAATGGTTTTTATCATCTCAAGTCCTCTTACTTTCTAATTAGCATTGTTTCCTTATCTCATTTGGGCAGTGTTAATATTTTATTTATTGCATTTTTCATTTGCGCAGTATTTAATATTTTAATTACTGCATTTTTTTTATTTACATTTTTTAAAATTTAATTTAGTTCCTTAAACGATTAGTGTTTACGTATACTGTCATTTATAGTTTTCTTTTTCCACATGTAATTCAATTGTAATTTATTTAATTGTGATTTCCCTGCCCTCATGGCAGGAAATATGGATATATGCGTCCCAGCCTATGACTCAAATGACAGGCTTTCTCTACATTGACTCCAGATGTTGCAGGATATTCCGCAAAGTGAGAGCTTTTGGTTTGGAAAAGTCCTTGAAATGTGATGTTTCGGACAAGATGAGTCTTGTGCAGCTGGTTCCTCTCGATTTTCTTGCCAAAGTGCTTTGAGTGTCGGTTGAAGTGCAGCAAATATTCGTGTTTACAAGCCGTTTATCTTATTTGGACATGCAGCAATTTGGGCTTTGGTGTCTTGGTCAGTTCTTACTATGTTTACCCGAGGAAGCAATAGATAAACATGTAGCAAAAACAATGGAGGATAGAGCTTTGCAAAGTATGTAAACAACAAAAGTATATGTTCTATTGATTTCTAAAGGCAACTCAAGGTCTTTGTTGGAGAATCAACAAGTTGCTTCTCGCTCGCTGATTGCGACATCATCTCCAAGATGCTGCATGTTTCTGTTGTCCCCTCATAACCTCTTATAATTACTAGTCAACTAATTTTGAACATTCCTAGACTTGTTTTTCCCCAATGGCTTCTTCCAATGATATCACATCCAACGCGATAAAACTAGCTGGCATCAAAAGTTGTATTTGTGAGTATTTTATTTATTTATTTATGCCTGCCAAGTTTGGGGTGGTGAAGTGCATCGGCTCGGAGGAGGATGTGAACAAACTTTGTGTTAATGCCGAGCCTGAATTCCGCATTGCTGGCTGATAAAGGCTGCATTAGCTGCTATTTGTTAGCTTCAAGTGGTTAGGAAAAAAATAAAATTCTGCCGGAGGAGTTTTTGAGCAACTTTGGGATCTAGCAACGAGATGCAGTAACAATGAATTTTGCAAGGTGGCAAACACAGCCCCAAGCCCCCCCCCCTGAAGTTTTTTCCTCTTGCTTCTTTGTAATATTCATAATAATGGCATTGTTGTCACACAGATGCCAAGGAGAGATCGGCCAAGAGGTTCTCCGCCGAGGGCGTCTTCAATTACACGTCGTTGTTGCTCAGCCAGGAGGATGACATGCTGTACGTGGGGGCCCGGGAGGCGCTGTTTGCCCTCAGCCTCTCCGACATCAGCAGGACTAAGCTGCAGAAGAATGTGAGTGTGTCACGCTGCCAGACGTGTGTGCGCGTGCAAAAGTCTTGCCGTGAAAGTACAATTTCACCAATTCATGGAAATAGCAATCTGTCAATAATACTACAAATATATATTGTTGTAACAATAATATTTTGGCAGTTTTATTTTTATAGGTATTTTTATTTTATTCTAATTTTAGCAGATTTTTTCAACATGGTTGTTGCATTTTTTTTTTTTTTAAATAATTTATTCCAACTGTTTTTGCCCTTCAGCTGACTTGGGCTACTCCGCTTGGAAAGAGAGAAGAATGCAGCTTCAAAGGGAAGAACCTCGAGGTGAGACGGGCCAGTACTGCCATCGACAATGTTGAAACAACCGAAAAAGTTTCCAGAGGATTATTTCTATTGTATTGTCACATTCGGGAATTAAAACCTGAATGTACGACACCAACCTGTGCAACTTGAGCCGTAAGCAGTATTGTTTGGAGCTTTGATGCCTTGAGATGTCGAAACAATTCATTTGCCATTCAGCATTTTGGCGTCACCTTCAATTTTTATGTTTTGACACATTTACCAGGTGTGCATGGGGGGATTTCTCCCCCCTTTTTTTTTTTTTTGCTGTATGTGCGCCCTTATTGTAATAGCAGCTGTCGTATCCTCAGGCGACAAGTTCTGCTAATCTACTGCTGTGTAGTCCCAACTCAACTCCGACAGCTTTTCTCCCCATTGAACATTTTAGTTGATCAGGTATTTTTTGGAAAAATAACACTCATGATGTTTTTTTTTTCCCCTTCAGACCGATTGCTTCAATTACATCAAGATTCTGCTGCGTCTCAACAGCACGCACCTGTACGTGTGCGGCACCTACGCCTTCAGCCCCATCTGCGGCTACATTGTAAGTCTTCAAGTATGCGTTTCTCAACCCAACTTGACACTCTTGACCTCTCAGCCCAAAAAAAAAAAAAAAGCAACAAAAACCCAAAGAAGCCCACTACACTCAGCCGGCATCTCAACGAGCAACTCCATTGACATGAAGTCAGAGGAGATTTCACGTGATAACGTATTTTCCAGAAAATCCAAGAGGTTCCACCCTTCAGTATTATCGAGTTCGGGTTTTCAAGCTTTTTTTTTTCTGCCTTCCGTTGCCATCTGAGCGTGACAGTACCCTGCTGAGGCAATTTATCCAGACAAGTCAACAGGGGGCTACTTGGTGTGTGTGTTTTCCAGCGTCAGACGTGTTTATCTAGCAGAGGAGCACGTCAGGAGTGGCTGGTAGACTCGCAGCGGTGTGACACTAACGTCAGCTCTGTAAACTTTAGCCGCTTTTGACGTCAAGAAGCGAAACCATAACACAGAGCTTCTCGGGCTGCGGAAGACGGGGGGGGTGAATACTCTTGATGTTGACACAGTGCAGGACGCTCTGTCACATGCATAGCATGACATGTTTATTTTTGTAGCTCTTCTTTAAACAGGCAGACATGCTTTGGACATCGAACTCGGATTTATGCTGTATTGTGCAGCGGGTACCTTTTTTTTTTTTGCACTCGATTGGCACAGTTGGGATTTGTGTCATGGCAGGCTCTATATACAAATATATATTTTTTTCAGTTTTTTTTGTTTTAGTGGAAACGTGCGCCAATACTGAGTTTACATTCAATCCGGTTAATTCAGTTACAAATGCCTCTGCGCTTTTTTTGATGTGGTTGAAAGAAAACAGATGTTTGATCAGCGCTCGCTTATTAAAGCTCACATGCCAGATCGAAGACTACTCCGCTCACAATCCAAACCATATGCGTGGTAAATGACAACCTGTTTACTCACCGTTCACGCTGCCAGTAAGTCAGCGCTCTCTTGTGTATTTTAGCGCCGGAGGCTGCTGAGGTCATTGTAATTAGAATGACATCATCACACTGTGCCTGTCTGTCTGCCTGCAGAACACGTCCACGTTCACTCTGGCGAAGGACGACGCCGGCGAGGTGGTGATGGAGGACGGGCGCAGCCGCTGCCCTTTTAATCCAGAGTACAAATCCACTGCCATCATTGTTGGTGCGTTCGTTAAATGAAATTTTGCAAGTCAATGTTGGCAAGTTTTGCTCTGAGCAACCAATCAGAGGATAGAGATGTGCTGATGTCATCAAGGGCCAGTGCCAGGACAAATTTGGCATTTTTTATCTATTGTTAATGTTCGATTGGACAGCGCTACTGATCCTGAAGGGCAGATAGATAAACATATAAAAAAAAAAAAAAAAAATTCGAACAGCCACATAAGTCTGTTGGAAATAAATTAATACACTTTTATGCGACATGTATTAGAATTTAGGTTGTAAAAGTTGGTCAGTGCTTGATATTTCGACTCAAAAGGCCAGTTGAGAAGGCTGACGAGTCATCGTTTCCCATCTGTCTTCTCTTCTGCGTGTGATTCAGCTATCAGTAAATAACGAGATTATTTTTAGTATTTAGCTAATCCCACATTCAGATTTAATACAAGTGTATCATTTCTTGCTGATTCTTGCTCATACTGCATTATTCGATAATCCATTTGAACATCTTTTTTTAATAGATGGTGAGTTGTACACTGGCACAGTCAGCAATTTCCAAGGGAACGAGCCTGTCATCTATAAGAGTTTGGGCCAAGGAACAGCGCTAAAGACGGAAAACTCTTTAAAATGGCTGCAAGGTAGAAATTCTTTTCGCCCTCACGTATACATCACTTGATTGTACAACATCTTTTCGTTTTAATAACAGAATGAGTTGCCTCGTTCTCAAGAGGTTCTGGGCTTGTATTACCATTATGTATCTGTCTAAGTGAGCCAGGTAAAGCTTCCACAAGTGCTCATTAGCAGGTCACATGCGGAGAGGACAAGTTTCTCTTTAGATTGCTGGCTGGCTGGCTGGCTGGCTTCTGTCAGTGGGCACACATGCTCTTTGTAAGCGCTCTGCCAAAGGACGCCGCACGCTGTGCGCAATTAAGACCTCTTTTCTGTTTGGATCTGTCGGTAATTCATGCTGATGATACATCTGAGTGCAATTACGGTTCGGTCTACTCTCCCAGGACCGACTTACAGTAGTCATACATTTAGCAACGTAAAAGGCGAGTTGCTGTGAATAAAGAAAAACACAACGATGCCAGTTTTGTTTGTTTTGCTCTATTTTCCGCAGATCCCGTCTTTGTGGGCTCGGCTTATATCGAGGAGAGTCAGCCGCTAGGGAACCCCGTCGGCGATGACGACAAGATTTACTTCTTTTTCAGCGAGGCGGGGAAGGAATTTGACTTCTTTGACAACACCATTGTGTCAAGGATTGCTCGCGTGTGCAAGGTAAGGCGACACCTGGTCGGCTGCGCACACAGACGGGAAAAAAAGAGGTGACAGGGCCTCCAGCTGTCTTTGTCTTTAACGTGGATAGATTTGCCACTCTGAGAGGCGAGACGCTCCCACGTCGGAACATGCATGAAGCGTGATGGAAATAATGCATCACTCTTTTTCTTTTCTTTCTGTCTGACTGTACCAACTTGTTTTCTGCACATTTAGTGTCGCTACGTGGGAATATTCCTCCACTCCTTTTTTTTTTTTACTTTAATCCTCACATACTCACACAATGACGTTGTGGATACGTCATTATGACAATATTTTGGGTTATGCATGTGTGTGTGTGTTGTCAGATAAAGTGGACCATTTTTGAATATCTTTGACACTTTCCCGCCGTGTTTCTACTACTGTTTTGCTCTGCCTCGTTCCGCTCGAGAGTTGCTGTTTTTCTTTTCCGACACGTCCGCCTCCCTTTCTCCCACTCAGGCTTTCCTGTGTTTATTCAGGTGTGCCCCGCTGGATGCGGGGATGAGGAAAAGGTGGCGCTTTACTCACCGAGGCACAGCACTGCTGCTTTTTATCGGCGGTCGGAAAAAATGGCGATCTAGCGCCATGCAGTTATCAGATATTAAAGTGGCCGGACAAGTGCAAGGGAAACAGACAACGTATTCACATTCACAACTTTAGACAATTTAAAGTCTTAAATAAACCTAACGTGCATGTTTTTGGAACGTGATGGGAAGTACTATTTTTTAATAGCTGAGAAACGAACGGAAAGCTTTTCGTTTCATTTTTTACAGCCATTAATCTGTTATTTTTTACCATTCCGTAGAATGGGAAAGTCCATTTCTCTCTTCCCCTAATTCAATAATTCACGATTTATATGCACATTTTGTAGTTGCCATATCATTAGCGAAATGTTAATGCTATTCTGCCTGCCAATGTCATTTCCCTTCATAAAAACGATATTCACTTTATAATTCATGACCTATTCCAATTTATGCATTACATTCTTTCTGTACGTCATGCAATCACCATTGACGTCAATACGCAACTACTGTTGCTGACTGTTGTTAATAGTTTGAGATACGCACGGGAGGGAGGGAAATGAAGTATAATTATAACCTTTAGAGGTGAACTGAATTTGACCTCTTAAACTTTTAAACTCACTTGTCCCACATCTTAGTGTGTCAATTCTGACCTTTCACCCAAAAGGCCAGATATTACTTTCAGTTTTTGTGAGTCATTTTTTATTATTATTATCCTCTGTTTATAATGTGAAGTCTTGATTTTATAGAGGCATATTTTCACAGTCCAACTATCTTTAGGGATGGCCCCCAATGCAGGCATACTTTACAAGAGCGGCGGACAGCTGAGAGAGCAGGAATGCACGCTCCTCATTACGGCAGAAGTGCGGCCTAATTGGCTCCCAGGCCTGCAGCAGTCCCACCAGGCCCTCGCCTCAACACGCAACGAGACCATTGTTCATGTTTAAGAGCTCGCGGCGGGAGGGAACGTGCCACTTCTCACATGTTCTTTCCTGCCATGCTCTCGTAAGGGAGTTTGGGGTTATGGAGGGCTCGACGCGGCTACAACCTGTCGAGAGATTTCTGTGTTTTTGTTTCCTCCTCCGCACGAGCCACCTGGCTGTTGGCTACTTGTTACCACGTGTTTACAAGCTCGCTGATAATTACCCGAGCCCCGACGAGGTCATCTGATGTGTGTTTATGGAAAAGATTCTTCCTGCCTCCGTTCAAATCTCAGGGGAAGGAGTGAGGCCCCATCCTAAAATCTTTTATTAATATCTCGGCTTTGTTTACACTTGTGTCAGCGCTCTCCTTTAAAAGGCAAAGGCAAGCAAGTTGTTAGTCACCTTTGCAGTTTCATTCATTGACAAGGAGTATTTTTTTTTTCTTTTCACGAGAAGGGGACCTCTGCTCACACCCATGTCCAGAAACACAAACTCAACTTCTAGTTTGCATAGGTCATGTTAGAAGAAAAATAAAAAAAAGACTCTGTTTTATGCACTGGGGACAGAAAAGGGCCTTTCCCAAACTCTTCCCATGGAAGAAATGTCCAGCAGTTGCTAACACATACTTGTTGACGCTTGTTTCCAGGGAGACAGAGGTGGTGAGCGTGTACTGCAGAAGAAGTGGACCACCTTCCTGAAGGCCCAGCTCCTGTGTTCTCTGCCCGACGACGGCGTCCCTTTCAACATCATCCAGGACATGTTTGTCCTGAAGCCCATGGGAGACAGCTGGGAGAGCACCGTCTTCTACGGGGTCTTCACATCACAGTGGTGAGAGACGTTTAAAAAAAATTAATAAATAAATAAATAAATAAATAAATAAATACTGCATATATGTTGTGTAATCATCATAACATATTTCAATTTGTAACTTTGTTGACAGGTACAAAGGTGCGTCTGGCAGCTCTGCAGTTTGTGCCTTCACCATGGCCCAGGTGGAACGGGCCTTCAGCGGGCGCTACAGAGAGGTCAACAGGGAGACCCAGCAGTGGTACACCTACAACCACCCGGCACCAGAACCGCGACCCGGAGCGGTGAGTCGCAACCCGAAATGGATACTTTCTATTTGGATGAATGTGTATGTAATGATCCGACACTTATCACCTGCCCGTAGTGTGTCACCAACCACCCCAGGCAAATGGGAATCCAGTCGTCCTTGCACATGCCCGACAAGGTGCTCAACTTTGTCAAGGACCATTTCCTGATGGACAGTGTGATCCGCAGCGTCCCCTTGCTGCTGAAACGCAGCGTGCGCTACACACAAATTGCCGTTCACAAGATTCAGGGCATGGAGAATCCCTACGATGTGCTCTTCATCGGAACAGGTTAGACACGCAACTGTGCCGTGATAGTTCTGCTCAGAACCCAAGATGAATGATCTTCTGGGTTTCAAACCTGGAACTTTTTTTTTTCCTTCTCGCGCCCAGATGACGGAAAACTACACAAGGCCGTCAACGCTAAGAAGAAGATCCACATTATCGAGGAGATGGTTCTGTTTGCTGACCCGCAACCCGTGCAGCACATCGAACTGGACCCTCAGAGGGTAAATACATTTGATCGTGCTTAAGGGATTATAATTCGTTCAAGCCAGAAAGAAGAACAGCACTAGAGCTAAATTTACCAAGATGCCCAGGGACATCGCTCCCCTCTGGGGCCTTCTTGCCGCATTTTCTTAAGAGTTATTTAGCCATCTGGAGCAGAGTTTATGATCCTCGCTAGTGTTTTAGCCGCCGCTCAATTTCATTACCGTCCTTTCTTTATGACATAATGGCCTCTCCCAGAGGCCAAAATGGACCCTTATCGAAAGATTATGTCATTCTAATAAAGCCCGGGCTACTTTCCCACGTATTTTGGCCAATGAAAGACAAACAAGATGATTCAGTAATGTTTGCTTAATACACTACTGGGAAAAACAGCCTTAATATAAACTCTATAGCGTGTGCATCAAAGCTGCTGAAATGAGTTGAGGACAATATTGCGTGTATGCGTGGTCACCCCCAATTTAACGACCCTACTGGCGCCAAGCAGGAGAACATCTGGACAGATTTTTGTGCTCTATTTACTTAAATTGTTTTTAACCATGTAATTGTTTTGGCATGAGGCGGCACAGAGGAATAGCGCTAAACACCGTTGCCTTGCGGTTCTGAAAATCTCATCTTCCTGTGCAGGGTCTTCTGTTTGTTTCGTCCTACTCGGGCCTGGTGGAAGTCCCTGTGGCCAACTGCTCCAACTACCTAAGCTGCGGAGAGTGTGTCCTGTCCAGGGACCCTTACTGCGCCTGGACTGGACGGCTTTGTCGGGACGTCAGGATGGCACCGCCTAACAGGTAGGGTCACATGATCGGAACGGCAAAACAGTTTTGGCATCACTCGCTCGAAATAATACAATCCGTAGAACTTTATATTCATTGGATTAAGTCTGCTGTTAGAATCGTGTATGGGTCAAGCGCAATGGAAAATGACAGGAAGGACATTTTTTGCTAATGTTAGCATTTAATTAGTACATAGTGGAGCATTCCTTAGAAGATGATTCATTGTATTTCTGACGTCTGCAATATTTTTATAACAATTTACGTCCCACTGTGACAGAGTAGACATTAAGGTTGACAACAACCACTTGCAAACATACTAGGATGGAAATTACAAACCTGTACATGTACCGTAATTTTCAGACTATAAGTCGCGTTTTTTTTCATAGTTTGGGGGGGGGGGCGGGCGATTTATACTCAGGAGCGACTTATATACATATATATGGTTTTTTTTCCCACTTTTTTGGGCATTTTATGGCTGGTGCGACTTATACTCCGGTGCGACTTATAGTCCGAAAATTACGGTAAATATTTATCCCACAACTACAATGCCTCCATTGAAGAAGAAAACAAAACACCGGTTGTGACGTCATTGAAAACATTAGAGCTTTTCTTAAAGGCCCACTTAACCCTTAATGATAGGGTGGACAACAATTTTAATCTAAAATGATTTGACCGAAGTCCGCTCGCATCAGTTTCTCTTAGCATCCCTTGTTAAGGCTTCTCCTCGTTGCCTAAGAAAAACATGCAGTGTTAACCATTTGTTGAGGGCCGACCGGACGTTTTCATGACGGCGTTGTGACTTCTGAAGTTCTAAGAGGCACATTTTGGTGGATTGAATTACCATATGTAATGTACAACTTAAGTGGATCCACACTGTGTATCAAAACAAATCAAAAACAGACCATCCGTCACGCTGTGAACTTAGGCAAGATGGCGTTAAGAAGAAAATTGTTCCCTTTTGTCAAACTGAAGCGGCTTTGTGATCACACCATTAATGAAAGACCTGATGGAAGAGCATGTGCAGACAACATGTCACTTAACTGCAGCTGTGGGTGTTTTTGGATGTCATGTTCCGTCTCAGCCACTGGCAGCAAGATGTGGAGGAGGCTGACACTTCGGCCATTTGTAACGGGACGCACTCCGGCCCGAGATCTGCCCGACCAGCAGCTACCCGTGAGTGTTGATTTTTAGTGGCATTTTCAAAATAAATACGACTTGCCCCAAGAAAAATGGACGATGTGGCACGCAAATGAGTTAGAGTTTATTTCATGGTATTTACAACTCAGCACAGAGCACCTTTTGTTTGAAGCCACCCTCGTTTTAGATTTAAATGTATTGGAACTGAGTTTATTAAATTCACTTAAAGTGACCCTTACATCCTGTATCAGTCTGCATGTAAATTTTTCTGCGTGTATGTATTGTACTGCCCCCAGGTGGCCAAGGTGTGCATTCCATAAGGAGCCGCACAATCACAATTTACATTGTATTTCACTCATTCACTGTCAGCCCAGTTGAAATGGATCTTTGCCGTCTATAATTACCATATGGAATTAATAATCATATGGTTAAGTTTACATTTATCGTTGTTTGTGTGCACTTTTGGGACAGGTTGGTCCCGTTGCCAGCTGATTACAATCCCCGCCAACACATTCCGGGTCTTGCCGTGCAAGCTGCGCTCCAACCTGGCAAAGAGGAAGTGGCGCTACAGCACCGGCGCTAGCCAGTCCCTGTACGCCACGGTGGAGGGCAACCTAGTGGTGGTGGCGCAGGCCGACAAAACGGAGACCTACGAGTGCTGGTCGGAGGAGCAGAGCTTCCGCCAGCTGCTGGCCAACTACTGCGTGAGAGCGGAACCCCGGCAGGAGGGCTACACCACGGCGCCAGGCCACTCGCGCACGCCGCACGTGAAGCTAGAGGAGGTCATGATCCTTCCCGGCGAGTCTCGCTCGGAGCAGATCCACACCAAGACCTACTGGAACGAGCTCATTGTGGTGTGCGCTTTGCTGGCGTTCTCCCTCGTGGTCTTCTCCCTGTTTGTCATCTACCGCAACCGCGACCACATGAAGTCCATGCTCAAGCAGGGCGAGTGCGCCAGCATGCAGCAGAAGAAGCCCAGGATAGTCGGCAAGCCCGCAGAGAGCCTGCCGCTCAACGGCAACACCATCCCCGTGTCCACGTCGGACCACAAGGGCTACCAGACGCTCAACGACAACTACATCTGCAGCACGCCCACCCGGGAGTCCTCGCCGGAGAGCAAGAGCTTCTCCGACGCTTCCGACGGGCGACCGCTCAATGTCAAGGAGAGCCACGTGGAGTACTCGCCCACATTACCACGTCCCAGAGTGCGACTCGGCTCGGAGATAAAAGACTCCATCGTGTGAGAGCGGACCACGGCAGCTTTTTATTTTGCTCAGTCGTTTCCTTTGCTTTCAAGCTGCGTGCGGGACGGGAAAAGCAGCTCCGACAGGGTTGAGGACTCGGCAGCTGCTTTCCAATAGTTTTAGTCAATTTCTTCACAGCCACTAATTGCATACACAATGCCTGCAGAGTGGCAATGCAAGACAGAAGACGCTCGCTCAGTATTTATGTCTTCAAGTCCTTAGACGTCCCCCGGCTGCACAATAATCACCAAGTTCAGGTTCAAGGAGGACCAAAAAAAAAAAGCCCTCTGACTAAGACTGTGTGACAATGATGAATCGATGAAGGACAATGAGACTGCATGACATTGTAACAGATCTAAGGAGCGGCGAAAAGGGCACCAAACGCCTCGTACTGCCTGAATGTATGGCTGGAAAAGACAAAAAAAAAAAAAAAAGTCTGGTCTGTTCACACTATGGACCCTCGGACGGCGCACGCCTATACCGAATCGTGCAGGTACTACAAGCATTAAGCGGGGTACATGCATACCGATGACTTTTTTTTTTCCCCCCTTGATCAAAGCCAAGAAAGGCCAGATTTTGGGATGCCACAAAAAGATTATCCTGAGCAACTAGCCTGTGGTGTCTTTTTGTAAAAAGAAATCAAAAAACATAAATCTTTAACCTGATCAATATATACAATTTGACACGATTGTTTATTTTGTGGTCAACACTGAGGCGGGCTAGCCGAACTTTGGAGTAGATTGCCTGGGAGTGATTCCGAACACAGCCTCAATCGTCTTTGAATTTCTTCTTTGTGTTTTTTTCTGGCTAGCTGGATGCACCACGCTGCCTCTCACAGGTCAGTCTTGGAACTGCAACAGATGTGTTGATTAGCACGCCAGCGGTCAAACACACTTTGGAATTTCCTCGTCGCGCGTAAAAGTCGGTATGTGTATACCCCGCTTTACTTAACTGAAAGCCAAGGAGTGAAAAATAAAAATCTTCAGGGTCACACCGAACCATCCCATGCTCTGTGCCAAAAAAAACAAAACTTAACAAACAAAAACAATTAATCGAAATGCAATAGTGCCATTGTGTTGTGATGACCACTTTCTTTGTTTTTAGGATCGCAAAGAGCACACAGAGGCCTTCGCGAAAGGCACTAAAGTATCATTCTGTGTTTGGTGGCGCTTTTACACAGTTGATCACAGACCATTTAAGAAATCTACACTGCTCACTCCTAACTGTCTGTTTCTCTTACTACAATATAATCAACTGTGCAGACCACAAAAAAAAAAAATTCAAAACTAAAATTGAGTCTTTGTTAGCTAGCAGGTAGAGCAATGTAAAACAACAGAGTTGCTATTTCCTGGTCACGTCGCACGTTGTTCTCAGTCACTTGTTGCTAGGCGGGACTCAGGGGCAAAAACATGCCCAATGGAAAATTCCTGTTACTGACGCCTCTATGTGTCCTTTACTCATCACCATTGAGTATTTAGTTTAGGTTAGTAATTCATTTACAATCTATTCCATTTAAAGTAGACTTATTCTTTTCCATATTTGGGATTTTTTTTTTTTTAATTAGCTATACTGTGGAAAGTCTATTGCCACAGTTCAACCACTACTCAGTATTGAATATAAACTATATCATCTGCTGAATTTAGGACAGCGCGGTGAAAAGCACGTGTCTCCAAATAAGGCATTTGTTGTGTGTTTGTTTCAATCTAATTTTTTTTTTTTTTTATGTTTTGGTTTGTGTTCACTCGGGATTTTGTCAGGATTTGTCCGCCCAATGCACATAGCAGAAAACTTGAAGACAAGAAAATCATTTGAAAAACATAACAATAAGGATTATTACATTTATTGATCCACAGTTTAATTGATACTATCGAGTTTAAAATGTGGCACCTGCTGGAATTACTTGTGCAAAATGGCCATTTAGTGGGAAACATAAAATCGAAAGTAACGATATTTTTTTATTTTCTCATGCCAACGTCGTGTTGAGCTGTTGCGCAGCTGTAGCTCAACTTTCCCATAGTTGACGTGACGTTCTCCAAATTTCAAAACCTCCCTTCTCGATAAACAGACCAATTATTTTTTGCCAAACTTTGAAGAATGTAATCGTTTGAGAGGTCAGTGCAGAGATAATCTCAATACCAGCTCCCGGGTTTCATCATCACTCGAGTCCATGTGAAAGCACAAACCAGGTTCTTTGCACAGCATGTCCATTTCCACATTAAAAATGCAACTACTGAGAAAACAGCAAGAAAACAGGGACCATTCTAAACATTCTTTGTATACTCTTGAGACTTAAATGACTTTTCCCAAAGATGGAGGAAGCTTGTCCATAACAATATTACCAACGCAGAGCAATAGGGCACCGCGTCACTGAACCACAAACTAGCAGCATCTATTTCAGCAGAAAACCTTTTAAGAACAAGAATGACCGACATCTGGATCCGCCCCCCCTCCCCCCCCCCACACACACACACATCCAGTTGACAAAGTAATTGCACAGCATAGAGCGCACAAAGTGGTCTGTGTTTATTTTTTTTGCTTTGATTCTATCAACTGTCTGTGCTTAATATTGTGTGCGTGTGTGAATTTTTAAGGGACCTTGTGTAAGACGTGTTGTAGAACTAGAACTGAATTGTTTGCTACCCACAATATTTGCTGCCGCAATAGTCTACTGCTGATGAGTGCACACGCGTTTTGTGGATCAAGCATATTCAAGCAGGAATGGTATCTAGTTATAATAATGTGTGGTTAGCAAAATGGGTGGGAGGTGGTGCCTCAATACCTTAAAAGGTGACACTACACTTTAAAATGTGCCAAAAATGTGTAAAAGGAAATTTAACATGCTGCTAAATCGATTTGGATTATTTCAAGAGTGAGCCTTGCACAAACACAATGTAAGCAAACTGCTAAAATGGATTAAATCTGAAAATTGACACTTTTAACCGGAATGGTTAAAACTCTACAATCACACTGATATGGAAACTTTGACGTGACAGCTTTCGAAAATATATTTTCAAGCTTAATTTCCGTGAGTTGGCCTTCAACCTAAATTTGGTCACCTATAGAGCAAGCCAAGCCAAGCTAGCTGGGTTTGCAATTTTGTCACACTAGGAACTCATGAAATTGTATTAATTAAAGACCCTGGGAACTAGACTACATGATCAAAAAAAGGAGATCCTGCTTTTATATGCTTGACAGCCTCATAAAAGTATAAAATGCCTTCTTTTTTTTTTCCTTCGGCCGTGTGCCGTGTCGTACTGCCCAGCATTTACAATTCACAGTATACACGGGTCACGTTAGCATTGTTCACCGTAACTGCTAACCATAACACTAGGAGCTGCTCAAAATGTTGTTGTTTTTTTGTTTCATTTTTATGCACACACATGCCTTTCTGAAGACACAAACTGACGTACGGTTACCATTTGGCCTTAATTGTCATGCATATTTATTTTATTCATGACGAGCTTTTTGTTTCAGAGCAATTCAAGCTTAATTTTGAGTGGCTCCTCGGTGATGCAACGAATACTGTACTGGACATGAATGTAATGGCCACCTCATTGTCTTTTTTTGTAGGATTTCTTTTTTGTTTTGTTCAAACAGTCCCGTGATATAAAGACCAGCACAATCCAACTAACATTTGATATATATTGGTGTCATTCACTGAGTTGACTGAAAAGCAAAGTAGAAAAATGTGGTCTTGCCTGCATGATTCCCTTCTATTTTTTTTTTTATTATTATTGTTATTATAATTATTTGTCGTGTATATACTTGTGAACTGTATTTTTTTTTGTTATGGAAATGAATTGTGACTGTTGTTTTTGTTATAATGTACATAAAAAGCACTTTATTTTAAAATATTTCAGATAAATGAATAAAATCAATGTTTTTAACAGAATCATTTATGACTACTTTTCATTGTTTGATATGTACGGTTGAAAAAAATCTGTACTAAAAGCGATTTTGAGAGCCACTCGGCGTTGAGAGGATAATTCTACGTCACATGGCGCACAAGCAGACACGCAGCCAAACAAAGAAAAATATAAAAAAGACAGTCATGCGTGGTGATCGGTGATATAAAAATAATAGGGGACATACGTCATTGCGATCCGTGAGACCAAAAAATATACAACTGTGTTTTTCTTTATCTGGCTGCATGTCAGGTGTGAGTAACCTGCGTGTGACGTGTTACCGTTACATGCGTTCTCGACTGCGATTGGCTGACTCTGGGCGACGCTCAAATAGGGACGGAAAACTCGGGAATGGAGGACGATGCCCATGCCTCTTGGTAAACAAACAAGAGAACCGAGACAGCTGTCTCACAACCCCGACAAAATGAAGAGGGATTATTGGGGGAAAAAAAGGTGGAGAAAAGAATGCAGGACAGCGGTGAGTGTGATATGTTACCGTGTCGTGTAACGTCTCTCAACTTAATGTAACATACCTGCTGTGCTCTACCGATTTAACCATGCAAACAAATTGCATTAACATGCTATTGCTCCGAAGACCGAGTAAATAAAGATGTCACGTTTTAGATTTATGCTAAATCCTTTCGAAATGCCAGAATGTATTTTGTCCCGTAGAATATTTGATTTTTAATTGTACTTTATCCAGTTTGTTTCATTTTGAAAAGAGAAACATCAGCATATTTCTTGGCAATTTTATTTTTGATGTTATTTTAAATTGTTTTATATGCTCAAAATGAATCTGTTACATAAAAAATTTCATCACGTTTTAACCTAAAACAATAAAAACTGTAGATATTTCAAAGTTTGTTTTGTACTGCTATCAAGAACATTTGCACACTTTTTGTAAAAACGTGCTTATTTTCATGATCGCCATTACCCGCTATTTGAAAGCCTGTTACATACTATTTGACCGTCTTTGCTTGCTCTAGCTCATTTTAATTAGTTTTTTTTCAATTAATTTTATTGTGCAGCCCGGTATTTTCGACATAAGATCCTGTTATAAGATTAACAACTGTTATCATCACTGGTACCTTTCTCACTTGTCTTTGCTGCCACCTGGCGGTATCACTGCATCAGTCATGTAAAAAAAAAAAGAAATCTCCTATAAACGCGTCCCCCCCCCCAACACTATTCTAATATATTTATCTCCAACAGAATCGATCATAAAGAGCCAAGTGATCATGAACTACAAAGATACTCTTTATTTGTAATCATTAGGAGACATGTTTATACAATAAAAAAAAAATTACGACGATGCTTTGAGTGGACAATAGTTCATCTTCCTCCTGCTACTAAAAGCACCGACGCTCCTCTGCATGCACAGTGTGGGATAATGACGAACAATTTCACCCCAGAAAAAAATATTCCATTGCCATAAGAAGAGAATGTAGGCTGAATTCTATGTGGAGTCTCGGATATTTAAAAAATGACATTACAGGCGTTTATCTTTATCAGGGAGGAAGCCGAATACGGGATGAAGTCAGCTCTTCACTTGGACTTTGGGTTGTCTTTCTCTCCACCGTCTGACTTTTTCTGCTTTTGTTGCATTATTTCAGCATCCCTGGAGGGCAAAAGACAAAAAGTGTCATTAAGATTAAACTAATATACCATGAATGTTAATGATGTGTTTTTCGAGGCATGTTGTCTAGTACCTCTGCTTCCGAGCAGCGGCTGAGAGCCCGTCGTCAGTTCTCTTCCCTTTGCCGGTGTCGTTCGCCTTCTTGGCAGCCTTTTGGCGTGCAAGCTCACGCTGATTTCCCCCTAAAAAAAAAAAAAAAACGTGTTAATGTCACATGTAGTGAACCTCTAATCTACACGAATGCAGTGACGTCATTATTATAACCAATACTTGTGTTACAAACATTTCTAGGCGTTCGTAACCTCGAATTGTGTTGCGTCGTAAAACCGAGGAATTATTGGAGCATACAAAACCGGACGACGTGGCAGGGCGGCGCTGTGGAGCAGCTTCACACCTCAAACCACAACAACACTAATACAGGTCGGGCAACAATTTAACTAGAGGTATAAATAGATATACTTGGACACACCCGGTATCCAGCTGACGCATTTTACCTAAAATTAAGTATAAAATATTCTTTTGAGTGATCAGTTTGACAGATACAGCACTCGTATCAGTCAAATTCAGTGGGGCCAAAAACAAGCTAAAGCAGACACTAGTATAACAGATTAATGAAAATGATCATTCTTAATACAGTTGCTACTTCTGCAGTGCGCATCTTAAGAGGAAAAAAGAAAGTTATGTGGTCTTATTATGGACAAATTCGGAAACGTCCAAGCCCCGCGAGAGGACGACGTCTTTTCCAGCAAATAGACGACGACGGGCCTCGGCTGCGCGAGGAACAGAAACGAGAACACTTCATGCAATTGCTGTGAAGTATATAATGCCTTACGGTAAATTTATATATGTCGATACCCACTGGTCATTTTAGTAACCGATGCTTCCGTCGACCCAAATCCACAAAAAGCTCAGCCTAAAGGCCAAAATGTCCCTCTGCGTTGTGCCAGTCGCTCTCTGCCTGGTTGTGCTGTGTCGCTACTGCGCCTGCGTACAAGACAGCCCTTGACAACGAGAACATTCCGGGATATCAGAGCGCATGCGCAATTAGTCAGGATGTAATGTGTGACATTTGCACGTGGAGAAATATTTGCCACTTTACTTGTATTCTTGTTGAGGACAGTAAACGTACAAGAACATGCCGGTGCATTATTGTTTTTTGTTTTGTACTGTACTTACTGTACAAAATAGCAAATCCAGTGACAGTATCTGACCAACAGGGGGAAGCCTTTACCAGCAAATAAAAGCATCACTGGGCCTTTCGTGTTATCCTATTAGAATAAAAAAGATCAAACATGTACAACACTTCAAATCCAGCTAAGAATAAACTAGGGGATAAACAATATGTGGACTTTTAACAAAGGAATAAAATCACATTTTATTAAGGGAATTTCAAATGTACAACTTTATTGTAATATTGCACCAAGTATACATTTGTGCAAGTATACATTTGTTCTCAAATTGCATGGAAAAAATACAACTGTGGTTTAAAAAAGGCATTACTCCGACAGCAAACAAGACAGTCAGAATTATAGCCGACTTTTTGAAGGTGAAGTCAAGTCAAACATTTCTTTAGTAATATGTTCAATGCGCTCCTACTACTCTTAACATTCTAATTGATACTGCGTTTGTGGGTTTAAGCAGTAAAAGGCCACCCATGTTTTCCACTCAGTGGGCGGCCATTTTGCCACATGCTGACGACTGAAAATGACATCACAGTGCCTTAGGGCTCAGGTGATGAAAAACCACGGCTCACCTGTTTTCTGAGTTTGGTCGGATCCATCAGTTGCCATTCATATTCTATATATTCTGGAGACAAGCTCTTCATGATTTCAGTATTCATACTTTTCTGTGATATTTTTGTTTGGTGGTATGTCGTGATCTTGGCCCAATGAGTCGTTGTAAACAGTATGTCTGTTGCCAGCCATAACTGAAATTGATATGTAGACTCATACAAAACCTTTTGAACTGGAGTCTGCATGTAATTTCAGTCAAGCTGACCGTCACGAAAGAAGGAAAAGAGAGACTTTTGCGGCGCCGGGGAGTCACCACACGTACAGAGCGTGTCTCGTCTGAAGACGACGGGCAAAGCAATGAAATGTTCAGGCAGCGATCAAAGGCTTGCTCTTTGTGTGCTGGAGCACGAAGAAAGTTAACAGCATGTAGAGGAACAAGTTAAACACTGTGGTCAAGTTTATTAGGCCGCTGGCAATGCAGCATGTTTGCCTCCGACTTGTTTTCCTCGTCCACATCTGCTCTTGACCGTGGTGGCCTGACACGTTTCCCCAAAACTATTTCGGCCTCCTCGCGCAATGACTCCCACCTGGCCTTTTTGACAACATTTTATACTTATGCAAAGTGTCATCATCTGTTTTGCTTTTCCCATGAACGTATCAGAATCATTCCCTTTTGACTTAAGTTGCATTTTTTAATTTAAAACATGAAAATAACTCTTGGAAGAAGCGTGAGGAGATAATCGATTCAGACAAAGCAAAATAAACCGCGGGGCTGAATATTTTTAGCTCACTGCCTGAGGGCGCTCGTGCCCCTTGATCAAAAGTTATTTTGGGACAAAAGACGACACGCGAGCAAAATCTCTCTCCTGTTGTGCAGATGTTACCCTGGCCGACCTTTTGTCTTGGAAGCAAAAGATCAATCCGGCAGGAGGCTGGATTCAATTTCACATATGCAACTGGTAGGGCTTAAAACTGAGCAATGAAAGAAAGAATGAATCAGATAAGAGCCACATGAGAAAGACACCAAACAGTGCAAAGATTTTGGTGGAACACATTCTGATTCCTCGTTTTGGATACAATTTTGCCATACAGCAACTGAAGGAAAATTAAAAAAAAAAAAGATTAAATCATCCACCAACTGTATAAACATAAACAGAGACCACTGTTTTAGACCCAATGCCCCTGAGTCACATTTTATGATAGTATCAGAGCAGAAACGTGCGTCCGTCATGTGACTTCTTATTTATTTTTTAAACACTTCTTGCACACTTGAGAACAATCCAGGCATGTTCTTTTTGTGACAAGAGCGGTCATCGAAGGAGAAAATTGTTTTTTTTTAATTTTCATTATGTGCTAAAATTACATCACTGCTGCATTCGGACAGGATGGAAATGAACGAGCGTAGCACGTCGTCTCTAAATGCAACAGGCTCTTGTCAAAAGTCCAGGGTTGCGTGCACCACATTACCAAGCGCAAACAACGCCCACAGATGAAACCAAAACCGTGGTAGAAAATGGACACAAGTATACTGAGAAGTCATTAGCAGGGTAAAATTAAATCTTGACATTGTCCAGACCATACGTGTTGCCACGGTAACACAACCATTTATAGTCTTATATCCAAAGTATTGGGGGTGGAGGGGATTAAGGGGGGGTTCTGAATCAAAACTAATCCTCCAAGATGAAATTTTCAAAAATAAAAACTCTTCAGTTTCTTCTGCTGATAGCAGACGCTAATTTTGGTGAAATAAGTTTGTGACCACTCCTAAAGACAGTGGGTGGGAAAACAAGCTCGTACTGTAATTACATAATGATTCTATGTAATACAGAGCCAAGTGAGCAGATTCTCCTCCGCCAATGCACAGTCTGTATAGTAAGTAAATAAACTCCCACAGAGTGACACTATAAGTAGCATCCCAGACTTGGGAGTTTCCTCCATGGCAACCGGCCTCAGTGAACTGCGTGGCAGGACACATGGGAAGCCTTCTCCCATCTGGAGATGATGAGGATGATCACAGCGGACTGGATCAGCACAGTCAATTCCCACTCCGCTTGATTGGAGGAGTGAAAAATATGCACAGTGACTAAGAGGACGCAGCCGAGACAAATATTATGAAGGACGGAATTAGAAGCAGCTTCTTTGTTCGCAGCTCCCAGGGACATAAAAGTCAATGTGATGAGGGTAAATACTGTTGTGGTAAAAGTTCTGCCTTCACAAAGATGATTAGATCCCACAAGGTGCTGTATAACAAATCAGATGAGCTCAGACTGTGACATCTGGATATGTTTAATGGGGAAGAATGTGGTTTAGTGCTCGTCTCTGTCTCTATAGGTAGCAGGTTTGAATCTCAACTCTAACCTAGCATAAATTTGTCTGGTTAGTCCAGTTTTCACCACATTCCAAAAAAATGCTGATTAGGTTCATTCAGGTTTGTTCATCTGTGTCAACGGGAGACTGATTGGTTGTTTGTCCAACTCGTCTGAATGGATGTTTCATGTTCTGTTTACATTGCTTCACGTGCACAATCCTGATCCGATCCAGATTAAAAATCCAGCTTTCCTCCATAAGATCCAAAATATTAGAACAATTATTTTAATATTTGTAGAGGTTGAAGTGAGCATGAGTTAGAGTTGAATTTTGGTGACAATATGAACCCTATTTTTTTTTTTTTTGCTAATGTATGTAAATCATATTTGTCACAGCAAAATGTTTGATGTATCTTTTGGAGCTGATTGCATGGTAAATTGAATCTTGTGGCAACTGAGTGTATTTCAAAGCATTCAATGGAGGCACTCTAATGATGTCGCGCAAGACTCCAAAGTCACCTGGCTTGAATAGGATGACGTCTGTGGGGCAAATGAGTCATCAGAGTCGCCGGAAGCCCACTCCATCGTAGATGCGATGGCTCCAGTCGTGCGGGTGAAAAATAGGCATCCAGTGAGAGGTAATAAATTCAGACATAAGATGAAGTGGAGCTCTTTTGTGAGGTCTTTTTTTTTTTCTGTGGGTGGCCTTCACACATGATTACCTGGTTGTCACAGACAACTCTAATCAGGCTTCAAAAGCAAATGCATCATCTTTGTCGAAGCACTGCAACGTCCTGGAAACGCAAGCACGGGGAGGAAATACAAGATCGTAACGGGAAGGATTCAAATCCTGATCCTCCGAAATGTATGGCAGATGCTCTAACCACCAAATTATTGTTTGTTATCAGAATACATTTATTTATTTGGTAGTATTTTGTGATTAGATGTGTTATTCTGATTAAACACAAAAAAGATCAGTCTGCCTTCAAAAAGGACGAGATCATTTAAATAATTGTTAATTTTGAGAGCCTGAAATCTTATTTGGACAATATTTAGTAAAAAAAAAAAAAAAAGATTACTCGATTTCTAAAATACTTAATTTGATAATCGTTTTTTTGTCGATTAATCGATACATTTTCACACGCATAGAAACAAAACCCAGAAAGGGATGTCAAAATTTGTAAACGGAACCTTAAAGTAAAAAATGTGATGTTTTTTTTTTTTTTACCTTGGGTGGATTCTATGCAGAGATAAAAGTTAAGATACCGCTTCCTGGTCCCTCAATATAAATGCTTCTGTCTGTCTTTTATTGGCTAATTCCCTCACACGGTGCGCCCCGTGGTTTAAAAAGGACACGCACTCCTCTGGTGACGGCACACTCCATTTATTGTTGTCTAACTATTTGCAGACAGAACGCGCTGCAAGCAGAATGGAACTAAAATGAAAGCAAGAGCAGAGAACATTCTCTGGAGTCATGCGATGACACCGCAGCTTTTCATCATCTCTGTGCTCATGCATGGAATGATGCGCCACAGCAGTCGGTGTCAAAGTGGCAGCTGTAAAGTCATCTCAGTAAAACACTTACACACCTGGGCCCTGTTTACACACGTGTGTGTGCGTGTGTGTGCGTGTGTGTGCGTGTGTGTGTGCGAGCAAGTCAAAAAAAGAGAATTTGCGTCAATTGCGGTTGTTTTAAATACATGTGTGATTTTCTTTGTTGTTTCATTTGAGAGAAATTTTCAACTAGGAGTGGCGCTAAACTTTTTTGAAGATTTGTTGGCGTTCACTCGGCCAAAATATCGCTTGTTGTGAAGTCAGCTGATTGAATTCGCCTCCACCAAGCAGTGCAATGATGACTCGTATCTCGGGAAAAACTCATGTGGGTTCATTCGTATATAAAGGCCTCAGTGTTTATTTGTAAACTTTGATCTAGTGGGCTAGTGTTCCGCTTACCCGGAGTGCACCCACAAATCATGAAGCTGATTGTTCTTGCGGTTTTCTTTTTTTTTTTTTTTTCAAAACAACAGACCTCAAAGGTCTTCACAGTGAATAATCTACTTGCTTTGCAAGGAACACACAGCCTTGAAATTCTTGCACTTTGCACACTGAAGCCTTGACTGCTACAGTATGCTAGCAATTTTGATTTTTTTTTTGCACCAGCTCATGTTCAACTGATGTTATCTTATGAAAATGTATTTATCAACAAAAAAAAGTTCATCCTGAAAAGTAGAGTGAACAAATAATACACAGAAAACAGCTTTTTCTTTTCTTCTTCGCAAGAATAATTGTAAATGGTGTTCAAAGTGCAACACGTTTACCAACCCTAGTTTAGATAACAACTTTTACAATGTGTATTTATTTAATCTATTCCATTAAACAGGAGGCTCTTTTGAAAACTATTCACTTTGTCTGAACACTTGTTTGTACTCTTACATGGAAACAAAAGATAGAGAAATGATACCCTGGGGACAATTTGTGTCCCTTTTCTAACACTTAATTGTACCAAGGGGTTCAATTGTTAGCCCTACAGAGTCCATCCCAAAAATGGATACCTTGGAGCACAAAAGTACCTTTTCTTTCTGAGATTGCATCCAACGTGAGCAAACTGAGCTTCTCGCAGGTGTCCTGGGACTTTGTGCCCTCAGGTGTGACGCATCTCTCCTGGGGGTCGGTCGATGGGCTCTACCCTACTTGCCGCGAAACAGATGGCGAAGCGCGGACAATGACTGACAAGACAGGTAGATGGGGGGGTCAAGGGTTTTATCTTCCAGATCTCACCTTCTGAAAACCTGCTGGTGAGGCCCGAAGGGATTTGATTTTTTGATGACCACGAGAGCACGGTTTTCCATATGGATTGTACTTTTAGTTCGGACGTTGATCACTGCCAAATTGCTCATTGTTCCATTTTTATTGACTTTAAAAATGTTTGTCTAGTGCATTCCCTGAAAGTAGTAAATGGTTTTCCATTAGGAAAGCTTCACTGAAGGCTTATGCAGTATGTGACGTTTTTCTGCCACCTGCTCTTGCTTCTTTGACCCACAGTAACCTCCTCCTTTTACGTACTTTCATTCAGGCGTGGCTTAAGAATTTAACTAAATAGGCTTATACTTGTCAGACTCACCTGCTTTTGCTGCCGCCGCTGTCACTCGTGTGTTTTCACTTAGTGATATACAAAAACTGTTTGTAGCATCTGTTGTGTAAAAATGAATGGCGATTTGATTTTATGCATTTTTGGATCACGGGTTAATTCTTAAAACTCAAATCGAAAAAGTGGATGAAAAGCATTTAATAAAACGACTTACATTATATATTTAAATTGATTTGCTGCCAATGCATTAGAATAAAACGATTACTGGCCCTTGTCAGCAAAGCAATTAAAAGAGCGAGGCGAGTGCATCAACTGACGTCGTCATCATAGCCCCGCCCACTTTGTAACGTAGGCTGACGTCACCCGATTTGAGCGTTACTTGGGAAAGACTGCATTAATTCGCCGAGCGGACTCCGAAAGGGAGAGCCAGTGATGGCTTCGCTCGGGCAGGACCGACGTTACGGGCTGTCGTGCGGGAAAAACAGCAATAGCAAACTCGGACCCAACCGGACACTTTACCACGTCAAGCTCACCGACACCGCCATTCGAGCGCTGGAGGCTTACCAGAACCTCAAGGTACCTGTGGCGCGGCGCGTGCATACCCAACACACGCACACTTGTCACAAGTTCTTTTCTTGGCTTTATTATCTTAATTGCTACCTTTTTATCTCAAAATATGTTTGTGTCATCCGTCAGCACTATGCGCTTAACTTTACAAGCGAGACGCGCCTAATGAGAGACCATCATCGTATACACGCGCTTGTTTAAATGTTTTTTTTTTCCTCTCTCTTTCACTCAGGCTAATTTACCAAGTGAGCCGACTATCTGTTTCGAGGGCAGTCAAGGGGTAAGGACATGTTAATTTCTATTTTAAAAAAAAAGAAAATCTCCAAACCAAGTCATATTTTCGTACGACTTCCTTTTACCACATTGGGATAAATTACAACTTTTAATTTTAGTTTATTTGTTTATGTACCATTCATATACATTTTGAAAAACCCCATCTATTATATAAAGTATAAATGTCAAACTGAAGGCCCGGGGGCCAGATCTGGCCAACCATGTCATTTCATGTGGCCTTCGAAAGCAGATCAAGCGTGTCAACTTTCACAATGCTTGCTAAGCTCAAAAATGTAAAGTTGTCATATGTAATAAATAACAACCATGATATATTGATCGCAGCACCCGCAGATGGATCATTATATGGGATCTTATCGCATATCTGAGTTTGCCATTTTATTAATCGAGTAGATTTTGCCTCCATAATGTTTTTTGTTGTTTATTTTTCTGTATTTGTCCATGAGACGACTTTGTACTTTATTTTAATTAGTAGTTTAATAATATTGTTTGATATTGTACGAAAAAATGACAATGATCGATGCTTCCTCCCCGTCAGCAAAAAACAACGCCCTCAGCTACATTTTAAAATATGATCAAGGCCATTTTTTTCCCCGCTATTGTATAGCTGCAAAGTAGACTTTGGCATATATTGTATGTGCTGTAATGATCCATAATGGGGGGTTATGCTTACAGCACATAGGAAGCTTGCAGGTTATTGGGTCAGGCTAGGTACTGTGGAGTGACAGGGAGTGAGTGACACACACAAACTTTCACATTCTGAGTCACAAATGCAGTGGGGAGCATTCATGTGTCAAGCGAAAAGACAGCCCCCCCCCCCCCCCCCCCCCCCCATGACGCACATTGGTCGCATTGCCTCGTGGGAAGTTAATGTTGCTCACAGCGGGTGTTTACGCTTGGTTAGAAACTTTTTTTTTTTTTTTTAAGAGGGGGAGGAAGAAGAGGGAGGGTTTCCAATAATCCAGAATCTGCAGCAAGCACCACTAGATCATATCTGTGTTTGTGTGTAGACTGCGTGTCGTCAGGGATAGCTACAGTTTTGACCTCAGGGAATGTTTTACTTTTCAGTAATTACACACGTTGGTGGGAAATAGCTGCAGCTTGCCAATGTTCCTGTCTGGACATGACTGGTAACTAGTTGTGTCTACATGCCCCAATTATTAATATCATTAAACACTTTCATAATATTTATTAGTGTAGTTGTGTGCAGACCCGAGAGTGAACTCAACTCAGAACAAGCAGCAGTTTGGCAAAGTGATCAAATCTTGATTAAAAAGAGAGGTGTTTAATGCTAGCTACCCAATTAAAATGTAGCATTAAACATCAGACATTTGCATATTCTATATGTAAATTAAACATAACTATTTTTAACTACTAGCTTGATGCTAACATAATAGTAATGTTGTCACAAACGGTGCAGCAAAACATGTAGACAGTATGTGAAAGTAGTTACAGACCTACTTATTTATCCTCTTTAAAAAATGACTAATGTTACTGCAGTTCATGGCTCCATGCACAATTTTTTTCCGATTTTTTTTTTAATATGTATGACTTAACTGGATGCACCACAATTGGACACCTGTTTGATGTAAATGCTCGTGGTGTTTTTTTATCTGTAGTTTCCCTCCTTTGTTATTGTGATGGAAACTGGATGACGGGAATTTCGTCACAGTCATTAACCAAATGAATGTTTCGAGGTAATTAGGAGCCATAATACTCTGCATGACTGCGTCAGCTCTCTCTGTCTCGACTGACTCAAACGTGCATGCTTTTGTGTTAGTAGGCGGCAGAGGAGCGTATTAGCAGAGTCGATAACAATGCTCTCGTCTGTGTTTGTTAAGACCTAATGCTAGTTTTGGACGAGTAATACAACCTGTTGCAGTGCATGGTCCAGTCGTAAAGTCAACAAATAACCAGTTTCATTTTGCCTTGGCGTGTTTTGATGTGTTTGCTTCTTGTTTTTGTGCTCAACGTTTTAAAGGCATGAGTTTATTCATTTCCCGCAACACCCACCCCCCCCCCAGCCCATTGTACAGCGCTCTTTAGCCTGGCAAGATCAGCTGAAATCCCCTGGGGGGAACCATGTGTGTGTTTCCTTGCCTCTCATTTGAATAACAAGGAGCAAGGGAATGCGGCCTGTGTTTTGTCACCCACAATGAATTGACTTCCTCGTCCTAATGGATTACAGTCAGTACAGATGCAATGGACTGTACTCCGTCCTGGTGGGTTCTTTTTCATAGGCTTGAGCACCATGGTTTAAAAAAAAAAAAAAAAAAAATCCCTGCTGTGCATGTAACGGAGCAGAAGCGGCTCAAAGTTATGCAAGTGGAACAAAGTTTTGATTTTTTTTTCCTTATCTGATGATAGCTGATGGTTACAGGAAGTGCTGAATAACCAAAGTGGCTGGAAGCAGCAGAAGGCAAAACAACAAATTCTATTGTCCCCCTGAGGGGAACTTGAATGTTACACTCTATTTCTTTGTACAGTATTTGAACACGTCACATGCCGAATGGATCCTGTGAGCATGCAAGTGGAGTGAATTTTGGGTTGAAGGATTCCTTGCTCTTGGAGAAAACTGGCATTCCTCCAACAACAGTGACCACTGAGATGGTGGAAAAATGACTTCTGTGTGTGATCAAGCAGTTCATCTTGGCTTACAAGAATCGCGTCCCGTTTAATTCTCTCATGTGAAAATCCAGGGTGCTGGCTCAGGAGGTATAAAAGGCTGCTTGTTTCCCTGCCACACACACGTGTCAAAGTATGTGTAGAGCCGGCCTTGCTTGGGGGCCACACGGGGGTGGGTTGGGGGTTGCGCTGACCCACAATTTGTTGAAGTTGACAGTCTGGCCTCGAGCACCTGCCAGAGACAAATTCTTCTTGGCATCGGTTTTGGGGAAATCTCAAGGACGCTTCCCGACTCCTACTCCCCTGCAGCATTGGAGCTTGTGGCTTTGTCTCTGTAAAACTGCAAATGGAAGGTGATTACAAGCTCAGTCTTGATTACATGCACCGTCTCCCGCCGGAGGCATTCGCATTAATCACCCAGCATGTGAATCTGAGCAAGCGACACCAGCCGCGGACCCAACCGACTGAGATATTAAAAATAAGTCCATAATAAAATAGAGATAAACAATTAGTCATGCAAAACTGGGTCAAATTAAGTCAAGCTACTTTACTGTGGTAGCTGGTAAATAACATTACACAATCACTATGCTGTTTTAAAAACTGTGCATACTCTGGATTATGTCACAGTCTTGGAATTTTTTACTTTATCTGGAAAAAGTTTTTGTATTATAAAGCTTAAAACCTTTTTATTTTTAGGCCTGCCTCATACCGTGTAGCATGACTGAATACGACTACGAACTTGTATTCTTTATAGTGATGGGAAAATGAAGCTTCATATGTGCGTTATGAACCAGTTGTATTTTTCGACGCCTCTAGATGGCACTGTTTGAATAAAAGCGTTTAAGAAATGGCAAGTTAGTGTACGTTCACCCCGATGTTCAACTAATCCTGCCATCTTGAGGAGTCAAAATATATTCCAACTGGTTTGTGAAGCAAATTCGAAGCTTCATTTCAACGACTAATTATTTTATAACCATTGTTGACTTTTTTACTGAGCAGCCAGTTCAGAGATATGCATACCACTTTCCTATATCACAATAAATTAAATTTTTACGTGAATCAGCACTTTATTACTATAGATGCTGTGACATCATCCCGCTAAACACCAAAAGCCAAGGAAAATGAAAAGCACACGTGCAGTTTTGACTATTTGGAATATTTTTCCAGAAATGTTTGGTCACATTCCAAATGTTAAAACTTCAGGGTCATTGCAGCAAAAATGTATTTTTTATCTGTGTGTGATAGTTCCACTGTTAAATTACCGTAATTTTCGGACTATAAGTCGCGGTTTTTTTTTTCATAGTTTGGGTGGGGGGGCGACTTATACTCAGGAGCGACTTATATACATATATGGTTTTTTTTTCACTTTTTTGGGCATTCTATGGGTGGTGCGACTTATAGTCCGAAAATTACGGTACTACTAATTTTTCACACAAACAAACACTGCCACCTTTTTGTACAGTTTGGTAAAACCCAGCTAAGCTAGCAAAATGCGTGATGACCCTACAAAGGGGTCAAGGGAGAGGCTATGCTCAGCCCAAAATGGCAACTAGTAGTCCTGGGAACAAATCTTCTCTTTTGTTGGGCTGAGACGAGGAGTTTATTTGCCAGCGGCGAGGATGAGGAGGCAGCCAGGCTGTCTGGTGTGTGTGTGTGTTTTTTTTATGACCTGCTTTTTCTTGTGTGTCACTGAGAGCTCAGCCTTTTGCTTTGCTCCTCCTCGGCCTTGCGACTGGCAGAAATGTTGATTACACCCTAGCAAGAAAAGCTCAGTTGCTCACGCTGGATTAACACACGCAGTCACACGTGGGGCGCGTGTATTGTGAATCCAGCCGAGGGTGGCTCGCCTCCCGCTGCTAACAGACAGCGGTGGTGGCGACAAGTTTCTCTCCCACCTCCTTTCTCCCCCATCGAACCAGAGAGGCGAGGCACTGCCACGGCTCTGGAGTCCAGGAGGCCGGAACAAAAGACGGCCTGTTTTCAGAAAGCCATTACTCAGGCTGCAGAGGATATGGAAACAATAGGCTGCATGAGTTCTACACCCCGACACCACATTCAACTCAAAGCTCGCAGGAAACTTAAGCCCGGTGCACCGACAGCAGTCTCTCACAGTTTTTGTTCCATCAACTTTATAGTTTGATAACGCCAGGAAAAGGAGCCTTTTCCTGTCCGGTACGCCAAGACATTTCTGATGACTGACTGAGATTGAAACCAATACCGTTTCTGTAGAAATAAAAATTTCCTCACGGCTAATTCCATTGAAATTTATGTCCGTATATAATCAGAATACTCATTTTTAGATTTTTGCCCTTCAACGTGCCCACTTCATTTGGAAGATGAGTAATTTTCATAAATAATTCTTTCTGCTTGATGTTGCCGCTCATGTAATGCTTCCAACCCAGGGAAGGATGGAAATGGATTAGCTGTGTCCACTGTTTTTAGCGCCTAGTTAAAGTGGAGCGGCAACACATGTTTTGTAAGGGGCTTGTGCCAGAAACAATCTTCTGATCCGTAGATCTTTGGAGAACGTTATGTCACTGTGGTGGTTTTTAACACTTCGAAGGTCGCAGAAGACGTAGTGTCGGAAATGACTTGGAAAAAAAAACATCATTTCATTTAGCAGAGTTCAACAGTGAGCAGATTGCGCCAGCAAGCCACATGAGACTATTCTGCCGACCAGCGCCAAGTCTCCTCCACGTCCTTACAAAAGGGTCACAATGTTTATCTGGAGAGCTTGATTACTCTAAATGGGGGAAAAGGAAGTCTATCAAAAACCAAAATAGTATCATTTGTATGATTATTATCAGTCAAACCCTGGGGCCAACCAACCAATGGACTGTGACCAAAGATTTTACTAGCATTAAAATGACAACAAATAGCAGACTATAATAATAATAAATGTTGTCCAATCAGCATTTTTTTTTAAATGTTGAATGTGAAAGATTCGAGTGAAGGCTATATGACCCAGATTCAAATGGCTTTCATCTAATTGTGTGAACTCCTCTTGTAAACATTTCCACTACAGAATAGTGGTGCTCTGAATGCTAGGCCAGATTGTGGTCGGACGATTAACGTGAAGTACATGATGGGCGCATGCCTTTCTTTCATTCCCCCATCACAAAAAAACGACCTCCCGCAGTGTGAAGTGTAGCATCCCCTCCCACTTTCCTTAACGATGCAGGTTACAGACCTAACCAGTCACTGTATCATAAAATGATTTCCTGCACTCTCAAGTTGAAACAATATGTTTTTGTAATTGTTGTGGCGGTTAAAAAAATAAAATAAAAAATCAAGCTCCGTAAAATCTCCATTCATATTAAACTGCAAAATTGAGTGAAAATGAAAATTACGTAATTACGCCTGTAGTTAGTCATGGTAAAGAAAAAAAACGAGCACAGTGCTTTGTTTCTACTGATCACTGCAGATTATTGTAGCACATTAATGCCATTTCCAGAATTAACATTTTTGTGTGTAATCCCACTAACAAGCAAAAAGTGCCGAATGTAATCTCCGTGGTGGCGGTCATAAGTGGGGATGAGGTTTGACGGCTCAAGATAAAATCATCATGGTCTAATTGATTACTTCTTGAGGTTGACCCCGACCCTAAATCAGATAAATTAAAAATAACATTGCGCTTAGACCAGCGGTGTCAAACTCACGCATTGTACTCAGTTTCTTTCGGAGGGCCATTATGACTGTCAACGCCTAGCTTCGGGATCAGAATCTAGTAAAAAAAAAAAAATAGAAGATGAATGATAATAAAAATTGCTAGCAATATTTGTAGTTTTTAAAAGTGAAGAAAATTTTCATTTTCGTATCGACACATAAAGTGAATGCACAATTTGTCTTCGCAGGCCACATAAAATGACGTGAGGGCCGTATCTGGCCCCCGGGCCTTGGGTTTGATACGGATGGCTTAGCCGCAATTCTTGTCTAGCGTCGACATGTCTATCCGCACTCTCTTCACTGCCTCTCCAAATAAATCACGTGGGGCCATGTGCTCCCAGTTAGAGAGGCTGGCTGTTTTTTTTAACAAGGCCAGCACGGTTTTATAGCTGAGTGGATCTCGGACTGCTGTCCTCCTATAAAATGGCATTTTTCCACACCACATATTTTTGCTCTAACTACCACCCACACATTTTTTAAATTCCTTTTTTTTTTCTAATAGGGAAGTTTTACAATAGTTATTCACAAACCTTTGGTGTGCCAGTAAGGTGACCTTTGCACAACTGCCTAATGCCTTATGAACGTTTGCAATGTGTTTAGCTCTTGTGCTTTTACTCTGCGCCAATATAAACAACAGCACCAAAGATTAGTCACATGCTTCCCTCGCATGCTTTTCTCTCGGTACTTTTTTTTAGTTATTCCTTCAGGTCAACAATTTTTTTTCGGCTCATTTAAAGTTAATTGGTTAAGTCTGATGTCTTAAATTCAGTGATAAAGGTAAAAAAAAAAAAAAAAGTACTCAAAGCAACATAATGATGTTTTTAAATCTTGACCGGTTGTGGTGAACCTTCATGTTCTGTTCAGTTTGTGTGCACCGTGTACTCTGACTAATTGCTTGCGAAAATGAATCAATCACAGAATGCAGACGTAACAGTGGTTCAGTAACAAATGTTTTCTGACCTCTGTCTCTTAAAAAACACATCCGGGATTAACCCTATACACAAGCAGTGTACGGCAGCGATAAATAGTACACAGTTCTAAAGTGTTATGTCACATGCTGAGATGAGCCACCTGCGAGTTAACTTTCATAGGAAACCACATGAAATTTGATAGAAAGACTTGCAAAATCCTGCAAGTCAAGACTTGTGCAGCTGGCTGATAAGAATGAAGTGAAGCTCACAAACGCTGAGTCGGCTTGTTCTGAACAGACTTTGTGTTATTGTTAGCTTTTCCAACAGACCTTGCATGTATAGGTGGCTTTTTGTTTTCAATTCACCGAATTTAGCTTTTCTCCCTCCTTTCCTTTACAGTACATTAAGCTCCCAGCTCCCACAGCAGAATCGCCAAATGCGCTTCGGGTCTTCTCCTTCTATTTATCCAGCGACTGTAAAGACCAGCCGCAGGCCAGCTTTGACTGCATCCATCAGTATGTTTCAAGGTAGGAAGCCGAAGAAATGCAGGGAGTACTCTCAAGGTTGAACACGGTCAGAAAATGTATTTTCTTTCTTTCTTTCTTTCTTTCTTTCTTTCTTTCTTTCTTTCTTTCTTTCTTTCTTTCTTTCTTTCTTTCTTTCTTTCTTTCTTTCTTTCTTTCTTTCTTTCTTTCTTTCTTTCTTTCTTTCTTTCTTTCTTTCTTCCTTTATTTATTTATTTATTTATTTATTTATTTATTTATTTATTTATTTATTTATTATTTAATTATGATTTATTTAAATTATTTATTTTCTCTCTCAAGGTTGAACACGGTCAGAAAATGTCTTTTATGTATTTATTTATTTAATTGTTTAAATTATTTTAATTATTTATTTTTTACTTTATTTATTGTATTTTTATTTGATTTTTGTTTTTACCATCCCTGTCCAAAACACTTCCCGTGTGTCTTAATAACACGTCTCTGACATCCTTATATGTCCAAAAATATGAACAATTGAAAATTGTAGCACACTTATCACATCAGATTTCTTGTCTTGCAGAAATAAGCCCATTTTCAGTTTCTAGTCTTGTTTGTCATTTTCTAATAAGTACGAAGAGGAAGGAAACAAGCACCTCTATTTGTTTAGGGAAGAGCGAAATTCAATCTCTATTCTTTTATTCAGCGTTTTAGCACGTCCTATCTCGTATGCTCGCTTTGGCCCCACCAGTGAGTTGATATTTCCAAGAGAAAGTGTGCAGCCATGCGTGCAAATGAAGCAGCCCAGCCATTTCACGTGTGACGCATGACTTTTGTCCTAGAAGAATTTTGCAAGGCAGCTGTTTGAAGCCAGGTTCGACCGAGCTAACGGCCATCTTGGCCAGCTCCAGCTTCAAACCGCACTGTTGCCCTGAAGTCTGTCGGTACACCGCTGTGCTCACTGGGCTTTGTCTTGACGGCGTTGACAGCTTAAAGCTCCTACAGCTCAGCGGCTTTCTTTCGGTCTCGTTGGTTTTTGCAGTGACGGGCGCCAGCAGCTGGAAGGGCAAGGAGTCATCCAGGACAAGATCACCGTGTGCGCCACCGAGGACTCCTACCAGATGACACGCGAGAGGATGTCTCAGGTGGAGAAGGATAGCTGGAGCCGTTCGGCCATTGAGATAAAACCCGGAGCCACGCATCCCAGTGAGTGTTCAGCTCAAATGACTCACAACCCAAAAGTCATTTTGGGCCTCAGTGTTTTTATATTACTGCGAAGGGACTTGATACACATATCCTCCAGTGGTGACAGTTGGACTCAAGAACATTTCATTTAGTGCCAGGATTTTCTATAGGAAAATAGTTATGAAATGCAAAAGCCATCTTGGATTGGATTGGATTCAATTTTATTTCCTTCAGCAGCTGGGTGATGGTCGGCTTCATAGTTTCAGCTTCCAATCTTGGCTCAGGGCCTCGTGTGTGGAGTTTGCATGCTCTCTCCATGTGCTTTTTGCAGCTACATTCCATTTTAGGTTCATTGAATTGTTTATAGATTGTTTATCATACGTGTGCCCTGTGATTGGCCGGCAGTCAGCCTGGGATAGGCGCTAACTCAACCATGATTTTAATAGTGGATATGGATCGATGTTTTATGAAAATGGAATTCACCAAATTCCCAACTTGGCCATTCTTAATGGTTCACTTTCTACTGGAAAATCCCAAAGATTACAGATCATCAAAACCTCCACTGATGCTACACAGTGCTATGTTACGCTTAGCTTAGCTATGCTACGGTGCACATCGATGCCCCTAAGACCTTTAGGGATTTTAGTTCTTGCTCAATGCCAGTGAATATTCTCGACATATTTTGCATAGGATGTCAAATGTTATGACTACAAACATTTTATTAGTGCTCAGTTAGTCAAAATGTTATCTGTTTTTATTATTTCACTTATCAGTGAACACATGTCTGCGGTGTGATATCAGTTTTCCAGCATTTTTTTCTTTTTCTTTTCCAATTGCTTGCCAGTGAAATTCCATTGACGATAGCATCTGGCTTTTGAAAGAAAAAAGACACTTGGCCAGAGTGACATTTGAAGAGTGCGTCTTTAAACTATTGTTGCAGATGCAAAAATCCAAATGTCATCATAAGTTATTCCCTCTTATTTTGATTTGATAGGCCCATAACTCCCAGTAATGTTTTTTACGTACATCAGGAAGGAAAAAGTAAGCAATGGGATTGCTCACATCTGAAGACACGTTGACGTTTAATATCAGATGGTACGAATCATGAGCATCGTGCATCATAAATTAAACGTGCAGTTATGCACTTGCCAGCTTCTTTCTTCTCTTTTATTTCTCCACTTCAACCCTCGCTGCAGTTACGCAATTTTCTTTCCTGGCAGGACTATCAGACCCCCGCGTGGTGCCGAGCTCCAGACTCTTGCTCAAACTGGTTGCTTTTGACCACACTTGGCCTTTGTAGATTGTGTATGAACTTTTTTTTTTTAAGGTGAAGATGATAGCTGTGCTCTTGTAGCTTCAGGAACTTCTCTTAAACAACCTGAAGAAGAGGTCTCCTCATTGTTTCATTCTTCCCTTAAGTTTTGCAAATGTGATTTATGTCTGACTTTGCAGATAACATAGCTCGTACGGTGACCTTCCAAAGACAGCTTCATGCGTAATAGGATTAGCAAGGGGAGATAGCTCCCACCCGTCCGTGCCCTAACATGCCCTACGAGCTGTCTGCTGAAGCGATCAGTTTCACCTGGAAGACAAATGGCTTGCGTGCACTTTGGAGGCTAATAGCTGAATTTTTTGGGGGGGTGAAGTCGTCATGGAGACAGTGCGGCTAAATACGATTATCAGGTAGTTTTGAGAATTTTCTCTGCCTTATTTATCTGCTCCTCTGGGCTCATTGAAAAATGTGTACTGGATATTATTTGTGGCACTTTTCTTTGTTCGCCAAAAATTTTTATAATTTCAAATATGAATATAAAGAAAGTGCATGTCGTGAGTAAACAACATCTCCATAGCCTTTGTGACATTTTATTTTGCCTGAAATGGTCCTGTTTAGTTTGGAAGAAAAAGTGATAGCTACCGTGCGGTGACTTTCTGTCTTCGCCGTGAAGTAATAAAATATTAGTGTTAATTTTGATTCATATTTGAGATCATTTGAGTAATTAGCTGATATTAGACAGCAAAATAAATCCTGAATTGGAAGTTGTTCTGCGGAACTTTAACGGCCAAACACAATTCTGGATGATGGGTCACTTATGACTGATTTGAATGTCACTACAAATCACAAAAATACCATTCCAGAGTGCCATCGTAAAACTTTTATTAACTGTACTGGCAATGTTTTTTGGAACCACCATCACGCTTGAGGACTATAAAAAGCTTGATTTGATTAGAGCTGCTAACCTTTTTATACACGATGGAAGCTTAGCTGAGGTTGACCTCGAAATCCTCAACAAACACGTCACCACGTCATTGCAAGCTCCACATCCATTTTTATATTGTTACCATCACACGTTTCCCATTTTGCCTTTTCGATTGGTCAGGTAAAAGCGTCAAGATCCATAAGAGGCCGCCCATTGTGTCCGCGTCGGACGGCAGCTTCTGTAAACCTCCTGCGCCTAGCCGCTGGAGCGGCAGCATGGCCTCGGTCCACCAGAAGCCCCTCAGGGAGCGCATCATTCATCTACTGGCTCTCAAGTCCTACAGGAAGCCGGAGCTCCTGCTGTGGCTGGAGAGAGAACGGGTCGGTCCCAAGGACAAGGCAGAGCTCGGAGCTATATTGGAAGAGGTATGAGGAAAAGCATATGCTCATCGGACACTTCATTAGGTACACCTGCAACCGGATTGGATCAACTCATTTCTTATTCTAGTTTGTTGTTTTGTTAGCTGAAAGAGAAATGATGGCATTCATACATGTTTTTACAGACTTGCGTGTTTGCATGCACGTAATTGGGTCAATGCGACTTATCTCTGCTGACGTGTTTGTTTTGGGAGCAGGACAATTTGTTTCCAGTTTGTAGTAGATCATTTTAACCTTAGAAACAGAGTCTCATCCCGTTAGGGACAGATTTCAATTCTGAAGAAATCCAGAGTTACTCATCAGATCGAGTACAAGTGTATCGCTTATGACAACAGTGGGCTAGGAAAAATTGAAGGATAAATAAGATGAAAATAAAGGTTTGTTTAATGGTCGCTTGTATTTCAGGTGGCAAAAGTGAACCCCAAAGATAGCAGCTACCTCCTGAGAGACGACTTCTACAAGTACGTGCGGAGAGACTGGCCTGGCTACAGCGAGGAGGAGCGACAGCTTGTTAGCAGGTTGTTGTTGAGGTGTGTTTGACGTGCGGACAAAAGAATTGCAGCTGTTCTCCCATGTGACTCTCTCATGTTTATTTTCCTCCATCTTTTGTTCCTGTCTGTTTTCAGGAAGTCTCAACCCCCCGCGCACGGCCACTCGAGGAATCCTCAAGCCGATGAATCTTTTGGGAAACCATCCGGGGATAGAATGCCGCTGCAGCACAGTCTGACAAAAAACCCACTCGTGGTGAGAAGTCAAAGCTTGGGTTTGATTTCATCACTTGTAGATGATCTCAATCATGCATCTGTGTTGATCTTCCAGAAACGCCCCGTGCCTACGCACAGTCTACACCCTCTTGCAGCAAAGAGACAAAGGCAAAATGATCACAGGACGCCGCAGCAGCCAGTCACCAACGGACTTTTAAACAATAAGGGAGCACCTGTCGCCGAGCCTCTTAGTTTCCACGCCAAACCTGATTTCCAAAGGACTAATCATAATTCAGGGAGCTATGTCGGAGACCACCAGCACGCTTCCCTTTTAGCGCTTAACGTGTCAAGCACCGCAGACGTACCGGTGACTGATCAGCACAGAACCAAAGCGACGAGCCCCGAGCCACCTCGGGCTGAGTCGCTCTGCGCTCAACAGCAACAGAAGAAGAAAAAATCCAAAAAGCATAAAGACAAGGAGCGGGAAAAGTTGAAAGACCACCAGGACAAAAGGTGGTCAGAGGACAGTCCGGATCTCAAGCACGACCAGGACAAACTTGGAAGTAAGGCTTTTTTTTATTTGATTACATTTCAAAGGTCATAATCAGACTGTCAATCAAAACTCTCGCAATTTACCCCCACCACTGAGGTCCCGAATCAACATAGGTAGCCGCCCAGCACACTTAGCCGACATAATCTCCTAAGCATAGGTGTGTTTGCACCTCCAAGCTCCCTCTCTCTGGAGTGTTGGGCCTGTTATGTTCCCGACTCACTCAACAACAGCTCTTGAGCTCCCTAAAGCGACGCCTCCCCTGATGCCTCCCACCTCTGAACTCGTCTACGTCTCCTAGATGGACGTGTTAAAGTGTTATGCGCTGCGGGGTTACTTGACTGACTCATGCTGGTAATATCTTAATCTATTATGTGTTTTTTATTTTTAGATTGTGACATTACTAATGACATTGACTTGGTGGAGAAACCGGATTATGTGAGGTAAGTTTGAACATGTTGTGATTTCTTACATTTTACTGAAACTTCCCATATCCATGATGAGTATTACATTTCCACTAATAGTCAGCAGATGTGCTGAGGCATGTAATAACTATTTTTTTGAAACAATCTTGCAAGTACGGTATATTTCGATTTCTATGAAATGAAACTGAAGTTTAGGTGACACCTTTGGAAGACTAAAGAGTGGCGTATGATACAACAATGTGGAGCAAGCAATGGACGCAGAGAAGCAATTCTGTCCCATAGTTAGTTGTTTTAAGGAAAAATAAAGTGTCCGATTTGGTAAATTTTCAAATTAAATTTTTTGTTCGTTAGGTTATATCTGTTGGCATAATCATATGAGGCTTTGTTTTGTATTTTGGATGGAAGACATTTTACATTAATGTGTATTATATGTTTTTTTTTTTTTTAACCCTTACATTGTTTATAGTATTTATTTTTGTTAGCTCTGTCCTAATACGTTGCAGTTTACTGGAGCAGGATTTAAAATATATGTTAGTCAAAGGCCGCCATCTTGTGGCACAGAATAGAATTGCAGCATTCTGAAGTGCAGTGAAAACGTCACAAATGAAATAATTTTAGCCGGAGTGGCGTTCTGTGACTATTTATCTGATTTTACAATTTTTGCCACACACTAAATCAAATGTCTATTTACAGCGCCTATGTCAGGATCACAAGCGTAGAACAACGTCAGCGGTACCAGGAAGATTTCAACGCAGAGTACGACGAGTATAAAGACCTGCACACCCGAATCGCCACCATCACTCACATGTTTGTTCAGCTCGCGTCCAAGATCAAAAGCATGTCGCCCGGCACTAAAGAACACAAGGTGCGTGACTTCATCTGCTTTGTTGATGGATTTTATGGCTGCCATACAAAAACTTACTTAAGTTGTGTTCTACTTTTAACAGGTGATGGAAGATCAAATTTTAGAAAAATACAACAAGTATCGAAAAGTAAGAAACATTCATCCAGATCAGATCTAGAATACTTGGTAGTTATTCGCATTTAGGATGTTCAGTTATTTCTCGCCAGTCTAAATATTTGTCGATTGTGTGCACAGAAATTTCCGGGTTACCAGGAAGAGAAGAAGCGCTGTGAATATCTGCACCAGAAACTGTCGTTCATCAAGCAGCTCATCGTGGACTACGACGTCTCTCAGGGCTCCTCGTAGCGCCGGCTCTCCCTTTGCGTTGGATTTGTGCAACGGAGGGATTTTCATGAACAATGTTAGGTCCACGAGCATTTTTTTTTCTCTCACAAACCGGTCCAAGAAGAAATATGTTCGACTCAGCAAAAACATCCATCAGGAACACTGGAAGCTATGTTAATGGTAACCAGAAGCGCCTGTTCGATTTATCAATACACATTAGAGTTGCCTCCTTTGAAATGTTCCACGAAAGCCTTCTGGTCTGCTGCTTTGCTAGTGCCTCATCTCTTCTGCTCTTTTTATAATTTCTTTTTTTTTTTGGGACGGAAAGCAAAATGTTATATTTGTATAGTTACAAGCCCTTCATCTCTATCAACTCTACTGTTTAATTGCAGCGTTTTTTTTATGCCCCCCGAAATGCACTTGTTTAATTCAAGGGCTGTGGAACATTTTCAGCTTTGTATAAAGTCCTCCATCTTAAATTCATGAAAATATATGATGCAAAGATCAAATGTTTATTATTATGTTCTGTGCATTTGTCATTTTATTATTTCCCTTCTGGGGTTTAATTTGTAGAAAGGCATGGCAGGGCCGGATTAAATGCTAGGGAGCGCACTTTCACATAATTGACTGCTGGTGGAATATCTCAGGCGTCCTGATTAAACCTCCATCCAATGATGTGGAACAAAGTATTTTTCCCTGATCTGCTAATGTATTTTAAGACCATCCGTCCTCTTGCAGGCGTGTGTAGATTATAAATCACATGATATTTGCGAAGAACTGAGAGGGCGAGCTTATGTAACTCAAAGTGACTAGTCCCCTTTTACATTGCCTACATCTCCGGTTCTACCATAAACGGCACTAACACAGACTTGAGGTGGGAATTCTGCTTTTGGAGCACCGGTGTGGAATAATAAAGGGAGTGTCTGACCAGTGTTTCACACATCACACCATACAGTGCATCTCAATAAATTAGAATATTGTTGAAAATGTAAAATGTCAAAAGTTCAATTAAAAAAGAAAGTCAACAATAACCCCAAATGTACTTTTACATTAACTATCGAAGGGATCCAAAAGAGATGGTGCATCTAATCCGCAGCTTGTTCCCGCTCTCAACTCTCGCGACATTTCTTCAGTGCATCGTTTCCATGGAGACAGCCGTTGTCATGACGACGGGTACAAGCTAAGTTTGACGTTTAGTTTTGTACGTTACGATGTGTTCGGGAGTTTTCTAAGCTTCAATTCGTTGCACTACACTTTTCTAAGTTGTTTTAAGAAGATACAAATTCGTAAGTACACAAGCCGTTTATTAGCAAGCTGGCGAAGCAATTAAAGATGTTTTGCTACGAATCGTGCCGGCTTTTGTTTTTCTCAATTAGCTTTAGCCCATGCAATTTAATAGCTATGAGAAGTCTTAGTTGTATGGATTTTGTTTAGGGGTGGCAATGAGTGACGAAAAAAGTTCGACTGAGTCAGAAACGACGGCTTCTAGCAGTGCGAGAAAATTCATAAAGAAACCAGCCACGATTCACCTGACAAATGCCGCACAGGTAAGCACTACATGACAGTGTTTTTCTTTTCTTTTTTTTTATAGTGCAAATTTTAAAATCTTATACTATATTCCCAGAGCTATGTTTTTCCAGTTATTTCTTTGTGTTGCATGCTATCTATGTCATCTTGCAGCTTCCAGAGAACACGAATTGCCTGGCGTGCTCAGATGACAGCGCATACCTCAGCCTGGGTCATTCCGGTGGCTTTTCGCTGTGGTCTGCGAGTACGCTTAGCCGTGAGGCAGAATGGTTGCAGGAGAGAGTCGAGATGACTTCCATCCACATGACCTGTGCCAGTGAAAAAGCATATCTGCTGGCTACGATTGATGACATGGGTTGGTCCCATGCGCTTGGCCTTGATTTCATTAGATGACCTTTAGGCCAAGCAAAAGTTGAATTGTGAAATCGGTGTCTCCCCAGGTGTCGCCCGAGTCTTTTTGTATAATTTAGAAGGCATTTATTCCTTTAGTGTTATTAACATGCTGGTGAGTTTTGTAAAAACAGCGCAGTGGATACGTTCATATAGAATGTGTACAATTATTTTTTCCTTACGTCAGGATGATATCAACAAGAGGAGTGTTTGCTTACATTTCGAACTATCCAAAGGAAGTGAATATGGCTCTATTATAATGAGGTGTAAGTTGTTTTACCATTTTCATTTTAAGTGATTCAGACTTCATATTTAAACTCAAAATTCAATATCTCCTTGCAGGCAACAATGAAATTTGGCTTGAAATCTATTATTTTCCCGTACATGACTGGCTGAGAGAGTTAAAGGTAGTATAGTATAGTTTGGTATTGTAAATAGAATATTATGTTTACTATCACATTATTTACACATGTTCAATATTTCATATTTTTTATGCGGGAAGGCCCAATTTGAATCATAACTGTGTTTTATTTACAGGATCCCAAAATTTCAGCAAACCTGAAATGGTCTCCTGCTGTCCGGGTGAATCGAGTCAACGCATCAACAGGTAGTATTCTATCAGACGGTAAAATATTATTGAATGAGGAGAAATAACCCAGCATGCTTTTGTCGTTTTGCAGCAAACGCCACAGAGGTCCCCAACTTCTTGTCTTACTTTTTAGTTTTGGATGAAACAAATGAGCCACCGAGGTAAAACAACCCCTGAAGGAGGTTGAGAGAGGCCGTTGCTAATCTCGCAGAATCTTTTCCAGACACTGCACTACACATTTCCTTCTGCGCTGTGGTCACTCTGATGAAAAGACAAAAGCAAAGCCAGGTTTGACATTGTAATCTTTTTTTTCAAGACATCCTATTGGATCATATCAGTTGACTACTACGTTTTAACTTCTACTCGATGTTCCCTCCTTTCCTATTCCCTCCCATCCATCTCATAGGATCCCCACTTTCTCTGTGTTTTTGGTGGACCGGAAGTTACAATCTTCTCTACCTGATGCTATCCAAAACAGCAAAAGCCAAACACGGTCAATGCAGATCTTGAATCCATCTTGAATTTCCAAACAAAAACCATAAAGGTCCATCGCTAACATTTTGGACTTGTTTCGGAGAAGATCCCGAACCGCCACCGTTGGTGCTGTGGCCCAACTGGGCGGAAATCATCTGCTCCGCCGTCAGTAGGTGCACTCGTTTCATTGCGCTCGGCCTCAGCAATGATTTGCTGTGTGTCTGGGACAGGCTGTCTGGTGAGTATGTCGAACAGAAAAAAAAAATCAATAGATTTGTATTTTTTAATCACTTCAGTAGCTTTAGTCAGGATTCGTATGACACACCAAATCTCCAACTATTTGGATTTTGATCCTACCAGAACCAGACTATACACTTGTACTATTTTTCATTTGTATCCTGAGGCCCTCCTTGGAAACAAAAGAATTTTCAAGGAAGAATCCAAAGTTGTTTTATCTTTGCCTCTGCCAGTACGCTATCACATCTCATAAAACATCTCTCCTCTGAAAGACATTTTGTCTTGTAAACCCAGGGGACATGTGCCAGTAAAGATATCATAGAAGTTGTTAGAAGAGTCAACGGAGGAGATGATTGAAAAGATTATGTACAAGGGATTTTGTGACTCCTGCCAAGTCTCTTTTGTTGCTTTTGTGTCAGACGCTCAGCAGGCTCGAGCGCTATTTGCTTTTTCAAACCAATCGGCAGTCTGACAAAGATCTGCATTAAGTCGCTTTTCCTTCAAATGAAATCCTTTTTGTCTTTTTCTCAAAAATATCATTGATTTTAATCTTTTTTTTGCCTTTGCCTGTAAAATCTTCAAACCTCAGAATCAAGTATTTACTGTACCAAATGAAGCGTCTGTTGCACGCGCGCACCTTGGACTTAAGTCTCACAAGCATGAGCTTCAAATTTCACTTTGGCAGAAAAGGTAAACGAAAACAGCATGATTTTGCGAGCCAGCTGCTGTGACATCTGAAAGAAACCCCCTGCAGCTCTATTCCGCAGCTGCACGCTTTACTCTTGCGTGACCCGATGAAAGATATATTTAGCATTTTCCTCAGAGGAGCCAAAACACTATAATGAGGCTCAAAAGCATTTGAATGACTGCCAAGCTTACAAACATCCGTCAGCTTATTATTACCTTCAACTCCTATTTTTTTTTCCCCCCCTCAGGCTCTCCGTTGTCTATCTCAAGAGTATCATCAGAGGGCGCTTTACTCAGGCTGCACTTTGTGGAATACTGGCCTGCGTGCTCCGATACTACCCCGACTTTAACGGCGGGTGAAGTTCACCTCGTGACGCTTTACGAGAGCGGCGCCGTTCACGTCGTAAGCGCGAGCCAAGGAGCGGCAACCAACACTGGGCAGCTCTCGCCAAGGTTACCTCGGGTGTCAACTATTAGAACATTGCGGGGTTAACACACATTTCAATTTGTCTTATTTCACGCACAGGCCGAAAGACAGCGGTGACCAGCCCACTGTCATTGCATCGGTACCATTCCTGCAGGGCTTGGTAGGAAAATAGTTTATTGAAAGCAGGCATGTTAAATACGTCTCGCAAATTCTGTTTTCCTTGTGGGTTTCTGGGAAAGTCGTTGGTGGTGTGCCGAAATGGAGAAATGTTCCTGCAAGATGTCGTCAACCGAGCCACGGTGTGCGTCTTGAGCTTTCCTGCTCACCATCAGCTGGCGAGTCCGTCCAATCCCATCTATTCGCTGAATATCAATCAACGCATTCTCTTCATTCGAGGTACAAATACTGGGGGATTGTTGCTTCCATGCATAGTCCTTTTTTTTTTTTATTGAACTCCTGGAATAAATGGACTTTTCTATGATGTCACAGTATCACTGATGTGATTAAGGTCTGTGCGTCCCCTCCAGCCGACCAGGAGCCCACCTCCAGCGTTTCATCTCTAGATGATCCAACTCAGAGTCAGAGCCACAGTCTGCTCATGTTGCGTTTCGACGAGCATGACGCCATCAAGCCGTACGTTGTTTCGCATCCAGAATCTCCATGGCAACAAGAAAGCAACGTATTAATCGGGGAGGCTGCCTGCAACTTGTATCTTGAGCAAAGGTTTGAATCGTTTTATCTCAATTGAGTGTTAAAATGCAATTTTTAGATGGCACATTTCTTCTGTTTTCATTTTCAGAACTCTGTCAATGGATGAGAGGCACAAAGCTATTACGCAGACTTGGAAGCGACTGCGGTGTGCTACCACCACGTAAAAGCATCATGGACAAAGACTCATTTCTATTTTATGCAGAGGTAACATTTTCACGAAAAATAAGACACTCAGTTGTACTTTGACTTATTATTTGAAATTTGTTCTGGGACCAAGCTTGCAAATCAGTTGACTTATACTGCTCATCAAGTCAATTTTCCCTATTAAAACGAATTGTGATCCCGTACTACTAGTCCGATTCAGACCGTAAAAAAAAAGTTAAGAAAAAGAAATTGAGCTCTGTATTATCATATCTAAATTGAAAAACATAATAAAGATAAATCAATTGGCTCATTCATTTTATGCGATAGCACAATGGTGGAATCAGATTTTGATTACCTCTGAAAAAGAATTAAACGTGTGTCAGCATGACGTGTGGATCGTGATAACCCACCGTTTTGCATCGCACATGAAAATCGTTCCATGCCATACTGGAAGATTTCATGAAAGCCCCCTGACCTTGAATTCCTCTTCATAAATTGTATAAGAGATGTTGTTGTGTGTTTGAATAATGCAGCTCATCTTTTATGTATGGTGCTGAACATGGAGTATATGGGATAAAAAAAATAAATTCCATGTGGATGTGATTTTAGTCCGCTTCTAATTTAGGATACAGCTGGACTTATTCTAGCTATCTCTGTACATTCCGGGGGGGTAAGATGGCCTTTGTCATTTGGTCATCGACTCAGCACTGATAATCCCCTGGAGGAGCCATTAGAGCCGATTCTTTGAAGATGAGGCATGCCGACATCCTGTCTTTGTGCATCTTTGTGTAGCGTACCACGAAACACAGCGCTTCGCTTTCTCACAAGTGTGCTTGTTTTGTACCCAAAAGGGACACCCGAGTCACAGTGAACACTTTTAATCATAACTTACATTTTTGGGAAGCAGGGAAACAGATCATTTGCAACTAACTTGAAAAAGAAAAAAAAATGTGGTTAATTAAGTCTGTTTTTCTGCAATGTGGCTGGTATGGCCAACAAAACTTTTAACGACTTGGATATTCAAAACACAGTGGAGGGATTTGCTTTTGAAATAAGAATGAGATTTTTTACTTTTTCTTTTTTTGCCCAGACAGCTTGTTTTCCCCCAAAGTTTTTTTTCAATGTAAATACTTTTTTTCCCGGAACAATTCCATCCAAAACATTTCTTTTTATACTTGTCCAATTGTTCTTTTTTTTAATGTATAATTTTAATTTAAAAAGGCTTCATATCGAGACCTCCAAAAATGGTAGGATCAACTAACACTGTACACACAAATACAAAACAATGCAAAACAATTTGGAGACCTATTACTCGACAAGTCAAAATGTCATTTTTCTCTCTTCACTGAGATATACAATCCAAACCAAACACAACTAAGCATCCCTGTATGGACTTTGCTTTGTGTGTTACAATTGTCTATACATGTAAATATATACAAATAAAAACTAATATCAGCCAACCCAATTGTCCCATTTGTATTCCCTTCATATGATGCTCTCCAGATCTTTGTGTACTATGTTGCTTGTTGTCAGGAAGCGGTTGTCGGTCCCCGGCGTCCCGCTATCACACATCGGGGAGGTCTCCTGGCTACCGGAACTCGCCTCTTGTTTCAGCATAACAACATTTGGGGAGCTGGCAAAAGATCCCGTTATAACCGTATTGGTGTCCGTGGCCGCTCGTGAACTGCAGTGGGACTTGCGGAGGGGACCCTTGCGGAAGCGAATGCTAAACAGGCCGTAGATGAGCGGGTCCAGGCAGGCGTTGACGAGCCCGAAGATGAACAGGAGGTGGGTGAGCGAGTGGGAGACCTTCCCTTCCAGGTCATCAGGGAAGAACCAGTACCACAGGCCAAGCAGGTAATAAGGAGTCCAGCAGACGATGAAGGAAGACACGATCACCACGCTCATCTTTAGAGTCCTCATCCGAGCTCTGGGGATGTTGTTCTTGGAGCAGCGCAATTGGACCTCAGTGGAGAAAGCTTTTAGGAGAAGTCAACAAAGGTCATCAAAAATACACGCATATATTAATAACAATAAAACTCACCGTTGTCCCTTTTCAGGCGCTTGGAGATCTCAGCGAAGATCCTGGTGTAACACGTGATCATGATAGCCAGGGGCAGCAAGAAGAGGCAGAAGAAAGTGAACATGTTGTACGCTGTCTCGTGCCAATGGCTCCCAAAATTTCCTCGTGTGGTGCACTGCGTGAAGTCCCCGGGATACTTGATGGTCACGTTGTGGAACAGGAACAGCTAAGTTGGAACATTAAGATTTGAATGTACTGAATCTTCATCTTCGGCAGCTGCTCTTGTGTTTGGTATTTTAAAATGATCAAAATTTTATTCAGAGTTTGTATGTCTTTAAACGTATTTTTGATTTTAAGTGAGCTGACCTGAGGGATGGAGAGCAAAACGCTCATGGTCCACGCAACCACCAGCATGAACTTGTTCCTCTTCCGGGCCTCGTTGATGGCCAGCGGGTTGAGAATAGCCGACTGGCGGTCCAGGCTGATCACCACGGTGACGAAAGCACCCGAGTACATGGCCAGAAGCTTGAGGAACATCAGGAGCCTGCAGGCAAAATCACCCGCCAGCCACTGCACCGTGATGTTCCACGCCGCATCCACGGGCATCACCACGAACGTCACCAGGAGGTCAGCTAGCGTCAGGTTGACTATCAGAACCCGAACGTGGGATTTGCGCTTTCCGTCCACGTAGGCTACACGCAGCACGGCGAGGTTGCAGAAGGCCGACACGCCGCACAAGATGAAGGTGACGATCACCCGGACTTTGGCGGCAGTGCTGAAGGTGGGCAGCTCCAGGCATGGCGACGACACGTTGCAGGTGACGTTAGCGGGCTGGAGCTCGGTAGATACTTGGTACATACTAGCACTCATTTTCTTGAGGAGGACGCATTCTACACAACCAGAAGAAGAAATGATGGGTGAGTCACCCGCAGATCCTTTTACAAGCTTAATGTCAACATCTCAAGTCATGTGCATCAGTAATTCCAAACTAATGTACAGTTTTGTCACAGCTACTTAGCTTTAAATGTAACTTAAGTTACAGATTACTTGTAAAGTAACTAAGTCTTTAAAGTATCTAATCAGTAATTAAGTAAGTCACAGTTCTATTTTCATAAAATGTCTTGTTTTCTCCGCTTTTTGGTCAGAAACTGCTGTTTTTGGAGAAGCCAACCAAAATTCTCCTGTTAATTACTATAGAGTTGAAAACATGTACATTTGTACTACACTGCACAAATAGCATCTGATTTTGTCCTACTAAATTCACAATAAACGTACAATAAAGTAAATTGCATGCATTAATCAAGTGATACAATGGTCTGATATTTTATCCCAAATAATTTCTCAGCTTCAGTGGAAATTCACAAGAAACTGTACTTACTCGCTGTGTAGAAATGTGCTTCCATGCATAATTGCAAAAAAAGAGCGTGAGAAAAAAACTGCAATAAACGCAGCCTACAAACAAGAGTCGAGTTCAGTATGAAGCGCTCCTCTTTGAATGCACGCACGCATACATGCTCACCCTCCCAAATGCAGCCTGGGTGCCAATGAGGGAAGAGCATAGGTGTGGCCTTACCTCTAAACATACTGAAATAGAAATTGTGCAGTACTGTCCATTTTTATTACTACATTGAAAATAAAGCTGGTAAATGTGCAATAATAAACAATTGATTGTGAACAGATTTTAATTCTGCCTGTCATACCTTAACATGATTATTATTATTATTATTATTATTGTTATGATCAGCTTTATCTCCTTGCACGTATGCCAGTTATTCCCGGATGTGTCCAACTGGATTAATTTCGCTAGGTGCATTCATAGGAGCTGGTCAAGGAACAGGCTGACCCAAAACAGGTATTATCTTGTCATCATACCTCCCTTTCAATAGAAGCCGTATCACATTTGATACGGTTTGAGCTGTTCTGTTTCTCTTGTCGTGATGAACGGGAGGCTCATGGCAACATGTGGTTTCGCAAAGGTCACGAAAGGAACGACCTGATGCGCTCATCCAGATGAAAAGGTCACTTGTATTGTAATGATGTTTTGTAGGCGGGCAGTATGGTGGAGGAATAATTAGCTGACAGACATTTGTAAGATTCTCTGGTTCCTATAAATTGGAGCCACACTATAAGTGTGTCACTCTGCGCCATTGTAGCCACAGCCACAAATTCAGGAAAGCTGAAATAGTTTCACACCATAGCTCCGCAATTTAGTAATACATAATTCTTGTCTTCCATCATTACGTGCTAAGCAACAAATCTCCGAATTGGCTTTAACAGCATCGTCATCCACATTGTCCTAGATCGCATCTTCATCCATTTACCCACTGACTCACACACAGTCGTCATACACAGAACGTCGTGTTTGCCCATTAGTCGGGAATGCGGTTCGTTCCATTTCCTCACTGAGTCAAAGCTCTTCACGGCATTAACGTTATCATGCTTTTAATTGTTTCCTTAGGGCCCAAACCAGGCAGTGGCACTCCGTTTTGCATGCTACATTTAAACAATCTCATTAGTAATTATATATAGTACAGCAATATGAGACTATCTAATTAGACTATAATTAGAATACAATTTCTAGCATGACTCCGCTTATGCGTCATTTTTCTTTGTCAGATAGCGTGTGAATTAAGACTAAAACAGTTCATTTAAATTAGAGAATTTTTTATGGATCCGTTTTTAAGAGATTGTTGGGCAATTGTCCATGTTTACCTAATAATTACTCCATCCCTGAATACTTTTTCTTCCCTTGGCACTTGTATTACTACTAATTCACATGACATAGCCACATTGACCGATAGCATCTAGGGTCGATGCAACGGGCAAGGCCATTAGCTAATTGCCATTGAGAGGCTACATCACATCGCCTCGCCTTTGGCTTCATGTTGCATTAGCCGTACTACTCGGGCAGAACTAAAGGATTAAGAACGTGAACAACGAAGTCAGTGATAGCGAGCAATGGCTGGAGATTGCGGCATGGAAAACAAGCTATTTGTGGTAGATTGGAATCGAGCACTCGGTGCTCGACTGGGTGGTCTGTCTGTATTGAGAGTCGGGGAGATGTTGACTGAGCGGGCAGTAAAAGAGCGACTTGTACTGCATCCTTGCCTCCGTGTATTATTGGTGAAACAACCAGTAAGCAACCCACGGTTAGTGACAACACTACAACAGTGTATCAGAGCATAAAGCCACAACATGGTGTCAGAAGTGGGATACCTAAGGAGGTAGTGAGTGATCATGTCCCGTTCCCCAGCTATGAGATGCAGTCATTTGCAGCTTCATGGGAGTTCAAGCTCACACACTCCAGCCCAGGTTTTCCCTCTTCAAATGGAATGGCGGAGCGGGCCATAAAGACGGTAAAACACGCGCTGAAGAAAGCAGTGCAGACTGGCACTGACCCACATCTAGTGTTGCTGTCGCTGAGAAACACACCGGTGACAGGACTAAACCTGACACCTGCACAAATGTTGATGGGTAGAGTCCTGCGCAGCACACTTCCATGTTCCAGTGCTGTGCTGAAACAGTCATCCCCACAGCATATTCTCGAAAGAATACAGGACTTGCAGTCCCGGCAAAAGCAACACTACGACCAGCGTGCAAAGCAACTGCCAGTGCTGACCCCAGGAGACACGGTGCACATGCAGACGCGACGCGGCTGGGAGCCAGCGGTTGTCATCAGGCAGCGAGATGAACCACGCTCCTACACTGTACAGACACCGGCAGGGAGGACACGCAGGAGGAACAGGCGACATCTGAGAAAGATACACCCAAGCCTGTTCAAAGACTCTCACCCTGATGAACATTTGGACTCTGAGTTTCAACATACTCAGGCTACTGCAACAGTGGACTCACCACCACTGGAACCGGTACCACGCAACCCTTGTCCTGTGCCTGTGGACAGCATGCCCACATGCTATACCAGGAGTGGCAGAGCAGTTAGGCGCCCTGCCAGGTACACTGAATGACAAAGTGATGTTGTTAAAGTGTGGATGTTTTGTGTTTATCGTGAAGTGTTATAATGTTATATTATTGGTGAAACAACCAGTAAGCAACCCACGGTTAGTGACAACACTACAACAGTGTATCAGAGCATAAAGTCACAACACTATTCAAATGATATTTGAGGAATCGTGCAGCTGCATGTTTTTTTACTGCATTGGTTGCAGGTGCCATCAGAAACAAGCAAGATAATAATCCAGCATATATTATCTAATTAGGGCTAATGGAACGATAATGACTCACAATCAATCCGACTGTTATAAAAGAGGCCAGATTTGCTATTTGAAAGATTCCCGAAATAGCTCAAAGGGAAATTAGGGCTTATAAATGTTCTAGTTTGCAAAAGCCTATCTTAAGTCCTGGTTTCTTGGAATATTGGTCATCATAAAGAAGCCTGTCACTGTTTCAATGTGGTATATGCTTATTATATATTATCATATATATTATTTCATTTTCCCCAAATCGATAGTACTGGTCATTTTAAATGTGGGGTCATCATTTTTTTACAAATTACTGACCAATCTATATAACGTGTTGAGAATAACTTGACCTCTTTGACAAAGTGGTTCTGCTCAACAACAACCATAATGTTTTTGGGAGATGCAAGGATTTTGCCCAACAGCAGCAATGTGCTGATCTCAGTAGTTAAATAATATATAACTATAAATATACTCTAATTTATTCAACAGAAAGAAGTTAACGCACAAACAGTGGACTGACGCGTTACCGATAAGATCCGTTAGGGGGCAGCAGACAAGCAGGCACTACCGGTATCTGCATGCGCGTCGAACACGAAGAAGAAAACTTGAACTACTCGAGAACGATTGGATGAACTTTTTGAAAACTGTTGTTGTTGTTTTTTTACGAGGTTGTTTTAAAAAGATTTTCCTCTTTTTGGGGGGTTGTGGCTTTTTAAATAAGACGTGACAACGGTGAATTATTGTAAGGGGAAATATTGAGGGAGTTCGCCCTTTGACGTTAGCATGTTAGCTGTTAGCCGAGAGTTTCTGCAGCACTCTGCTGTAAACTTCACCGCCAGTGGACAAAATGTCTGTTCGACGAGCTCTGGTGGACTGTACCGTGCTGTCGTTACAAGATCCTTGTGTGTTTTATCCGTGCTGCAAGAACTGCTTCTGCAGAATGGATGTGGAGCCACGTAACACGACGAGGTAGGAGAATGAAAACAAACACTAACCATGTTTTGCTCTTGAGAGGAATCATTTTCCATAATTCTAAAATGTCCCTCTGTGTTTTTTTGTTTAAAGATCCAGATGTTCCAGGTGTGCCTATAATTGTGAAAGGTATCATCTGGAGTACAGATATCGTCTTTCAGTGTTGGTGACCAGGGACACAAGTATATTTGGAGTTACTGTGTTTGGCAGCTGTCTGAACCCATTCTTTGGCATCCCCGCAACTCAATTTCAAAGGTGAGAAGACGTCAGACTGTGGTAGAAGAATATGATGATCTGTGGGCCTCATCAATATTCGGAGCATCATTTTAATATTCTCAACTGCTGTACAAGTGTATTGGATAGTCTGGTATTCATTTGTGAATTGATAGAGTGTTGGAGAACTCGGATGGACCGTCCGAGGCATCAACCGGATCCAAATTGCTTGCCAGGGCCGTCGAGGACTGTTTTATTGGCAGACATCTTGTCTTTGGGATAAAAGTGAGTTTGAAGCCTTATATTAAATCATGTCATTGTGATATGTTTCTGACACTGCCCCTTTTCTCTGTGCCTTGCAGGTCACAGATTCACAAAGTTCCCCATGGTTAGGAGATCGTAATCCAGGTGCTTCTGGTGGCAAGGACATGCCCCAGTTTACCGCCACTCAGCTGATTTTCCCAAAAGTCGCAGGCTTGGAAGGGCACTCTGTCCTCAGGTGCTATCAGTGCCTCCTTCGGAAAGCAGACGAACCTCAGCGGGAATCTATTGATTCCAACAAATCCCGCGGGATCATGACCACATTGCCACGACGGATTCCTCAAGATTCTCCTGCCAGCAGCTTCAATAACGTCACTCTATCCCGTCTTTTTTCCCACTCCCTGCATAGGTAATGCATCACCCATGCTTGTTTTTGAGTGGCCCCATGTCAAATTCTGCTGAAAAGCAATTTGCTGGTAACAACCCCCTTGCCACGTAGGGTGAGATCGTCTTTAATATGGAACGTGCGCAAAGCCTCCACACTTAATTTAGTCTCAGAGATGCATTTTACATGATTCTTTATCATGTAAATGCTTGGTGGGCTGGATTGCTTAGATCACCCCTGGTGGATCTGCTCTCTGACCAGAACATTAAGTACGGTCTCATGAGACTTCATCATTTGCTCGAATGCCCTTGAAACCGCTCGAAACTCTCAGCGCATAACGACATTCTCTCTCCCGCCGCTCTTTGACACTGATTTGCATGAGTGCCTCATGCAAATCTAAACGTCAATGCAGTCACATTTGTTCTCCCTCGCAGGTCACAGCACCACGACGGCAGCCTCACTCCCACGCCGCCATGGCAACAATCGCTGGGACTTGTTACTTCATCCGCCGAGCAGGAGGAAGAAGAGAAAGACTGCCGCACATCTGATGACAACCAATCAACTGCCAAAGAGCAATGCACTTTTTTTGACACGCCGCCGTTTTCTCTCTGCTCGCCAGCGAGAAATATTATCGATTCCTCCTTGAAGCTTTTGACCCCTGCTATCCCTCCACGGTTGAATTATCCTCTGGTCTCCGAATGTCAGGCCTCCAGGCAGCCGGAAGATTCACTTTTGTCTCGTTCACTGGTGTGGGAAGATTTGCCTTTTTCGGAGAGTCTGACAGCGTTTTTGAACGAGCAAGATAAATATTTGGACACAACAAAAGACAACAACCTGCCTAATGAATCTATTTCTGCTCGTACCAATACCACAAAGGCGCCAGGAAGCAAGTCCCGGATTTTAACAGACATCGCTAACACTAAAGCGCTCAACGAAGAAGGTGAAGGTGTCTACAATTGTTCTTTGGACCTCTTTAGTTTAAGCTCAGCGGACCTATGCGAGGAAATCGTGCAGCCGCCAAGGAGTCAAAAGCGCGTCAAAACAGCCACTGAAGCTCATAAAACACCTTCTCGAGACATAACACACTGGGATCATTCTTTATGTCTTGACTTTATTCCATCTTCTCAGTCTACTCCCAATGTTAGAATTAGCCCATCCTCCTCTTCCCCACATCCATTGTCATCCCAGAGACTTAAAAACATCTCAAAAAGACGATTCCAGAAGCACCGTCTGGCAATCCAGGGAGGGATTCGGAACGGAAAGCCGGCAAGTGAATGTGACACGCCTCGGAGATGGTCAGCGGACGACTTTGTCATTGTCCCTCCTACTCCTGCTAAACTCAAGGTGGAAAATGATTGCTCTCGGGAAAAAATGCCATCGCATTTGGTGGTAACAAAGCGGTGTGATGCAGCAGGCTTTGGTGGAATCGCACAATTGAACCACACAATCAAAGAAACGCCAGCTAACGGTTCCCTATTTAAAGACGAAGCCTGTGATTGGTCCAGAGATTTGTTCTCGGACTCTGTATGAAAACTTCTGTCCCCACTTCCATTGAATTGAATGATAGGGTCACTAGCTGATTTTAGCAATAGACAGGGTAGCCCTGTGGAACCTCTGAAATTGAACACAATCCATTGTGGAATGCTTGCCCGCTTCTAATTTGGTCATCATCAATCATCCTGTAACATGTTTTAAAACTGAGAAGGAAATTAGATATATTATCAAATGTAATGTTCCAATCATATCTTCAATTGTCGGTGTATATTGTTACGGGCTTTCCTGCATATGACATATGCATATATGACAGCTCGGCCACCTGGGCAGACATGTTTGGTCCCAGTTGACCAGCCGCAACAATATCAGTAGTTGTAGGGACAAAAACTAACATGAACCAATCCATCCAGCTTCTATATCACTTGACCTCATCTTTGCGGGCATACACACGGAAAGGAGATTGAAACTCCCAACCTCAGAAGGGCGAGGCAGACGTGATGGGTGTCCTAATTTATATGCACACTGCACTTTTTATCGTATCCAGCTCAGACATGTTTAAGGTAGTGAAACTGCTGTGTGTGCGTGCACGCGCGTGAGAGAGAATGATCACATGCTACATAATAACTTTATGCCAATATTGCGTAATTAAAAGTAGATTTTAAAACCTGTATGATTGTAATTCAACAAAGATTGAATAAATGTATAACAACATATTGGTGCTGTATTTTAACTAGAAATGATTGCTGTCAAGTAACTGAAAAAAAAAGAAAGCAAGACAGCTGAGGAATGGACCTTATGACGTTTGGCATTGGTTTCATCGGAAATAAAACTCAAGCTTTCTTTAGTCGTCATGACAGGCAAATTATTGGCTCGTTAAGTCACGTGACAAGCTCCCGATTGCGGAAGTTGCGGTATAGCTCGCTACTGCTATACTCCGGCGACATTTACGAGGATACGACGCTCGCAAATGACCACAAAAGTCTCGGTTCTCAATGTTGTGAGAAATCCATAGTCGGCGAGATGCATAAAGTCGCCGTATTTGTTATCTTTTCAGTTACCCTTCTCACGTCGCAGGTAAGTGTTAGCGAGGGAACAAAGTGGAAACCAATTGTGTCATAACAGGGCAGTGATTGAAGGCTTTATATAATGTCGCGTTAAGGTAGACGCGTTTAAATAACCCTTTACGACATTTATGATAAAATATAGATAATTTGAGACGGTGGCTTTAATGTTCTGCTTTTTGTCAAACAGGGTAAGGAATTTGTTACCCTAAACCACAAACAAGTTTTGATTTTTCTTCCTTTGAACTTAACTGCGCATGCGTCGGTGCACATTGAAAATTGAACTAATATTGTGGTAGAACGGGGGGAACGATATTTGTAGGATTTTATTACAAAATGAAAGTGTGACACCTTACTCGTGTACATAGATGAACTTTAGGCAGTTTCATAACTCTTTGGCCTGGGAGATTCTCGACAAACTGAATCAAATAAGTATGCATATCATCGAAAGGTGTTTTTATTGAGGTCAGCGTTGTAGTTATGATTGCGGGTAATTTCGGTCAAACTATAAAAATGTCTAATCGCAAGGAAAAGTGCGGCCAAGATCGCAGTTGGCTCTGAAGTCATATCCTTTGTGAAAACTGGCAGATTTAAGGACATTAAAAAGCGAAATAGCAAAACTATGATCATCATCATTATTCATAGTTTTTTTTTTTTTTTTTTTTACGGATATCTTCATATGTTTTCATAATGGTATTTTAATATTATTATATGATGTACTTCATTTCATCATTATTTCTTTTGTGACACACAAATGTGTGTGTGTGGGGGGGCACAACAATCTGTAAAATGTTATTTGTAAAATGTAATTTCACTTTTCATTGACTACTTTTTTATATTAATGATAGTTTGAAACGGAGACTCGTTTTGCTTCCTCCAACAGGTAAAGTGCCAAGAGGCCATCCTGCATATTTCAAATGGAGCGACACAACAGGAATTCTGCATCCTTTACAATCAGTCATGGACCCCCTTGCCCGAAAGCCTTAATGCTGCTGTAAGCCTCTCACTTTCAAACTCACTCCAAAGAAATAACGGCTTCATTTGTTCTGCACTTTCTAGTTAAATAAATGTAAGGGTGGAGGGAAAAACAAAATGTATATTTGGCCTGTGACTAGTCCATAGTGGCTCATGCTGTCACCTTAACCCTGACCCTTAAGGCCATTAGTGAAGCAAAATATAATACTCACCTGTCAGTATGATGCCCTGTGATATGAAAAGTTGCAAGAGCAATAATAACATTTTTGTCATCCAGATACCGTATTCGCTTGTGAACATGACATCCACGGTGCTGTGTGATTCCTCGGGAGTCAGTCCAGAGGTGGTAAAGGGGAAAGCCTTGGTGGTGATGAGGGGGGACTGTCCTTTCAGCCAGAAGGCTGTGGTTGCCCAGGCCCTCGGTGCTACGACATTGCTCATCGCAAGCAACACAACTCTGGTAGGAAGGACATTTGTTGCATCAACATGTCAATGTAGCCTGCATGGAACACAAAGTTGGCACAAGGCCAAGCATTTGGATTCGATGTGTTCTGATCCACTTGTCTTTTCAGGTCTCTCCAACAGCTAATGGCTCAGAGTACCTAAAGGTCCAAATTCCCTTGGCCCTCATGAGATACAGGGACTTAAGAGAAGCACAACGGGTCAGTCCCACTTGTCCTTAAATCTCCTTTCAGCCTTCAGTTTTTAAAAATATTTTGCTGTTCCTTGTGAGTCACTAAAAAGTTGACTGTTGTTAAATGTCACATTTCAATCAGGTTTTCGGCGATAGCATGCAGGCTAGGCTTTTTGCGCCACGCTCCTCGAAGATCGACGCCAGCATTGGCGTCATGCTTCTGATCTCCATCGCCACCGTTGCCTTAGGCGGCTACTGGAGCGGAGCCTCTGAGAGGTCAGAGTTGACTGCAAGATCAGCAGATTATTTTTGTTTTGTTCCCTCTGTCTGTGGAGCTCAGTACCAAATGGTACCGTCCCCCAAATCGGTGGGACTTGATGGGAATATTTTTCCCAATATTTCCAGAATCCAATAATAATACTGTGTTTGTGGCAGAGAGCGTTTCAGTTCGGGTGAGGGAGGAGCAAATGGAGAGGGCAAAGCAGATAGCGGAGACCTTCCCCTCTACTCCCCTCTGAAAGTGTTTATCTTGGTCGGCCTCATGTGCGGCATGCTGATCCTCATGTATTACTTCTACAATATTCTAGGTACGATGGTGCAATGCGAAAAAGGATCAACGCCAACCGGAAAAGTTTCAACTACTCTGACAGACATTTCTTTTCCCTCAGTTTACGTCATCATCGCCATATTCTGCGTTGCGTCTTCCACTGCGCTGTTCAGTTGCATTGATGCGCTGCTGGAGAAATTGGGCTGCGCCCATGGGAGGTAATTAGCTGTTTACCCAGCCTTTGCGGTAAAAAAAAAAAAAAAAGCGGTCATGAAAGGTTTCCTTTGTTTTTCTATCCTTTTTCAGATTCACCATTCTGAATACCACCTTTTCAGTGAGGTCTCTTATTTTGGCCAGCATGTGCATAAGCATCTCTGTGGTCTGGGGTGTCTACAGAAATGAAGACAGGTACGAGCAAGCATGCAAACAAGCGAGCAGCTACTCAACTTCATGATTTTGAAGTCGTTTGCAACAACTCTAAATCATTTTCGAAAACGCTTAACCACAGTTTTTAAGTGACTTCAGATACAAATCCTGATGGAAGTCCTAATTGTAGAATTTAAAAATATTCTGATTCAGAGGTTCCACTGTACCATTTTAGTTAAAAAAAAAAAAAAAAAAAAAAAAAAAAATCCTCAAATAATGTGTGTTCAAACCACATTTGTAGGTGGATCTGGATCTTGCAGGATCTCCTGGGTGTTGTTTTCTGCCTCAACTTCATAAGGACCATCTCGCTGTCCAGTTTTAAGGTAGAACGTTCCCCTGCTATTTTTTGGCGCAAAGATGACGCCAAATCAAATAATTTTATATTAGACAGTGATCTTAACAACAATAAATTATGTATTTGAACCCAGATTTTGTGATTGTGTGTATTCATTCTGAAAAAAAAAATCAATGCTTTTGCCGACAGATCTGCGTGATTCTCCTGACCCTTCTGCTTGTTTACGATGTCTTCTTTGTTTTCATCACGCCATTCTTCACCAAGGTATCACATGCCCGTTATGCAAATTTGGATGGGAAACATGATCACAGCACGTCTGCTTGGCATTTTTTCCACAGGATGGCGTGAGCATTATGGTGCAGGTGGCTTTGGGTCCGGGCGCATCAGGAGAGAAGGTAAAGAAAGCTTCTGTGCATTTGCTTCGCTTTTTGCAACAATTGTGAAGTTGAAATGTGAACATTTTGAATAGGCAAGATTCTTTTTGGCATTTTGACTAAAAGCACTCTGAGGAAGAGAACTATGCTAAAGTCGTACTTGCTAACAGCTTTGGCTCACAGGCACCAACCTAATCTTTGTGTCCATGTGTGGCTTGATTAACATCGTCCCTGTGTGTTCTTAACTGTGCGCTGGGTTTTGCTGGTCACAGACACAAGGTAACATTGTGGAGGTGCCGGCCGAGCCCCAGACTCCCTCTGAGACAGTAAGACTGGCTTTCTCTCCATCTCTGCACTGTTTTTGCTGTGCAATGTGCGCAGTTGATTGATGACATTTTCTTTCCCCTCAACTTGTTTTAAGACCCTCAACACACATCCCACACATGAATGCAGCTCGCTCACAAACACGTTTCTGCGTTTTATTTCATTTCACACTTGATGCGTATGCAGCCACTCCATCGCACTAACTGTGTGGATACAATGTGGAACATTTCTCCATAATCCCCCTTTAATATTGGTTAAAGAAGCCATTGTGAAGTGTAGATCAACTTCCTCCATACATTGAGCGATATCGCATCTTATCTATTTATAGCTTCCAGTCGTGATGCGTGTCCCGCGGTTCTCAGCCTGGGCTCAGAACTTATGTCATATGCAGTTCTCCGTTCTGGGTTATGGAGATATCATTGTGCCGGGTGAGTGTACCCACTTTCACCTCAGATCAGAATTTGATGTGCGTGCTGCATTATTTAAGATCCAAAAAAATGTATCAAGAATAGCTTGTTGTGGCTTCTTTTGGTACATCAGGTCTTTTGGTGGCTTATTGCAGCAGGTTTGACGTTTGGATCAACAGCACCAGGAAGGTCTACTTCCTCAGCTCTTGTATAGGTACGTCAAAATGACCTTCCACACATTACACTGGTGTGCAACAATTGAGTAGCTCATCCGTGTCGACGTCTTTTTGTTCCTCGTCGTTTGTAATCTTGCCGTCCCTTTTCATTTGTAGCCTATCTTCTGGGGATGTTAACAACATTCACTGTGATGCTGCTGTCAGGGATGGGCCAGCCGGCCCTGCTCTACCTTGTGCCCTTCACCCTGATAACCTCTGCGACGGTGGCGGGCTGCAAAGGACAAATGAAGCAATTCTGGGCCGGGACGTCCTATGAGGTGAGCAGAGAGATGGTTTCGTCACAGTTTATTACAAGCAGTTTATTCAGTGGCGATGTCAAAAATATATTTGAAAAGTGCATGTGTGTACCAGGCTCGATTGTGTGGGTGAGTGTGAGAGATTGAGAGGAACTGTGGGTATGAGAGACTTTGACTGTGCACACGTGTGTGAAAGCAAGAGACTGTTCAATTGTAGGTTTCCCTTTGCTGATAGAAGATCGCATTGTGACCTGACTTTGTCTTCAGCAGGTGTTGGAATCCTCACAGGAACCTTTGTTGCCAGGTGTGCTTCCCTTATCTCACCTAACAGCAATTCTTTCATGTCATGCCATCTTTTTATAACCCCTTTTCATTTTCTTTTAACATTTTAATTCATTTTTTTCCACCATAGTAGAAGTTAAAGCAACACAAAGCGCTGATTGTCCAATTTTCCCTAACAAGCTCAGTTTATGTACTTTTAATCAGGAAATTGGGGGGGGAAAAAAGCTCATTTTTATGTTAGCAATTCATTTTGGAGATCTCCCAAAGTGGGTGTGCCAATTTGTCGTAAATCTCATCCCCAAAAAGCCCTTAAATCACGGCAGATTATTTTAGTGGTGCCAATGTTCGTACTGACATCATTTTTACATATCAAGTGCCAATGGACTAGAGCAGTGGTTCCCAAACTTTTGCAGGCTGGCGCCCCCTTTGGCTCCCCAGTGAATTCCTAGCGCCCCCCTCCTACCCCCCCCCCCCCAACCTTTTTTGCGCCACGGACCGGTTACATGTCAGAAATATTTTCGCGGACCGGCATTTATATAAATAAATAATACATTTATATAAATAAATAAATAATACATTTATAATATCATTACCATTACGTTGAATTAGTGGGAGCACTGAGTTTGTTTCTCAGAAACGAGCCGGTCCCATCTAGACGTAATCGGAGACAATGACACCCGAAGTGATTTAAGGTTTGTCTTTTATTGCAGGATGCTTGGTCTCCATGTGTTGAAGCAGTTTTGAATGCTTCACTGCCTGGTTAGTTAGCCTGTCGCCACATATTAGCTTTGCGGGCTCGACTGGGGAAACATGTCACGTGACCGGGACGAGCGTCTTGACCTGAATGAATTGATCGTCGATAAAAAAAAAATTCTGTGCGGCTTGGCGGCCCGGTACCAAGTGACCCACGGACCGGTACCGGGCCGCGGCCCGGTGGTTGGGGACCATTGCCCTAACCAGCTCAACACAACACAACACGGCGCGTTCTGGCGAGTCCCCAATTCCATGTTGACTTGAACTCAAGATGATGTTGACCGCCAGAATGCGGTTTTTATTATAAGATAAAATTCTGAACATTACAAGCTTGAAATTACAAACCTGAGCTTTTGCTTTTGTAGCTATGCTGTCGTATCTGACTGGGCCAGAGCGGCGTGCGTGTTGTGTACAAATCGACTGCCGCCCCCCTACCGCCCCCCTACCGCCCCTTTCTTCCTCACCGCCCCCCCAGAGCTTTCCACCGCCCCCAGGGGCGGGACCGCCCACTTTGGGAACCACTGGACTAGAGAGTCCAGTTTAGTGTTTTAATGCGTCATTAATTCACCACTAGGTGGCTCTAGCCATCCGTCTAATTTGTATAGAATTTGTGTTCTCAAGGGTGAGTGAACTTGGAGGCGAACGCAGCAGGTTTGGGGCAAGAAGCTTGGGCCACCTTGGACTGGTCGCCAGACAATAACAATCACACCACAGTCTGTGTAGCCAAACAAGCATTCACACTTATTAATCCTGTGGTCAAGTTTGTCTTCCCTTAACCTAACATGAAAGTTATTGGCATGTGGGAGGAAACAGTGCAAGCTCTGCAAAAACCTCTTGTGATTTCCTTTCCATTTAAATGTTAATGAAGTTATCTGAAGCAAATTTAATTTCTGAAACAACACAATAATGTATATTTTTATACATTGTGTGTATTTTACCATTGCTATGATGCCCGCAGGCTTTTGTCCCTCACGTTTTCACACTTTATGCTGTTTAACATTCATCCGCATGCTCTAACATGCTGCCAACCTGGCTTGGCTAGTTGTGTAGTTTGTCGCTCTTGCCCTCTCGTTGTTTTATGAAACCCAAAACAAAATGCATTTTAACGTTTCTGGTCTTTTTACAGAGGCAAGAACTGACAACCCCATAGAAGCAGAACCATGCTGACCTTCAAGCCAACTGTTGGAATTTCTTTTTATTTGTATATTTTACTATGTAATTGACAGTAAGGGCCAGTGATGAAACAATAGATTCACATCAATATGGATCATTTTTGACTGCTTTGCAGAGTAGAGTGTGTGTAGGTTATTTTGTAGTGTTGGAAAGGCCTTTTCAGTGCCTGTTTTGAAGGTATCAGGAAAAAAAACACATCTTTGCCTACAACCTGCCTTGGCAATGATTGAACACATGATAGAAAAACTATATTTAGCGTGACATCATGTTTCATAACATGTGGGCAAGGCGAGTAAAATATTGTTCTATGTGAGGTCTCGATTTTAAAAATGTTTTGTGTGAACCAGGTTCGAGGTGTTTTTATAATGTGATGTTTGTTGCCTTATATTAAATTAACAAGAATGTTGTAATGTGTTTTATTGTGAATGTCTTGCGTACACCATAACAACTCCAAACTTCTCTTTGGGGAAACAATTTTGCTCTCAGGAAGTCATGGAAAAAATGCTGTCATGAAACCTAAATTAACTGCAAACAGCTCATAAAATAACATTGTAATATTTATAACTCGTACAGTCACTAGGTCGCAGGTAAGAACGCGGTTTACCTGTTTACTGTCTTAGCTGTGATTGGTCATTACTGCGCAACGATGACGTCATTTTCAGTCGACAGCAAGTAGCAAAATGAATTGGATAAAAACAAATGGATTTTACTAAATGTCACCATCAAAATATAAATCTACATGCAATGTTTAAGCTAGAGGGAGCACGTATGAAATTGTAATAACTAGTTCTTTAAAAGAGATATTTCAATTTAAGGTATGTATTGCTGTTTTCTTGTAAGCTATTTTCCCCCTACAAAAGCACACTTGGGTTGTGGGAAGGCCAGTATGATGTGAAGTAAAACAAAGGCACATGTGGTCGGAGGCTCCTCCCCGGCCGCCCATGTGACAACTGAGAGCTGGGCTGGCTGACTCAGCCGCTCCGTCACGCCGTCACGTCAGTCTGGAGTCGCACAATTATGAAAAAGCAACCTTCCGTTGGAGCTGCAGCCGAAGCGGATCTCTCCAACGTCCACCGGGCTTTCTCTCCGAAGCTAATAAAACAGAGCACCGCCGATAGATGGCTAGAGGCCACGACCCAGCCTCCCCTGAGTCTCAACGGTGACGAGAATGGTACGTGGCCGCTTTCCTCATCGCGTACCCCGCTTGTGAGTAGGTTTTGTCAGCTTGTCAAATTGGCGCCGGTGGGTCGTCGTGACAGCGCGGTTCGTGAGTTGCACATCCACCCTGTGCACGCGTTTGCCTTTTCGGCTCGAGATGATTATCCCTTTGTTTGGTGACACTCCGGCTAATACGCTGTAGCGTTTTAACGCAATTTAAAAGCTCCAGCGAGAAAATCCCCACGCGTGCCCCCTCCCCACACACACACACGCGAGGCACAGCAGGCTAAGTGGCTAGCTTGGTAGCGCTAAATGCTAACTAGCCTACAGTAGCAGCCCTTGGCGTTACCGGTGGTCTCAGTAACAACACGGATTTTTCACCACAAATACTGACAATCGCAACGACATGTTTGGGTGTAAGACGAGTTGTCATGGCCGTCGTCACTCGGACAAGGGGACACCCGATTTGATTGGACAATTTGTTCTGTCACGGAGGTCGAGAGGTGCTGACACCGCCGTAGGAACCATGCACTCCCGTCTTAGACCCTTCGCTTCGGGCACTTTCCAGGCGTTGACTTGATGCCTTTATTGAGAGATATGTCAGATATGATTGACATTGTGAGAAAAGTACCATAGGATTGTAGTGCATTTGTTAGGCACAAATTTGCATTTTTTTATGCGAACATATCCTTAGCTATTCGCTGAGAAACTCAAGTATCCACTTGCTATTGTGCTATTTATTAACCCCTGTAAGATGGCAGCAATAAAGTCTTGTGGAATTAATAGAAAATGATTGTGCTTTGACATACAAGTGCCCCGAGATACGATTTTTTCAAATACCCCACTTTATTCCTGAAGTCTGTTCTGTAGCAACCAGTGTGGGAGAAAGTTCTGATAAGAGACTTTCCTTCAAAATTCTCCCATTGGTGACAAGGAGTTTTGCTTCGTGGAGCGTTTCTTTTTTTTTTTTTTTTTGAATGGTTCTGTTCTCTACACTCCCTTTTCTAAGCTATCATGACCCCTCATTGTATTAAAAATGGTCTTGCACGCCTTGGGAGCTTGTTACGCTGTTGGCGCTTGTAAAAACAAGCAGAAGTAGTTGAATCTTTTAACTATAAGAACATTGTATTTGACTGGCTTTTCCAGATGAGGAAAAAGTGAAGAGAAATAAAACAGAATGTAAGGACAAAAGATGGTGATGATAGCCAAGACAAGGAAACCATCATTTTCCCACAGCGGAAGCCTGAGACAGACGGTCACATGCCCCAGCTTACCACTCAACTGGATGAGGGTCACCGGATCGAGTTTTGGACGACATGTGAAGCGCTTGTCCGGAGCGTTTTGCGCGCATGAACTCGCTCGGGTGATGACGTTGCAATGCGTCCCCTCGCACTACACCAGACGTCACCAACGTGGGCACCAGGTAGCCCACAGGGCTATTCTAAAAATCGTAATGGGACATTGTGATATTCTCGGAATGTTTTTTAAAGGGGACTTCTAAGCAGAGCTTAGTACGATTGGCTGCTTGCAGAGTTGAATAAATTGCCAAAGATTAAGATCTGGACGCAGAGCCCCTCTTAATTTCCAATAGCATCATCAATTTGGAGGAAAAATACACAATGTCTTCTTTAAAGCCAGAGTAGGTTGAACCATACACTTTGCATTTGTTGCTTGTTTGTCATTACTGGATGTGATCAGCTCAATTTTGTAGCCTCTGAGCGGCGAGTAATCTTGCATCTCTCTTAGGTAAACTCTTGGCGCGAGTGTGTGTGTGTGTGTGTGGGCGGGGGGGGGGGGGGGGGCTGTCTGTTATCTCGCACGCTAATCCATTTACACCCTACACACACACTTGCTAATTTGAAGATGGCTGATAAAGTTCTTTCCACTGGCCTTGAACAGACTTTAGAACAAACTCAGTCACAGGCTCCTCACACATGGTTCATTTTCCACTCCGTCCAGTGTGATGAAGTGAAGTTTTGGCTTCCTTGCATAACCTGCCAACTGAATCGTCATATAAGAGAGCTTGTCCAGTAAATCTTAAAATGCCGCACATCATTTGCAGCGGCACCAGTGTTTAACGAAATGTTTTCCAACGCTGGAAGAAATTCCAGCACTGCTTCTTATTGGCCCACATTCTTGTTAGCTTGAGCTATATAGAGAAAGCATCACAAGATCACGTCCTGTGCATCACCAGGATGCACACTTGCTTGAAGCTATCGCAGCGAGGAGGGCATGGCGTGCCATGGATGGCCACAGGGAACAAGTGCTTGAGCTGTCACGCTTTGGTCTCATGACTCTTCCAGTGGAACCCTTCCAGAGGCTTCGGTTTATTTCCCCCATCCATTTTTTTCCCCTCTTGATATTTAATCCCAGCAGCTCAGTGTCATTACAAAAAAAACCTAATACAAAGCCACTGCTGGCATTTTTTCGAACTCTGTTGACCCGGAGATTGTACTCCACCTGTTTGTTCTGTGTGACAAATTAGGAGCACAAAGACGGCAAGATTTACAATGTAGACTCGACGGGTTGCTGCAATGAATAGAATCACCCTCGAGCCGTCGTAACAGGTTGCGCTGCTGAGGTCAATGGTGAGAAAACAAGAAGAGCAAAAGCATTTCTTGCTTCGTGGTCGCTGCTTTTTTCGGGCTCCGTTCTTTCCGTTGAGGACAATTGGATTGTCTTTTGTCACTCCCTCAATTTAATTTTACTCAATTATGCGGATGTTGGGTTATATTTCACTGGGCAACAACAACAACAAAAAAAAAGATCATAAAATTTTTATTGCTCTGAGTCTGGGAAAATATATTCAAAGGGGAAGAGTGAGTGAGGAAGCATAAGTGTACGTGTGTGTTTTTGGCAGGGCGTCCCGAGAGCTCCAATCTTTTGTTGTCTGACATTCTCAGGTACCATGGTTACAGGTTAGCCCAGCTCGATCCGGTTTTTAGCGCTATCCGAGGTGGATTTCATATCAAACTGATTTCCCTGTATCTATGATTTATGGGCATAATTATTTATCGAAGCATTGATTAACTTCAAGAGATTGGTTATTGATATAGTAACAGTTTTCAATATGTGGATTATGACGGCATGTTCATTTTCTATTGAGTCATCAATGACTAGAAGCAAATGAGGACAACAGGACGACTCTTAAACGTATGCACGAGTGTCACAGTAGTTGTTTATCATTGTTTATCTCTGCCCATCGACAAATCCTGTCCCACACCACCTTCATCTGGGCCTCTCACCCGGGTCTAACATCTACTTGCTCTCAGACACATTCATCTGCCTCCCGAGAGACACTTTTTACACATTAACTGTCCGCGGCACAGTTGTTGGGCGCCCGCATCTCGCTGATGACTCAGCTTTTAACTTTCGGCCAGATCCGTGCGCTAAATGCAGGACGTTGCGCCAAGAAGCTCTGTTTAGGCGGAGGACCTTGTGATTTGATGATCGTTCTCTGAAGGCAGATTGGGGCATTTGTGGTTTTGGTCCGGGAGATGCATGAAGGAGCATTGGGATGTTTTTCTACAAAGCCCTTAAATACAGAGATGAAGACGAAGAAGATGGTCAGGTATGCTATCAAGTGATCGGGTGTTATTTTCTTTGGGGGGGGGGGGGTGATGCAGATTTTACTGAATCAGCAGGACCTCAGTGTGAAGCTTCCAAATGCGCCTGTTGAATCCGATCCAAATGAAAATCTATCTTTCTTAACATTCAGCAAAGATATACGAATGTTATGGGTTGTTCCATCATCAATTTAAACTGCAGCCAAACCATAATTGTGTGCTACCTTGATGAAATCTGTATTCAACTTTGTTAGAATTTACAACTTTTTGCTCTGCATACACTTTGAAAAGTAGTTCAAACAACATACAATTTGCTGCTGAGCTAGATAAAATTTAGATACTGGTAAATAAATGCATCCACATGGGGGCTAAAATTTAACTTGCTCAAAAAAAAAAACCAAAGGAAAAAAACAGCCTTTTCACTTCTTGTTCCAACTTTGTAAGTCTGGTCGTTGGACTTTTAGAAATAGTTGAAGTGCTTTAACGGATTCTTTGCGTATCCTGGGAGGGATTAGTCCTTTTAATCCTACTGAGGGTCTCCCAAACTCCACTGTCTGGAAAAATAACATTAATTAAACATTCTCGGAGTAGAAAACCTTGTTTTGGGAATTAAAACAAACAAACAAAAAAAAGGTAACAGCGTGCTTATCTTTTCAAAATCTACATTCATTGGCTGACACATGTAAGCTCATCCAACTGTTGATCTTAATTTTCAATTGTTCAAATGTTGTCATTTTTCCCCACTTTCACTCCCAATATTTCTTTTCTCTTCTCTTGTCAGTCCCAGAAACCCTGGATAGAAAGCACTTTCACCAAGAGGGAATGTGTGTACATACTTCCAGTGTCAAAGGACCCCCACAGGTATGTGTTTGCTCTCCAGTCGTGAGCCTGGTGGTGGTCGCCGTGGAAACGTTGTAATTGTATGGTGTGCGTGTTAGACTCAACCCCCACTCTCACCGAGTCTGCTTCCAACCTTGCTTTTTAAACTCACACTTTAATTATAACTTGATGATGTGTGTTACCGTCCTCTCGGCTCAAGTGAATTTAATTTGTTTTTATTTGCCAGCCATGTTTGACCTCCACCAAAAACCATGAGTTGAGTTTGTTTTTTTAACACAGAATTTGGCCAAAAAAAACCTACTACCAATTTACTTTTAGTGTAGAGGCTAGAATGTCAGGAATTTGGTAAATATGCAAATGCATTTAATAACACTTTGCTTAATATTGCAGTTAATAATGCCTTAATCTTAATAACAAAATTCAGGAAGACACAGGAACCAAGACTTTAAAAAAGAAATAAAAAAAAATCACCATGTAATGTCCTTTGGGGATAATTTGGAACAATGTTTATAAAATAGAAGACTTTAAAAAAAAAAAAATTGATTCCAGAAATGTACTGTTCACTCGCTTTGTATGATAAATCATCTCCGTTTCTAGTTACTCTTTGTAACTAATTCCTCGACCTTCCGGCACAGTTATTCTTTTTCTTTGTGTTTTCTTTGTAATCAATGATTTTCCTGCACTTCCCCTTTTTCTCCCCCAGTGCATGTTAGCGCCCATACTGCCGTTGGATTTGTGAACTTTGAACCATGGCCCGCATTTCAGGCTGCGGGCGAAATATTAATTTGGCAATATATCGTCTCATAATCATGTCGTTAGGTCATAAATCGATACGCAAGTCCATAACTGGTATCACTGCGTTGTTAAAATTAATTGTGCTTGTGGAATTGGTTCGTAGGACTACAGCTATGGATTTTGTTCGTAATCAAATATCCTTCTGAAAAATCTAGTTATTGGAGAACATGGAATCCTTGATTTGGTTGTAGAGCAATTCTGAAAGAGTAGAAAAAACGTGATTACGTTGTACTTAAAAACAAATGACCAATTGATGTCCTTTTTCAGATTAAGCAATCATTTTTATTTCGTAAATTAACATCGCAGCAGACTATATTTTACTTGTCTTGCAAACATTTGCAATAAGACAGTTAATTCGATTCCAGAACTCCTTTTAAAGGTCCCAACAGCTGAGTTGAAAGTCCTCTCGGTGAAATTCTTGCACGCCCCGTTGTGGTCTCTGTTCCAATTCAAACCTTTGAGTGCTTCATGTCATGTGTTTAAATTCCATCCAGATGCCTTCCAGGATGCCAGATCTGCCGACAGCTCGTCCGGTGAGTAACGCCTCTGTCTTTTGTTTCCGACATTCTCGGGTCGGACAAGATGAGCTCGTAGAGAATCTCTGCTCCCCACAAGCAGCCTCAAGGCAAAGAGTGTCGTCATTGTGCCGAGCAGAAACCCGCCTCAGGAAACAATTAGCTTCCAGGCTTTGTGATCCCACATTCTTTGCTAAGATAATCACCTCATGTTGCCCGTTAATTAATGCTTATAGCATTATATAAGATAAGTAAGGTCAAAATGACTGTTTATATTCATTCCGGGTTGTTTTCTTTTAGTAGAATGCTATATACTGTAAAAAAGAAAAAGATTACAATGCTCACTTAAAGTTCTTTTAGGTTTGTTTTCTTTCATAGGCCCAAAATAGAAAAGGAGACAACACAATCATTAGTCAAATGTATTCCAATGTTGTCAAAGTCAATTCATGATGGACACTTGATTTGTTGTTTTATGCCTTCTCCCTCTGGTCGTTTTCTAGCACACAAGACAAATAACAATGCAATCATTGAGTACGCTCGATCGATTTAGCGCAGTTGCAGGAAGCTAGCAAAAAGCTATCAAAAAGCTTGAAACATTTGCTCTTGAAAGTCAAATGAATGTGTTGGGTAATTGTTCCCGATTTTTTTTTTTTTTTTTTTTTTTTTTTAAACCACGCGCGTGTGCCCTTCAGGTGCTGCTGCGGGCGTCTGGTGCGGCAGCATGTCGGCTTCACAGCCAGCCTGGCCAACAAGTACTCGGACGTGAGGACGGCTGAGAGCGCCGGCGGGCCAGCGCCGGAGCTGGAGGAGTGGTCGGTGGAAAAACACACAGAGGCCAGCCCCACTGACGCCTATGGTGTTGTTAACTTCCAGGGAGGCTCGCACTCCTATCGAGCCAAGGTAGGGAGGATTACTGTCCTAACTCTGAGTAACGCTCTACACTGTAACTCTGAGTAGGAGAGTATATTTGTCATTCGTCACCTAGATTGTGTGAGATTATTTATTGATCTTCCTCCTGTCTGTCCAGTATGTGCGTTTGTCCTACGACTCTCGTCCGGAAAGCATCCTAAAGCTAATGCTGAAGGAATGGCACATGGAGCTTCCCAAGATCCTCATCTCTGTCCACGGGGGCGTGCAGAACTTTGATCTGCACCCTCGCATCAAGCAAGTGGTGGGCAAGGGTCTCATCAAGGCAGCTGTCACCACGGGTGCCTGGATCCTCACCGGAGGGGTCAACACAGGTTTGGAGATGTCGTACTTCATTTCCAGTCTTACGTTTTCTTGACGCATCTTAAAATATATTTTAGCATTGCTTAAATGACCAGATATAAATATCTGTTTCTGTGCGTGTGTTGGTCACCACCAACTATGTGGGACGTTGGTTTTGCCCAGACTGCCTTTTTTGCGGCATTCTTCCAAAATACCACTTTTATAGGAATGGTTAAAGACTAAACGTAAGCTGCCAGTAAGTAGTCGTAAAATCCCTGGGGGTTCTTTGCATTGCTCTGCTAAAGGTGTAGCAAAACATGTCGGCGACGCTCTCAAAGAGCACTGCTCCAGATCATCAAAGAAGATTTGCACTATCGGTATTGCATCCTGGGGAGTGATCGAAAACAGGAGTGACCTCATCGGGAGAGACGTAAGACGCGTGGCATCATATTGCACCGTGTCCAGAAACGAGAACCGTCACCTTATTTTTTGGCATGTCCCCGCAGATCATCGCTCCATACCAGACGCTACTCAACCCTCTCAGCAAACTCAATGTTCTCAACAACCTCCACTCGCATTTCCTCCTCGTCGACGACGGCACTGTGGGCAAGTACGGTGCCGAGGTCAAACTGCGGCGGGACCTGGAGAAGCACATCAACCTCCAAAGAATACATGCACGTAAGAGCCACACAATAGGACACACCCGTTCGAGGCAACACACTTAAGACGACGCTCTTGTTGAACGCAAAATGTAGTAACTGTCCACTTCTCCTTCTTTTTCATCCTCGCAGGCATTGGTCAGGGCGTTCCTGTTGTGGCGCTCATCTTCGAGGGTGGTCCCAATGTGATCTTGACCGTGCTGGACTACCTTCAAGAGAGCCCTCCCGTCCCGGTGGTGGTGTGTGAGGGGACCGGCCGAGCCGCTGACATACTGGCCTACGTCCACAAGCAAACTGAGGAAGGCGGGTAAGCACTGTCGGATGATATTTTTTTCAGTATATGTTCCCTTTTTATGGTGCTTCTAAGCAATCACTATATGGCACTGTAAATTGCCCCCCCAGCCGCCTACCAGACGGCGTGGAGGTGGACATCATCGCCACCATTAAGAAAACCTTCAACTTCAGCCAAGGCGACGCCATTCATCTTTTTCAGACTCTGATGGAGTGCATGAAGAAAAAGGAATTGGTGAATACATTCTTGATTCCATCACTGGACACTATATTAGAAGGATCTGCCTTGTTTAAATAGGAGCTTATCAATAAGGCTACCTTTTCCAAAAAAAAAAAAAGCAGTGGTAAAGAAACGTGGTGGCTTTCTGAAAAAAAACCTGTTAGTTATTAGATCTTTTTTAGCACTTTAAAACAACCACTGCTAAATCCATCTGATTAAAATTTGCCATTGACCAGTGTTATTAAACAAATAGTATCGATGAAATGTTCCTTGATGCTCAGCGTTGCGTTTCTTCAAAAACAGATCACTGTGTTTCACATCAGCTCCGAGGAGAGTCAGGACATCGACGTCGCCATTCTCAAGGCCTTACTCCAAGGTAAGACTTCTTCCCATACGCTCGCTTTCCTTTTCTAATAATAAAGACATATTTCTGCCAGAATACAAGTCATGTTGATTTAGTGTTCATCTGAAGCAGAGAAAGGCTCTAAGATTTCAGGGCTCCGCGGTGTTTTTCTTCTGTTATTGATATGCTTTCAAAGCAGTTTGGCCCAGTTTGATTTGAAAGAGATCGCTCTCCGTCCCTATAATCTCTTGAAACACAGTTAAGAGTCAATTCAGAGACACAAAATATGTCAATAAAAACTCAAAAGGTTTACGTGATGTTATGGAAGCAATTACGTCTACCTTAGGGAGGGATTCCTTGCCCTCATTTTATATTTCGACAAAAGGTGAGCGATCATGTAGACTGAAAAGTCCACACAAACAAATATTTGTTAGCGCAAAGTGTGTTCTTGCTAGTGAAACAGTAACTTATCCTCCAAAGGACCCTGAGCTTCCATGTTGCCATGTAACAGGGCAAAGAAGTCAAAATGGACAATGTTCCTTTTCATTGTGATTTTAGTGAGTAAATGAGTCTTTGGATTTTTAACTTTCTCATATCTGCGCATACTCTGTATGAATAAGCATAAGAAAGCAATTGGACATGTATATATCCTCATTGTAAATAGAAAAACTTGTTACATAAATTCAATGAGTGCCCAAGTAACGGTTAAATTCACTTTTCCTCTTTCCGCTTTTGGGTATTTATGACACGCCAGTGTTTAGCAGACATGATGTGTAGTGGGAATTTTGTGGCTGGTTAAATCATCACTGTCGCCGCAAGTAGAAATGTTGTGCTAGTGGGAATAATGTTGCCAGGAAATCATTTTGAGTCACATTGCCATGACGCACACAATCCATTTCAAGTCCAGGAACTATAAAGCAATTAATTAATCAATCGGAACCGAGCTGGAGCACTTAATTCCCCCGTGAATCTTATTACAGACATTTTGCTTTATTGTATGCATCCAACTTTGTGGGAATAGTTTGAGAAAGACTCTTTTCAAGCAAGACGGCTCCATTGAGTCCGTTTCATTTCCTGTCGGTGTACGTACAAGCAAGGAGTCCCAATACTTTTGTTTCAAGCAGAGTAGGAGTGATTTAATTTAATCTGTAATCCTGTTAGGTAGAGCACAGGACATACTGTACACTACCTTCCTTGGAATTGCATTTCTCACTCGAGTATGTGTCAGGGACCAAATTGAGTCGACAGAAATTTGATAGCTTTGATGACTGAAATGTTTATGCACAACTGAAATGCTCTTGTATGGGGGGGGGAAACAATCTGTAGTGAGCATGACAGCATTTTAGAAGTGAGCACTTGACTTTTTGTCACGTGCATAAAATAATTCAATAGTGTGAGCGCGAGTGGCACTACTGAATGATGTCTGGCGGCCCCTTTTATGAACGCAAATCAAACGTGTGTGTTTCAGGCACAAATGCTTCTGCCTTCGATCAGCTGGTCCTGACCCTGGCCTGGGACCGCGTTGACATCGCCAAGAATCACGTGTTTGTGTATGGACAGCAGCTTTTGGTATGTGTGCGTGCACGTGTATTTGCTTTGCTTTAGCCTCAAACCTTTGGATCGGCCCAAAATGACCATAGAAGCTCAAATGACCGCACTGGTGCAGTCTGAAGAGCCCCGGGGGCCATGAGCAGCTTGTAACATGAGCGCTTATTGCCGTGGTCATCATAGGCTGACCTTGGGGCTGGTGTTTATTTGGAAACGTTGGCATTCCCGTCTCCCTACGAGATCACATTTATTTTGGTTTTGGTGGGGAGCTGTGTCCCCCACCCCATGCAAAATGTAAGGAAAATATTTCGTTTGTGCTGTAAAAGTTTTCGTTTGTGCTGCAACGGTTTTTAAGTTATGATTTGGCTTCACGCAGGTGTGTCTATTCCCTGTTTTCTTTTTTTTTTTTCGTTATCATAAGCTCATCGCCTTTTGTTTGTGTTTGTGTGTGCAGGTGAGTTCCTTGGAGCAAGCCATGCTGGATGCACTCATAATGGATCGAGTGGATTTTGTCAAGCTGCTTATTGAAAATGGTGTCAGCATGCACCGCTTCCTGACAATCAATCGTCTCGAGGAGCTTTACAACACCGTGGGTTATGAAACAGGCACAAGTTAAGAACCGGAATGTTAGCAAATGATCGTCTAACACTTTTCCATTTTTTTTTTTTTTTTTTTTTTTTCTTTTTTTAGAAACAACCTCCCAACAATCCAACTCTCCTCCACCTGGTTAGAGATGTCAAGCAGGTCAGCGGAGATCATTTTTCACTTCCAGAGTACGACGAGTCAATTCAATCTCAAGAGTGTTGTTTTTTTCCCGCTTTGACTTTTCACAGAGCCACTTACCTCCAAACTACAAGATTACCCTGATTGATGTGGGCCTGGTTATCGAGTACCTGATGGGCGGGACTTACAGGTGCAACTACACAAGGAAACGCTTTCGAATCATTTACAACAATCTCCATGGCAGCAATAGGGTGAGTAAGCCTCCACCGTTGTACGCTAGTTATCTTTTACGCCTTTCTCCAAAACAAAATCATTGTTCCCCCCGTGTGTGTGTGTAGAGGTCTGGGCGTCACCCGATAGGCCCGGGCTCTCATTTGAGGAAAAGTCATGAGTCATTCAGCATGAATGCTGATAAGAAGGAGAAGACCAGGCACAACCATTTCATCAAGACTGCACAGCCTTATAAGCCCAAGGTAAAGAAAACTTCAGCAGTCCCTCACAATTGCAAGTCACTATCAAAGCAGTCCCATCATGTACCTAGTTAGTGATACATTGTTTTGTGTTATTAAAAATAAACCCAAACCTGACACCTCTACTGCTCTACCGGACCCCCCCCCCCCCCTCTCAGTTGGAGTCCGCCAAAGAGCAAAATAAGAAGCGCAACAGGGAGGAGATTGTGGACATCGACGACCCGGAGACCCGGCGCTTTCCCTACCCGTTCAACGAGCTGCTGGTGTGGGCCGTGCTCATGAAGCGGCAGAAAATGTCGCTGTTCTTTTGGCAGCACGGCGAGGAGAACATGGCCAAGGCCTTGGTGGCCTGCAAGCTCTGCCGCTCGATGGGCTACGAGGCCAAGAAGAGCGATGTGGTGGACGACACGTCGGAGGAGCTGAAGGAGTACTCAAAGTAGGTTTGCTGTCACTTGGCTGACTAAGCGACATTGAGGAAGTCCAGCCATTAAATGTCAGATGCTGGTCTGACAACGATTGCGGGTGTTTTCCAGTGAATTTGGCACGTTGGCGGTGGACCTGCTGGAGCAGTCCTTCAGGCAGGACGAGACCATGGCTATGAAGCTGCTCACCTACGAGCTGAAGAACTGGAGCAACTCCACCTGCCTGAAGCTGGCCGTCTCCTCGCACCTGCGACCCTTCGTGGCGCACACTTGCACCCAGCTGCTGTTGTCCGACATGTGGATGGGGCGGCTAAACATGCGCAAGAACTCCTGGTACAAGGTTCATGCTCCATCTTAGATTTTTAACCCGGGCTTGTTTTTCTAATGAGAAGTTGTCCTTGTGACTTCTTAAACCATGTGACAGCTCAAACCCAGAAAACTAGTGAGCCGCGTTTGGTCACTAGATGACCCCCTTCGGCACTGTGATGTCATTTTCAGTTGACTGCAAATGGCAAAATGGCCGCCCCCTTGGCACAGCGAACACCCGGGAAGCGCCGACCCCGGGGCGCTTTCCGGTCACATGACTGTGCTAGAGGAAGCGTGACGTGTACCTCTGCATGCAGGGGTCCCTCCTCCCCCTGACATGTATTCAGCACTTCACCACAATGGGAAAAAATAAAAAGGCCGCCCCCTGAAATGAGGAAAAAAAAATTATGGATTTGGTTGCTTGATTCTTACTCCACAAACACAATATTAATCTGCATTCCATGTTTCGATTAGTTGGGGTGCATAGAACATGAGAAATATATTTTTTTACTTGGATTTTATTGTTGTGCATGCTTTGAGACGGGCAAGAGGGGCAAAATATGAGAACCCACCTACTTGTGTGTTTGTCGCCAGGTTATCCTGAGCATTTTAGTGCCTCCTGCCATCCTGCTGCTGGAGTACAAGTCTAAAGCAGAGATGGCGCACATCCCACAAAGCCAAGACGACCACCAGATGACCATGGAGGACAGCGAAAACAACTTCCAAAACATGTCCGATGACATACAAATGGTCAGAATCACGCAGTGAATCTCATCTCATCTTTTCATTGCTACCTTTGCTTGTGTTTGTTTCCCATCATTCATTTTTTTTGATTTGCAGGATGTATTCAAGGAGGCCAGGTCCATCGACCCAACGGACACAAAGACTGACATGGAGACGCACGCTCGCTCCCGAAAGCTGCCATTAACCAGGAAAATCTACGCTTTCTACCACGCTCCCATCGTCAAGTTCTGGTCCAACACGGTATGCTTACTCCATGTATTCAACATGTGACAGATCCTATTAAAATAGAAACAACTTGGATCCTCCCATTATTTCCAGTCTAAGTCTTGAGCTGTCACTTTCATCTTTATTACGAAATTTATGACGCAGATACAAACCGAAGCTTATCAGTCTTGCGGTACTTCAATGCGATGCAGGAGTAGTAGTCAAACAATAATGACATACGGGACAAGGTGCACACAGTCTTATCAGACACCCAGATGCACATGTTTTGGATATTCACCGCTTAATGACTCCCATAGAGGATCAATATTCCCACAGCACCTCTTCACGGAAAGCTCAGGGATTGTCACGTTCATACTCGTTGCTGATTATTTCATCTCGTTTTTGCCTCGGCAAGCCCGAGGCCAGTTCTCGGTTACACGGGGACGGATTGCCGCTGGTTCACCACGACAATAACGAGCAGATAACATCATCGAAAGTGCTCATTAACATATCTCGGATGCCTTCTGGCATACTGACTTTCATGCGTCAATGGCAGCACTCTGAACCAAGTTTAGCCGTCAGACGATTGCTTGATTTCCGAGCACTTAACGACTCGAGTGTTTCGGTTCGTGTGTTATTTAAAAGTCCACTTAGTCCGTGTTGTATCGGCTATATCAGTTCAATCCTTTAACAATTTATATGCTAATGATGCGACTTTCCCACAGTCCCAATTATTTGACCCCGAATTAATTATAGGAAAAGTAACATTGGGACATTCCTGACTGTCATACCAGTGTGAAGACGAGAAGATAAAACAAAACAAAAGATCCAGTTCCTCAACCTTATTAATGAATTAATTGATTAACTCCGACCCTACCTTATTTGAAACATTTTGTGTCCTCAGCTCTTTTATTTGGGGTTCTTGATGCTCTACTCGTACGTTGTCCTGGTAAAAATGCCCGAATTGCCGTCTCCTCAAGAATGGGTCGTCATCCTGTACATCTTCACCTCAGCCATCGAGAAGATTCGAGAGGTACCTCCGTCAATAGTCTTAAATCGTTGCCTTCATGAATGAACGAAAGCGAAACGTTTGCCTTCTTTGCAGATGTTCATGTCAGAAGCAGGCAAAATAAGTCAAAAGATCAAAGTGTGGTTTGATGACTACTTCAACGTCTCCGACTTCTTGGCCATTGTGTCCTTTTTCATTGGCTTTGGTTTGAGGCTGGGCGGAGGGAAAACCTTCGTCCCCGGCAGGACAGTTTATTGTCTCAATATCATCTTCTGGTACGTGCGACTCCTCGATATCATGGCCGTCAACCAGCAAGCTGGGCCCTACGTCATGATGATCGCCAAAATGGTGAGTTCCTGGCACAAGTTCCGCTTTCTACCACATTTTGAGACACTACTCATGCTTCCAACTGGAAATAATATCAAATAAGTCATATTTATGAAGTGTAATATTATGCATTCCAAACTATTTCCATAACAAGGTCTACATTTTTATTGGTCAGAGTAAAAGGTTTCAACTTGAGGCTTTGTGTACAAAGCGGCCTTGTAGGTCACATGTGCTTGATTCCCTTTCATAGGTGGCCAACATGTTTTACATTGTGGTGATAATGGCCATCGTCCTACTCAGCTACGGCGTTCCCCGCAAGGCTATCTTGTACCCGCACGAAGAGCCAAGCTGGACGCTGGCCAAAGATGTGGTGTTCCAACCATACTGGATGATGTATGGAGAAGTGTATGCCTATGAAATCGATGGTGAGGATGGAAAGGGAGATACGTTGGATGTCTTCTAGAATTGTGCTTCAGATAAAGGGTTTTAGAATGAGCAGATTTGGACTCATTCCAATTATAGGTAGTCGCATCCTTTTCGTTAGATGTAGTTGAATGTTCTTTGTTTTTTTTTTGTTGATATGTGTATGTACATGTCCCGATAGGTTCTTTTTCTTCACAGTTTGTGCTAACAACAGTGATTCGTCAGTGAAGAGCCTGTGCACAGCGGGAGTGTGGCTGACTCCTCTCCTCCAAGCAGTCTACCTCTTTGTGCAGTACATACTCATGGTCAACCTCCTCATCGCCTTCTTCAAGTAAGTCCACACACTTGTTCGCGCTTACAAAATTGACAACATATAAAAAAAAAAAACACATTCGCAGGAAATCAAAACAAAAATGGATGACAACTTTACAACGACCACATTTTTCTTTCTATGAGCTTCTATTAATCAATAAACTAATGCAGTGTACAAAGGTAACGTGTAGCCAAAGCCATAAAATGATATAGTTTCAAAACAAAATGAATGCCAACCAGTGTGTGGCCATAAGATTGACAGCATCCCCGTTCTTTTCTACAGTAACGTGTATCTACAAGTGAAGTCCATCTCCAATCTGGTGTGGAAATACCAGCGCTACCACTTTGTCATGGCCTACCATGAGAAACCGGTCCTCCCTCCACCTTTCATCCTCCTGTGCCATATCTACTCACTCTTATGCATGTGCAGGAAGAGAAAGGAGCAAAACACCTACGGGCCAAGTATGTCTCTTTTTTTTTCGCACCGAATAAACAGTATCACAACTAAACGGCATGCCGCGGAGTGAATCTGATGATTTTTGGGTTTCTTTGACTAGGGTGAAAAAATGTCACTTTTCTTCCCCCCCCCTTCTCTTCCCTTCAGAGCTGTTTCTCACAGAGGAAGATCAAAAGAAGCTTCATGACTTTGAAGAACAATGTGTGGAGACGTACTTCCACGAAAAGGAGGACCAGTTCCACACAGGAAGTGAGGAGCGCATACGGCTCACCTCTGAAAGGTACAACCTCTAGTCCCAGAAGATAAGCGGCAAGTAATGTTGCAAATAGAGATGGTCAGCTTTACATTTGATTATTTATTGGTTTATAAACAATAGCATCTCAGACGCAAGTATGGTCTTTGGGAAAATCATTTATTTGTGGTACTTTTCAGAGTTGACACCATGTGCATGCAACTGAAGGAAGTGGGCAACAAGGTCAACTTCATCAAGCGCTCCTTGCACACGCTGGACTCCCAGATCGGTCACCTGCAGGACCTGTCCGTCCTCACCGTGGACACCCTGAAGACGTTGACGGCTCAGAGGGCGTCAGAGGCCAGCAAGGTCCACAATCAGATCACCCGGGAGCTCAGCCTCTCCAAGAACATGGTTCCCAGTATTGTCCCCGTTGCGACAGACACTGGCCCCCACTCCAAATCCTCCGTGATGGGGAAGCGGAACTACCTAGGCTCGGCGAACATTGCAGACTCTCTTTTTGGGATTGGCGCCGGGGGCTACGGGACCGATAGTAGTCGTAGAGTCGGGCCAGGCCCCTTAGCAGGACCAGGGCCAGATCCAAGTCCGGAGAGAAGGGGCTTGCTGGCGCTCAGACACTATGCCGCCGAGGCTGGTTCCTCCGGCACCAGTGCCTTTGTCCCAAGTGCTGCGGCCATTTCCCCTCCGGAGCCACATTTCCGGGGCCACTCCCTCACCCGCAGGAGGCTGACCCGTCCACACGAGCCGGAGTATTCCGACTCGCCATCCAGCCTGCCCAACGTGCCCTCGCGTGTGGCGCACTTCCACATCAGCAGCACCCCCTCCCAGCCGAGCGGCTCCAGCCACCCGGAGCTTGCTCTGGCCGGGCCTTACCACCAGACGCCTGACAGCGCCACTGTCGAGTTTGGGGCGTTCATCGGTAAGTATGAGAGAGAATCTGCTATCGCTCCAGTGAGGAGCGAGGACGATGAAAACGGTGCGTGTCTGTATCCCACTGTGGTGGTTGTAGCTACGGCTTCGGGCGTTGCTCGGCCTGCCTGCTCTCCTGCTTGCTACGCACAGTCTGGCAACGCACAAGTGTTAGAAGGACGGGGGGGCTGGGCATCGGGGTATGTCAATGAGGCTTTCTGCGACGACGAGGGCCCGACAGCTTCTCCGAGTAGATGCCAAACACACACTCAGAGCAAAGAAGATAGCGTCACCGCTGCCGTGACAGGCCGACGGCCCCACGGACGAAGGAGCAGAGATGTTTCTCCGCCGCCGGGCTCCTGCTCTGAGGGTCAAAATTGTGACGAGGCGATACATGCGGAAGTGGAAACAAGAGGTTTGAGTTGCGGGTCGCATCTGCCGGGTACTGGCATCTGTCCACTCCCAGATCGGGTGGCGTGCAGCTTTTCCTCCCTTTTGCTGTTCTTCTGTCCGTTCTCACTGGTTCTGATGCGGTTCTGATGTTTTCAGACATGTTGAGGCCGCTTGCATGATTTTCAGGATACCTTTGATAGGTGGAGGCTGGTTCTGATGAGGCTCGTGTGTTTTGATGAAGTGTGGTGATGGGATTTTCCCTTTTTACTCTTAACCGTGTGTCCACAAATTGAAATATTTTTGAACCGTTACCTGATGACGCTTTTTAATTGAGGAGTGTTATATTTGATTGAAAAGTGGGTTTGGTGGTCAAATTTAACAAATGGAGGAAAATTTGATTTGACGTGGCTCACACAATGTTGTTTTGCTTTCAGGGCATAAAGACTGTTTTGATCCCCAGGGCTCGACACCCAAAGATACCCCCAGCCCACAGCACAGCAAACAGCTGGTCTGTCTGCCTGTCAATGAAAAAAAAAAAATAATAATAATAATGAAAAAAAATAAAGTCCTCCTACCCTTGTTTGGTCACGTGTTCCCAGGTTCAGCCGGAAGGACAAGGTCACATAAGAGCAGTTAACTCCTATGCAGGTTTCACAGAATTTGACAGGAGTCCTGCTTTTCTCCATCCCGATTCAAGTAGGTTCTCATGAAAACATCACAAAACAAGTATATCTTTTTTTGTTTACACTCGTGCGTCTGTCTGCAGCTTTGAGGAAGAGGGATCGTAGCAGAGTCTCAGCTGAAGACATCCTCTTCCATGAGGATCCCCAGGGTTCAGTGCCGGTAGGAAGTGTACACCTTTTGCTAACCAAAACAGCAGTATGTGAACAATTTCTCACACCATTACAAAAAAAAAAACTGTTGAAGCCCATCAATACAACACAATCAGATAAAATACACTCGGCATGCCTTTTTGTGATTCGTGCTTAAGTTGCGTTGCGAAATAATTTATTATAAATAATTAAATTGAATTGTCATATATCAGGTCATAAACCGAGATGTTCTAACTCTAATTTTCTCTCTTAGGAAAGAGTCCAATTCAAATCCGCCCAAGCAGGCAGCCTGTATGTATCCTGTTTTTACTATGTATAATTATATCGTGGGTGTTTGTGTGTGTGTGCCCATGTTGGGTGTCTACATGTATATTTGTGTATCTACTATACCTATTTTATTTTTTAAATCTCAGTTTTAAAAGACAAAGGCCAGAACGTTCATGTAGCGGTATTACGTAACAAGCAAAAATATCATTGTTTCAGCATATTTGAAATGAAATTTTCATAATAATTACCTTTGTCATATAGCATACAAGCAGCAAAGTTCACTTGAATATCAACAGTGAACAAGAATTGCACAAAAATAATTTTCAGTTGCATCCAGGCCAGGGAAAGTATGCATTTCGTGACCACTTTGTTTCTAACGAAACTGGCGTTGTCTCCCCTTGCAGCCAACCCCCTGAGGAGGACACATTAGCAGGTAAAAGTTTCACTCTTTCACCATCTTTTTACTTTCACACATTCAGGTTCTGTCTGGATCAGCTGGTTCTGCTGCATAACAAATGACCCATTGTCGGACAAACGCATTCAAGACGCGACGTTATTTTACATAACTATAGTTTTCACTGCATTTCTTGACTTGTGGTTTAGGAATGCTCGTGTTTTTATTCCATAGTTTTATTTCCCAATTTAGTACTTTTGTTCTGTTTTAGCTCCAGTCTCTCTCCGCACACCTCGCCACACCCACCTTGGACCCAGAAAGGATTGTGAGTAACCTTTTGTCCCCTTTTAAGACTTACTTACGGACGAACGGACCGACAGATGTCACTTTGAAAAATGCTGACATACCAGTACAAGCTGTACCTTTTTTTTTTTCCATCTTCTGCTCTCTGCAGCAATCGGGTCACCTTTCAAGCCTATGGAAAACTACCAGTACTCAGGTAGGCTTCTGGATGAAATCCTGTTATTAAGTTTTTTTTATTTATTTGTTTTTATCAATTACTTATTCATTTATTAACTTGGTACTATTATTACTTATTATTAGAATCATCTTTAACATGAAAAATCTTCGCGTTACACTGATGTGATTTACAGTTTGTTCTTTCTTCAGCTGTTGAACGTAACAACCTGATGCGGCTGTCGCAGAGCATCCCCTTCACGCCGGTGCCCCCTAGAGGTGAGTGTTTGCACGCGGACGTATCACGTGAGGTTTTGCAAACAACACAGTTTATCAAGGGCGGGATTATGAAACCAAATTGTGATTTCTGCACCCCCCTCCCGTGCTCATTGTACTGCTATCTTTGTCAACATTACGTCACGCATTTAGAAACAAATCGTACAATTTGGAAAACATTTTAGAAATATTCTGAAAGGTTTATGGAGCGTAGTTTTTAACCTTACTTAATTGGTATGTTTGAACTGATCAGGAGAGCCGGTGACAGTGTACCGCCTGGAAGAAAGCTCGCCCAACACCATCAACAACAGCATGTCTTCCTGGGCCCAGCGAGGCCTCTGCGCCAAGATCGAGTTTCTCAGCAAAGAGGAGATGGGCGGCGGCCTTCGACGGGCCCTCAAAGTCCTCTGCACCTGGTCCGAATATGACATCCTCAAGCCCGGCCACCTGTACATAGTCAAGTCCTTCCTGCCTGAAGTGGTCGAGACCTGGCAGAGTATCTACAAGGAGGACACTGTTTTGCACCTTTGTCTCAGGGTACAAAAACACAATCGCGCTCAAAGGCAGTGCACTACAAATGTATCCGTTTCTCAGATTGGATTTGTTGTTTTCTACGTGTTTCCAGGAAATCCAACAGCAGCGAGCAGCGCAGAAGCTGACTGTGGCCTTCAACCAGATCCGACCCAAGCCGATTCCTTACTCGCCAAGGTAAACACGGCCTCATGGGACTTGAAGAGAGGAAAAGTGGATCACATTATGATACCAGAGGGCTGGGCGATGTATAAAGTGGGATTAAAATAAAATCTCAATTTGTATCGATATTATATTTGCTCTTTGTTGATAGAACAAGGCAAATCTGATCATTTGTTAAAAAAAAAAAAAAAAAAAAATGGTTACAGATGAGGTGAAGTCGCTTATGTGATTGGTAGCCACACTGACGAATTTTGCAACTATGACGATCTGCTATTAATTATCACATAGTGTAGTGTTCCTTTAACGAACAAGTTCGCTATTTGTTATTCAAATAATTTTGTGCTAGTCACGATGACTCTGCAACAAACTTGTTTCTCACCAAACGAGATTAACAAGGTGCTGTTTTTTTTTTCCCCCGTCTCATTCTTTTGCCGCCTCCCTTTTTGTTTGTACTTGATCTAACTTGCTAGCTACTTGCCCATCTATGTATTTATAGTGCGTGTTCTTTCCAAATATTAAAAAAATATATATATATATTCAATATGCGTCACACACCACCACCACATTTTATGTTGGAGCCTCCAAAAATAGATGACCAAACAAAAGATGTCTCATCCTCATTAATTGTAGCAGGTTTTTCCCTCAAGGGTGAACAAAACAATCTTGTGAGCTGCTCCACCTCAACCGTTGCCGAGCATGCATATTAAAGGGCGTTCCCATGCCTCAGTCTCACTAAGCAGCTCCTGCTGGTTTTGCCGCTTAAGGACAAAATAGAAGATGTCCTTTCAGGTTTCTGCGTTCCTGTTTAGACAGGGGCTGTTGAGGTGTGCCACTGTGGACCTTGAACTGATTCCTGCAAGTGCTGAAGGAATGAATACATTCTGAAATATTAGCCTGGCTCAATATTAAATAATAATTGAACATCACTTATCCACTGTTTTTATGGAGTTTGCCAACTGACTTACTTCCTGAACTGGCCGCCAGCACACAAACAAATTTGCACCTATAGACAATTACCCAATGATAGTGTCTTGTAGAGAGAAGAACTCTGAGTACCCGGAGAAACACCACACAAGCTTCGTGAAAACATGCAAGCCCTGACATGACATTCCAACCATGAAAATGATAACTGTGAGGGAAACATGCTAACTATGACGTGATTACGCTCCACAAAATGATCAAAAGGTAAAAAGATTATGAAAATCCCAAAGGCATGTTTTTAGATGTGCTGCCATTTTTGGTTTGCATGCAGGTTCCTGGAGGTGTTCCTGCTCTACTGTCACTCTGCGGGCCAGTGGTTTGCCATCGAGGAGTGCATCACGGGCGAGTTCCGCAAGTTCAACAACAACAACGGCGACGAGATTGCTCCCACCAACCTCCTGGAGGAGACCATGTTGGCCTTCAGCCACTGGACCTACGAGTACACGCGCGGCGAGCTGCTGGTGCTCGACCTGCAGGGTAACATCGACACGCCTCTCGCTTGGCACTTCCTTAAGGCTCTTATTACATTTCGCCTCTTTCTCTTCAGGGGTCGGAGAAATTCTGACTGATCCGTCGGTAATAAAGAGCGGCGAGAAGGGGTACGTTCACGTCTGTCACACGAACCACACCAAGACCTTAATTAAAATAAATATCATATATATTTATTAGAATGGGTTGGTTGTCGACGTGCTTTTGAACAGGGCTTTATTTGTGTCATGTTTCTTTTTCATTTTTGTTCTATGGCGCCCGGCACACAGGTCTTACAACATGATCTTTGGACCCGCCAACCTGGGTGACGACGCCATTAGGAACTTCCGGGCAAAACATCGTTGTAACTCCTGCTGCAGGAAGCTAAAACTTCCCGGTGAGCTGTTCTGCACTTGTGTTTTGAGCATACGCAAATTCTGTTTGAGCATTTAATTCAGTAATTCTTTAACCTACCACTAGAGGGCGCCTCCACCCGACACTTTGAATTGCTATTAATACTATACTATATACTATAATACTATATAGCCAGCCCTGCATGACATTTTACTGTTTAACTGTTTTATTCAATGTTGGCGTTGTGGTTTAGATCTGAAGAGGAACGAGTACACACCTGAGCAGGTGTCTACCCGAGGGGCGGAGCCAAGGAACCGCACCAATCAATGAGGCTAAAGACGCTGTGATCAATCAATCAACTGGAAATTTCTCACTTGTGTTTCCATGGAAACGGCCACATGCTGTGTTAAAAGATTCAATCATGTTTGCATGCGCATACATGAGTAGGTACGTGAATAATTATTTATTATTGTTTGATGTTGCAGTCTTTTACCATATATATATGTATATTACAAAACACATGAAATCAAAAGTGCATTGTATACCTGTTACAGCAGCATTGTTATTATTCTAAATGTTGAAACATCTTGTATCACTGCTTTTTATCTCCAAGTTTATGAAACCATGTTTTGAAAAAATAACTTTAAAAAAAAAAAGGGCAGATTGCAATGCAAGTTTTCCAGGCGTCGATCGTGTTATTTTATTGCAAAAAAAAAAAAAAAAAAAGGTGTCCGCCCTCACTAGATTTTGTTGTTCCGAAGGTACGATTGCATTCTTTTTTTCATCACCTATCAATGCGTGCAGATGGATTAAATCTAGTGTATCTTATAGATACTGTTATCTGCATGAGCACGAGCTTTGTCATCTTTTATCCAGGGCACACTTTACTGTACATGTTTTGTACTGAACTTCATTTATAACTAATAAAATCACAAACAAATTTACTGTGTCACGTGGTTTCAAAAAAAAAAAAAAACATGGTATACCAGTTTATATTTAAATTTTCCTGAAAAGTGTGCAAGTCTTGGCCAGTGGTACCATCATTTTTGTTCAGACCTGTTCTAGAAGCTTCATGGTTTCTTTTTTTTTTTTTTAAATAATTCTCTTGAACCATAACTCAAAAGCAAGATCTCATTTTTACTAGTTATCATTCTAATCTTATTATAGCTTTTGTTGATTCGAAGTACGATTAGGTGTTATCAATGTGGTTTCCCCCCCCCCCCCCCCCCCCATTAACAGAGAACTATGAACAATTTTGTCCTTGTGTATAGGCTACTAGGACATTTTGGTCTGTTGATGAATTTAGCAGCTTCGTTGCTCGTACCAGCGACTACGCCCAAGTTGTTTACTTGAGCTGACATGTAATGTAATGTTGGGGTATTTATAAAATGTTGAATGCAGCCTGCCCAAACAAGGCACATAATGAACTCCACCCAAAAAAGTTCACTCATTGTTTTTCTTGTAATGGAGAGCTGAACAAAGATGGGTTTTTTTTCCCTCCCCAAACTATGCATAAGTAATCTTTTGACAAGGCGTTCCTTTATGTGACCAGTGTCTTTTACCGGTGAAAGTGAAAGAGTTTCCAACTTTCTTTCACTTTCCAAATGAGGTGCAAGGATTCAGACCACCTCATTCCTGTCACAAATGCAGATAATTTTTATTACCCTCTTTGGACTTGTTTTATATGCCCTGCTTGTGTCTCATTGCGCAATATGCAAAGTTTCACGGGAAAGTTAAAAGACATTTTTCAAATATTTCTTTGTGCAGCATTGATATACTAATGCATAGATATTGATCATACATATACTGTACATAGAATTATGTTGATTACTTTTTTGTTTTTATTTGGATTTTATTTTTGATTAAAAATGCAGGTGCTCACTGGGGTCAATATCATTTAAAAATATATTTTCCTATATTTATTATTAATCATTGGTTTTGGGGCAAGAGAATCCAAACTGTTGTTTTTTTACTGCTTTTTGTTCACTGTTATTGTTTTTTAATGTATGTTTTGTTGAAAATGCAGCTGCATATCAATCAAATATTGCCTTGTGATTTTTTTATTTGTAATCATAATTTTTTTTTTTTACATTTTTAATTGACAAATGCAGATTCTGACTTGGTAGTAAGCCAATCATTTAATGTATTTAATTTTTATCTATTTGTTTATTTATATTTACTTGGCTGGGTTTTTCAAATGTTACTGTGGTGCCTTAAGAGCTGAGTGAGTCGATTCAAGTTTTTAGAAATACAAGCTGTCATTTGGATTTTGAATTGTAAGGGTGCTCATAGAAGGAAGTAAACTTGTATCTCGTCTCGACGCACCACTCTATTGTTTATTTCTGAGTTAAAATAAGAGCTCATTTAAGTGTTTGGTTGCACCTTTTAAAATGGAGTTATGTCAATTAAATACTTTACATCTAATTACACTTACATTCGTTTTTAATTGCATTTTTTTTTTTTAATTCACCAAAAGATTTCTGTTTCTGCATTGTTTTTTTCGTTTGTTTTTTTCTGTATTAACAAATGCAGACGTCCAAAAAGACGAAGCAAATAAGCTCACTTTGTGCTTTTTTGTTTCAAGTCTGAGTTGATGAAAATAGGAAATTGCAAAGTGGCTGATGTCATACGATACCCAAACTTGGCTGACCGGTTGCGCAACAGTTACCTCCCACTGGGTGTGTTTCATTTTCCGATAATAAAAGCAACTAAGACGGAAGTGACTTTGTGTTTTGCTCCGTTCTCAACAAGAATCTGCCTGACTCGTACTGCTCGTCTATCAGCCCAACAGACACACACACCCGCACAAAAAAATCAAAATGCATCACGTTGAGGTCGAGTACTGGTGAGTTGTCCTTCTTATTCAGGTCAAGTGTTTTGTTGTGTTGTTAACACGTTTTGTTGTTGTGTTACAGCGGCAGGTGAGGCTACGCCCCGCGGTACAAGAAACTGAGAAAAGTGCTTGAGTCGCACTTTCCGGGCACGCTCCAAATAACCGGAGGCGTTGGCAGGCAATGTACTTGTCCTTGTTTTTGTCTACCCCTTAATATAAATCATTTATTTATTCATTGTTTGTTTGAATTCTTTCTGCTCCAACTCAAACAAGACTCTAAGATATATATCTAAGTAAAAAGTGTTAAAATTGCCATTAAACACTTATGAAGTGTAAATGATAAATGTATCTTCTTTTAATTGATTGAAGTTGTTACAAAACAATATAAAAATACAATTATATATATTTGAATTTACAGAAAGAGCCATTATAGAACCAAAAAATATCATTTGATGTTAGTGCTATATTACTGTATTGAAAGAGAAGTTGACAATTACATGGGATGCCAAAATGCACAATTTTAAGAACCTTAAATTAACAAGATAAAGTTAAAATTTGATAATTAAAACATCATGAAGCGCTACGGAATAGTAATAACGATAATCACTTTTCCCTCAGCGAGTTTTGAGGTAAAGATGGACGGAAAATTGATCTTTTCCAAGTTGCAGACTGGGCGCTTCCCAACTGAGGAGGAGGTGAGTGACTTTTACACACACAACATTCTTAATTATTATCCTGCAATAATATGTTACTTGTGCATGTGTGTGTTCGCGTGCCCAGATCATTTCCTTGATAAAGGGCCATATGTAATAAAGATGACGGTGAGTGACACTACAAAACAAAAACTTCCCCTCATTGTTTTCATACATTGCATTGACACATAATGTACATAGATTAATGCAGTTATCATGCGATGGCACTTAATTAGTGTGCAAATGGTTTGTTCATTTATTGCAGATAATGTATTGTTCATCTGTCTGTGTGTGCAGTAATGTATGTACAGGCAGAACAATTATAATTAATACAATATTTATTCATTAATGGATGTGTGTAATAACAATATAGATCGACAAAGCAACAACTGTACTCATTCTATACATTATATTTGATTTTGGTTTCTTCCTTTGTGGCCACAGAAAAGCACCAGAGCATGATGGGAAAGCCTCCGAGGGGCCGGACATCGACTGTCCTTCTATTGATGACTGTGCGCGCCGAAACGACAAAAAAGCGTGACACACGATGCCTCAGAAGGCTGTCTGCTGATCTGGAATCTGTGGAGCTACTCCCATCATTCACGCTGGTTTACGCTAAATATAATCAGCAATAGGGGACGGCGTGTAAGAGATTTGCTCTAATTTGATGCAACAGCAAACTAAAAGTGCATTTTTGCTTGGGGATCACAATTCAAATCGGTGCTGGTTCACTAATGGACAAATCCTATTTCTAGAATATCTTTTCCCCTTTTTGCCCTGTGGGAACGAACGTGCCAGAGTTAGTTGCTGGATGGTCCTAAATTTATGTGATAGGTGCACTTTAAATGGTAGATGAAAACATTAGTAACAACTAGTAATATTTTTTAGTAGATATTTCAAATTTAAGGGGATTATCTAATAAACAATTGTAAGAGTGTGTAAATTTTCAATTGAAGACTGGGGCGCTACATTTGCTAGGGCTGGCCTTCAACCGCATAATGTTTGTACTCGTCTGTCTATTCAATTAAATAAACTGCCGGTGAAATTTTAGTTTGACCTTTTATTATAAAATGAGTGACAAATAAATACAACCAAAACAATGTAAAAATAGGTTGGATGCTCGTTCTGAAATGTCATTGGTCCCTAGCTTTAAGGAAAAAAAAAAACAACACATTTCAAAAAGTCAACATTTTACAAATAGCACCATCATTAAATGGCCATGCCAGCCCTGCTGACCGGGCCAGACACAAACACACAATTGCACACGCATCCAAACAACAAACCAACCAAAAGAAGATGAATCCCGTCTAGAAAAAAAAAAGTTTCGTTTCATATAAATATAATATATTAATTTACACGTCGTAGCAAAGCAAAGGCTGTCTTTACCGACCCAAGTGTTCATGGTCACTGGCTCCAACGTGTGTCAAGAAGGCTTCCGGGATCAGTTGTACAATTGCGTGGTGAAAGTTGAAACATTCAGCTGCCTGATTACGCAGCATTGATGTCAGAAAAGAGATCTATTGTAACAACAGGGAATCGCTAAGCCGACAGAGAAATATTGTAACAACTGTGCGTCAGCGGCCTAGCAGGAAGGTGAGGCCGGCGAGGCCCACGCCGGCCACGGCCAGCAGCGCCGTCTTCATGGACACATCCTGGTGGGACTGTCTGCTGCTACTGCCGCTGCACGACTTGCAGAAACCCTCCTGCAACATGACAGACGTGACATTAAGTTCGATGATGGAGTGACGGTAAATACTCAGCAGAGGGCACAATTGAAGTCAGGCCAGTCACCCTTAAAAGCATTCCTTGTGTATGTACCTATGTATCGCTTGCTTTTTTCCTCTCTCACTATTTCTCTTTATTTTTTTCGGGTTTTCTCACCCTCTCTCCCTTTCTTCATAAAAAGAAGACAAAGGGCATGTCCACCTGTTGTCATGTACACAGCTGCTGCTTTGTCTCACGACAAGAACGACAACTTTAGTGCAACCCCCCCCCTCACGCACATACACACACACACATAGACACGTGCATCCATGTGGCCGAGTCGCCTTTGTGGCAGTTGAAGGCAGCTGCTGCCAACTCAATCCAGAAGGGGCCTGTGTGAGTGTGTGATCCCATTCATAAAAGCAGTGAGGCTAGAAAAGACGTCTTGATTCAAATATAGAACATTATCCAGTAGCATGTCCCCAAAAACGCATGTGTCAACAAGTGATCTATCAGCAAAGTAAACATAAGGCAGATAAAAACATGTTTGTCTGTAAAATGGAACTAAGTTAACTTGTGTTTGTGATGATGTTGACAGAGTAACAGCAGCACTTCAAGAAAAAAGGGCAGGACCAACCCAGCCGTTGTTCTCCAGCATCCACTCCTTCTTTTCCTCGCCTAGGAAGTCAGCGACGGTCTCCGCCAGTTTCCTGCAGGTTCGCGGCCACTCGTTGAGGTCCAGCCCCAACTTGGTAGCGCCGGTGGTTCCTTTCTCCTCCTGCTCACTGTGCTCCCAAAGCATCCTGGCCAGCACCCCCGTGAAGGCAAAGAGGGACACCACCCTCCCCCAGTTCAAGAGTCCGTCGCTCACCATCTCCTGCATCACCGCCCTGAGGCCGGAGCACATGTCCGGTCCGCACTGCCTGATGAAGTTCTGGGCCAGGCTCCGGAGAGAGGCTTCGTTGAGCGACTCAGCCAGCCGGCCCACACGTCTCATGACGGCGGCAGTCTCGCTGGGAGGAGGAGGAGCCTCGCCGGGGTCCGCCGTGCGGCACAGGCCTATGTAGTCCTCGGCAAGGGCCAGGCTCTCTTTCCACAGCCCGCACGACGACATGTTCTGTAAGTGCACACACAACAATCCCATTCATCTACCACTGAAGGTGGGACAGTGTGAACATTTCACATGAGCAAAATGATTCATATTTGGCCTTCTGCTTGTCATGTAACAACGTCTTGGCATTAGGATTCAGGTTACGGCGTTGTAAACCGGAAAATCTCCTGTCAACTTCAAGATAAAATCTTTTGAAGGTGACTGATGGGAAAGTTTTTCGTTTTCCCCAAAGATGAGAAGCTATAAAAAGATATACTGTAATTTCGTTATACAATTGCATTGTAAAATGACAATATAGGGCATTTTATAAAAAATAAAAAAATCCTGAGCCCTGCTTCACTTGTTTTCACACAGTCTTTAAAATGTCGACGTATATAAAAAGTTGTATAACATTGATAGCGAAAGCGTTTGGCGTGCACTCTGACCTACGTTACGAACGTCCTGGGTTACGTCGCCAGAACCAAGTTACGCTATCGTAACCTAAGTCATGTGTGACTAGGCATCACAGCCTCGAGAGAAAAGCAATTAAACACGATTTAAATGGTTATTTTTGTAAAACAGTTTGAACTTCACCAGAAGAAAATGTGCACGTAACTGACAGCGTCTAGAGGTACGTCAAACGGCTCGCGAGCGATAAACGGCTTTTGAATGCTTGAAGCCGGGTGAAAAATGTGACTTGAATACGACACCTTTCACCACGCGACGTCTTTACAAAAGCTAACCGAATAAAACAAAACCTAGTTTCCCCGGTTAAACCAAGGTTAGCGCCGGTGAACTTGCCGGCGAGCCACAATGTTAGCTGGCCGTTGATGTTACCAGAGCAATGGAGGACACAAAGGACCTAATTCAAATTCACTACGCTGGCTCTTGAAAAACTCAGGCAAGCTGAAGCGCCTCCATACATTGTCACTGTATTAATTCAGTATAACACACAAAATACCATTGTAGGTATCGTGACATAGAAAGTAAAATAGAAATAAAATGAAAGCGCTTACCCTCCCAGCGATGATTAGACGGCTCTACTGTGCAGTGCAAGAAGCCGGCGGATCGGCGGATGGAGACGTTGGAGGCGTGCGTGCGTGCGTGCTGCGATGGCTTATGTATAACTCCGCCCGTGCAAGTCATTACTGTGGTTATATAGAAAAAAGACATGAAAGGTTGCAAGATCCTTTGTTACGTCAGTCTATTTTTTTTTCTGCTTAAATCCCTAACCCTCGTTTGGAACCCTAATCCTAGTTTGAATCCCTAGTTTGAAACCCTAATTTGAAACCCTAGTTTGAAACCCTAACCCTAGTTTGAAATCCTAGTTTGAAACCCTAACCCTAGTTTGAAATCCTAGTTTGAAACCCTAACCCTAGTTTGAAACCCTGACCCTAATTTGAAACCCCATCAAAGAGTTCAAACACATGATTGTTTGATAAAAGATAGAAGAACACACTGAAACTGAATTGTGAAAAGGTTTTGCCTGCTTTAATGTGGTTCTGAAAATCCTGAACCCTAGTTTGAAACCCTAATCCCTAGTTTGAAACCCTAACCCTAGTTTGAAATCCTAGTTTGAAACCCTGACCCTAATTTGAAACCCCATCAAAGACTTCAAACACATGATTGTTTAATAAAAGATAGAAGAAACACACTGAAACTGAATTGTGAAAAGGTTTTGCTTGCTTTAATGTGGTTCTGAAGCGTGTTTCAATTCACAAAACAAAAATGAGAATAAATACATGACAAAAATACAAACTTTTCTTGCCCTACATCAGATGATTTAACAATTATTTTAGGTTTTCTGTAGCATGAATGACATGATCAACCATTTCATCACTGTAATCTCAATAGATGCAGTTGTGGGTGATAAAATCACATCAGAAAATACACGTGTTGTTAATTTATGCCATGTAGTACTGCATATTACATTTTTCATTTGAGATTGATACTTGATCAAACCAGCTATTTCTTTGTGGTTTCCAAATTCATTGACAATGACAGTGTCCAAAACAGTGTACACAATGTGATTTGCATGACTTCTCAGCATGAGGAAGTGGGGAAAGAATAACACAACATGTTTGTCCTGCTGGAGTCCAACCGTCAGAAAGTTTGATACATCTGCTGTTATTTATCTTCTATACTATAGAATCTATAGCTTCTCACTTATCTCTCCCTAACACCAGGTACTTTCCCACCTTTCAAATGTTGAGAAATAGTGAGTCAAACACTGATGAAATGGAGATTTTCAGTAACTTTGGTATTTTTTTAAGAAGTACCAAAATAGCCCATCGATTCTCTCAAGACCTTTAAACCTTTGCCGTGATCAATTCAACACGTGTCGCTGTCAAAATGGTCAATATCAGGTCTTGTGGTGCTTGACTCCAACAAACAACACATTGAATTAAACAGTGGGAAAAGTACAGTGCTTGAATTAGAATAAATACAATTAAAGACAAACTGCTTTCCTACCAATTTTATACTCATGATTATACAGTATATTTTTTTGTATATATACAAAGCACATACAGAGCAACCTGTGTTGAAAACGAGTCACCTTACTTGACTTTAACATGATTAGTTGTCAGTGACATCAGTTATTCAGAAAATATACCACCACTTAGTGTTCAAAGAAACTCCCTACGTTTATAATTTTTTTTTTTTAAATTTATTCACTTGGGATTTTTTATTTGTTTGCCTTTTGTTCTTGTTTCTTCTGCTAAAGGTTGGTTTTAACTATTGTCAATTCCAGATGCTCGTTGGTAGAATCTAGGCCCAAATCTGCATTAGAAAAAAGTGAAGATTAACAATAGTAACATAATGCTTGGCTAACACAATCATTTAACCCCCTCTCAAAAATACGTATAGCAGGTGGAAGAAATGTGTGAAAAGTTGCAGAACCAAATAATGATGTGTGTTCTTTCCTGTCGTGTGTGTGTGCGTGCTCGTGTGTGTGCTTTTCACCCGTAAGGTGTTATCCCAAGAGGCGGAGCAGAGCGCCGTGCCGTCCGGGGACAATCGAACTCTGCTGACACGGTTCTCGTGACCGTACATTGTGGAAATACGATTTCCCTTCAGGACATCCCACACATGTATGGTGTAGTCGTTGTAGCCGGCGAAGAGCAGGCGACCTGAGAGGAGGTGAGAGGAAGTGTGACCGATACTAAAATAGTCACAAACTATTTTTAAAAAGGAAACTTTTGGTTTCAGATTTACCACTGAGGGAAAAGTCCACGGTAGATGCCCCAAAGATGATGCTGTCTTTCTGGTAAATGGCCACTTCGCGATCAGCACGTAAATCGTAGAAGCGACACTGAAACCAGCATGACATACACTGTGTTAGCTTTTTAATATCTTGCGGACAAACATGGGAAATTAAAAAAATAAATAAAAATCGACAAACCCCTGTGCAAATTTATATTTAAAAAAAAAGAACATAAATGATAGGTCACACTAATGCTCCTTTTTATTTTCAATGTAGCGCAACAGGAGATGTAAACTAATATGGTGACAGAGGAATGAGGATGTTTCACTTTCCTTCCTCTTAATGACAATGAGAACTTTCCCCAAACATGAGCAAGGTTTCGCACACACACACGCATTAGACCTCATAGTGCGTTCATAACACGGAGGATGTGACTCACCGTGGCGTCGTCAGAGGCAGACGCAAACGCGTCTCCGCTGGGGTAGTACCTGAACACACAAGAGTAGGTGGATGCAGATTAAGGTTAAGCCACCATCGTTGTCATCAATATCAGTGCAGACTCGATACGAAACCAAAATTCCGATATCAAAGTCATTGATTATTTTGCAATCATGGCTCAATGTTACTGTTACCGACAGTGTATTATTCTTACTCAAATCTAAAAGGCTTCTTTTCTTTTTAGGTTCAATCTCACGAGGAATAAGACGACTTTGCTGGCGTCAACATGGTTGCAGAAAATCATGCTGAAAATGGATCTTATGATTTCATTTAGTGTGCTGCACTCACTTGACACAGTTGATGTCAGACTCGTGGTTCTCAAAGGACTGGATGTTCTGACCGGAGCGCATGTCCCACACGTTAGCTTTCTTATCGCAGCCCTTGATAACATGCACAGTACACCATGTCAGTCGATATTGTCATGTAAGAATAATACGAATAATCTGCTCTCTTACGCCAGACACAAAAGTGTTCCCGGTCTCGGAGGGGGCGAGGTCCAGTGACAAGATGTCGGCGGTGTGACCGTGGAAGCTCTGCAGTAGCTGTCCGCTCTCCACGTCCCACAGAGCACACGTGCCATCGCCACTGCTAGTAAGGAGCTAGAATACACACACACACACAAACAAATAAACAATTGAAGACCACTGCACTTAAGTTGATTTTAATATTAAAACGATTTTTTTTTTATTTGGTCCATTTTGCATTCATGCTAAAGTGACAACATGAACAGCTTGCGTGATGAAGACCAGACGATGAGCACTTAGGAGACAAACGCCTCCATCAGCGGTCCCGGCGGATTAGAGAATTCCCGCCGGGTGACCAATCCAGACGCACTTCCTGTTTAGTGTCCACGGCAAAGGTCCGGTTTCAGTGCGAACGCGTCGCAATTATCAGTAAGCCACAATTAGCGACACCACAGCAGATGGGAGCCGCGCTGATCCGACATGAGAGCTTCATGGTGGAGTATGTGTGTGTGAAAATAAAAATGGAACACATGACGCGTAGTACTAAAATGAATAGAGGCTTTCTGAATTTCCGCCTGGAGCTCTACTTAGCAGGATAAAGACTGTCCTCGTGTGCGTGCGTGGCCTCAAGCCACAATGTTCCACTCTGTCTTAGATAAAAGGCACTCAAGTTCTAAAAATACTGACAAGTGGTGACCCCTTTGTCTCCTCCCACTAACCCTCCACGCTTTCTTATTTTTGCCCCTACGGCCTCCTCTGTGGTCAATCAAAGCGTGCGATCTAATAATATGTCCATTTTGTCTCGAACAATAATCGCTTCAACTGAATATAAAGTCCGCTACTTTGGCTTTCAAAATCAACTGCTTCTGTTGAAAATGGCGCTCACCTGCATGTCGGAGTTGGTGAAGGTGCAGCCTGACACATAGTTGGTGTGCATGGCTACCGACTTCTTCATGCTCACCGGGTTCTCGTTCGGGTCCATCGAAAGCGGAAACACACAACATTTGTTGTCCAGACCTCTGCGGGACCATAAACACAACATGATGAGAAAAACAAGGTTAAAGTCAGATTAGGGTTTCAAAGCAGCGGCGGGCCTTGAAATGACAGATTAAGAGACCGTCAACGTTCCATTTCGGGTTTTGAATCATGATTAGGGATTCAAACAAGAGTATTGAGAATTATTGATTGTGATCAAGGTTTGAATATACGGTTACGGTTTCTATCATGGGATTAAAATGAAATCATGGTTGAGGGTTTCGAGGAAAGGGTTGTGGTTCCAAACCAGGACGACAAATGAAAGTTTCAAGATGGATACACACCCACATGCCACCGCACAACCTGTGGGTGCGTACGCACACGCCATCACCCACGTGCACGGCAGGCTCATGGCATGCTCCTGTAAAGAAAATAAAAACACCCACAGACTCGATGAGCTTTTTGGTATGACGTTACAGAGAAAAGATGTCAGTGCAGACTATTTAGGAGGATTATGTTTAGTTCATGTGGTTCTCTAAGTGCACATGTGATCTTTTCATGTGTTTCATGTGCTAGTGGAAGTGGTCATGTGAAGAAAGAACAGTGTGTCAGGTTCTATTGGGCCAGCAGAACCTGTTTTTAAATTATACGGGAAGAATTGCATAAAAAATATTTTTAAATTTAAAATGTCTTGATAGTGACTGGTTAAAAAACTAAATACCTGATTAAATGATACGATTTGAAAAAGTCATATAAAAAATTTTGAAAGGTAAAAACAATCATACCTGTGGCAATGGAAAACCAAATTAAAACATTTTTTTTAATATGTTTAAACTTAAAATGATTGGCGAGAAACTTTTAACAAACTGAATGAAGAAAAATAATTTCAAGTGAATATGCACAGGAGTCACAACCTCATTAAAATCAAAGGTATGTTATTAAATTCTTACCTTATTGAGAGTGAATGCATCCCACACAATCACTTTTCCATCCTACATAACAAAAAAACTCAAATGTTAATATCCAAACACATTCATGTACTAAAGCAGTGGTCAGAAATATTTTCGCGGACCGGCCTTTATATAAATAAATAATTAATTTATAAAAATAAATAACACATTTGTAATAAATATGTAAATACGATGAAATCAAATGATACGACTGGTATAAAAACAAGTATAAACGACACTTTTTAAAAAATGATTTATTAACCCTAACCCTAGGCTAACTTTAATGCATGAAGGGATGCGCTGTTATGCAACAACGGGGAGATTATGCTTCTCTTTGGGTAATCTTGATTTTATAACACATAGTAGTTTTTAAATAACGTGTATGCATTTATACGCCTACATATTGTTTCCAATATATCTACTGCAATTTCACATTGGATTGCTGGTTTGAAATGTACTTTTATTATTATTATTTTAATAAACATTAAAAACCTGTTAAAACTTGTCTGGTGTTTTATTCCTTGGTTTTTTTTTTTGGGCATGAAAACAAAAAATAGAAATTTGGTTAACTGCTTTGTATGTATATATATATATGTAATATGTATATGTGTTTTACGTTGTGTTGGTGTCCCCCCAAATAAAGAGCAAGTAGTCAAATACACATTCTTGACACGTACAAAAAATACATAGAAAATAAAATACAAATTCTTAGGTACACCTGAAAATAAATGGTGGTGTACCTAATGGTGTCTGTCTGATGTCACAGATCAACCAGCCAATCAGGAGGTGGGGGCGGGTGTGGCGCTTTTCACTTTCAGTTCAGCTTTGGTCATGATTTTTCCCTAATGAACTGGCCTGTTTTTAGGTACGCTTGAAAATGGCGGCGTACCTAAAGGCGTGTCCGTGTGACATCACAGCTCAAACAGCCAATCAGAAAGTGGGGGTGAGGGCGGGTGTGGCACTTTTCACTTTCAGTTAAGCTTTGGCCATGATTTTTCCCTAATGAACTGGCCTGTTATTAGGTACACTTGAAAATGGCGGTGTACCTAATGGAGTGTCCGAGTGATGTCACAGATCAACCAGCCAATCAGAAAGTGGGGGTGAGGGCGGGTGTGGCACTTTTCACTTTCAGTTAAGCTTTGGCCATGATTTTTCCCTAATGAACTGGCCTGTTTTTAGGTACGCTTGAAAATGGCGGCGTACCTAAAGGCGTGTCCGTGTGACATCACAGCTCAAACAGCCAATCAGAAAGTGGGGGTGAGGGCGGGTGTGGCACTTTTCACTTTCAGTTAAGCTTTGGCCATGATTTTTCCCTAATGTACTGGCCTGTTATTAGGTACATTTGAAAATGGCGGTGTACCTAATGGAGTGTCCGAGTGATGTCACAGATCAACCAGCCAATCAAAAAGTGGGGGTGAGGGCGGGTGTGGCACTTGTCACTTTCAGTTAAGCTTTGGCCATGATTTTTCCCTAATGAACTGGCCTGTTATTAGGTACACGTAAAAATGGCGGTGTACCTAATGTAGTGTCCAAGTGACGTCACGGATCAAACAGCCAATCAGAAAGTGGGGGTGAGGGCGGGTGTGGCACTTTTCATTTAAACCAGGGGTGTCGACCTCCAGTCCTCGATGGGCCGCGTTCCAACATGTTTTCCGAGTTATCCTCGTTAAGCGCACCTGCGTGAAAAGTTTTAGCTCTTTTCACGTTCTGCAGGAGCTAAAACTTTTCACGCAGGTGCACTTAACGAGGGAATCACACGGACACTCCATTAGGTACACCGCTATTTTCAAGCGTACCTCATAACAGGCCACTTTATTAGGGAAATATCATGGTCAAAGGTCACAGGTGTCAAGCTCTAGTCCTCAAGGCCGCGTTCCAACATGTTTTCCAAGAGACCCCCGTTAAGCGCACCTGCGTGAAAAGTTTTAGCTCCTTTCACGTTCCGCAGGAGCTAAAACTTTTCACGCAGGTGCACTTAACGAGGGAATCACACGGACACTCCATTAGGTACACCGCCATTTTAAAGTGCACCTAATAACAGTGTCCGAATGATGTCACAGATTAAACAGCCAATCAGAAAGTGGGGGTGAGGGCGGGTGTGGCACTTTTCACTTTCATTTAAGGTTTGCCCATGATTTTTCCTTAATGAAGTGCCCTGTTATTAGGTACACTTGAAAATGGCGGTGTACCTAATGGAGTGTCTGAGTGACGTGACAGATCAAACAGCCAATAAGAAAGTGAGGATGAGGGCGGGTGTGCAAATATTTTTATGATAAAATATTTTTCAAGCCCCAGCGGGACTTGAACTCAGATCACTGGGGATGGAAGTCCAGAGGACTAACCTCTACACCACAGAACACTTACAACTTATGTATGGACTTTACGTATATGGTTTTATGGAGCAGCCACTTGCTAATCGTGCATGCGTGGAGAATCTTGAGATTTCATATTGTGTCGGTTGGATTGTATTGCATCGGCAAATATTCAGTTTATGTGTGTGTTGCTGTGTGCTTTTGGAACAGTGACAGACACTATGACGGTTGTGGTGCGTTTGCGGTCCAATGGAAATCAGATCATGCAGTTCAACCGGAGAACCTGGATTGGTTATTTTTCACATCCATAAAATAAACAGTCAAGTCGAGACACCTCGACTGTGATAGCCACTCAGCTGCTGTCAGAACAGCAGAGCGTCTTTAAAAGTGACTTTGTTGTTATTGTTGCAATATTTATAGACCTAGTCTAAAACAGTAAACAAAATCACGTTCTTTTATTTGAATCACAATCACTTTCAATAGTTTATTTCTTTCTGCACTGTGTGCGTATACCTGTGATGAGCTGACCATGCGCCGCTTGTCTTTGCACCAGTCCATGCACAACACTTTATTGTTATGACCCTTGAGCACACGTCTGGTCTTGATGGAAAGAGACGACACCGTCTCCACCTTCTCTGCCAACTTGCTTACTGCAGGCAAAGGCGAATGCAGATATATAATAATTTATACATTGCTATTTAGCTTGTTTTTTTTAAATAAATAATAATATCTAAATTATGGATTATTTCGTCACTTTAGCAGAAATTTAGAAAACGGACTACATTTTTTTTATTGTAAATAACATTATTTTACTTTTTTGAGAGAGTCTTCTTTAAAAGAAAATCAAACCTACAGAATACTACAATATTCAGTGGATGTAAGTTTAAGTGCAAATCCATTACAGGAGCTGTATAAAAAAAATTAAGCTTCAAGAGGGTCGGTTAATCAAAACGAATAGGACAATTGCATGAATGTTTTGAAATTTTTGCTGACTTACACTCGACGTCATTGAGCTTGTTCCTCTCTTCGTCCAATTTCTTTTTCAAATTGGCACTTTCCCTCTTGAGCGAGGCCAGACTTTCCCCCGCCTGGAGCCCCTGACACGCCATCTTCGCACATCCAATCACCACAGACAGAATTTCAATGTCGGGATTGAAGAAGAGACGCGAAAAGCAGACTTGTGGTTTGACTGAGCGGCACAGCATGGAGACAAGAGCGCTCGTGCACAGGTCCAGCTCGGCTTGCATGAACGTGAAATTCTAACCTCAAGTGCGCCCTCTTCTGGCCACCTGTGTCACTGGCTACACTGTGTGCGGCTGTACGTGACTTGATTACCTTCTCCACGCAGAGGGAGCAGTAGTTGATGGCCTCGGTCTTGATGTAGATGTTCATGAGGGGGCTTGCCTTGTCGCAACTCTCGCACGGCCCAAAGGTGACCGCCACGAATGTCTGGTCACACATGGCTGCACCTGAGATCACGCACACGTCTGCGGCACACAAACACACAACCAACACGCGACAGTCGATGACAACTTGGTATTTTGATTGCAACACCACGAGAGCACATCTTGTGTGTGTGTGTGTGTGTGGGGGGGTAATCTAGTCAAGCTTGATCCTTCTCTAGAAAAGCGGTACTGCTATTCCGAGAGCAACAAACAGGAAAAAAAAAGACTTGCTACATTAAATAAATACAATTATTCTATCAGATAAAGCTCATTATTCAAAATACAAAAAAAACGTACAAAAAAGGCACTGATACTGTACAATAAACTGATTACTATTTATCCTTAATAGGAAAAATGTGATAAAATACCGAATTAATTCATAGAATACACACATTGATATTACATTGAAATAAATGTGATTAAAAAAGTGCAAATTTAGAGAGAAATAAGTATTCTTGATATAACAATTGATTTAAAAAAAAAAAAAACTAAATGCGATCAATGATGAAAAAAATACATACTTTCATACAACCTACAGCAACAAGCAACCACACACATTTATCTTTTAGTACCCATCATTGTATGCATGAACTCATACTAATTAGGCATTTATTAGTATAAATAAACATGCAACCATACAATATTCCTAATGCCCTCTGAGTAGTTTATAATAAATAGCAATGATAAGAGACTGGATCCTTACCTTAGAGAATATTTTTGGGGGTATGTACGTGTGTGTACGCCAAGCAGGTATTTATTTGTCCTGGTGGAAGTGAGTTGAGTTTTGCACTGAAGAGGATTGCAACTAAGCTTCTTATACACTTGCTAAAGCTTGTGACTCTGCCCTACTTTGACTGGATACACCTGCAGGTGGATCTCATGAGTGCCACCAATGAAAAAATTCAGAGCAGAAAGACATGTTGAAAATCAATTGACTGCTACGCTTCAGACTCCAATTGAAAAGTTGGAGTAAAATCAACACAAGACTGACAAAAAAGGGCTCATCTATTTGAAAATCAAATTATAACTCCAGGAAATACAAATAGCATTAAATAAAAAATGGTATTCGAAACTTTTGTCTCATATTAATCTTCTCAGCTAAAAACTTAAAATTAACTGCTAACCAGCACATATTTATATTATATTTATATATTTAGCTAACAACCCAAAAACATTCTCCAAAGGGGAAAGAAACAAAATGTCTATGAGGCAGCATGTCAGTGCTTGGATTCTTTTATTCATCTTTGTTTTTGTCATACTTTTACAGATTTGACAATTTAAGTTGTTAACAGTGAACACGTCCACTAAAGCACAGCTACCAGGAACTACAAACAGTCCAGTTTGTCAGAGATGATGATTGGACGGTGGAGCATCAGCGGGCGACATCAGTGACGGAAAATGAGTTCTTCTTTGTACAGTCTTCCTCTGGGTAGGGTTTTAAAAAGTCTAATAGACTGTGCGGGACAACAAACAAAAACAAAACAAAAAAACAAGCCAAAGAAAAGAAATATTTGCTCTTGATGGTACACTCTAACTTAAGACTTCACAGATGACAAAAACAATGGCACCACGCCGACCAAGTCAGGCGTGTAAGGCTTTGTCCACGACTAATGCGATGCTAAAATCATATGAACACTTTTCATTAAACATTCAGCAGGTGATGAATCCATCCTCTACATAATTTTCTCTCTCTTATACAAACTGCATGTTTGATTTCTTTATACACATACTCATACTTGTTAGGGCCACAAGCCAAAAAAAAAAAAAAGACATGTAACCAAGTTTCTCCTCCTCTGTTCTGGCAAAATTACCACTAAAACATCACGAGAATAGCCATTTCTATTTCACAGTAAAAAAAAAAAAGGTGACATTTTAAAGCCAGAGAAGTGTTTTTAAAAAATATTTAACGACATGCTGGTTTCTACTGTCTTGTGGAAATTGCGACATTCACATTTAATTGCACATCATTAATAATATGGATTGTTTGTTTGTTTGTTTTGACTGTGAGCGGGATAAGCGAAATGAAATTTACGCCTTCACATGCCTGAGAAGATCCAATGAAATTACGTTTCCCCCATTACAAACTACTTGCAATCGAGTCTAATGGACCAGATCAAGCAGAAGGAATTGTCAAGAAAAAAATATATATATTGAACCATATAATTTTTTAGCACAATCGTATATTCTCAGAATACCTAAGGGGCGGAGCTCTGTTATTTGCTGTAACTTGATTGGCTGATTGAAAATAGTCACGGGTACTGTCTCACTTGTTGGAAACGTACATTCAAATAAGAAAACAAAACAATAGAATGATACAAGTAGAGTCAAGTCAAAAATAAACAAAAAATAAATACTCTCTTAGGTTTTGAGGCTAAATAAGCTTAGGTGGACGGAGGTTAACACTGTTGGCAAATGACACGGGGCAGCAGGGCAATGGTACCAGTACATCTCTTTCAGATTTAAGATAACATAAATCATAAAAATCACTCTACGATGCTTTTTTTTTTTTTTGCAGCCTGTGCAGTCTAAAATCCGTTGTAAGCATATGTTGTCAGGTAGGTCCCGCCAAACACACAAGAAAATAAACATCCGACATCTTCTGCTGTTTTTTTTTGGTCATAAAAACAATGTACATTTCGAAATGGTAAAGGCAGAGAGAGATATGACATGAAGCTGTTTGAGGCACTGAGAAACAACCTCACAATGCTGTTCAATGATAAGAACAAATAAAGCTCAATAAATAAAAGCAGAGCAATAGCGTCGCTTGTTAAGCGACAACCTGTGCTACATACGCTTGGTCCAATGAGGAGGATGAGCCCGGCGTGAAAGAAAGCAAATCAAAACGCCTCGTGGCAAAGCGGGTAGAGAATGCAATAAATACACGCATTGATCATATTTATATATATTCATCTATATGTGCATAAATAACATGGCGCAGACGACGTGTGATCGGCCGTCATGGCTTGACTGAGCATGAAAAGGCTTGTTATTTAAACGCCTGACCTCAAAAAACTAACCGAGCGACCAAAAAGGGGTAGGAGGGATTTAATTACAGTGATTCTGGGCAAGTTAATCAATCAAGCTGTGGAATTTCTCCATAAAATATCATGACAATATCCTTTTCATTTGAGCATTGATGACAAACACAAATCACAAAACAAATAGTGGACTAACATTTTTAGTTGTGGGTTTTCCTGCTAGCCTCTAGAAAATATTTTGGGGACAGGAATCGGGTTCAAATGTCTGAGTCACGACTGGAAGCTACTATTTCACTGTAATGGATTCTACTTAGGGCGGCTGGGGCACTGGTTAGCACGTCCGCTTCACAGTTAGGAGGGTGCGGGTTTGATTCCACCTCCGGCCCTCCTTGTGTGGAGTTTGCATGTTCTCCCCGGGCCTGCGAAACATGCTTGGTAGGCCAATTGAGCACTCCAAATTGTCCCTAGGTGTGAGTGCGAATGGTTGTTCGTCTCAGTGTGCCCTGCGATTGGCTGGCAAATAGTTCAGGGTGTCCCCCGCCTACTGCCCGATGACTGCTGGGATAGGCTCCAGCACGCCCACGACCCCCGTGGGGACAAGCGTTACAGATAATGGATGGATGGATTCTGCTTACAAGACTTATTAGATACCCACAATTTCTCAGTTGGCAGGAGTGTCCAATTTCATTTTTCAGCCACAAGTGGCACTAGCGCTTAGAAACTCAATATCTCGTGGAGTGGAGCTTTAATTTCTTCTAAAATAACTGATTTACTACTAATAACGTACGTTTGCGCAACTATCAATGCTAGCAACGTATACGGACAGGCAAAAAAAAAGACGTGCTCTTCCCTTGATGACACTGTGTAAGTAAATGTGTGAGTGAGTTTTTGCCATTATTTCAGTATGCAGTGAATCCACACGTTTGCAAATTCATGTCGTGTTTAATATGAAAATATTACTTTGGTGTATTCAACTACTGTAAAATGAGTGCTTTGCCCATTTGTGGTACAATTACCAGCCATTTTTGGGTCAATTACTCGCCGGATTCACTGTTTTTGGTAGCATTTTTGTCCGATGGTAAGATTGGGAAATGTTGCGAAAGAGTTGTGAAGAAAACAGCACGTGGAGCATGCACGGTGTGTTTTGTGACGCTCACGGTTTGTGTGAGAGAGAGAGAAAGATACAGTAGATGGCCACTATCCTCTCCCCAGCTCAGACGCGGGTAAGGAAGGACAGGTTGAGTGAGCTGGGGATTTGAATACTCTCCAGGGCGAGGGAAGATGGGTTGAACGGGAAAGTGATGGGGTAGATCATTTTGGTGTCCATCAGTAGCTGTGGACTCTCGCAGCGGTCCCGCAAACGAGTCTGGAGAAGGCAAAAACGGTTAGTAGAAAGTGCGCACTGCTGGACATGGATTTGATGGTGACTCCTGTTTTGGTTAGCAAAAGAATGACTAAATTGCATATGAAGAATTTCAATTTCAGCCATCACACAGAAATGTCAAAATACAAGCAAAAAAATGTGTCTTAAGCGCTTTTCTGCCATCTTGTGGTATCTACAGACAATTTTAGCTGGGGCAACCATTACCATAGAGTTCGGTCCCTGTTGCTGTAAATGTGTAGGTTTGTAATTTATTATGGCGTAAAATTCGGAGTTGTTACTCACCTGTATATTTCGGATGAATGAAACCGACACCCTCTCCTCAAACTCGTTGACCGGAGTGTAGAGGTTCAGAACCTTCACGATCTGAAGCAAATGGAAAAACATTGAGAGAAGTCATGAAGCACTTTTCAAGGATTTGTTGACAAAGAAAAAAACAAAACCAAACTAGACCAGCTGAAGGCAAAGGAGCGACTTCTGATTGATAAGTTGGAGTAATCACAGAGCATGGGTCGATCTTGGTTGTGTACCTGTGAGGTGGTGAGGGCCAGGCACATGGAGCAGATGGCTTCGGCGTCCTCGTCCGTCTTCTTCTTGACCTGGAGCAGTTGGGCGGCCTGGATGAGAGGCTCAAGAGTCTCCTTGGCCCCACAATTCATCAGGTTTTTGTCCCGCAGCCACTCCTCCAGCTGGCTCACGTTGTACCTGGAACACATGCGCTACGTCAACCTCGACATTGTGTGAAAATGTTGAGAACTTGCTTGTCAAAAGAGAATAAAAGAAATGGCCCTCAACATTTACGCATAATTCTATGCACGTGATTGCTAACATAACCTCCGCGCTTTTTTTCCCCCTACCTGATCTGCATGCCTTTGCTCCACGAGCACATATCCTTGCGCAGCAGCAGGTTGTTGAGGGTGACGGCGCCGATGACGTAGAACTGCTGTTTGACCACCTGCTTGATGAGCTCAGGGTCGGTGCCGTGCTGGCACATGGTGGAGTGGAAGGCGTTGAGCTGGCGCAGGATGGAGTCCAACGTGTAGGTGCCCTCGTCGGCGATGCTGGACGTCCGCTTGCGCAGGCCCGTCGGCTTCACGCCCGACACCCCCTGGATGGTCTCGTGCTCCAGCATGCCCGACACTGATGGGGGGGAAAAAAAAAGTTTCAATCATATGTATCTTTGGACTTGGATATCTGCCAGTAAGCAGGTGCGCACCAATCATGGGCTGAAGTGTGTTCTCCATGCATTTGATGAGCTGCTGGTAGATCTGGATGGCCAGGTCACTGATCACCGATCTGTACTCGGTCAGGTCAAAGTTGGACAGACAGTGCTCGTTCTGCCGGGATGTGTTGTGCTTCATGAACACCTGGCGGGAAACACTTTTCATCACTGAATAATAATGGGGAAAATTGTCCTGCCTTCATCTATTATCTGGAGTATTTTTGCAAAACTTTTTTTTTTTCCAGAGAGTTTATGAAGACTTTTTACATCATCTCCACTGTACTGCTTGAGACAGTGCAGGAAGCGGCAGGTGTTGGCTAGCCAGAAGGAGACAGTCTCAAAGTCATCTCCTCGTTTCTGAAAGGAAGAGGCAAAACACACAAGAGCTTGACTTACGAGTTCAATCGCTTGTATTTTTATTTAATTTCAGTCAAATGAATGAAATGCCACTCATCCCTTATAGCATCCCAAAAAATAAATATTATTTTTCACACCTTTTTTTTTTCAATAAGAAAACGAGCACTGCATACTATTGGACTGAATAAAAACAATGTAAAAATCGTTTTAATTCAATATTCAAAGGACATTGTGTCACTCCTGGTGATAAATCGAGATAGTCATAAAACACTGTGATTACAAAAAAATCCATGCAAACTCACTTTATCTCCATATGGAGCTAAACAAACCTTGAGGATCTTCTTGATGCTGTTGATGGTGGAGGTGAGCAGCGTGCGGACCTTCTGGTCATCGTTGAGGTAGTCGGCATGCCTTACACACATGAACAGAATGTAGGCAGGCAGACCCGGGATCAGGTTGACGGCCACGCCGCGAGGCTTTAGCTCTGCACAAACACAGAAGAAACAAAAGTGTTACTCGGTAGATTTGTACAAAGTACATGTTTGTGGTAGCTCCACTTTATCCATCATAAACACTGTCAAACTTACCGAGGATCAAGTTCTTGACCAGTTTCATCTCGTCCTCCTTCTTGTACTCCAGCATACCCTGGAAGTCTTTCTCCCGGCGAGGAATGTTGACCGGGCGGATGGGCTCGTCCACCATCTGCCCCGGTGACGTCTGACCCTCCGCTTGACCGGCTGCAATGCAAATGATTTATGATTGTGATTTAACAAACACAGGCAATACTATTAGAGACAGTTGATGATGTTGCATCTTACCTCCCATCTCTCCAATCCTCTTGGAGTAAACCTTCAGCTGCTTCTTGAGCTTGCGAATGGTTCGGTCTTGTTTTTCCAGCTGCTCCATGAGATCCTGTAATGCGGATACAAGGGAGAAGCAGACGTAAAGGAGGCGAAGACAAATTGGAAAGGCCTTCACCTTGTAACAGCTTTTCACTGTCGCCCTCTATTGGTCAAGTGCCACACTGTCAATCAATTTTTTTTAAAATTACTAACCTTATGAGGGGCAATTTTTCCAAGCACCCACTCATAATCCAAACCATGTAAACATAACTACCATGTATATTTCAAAAATAAAAAGTTATTTAAAAAGTCATCATGCGGCAACAATAAATTCAGAGTGAGCAGAATCCAAACATTTAGAGACAAACAAACAAAGACAAAGCAAAAGGTAGTTTGCTCTCGGGTCAAAATGAGAGCCGCTGAACTAATTTGGAAGAAAAAAAAAAACAGTTTAGCAGGAATTGGTGCCAGTTAAAAAGAGAAGAAATATATGCATAGCTGCTCCGGTGTGAATTAGCAACTGCGGTAATAAGAGTTAGATGCCGTCAGCCTTTGGAAACAAACTGCTGTTAGTCGAAACTCTCGTGCAGAACACACACGCAGACAGTCTGTACATACAACCATCCGGCGTAAAATGATGACTCGCGCCTCTCGGGATGCTGCGGGGTCGTCGGCCACCAGCTCCTGTCAGGTAACACCATCCACACGTCACACGAGTGTGTGTGCGTTTGTGTGTGGGAGCTTGTTTTAAGTCCGTGTTGCAAGACCCTTGAAATAACTTCTACTACGAATTGGCGCCCGATAAATAAATGGGCTTGACAGCGTACCAGGTTCTCGTTGGTGAGCCGGGTGATCTCATGCTGCAGACTAGCTTCGATGCGGGCCTCCGGAGGCAGCTGGAGGTTCTGTGCCAGGAGCTGCTGCTGCCGGTTGTTTTCCTCCTTGACGTTCTGCAGCTCGCCGCGCAGAGATTCCACCTCGCTGTCGTAGCTGCGCCGCTGGGTCTGCAGCTGGTGCTCCAGGAGCCTGGCGGGCAGGAATCGGATGAGTGTGATGAAACAAGCAAAGAAGTTCAAGATGACTTTAGAGGCACTTTTTAGTTATCCCGATACTTAATTGCACTTGAATTGGATCCATGCTTTATCCATAATAGGAACGGTAGCAGTAACAAAAATTTGAAAGTGTGATGGAGATTAATAGATACGCTCTCCCTGAATTTTCAGTAGAATGCAGAAAGATCACACATTAACACCTGACGGTCTCCTTTAAGCCCTGATTAACCAGCCACAGTTCCCCGTCCTCATTCAGCTTTTGGAAGTCTGGAGCAGCCGATCTGACCAACACATAACACAAAAGGAACCACGAAGGAACATGAAAAGCACAATGAACATATGAAAACATGCAGGGAAGGAAGGGGATGTTGGGGTTAATGGGGGTAATGAGTCTTACATGGTGTGACTATGTTGCAATTACTTTATTTGAAAGTGTTAATAATGAAAATAATTTATTACTGTTTAACATATATTGTAACTTTGTATTAGATCAGCGTCCCTGTATAATGTAAACCAATATCTATAATCTACTGTATATCAGGAATTTCATACAAAATTGAATATTTTAAACTTGTTTTTCATTACATTATTGAAAAAAAGTAAATCTATCTGTCTAAAAGTGAATGTAGAACATTTAGCAACAATGTAGTTCATGACAAATGGACGTAAAAATGCTTTATATATAATAAAAGAAGACATCAATATTTTAAAATATTAACTTGTTCAATTTCTATTGAATTTATTTAATATTTTACATTTATTTCTTATTCAAATATAATACTGCATCATTATACTATTACAGTAGAAGATGCTTATTTGAGGAAATTCATACAAATGTTATTTTAGTATGCCCATCCACATGATGCGGTTAGTTCCTATTGCACTTGTTAGGTGGAATGTGACCAAAGGTGAAAATCTGCACACAAAAAAAAACAGAGAAAAAAACAACTTGCATGAAAGAAAGGGAGAAAGCACACTGTTGCATATTTTAACACAGGGTCACTGTGTAAAAATATGCTCAACACAAACACAAGAGTGACAGATGCTGAATGACAACTGAGAAGGGGACATGTTGATTCAAAACACTCATTGGACACTAGATTAGGTACACCCGCACAATCAAATGAGGTCCGATCCAAAATCTGCACCAAAAATATCGTCTATTATTTTAGGACTTTAATGAAGTTCCATCCTAGCTAACCGAGCTAATAACAATACCATTCTACAAATACTTTTAGACTTTTTTTCATCCATATTTCATGAGACAGTGCGGGTGCATTTCATGTTTGCCAGCGAGTGCAGTTCGAAAAACAATAGTGTCATTATTTGGCTTTTATGAATCAAATTGTGCTGTCCACCTTTTATGTCAAACGGAAAGAAGAAGGGTTTCATGCAAAACGCATTCCATGACAGTGAGGCTGATGACTCTGCAACGTTCAATCGGCTTCAACGTTAGTCCCAGATTCTTCACTGCCTTCTTGGACCGCTTAATAAAGCTCGTTGGAAGCTGGGAAACAGCAACCTCACTAAACTCTACGTGGACATGCTGTTAAGTCTTCTTGGTGTGGAACCAGTGAGAACGAGTCACTCTTCCCGCGTGGTCATGCACGATGCATGGACCACCTCATCTGTTACCTGAGCCTACTCAGCAGATGTCTGACTTCTAGCCGCTTACACGCAAACCTGGGAGATCTGCACGGGACAAGTTGGCGTTCGCTCGTCAGCGACGGAACACCAACGGTATGGAAGGTGGGAAGAATCCAATGCTGAAAGAAGAGCGGGCAAAACCGGGTACCTGTTTGTATCTTTGAGACCGATGTAGGCTTGTTTGAGCTCATCAGCGTCCTTCAGTTTGGAAACGTCCTCCACGTGGACGGCCACTTCTGTCATGGTCTCCTAAAACAGACGAGAGGAAGAATATTGTGGAGGCTATTTGAGATGTTTTATTTATTTAGCAGTCCTTTTCGAAAAAAAAGGTGTTTATATACGACGTAAGTTATGTAACATTGATGCAAGGCAAGCGGTGGTTTAACAATACCTTCTCATCCTGTGGGAAAGCGTGGATGGAGGAGAGAAGGTAGAGACAGGAGCATTAGAAACTGAGGTCGCAACCAAACACATTCAAAACAAATGAGAACAGACTCATGAGCATGTTCACGGACACAAGGAAAACATTCAATGTCGTATTAGTAGCACAATGGCATCACAAGTGACACTTCAGCCAGAAATACAGTTCATTAAGTACACTTTCACAATCTAATGAGATTGTTGGAGTTGGGAATTGCACATAAAGTGGCAGCAAGAAATTACGAAATGATCAGCTAACATGGGTGCATTAGTATGGAACATAGAAACGTTAAGCGGCAGGTCAAGGGAACGTGACGTGTACCTTGTGGTGCATGGCTTCCTTTTGGCTGACCAGCTGCGAGCGCAGGATCAGCACCTCCTCCTTGCGTACCTCCAGCTCCTCACAGGAGGAGTTCAGCTGATCCAGGAGCACCTTGTAGGCCGGAGAGCCCGGTGCGCCGGCGCTCGATGCCGCGCTGCCCAGCAGGCTCTTCCTCATGTCGGCCAGGTTGTGCTTCAGCTTCTTGTTCTCAGACTCCAGTTCTTGACGCTGAGGATTGAGAATGTTAGGTTCTAATAAAAATAAAATCCGGACACGGAAAAAGGATGGACGCATTTTAGCAGCTCACTTTGAGGGACTCGTACTCCAACTCTGCCCCACGAGCCTTTTTGAACTCAGATTCATCCTAAAATAAGGAGCAAAGAACAACCTTTAGAAATCGATTGAGTTCCATTCATTATGTGGAATAAAAATACAAAGCTAATCTAGAAATCGGTGCGACTGTGTATTTGCGCGCACCCTGGCTCGGGCCCTCTGAAACTGGTCCTCCTTATTTTCCAACTCATTGCGCAGTGACTGCTTTTCTTGCTCCAGCTCTTTGAGTCGCTTCTGCAGCTTGAGCGTGAGCGAGGTATCCATTCCTCGAGTCAAATCCTGCAAGAAAAGCCATTCAATGTCAACTCCCGCTGACACAAGAATCCGGAAATGCAGAAAGTAAATCAAGAAGGCTCGTCTGAAAACAAGTCCAGTACTTCTGCGGCATGGGAAGCGTCTTCCGATTCGGCGAACTCTGAGTTGAAGGTGTATTCGGACTCGTTGCTGCTGTGGGTGGAATCTGTTCTCCTGTGGCCAGGCTTGGAAATGTGCTTAAAAAAAAAACAAAGCAAAGTGAGTGGGGGCAAAAAAAAAAAAAAGAATAAAATGTGTCACGCACTTCTTTGAGGTCGTCGAACTTCTCCTCGAGGCGAAGGTGTTCTGTCAGGAGATTCTGGTAACGAGAGCGCTCCTCGTTCAGATCTGTCTCCAGCTGCTGAGTCTCCGCTGCAATCGCACGAGCCATTTTCTCTGGAAGAAGCCAAACACATAAAGTTATTAGAAATCCAAATAATTTCTGATATTGTACTTAGTCGATTTTTTTTCCCCCAAAAAATTTGTATTTGTCCAATTATTTTACAACTTTTTACACTGGAAAACTTAATGGGCAACCTTCAATTATTAAATATTATGAGCATTTGTGGGACGTTTTACTGTATTTCTTTTGAATATTGCATGACGTTTGCCAAATTAAACCTCACATTTGAGGCCCTTTTGTGGCCCACGGACCATATGTTGTCCAAAACTCACCTGTCATCTGCTGATTCTGTTCCTGAATCAACCTGTTCAAGTCGTCTTTCTCTGTCTTCAGCAAGCCGTTCTGGTCCTTCAGTTCTGACACCAACTAATACACAAAATATCCCAAAATTACATCTTTGCTATAATTTGATTTTTCAAAACCAATTAGTGGAGAAAAGTCATGAAAAAAAGGGGGAGCGGGGGTCGAGGACAAGGATACAGGATGAGGCAAAAGTTTCCCTATTGCTTGTTCTATTCAATTCAGAGGTTAAAAAAAAATGAGGTAAAAAAAAAGTTATTTCAATTTACAACAATTATTAAAAAATCATTTAAAATTTTGAATGAAAGTATTTTTTTAAAAAAAACAACTAATATTCTGTACTGAGAAAATATATGATGTGCTAAAACATACCTGTGAACCTATAAACAAACTATAATTTTTTTTTATAAAAAAGTAAATCTACACAATAAATTATTATCTTGGTGTGGAAAAATAAGGATCTAAAAATGTAATTAATTGAACATATATAATCAGTCCACTTCTTGCTCTGAAAGAGCTAAATATGGGCCCTAAAGACCACAAAAGACTGCTACAAACAAGTCCCGCTATTTCTACTTGACTGGGCTACAAATATGAGGATGCTAAAAGATGAACGAGCACTATACCGGGTGCTCACCTGCATGGGGGCAACTGCGTGCCCAATGTCCCCTGCCTCTCTGAGCCGGCTACATTAACGGAAAAAAATTTGTCTTGGATGAAATAATTTGGCCTAAGTGGGATCACTTTTTAATGATACTTATGTAGAGGAGTAATTACTAAAATGTAGTCAAAAATCAATATTGTGAAATAATAGCACTATTGGAGGAAGCAATTATTCCCGATGAACCAATACAGAACCAAGGTTGTTCGATTCTGACATCCTGCTTCAGTTCAGTAAGTTGAACAACTGAGTTTTGAACTGAAGAGGGAACTTGGGTGATAGACCGCAGCCAAAAGAGAACGTACTTTCTCCATCTCGCCCTTGTAGGATTGTGCCCAGTCCTCGATGGTCTTCTTCTCCTGCTGTGTGGTGCGCAGCTCCTTCTTGAGCTTCTCCAGCTCCTCCAGGAGACATTTGACCTGGTTGCCTTTGCTCTTGGCCTCCTCCTCCACGCCTCGAAGGCGACCCAGCTCCCCGCGCAGCCGCTCGCTTTCTGTCGTGTAGGTGTTCTCCAAGCCCGTCAGCTTCTCGTTGACAGACTTGTTCTCTTTGGTCTGGCGGGCCGGAAAACGGTCAGACCGAAGAACAAAACAAAACACCACCAAGAAGACAAACGATGGCGCCGACCTGCTCGTCGATCTTCCTCTGGAGCTGCATGATCTTGTTCTCCATGCCCTTGTTGAGCTTCTTGAAGTGCTCCACCGAGCGGGCTTCGATCTTCAGTTTCTTCAGCTCGCGCCTGGCTATCATCCTGCGAGTGCAGCACTGCAGGTACACGATGGAGCTGAGGCAGCGCTTGTACCAGCAGCGAGCCAGCCAGCCTCGGGCGTGCTTCTGGATGATCACCGCCTTGTGCTCCCGCAGAAGCTACAGATGGCAAGGAAGAGACAAATATCAAAACACTGAGAAATCTCAATTTTGAACCTTTTTTGACAGTACTACAGAAGCCCGATCAAGTTGTTGTATATGTGCGCATTACCGCTTGGTACTTCTGACGGGCCATGTAAGATCTGAGGATAGTCTGTATGGCCAGCGCAGCCGCCTGCTTCTGCCTGTAGCGTTTCCTGGCCACGTACATCTTCTGGTACTTCTGGATGATGGTGGCGGCCTGCGTGCGACGCATGAACTTTGCCAAGCTGACGATGAGAGAAGATTAGGAAATTACTTAAATAGTTAAAGTTCTGGGGGGACGCTAAGATCCGGTGTGAGTGACCCACCAGCGAGCCTGGTAACCTCTGGTGAACCTCTGGATGGTGATGGCCGCGTCGCGCTTGCGCAAGTACTTCTTACGCGCCAGCCAGCAGCGAATGGTTTTCTGGATACGGATGCAGGCGGCGCGCAGCTTGTCGGCGCGCAGTTTCTCCAGGTAGGCCACCTGGCCGGCCCTGAAGAAGATCTTGGTCTTACCAAACTGGTATTTATCCTGATCCTGCCAGAAGAAGAGAGCATTTAGAAAACACAAAGAAATGGAAGCTTTGAGCAGAGGGAACGTTTGCTAGGCGGACCTCCACGAGCTTCTCCAGAACGTTCCTGCACGTCAGCTTCTTGTCAGAGAGAACATCTTTCTGCTTCATCAGCACTCTGTACCGGCTGAAGAACTCCTGGTATGTCCATCTGAAGTGTGCACACACACGGAATCATTAGACATGATGTAGAACAGTGATGTTTAACATTTGTAGTTGTGATTCATTTAGAATTTTTTTTTTTTTTTTGGATTGCCGAGATCCAATCAGTACCTTGATGGGAAACCTGCAGCAGAGATCCGAATTGTCTCCAGGACGCCACAAGCTCTTAGCTGCTGCACTGCACGTTTCGGGTCAAACCTGTTAATCAACAAAATTCACAGATTTAAATAAAAAAAATAAAAAAGTTTGCTTTATGAGTTTCCATCGCTGTAGCGGCAGAGACTCACGAAAAGGCCTGCTTGAAGTCGTTGGGTTTGATACAGCGGACGTAGTGTGGCGTGGTGGCGTTCAAGGTTTCCATGAGCATTTGAAGGGAGTTACGGAACTACAAGAGAGAAGCACTCCTCGTGAGACAAGTCTGGAGCGTGCGTAAGGTAAAGGATGCAAAGTATCAAACCTGGCAGCCGACGGTCTTCTTGTGCTCCTTGCTGCTGGTGTCGCGGCTCTTGTCAGGTTTGACGCTGAGACGGGTCCTGCCTCCCATCCCGGTGGGCTGACCCGTAGGGCTGGTGGCTTTGCCCTCATCCTGGAACAGCTCCACCAGCAGGTCGAACTGGGTAGAGCAGTCCAAATTACGGTCATAACGACATCGAGATTTTGGGTTAGGAGGATGCAATGTACTGTGGAACCTTGAAAACTTGACAGTACATATTCCGGACCATTTTAAACCAACGTTTACTTTCTACTCCCTTTTATGTATTTATATTTATTCATTTTTTTCCAAACAATTCGATTGCTAATGTCATCACTGAGGGCAAACAAAGCATCCTCGGTGCCTCTTGATTTGTAGATTAGTTTTGTTAAAAAAAAATTAATAAACAAAGCCAAAGACCATCATGAAAAAGTTATGGTATTATGACACGAACAACTTTGTGTATACTGTAATGTACAGGTGCATCTCAATAAATAAGAATACCGTACAAAATAAATCATTACTTTTAGTTACCGTAATCCAAAAAGTTATCGCATATTAGTAATCACAATTCAGTAATTAAAAATACACATTATTTTTCAGAAAGTCAACTCCTACTTATTTTCTATACTATAAATAATTTTCAGAACTGACACTCATGTGTATATTTGTGTAAAGCACTATCTTTGTCCATGTGTATTATTTGGACTAGCATGCTAGCTAATATTGCTAAGAGTCATGTGGCAGTGCAGTTTTTGTGTTGGATAATTTAACTACTGAATGTTTGCGCACATTCTATATAGATGTTGATGCTTTATGATCTGTTTCAAGTGATTTGCCGCTATCTTGAGTCTAAATCATTAGACTAAATGAAACAGTACTGAAATCGATTTCGTTTTCCACGATATTCAGATAAATTGGGATGCACCTGTAAATGCTTTTAGTACGGCATGCAGAAATGAACCGAGATGTCCTCCTCAGTGCTGTATTCGAAAAGCAGAAAACAAACCTTTGAACGCAATACCACTTTCAAATGTCTTTTATGCGCGATCATGCTTTATTTTTAAACTCAAAGTGCCTCTAGTGCTCACCATGCAGCAAACAACGGCACAGAACGAAATTCTGTGACCCAGTGCTGTTAGAGCGATTAAGTCGGCGAGTGAAAGAGAAGATAAAGAAAGCGCCAGAGGCAGATCGGCGTTGCGTGAACGACTCCGTTTACCTTCTGCCGACGGGGTGGGGAGGGAGGAGGGTTGTCACGATGGAGACAAAACCACATACATGGGACCACACATGAAGACAAAATGACAGGAGAACACAATCACATCATCATTTGCATGCCACATGTTTGTCATGGCAACAAATGGGAAATAAAAACAAGCAAACTGGTGATGAAGATGATTGAATTCAATCATCGTGTCACACACGCACAGTGAGAGCGACGGGATAATCTTGGCCGAAAATCTTAAATCCTAATTAAACCAAATCTCATTAAGACCTTGTTAAGGTTTAATCCCAGTTGTTTAAATCTCATTGATGCAGACAACATGCACGTGTTTGCATGTTCCTCTGTGGGTGCAAACCAATCCTTTTGGCCTCTTCTGTTGACGTCTGAAGGAAGCACACCGCATCACAGTGTGTGCGTATGAGCGCTCAGGATTGAAAGCATTTCAGTCCAGCAAGGTTATCAGAAACCGATCGGAGTCGATTTAAATTCATTTGCTAACCAAAACAGTAGCGCCTACAAAGCACCTAAACCAGTCACATAGCTGAGCCCAGTCTGCACGGCCCATAATGTAGTTATTCATATAGCCACTAGAGGTCGCTACCACTCCAAGCCCAAGAGACGTCAATGTTATGATGATGCGTATATGTCGTACCTTGCTGGCCTTGAGCACCTTGATCTGTTCTTCATTCACCGTGTCCTTGTTCTTCTCCAGGAAACCATCGCATTGATATTCAACCTGTGCAAGTACACGAGAGTGAAGTTTGTGTAAAAATATCACTGCATGAATGCGCACACACACAGACGCACACCATAAATATTGCTGTCGTCGGGCCGGAATCGCTAAGATCACAATTTGGTAAATGTACAACTCTATACTTTTGCTCAGTCCACCGGTGTTTTATTTATTTATTAGCATTAAAGGTGTGGTGATCATCACAGATATCAAATTAAATAATAATCAAATAATAAATAGCTAAATAAATAATTATTTTTTATTTTATTTGTATTTTCCATCTTTATACATATGATATGCATGTTTCTATTCCTGCTTCAATTTGCAGTCAGTTTTAATTAGAGGCTTTAAATATTTGTTATATTAATAGATAAAAAGACTAATTTCAGATCACATATGTATATGCGAGACTCCATTTTCATATCAGGTAACCTCATGGGAAAGCCTGTGTTAGTCCTTGACCTGTTTAGATGTAATCTAATAGCGCAGTGGCTAAAACCGGACACGATAACGCTGCGTTGCACCAAAAGTCAACTTCAAGCGCCGCTCTAAACGCTCATCTTTTTTGCGGGTGAGAACAGAGATAAGGAAATAAAAATCCCCCGGCTATTCTAAAAATAACTGACAACAGCGCTTGCAGCAGCCAATCTTTTCCTAAATCTTTACTAAAAAGAGACAAATCACCTAAAACGGTCAGATAAACTTGTGAGTTGAAACCAGCAAGCACCATGTAAATATGTGTCCGGCCCACCTTATCAGCAAAATGTTGGATGATGAAGGCGCGGTTGGACATGCGCGGCTTCTCGAAGAGCGAGCACGTCTTCAAGTGGGTGTTGTACAACTTCTGAGCCCATGAATCATCCGAGCCTTTTGGCATCTGAGGAAAGACGAGGCATGAATGAATCAACCTAAATGCCTCACTTTTGGACATTTGTTTGAGATTATAAATCAGTAAATATCAAATGTACCCGGCACTCTTCATCCAGCAGGTCCAGGACGCCCATCTTGGCTTCGATGAGGTTGATACAGGGCTGATTGTCGTAGAAGTCAATGAGAGTCCAAGGGATCTGCTCCTTCATGTACTCCTCCTGCTCCAGCTTGAATACGTGCTGCACTCACACCAACGATAGACATTTAGACGCCAACGTGCTTACATCAGAGAATAATACAAATAATTCTGCGTACCATGTTGAATTGCTGCTGGAGCTTCTCATTGGCGTAGTTGATACAGAACTGCTCGAAGCTGTTGATTTCAAACGTCTCAAACCTTGCAAACCAACAGGAAAAAAAAAAAAAGAAAATCAATATTTAAAAATGAAAATACAAAATGGCAAACGTGATTCTTGTGCACCGTGTATTTCATTTCCAACTTGAAATCCCGTACCCGTAAATGTCGAGGACGCCGATGAAGGAGTGCTGTTTGATATTGGTGATGAGCGCTTTGTTGACGTGCTCCACGATCCAGTTGAAGAGCTTGGCGTAGATATGCTTGGAGAGGGCGTCGCGGGCGTTGGTGGCCTGCAGGCGAGGGAGGGTCTTGATGTAGGTTTCGGAGGCCGTCTTCAACTTCCTGTGGCACAGCCACTGAGCCATGTCCTCGTAGGTGACGCCGACCAGCTCGCAGAACTTGCTCAAGTGATGATTGTTGGTCTACGAGAAAGAGGAGATCACATATTAGCCCCGTGATGCCCTTGTCGGGCTCACATCGCTAATGTGATTTAGCTTTAATTTGCCTTTTTTTCTTCTCTTTTTGGGACTGTAAAAGCCAAAGCAATTATAATCATTTATTTTTATATACTTGTCTCATGTCTAATCTTGGCTAAATCAAATCACGAAGAGGTTAAAAAAATAGGATGAATGAATTAATGGTAGCCTTACGGGAATGATGCTGCTATCTGAATCTTTGTCTTTGATCTCCACATTTCCCAGATGAAGGATAGCAGCCAGAACTTGAAATAATCCCATCTGATAAGATTCGTTGATACCTGCGGGGGGGGAAAACATTTTGTTTTTCTAGGGAAGTAATTTGGGCTGGCGCTGAATTTATAATGGATCACTCAATGTAAAAACAAAACAAGTAATTGCTGTAAACGAGTTCAAATGCTGAGTTGCAAAAAAAAAATATATTATTGCATTTCTTTTGTTAGCTAGCATGGTACCAGTATTTCCTGGTTTCATGAAAAGCCACCTCGAATCCTACACGGACTTAAATGATGAGTTACCGAGCAAGGAGAAGGCGTGGCGGGTGGTGCCGAGCTCCTTGCTGTCATCCACCCCCTCAATAACGGGGCTGCATCCCTGCCGGGTGTACAGGAAGTCGTTGGCGTTACCTGAAAGGGACAGACGCTGATTTTAGACAGATTTACTCTTTCACTCTCAACAGAAGTAATTCTTCACATACCAACACGTTAAATCAAGGAATGAAGTGTTGCCTGGCAACAGAGGCACAGCCATGACTCTGTGACAACTCCTTGATTTACCAAGCCAGCAAGTCAGCGAGAGAGGAAAACGGCAGCTGCGTGTGTGTGTTTGTGTGTGTGTGTGTGTGTGCGTGTGTACCGTGTCTAAGATGAGCAGGTGCAAGTTCACAGTTGGAGTGCACTGCATGAAAGCTGCTTGGACAACGGACCCTTATGTGTTTCTATTAGAGCGTTGACATCACCAGACAAGTGATTCAAAACACCTCCGCTTCTATGGTTAATACTTTTGGAAATGTAGGAGGTGGTTGGGGGGGGCTACCCATTAAGATGTAACGCTGGCTCCAAGTACATCAAGTGTGTTTTCTGCCTTCCTTACTTAGTTTGAGGTTTTTGAACTCCGGCAAATGCGATGACGCGCAGAGTTGATAAAAGATATGATAATTCCTCTCTTCGTCCGCCTGGAAGACAATATCATCATCATCAACGCAAAACAAATGCTTTTCATTCACGGCATTCAATCTGAGAAATGAACCAATCTTTGCCTCACCTGGAATACCACTCTGGACTTTTCCAGCAGATATGTCCTCATGTTGGCGCCGATAATCCGGTAGCGGTTGTCGAAGCCGATCTCGATGTACTTCCCAAAGCGACTGCTGTTGTCGTTACGAGTTGTCTTGGCGTTCCCGATAGCCTGGCGCGGGGAAAACATGTCATTTTGAAACACAGTTTTGGGACTGCAATATCTATACAAGAGAGAAAAAAATATCGATAACCATACATTTTAAATAGTCAAAGCAGCTTGATTCAATTCCGTATGATTGTAAATCAACAACCCCTAGACAGGTTGTACTTTAACATGTGTTGTTGCCGAGACCAACAATCCAGTCTCTCATAATCTGCCTGCATCAGCCAAAGCAATTTAAATGCCTCACACAAACACATCCCTGGGCAGGTTCGATAATATGGGAAAAGGCTGAGGCAGTTCTCGATGTCGCAGTGACATCACTGCGACGCAAGAAAGCTTTCTATTCATTCCGTAAGCTCCAATCTGATTGGTCACAGCCAATGTGGACAAGAGGAGAGCAAGTGGAGCGAGCGTGAGAGAGGAGAAGGAATAAGAGAGTCACCTCCATGATGGGGTTGGAAGCCAACACCTTCTCCTCCACGTTGGCCTCGCTGGCCGAGCCACTGACCGTGGCAAAGTATCTCATGGCGTATTTGGCTGAAACGGTCTTCCCGGCCCCAGACTCGCCGCTCACAATGATGGACTGGTTCCGCTCATCCCTGCAACGAGACATTAAACTGAATCTGTATTTGGAAAGTAGAATTTTCCTTATTGCTTATAAAACTTTGGTTATTGCTTTAAATATTTCTATTTGATTATACAATGAGGAAACAATGCGGGCTGCTGATTGCTTGAATTGGATCATTTACTGGTCATGTGTCACATGGAGTGAGGAGTCAGCTGCAGTTGGCTTCTAAGCTCCCTTTTTTTTATGCTTTAATACCAAAAGCCGTCACTGTGGAAGAAACTGGGCCAGCTCTGAGAAGCTTGACATTTTTCATCTCAAGCTCCCCTTCTCTGAGGAGACAGGATATTCCTGAGAATGCTCTCTTTCATGAACTCTCAGTCAGACTACCCTTTGAGCAGGAGGAGGAGGGGGGGGGGGGGGGTGTTTCTTTACTTGACTCCTAATTCTGCTGGAACACACTCGCTGCACTGTCAATTGGAAATGTCAACTAGGTAATATGCAGGTTAAGCGTTGGGTTTTTTTTGCAAGTCAGGTATTTACTGATCTAAATTTAAAGGGCGAGTCAGGCAAATCATTTCAAATGAGTTCCTGCCGAAGAGAAGCAAGAATCAAGTCGAGGATTGTACAAACCTCGCCATCTGCTTGTAAGCTTCTTCTGCTACAGCAAAGATGTGCGGGTCCATGTCTCCCATGTTCTGACCGCTGTACGCATTGATGATGTCCGTCCCGTAAATGGGCAGCGTCTCGTACGGGTTGATGGCCACCAAAACAATCCCTGCAGCACACAGGGAAGGCCAAACATATGATTGGGGGTCGAAAATTTCAAACACTTATTTGTATCAAGTCATTGATAAACCGGACATTCATTCAAATAAAACTTGAGTAACAAATAAGTTACGTTCTGAGTTTAAGAATTAAACACTTATGATTCCGATAACATTTAGCCGTCTTACCGCAATAAGTGTAGATGAGCTTGGAGTCGATGAAGCGGACTTTGAGGTTGTGCAGCACCGCCGGCTCGTGGAGGTAGCTGAGCGCCGTGAGGTCATTCTCACCCACCAGGATGTCAGGGTTTCGCAGGTAGGGCAGGTTCTTGGTCTTGGGGTCCAGCTTGTGCTCAAGATTCTGAGGGTGGGGAAATGAAAGAAACCAGGACTGGTACTCAGAAACATACCAAATGACTGACGGTGGTAAATATTATTCAAGTTCTTTGCTTCTTCAGTCTTCAACTTTGAGCTATCCGTCTGATGTACTTACTCGTGCCTTCATTGGAAGAAACATTTTCAATACAGATTTCCTCAAAAACCACATCAAGTGGAGTAACAGGTAGAGTCCATTTTGAGGATTCGCTGGAAGCGACAGCTCGAGGCTCGGTCAACATGTCTGGCTGGACATGCGGACTGCTTTTGCTGAAATAATGATTAAGAGGTCTCCGCCCACTGAATGTATTCCAAATGCATTTTACACACACGTGTATCGTATCAGAAATATGTCATGGGATGTGATCCTCGTGACGTTGATAAAAGTTGTTGTTTACAAGTGGTGCGGCCGCAAATGGCTTTTTGGCAGGCGTGTTTCATCTTCAGACATTTGGAGAAAGGAAAATCAATTATACATGGATTGGTGTCTGATGCTCGTCTAATCGGGCCACAGGAAACCAGCCCCATTAAGAGCGGCGTTTTGTTTTGTAACAACAGCTTTTTGTAAGACGAAATCACACCTCGCTCTCGCTAAATACAGTTTGTCGTGACAGTGATTGTCTAATTACAGCACCGAGATTCTGCAAACCTGCCTGACACAAAAAAAAAAAATTGAGCCAGTCTTCCAAGGTCTAGGAAACTAAACACGACAGACCGTGGTGTGATTTAAAAAAAAGAAAAAAACAGCGATTGAGGAAGCACTCCACTGCTTTGAATGTTCATCTACCGGAATTATTGATATGATTTCAATAATTTTATAAAAAAAAAAATCTCGGTGGAGGTTTTGAGGAATGAAATTTGTAGCGAGTTATTAGAAAAACAAAAAAGTTATTAAAAAAGATGAACAAAAGAGCCGTAGAGTCGTAGTTGGAAGACAACACACTACTAACCGTTCCATCTTCCAGCATAAGCTGCAGTGAGGCGTCGCCATTTTTGTAGTCTTTGCTCAGCTCGGCCGACTTCCACACGTCCTCGACGTCGGGGATCCACACCCGAGCGCACTGTGACATGAACGAGAAAAAAAGACGTCAGTTTACACACATGCCCCGTGGACGGCAGGGGAATATTGTGGTCCAAATAGAATTCATCCCAAGAGGACATGTTGTTTTGCCCAAATGAAAGTCGCACTGTTGACCTCAGATGAAGCGGAAGTCACGACAATCAGATGTTTGTGGGAACTCACTGCGAAGGCAAACGGCAAGCCAGCACAATTGTCCCTTTACCACACACAGACAGACAGATAGATAGACAGATGTGTGCCCACTTGAGTATTAAAAAAAAAAAGGCCTCAGGATTGCCTCAGCTGATCACAGAGCGTGGAAAAACAGCGGTGAATCCAGCTGGTCACATGGCGGTCGAATCCGAATCGTACTGTACATGAAATTGCGTGCACACACACACACACACACACACACACACACACGCACTTCATGGAGGTCTTCCTTGTAATGCTACAAAGCCACCAGCGCCACATTGTGACCTTAACAACTGTGTTCATGTGACATTACATAAGCGAGGCGAAAAGGAATGAGGACTTAAATGAGGTTTAGCAAAACAAATTTGAGCAAGTTGCTTCCACTTAATCTGGATTTTATAGGGATTTTGTAACGTGTGGAATCGCTTGTTTAGTTGATAGTCTGTCGATTGGACTGCGTCTTCAGTTTAGTTACATAAAATGACAATTTAAATCCCACGCTGGAGAGACAGAGAGGATTTATTGTGGACGCGCACGACAAGAGGGTGACTTTTAATTGGATCTGCTGGTTCACTACCAGTCAACTGAATCGTGACATCATGGTCACGCCAACTTCCTGAGTGTCATCTGCGTGACTGGTTTTAGTAGTTCGTTGTCACATGACAAATCAGCAAGCAAAACAAAATCAGAATTTACTGAGTTCCAATACAATAGGATCCTAGCCTACTTGGCCGAACCCAACAATAACCATTCCCACTCGTATTCACATCTGGTCCAATTCAGATCTGAGAATATTTGATTCCATGCATTTTTTTCCTCCACCATTTACGCTGGCATGATAATTATCCCAGTTGTGCCACAAAAGGAAAAAAAAAACTTGAACCGGCAGTAATAATCCAGCCCGCGATGAAACTTCTATTGGGTCATAAAAATACAACATTGTTGTGCTTTTAACCGTGAGACTTTTACAACCACACCAAGCAGCGTGGTTCTTTTTAACTAGGTATGCATTGTTAAAGTAGATAACAAAAGTAACCACGACTACTTTCTGGCAATGGGACGAAGGATAGATACAGTCCAGTTGTCACTAGCGTGCAATAATGAGACAAGAATGGCACATTTTTGCTCAGGCAAACATCCAGAAGTCACATAAATACACACATATCCACGCACGCATGCACACACACTAAAAGCCAATTCTAGCCATGCCAAAACATTGTATACTGTTCCAAACGTTACCATGGTGAACTGAATGTAAAACTTTAAGAGTGAGCTTGTGGAAGCGCCATTTAAAATGGTTCATTTTTCAAACGATTCGATTGCTAATGTCATCACTGAGGGCAAACAAAGTATCCTCGGTGCCTTTTGGTCCCCGCTATGCTTCATTTTCTCATTTCCCCCGCAAGGAGTGCCAAAGCAGCCAGCCTAGCAACCAAGAGGGGTTGGGTTGGAGGTTAGGAGGAGGGGGGGGGCTAAAAATAGCAGCAGCAAGTTTTGAGCAACATCACACCTCGTGGAGACATCACGGCTGCACCAGTGAGCACACGACTCCATCCTCGTTATCACCCTCGCACATTTGCAATTTAGCCGAGACGTCAAGCCCAATCAAGTGGAATTAGGCCTCGCGGAAATATGCTGCAAATCACCACACGCTGATGCGATGCAACGGGAACGAAAAAAAAAAAAAAAACGAGGTGGAGGTTGGAACACACTGACGGGTAGTTAACATGAGGAGAGAGAATGCTGTGGCTTGTCGCTGGTGTGTATCGGGTGGCAGACATTAGTGACATCACAAATCACTGGCTACTGATAGTCAGACGTCATTGAACACACACCCAAGCTTGTCACAACATTTCATTTGAGCGTGTGACATGGTGGCTCTGATCCATTGCGACCACAAAACGCGTGCCATGTGCAACTAAACTGAACTTGGCCGAAACAAGGCTGCAACTGAACAAGAGACCCCAAGAATAAAAGACAGACGAGTAAGATGCCAAGTACGAGACAGAAGCGTCCACACGATGTCCTCCAAGGCTGGGAGGAGGACAGGATAGCATGACGCTAATCCCGATTTAACTGAGACGGAGGATCCAGAGCTGATTAGTTCAAAAGATTTACACCAAACTAATCTTATTTCACCCAACGCTACCTCTTAATTACCATTACTTTCGCTTCTGCGTGGGGACAGAAATTTCAGAAGGAATTTTAACTTTGGTCCAAAAATGGAGATAAAAACCTGGACATTTTTGAAAGGGAACAATATCATTACCACCACTTCATCTGGTACAGCTGAGAATTGTAAAGAGAAGTTCATTTTGATTGAAACTCTCAGAGAAGTAGATATCAATTTTACCATCCAGTTAAATGGTTGCTATGTGAAAGAAGAAACTTATTCCAATCCAAGCAACGTTAAAATCTCATCAAATCACCTTGAAGACCGCAAGTACGGATGCGTTGCCAGACACCTGCCGGGTCGAGACCATTTCTGACGCCGCCCTGACTTTCTTCTTCCCGGAATGTTCCCGCAAAACTCTCTGGAGTTGAAGCATGGCGCCGACATGAATTTCAAGTAAAGTCAATAAATGTCCTCATTTCAGACTGAGGTTTGGAAGTCACATGCATCACAAGAGCGGTGACTACGCAGAAGGGAAGGCTTGAAGCTGGGCGTGGCATTTCATTTACGTGTCATTGGCAGATTAAAGGACTTCACCTTGCTAAAGCTGATCTTTGAGCCTTTCACTCTTCATCAGGCTGACCTGCTGTGACTGCTTTGCACCCGTACACGGTTAACTACCTTATCTTCCACCTAATTAGGCAAGGTTCTGCTCACTATATCTTGATTGGTAAATTTAGTTGGACAGAGGAAATACATTTAATGTCAGTATAAATCCGTGACAGCTTACTTTGTTTTCGTCGATCAAGTCACTTGGGAAATGCAACACCGTCCCCTACAGGACTGGAGAGGAACTGTGTTGCATTAGGCCCAAAACCTGACTCGAACTATTTTTTTGTTGAAGGAACTTTGTCACAGCAATTCAGCATTTTTTTTCTTCTTTAGAACAAAAATGTGTATTTTAATAGGTAGAAATTTTTGAAAACACAGATGCATTTGATACATTCTTCTGTTAAAATGACATTTCCTTTGACTTTACTATCATCAAAAATACAAGCATTGTCCACTGTCCAGTTGAAAGAATGCCCATCCTGAACTTTGCATTTTTAAACTGCTAATTCATTGAGTCAATGACTCCTACAAAAAAAAAAAAAAAAATCAAGTTAATCCCATTTTGACCAACGTGCAGAACGGAATGTGATATGCAACCAGTTCACAAAAGCCAAGTCAACGAACGGAGTGGCTGACTGCTGGGGCGTCGTCACATGATGCCACTCATGTGAGAAGCTGCTGTTTTTCTGCTCAACATGACGATGTGGGGCCGGAACTCTCAGCATTAGCGGGCAGAGAGCGGTATCGGGAAAGTCCGCTACCACCCAAAGGTGCAGCCGAACTTAATGACAAGACCCTCTGATCTTGGATTAAGACTGTGCATGGTCTCGTTGTGTGGATCAGTGGTGACAACTTCTCGCCAAGGCATAACAAACTAAGTCTGTGAGAATTTCGTCAACAAGGAAATCAACTTCATGATTCATGCTTGTCGGCATTGCTTCACATCCACTGACAGTCATTGAGTACGCACAAGTATCTGACCACCAGAGCACAAGTCACAATCGGTGACCATTTGTAACTCTTAAGACCTAAAATAAGTAAGTAACAGGACACCTGAAGTTTCAATCAATGAGCACATACTTCAGGCAAAAGGAATACTTAAAATAAATATAGTCTTCAAAGACCATTCTCCACCACCACATGAAGGGTGTGTCCCCATGAAGGGCTTCACATTCTCCACCATGAGACTTGACAGCTCGGATCAGTTAAGAACCACGATTCTGATTACAAACACACAAATAAAAATACCTTCGTGATAACCATTAGACTCAATCTCATCTGTTAAGACACTAAGCAAAAACTTACATCAACGAACATATACGCCAATTCCCGGTTCATGTTTGCCGGGTGAGCTTCTAGCTCATGCTTCTTCTCAGGATGCCTCCAACAATTCAAGTCCATCTCAAGAACACTCTACGGGAAGGAAGCTCCCCATCGGATCGGCAAACATGAGACACTCCGTAGACGCTCCGGAAGATTTTCTAGTCCTGTGACGTGCTAAGTGGTCCTCGCGGCTGCCCATCACACTTGCCATCCTCCTTCCTGGATCACATGAGACTCCAGCGAGGGAGAAAACAAGGCTTTCCCACATACGCACCACCACCACCGCTGCCTTCAGGCAAGACGTCGTCTGAGCCCGCTTCCGGAAGGTGGGACTCACGATGGCTGACTTCTGTGACATCATTCTTTTTTGTGAGATAACAAGATTGTTTCAAATACATGCCGTAAAATTACTACCACGCGGTTGACCTCAGAAACGTGTCTTTGCTGTGTCAGAACAGCCATGTCAACATGCCGGATAGGACATGACTGCGCAAATGCTTAACTGAGTTTTCTGACTAATCTAATTAGGCACTGGTCAAAACAAAATGAACTGATGGCCGACATGCAAGTTATACAGTGATCAACTTCATTTACTGCAGGCCGTTTTCAAAGCCAATTGACTGCCATTTTAAAGCCAAAACCCACAGAACATTCACTTCTGGGTCAATATGAGCACTGATCCAAAGAATGAGAAGACTTGCTTCTTTCACAAAAATGTTGACAATAGAAAAATAAGATTCCCATATCCAGTATTATAGCTGTAACGTCGCTAACTTCTCCATTGCGGTACTAATAAAAGTTATCTTACGATCGTCATACGGCATTTTCCTATCTATCTGGACCGGGTGGAGGTGGTGGGGGAGAGGAGGATGGTGGCTAAGCTGTCCTCCATCATGGACAATGTCTTCCACCCCCTTCATGAGACTGTCAGAGCCCTGGAGAGCTCCATCAGCGACCGGCTTCGTCACCCACGATGCACCACCGAGAGGCATCGCAGGTCCTTCCTCCCTGCTGCCATCAGACTGTACAACCAGGCCGACCATCGTAGCTAACGGACAAAATAACATGCAATAACGTGCAATAACCATATGTGCAATCACACTATGTGCAATATCTGTCTACCTCACACTCTTTTACCTGCTTTCTTTGCACTTTTTTGCACTATTTTTTTATCTAATATTTTTTTTATCTCCACTGTATATTGCCAGTATTTTGTATACACTGTCCATATTTTTTTTTTTTTTTTTTTTTTTTTTTTAATTATATTTTTTTTAATTATATATACCTTCTACTTCTTAAAATCTTTACCCCCTTCCCCGCATGCGTGTGTGTGTGTATATGTTAAGTGTACTGCTGCTAACACAGGAGTTTCCCCATTGAGGGAATAATAAAGGATTATCTTATCTTATCTTATCTTATCTTATCTTATCTTGTTGGGTTAGGTGTGTCAAATGAAGTGTTCTTCACAGCATCACATCAAACACATTAATGGAAGCAGACTTGTTCAGCCTGCGCATGCTAACCACACACAGCAGATTGGACTAAATGAGCCTCTCTATAAGGCAGACTCACAAACAATGAGCGGAGTGTATTCCGCCCCGTGTTGGTAAAAGTAAACGACACAGCGGTGTTTGACATCAGAGACACACACCGCTATTAAAAGCGCCACAAACACTGAGCGCTGTGTTTGCAGCCATGCTCATGCCGTCATTTAGTGGATCTTAAAAAGATTCAACAAGACGTTGCGTTTAATTTGGTGGGAGGGCGGGATTTAAATACTAAAATTTGTTCTGAATTATAGCTAAATAGTAAAAAGTAGCCATAACAAGACATAGCTAACAAAAACCCGCGCTAATCAGAGGATTTGAGTGGTTAGGACATCCCACAAGGTTATGTTCTAGGACCCTTTCTGTTATTCATGCTTCTTCTGGCTAATTTTCTCGAGCTATTCATGAGCAATGCCGAGTCACAATTCAAAAGCAAATGACGGCATGCGTGGTACACATGCCTAGGCTTTTTAAAATGTTGTAACTCTGCCCATGTGTCCCTAATATTACGTTTTCTTCAAAATACGAGGTTCAAGAATTATCTGTATATCATAGCATTCAGCTCAGTCTCATGGAGTCAGCCAGCCCTCATTCCGCCCCATATATTCCTTGGCCAATGACGAGTACGGTTTTCCGTAACAAAACATGACGACGACCGTACAAAGCAGGGGGATGGGCAACTCAGCCCAACGCACACACACGCGCACGTGACCTTGCGTAGCTTGACTATCATATGCCTCCTCCTTTAGGCGTCATGTCCGTCTGTCTCTCTTTCTCTCTACTCAGTCCAAGACAAAAACAAGCAGAGCTAACATGACAAGGATGCTCTAGTGTCCGGATGCGACGCTTGATCGCAGCATCTTCCCGGGACACAAACTGGACACATACAGGACACACTGCTGACAAAACCTCATCATATCCCTCTGGATGAGATAATTTAGACCTCAGGCATTCCGTGGTATAATGCGATACAGATTTCAAGCACAAATTGCTCAAAGACAAACACAGCTTCCCTCTGCCACAACACAACAATGACGACAGCTGTCAAAGCAGGATGGGGGAGCTACACGCACATGCGCAGGCACGCGCAGGCACATGTCCCACTATTTTTTTAAACACAAAATTGAACAAAAACAAAGATATTCAGAAAGAAAAATACGACAAAACTGGAAGGAAAATACACTAATATTTATACATACATTACATCTGGATTATATTATAAAAGAAAAGAAAAATACTAGGAAAAAACAATAGGGACTTAGTAAAAGTAAAGTACACATGTATATACTAAAAGCAAACAAAAAAATACAAAAACAGAATACAGTACAAAAATATTTGACAAAAAATCTTACAGGAAAAATACTAAATTACAAAACATATTGGATGAAATATTCACAAATATTAGGTGAAAATTGGAAGTAAAAATATCTACAAACTTTAGGGAACAAATATTGGGAGCACTAAGAAGGCTGGAGGAAAAATACCCATAAAGAATGCTACAGAAAAAACAAAATAGAAAAACAGGAATATGGGTGTGGGGGGGTATATTGGGGGGGGGGATGTCTCTCATGCTAGTTATCTTGCGTTGCACAAGGTTAGAAAATGACAACACACGCAAAATCTCAGTGCTCGAATGTGTCAAGGCCGCTCATTCTCCTTCCCCGATCAACAAGAATGCGGTGTGCAGATGTAGCGTTTTAGAGCATCATCACGTCCCACCGCTTTTCATACCTCACCACAATCCTTTTATACGACATCGCGTAAGCAATAATGAAGTAAACGAATTATTTTGAAGATACTTAAGTATTAAGGGAAGAAATGCGTGTCCGTGACGGCAGGCACCGCCTTTGCATCACCCAGCCCATGATGCCGCTACAAGGCCAGCGATGAATGTCATATTCGGGGTAAACAATCAAGGTGACATCTATTGTGGAGGTATGATTCACGAAGGATTTGCGGCTTATATGTTGCTTAGAATGAAAAATAAAATAAAAGTTTGTGATTGTTTTACATTAGCAATGCCTTTGATGCACCTTAGCAACCGATCAATAATATCAAGACTACATTACCACCGCCTTCCTTGCAACGGTTTCGTATGGAAGTGACATTTTCATTCATTTTAGCACAGCAAGAAACGTTTTGGGGGAAGTCTGCATGCAACGTCAACCCAGCCCGGTTAGTTTTCGCTCGTCTGTGCTTACCTTTGTGTACAGCTCCGACGCTGCCATGACAGCCGCTACGAGCTCACGCCAATCAGGGCTAAAAGTCGGCTGCCTGTCCTCGCTGCATGGGACTCGTCGTGTCTTCTCATGAAGCGGACCACGTCGCCGTTTGGTGCGTGTGTTTGCACACTGGTGTATCTCAAAAAGTGAATGTCTCCCTCCTGGTCATGATAAAACTGAAAAGAAGACAGGAGCAAGGCTACCTACCGAGGGTCGGCTATCTCACTTTGCATTCTGGGTATGATGGATGAAATGAATCAGCCCGTCCAAAAAAAAGAAAGTGATGTCCCATGGGGAAACAGCGACACAACGTGGTGGCGAATTGAACTACAAGCAGAAACGCGAGCTGCAGTGGGGCGTTGACAATCCGTACCGAGCACACCCAACATACTCAAGAATCGTGTCTCAAATCATCTTCCCAATGAAGTAAATGAAATCATAATCCGTTCCACTGCTCCCTACATACAATACTTTGAAGAATAGTTACTATAACAGAATGTACAAAATGAATGGTTGTGCATTGTGATTTACTACTTTAACATCCGTCATTCTGCGTTTTGTAGTGTTTACAACTTGGCCACCAGATGTCAGTATAATCCATCTGTGATAAACACATACTTGTTACCCCCCCCCTCCCCCTCCAAAAAAATGGGAGAGAAAACAAACTGCCAATTTGTGCAAAACTATTTTATTTACATAACAAAATGGCACAAATTAACCGGAGGGCAGCCATATACATGCACAGCTCAGACAGATGAGTTGCTCACTGAGATGTAGCGCAATCTGATGGTAAACTTCATCTACAAGGACCTTGGTAAAGCGAAACCAGTGTGGGAGAGTGCGTCATACTAGCGCAAAGCTACTTCCTCCAATCTGGCAAGTGGGAAGGAGAATCTCTGAGCTGCAAGCAACTGTGTTGCAAAACACCTCTTAATCTTCACACTGAAGGCAAAGTTCCTGCTCCAGGGGAGCCTTTGAATGCAGTATCTAGGGCGCATTAAGAAATTCACTCTGACTCTGAGCATGTGTTCAGAGAGAGTTCATTGCTTAACACAGCCCATGTTCCAAACCAATCAGCAGCCTGTGCTTGAAATGTTTCCCTTTGTGCTACTTGACGCACTCGCGCACTATGTCCCCGGTCAGAGCAACTAGTGTGCACACTGGCACTCCGTTTTTGGTACCCCGTGCACCCCTGGTATCCTTAGCTATGATCTTTGCCGCTGGATTATTTGACCTTCTTGTAATCACTTCCTTATTCTTTTCAGGGGGGTCCTCAAACAATTCTAAAAACTGTTGCGTGTGTGCATCCTAGTGACAATGTGTTTTCTGGGATCCAACACTAGCATTCGCTCAACTTCATTTGTGCCATGGACCACATTGACATAATTTGACAGCCCAGCATGGAAATAAAAACAAATGATTAAATATATACGACTCATTATTATGCTGAATGTTATTTGTTGTGACTCATCAGACCTGCGCTTGTTCCGCCAACAAATAGTGTTGCGCGTTGATGTTCATCAACCAATACAGTGTGTAAACTTATGCAACATTCCTTTGAAAAAGAAATGTTTGTGAACTGACTTACTCTTAAATCGAGGTTTCATTATATGATATATTTTGCAAAGTTTGGGATCTGGAGAGGAAATTGATTTCGAAGTTGATGGGGGGGGGGGGGGGGCTGCATTAATTAAGAGGAAAATACAGAAAAGAATAATACAAATGTGAAATGCTAAAAGGCTGATGTCTGCCCCCGTGCCTAAGAAAATGAAATGTACTATATACACAAACACACACTTTCACGCCTAGGGGCACTTAGCCCACATTGACGTGCTGTCTTTCAGTGTATATTACATGAGAAGAATGAGAGACAAATGGGAAATATACATGGCAAGGAAGAGAGAGGCAATAAGGGTGGGAGGAGACAAGAGCATGATAAGCAGCCAATGGCGGTTGGGGAAGGTAAAGACAATTTGAAAGGTAGCAAGGCATTTCCTGCTGAGTGGCTAAACAGGTGGTCCTGGGAGGGGGCTGGAAGAGGTAAAGTTACAAGCTCTGGACTAGATGGGGGTGGAGGGGTGCAGGACGGTGCCATCACCCTGCCAATTTACTGGCAACCAGGGAGGGTTTCCTCTGGGGCAGGTCCTGGGGGGTGGGGATGTGGTCCCCCGTGATCTCTGTCTTCTCGGGTGCCGCTGTTGTCGGCAGCTGCTTGTTCTTTATCTTGGCTTTGGCCATGTTGTAGTCACCTGAGTCAAAGTACTTTTGCTGGAAAACATGAGAGACGAGAATCAGCAAAAGCAGCAATTCAAACGTAATATATAAACACTGGGAGACAAAAAGGAGGGTTTATAATTCCCAGCTAATTGAGGAAAAAATTTGAGAACAAAATTGTTTTTGGTAGTTGTATATTTGTTGACTTTTTTCCAAATTAAAATAAAACACATGGGAAAAACCCACCCAACATTGTTCCTTACCCCCTTCTGAAGGCGTTTACGAAGCAGATCTGAACCGCCAGGTTTATTGCCCAAGTTTGGGTATCTGGCCTTCAGTTTGGCCTCCTCTGCTTTTTCTGGATTGATCATTTTGTCCTGAACCTCCTGAAACACAACACACACACAAATCAAAATCAACCAAGCAAAATATTATAACTCAAGAAACGTTCAAGCAGTGGTCATTAACCTTTTTTGACACCAAGAGCTCTTTCTTGAGAACTCACACACTCACACATTTCTGTCAAACAGAACGATAACTCCTCGGTGAAAAACAGCTATTCACATTCTTATGCTCTTCCTGAGGCTTACGGCAAGCATTTTAAGTGCCAGAAGAAGGTTATGACACTCCAGAAGATGGTAAAATGAACATGTGTTCAAAGAGGTGAACGAGAGTACCGAATAGGCTCCAGCCACTGGGCCGCCATAAGGTACAGGTTCATGAGCTATTTGACACGAGGCCGCCCAGAGACCAAACCAAAATGTCATTAACCTACAGAGCCTCAAAGACGTTATATTTTGACAATAAAGTGCCACTGTACACAAATCAACCGGATGTCACGGAATGGAATATTCAAGCCACTAAAGTATAGGTGGGTGGCAAATAGGGGTCGCACGTTACAAATTGTATTGCAATGCCATTTGATTTGATCAATTGCTCAGCCCTTGTGTTAACTAAGTGCACAAAGCCTCCATAATTACTTTAAAAATGTCAACACAATAAAGAATGGTTGCCTTTTTCTCATCGTTCGAGATATCACAATCATCATCAAACTGGTCATCTCCCACACGATGCAGAGTGTGACCTACATCTAGGAATCCAAATATGAATACATATAGACAAGCCGAAATTAGGCAAAGGTCGAATTTCACGTCTGTCTTGGTCCCTAACAACCACGGGAAAAAAAGTGACTGCTTTTTGAAGTTGTGCCGTTGATAGCAAAAGACCAACACGAAGATGAAAGACCAATGCTCGACAATGCCTTAACACGCGTCAAAAATCAGTCAAGCTAGCATGCGGGAGGCTACCGAGCTTGGATCAGACCGCTGAAGGCGCTGTCAAATGCCCCTCGGGTGTGGGTTTAAAGTGTCAGGGCCGGTTAGATTGTAAGACGTCTCTGAGAATACAAGTTAACAGAGCTTTGCGTGAAAAATGCATATATTTTTGCAGGCCATGGCTGTCAGCACGGGCGGGACCGTGTTAGCTCTGAAGCTAATCGTTTTTTTCCTCAAGAATGTCATGACAGTAGGTTAGCATTGCTACCATTAGCTCACGTTAGTGCTCCATAAACTACATGTATTCATCTCACCAGAACGACGAGACAGTAGACATCAAGACATATAGTGTAATAAACTTATTGTCAAAATGAACTGCGACGGAATATTATTAATAAACGTGACAGGGAGGAAAGGGCTACCCTTAGCTTGAAGCTAACACTCGTAACAAAGTCAACCGCGCTCCCGCCTATTTCCCTTCTATATCAACGGGTCGTCATAAACGGCCACGTTACATACCTGCTCTTCGACCAGGGTCTCCTCGGACGCCGGAATGTCTTCGGTTCCGTCCGACATTGGCCAATGTTCGAGTTGCTTTCGAGAAAGGGGCTGCTCAAGTGTTGCTAAACGGTCCTCCTAACGGTGTGAATGAGTGAGCGGCCGCCGGGATCCCGCTGCTCTGTCTGGTGGTAGCACTGCCGCGCGCTCCCGCAGCTGGTTCTACGTCACTGACGGAGACACCGTGCGCGCTCACGTCGTTCTCGTGAGTTCGCGTAGGACGGGCTTTAAAAAAACAAAACAAAAAAACATGCGTAACGGATCAGCTGTTAGGCGCATGCGCTGCTTGTAACCAAGGACAATCTTCAGAGTCTGTCAATTAAAATATAAAACTATAAAATATTATGTAATCTACGTTTGACATATTTGTGTACTAAATTTGGCGGAACAAAATTAATACATTAGTTTTACGTTGCTGTTTATCTCATTGACCAGTATCCAAAGTCTATAGCGCGCGTCAACCCATCTTGGTAAATGTTTAGTGATGGTGTATCCCAAGTTTGTCAGAGAAATTTCAAGACTGTTGTCACAAGACATACATCACGCCCAAATGTACACGCTTTCCCCTTTTAAGTACTCCCTCTGGAAATGAATAACCTTTCCTAGCTATCTCTGTCAAGTCTTCATATGCTCCTGGGATGATTCTTCCCAGATCCTCTGCAGCTTCGTCATCATCATACTGTGATGTCATCCACTTTACAAATCCTGGAGCTTTTTTGACACCAGTTGTCATAAATAAATTAACTTAAATAAAATACAAATTTCTCTACAAATTGATGTTTTATTTGTCTCTTCATCTCATTGGCCTTTGTTTTAAAAATCTGCATGACACCAAAGTACACCTTGGCTGGTTTTTGTATAGCTTAATAATGTGGTATGACCGTGTCATTTAATATATTTTATAAAAATATATATTTTGCATGAATTGGTAAGTTGACTTTAGCTTTATTCTCCTACAAGCTCATTTTAAGTATTGGATTTATGAGGGGGAAACTAATAATGCATATTCTTAAATCAGTATAAAGAAAATGATGAAAATGTCAAGATCGTTATGATGGCTTCTATCATACTTCTAAATCTCTTTGCAAAAAATGACAGACAGAGCCAATATAAAGATTGCTTTAGAAGATAGATATATTTTTTAGATTTGAATATTAATGTCAAAAATACTATGATATACAGTTTACACTAAATCATCTTGGCATGACAGACATCACAAATAGAAACTGAAATATTAATTTAAATATTAAATAAACAGGATGGTTAGGTAAACTGAAAGTAAACACTTAAAAACTAATTTTACTCTTTCTCTATTGCAACACTTCCAACAAAGTGGTTTTCGTAACAGTACAAAAAGAAATATGACGATTATTTTTCACTTTCTTTTCCAGTTTGGACATGGGAAAAAAACAAATCCACAGTGCATTTTTTGATGATTTCTGTAATGATCAGTTCACTTTAATTCAGTGCGATTGCATGGTCAATGGTGGTCCTTTTGTGGGGGTTGTTTTTGGTGGGGGTGGGATGGGGGGTGGATAATGGGAAAGCGGTTTGCCACTGCCCACTTCTTCTCACTAGCCGACACAGCTGCTGCTTCTCCAAGCTCGGGAATCATTAGCCTCTTTTACACAGACGCTGCAAAATCGTCATAACATAACTTTGCCTTTATAACCAAGCCGTGTGAAAGAGGCTAATGAGTCCAAATTAGGCTTACTTTACCTTTCAAAAAGCTGCGTGAAAACTAGCAACGTTTTTTTCCTCTTTCAAAAGGCCATGTATTGCATTTGTCAAGTAACTGAGGTTCAACATGTATTTGCCATGTCACAATGAGGTCCAAATCAACGATCCTGTTTAGGAACTGGTGCACAAATTGTGCTGAATTTTCGAGTCCAACTGGTCCTGGGGACAATCATTGGTCTCGACTCTCCCGCCAGACGCAGGAGGTTGGAGGGGATACACAAACATCGAGAATTCCTTTTAAATATTATAAGGCATTTTTTAGCAGGATCTCAAAACCTTGCACACTCCAGAGTTCATGCAAGTCGACAAAGAATTCCATTCTGGCAAGTGTCCCACAAGGGGCTGCACTCCATCATCTGCTGTCCTTCAATCTCTCTTCCATTACAAGTCACGGGGTGACACAATGAATGACTCATGGCTGGCATGGAGGTGCGGCTATGGCCTGCCAGGTGGAGAAGGGAGGGCGGCGATGGGATTGGGGAGTTAGTGGAGCGTCAGCAGCGGGGCGAGAACGGCGGGTCGATGGGGGATTCGGTGAACGACTGCAGCTCGTAGGCAGCACCGCTGTCCACCTCCATGGACTTCCTGGAAAACAGCAGACGGATGTCCCTGTGGAGGTAGATCTTCCCAGACTTGGAGCTCTGGAACCTAGTTGGCAAAAAAGTGAAGATTAGCCACATACCGATAACAATCCTTGTCAGGCAATGTCAAAGGCTCCTGACCTCAGATGAACGAGGTAGCGCAGAGTGCGTGCCTGGCCCAAACTGAGAGGCTTCCTGTTGATCTGATGGTTGGAGTCCCGCCTGACGGGGACGGAGAACGTCCTCTGGCGTAGAAAGGTCTGGTGTCCCGCTGGCATGGCTCGTAGGTCGTACATCACCACAAACATCTTCACCACCGTCTTGTTCGGGTTGAATAAGGTCTGAGGTAAGCGCAGAACATTGTGTGAGACATGCAGTAAATTACACAGCGTGCTGAAATATTATTTCAGGACTAAAAAGTCACACTATGCGGACAAAAGAATCAGAACGCCTAGTAGCCACTGTGCTGACACAAAGGGAATATGGAAGAAAAATGAGGTTGGTTCTCTGCCTTTTGAAGTTAGAAGTGTCCCACTCATATAAGAAGCCTTTCAAATGTTGGAGTGTGTCTGCGGGGATTTTGTGGACCTGAGAGAGAACCTGCTGGCTCACAATCTCCGTTCTAGTTCATCCCAAAGGTGTTTGATGGGCTTCTCCACACCAAATTCATCAGAATTTCTGGAACTTACTTATGCACTGGGAGCAGAAAATTGACTCAAAAACCGTTACCACAAAGCTGTAAAATTGTCCAAAGGAAGAAGAACCCAGGGGAGCAAAAAGGGCTCTAAATAATTCACTCATAAGTTTGAAAAGCTGCTAATTTACAAAAGCGTATGGTTGCCAAATCAGAAGAACTATTTCAGACAACAAAACGAAGCAATTATTTCCAGTTCAGATCATTGGGGAGTCCTACATAAAAAAATTGCACATAAAGTTTGCAAACAATGTTACATTATTTATGGGTATTTATGGGTTTTCGTGACAAGTTCAACATTTTTTCTGGTGTGGAAGTAAATTATTAAATTTGTCCAACTAATATGATGAAAGACAAAGCTTAGCTTGAGACACTGCCACTAGGGGTCTCTAACAACCTGACTTGCCTTAGTCTAGACATTGCTTTGTAATCACTTTGAAAACATTATGCTGATGTATTATGACCTCCCCCTCCCGCCCCCACCATCACCCAGTACAGTACTTAAACGACATTATTACCACTTGAATGGTTCCTGATGGAGGTACTCGGTAGCCCCTTTTCCCCAGCGACTCCAGGTTGATCACACCCTGTGCACGAAACACACAAGATTCCTTTAGAATAGGCATATTTTATGACTTCCTAAGGAAAAGCTTTATTGTCAAGGTATAATATATCATGTTCAGAGCACAACAAAGTCATAAATATAAAATAGTGACGCTGCAGTATACTCCACCAATATAAATCAACACCGATGTTTACCATATAAGGTGAGGGGGCGTTGTCATCGGAGACGCTGTAGAATGACACGTCCACGGGTAAGGTCAGGTGACTGGGGCAGAAAGACCCGCTGGCACCTACTTCGGCCGTGAAACCTTCCACAGTCCCTAAAGGCTCCAGGCGGTAGTTTAACACACACTCCTGCAAGAGTCCAATTTGAGGACACCATTAATTTGTCACATCAAACATATTTTACACCACGGATTGCGACGCCCAACAATGATTTCGTATCCATATGCTCGCCACTTGCCTGCCTCGCACAAACCCACGATCAACGAATCAACTGTGAAATCTCCAAAAATATATGGTTGTGAAATTGTGACTATAAATGCACGATATCTCCTTGAATGAATTATTGGGAGTTATTGCAAGAGCATACACCGAGTGCTGTTGGTACTATACCTCAAAGTTTCCGAGTAGACTGAGACTGGCAGGTGGAGCACTTGCACTGAACAGCTGCTGAGCGTCATCTGCGTCCTCGTCTCTCTTAGGGCACACCCTGAGAGTTTCACACACACACACGTACGCACGTACACTTGATTGACCTGTTCACTCCATGAAGGAATTTTAAGGTGATCTCGAAACACGCATTCTGAGTCAAAACTGCTGAGGTGAAAGAAACCCATACATCGATATCCATGCTCTCCAGATAATGGAAAAATAACGAAAGCGACACAAATGTGTCTGTACGAAGAGAGTCATTAGTGTTGACTGATTTCAAGCTTGGGAGAATAAACTTTGCAAGTAGCTGCTGCATAGAAAGTGGCACGGAGCACACCGCCCACACGCGCAGCGAGTAGGCAGTTGCTGCTGAGCTCGCAGAGTTTTGTTCTGGCTGCCATTTTGATGTGCACAAAAGTGAAGAGGTTTGAAAATCGGAGGGGTACCTTTTCCCAGCGGCCCAGGGTAAACCCTTACAGCCAACCAGAGAGGTGTCCACGTCAAAGTAGCCAGATTGGTTTCTCCTCTGAGGAACCTGCCGGAGACACACAGGACACGATACATAAGTACGCTGCCATAAGGCTGATTTAATGCAAATATAGCTGCGTTCCCTCTGTATGTACATTTTAGTGATGAGGTCTGAATGAGAAGGGGCATTGTTGTAATGTGACTCACGGCTACCGCCGTTTGAGTGAATCATGCTGCCTTACTGTTCGAGTGCGTGCTCATCCGCTAACTACACAGTTGCCTCGCAAGATACTTCAAAGGCTCCTTCATGATGATTGCATTGTGAGTAACCAACATCACAGATGGCTACTGAGAGCGGTGTTAAGACACATGCGCACGCACTGCAACTGCTGGTGCTTCATCCGTGGCTAAAAAGTCTCCGTGTGTTGAGTCATTAAAACTTTTGCCAGTGGGGTGTGAGTGAGTATGTGTGTGACTTCGTACAGGGCTGGAGAGCAAGGGTAGGCCCGTGCATGGGTGGAAGGCTTTGGTCGCCGTGGTATCCAACGAGTGGCGATTCTGCTTCCTCCAGCCGTTGCAGGGCCCCAGGGGAGAAGGTCCGTGAGTTCGCTGGAGAGTGAAAGAAGCAGAGGTTAAAGCACCTGGCAGAGTAAACCTGCATCGTCTTTGAAAACATGCCCTCGAGCACCATGCATCATTTTTTATGTCCACATTTGTCCTGCCTGGTCACGGTCATAAACACTCACAAAGAATGGTACCGGTACTCTCAAGCCATATTTTCTTGTATGTTCCCAATTCTCACGCGTCACATGCATTACGAATGGGATGACTACTATGATTGACAGTCTTGCAACTGAGTTTACAGCATGAAAATTCTTACCAGGACAGTAGGAGGGGGAGTCAGGTCTGGAGACTGTCTAGGAGTTTGGTTCTCATCCTGGGCCGACGCGTTCGCCCGTGTGGGCGACTGAGGCTTGCTGTTGTTTTTGATTGCGTTACAGCTGAAGGTGGTTCCTTTGCAGGTCTGACTGGGGGGCGGGGCACTTCTAAGCCCGTTCTCGAGCGAGGGAGGGAAAACGTGACTGCTGGCTGTGTGGACAGTGAGCTTTTCCTGGGTGGGAGTTTGTAAACGCGGACCAGCGTACAGCTGGCCTCTGAGTGAAGGTTCTTCAAGTGTAAAACGGGCGCCATTTCGGGCCCGAGGAGAATGGCAATCGGTCCCCGGGTCGAGCCGGGGTTTGCTTGTGCAAAGAGGCGCGTGTGGGGCGGCAGCGTGTTGGCCCCTGCAAGGTTCGTGGTTGTGGCCATTGGTGTAGCAATCAGGCGAGGTGTCTGGGACGTGTGCGGGCTGCGTGTAAGTGCGGATGGTGTGCGTGACCGTTGTTGTGTGCGTATGGCGCAGAGGGCTGCCACACCTGCTGTGGGTAGGCGACAGCGAGGGGACGGACAGTCTTTCCTGGATGAGTCGAGTAATGTCGTGCACTGCCTGAGCGATGAAGGACTCCTCTGGCTCTTTCTCGCCGCGTTTCTCTCTCTCCCGGTCTCGCTCCTTCTCAGCGCTCTCATCTCTCGTCTCGGTCAGCCTCAGCTTCCTGCAGGCCGCAGGTTTCGGGGAGGACGTCTCCCGCTTCTGGAAAGATGTGCTGGTGGAGGGTGTGTGGAAAGGGGAAGGCCAAGCATGTCCCACACACTCGTAGGGTGGTACCTCTGGCTCTTTGGTCTTACTGGCGGCTATGTCGTCATGGCTACTGCCCCACGTGGCTTTGGGGGGGTTGTCTGTGGCAAAAAGGGCCGGGGGAAGCGGCGGTGCCGTGGGGTCGCAGAAGTTGAGCCGCTGTGCGATGCGGGCTATAACTTCCTGTCTCTCCTGTAACAGAGAGCCAATGAGGGGATTGGTTTCGTTCGCCGCCGGCCGCGGTGAGGGACAGCGGGCGGGCTCGGCCAAAGAGAAACTCTTCAAGGCTCGGAGCGGCTCGGGCAGAGGAGCTTTTGACCTGTCGCCGCTGTTGGTGCTGCACCCGTAATCTTCCAACGGCGACGGCTCCGACGAACCGTTGAGGGATGAGTAAAACCACTTCCCTGGGAGCGGGGAAGGAGAATGGGAGCGCGAGGGTGTGGGCGAGCGCGAGGATCGGCGGAACAGCAGGGAGTCCTGACTTTGGGCGACGTTGACCTGGGGAAGCTCTCCGTTCTGATACGCGTGGTTTTCACCAGGCTCCTGGTTCTTTTTGACGTAAGGTGGTGCTGTCGTCGTGTGCGGAAGGCTGTTAATGGGAATATTGTTAATGGGAAGATTGGGGATGGGCATTCCGTTGGGAAGGAGGCCCGACATGGAGCTGGAGCTCTTGTCGTATATGTTGGAGCTGTGGTGGAGGTTGTCTTTGCTGGGCTCCTGGCTTTTTCGGAGGGTGGGCAGGCCACCATGGCTGTTGAGATTCGGGTTGAGGCTGTGGGTCTTGCTGTAGAGCGGGGGAAGGCCGGTGTGGATGCTGCAGGCCAAGGTGGGATAGGTGGGCTGGCGGGGCAGCGACTGGACGCGGACTTGCAGCGCGACACTCTGAGACACGTTAGGGACGGGGAAAATGTGTTCGGATGGCGGCTGGGAGAACTGCCACACCATGTCCTCATCGGCAGCACTGATTCTGTTTCAAAAGAAATCAAGTGTTGTCTCAAATTAGAGAATACACTTATGTCAAGACATTCCATGCCCGCCGGTGTCAACATATTGCATCGTGTGGAATCTAACCTGTACAAGATGTTTCTGGGCACGATTCCATGGGAGGCACTGAGCCAGGCGCTGAGCTGCGAGAAGAAAACGTACGAGCGCACGGCCAACAGCAAAGTCTTCTCCTCAATGAAACGGTCCCCGCTTCTATTTAAAGAGGAAGGGGTGGGGGGACAAATTAAAATGGTGGAAATGTGTCATTGTGTTGGGTTAATGAAAAACTCTTCAGGGATGCGTGTTCACGACTTCTTCCAACCAAACTAAGCACAAAAGTGGGTCAACTTTTCAGGCTAATTAACCCGGTGGGTACCAAAGTATTTATTGAGAAAGAATGCGGTTGTCTTTATTCTGTTAAATTCCTGTCATCACTTTTAACAGTAAATGTTTTATATATGTGTAAGCAAAATGAAATGAATGCACCCAGCCACTATATGACAAAATGCAAGTTTGCTCTTACTGCCTTGGAACTGGCTGCAAAGTCCATCTCTCCAATAGCAGTGCATCCTGTTTGATGACCGGGTCACTGATGGGGTCGCTCGGTGGGCACTCGTCGCCATAGCAACAGTCGGGCAGGAGCATGACCTCGATCATGATGGGGATACTGTTCCTCCAAAGCAGGATCACCTCCGAGCGGGTTCGCCGCGCCTGCTGACACTTTTGACATGGACAAAGGTGGAAAGTGGGTAATCATTAGTAAGTGTCAACACGAGGGCACATGACGGTGTGTATAGAGGTGGGGGGTGCAAAGCAGATGGGGCTCGAGAAAGAGAGACTCGGAGGCCCGCTTGGTGGTCTTAATTGCGATTGTTCCCAAAACTCCATTAAGATGCAGCCAGGGTATTTATGAGATTTCAAATAAAAAAGACAATTCATGGCAGGAATGCAGTTGTTCTACCTGCGGCAGTTTATCGTTGCATTCGTGCTTGAGAAGAGGCGGCATGGCCGACTGGGCGGGCGGACAGTGCAGCCCCTCGGTCCTGCCTTTCACCGAATATTCCGGCGTCCGCCCCTCTGTGATGAGCAGGGTCAGGAACACCAGGAACTCCTCCGCGTCATACTCGAAGAACTCCTCTGTCGCATCTAGATGGAGCACAGGAAGTGGCCGGGTCAGCATTGTTACATTTCTTGATTGAATGGTATCCTTCCAGCTGCAAAGGCGGCTAGAGCACAATTTATATAGCCTTGAAATGTATGTCCGATCCCTTCCAGTCCAGGAGCCCCTTTGTCTGCAGCACTCAAACCAGACCTAACATGGATTTGGAAGATATTGACAAAAATATCCCATTGCTAATGTGTTTGGATTTGGTTGGCAAGTCTCATTCTTGTGACTCTTTTATGTTTAACTAAACCACTTTTTGTTCCTACAGTGCGCGTGACACAACATTTCCACTTTGGTGGCTTCAAAAGGGAATATATTTAGACCTTCCATGTCAGCTGAGTGTCAGGGCTGATGTCACCACCGTCTGCTGCTTCCCTCACAGACACACACGCAAAACCGCAAAATAAGCATCCTTTCACCAAATAGGGTCCAGCTGGGTTGTGCTGTCAGTTCTGAACAGTTAGGAAACAACTACGAGTCTAACAATGACTTTGTTATCAAATGAATGGCTGTTTGTCTACGTGTGCCCTGTGATTGGCTGGTGACCGGTTCAGGTTGTACTGCCCCAAGATCGCTGGCTCCAGCATCCCAGTGACCTTTGTGAGGATGAGCGGTTCAGAAAATCTATGGATAGATATTGTCATACTGTTAATTGACAGCAAGCAGCTCTTTTTTGTTAGCATGTCAACCAGTCAAACCAAGATGAGTCTGATGTATTTTTAGAAGTTGAGGGGCTCGGGGAGGAAGCTCATGAGTCCCACATGAGGCCAGCTGACAAGCCGCAGCTTCCTCCTTCACATGGAGATTGTCTATAAAATGAAGTCTGATATCTACCACACGCAAGGTCCGCCTCTGAGGCTTATGAAGAAATCTGGCGCCCAGCGATGAAGGCGGTCGGCAGCATCTGCATTTTGAATGAGCTGCTCCGTCCTTCCAGCTGTCCCATTTACACGCCAGTCAATGCACCACTGTTACAGACTTCAGCGCTGTTATCAATGTAACATTTGCGACTTTGTAAAGAGGCAAACAGCCAACTTCCGGTGTCTCTCATTACGATATGGAACGGCGTAGAAGACATACTTTCAGATCTGGCTGGACCGCAGCCTCAATTTGAACAAGAGCACTCAGGAAGTGCAGATCGCTGCCAAGCTTTGAACATTTGTCACCTGTCAAACAATGCAGGCATTTATTTTGTACATTTTGCTCCCAAACTGCATGATCTGATGAATGAGCTAAGATTAAAAAAAAAACTCGATGTATTTTATTTTTTAAATGCACCACGTTCATCTTTTTCTTTAAAATTCTAATGACTATTCACAGATGGTGCCATATTATGCTATGTCGTTTCAATTTATGTTCTCTTTCTATAGCATGGAAGCCACCATAAATAAACATATCATATATCTTGATGTAGTTATTAGAAAAGAATTGACTCTTGATTTCATTTAAGTAACTCTGGGTAAAATTAATGCTAAATTCATTTTCAAAAAATATTGAATTAGTCGTCGAATAATCGATTCATCATTGCCCCACTGCTCATGATAAGAAAGCCCTCTTGCTATAGTCAAATCTGTAAAGAAAAATTAAGTAGATATTTTTCACTTCTTGAGTATGGAATTATTTACCCATATATATATATATACGATACACCCACATGATCATTTTGCAAGCCGAGAGAGACTCGCACAATGTCCTAAGCATTCTGTGTGTGTGTGTCACACACATTCCTGCGGGGGGGACTCCTCCTCCACGCTTCTGAGCGGCTGCTGCTGCACGTGGAACATGGCGCAGTCCAACACAACACATACGAAGAAGGGGATGGCGGTGGGTCGCTCTGGAGGGGAGGGGGGAGGGGGGGTTGTTCTGTTCAGCAGCTGCTAGAGCGCTTCGATGGTTCGCTTGAATCGAAAACCCTTTAATGAGAGCCCAATGACGAGGGCATAAAACAAAGACGGAAGCTGCGGTAATGTACGACATAGGTCGTAGCTGGAGGTGACAGTCCATCAACTCCTCTACATTTACGCTGACTGCAGCCACACACGCGTGGGCCGTTACCATCCATCCTACTATGGCTATTCGGGCTAAAGGTACCGCTCCGTGATGCAAGCGACAAATGACGCATCGGAATATCAATGATGGCGGCTGATATGATCAATGGCGATAAAAAGGAAAAAGAACAATAACCACGTAAACACACGCACAGGGCACCAGTTGGTGTCGGATTGCGGCTTTTGAGGAGGACACATTCTTGGGTGCATGCACATTGCTACCCCGAAGGCGTGCGGGTTACAAAAACACCCATGAATAACAACAAATACGGGCACAGTGACACACAAACACACTCTTTGAGGCACACATTCATACTCACACGGAGCTGGGCAAATTGTTAGTGATGGAAGGTTTAGGGGAAAAGAGGCCCAGCGTGCGCATCCATGAGCGCTGTCATTCTTTCGGGGCGTCATGCTTGAATAGAGCATTCTGTTCAAGCCTACACGCGTGCACACACACAAACAAAGACACACACATCTTGAAGGAAAGCTGGATGGGAGGTGATCGGGATGCAGGACAGCACAAAGAGACAGATTGGCGGGAAAGCTCCCGTTAGACATAAAGAGAGAGCTGTGCTCAACGCTCACGAAGACATTTAGTGCTGCTGGTAAAAACACCAATAAAGCGACACAAACCGAGAGAGTCTCATTGTCTTACAGTTGAAAAAGGCACATCTCTTTGTTATGCGGTTTGTGTAACTCGGCATTGGCAGATTGATGAAATAATCCACGTTATTTATGAATGATTAAGCCTTTGCAGAGTTCAATGTTCAGCAGTAGGCCTCTTGTACCCAATGGCCCATGACCCAGAACAGTGTTATTATCTCTATAATGTGTAACCGGCCTATACTCGAGGTGTGGAACTACTTTGAGTATCATTAAGTCAGTTTTCTCTTTTTTTGGTCTTTGTCCATGTGAGTGTGGTCTAATCTAGATCACACTCCTCAAAGTAGATTTCCACTAGACGGCACAGTTTGATTCGATTATCAACATTTTGAAGGGTACCATGGTGCTTTCCTACGAGCACATTTCAATGAATTTGGATTGATCCCGTTCATTTGGACCCTTGATCAATTGGACACGGCAACTAAACTCTATGGCCACGTCTTTGGTTTATCATGTTTGCATTTAGCAGTTGCATTGATGTCTGTCAGCAGCGTGTCTGTATAGTCAAAACAGACTAAAGAGTAACTGACGTGAATGCGGCTAATGCGTCATGCTAACTTCACATCAAGCTAACGCTGGGTCTTTATTGTTCCCAATTTTACCATTGCGAACTGATGGTAAGAGGCTTGGATAAACGCATCCGGCTACAGATGCGGATTATACAACGGCACACAGCAACACTTGCAATTCCCACGTGCCCGCGACCTCTCCGCTGTTTGTTTCCACGAGGCAAATACGAATTGCGTAACAGGTCAGATTTAGATTAGGGCTTCTTATTATTAGAGGCTGTGACCGCCTGCCACCAAGTGTGAGCTGGAGTCCTGCCTGTAAATGGGCCTCTTTGGCCACGACGCAAACACTCACCCCTCCGCTGTCTTCGTGTCACCGGCCGGGCTGGCCAGCAGCAGATCAGTGCAGTTACTATGTGGAATGGAAAATGTCCTCCAGGATGGTGAGCAGGGGTCACAGGATGGTAAGATTGGGTCAGCTTTGGTAGCTAACACGTTATTTAGAGCCAACACGGCAGCGGTGCACACTGTAGGGCAATTTGTCACTGCTGAAGAAGGCAAACGCGATGCTCATTTGTTGCAAAACCAGGCAAATAATCCAAATTCAGCGTTTTGAACACAACGGCGTTTCTATTTTAACAGAAACAGATGGGACGATGCAAGCACACGCACGCTTTGATACAAACTGGCTCATTAATCCAAGCAGGCAGGACAAACAATTGTCCTGTTCTTTATTGGGTAAGCTGCTGCACACAATACTGCTCACTCTACACTCCCAGCTAATTTGAATATTGCTTAGAGAAGACTCCCATTCCGCTCGGTTGAGATCTCTTTTTGTTTATGAGCACGTTTCATTCAAATGACACAGAGAGCAGAAGCAGCTCCAAGTCTCGCCAGGACACGATCAAAGTCAATAGCACTGTCGGGGCTTAACTGCACTGCATCTGCTCGAATCAAAGGGCTGCACAGTACAGATAATAACGTGCGGTCGGAGAGGCGCAGATCGCAAAGAGCGAGAAGAAGAAGAAGAAAGCTCTGAGCTGATACTGGGGGTGAAATCAATGCCTATTTTGGACATTTCAAAAAGAAAGAAAAATGCCGATTTGCATGAACAAGAACAATCAACGGCTGTGATCACTGACCGGATGTTGACCGATAGACAATCAATCTGGTTGCTGACACTTGGTTCGTTCTAATAAAGTGGTGGTGAATAACAAAGCTTCTTCGGCCAGTGTTGATACAAAAGGAAGGGCAAAACGGTATAAACCGGGACTTCATCAAACTTTGACATCATGCTCCAAAATCCTTCACAATTTAGTGCCATCCATCGGTCTACCAAATTTCATGTCAACTAAAAATTGCAAGTCAAGACATCTGATACGAAGAGGGGAAAATTGGCTGGACGACTTGATGCCTCGTTTCTGTGTCGATCATACAAAACAGCAAACTAGAAAACCGTCGTTTCCTGCTGGCTTTTACAGGCTGGGTCAAATGATTCTTACAATATTGGCTTTTCGCGGGCAATCAATCTTATCTTTTTGCAATTCTAATTCCTCCAGGTGCTGCATCGGGACATTTATCTAGCTTTGCATACAAAGAAGGAGCTCCGACGTTGATTGTCCGGGTAGTCGTGCACCATCACCAAAGCAACACTACAAACAACACAATCGGAATCAGAATTCGAAACATCTTTAGTGGTCAAAACCGAAACAAAGCTTGACCGTCATTCGTCTAGTGTGACATAATCATAGATGCATCCATACACACACATATTTCTAAAAGAACATAGAGAAGAAGAGTGGGAGATTACCCTGACAATGCTTCCATGCCAAATCTTCTTACTGCAGCCCCTGGTGAGATAAATATAGACAACTTTGTAGCGCTCACGATTTCCCCCCCCCTTCTAACTCTTGATTTCAAAGCATAACTGTCTGGGATGCGTGCAGGCTCCGCCCTTCCTCTCCAAATTAAATTCATTTATGCGTGACAACAATAAACCATTTATTACTAGCGGCTAGCTGGCTAAAACTTGCAATCTGAATGTCAAAGCCACATTCGAGGGGGATACAAAATACTTATGAATTTGCATAAAACAAGGATACCCAATTTAAAAAGAGGTCAGCCAGACAAAAAAATAGAGTCTGCAAAGTGTGCTATAATCTTTGACCCTCTTGAGAATTTTGATGAAAGCACGTCATACATATAAGTCACATGGAACCCACTTAAAAGTTGTGGGAAAAAATGTCTTCTTTGGATCCTTACAACTGACAAAGTACATCTGGTCAGAAATGTGCTTTTTATGAAGTAAAAGAAATTTTAAATACTGCTGAATATATTTTACTTTGAACAATTATCAGAGTTTCCCCTGTGGCGATGCTCGACAGCGCTTTTCCTTTTCTCGTCTTGACATAAAAGAGGAGCTCGCGAATACTGACTGACTTGAACACAAGCGGGGCGCAGTCATCAGCGGTCACACCAGATTAATAACCTGAGGGCAAAAATGGATGTTACCACGGCAACAGGGACGTTGCGTTAAACACTCCCATCACGCTGATTAAAGGAATGGAAATGAAAAGCGCATGTTTGAATCTGTGTAACTGACAGCGGCGGATTGAGCGTTTAAGGGCAGCCGAGGCCCGGGTTGGGTTTTGGCTAAAGGCTGCGCTCCACAAACAATTGTACTGAAGTGATTACAGCACGTCGATTGGTTTGGGCTGCTTGTCAAAAAATGTCCTCATCGGTCGGAGTGCATCTTCTCCTTTGTGCGGTTTGACTGCAGGAGCTGCCCTCCACCCTGTTCAACGTTGCATAACAAGACGTCATCTTCGAGCTCACCTTTCCTGTTTTCGTCCGCTTTGTGCCGAAGCAATTAAAACAATGGAAGTGGAAGTGCGGCCTACATGCAAAGTGACATGCCCAGCCCGAGACCTGTCGTTACAGTCGACCCGGGTGACTTGTCAAACGTCTGGTTGTTCATACCACCGCCAATAGGTCATCAAGCTATAAAAGACATTTTTAAATGCTTCATTTAGAAAAGAAAAAAAAAAAGGTCAAATAAACTGCTCCAAGAAACAAACTTGAAATTTCTCACCGCAAATTCCATTATATTACAAGAAGTTGCTTCCATAATGGTTCCTATGTGAGATCCCTAAGGAATAAAGTAGATTCAAACGTCATCCAGCAAAACCTCAACAAATTCACTTTGCCAATTACTAGTTGGTAGCAGAAGGCTAAAAGTCTGTCAAGTTTGGCAGCGGCTGCTGTTTCGTTTGCACAAATGCCACTTCAAAACCATTAACTCGGGACACGAGTGCGTTTACCTCGCTCCCACGCTGCAATACAAAGGGGCAGATTTTGAGCACTCATAGCAACACGCTCTGATTGGTTTGGGAGCCCCGAGTACAGTTCCAGCTGAGGAGAACCCTTCCTCTGTTTTGTCAACTCAGCTGCTATTGTTCTCTGTGCACACACACACACACACTTTGTCCTCTCTCACACCGGCCTGCAATTGTTCGGCACAATCAGCAGTTGTTTGTCAGCTGAGCAATAAAACACACGCAACTGAGGTCACATGACAAATGAACCATAAGTCACCCGCAGGGGAGAAAAATACAAGTTCTCACGAGAGAACAGACCAAACTCGACTGATGTGGAAAAAGTCGTCTGTCGTCTCCTGTTCGAACCAGACAGTGCTAATCTGGTTTAGATCAAGGGCGACCAAAAAAGCTACACTCGTAATTAAACAGTTAAAACCTGTAATTTAACTCGGAGGATCTTTTCTGAGTACATTCAAATATATCCACTCAAACGTGTCCAGAATCAACAGTTGAGAATGACATGAACAAAGGCTGCCTTTTTAAGGTTAAGCAAGTGTGTTAGGTTTCCACATTTCACCCAACAGGATCAACTTGTCATGGAGTTCCGCAAAATACTCTCCCAGAGTGACCTCAAAACAAAAGCCTGAATGTTTCCAGTTAATATTTTTGTAATCCCGGTGGGAATAGAAGGAATTTAGCCTATTTAGGCAGTGGCCAAACACACAGTAGGCATGAGTGGCTCCCGAGTCTACACGGACGTCATTGCCATGTCGGCCCTTTTTGGTTGTCAACCGGCATGGCAACTGCTTAAGCGACTTGAAGGCACCGATTATTCAAAATAACTGCTGCTCAGTAACCAGGATGACACACTGAAACTGTCAGTAACATTTTCCAACTCTCTGCACGTCACAGTTCTGTATTGATGGCACCGACGCTGAATTGGAAAAATTACGTCAACAAAATACTTTTCCACCGTGAGTCGTCGTGTCAAAATCGAGATGTGATGGTGACGGTGTAAAGGTATTTGCAATTTTGTGCAAAGATTTAACACTCAAATTGAAAGCAATTGTCGCTGACTGACAAACTATCTTAAACATTTTTCGACTTGATGCTTAGAAGTAATCTGGTGTAAATTTAAGAATGGTAAAACGTTACTTACAAATGGCCTGTAGGCACAATGATTACGACATTCACTTTTTCCACATCCTCTCATTAACTGTAACCATCATTGTGGTGTGAATCTGACATTATGACCTTGAAATCCTCGCAAGACGCACTTAATAGGGTGAGAGTCCCAAGTTATTTTATGCAATGTGAATAAGAAGCGAGCGAAGAAAGATAAAGAGCACAGAAGGATGACTTGTCCCCATCATGCAGAATTATCTCAAACAAATATTCCATGAAAATCACATCCAAGTATTCTATCGTATTATTAGGATGAAAACGTGGAAGAGCTTTTCTTTTTTTACCTTGCAAAGTACTGATAGAGTCCAACCCCATGGGCGGTTTCTATGCTGTTTGCGTCCCTGGTGGAGGCAGCAGCAGCAGGTTTGATGGTGTGTTTAAAACACTGGGGCAGTGGGACACACGGGCTTGTAACCAGAGCCAACCTCAAGCGTGAACGCATGGGCCTATGACCTCGCCGCCGCTTCTCATGCCAACTTCTGGAAAGGGGAGAGCGAAGCAATCCGAGCAACGTCGCTCAGGAGGCTGTAAAGAAAGTGTGTCACTGGTGGAATCGAGACATCCGATAGCCGTTGCCGGCTACGTTAGACACGAGCTTAAACTGAGACACAAGCTCCGCCACGCAACAAAATAAACTCGCAAGTTAAGGTACCACTGAGCAAGCCTTCTCCTGTCAACCACAAAATGTATTGAACAATTTAGAGCACCTATTACTAAAGTGCTATCAAAGGATAAAAGGAAAAAAAACTGACCAATAAAAATCAGCTGAGTACAGGGAAAAAAAAAAAGAACATTAACCTCGTAGAACAGGATAGACTTACTGTCAGCTAAACTGGTGCGAAGATGAAGATCTACAGCGTCGGTGTCTCCCAAAAAATGCCCCGGCCGATCGGTTTGCCTGACTTGACGAGATGAACAAGTGTTAAGGGGATGGCGGTTTCAAATGTACTGTTGTTAATAAACAATGCGCTCAAGGCTTCCAAAACGAGTCCCCGAGGTGCCCTCTGTTAACCGTGTAACCATGATTCTGCTGTGAGAAGAGCTACATGGTCACACTGGGAGACAACAAAAACAGATAATGAACTGCCAGTTTTAGATTTCGCCTTATTAATTATAATTAGGAGAAGGATAAATAAGTGCCCTTCCTGCGCTGCTGCATTTTTGGTCATCAAAGAGATGTTTGCTCTTTCGTGAGAACAAGACCGCCCCCCAAAAAAAACCTCCAATCGCCTTTCCGACCCTATCCCTTTAAAGTTCAAACTACCATGTGCAAAAACAAAATAAAAGGCGGAAAGGGACATTCCAATAAACTAATAAGGGCAATGTTGCACAAGTCTGGCCTTGTTTATAAACTTAGTATGCCACAATATCCTCCTAAGATAAAAGTAAGACATAAATGGTTACATGTTCTTTCTCAGTAGCGGGTGAACATTTTTTAAATACAAATGTTTTCTTTTTTCTAATCAGGTCTGTGCTGGAAAATACAACTAAAAATCTGCTTTTAATTTGGAAAACAATGATCCCAGCTAGCAAACTTGACAAACACATAAAAACCATTCCAAAGACAAACCTAAAAACACCAAAACCTTAAAATCATTAGGCAACAGCCGCTCCACACCTTGAAAACAAACCGCTAAGTCCAGATGGCTCATCCTGCTGTATAGCAATGACATCACAAGACAAGCGTTGGCAAGCTGGCAGCAGAAAGATGACCCATGCTGGTACTTTCAGCCTTAACCAGTCCACCGCTAACGTTGAGCACTTAGCTTGTGCACATCGTCACAAAGCATAAGATGTCCCTGTATTCCGCAAGCGATTAGCGCAGTGGGAAGACTGGGAGGTCCAATCCCTTGCGATGGAGACGACGCACGGCTCGGCTACTTAACATCGAACTTGTCACAACAGCGTCAGGGATAAACGCTGGCCCAGGATTGACCTTCATTAGGCTCTTGCAGTGCCCGTAAAAGCATTTTTCCGCCTTTGAGACGAGCGAGACCATAAAATTGCACATCGATGGCAGCGTTTCAGTCAAAATGGTCTCGTGTGAATTTCACAGTGCAAAATGTTTTCGTTAGGTGAAGCTACATTCGGGAATAGTGGTCAAACAGCCTGTGTTGCCTGAAGCTCCTGCTGTTCATCAATAGCAAAGTGGAAATCTTTGCAGGAAAAGACGACTTCAACACCTTTTGTAGTTGCATCCTGTTGCGGGGTAAATCACCACCGGAGGAGCCGGCCCAAACAATACGGGACGAGACAGGTGCTGTGTACGTCACTCTGTGTTATCTGGGGCTCTTTTTCAGCGAGAGTGCAGAGTCGCTGATCCGCTTGCACGAGTCTGGGACATTTCAGGGCAGCTGTAATCTGGCCGAGGGGAGGACAGAAGGTAGGCAAAGGAGTGGAGTCGGGTGCGGGTGGGGGGTGGGTTGTCTAACGATCCAAAGCAGAAGGCATCGCCATACAAACACGACAAACAGAGATGAGTGCCATCTGACCGGCTGGACCATATTCACACAGAACTGATCTAGATCATTTTACTTTTCAAGATGTGTCCCCTAAACATGTTCCAAGAAATGTGTCTGCGCAAAAAAAGCTCAAACTGCCGTCACAAGATGTCATCAAAACACTCTCAGAATATTAAATCAATCAAAACCGGGCTGGTTCTGTCTTGGCGTTTGGCTTCACACCCAAGTAAGGCTTCTTGAGTTCCAAAACATAAGAATAAGAAGCTTGTGCGATGTCAACATACTCGCAAGAATAGCAGAGTTGAAAAGAGAAAGTTCTGTGACTTGCTTTAAGTATTTTTGACACAGATTGATGTTGTTCTGCTGGTCTGCCTTACAATGACGGACACAGCCTAGTATACTTGTGTCGCACCAAGTATAAAAAAAAATAAAAAAAAATGCCGTGACAGTTCCAACTGTGTCAGACGGGGCTTGTCAGCCTGTGTCAAGCCTACTGGTACTTTGGCTGAGGAGGTTTTGAGATCTAGCAGGCCAAAGCTTCTTCTCCAGTAAGTGATTCAAGCAGTCTGGGGTTTTCTTTATGCGCCATGTAAACAGCGGTCGGTCGAGCTGCAATGGTTCTTAGGAGCAAACTGTTGAAGGCACACTCCCACACTGACCTGACTCATCGCTCAACCCGCAGCAAAACAGGAGGGTCAGATGACTCCAGTTAGCACGGCATAAGAGCTCATGTTGTGCCCTGAGTAACTTAAGCGAGGCCCGCAACATGCAGAGACCCGCTGCAAAATCTTGGAACAAATTGAGATTGTTTGTTCACATTTTGGATTAGTTTGACTTTGCTCCCATTTTCATGGACATTAGATCTGGATCTATGCATGCCGAAATATAAAATCTTCCTCTTTTACAGTTTGTGGCTCAGCACTTGTTGGCAGGTGGGAGATTCAATGATTCCCTTTACCTTGACCATTTCAGTTCCTCTTTTTAGAAAAACAGTCTCAAAGCATTCAGGATGTAATTCTTGGTAATATGCAGTGTTGTTTTTGTTCCATGAATACTTTGGGGAATTGAGACCAAATGCTTCTATCCTGTTTTCATGCAACTCATTTCCCCACATGCCTTTAAGGAGATAGACATGCATGTATTTGAGAATGAACTTTGACCATGGTTAAATGTATTTTGTTTATGTAAAGCAACTTACACACACGTTCTTCTTTTCTAGCTTGCTCACTTTGGAACAATCTCAAATACTTTTCCCAAAAGTGCGCCTGCTAATGGGTGACACTGCTTGCTTTTTTGTGGACCAAGCTTTTGCTCCAAGGTCGGTCAACCGCAGAAAATATCCTGCAAGATCAGCTGAACTATATCTCCATGTAATAGCAATAACCTTAATATCTGACAGAAGAGGACCGAGTAGTATTTTACACAAGTCTGCGGATGTGCAGAAGCAGCCAGATCCTTAAGTCCCAGTCCATCCATTTAGGTGGTTGTCATTTGTTAGAATTGCATCCCCCAAAACACCTTTAAATGCTCACTGAAGAGTCTCGCAGTACAAATTAGTGATTTTAGTAGCCTTTTGAAAAAACAATTCAAATGAATACAGACAGGTTAGCAGCTATTTTCTAAATATAGCAACACCCTTCCTATTTAACAACAAATGGTGAGGCACACTTCTGGACAAGTCCAGACACGTCCCCCTCCAGCCTAACACTGCCTGGGGTGGCTCAAATCAGTGCCCCAGAGTGAGAGGTCCTACTCTGCACTCCTCCTTCATGCTAATCAAACCATGCAGTGCCTCTTTGTGAGCAACGGCGGCCGGGCGAGGGGTACCGACAAGAGAAGGGCGTCTGAGCATCACGACCGAGTTCACCCGCATGGGATGAGTACGGCATGTTCTAAATTAACAACTAGCTAACTGCTCCCCCGTGGCGTAGACTTACCACCGTGGGCCGGCATCGACTGGCACAAAGTGTCCTCATTGGAACACGGCAGCCAGCGACGTGCCAAGATGACACGGTGATCGTCCACGACGGACGGGCGAAGCGCAGCCCCTGAGGAAGCCCGTTTGTACTTCTACAGTTTTGACTGGAAACATGGACATGTATATACACGACAACAGCTCTTTAGAGCCTTAAACTGCCAACATTTGAAAGGCAAAACATTGCCGCTTGTTTGCATGAAAACGGCAGTTTGGAGCCGATCAAAGGCCAACATTCGAAACTGAAAACATGGCCATTAGTTTACATGACAACAGCATTTTGGAGCCCTTAAAGGGGCAACATTTGCAAACAGGCCTTAAGGCATATTGATTTACATGATTACATTTTCATGTTTCATGCCCAGATGATGAGAATGAACCGGAAATAAAACCGAAATAAAAAGAAGGCATGACAATTCCCCAAGCAATCAACGGAATAACCGATTGGCCCAAAATGTGTTTACGACAGTCTTAATTACACGTTTCTTTTATGATTGTTTGTTCAGCAAAGCAATAGAAGGCGCGCCGCGGGCTGCGTCGCTCCTTGACCACTTGTCGGGGACAGGACAATACGTTCTGATGAGCGTTCACGGGGCGTTGAATCAATCACAGGTGCAGTGAGTAATGCGCAAATACATAAATAGGGGAACGGAAATAACCACTCAGCCGGCAATGGGAACAACACACACGGGACGGGCTACTTCTTGGGGTCAACACTCTTGATGTCTACACTGATGATGAAGTAAACATCAGATGGCTTGAAGGAGTGAAAGAAGCTACCTAGGTGAAGGTAGAAAGACCTTCTCTAAACCCGACACCACGTATCTCCCTTCACAGACAGAGCCGCACTTTGACCCATTCCATCGGAACTCAATTTGGCCCACAGCAAAGAACAAACAGTTCTCCTTGACCACAGGGGTGAACCCACTATCTTTTTGCAACTGAAGGGAATATTAATGAGGGAGTTTCCGCTTAATGACTTGTTGGCCAACAAAGGCGTCTCAACGATGGCCGTTGTGCATCCCAAAAGACCGATACCGTTGGAGCATCCATGCGGGTGGGGTTTCTGCATGTGGTGACTCCCTCATTAATATTCTATTCAATTGTAAAAATGGTCATGGTGCTGGCTCAGCAAGTCAGAAGTGTGTTTTCTTTTTCCCCCCAGCAAGTCAGAAGTGTTTTTCCCAACCAATTATTTATTGGAGGTAAAATTGAGCCTTGCATTGAATTGAACAAGCTATGTGTAAAAAAAATTCTGATTGAATTGCTTAAGTGATTGGATCCGTTGTTTCGGCTAGGGATGTTGGACATCATCTTTTCAGATGGATACCAACCAGTATGATTTCCACTAAGTACACACCGTTATTGAGTTTTGTACACAACATTTCATTTAACACAATGACAAAAATGACAAACAAAGACCTTTCTTTCTGATGCAGATGATGAGGATGATGCACTGATGTGTCAAACTGCTGCAAAAAGAGAACTTACTCGATGTCAGACTTCTTTCAGGCCATGAGTTTCCGCACCTGGTATCGGGAGATTTTAAAAGTACCTGAAATCTTTAAAAAAAAAGGCTGCTATCATTACTGGCTCATCCCTAGTTTCGGTCCTGCCCACATCAGTAAACTAGTGCAGTTTCATCTTACTAGTAAAATGCATCTCACTATCACTCAATCATTCGTGGTCATCACGGTGGCAAACAACAGCCGCTATCGCCATCTTACTGTTCATCACAGTTGACCCAGCATGCAAAGCTGCATTATATAGGAGGCTATAATTAACCTAGAACCCTTTCTATTTATTTTCTTCGTCACATCATCTCCTTCCGTACAAAAGAAGCCCTCACACGGGATTACAAGTCAGTGTGACAGCAGAGCTGCATGTCACCAACACAAACCGTGTGCCTTTTATAACCTCATCAAAACACACAGGGCCACCAAGTGATTGACTGCAGCTAATCTCATTACGGCACTGTCACTGGAGTACAATCAATCACTAAATGCAGAGTTTTCATGATCACGAATGCAGACGCTGTCACCAAATGAGCGCCTGGGTGGAATTCACATAATCACAAACAGGGTGTCCCCTCACTTGTCCCGGTTTCACCCTAACCACTGCTGCAGACATGGAAACAGGTTGCCCAGCATAAGGGCTTGCACACACACACACAAATAAGGCAAAGAAAAAACAAACAAGCTGACATGGATCAGCAGAAATGGGTGTCCATGAAAACTGCGAAGCAACACAGTGACATCATCATCACGTCTCTTGGAAACGATTCTAAAGACATATAAGGTAACACGGTGACATCATGTTCTTTCGAGAGGTGTTCAACCTACCTCTCTCGGGCTTCATGTTGTCCAGTGTCATCAGGCTTGCTGGGTCGTCTCCCCCCTCCTCTGGCTTCTTTCGACAGCAAACAGTAGACACGAAGCCGCGTTAAGCTCGGCGTGAACGACCCCCTTTGCGGTGCAGCCTGGCTGGGGATGGCTTGGCCCTATCCCGCTACAAAGCGTCGCTTTGGTAGCATGCTACTGTACCCTGCCATTTTGTTCGAAAGACACCTGCGCGCCCCGCAACTAACAGCCGTGCCTCGCTCGGGGTAATAATGGAGACTGTGGTCGCCAAGTAGCTTTGTTGAAGCGGCAGCGTCTCTCGTTAAACAAACAGGCGAGCTGGCTAGAGTGACAGCCCCCTTTTAAATTCCACCAACCCGGGCATCATTTAGTCGTAACACAGCTAGCTAACTTCAACTACGACTCGTACGTGATCAGCGCGTCTTCATCGTTGGTCGCCATCGACTTAGCTGCTGTTGACTCCTCATCTCAAAACTTTTCTCCTCCACAAAAACAACAACAAAAATGGCACGACTACGCTCGGGCTAAAGCTAACGTTTCATTCGCGACGAAAAGCTGGCGATCCAGTCGACTGAACGCGAAACGGACGATTTGATCAAAGCAAATACGGATGAAAGGAACACAGTCAGCCTTCCTCGTCGTGATGCTTCTTACAGTCTGACCTCTCTTCTTCTTCCTCCTCCTCCTCCTCCTCCTCCTCCTTCTCCTCAACGCACACACTCCTCCATGGGTTCTTCCCTCCCCACTCTTGTCAAAACTAGTGATGGGTCATCGCGAACGAGCTGGCGCAAAGGAACGATCATTTGTGCAATGATTTTTATTTTTAAATAATAGTGTATATAGTGTAAATAACGAAAAGGTAAAATAAATAAACATAGAAATGACCTGTCCGGCCCATCTCAAGAGCAATGTTTTAAAGGTAACGTAAAAACAGCACACTTTGATACAAACAGCACACGTTAAATATCAGGTTCTATATTGAAAACTCTGGAATCTGTGATTTTATTTCAGTTACAACAAACATTAAACGAGATTCATTCGACCAGAATCAAAAACAGTTTTAATTGGACAAAATTATCAAACGACATGTTGGGCAGCCAAACTACATGAGGGAGTCGAACTGCAGCGAGTCAAATGATCGAGATCACTATAAGCGAGCCCGAATGCCCATCTAGAGTCAAAACACATGCAGCGCTCGTCACGTGTCCCAACAACAGCCCCGCTGGTCGTCACTTCCCTCTTTTTCCTCTACGTAAGCTTGCAACCATGCCAACTGTCAAGCATTTAAAAGTGAAAACTTTCATGAACAACCAACATGCATGGCGTACATCGTACGTCGTTGGTGTCATGTTGACGATCACAACAAAGCGAAAAGGGGGCGGGTAGGCGTTCCAATCTGCCAGCTGATTGGTTGGGCGGGGATTTGGGAGCGCGTTCACGTGCGCACGTGCGATGAACATTTTGTTCTGGCTTGTGGTTGGATAGTATGAGCACAAAGATCGTCTATGGTAATTAAGACAATATGCTGCTTGATTTTGCTCGACACTTTGCTGGCACCAAGTGGGGCCTCTCAGTTAATTGGGCGATGATCAAAATACATAAGTAATAATGTCATGCGCGCATAGTTTTGTAACATACCATGGTATTGACTATTCTTTCTGCTTTTTTTTGTTCGAGGGCATTTGAAGAATAAAAAAAAAAGTTCTAATATACAATTGAATGAATGTGTGATATAATGAGTCACTCCTATGCCCAGAAAAGTGTCACACTAACCACCTTTCCCAAAAAATTGATACGCCCCACTTAGTGCCAGCAAATTATCAAGGGTGTTGCAAATTTACACTACTGATATTTTTTTAATCTCGATTTTGGTGATAAACCTAACAAGGAATTTCCCCATCGCAGGGTTCATACAACAACTTAGTTTCATTTGCACGCAAATGATCCCCTCCAAAAGACTCTCTTGTGACCAAGTATTAACGTTTGATACAAAAATAGTAACAGCATAACGTTACAATGAAATAATCTGTTTATTTCTAAGAAGTGCATTGTATTTAAAAAAAGGAGAGTGGGAACTCTTTGTTGTCATGTTCTCTTTGATTTCACTTTGTGTTGTTCTTTGTTTTAGATCCTGACACACTCAGCTGTCATCAGAAGTAGTACCTTTTTAAATGCTTAAACATTCTTCAAACTAAAATGCCCCCTGATAAGAAAAAGGTCCTCATCACTGTTTAACTTGGTACCACAGACAAAGGAGGGAAAGAAATAGGGTCAAAGTTTACAGGACAACTCCAAACAACAGGCAGTTGGGCCTTTTTCCAACAAAGGGCCAAAGTTTACAATCTTCACAAAATGACGGTCTAATTTAAGACCATAAGTGAGCCCCTTTATTGTTCGTCGATGTTTAATTAACTCAAAATTGGTTAAATGACACCCATTTAATAATCTTTTTTTTTTTTTTTTTTTACGTCTCTTGCTTAAAAACACTAATGTACACTAATTAAGATTAAATGAATTAACTGATGTTGATCAAATAAATTATAGCCGCAAGGAACACTTAAGACTTGATCCTTTGATGCAAAAATTAAACAAGTCATTTTGAACTGGTTGAAACTAGTGAATCGTATCCTTAAGTTAATAATCCTGCATGAATAATATCAACATGAAGACTGACTGCAGATCTTGATGGCAGTCTACGGACTGAACAAACATTTTTAGAACAAAGAGATGTCGATGTCTTTGCAAACTTAGGATAGTAGCGCCGCTCTGTGGATAAATGCAAATAATGCAACCCGCTCCTCTCCACCAGAACATACACAGGCAGCCAACTGGGCCAGCCAAGTCAGAAAAATTCATCATGCATATTAGTGTTTGTTTTCTTGTTTGTTTCACACTTCATTGCGATGAAATTCTGTGCTGGGCCGTATATGACCAACATACATTTGGTGACAAAAACTTAGTTGTATAGGATACATTTTTTAGGGTCATGTGGAAATTTGACCTAAAAGTGTCCTACACCCGTAACCTTTATCATTATTATTATTATTAGTAGTAGTAGAGTCGATTGCCCACCCCTGATATACAACAAAGATTTATGACTCTAAATT